>NC_138901.1:42925599-44137833 GCF_965194825.1 Balaenoptera physalus
CGCACAGTTCAAACCCACGTCGTTCGTGGCATAAATACTTATGAAGCTGTCTGGGTCAGCTTCCTTAAAAATCAGAATTATTAGGCATATCTTTTTGCCTAAAGGTGCTATGAAAAAATTACAGAGACAGTAAAGGTGCTGTGGACCAAGAAAGAGTGGGAATTTCTGGCATAATCTATATAAAGAAAACTATAAAACTTTAAAAAATACACTTAAATAACTGGAAAAACATACCATGTTTCTTGTTGGGAAGAGTTAATATTATGAAGCTCTCAGATCTTCCTAAATTGATTTATAAACCTAATGCAATCTGAATCAAAATCATTATGGAAAGTTTTGGGGAATTAAAAAAAAAATGAGCCTATCTGTAAAAAGACAAAAATAACTAATAAAACTTGGGGAAAAATTCAGAATGTGAGGAACTCTGGCCCATTAAAGTAGTTAAAATAGTGTGGCGTTAGTCCAAGAATAGAACAAAAAACAGAATATAAAGCCTGGTAATTGAGTTAAGATTACTAAAAAAGTGAGGAAAGTATGAATTATTCAATAAATGGTATTGGAGCAACTGATTAACCTTCTGGAAAATACTTGCAGATAGATTATAAAAATGTTCAACTTCACTGGGGATCAAAAATACCAGTTAAAATAACAATTGCTGTTTTTATCCTATTTTATTAATTTACAATAAACAGTGTTGGCAAGGGTGGAGAAAAAATTAAAGAGGGGAAACAAGCACTACCATATACTGCTGCTGGGAGTGCAACTCTTGGGAGGACAATTTGAAATTATGCAAAAAAATCTTTTAAAAAATGGACGTACTTTTTGACCAGTAATTCCACTTTTAGAGATTAACCCAAAGGGAATAGCCAGAGATATTCTTCAAAGTTTACATAAAAGAATGACCAGCCCAGGGATATAGCAGTAAAAACTGGGATAGTCTGTATGTTCAAATATGATATATTCATTATAATGATTTACATGAAGCCATTAAATATCATATTCTCAAATAGTATTTAGTAAAAAGAACAAATTACAAAAGCCCTTTTCTATTATGATCCTAATTATGTAGGAAAAAAGGGGTGTGTATGTGTGTGTGTATGTGTGTGTATATATATATATATATATATATATATATATATATATATATATAAAACAGAAAGAATATAATATACATTAATAACTGTGATCCTGTGATCTCTTGGTAGGACTGTAGCTGATTTTTACTTTTTCTTCATAATTGTTTATATGTTCCAACTTTTCAAATTGAATAATTATTATAAATATAGTTTTAAAACCTTAATCAATAATAAGGTCTTTCAGCTAGTAAGTGGTACAGCTGAGATACAAACCTAAGGCTTCTAGATTATTCAACAAGCAATCTTCACTGCTCTTCAAGGTCATGATCAGCAGGACAGTGAGAAAAAAATGATCATATTCTCCTTTCTTTAATCCACGGCCAAATTATTCTGATACATGATACCTACCTGGATTCTCCTTCATCCTCCACGTGTTCACAATGGACAGAGTTGAGAGCACTGACTCTCTTATAATCTTGAGGGGTCAGATATAAATATTTGTATCCCTGTGGGAAACACAAATAGTTTTTAACTCATTATCTGCCATCACCACAGAAGACCCAGCAAAGCATGCATAATGCAGCTTGTTCCAAAGCTGGCTTTAAATCTCCAAATCGTGTCTCAGAGTTACTGTCTCACAGAATACTACCACAGATAGTTCTTTGAAAGATGGAAGTGCCTATTTCTGCAGTCACTGACTGTGTCCTTGAAACAAGATATCTTGGAGCTGCAACTCCAGGTATATTCCACTCATTTCCTTTTCATCAAGGTTAAAGGGTCATTCTCTAATCTTTAGTGACACCTCTATTAAAGATATCAACACAAAATTAAAGAATTATATGAATTACTCTTCTTCATTTTCTCAAATCCATAGTACCATCAAAATATAGATGGGTCAAGGATAATTGAGAGCATCACAAAACTAGGATATTCAATCTTCACATCAGAAGTCTGTGCAGTGCTAATGATCAGTAATCACTGAGCTCATACCTTTTGCTTTTTTAAATAAACAACTTCTAATCCCTATGTACATTAAAAGATTATACTAACACTCCATAACTGACTTATTTTTATACATACATATACACACTCACATAGAAGCTAGTTATTTAATATGCGTGTTCACCTGAAGTGAACCAGTCACTCAGAAAAAAAAAAAAAAAAAAAGGAAGCAGAGAAAAACTTTTAAAATACTATGAGAAATTATGTCCACCATTTAACTGAATTTGTCCCACAGGGAGCACAACATGCCAGAGACATGAATTTGAATTTGCCACTGATTTTGCCTGACTTATGACGAGAATGCCCTGTAGCACTGAGTGTCAGTAGTATGTCTGTCAGCACATATTTACTGAGTGCCTATTATGTGCAAGATACTAAGACACAGAACAAACAGAAAGGAACAAAACAGGCAAAAATTCCTGGCCTTGTACAACTCATCTTCTAGTAGGAGAGTCAGAAAATACACAAAATAAATAAGTTAAGCATACAATGTTAATGGGAATAATGTTTAAGGAAAAAATAAAATAGAGGAAAGAGACAGGAGAGTTGGCAGAGTTGAACTTTTAGAAGAATAGCCAGGGAAGGCTTTATTGAAAATGTCATTTGAGCCAAGACCTGAAGAGCTGAGGAAATGAGACATGAGGATATTTGGGGGGAAAGCATTCAGGCAGAAGGAAGCACAAGTGTGAAGCTGCTGAGTGTGTCCAGCAGGCTCAAGAAACAGTGAAAAGGCTGGTAGATCCGCAGTGTGGAATCAGGTGGGAGCAGCAAGAGAACAGGGACGGAGTGGTACTGGAAGGCCAGTCTAGGGAGGGCCTTGCAGGTAACTATATGGTTTTTGACCCTCACTTGAGTGAGTTGGGAAGCCTTTAAAGGGTTTTAATCAGAGGAAAGTTTTGAGTTGTGATCTGATTTACATTTAACTGGATCATTCCACTTTCTGTTGAGAGTAGACTTTGGGTAGGGGTAGGGGCAAGGCCAGAAGCAGGAAGGTCAATTAGGAAACAATGCAATAAATGCAGTAAGAGGTGACAGGGACTTGGACTACTGTGTAGCAGTGGAAGTGCTCACAGATGGTTGGGTTCTGGATACATTTTGAAGGTCAGGATGTACACATGATTTATTGACAGAGAGGATGTGGGATATGAGAAAGAGAGGTCAAGGATAACTCCAAGGTCTTTTCCTTAGATGAGGAATAGAGGTATCATTTATTGAGACAGAGAATATTGTGGGAAGAACAGATTTAAGGAAGAAGATTAGAAGCTACGTTTAGGCAGATGTGCAGGTAGAGATGTGGAGTCTGGATACATGAATCTGAAGTTCAGGGGCAGGATATAAATTTGGAAGTTTATCAGTTTATAGATGGAATTTAAAGCTTTAAGACTGGATCACCAAGGGAAGGTGAATATAGAAAAGAGGAGAGGTCCAGGGACCAAGCCCTAAAACACCTTTTTTTTTCCTTCTTTTTTTTTTTTTTTTAAACATCTTTATTGAAGTATAATTGCCTTACAATGGTGTGTTAGCTTCTGCTTTATAACAAAGTGAATCAGTTATACATATACAATATGTTCCCATATCTCTTCCCTCTTCCATTTCCCTCCCTCCCACCCTCCCCATCCCACCCCTCTAGGTGGTCACAAACCTCACCTTCCATACAAGCTATCCTGCCATAGCACCAGGTGAGAGGGCACTGGGCCCTGTGGGGTTGAGGCTGGGGAGTCCTAGACTTCTTGGTCCTGCCACAGCCTCTGTGGCACTGATATCTGTCTCCGTTCACATTTTTTTTTTATAATTTAAAAAATTGAGATAAAAATTCACATAACATAAAACCGGCCATTTTAAAGTGTACAATTCAGTAGTTTTTAGTATATTCAGATGCTGTGCAACCACCATCACTATCTAATTCCAGGATATTTCCATCACCCCCAAAAGAAATACTGTATTTATTAGAAGTCACCAACAATTCCCATATACTTTTAAAATGAATTTTACTGAAGCATAATTTATGTGCAATAAAATCCATCAGTTTTAAGTGTTGTAGTTCGATGAGTTCTGACAAATGTATACACTTGTGTGTAATCACCACCACAATCAAAATATAGAATATTTCCATTACCCCCTGACACTCTTACATTTAAAGATGTAAAAGGTAGCAAAGGAAACTGAGAAAGAGTGGCTAGGGGGGTAAAAAGGAGACTGTAGGTTCCTGGAAACCAAGAGAAGAAAGTATTTCAAGGAGGAAGGAGTAACCAACCACATGGAATACTGCTGAAACGTCAAATAGGTGAGATTCAGAGTTTAACAATATGGAATCAGTGGCGACCTTGACAAAAGCAGCTCTGATGGAATGGTGAGGGTGCAAGGGGAACTGACATGGGTTCCAGAGGGGATGGGAGGGAGAAGAGTATCTGGAAACAGCAAGAAGAGAAACTCTTTTAAGAAGTCTTGCTGTAAACGGAAGGAAAAAATGGGGTAGGGTTAGTGACTGGAGGGGTAAGTGTCTGTGTGCTAAAAAAAGGAGTATATTTAATAGAGAGGGGAAAAAAAATAGATGATGTAAGAAAGAAGGGGGAGAAGTTTTGATCTACATCCTTAAGTTGGCAAGAAGGGAAAGGATCGAGCATAGCGGGATTGGCCTTAGATAGAAGCAGGGACCATTCATCACAGTACAGGAGAGAAGGCGGAGAATAAGAGCACAGATGCAGATATATAGGAGCTCGTGGAGGCTCTCTTCTAATTGCTTCCATTTTCTCAGTGAATTGGGAAGTTACATCATCAGCTAAGAGTGAGGATGAAGGAAGAGGGTGTTGGAGGTTTGAGGAGAGAGATGTCAAATTGTCAATCAGGAGGTTGGTAAGCTTGAATTTAAAGTAAGACCAGTCAACAGCACTGTGTATTTTTCTCCATCAGTGTTCAGCTATGCAGGTGAGGAAAAGGAGTAGATGGAGAGAGTTGGATTTAAACAAGGTTTCTGTACAGACACGGAGTAAGCGGAATGAAGAGAAAAAGCAAAGAAACTGAAGGCATGGGAAAGGTAGTGATTACGATGATTAGCCTATGGTAGACTTTGGATTTAAGGCTGGATAGGAATAAAATGAGGATGTAAGGAGGGAGTGAAGAGCAGAAGAAAGGTGGCAGGATCAACAGTTGTAGGTCTTGGTGAGTGCAAAGGATTATTGGACTTGGGGTACTAAAGAGAGTGAGCTGGAAAGATAGGATGGAGAAATGGCAAAGGAAGGGATGCTTGAAGTTGACATTATGGGGAATGAGAGGCTGATCTGGGATGTAGGATAGGACCATTGGAGGAGAGGAAATCAAGGATCCAAGAGGCTAGATGATGGGATGAATCATCGATGTATATATAGCAATCATCAAGAATGATAACAGGACTAGTAGTACTGGAGAGAGTGACAATGTGCCAGCAACTAAAAGATGCAAAGAAGAGGGAGTGGCCAAAGGGTAGGGAACACTATAATAAGGAGCAGTGGTGGTGTGGCACAGTCTGATGACATGAGATTCAAAGACGGGGGTTTTCAGAGAGAAGGGAGGGAAAAGGGTCTGGAAGTAGCAGTGAGGCACTAGCAAGAAGCTATTTTCCTCCAGGCTCAGTGGTACAAGGGAAAGAGAAACCAGTCACCATTTAAGAGGGCTACAGGGGAAGAAGCGTCTTCAGAGGACAGGCAGGTTTCAAGTAGAGCAAGACTGGAGAACAATCAGAGAAGAAGCTGAGGATATGAGAGATTTTGCTGATGACTGACCATAAGTCTTGGAGGCCAAAGTAGAATAATTTAAAGGTACATATTTTGGGCTTCCCTGGTGGTGCAGTGGTTAAGAATCCACCTGCCAACGCAGGGTACATGGGTTCGAGCCCTGGTCCGGGAAGATCCCACATGCCACAGAGCAACTAAGCCCACGAGCCACAACTACTGAGCCCATGCACCACAACTACCAAAGCCCGTGCGCCTAGAACCTGTGCTCTGCAACAAGAGAAGCCACCACAATGAGAAGCCCATGCAGCACAACAAAGAGTAGCCCCCGCTCGCCACAACCAGAGAAAGCCCGCAAGCAGCAACGAAGACCCAACACAGCCAAAAATAAATAAATTAAATAAATAAATAAAAGAAGAATATATTGTTAAAAAAAAAAGATATATATTTCTGGCTTAACATGTCTCACACTAAATGCACACCTACTATTTCATCTAGTGTTCAACCAAAGAAATAGTCATCTATTTCAAAGCTGAAGGAAAGACCAGGTGAACATACTGAGAGACAATTTATTTCCAACACAGCTGTGGTTCACTGTACGTGATAATTTTTGAAACTAAACCTCTACCAGGACTTCCCTCGTGGTGCAGTGGTTAAGAATCCGCCTGCCAATGCAGGGGACATGGGTTCGAAACCTGGTCCGGGAAGATCCCACATGCCGTGGAGCAACTAAGCCCACGAGCCACAACTACTGAGCCTGTGAGCCACAACTACTGAAGCCCACGCTCCTAGAGCCCGTGCTCTGCAAAAAAGAGAAGCCACCGCAATGAGAAGCCCGCGGGCCACAACGAAGAGTAGCAGCCCCTCGTCTCAATTAGAGAAAGCCCACTTGCAGCAACAAAGACCCAACGCAGCCAAAAATAAATAAATAAATAAATTTATAAAAAAACAAAAAACCTCCACCTCTCTCTACACACGTACACACACGCACACACACACGCGCGCACCCATACAGTAACTTGAAGTATTATCTTTTCTTAGACTGTACCTTGTAAGGATCCTCAGGATCTACCCAGGCTACGTGAAACATATGACGAATTTCCTCTGCCAGTCCAATTCTTGCTCCACTGTTGGCTGCTACATAGATGCGTGGGATGCCCTCTGCCCTGGCAAGCTCAGAAGCTCTGAGAAACAGCAAATCCTCCTGGGGTCCAAAGGACCCAATTCGGTATGTGATATCATTGCCAATAACAATGATATCTCGGCCTTCTGGATATTCTGGACTTTTAAGGGTCATTTTCCAAGCTACCATGCCGATCTGCAAAGGCATAAACAAACAAACAAATAAATACAAGCTTCTTACATGCAGAATTATTTTTCAGGTTCCTTGAAGATATCAGACTGCACGTAGACACAACCTTCAGGTAAAGGTATGCATTGCTAAAGAGCCAAGCTCCCTGCGGGAAACTAGAACAAATATTCTAGCATACTTCTCTAAGATTATGTTGAGAATAGCTGGTTTACTGTATACGTATTTCACAGTTGTCTCAGTTTCTTCTTTGGGTCTGTTCGAAGAAGATGGAAAAACCAAAGTCTAAATGCACTCAGGCTATGTGTGGAAGAATACTGGGGCACTGGGAATTAAATCCGGGATGCCCTAACTTAACTACCCTATCTACTAAGATATCTTTTGTGAGATTCTTTCCAAGAAATCTTTAACACACAGGAGAGCAGAAAGAGGACTACCTCTCATGGACTATACAACTTCTACAACCCTGGGTCCTTTTATTGTCCTCTAATATTTGTCAGGAATAACAGCAACATTCTTTACAGGCTTGCTTCAGGTATCTTCCATTTCTGCAAGAATTTACTGTAGCTCAACACTGCATCCTTGTGAGCATCTCTTGCTGATTTCTCCCAACACTAGAAAACCAAAGGATGCAAGTAACCAACCTCTTGCTGCACTATGATATATATAAATCTCTGCTCACTGTTCAGTAGCATCTGACCAGCCACACAAATAAATGATACTGACTTAATAGGCAGGAGTGACACGTCTCTTCCCAAACCCTCACAGCCCTCTCCTCTTTTAATCTCCTTCTATATGAGAACTAGTCATTCCTTCTACTTGTTTATTCGCTAGTGCCCTTTCTTTTCTACTCACTCATTCCCCAGTTAACGGCTGCAGTTTTTCATGTCTGCCTGTCTGTTTCCCTATACCTAGATAAGTAATGCTTTCCATTCTTTTTTTTTTTCCTGTTTCTTTCTGTCTCCCCCGCTTCCCACCTCCACCACTTGCCCCCAAACACAAAGCCTACCAGACGAGCATTCCTGGTCCTGCCTAATGGAGCCCAGCCACATCGGCAGCCTTGGTCCCTCATCCCTGGGCTGCTGCATATCACCTCATTGCGGAGCCAGCCATCAAGAAGGGCCATGAACAGATGTAAATAGCAGCATCCCTGGAAAGCCACATGCATCACCCAGACTCAACCGGGCCAGTGATCATAAGCTCTGAGTACACATTTCTCAATCCAATTGCACATCCACTGTAATCAGGCTGGTTGAAGCTTTCCACACAGCTATTTGTGATTCTCAGCATTAAGAAATATATATATGAAACACCTACAGATAAATATAAGCTATTTAATATATACCACTGGCCAAATACAAATCAAAATCGATATAATACATAGAAAAAAAATCCAATCACCTTCTGAGGTAAGGCAGTATTACTCTATCTGCTCATTAAAGACAGAGAAAAGGAAGAAGAAACAGATCATCCAAAAATAGCACAGAGAAACTCCAAATATCAGGATAATTTTGGTCACAGTTTTTAAGAAGCTGATCAATATGATGCCCACGTGGGGAGAAATATTTTAACTGCCTTCTCACGTGGCCCTCTAACCCAACATCTCCTTTGTTTTCAGGAAGGAAAAGCTATTTCCTCTAAATGCATTTGTAGTTACGAAGATTGGGCTTTACACCAAATTTTATGACATATTAACTTTAGCCACCTAGGCCAGAGTAGCTTAGATACAAGTCCAGAAGAATCTACTTTAGCATTTGCATGCGAATGCAAACACTGTGTCTATGTGGCACTGGGCAAGCAAATAACACTCTTATCTTTTGCTATTACCTGGGGACTCTGTGTCACTTGGGCAGTCAGTTCAGCAATTGGCCAGGTCATTACGCTTGCAATATTGACTTCTAATTATTAGTAGTACTTTTTAAAAAATTAATTAATGAATTAATTTTTATTTTTGTCTGCATTCGGTCTTCGTTGCTGTGTGCAGGCTTTCTCTACTTGCGGCGAGCAGGGGCTACTCTTCGTTGCGGTAAGTGGGCTTCTCACTGCGGTGGCCTCTCTTGTTGCGGAGCACGGGCTCTAGGCGCATGGGCTTCAGTAGTTGTGGCTTACGGGCTCTAGAGTGCAGGCTCAGTAGTCGTGGTGCATGGGCTTAGCTGCTCCGCGGAATGTGGGATCTTCCCGGACCAGGGCTCGAACCCATGTCCCTGCATTGGCAGGCGGATCCTTAACCACTGTGCCACCAGGGAAGTCCCTTGACTTCTAATTAGGTGTCAACACAGCAGCACCAAGAACACACTACTCTTAATGTCTTTCTAAAATGTGTCCCTTATCAACTGTCCTCCTCCCCACTTAAAAAGTACCAGTACAGGGCTTCCCTGGTGGCGCAGTGGTTGAGAATCTGCCTGCCAACGTAGGGGACACAGGTTCGAGCCCTGGTCTGGGAAGATCCCACATGCCGCGGAGCAACTAGGCCCGTGTGCCACAACTACTGAGCCTGCGCGTCTGGAGCCTGTGCTCCGCAACAAGAGAGGCCGCGATAGTGAGAGGCCCGCGCACCGCGATGAAGAGTGGCCCCCACTTGCCGCAACTAGAGAAAGCCCTTGCACAGAAACGAAGACCCAACACAGCCATAAATAAATAAATAAATAAATAAATAAATAAATAAATAAATAAATAAATAAATAAATAAAATTAAAAAAAAAAAAGTACAGAATGGAGAGTGTTGTGTTGAGTCTTGGTACAGTGAGATTCCTCATTGGAAAAGATTAAGTTTTGAATAAGCACAATGGATAAATCTCTAAGGAAGAATCTGCTGCTCAATTTACATTAAAAATTAGATTTCACTGCTAATCAAATGACGGGATATATAATGGTGAACATGGGCTTGGGAGTCAAACAAACTTGGATCCACATCTAAGCCCTACCACTTATTAACTGTGTGACCTTGGGAAATTCACTTAATTTTATTGAGCTTCAATGTCCCCCACATACAAAATTAAGAAAATATTACCTATGGGATTGATGAAAAACTATTAGAAGCAGTAATCTATTATATTAACTTTAACATACAAAGTTTGCCTTTGTCTCTCCTCTCAACCTATCCAAATCTCACCTGTTCCATAAAGGTTCATTCAAATTCCATTTCCTCAGAAAAGCTTCCCCTAGTCTAAAGTGACTCCTTTCTTCTGATCACCTACTAAGACCTTCATGTAGAGAATTCATTTGATAATTAATCACATATGGCCTAGGACAGCTTTTAGCTTGCCAGCTTGAACCATCATATCATCTATTCCAGGGCATAGCAGGACTCCTACACATTTCTACACATAATATGGGAGTAATAAATACTTGCTGGTTCCACAGTCATTTCATTTTTTAAATGATTCTTGGAAAATAGTCAACACCAAGAGCTTAGAACATTGTGCATATCTCTAGGGATCACAGAACAACAGTACTAAATGCCATTAAAATATTTTATTTTTTAAAAATAATAAGAATAATAGCTACCATTAATTGCACACTTATAACATGCTGTACTATACTATAAATGTTAATAAATACTGATAATAGTTAGGAGATTAAGCTGGAAAATCTGCCTGTCTTGGTTCAAATTTCAGCTTTATATGAGTTGTATAGCCTTGGACAAGTCACTTAACCTTAACCTCAATTTTTCCAATTATAAAATGGGGATAACAGTATCTTTCTGGAGGGATTGTTGAGAGGAACACCACATTAAATTAGTGCAGAGCCTGGCATATAAAAGTCCTCAAATAGTAGCTATTATCATTATTAATTTAAAAAACAGCTGTTATTATTGCCATGAGAAAACCAAGGCACAGAGGACTTAAGTAACTTGTCCTATACCGAGTGTGAATGATTTATTCTTTAAAGTATGATTCACATAATTTCCTTTACTAGAGAAATTAAGGAAGTATGTTCCAGACTACTGCCACTGCACTTAGGTGAAACGATATGGAAAGATGAACATCAATTATAACACAAACATAAATGTCATTGACACCTAAAGGCAATGTGGTACCCTGGATTGGATCCTGGAACAGAAAAAGGTCATTAGTAGAAAAATTAGTGAAATCCAAAATAAAGTCTGTATTTTATTTAATAGTATGGTATTGTACCAATGTTAATTTCTTAGTTTTTATAATTATAACATGGTTATATAACGGATTAATGTTAGGGGAAGCTGGGTGAAGGTTAATGGAGGTTAAATGGGAACTCTGTATGATTTTTGTAACTTTTCTGTAAATCTAACATTATTTTAAGATAAAAAGCTGAAAAAATAAATGTCATGATAAAAACTTTTTTAGAGGGAATATATTGACTAGTGAGGTCATTGTTAGTGTTTTGTTCAACCTTATAAAACGGTGGCTATGAAGACTATGAACAGTTTTTTAAAATACCCATGATGTAATGCTAAATTTAAAGAAGCAGGATAACAAAATTGCACGTATACCATAATAACTCTGAGAGGCAAAACGGTGTGGTGGTCAAGGGCACAGACTCAGAAACTAGATTCTACAAATCTGAATCTAATGTAATCTGACTCTGACAGAATAGAGGTTCAGTCAGTTTTCTAGCCACATAACCTTAGGTAAGTTACTAACCTCTATATGCCTGAGTTTCCTCATCAGTAAAATGGGGTAATAATAACCTATTGTATTAAGTCTGCTGTGAAGATTAAATACATGTTAAATCTTATAGTAAGTGTTACAACACACGCACACATGCATACATCCACTCTCTATCTCTATCTAAAAGCTTGTTGGGGGCTGGGGGGGAAGGGAAATAAAGAAACATAGCAAAATGGGATGATAATTATTTTAGGATGATGGGACTGTGAATTTTTTCCCCATTTTCCAAATTTCTTTAATGTGTTTATGCCTTCATAACTTAAAAATTTTATAAATTAAAAAGGGAGAAAAAACTACCAAATACTTCTTCACTGGGTAACAGGTACATGGGAGCTTATATTATTATCTCTAGTGCACATCTGAACATTTTCACAGTGAAAAAAAAAAAATTTAAAGGAGAAAAAAAAAAAATCTCACCAACCTAACAGATTTCTCATGTTTTAGAGGAACTGACTCTAGGTTTTAGTTATACTACAACAGATCACATTTATATAAAATTTAAAGAGAGGAATAAACATATGAAAACTTAAAATCAAGACTCACCTTAAAGGGAGAAGAGTATCAAGAACTGTCTTAGTCTGTTGGGGCTATCATTTCCTTTTTTAAAAAGAAATGCTCTGCAATGATGTGGTATAATGTAAACATATGTATATATAGGTTTAT
Source organism: Balaenoptera physalus (assembly GCF_965194825.1). Lineage (NCBI taxonomy): Eukaryota > Metazoa > Chordata > Mammalia > Artiodactyla > Balaenopteridae > Balaenoptera > Balaenoptera physalus. The sequence continues at coordinate 42,938,006 of NC_138901.1, forward strand.
ACAGTATTAATATCTCTACCTTAGAAGTACTGCTTCAGTGTTTTTCTGGTCTGATGGTTAAATACATATTTATACTTTTAAAGTCAATATTTGTACAATAGACAAGAACAGTGCCTATCAGCTAAACACATATTTAGGACTGTACCACATGTACTGCAAACATGTACTAAAATCAAAAGCTTATATTTATACAGAGCCTTTCATCTTGAAGGGGGCTAAAGAGCTTTACAAACATGTACATAAAAGGACATTTGCACTGATAGGCAGGCAAGATATCAATTCACCCGCTCCCCTATTTCTTCCAGCAGTCCGGGGTAGGAACACATGGTGTCAACAGATGCAGGTCTATAACAGCTGCAAAGACGTGTCACACAATAATCCACCATACACAGTCACTGAAAGAGGGCTTGCAACTTGAGAACGGTAACTGCTCTCCTCCAGTGCAGAAGCACCACGGCCATTGCCAGCTTTGTGTTTTTAAGTTATTCTCTACCAAACTCAACTAATCACTTGACAAAATTGAATTTGATACTGGAAATGGTTTCTGAATGCAAAATACTTTGTCTGATGATGAAAACTAGTTTGAAAAACGCTTTCCTCTGCCCTTGTTAGATTTAGAATAAAAAAAAAAGGGGGTCACAACATTCAGGAAAAATGGTTCAAAATATTCTATCTAAGAATAGCTTTGTCTCAGAGGATTGGGTCATTACTTCAGAAGACAGTCATATTTTCCTCCCATTTAATTAGGACACCGTAAGTTTTTCAGTCAAATTACTTTATATGGATGGGGCCTATCTGTATTATACACACAATGGAGGTTTTATATTGAAAATTCTGCAATCACTATATAAAAGCATACACAAGTGTGACAATGTGATTAGGAATATGACATTCACTGATTTCACCTAAGCCAAGCTGCCTTGCATGTTAACTTAAAAATAACAACCGAAGGAAATTCCATCACTGAATCCTCTTGTTTCAGCTTCTCTCTCCCTCCAATGTTTCTATGCAATAAAACCTAGTGAAAATGACACTCCAGGACTAAGGCCTAAGGACGACTAAAGGGCTAAGGAAGCAACAAAGGGAGAACACGTAGCCTGAAAGGGGCTTGTCAGAGTGGCTGGGTTTATGGTCTAACGAGTCTCAGACTCAGGCTTTTCGTCCCTGGCAGTGCCACTGACTTCTTCCCCGACCACTGTCTTGCCGAGAGAGGCATGGACTAACCAAGTGGTTCTAGGGACTTACTGCCAATTATAGTTTCATTAATATAGCCATAAATCAGTTTTTAAAATATCTAATTTCAGATTATTTTTGATAACAGAGCATTCCAATTAGCAGGCTTCTTAGGTGTAGGATTATCCACCTAAACTAATTACCTTAAAGTGAGAAAGGGAAGAGGTTCAAAAGAGTTACCGCGAATAAGTTAAGGATCAGCAGAAATAAACATTTGTTTTCCTTATACGAGTTCTAAGGAAGAAGATATTTCTTTGGCCACAGTCTGATCCTGGAATAAACACGCGCAAGCAAGGGAGGAGGGGATGGGGCGGAGAAGGCAAGCAGAAGAGAACAGTCTTATTTAACTGTTTTTATGTGGGTAAAATGATTTGTGCTACAGTATTTCCATAAGAAGTGGGACCATTATTTTCCTGTAGAAACACATTTGGTTTGAAAAGTATCACTGGACAGGACGTGAAAATCAAACCGAATGAATTATTCACAACCTCCGATCAGAGGTGATCATTATTTCTGATGCTCCAAACAGTGATTAGGATTCTGCCCTGAGATGTCATTTTCTCGCTGAGTAACACCAGTGATACAGAAAGGCATTATCTATCTATCCATATGTGTATTTTTTCTCCTGGGAGGACCCTGGTTTAATGTTACTATAACAGATAATAAAAACATGATAATATTAACATTTATTCTGATGGTGCCCATAAATGCCATTAGTCTGACACAAAGTGTCAACACTAATCATGACCCAAAATTAACACCAAAATTGACATCAACATTAATTGTACTATCAGTGTGAATAGAAGGTGCAAGTGTACATATGCACACGTACACACCCGCACTTTCCAAAGCTGCTGCTACCACAAAGTAAAACAACAATATTTCAGCTCAATAAAGAAATCGGAAGGGAAAGCTAAGGGGCAAAACAGGACAGGAATTTGTTTTCAAGGATGTAAGAAGCATTCAAGTCTAGCTATGCCGTGGGAAGTAGAAAGGGAGTATCTTTGCCACAGCTGCCTTTCTTATATATCTCCACACTTTGAGTTCATCGGTAATAATATCTTTCTATATGGACTTAAACACAGGTTAGACTGTGGCTGAGATGTTGAAGCTTTATTTATTTTCCATGCTGAAAGTCTAAAAGTTGAGTGTTTCTGGCAAAGCCTCCAGTAGCTATTGTGCTACTACTGCTAATGCTGGAAAGATGACCATCCGACAAGGCTCTGGGGCAGAAATATAAAGAATCTTAGAACGTTAGAGCCGAAACAGACCCAGGCAGCATCTGTATCATGAAGATGAAAAAACTAAGATCCAGAGAGAAGGAATATGAACTTGAGTTCCTTTTCAGACAGATAACAAAATGCTACCTTTCCCCCTTCCTTTTGTATGTTGGATGGAATACTAAATCTTCACTTTTAATTAGATACTATCAAAAAATAATTACAATTTTAACTTATATTAGAACCTCGTGGGAAAAAAATACATCATGAAATATTAGAAAATACTGTATAGGTCTTAAAAGGTGTATTTTTAAACCATAAGGCAATGCAATATTTGACTTAATTTGTGCCATTCAGAAAAACCATGCTGAAAAAATGTCAATGCCTTTCCATATTGTATTATCTTCTGGATATCATGTTCCATTGCCTAGTGTCGTGTGAGCACATAAAAGAGCTGAAAACAATTTTCTTAACAGCTGAAAAACTCTTTTTTTCATGCTTGGATAATTCAAAAATGGCTGAACAAACTTACCTCAACCCTTCTAAAAAGCGATAAAAGGATAAGAAAAATATCATTTTTAGAGCAAAAAATTTTCTTCCCAGGGGTAATTCTTTGAAAATGTTACCAAAGATTAGAAATAATAATTTTAAACAGGGGAATTATTTCTTCCTGTACTATTTATATGCTTGAAACCACAGTAATTTTACACATGTACACACAATGCTTTAATAAACATACCAATTTTAAAAAACACATGCAATGGAGCACATACAAGCCAGTGGTATTTGAGAAATGGGGCGCCGGAGTGACTGGGTGAGAGGGAAATTAACCAAGCTGGCCTACCACAGTTCAGGAAGCCTCCCCCATTAATCATGTAAACGAATATTGAACTCTGATGCTCCACGCTACACCTCATCCTCTGGTGTCATCTGTTGCTGTCCTGATGTTCATTATTGCCTCTGGTTGGAGCTGTAAAATTTCTTGACGTAGGGTACTATATCACACCCTTTTTCTGTAAAATCTTAAAAATTAAGATGTATGAAAATGCTGGCAAGTTCATCCTTTTGTTTAAAGGCTAACTTTAAGGACTTACTTTTGAAAGGCACTGAGGAGCCCTCCACAAGTGCTGCCTTGGTTGGCCAAGGGATGCATTAGGATTTCCAAAGTCAGTCAAGCTCATTGGGCCTTGGTTTGCTACTAATGGAATGAGTCAAAATCAACTAATCGACCCGATGAGAACTCTCCAGCTCCAATAACAGACATTAAGAAGGAATTCGAAGAAAAATATATACATCCCAGAAGAACAGTGTTAGGAATTCATTAGAAGTAATTCCATGGCAGCAAGACCTAGCTTCCAAAAGTAGCCTCAATATTTTTCTAATGAGGGACTCAACTTTGGTCCTGAAGATCATTTCAGACAAAGACTTGTAGCCAAACACACTAAGAATGAGGCTAAAAGAAAAAAAGTGCACAATAATTTTAAATAAAACTATCTTACCACGTATTCCGTAATATGTCTTTTTCTGTACTTGAAATTCCTATCTTGCTAGGCTAAAAAGATTCAAAATTGGTTTTTTAAAGTCCTTGATGAAAAATAAGCTAAGTGCAAATTATGAATGTTTATATGTAATCAGTGGAATGTGATACTTTTCTGCCGAGGATCTCAAAGCACTTAGAAACATTCTCCCATCTTCAGGGACAGATTGGTGGCAAGGACCATTAGTCTCTTTTTATAACTTGAACAGTCAGTGCACAGACCATGATCCTGTTTTTCAGATCTGCTTTTCTTGGGTCTATTTCAGAGCTCACCTTCAGCATGCTACAATACAAATATGCCTCTTTTCCAACACACATCTAAAAGACTGATATGGACTCAATTTCCACACCCAGCATGAAAAGGTAAACTGATTTCAAAAGAATGAAACAAAAGCACAGTAAAATACATCCAAATTAGCTTCCCATTCATGGAGCTATTCTGAGGTTAAATCGAGTAAAACAATAGGCAAAAGCCTAATGTTAAACTAGAAAAATATTTGGGTTTTGTTCGCATGAGAAATGGTCAACACTTTCCTTACTCAAGCCCACGAACGCTCTCTCCAGTCAGTTTCAAAGCATAATGGGTTGCACTAGAATTTAAGTCCAGGATAGCCCAAGCAATTCCTTTGAGAGTATGGAAAATGTCAACCAAGTGAATTAAGACAGAGGGTTATGGTGGTTTTTCTAAAATAAGAGGTCCTTTGGGTTAAGAGGTCCAGCCTAAGAACTGTCAAAATAGATCTACTAATTAATTTCTTCCAATCTTTCAGGCTTACATAAGCTTACCAACTTCCTTTCCCTATCCAACTCCTAAATTTTATTTTTGTTTTTATACTCAAATTAAGAGATTTCAAAGGATTATAGCAAAAATAAGTGAGACGCAGTGTCAAAATGGTTAAGATTTATTTAAGCTAGTCAATAGATGCAGGGATATTTGTCATATCACTCCATATTTTTCTATAAGTTTGAAATATTTTATAATAAAAAAGTTAAAGAGATGCTTACACCTTCGTGGGACTGGACAACAGTACCTTGCCTACAATTAGATGACAGTTAAATACGGGCAAGGCTGAGCAGTTCTAAAACTGAATTCTTAATCCCCACCATTTCATCCCCCAGAACATAAAGCAGAACTGAAACCAAGATACCAGTCATAATGGCAGCTAGCCTTCGAACTTTAATTTATACTTCTTTCCCTCCTCGATCATCCTCTTTCTAAAAAATGTTTCCTGTAAAAATGTGCAGTCATGATGTAAGATTCAACAGATCTCCACCCAAAGAGTTAAGAGAGCAATTGCACGTTGTGGGAACACTAGGCAAAGCCTACCATACCAACTGAAAAAAAAGGGAAGGATACTGCTGGATTTGCCTCACCGAACAGGGCAATTCAAGAGGTTTATCTGAAGGCTAGGCTGCTGAGAAGGAAAAACCCTGACACCTAGTGCCCATCTGAAAAAACGAAGTCTTGGAGACACTACAATTTTAAGTCTGGCAGTGTGTGTGGAGGTGATCATCAAATTGCATTCAATCTGGAACATACTTAACTCTCAGAAAAATTTTAAGGAAAAAATGTAATGCCATGCAAGAATTCCAGTCTCTAACTACCAATCCTTTTTGGAGTACACATCCTAAACCTAATTATTATAACTGCTTCTAGACACAGCATCTTCTTCTCATCGCAGATTTTCATTACGACAGGAGCAATGAGAGGGAATAGATAGGTTCATATTGTTAAAAAGCCCATGTTCTGAAACAGTAAGGAAGACAGGGTCCACATTTCTATCCACACTAATTTTGCTATAAAAGGTGCCTGCCTATCGTATCTTTCATCATTGCCCAATTTGGAGATTCATCATCTAGTTCACAGAGCAGTTAAAGGAAATATAATAAAAGAATGCTAATAACATTTCAGAATATATAAGAACACAGTCTCAAGAAGGCCAGTACTTTCTTTGTCCTACCAGGCAAAGTTAAGTTGTTCTCCGTCAAGTCGGTTACAGACATTGGCTTGATCTTAGCCTGAGCCTTTTAATAACAGGATTTGGTGCGAAAAGCAGCTGCATTGGATTGTGAACTGTTACTCAAAGTGTTCCCACCTACAATTACAGCTTCCACCAAATGATCAAAACAGGTTAGCAAACTGGCAGGAAAATGAAAACAATTCCCCCCAAATCGAGAAGTGGTGAAAGTAGAACTGTTGGTTAGCTGCGCTTCTTCTATATCCAGGCTCAACAGCATACATTCATCTAGCTGTGTATTTACATACAGTGCCCATCACAGGAGCATGAAATCAGTTTAGTCTACGTTGCAATCACATTTTCCTCAATTTTCATCTTTACTTGAAACGATTAAAAAAAAAAATCCTAGACAACTTATCTTTGGAGCTATTTGCAAGGAACGTAGTTCACAGATTTGGTCTACATCTTTTTTATTCCTACTCTAAATTCATACTAAATGCAATGCCATTCAAATCTGACAATGAGAAAAATGTGTTCTCCTATACCTTTCATCACGCATAAGGTGGCATTCCTTCAGTTACATCTCTCTCAATGGGGAAGGGACAACTAGGAAAATAGAAAGGAGAGAGTAGCTAACGTCACATCAGAAAAGCTCTCTTTTGCCTGCTTTTAACTCGGCCACAATGTTCAAAATGCAGGTCACATCTCTGCTGAAACAGCCAATATTCTTCCTCAAATGGCAAACAAGTTCCCTAAAACTAAATGGAACTGAATTGTTCCAAGTCCTGGTCCCATCACCTTTTTACCTATTTCCTGTCCTGGAAAAAAAATAGGGAAGAAAGACTGGTTACCCACATAGCCGATGGTATGATAAGTGCAGGCTTTCTGCCTTTGATTATGGGGAGAAGCATCTCAATTCATGGGGAAACTCTGCAGGAATCTCTTGTTTTACCTGTATTCCTTATATCCATGTGCTAGCTTTGAAACCCAGAAACTCCAATCCTTCAAGGTAATGCAATATCACCCACCATGATGACCTGGTGGAGCTGTCACCTTTGGAGAACACCACATTATGATGATTTAATGTCTACGTAGCATTGACGCATTTACATTGAGCCTCAGCTCTCAGAACATTAACAGGTCAATCTTTTATTCCTTTTTTTAATAAAACTATTTCTCAAGGCTCCGTTCAGATGCCCATTCTCTTTGGGATAGGACTGATTTGCTCCCAATCTCATCAGCATGAGCTCTTTTCCTTCCCCTCACATCATTCTTGGGGTAATATGTAGTGTGCCAAGCTCATGACAAACTTGTCTCTTTGGCCAAAGAAAATTAAACGGCAATTGCTGAAAGTCAACTTGCCTTGATAAAACTGGGCTCAGCACGAGGAAATACATCCTCCTGACACCTCGTCATCTCTTAGGCACAGCTGTCCCTCAGAGTTCTGACTGCTGAAACTCCATCTTTAGATTGGTCAGTTGCTCAGTGGACATGCTTCATTGTACATTCAAACTCTAGGTAACAGAGTTGGATACTAATACCCCAACCTCACTCCTGTTGTGCAGGACCCTATAATCTAGCTAAGGCCACTGACTGACTTCACCAGCCATGCCGGGCATTAGTCACTAAGTGCTCGCAAAAGAAATCAGTCTCACTCCTCCCGAGCTCAAAGACTCAGGAACAGCAAGCTAACACTCAGCTTCAATCCTAGTCAATCATTTGAAGGAAAGGAAAAGAGAACAAAGAAAACAGGCAACTAAGGAGGGAAAAGAGGAGGACAAGAAGAAAGTAAGAACTGACGGAAAGCAAAAAAAAATTTTAAATACTATTGGATTTCTAGATTTCAAGATTATTATTAAAGCATTGGGCAAAGGAAAACATGTGGTCCCTGTATTGACGCTACTACTCATAGCCCTAGTCCTATGCTGCTGTTTAAGACATCCCTTTGCACCAAGGTTTGTTGGGTCTTAAAAGGGTTAAAAAAAACCTTTAATTTTTTTTTTTATTCGTGTGTGTGTGTGTGTGTGTGTGTGTGTGTGGTCTTTGGGTACAGAGTCCCGTATAATAAGACTATTTGTATTCATACTGGCAGAGTAAACACTACATGTTCATGCCCAGGCAGCTCTGTGCTTGTAATTTCAGCAAGAACAGAGCTCTGTCCCTCTGGGACTTCACTATTCCCCCAGTCTCCATTCGCTCAAACAGAATGAGAGCAGAGAGAAAGCAGGACAGAAAGATCATGGCAAGAGGTTTCACACAGCACTGCAGCTAGTTTTCACGTGGCCAAAAACCTCATTTTGTGTTTTAATTACATTAGTTAAAAGCGTTTTTCTCTCAGTCCCATGTTCACAAGGGTGCCTTGCACTCCTGAAGACTCCACTGTTCAATGAATCAGACTTTAAGTCTAGCACAATGAAGCTTTTCTTTGCTGCTGAGGGGTTCACTAAGTAGATGCTACACACAGTGGCATAAAGCTCTGCTGCAACTTTGTGCGTTATTGAGTATACATACACCTACTCGCGTCAAAATTCTACGCATCCTTTCTCCCCAGCCTCTCGCCTTTGCTATTAGATCAGAAGAACTCCTACAAGTCTGATACTCTCCATCGGGTCCAATGCTTGCATCCGTCTTAATACCAAACCATCTACTTTTGGCAGCCACGGGTGTACTTGCTGAGCAGCCACGCACCTGGTACATATAGGAAATTGTTTTGAAAAAGATACTGCATAAAATGGGAAAAAAATTGCATTTATCCCTAAAGGTCTACCCAGTCTGTTTATGGTGAACACTCAGATAGAGATTACTCCTTCTAAGGAACGAGATTTATCTAGGGATTACATCTAAGGTTAAAATAAAAACATATCTCATTTTAGGCTTATTACTGTTGTTATCACTGTTGTTACAACTGTACATTAGAAGCATAGTTAGAATCAGGAAGAATCTCAGTGCACTGAGGAGGATGTGGGGTATAGGGCAGAATACGACTTTACATCATTAACAGTGTACTATAGGAGAAAGGAATCCAAAGCTAGAAAAGGCATTCCTGGATAACTATCAGACACGGGTTCACCGTTACCTCCTTTTATGTTTAAACCCCTGGTTCTGATTGGGCCCCTTTAAGAAGAAAATATTTACCATGCTCACAACAGTACCAGAAGAAATTACCTGAGCACAAAAAAACATATCAAAAGCCGTACACCAGTATGCAAAGTAAGTATCCAAATAAGGAAAAACATCAAGAAATATTGTAAATGCTTTTATCACAGAAAAATCTCAAATTTTCAAATATACAAAAATAGAGAAAATAATCTAGTCCTATGTATCTATCACCTAGCTTCAGTTAACAACTCATGTTCAATCCTGTTTCATCTGTACTCCCACATTCACACCCCCTCATTATTCTGAAGCAAATCCTAGAGATTAGATCATTTTATCTATAACTATTTGAGTATGTATCTCTAACAGAAAACAATACTCTTTTTTAAAAAGCAAAATTGTAATAGCATTTTAAAAAAATGTAATACCATTATCACACTGAAAAAACTAATGATAATTCCTTGCTATCCAGTCAATGTTCTCTGGCTAAAGAATTCTACCAACAGGACTACTATGCTGCCTATGCCACTCAGATCTTAATTAATACTATTTAATGACCACCCGCACGGAAAGCTGGTACTAGTGGGCACAGAGATAAGAAAGGGGAGAGGGGGGCGCAACTACTTGCCTCATTTCCTCCTGGAAGCCTGTTCATGTGGACCAGTTGACCTTGATCATCCAACACAAGCTCAGTGTACGTCAGCATGTCTGAAGGCAGAGGGGGTGATGGAAGGAATGCTTGAGTGGACATAGACTCCCAGAGTTTGATCAGGGACTAAAGGAGGAGAAAAGTTTGACTAATCAGTAACAATTAGCATTTCAACATGAACAAAATAAATATTAAAATAGCATCAGTCTAGTTTTGCTCTTTCTTTTCCAAATGTTCTGCTGAGCGTCTAAACGTTAGACCAAATTCTAGAGCTCTCATTCTCAGTTGAAATAGATTTGTAATTGTCTTTAACATAATGTTTTTTACATGCCAAAAATCAGGCACTTTTCCAACAACATCAAACTACTGAGCGATCATGAATCAGAATGAATCAGTCCCTCTTTAAAAAAGGAAGAGAAATCCTAGAGAAACTTGGCTACAGAAGAATAACCAGGAAAGTGACATGACACTCAGCTAATACAAAGTAAACCCAAGAACACAAGAATAGAGTTTCTACTAGAGGTTCAGGGGAAGCATCCTCTTTCTATGATCTTTTCAAAGCTACAGGCCCATACACGGCAATTAGCTCACTAGAGGTGTGTGACTGTAAATGTGCAAATCGAGTCTGCTCAAATTTGAGAAAACAGAGAGACACACCTATCATTTTAAAACCATTTCAATTTCCACTCCCAACTGCATATTACCAAAAATATTGCTGCATGAAGTGGGAACTAGTTCAGTTGTTTCTCTGCTTGCCTCAAAGCAACATTTAAAACCAATATGACTCATTCATACTTACAAGTCCAAATCACTGTGTTTATGTCTATTCTATAGGAAGAATGATATAGAATGTGATTTCTCTTTATGGTACTGGCACTGGGGAACAGAATCAACACTCAACTTCTAGGCTAACAATGCCGGTAATACTGAACGAAGACAGCTATGTTTCAAGAGAGAGACCTTGTAAACAAATGGTTACATAAAGGAAATCTCTTGTATTCCTGAATAATACAGGAATTACAGAAAGACTATTTACTAAGACCACATATATTACTTTATTAAAATTCAAATGTGGTAACACTGGTATTTTTGACTAGGAGACTCGGAAAAATCCTATATTCATATATTTTTTTAAGGACAAATTCAGTACTCTTTTGATACACTAGTTTTTATTCAGCTATAATAAATCTCCCACAAAAGAACTGATAATTTAAACTGTGTACCATGAACTCTCTATCCATTTGTATATGTTATATATTGATTCTCATCACATTAACCTAGGTTATCAGTTAGAGACCTGGGTTATCTTGGAAAATAGGAAAACGAGAACTGGAGTTTCAAATCCCTTTTTGATTTGAATATAGGCTTTGGAAATAGACACCTAAATGTAACTCTTTACACCGGTCATCGTAAACTACCATCGCAGGCATGTGGTCTCGGTTTACTCTTTTCTGCTCAACAGAGGCCTCTATCCTCACCATTCTTCCTGTTAATTCATAAAGAACCACCCAACATCTGAGTTGGCAGTCACAATCCCAAAAGAGATAGAAGTGAGAACAGTGTCAAGATATTTCCTGCCTTTTGGAAGTGCCCTATTCCAGTCTAAGCTGCATCTGATGAAAATTCAGGAAAAATCTTGCCTCTTTGGCACACGTCAGAGCTCCCCCTCCGTTAGCCACCTTTACCTGCCGAAACATCTCTGGGATATCATATATGTATGTTGTCCCTAAGGACTGTGCCTGGAACCTCTTTGATTGAAGCAGGTCTTTGGTCACATAGGGAGTGTTGATTAACATTCCATGTAATGGTCCCTGTTTGTCTCCGTATGCCTGAAACATGATCTGCAGGAAAAAGAGGATGGCATGGGGAGTTAAAAGACAGGGGGAAAAATCAAATCAGCTGCCTAGAGGGACTTTTTTTTCACAAATGTTATTTCTTGAAACACATTTTTGGTGGGTTGAGTAGCTAAGATATGCCTCTTAACATTGGGTACATGGTGCTCTCACCTCTTTACAGATTAACCAACTCCAAAAGATGGTATGTAACCAACCACATATCACACTTTTGAAATCAACAAGAAAGCACAGCGTTAAGTTTCACATTTCAGAGACAGACTGACAATGTTTGCCTTCTAAAGTGACTTGAATCCCATATATTCAGAAACAAAGCATGTCAACTAACCAACTAAGCAGTTCTAGTATTTAAGCTGAGGAACAGCTAAGCACTAAAGAGAATTCTGTTCTTTCCCCAGTGGTAGAAGGCAAGGTCGAGGCTCTACCAGGTCACCTACACTTTAGTCTATTTGATTAGAAGGTGCTTCATAAGTACGATCAGCTATATAAAGGCTTCAAAGATTTCTGACACAAGTGGATTTCATCCATCCATCTAGCTACCTAATTCTTCTTAGCTCATAAGACACAGCCGATAGTAAAAAAAAAAAAAAAAAAAAAATTTAGTAAAATATATATATAAAATATACATACATATGTATTTCCCCCAGTATACTATGTCTACGACTAGTGAATAAGCTCCTGCAATACTTATATTGTCACATAATAAAATCACTACACCAGTTTTTAATTATTTTAACCCAAATATTTCTAGAAGAGTACTTCATATTTCATATATTTAGACAGTTTTATTTGCTTATGAATATTTATAAGGGATGCCATTATTTCAATTCAATTAATATTTATTGAGTGCCCAGAGGTTGTATGACACTAAACTAGGCACTTTATGCATGAATACATAAAACATAGATTCCCAATGCAGTGAATGCAAATGGAGATTGGGATGTGAGGGTATGTGTGTATACCCACATACTTATTCAGGCCTAAAATATATAAGCTTAAGTCTACCACTAATGAATAGATTTGCAGACCTGCTAAACAGGCATTAGAAGAGAATTAAGTACTCTCCTATATCCTGGGTACAGTTCAGTTAAGTGAATCCTTAGCCCTTTAGATCAGAGGAACAAATGTGTTCTACTGACTTGTCAATCAGGTCCTATTCTGGGCAAAATTTGTCTTGGGCTGCTTAAAGCCCAACAGAATGGAGCTCCCAATCCTCCTGCACATGACCAATGATGAAAGTCACCAGGTAGGAGGTAGAATTAGCATTGTCTTAGTAATGTGAGAGGTAGAAATAGTAATGTTTCAAGAGATTCAAAGTGTTAAGTGAGGCCAGGGTGTTAGTATGTGAAAACTGGACTTAGAGGAGATAACCCAAATCAAAATAAGAAAAAAAGGAGCAAAAGCAGTAGGTTCTTGGAACTACATTCCAAGTACATACCTATAGGTCTTATCTTTCTATTAGACAGAAAGATAGGTACAGTTTTGCAAGGTCTGGAATAAAGTCAGGCTGGTCATTTAAGCAACATAACTGGAGGTACTTTCACTGCTGGTGGGAATTCAAAATGGTACAACCTCTTTGGCAAACAGTTTGGCAGTTTCTTATAAAATTAAACATATACTTACTATGACTCAATAATTATACTCATATATTTACTCAAGAGAAATGAAAACACATCTATACAAATATTTGTAAATGAATGTTCACAGCAGCTTTATTCAGAATAGCCCAAACTGGAAAAATAAAGCCTCAAATGTCCATTGACAGGTGAACGGATATAAAAATTTTGGTATATTCCTAAAATGGAACACTACTCAGCAGTGAAAAGGAACATACCCATAATCCATGCAACATGGCTGGATCTCAAGAACACTGTGCTGAGCAAAAGAAGCCAGACACAAAATAGTACATACTGTCCAATTTCATTTATATGAACTTCTAGGACAGGCAAAACTACTCTATAATAATAGAAAACAGATCAGTGGATGCCTAGGGCTGGGGCTGCAAAGGAGAACAAGAAAACTTTTGAGGGTGTCAAGGGTTCTCTATCATGACTGTGATGGTGGTTACACAGGTGTGTGCAATTTCAGAATGAATTAAACTGCACACATAAAATGAGTGCATTTTATTACATGTAAGTTCTATCTCAACAAAGTTGATTTTGAAATGTATATTTTCCCTCTTACACTACACATTGGAAATCAACTGATTTATGCAGTGGATTACTCAGATCTCTCTACTATGACTGCCTGACATCAGTGTTCACTACAGCTAATTCCACAAAGACTATACAAGGAAAATAAGACAATCTGAAACTCAAGCCAGTCAACCTTGCTCCTTGTTGGCAGAAAGAATAAAAAATTATTCTGGAGCAAGAGGTTGATAGCAATGGACAGCACTGGAAGCCTCTGAATGGTCACTTATCTATCTATGTTGTCTATGTTAATTCCATTTTCTACTATAATGGCCATAGTAATTAAAACTGGTAAAGTATATGTTTTACAAGTTCATGAAAACAGGTACACATTTTATTTATCACACACTTTTCACCGGAGGCCATCAAAAGGGCTTCTCTTGGAAAACAATCTCTGATCCCATATGGTCTGCTCCCTTAGAACCTGGTACTTATTTTATGATGGCACAAATCATAATCATACAACACAGAAACTAATTATCCATCTTCTTCCATCATGAGGTAAATTTCTTGAGAAGAGAGATCACTTTCTATCTTTGTATCCATACTGCTTGATACATGATATGTGGTCAATAAATGTTAAATTAATGAACAAATGAATGAATGATACACATGGTTCTCTATTGTTTTAAATTCATATAATGACTCACTAGAGCAAAGAAAGGGAAAAAACAAATTGGCAAGAAACATCAAGTAGGCTTTCAGGGTGCCAGAACTGAGTTAGAAGCTGTTCCTTTTGTGGTCTCCCCTCCTCCAGTCGTGGGCTCCTGAGTTCACACTTGGCAATGGCTGTTGAATCTCAACTGAAGAGCCTCAGGGAGACCCCTTCCTTCAGGGCTTACTAAACATGCCGGACCCATGGTAAGAGGGGTGTTCCCTCAGGCTAAAGACAGCTCATTCATTCTTTCAGATACTTAGTGAGTGCTTATTTTGTGCCAGGCGCAGTACTAAACCCTGACTGAAGGCATCTGCTCCTTTCATGCCCCTGTGTCACCACTACCCAGCATGAGGGAAATCTAAGAGCTTTCAAATAAAAGAAGGGGGGGGGGATAGTTATGAAGAACAAACGTATTTATTGAAAACATTAAAGTCTCAAGTGGCCATCTTATTTTTCACAAGAACAGATCTGCCTTGAAGCCACTGCAGAAGTTAATTAAAAACACCCCTGCCCATGGAAAGCTTTGACTGAAAATGTCTTTAAGGTTGTCCTGAAAAACATCAAATGCAGCAAAAAATTATTGAATACTCTTTCTCTTGCTCACCCCTTGCACTCTTGTGCACACTTTCTCTCTGTTTTAACTGTTCACTTCTCACGTGATAGGTTTCTCTGGCCATCTAACTGGGAATCAAAGCACAAAATGAAAGGTCGCTCTGACAACTGTCCAAACCTAGAATTTTAAAACTCATCTTCAAAATACCAGCAAAAAATCTTTTCTTACTGCTGTTCCCAGATT
This sequence comes from Balaenoptera physalus, assembly GCF_965194825.1. NCBI lineage: Eukaryota > Metazoa > Chordata > Mammalia > Artiodactyla > Balaenopteridae > Balaenoptera > Balaenoptera physalus. Next base: position 42,953,198 of record NC_138901.1, read on the forward strand.
TAAAAGGACATAGAAAAAAACAAGAGACATATAATCTCTTTCTGTCACCCAATACATAGAACAGACTGAGACCTTTGTGTACACATACAAAGAAGCAAGTTCATCCTTTAATGAGAAGAAAGGCACTTCCCAAGTTCAGGCCAGAGACCTACAATTAACATCCCAGTTCTTAAAAAGATGTGAGCAACGGTGAACTGACCTAAATCCTGTATCATAGCAAATGGCCCAAATATTGAGAAACCAAGGTGGTAAAACACATTAAAAGGGAATTCTTTGTTATCATAGAACCAATCTAGTTAGAAAGTCACTTTCCATTTTCATATTCTCAATTTTTCTATCTGAAAAAATGGGTTAAAGTTTGCCACTTTGCTCTTTTACAGATACATGATACTCTGAACTCTTTGAAGGAAAGATAATGTGTGTAAATGGAATAAAGGGTAAATAAGATAAAGTCACTGCTTGATATTGCTCAAGCTATTATTGTATTATGTTGAAATTTTCCTTCTTTGAGATATTTCATATTTCAACAATTCCCCTTCCTTTATTTGCCAATGAGTGGTCTAAATAGGCTGAAAATGGGAACAAGGACAAATCAGATCAGAAAAGACAAGACTGCTCAAGTAGCCCAAGAGCCCTCTAAACAAGAGCCTTAAACTGCACAGCTACCTGTGGAGTCAGGTTCACTTGGCACCTGTTAGGGCCCACCAATACATGACAAAAGGTTAAGGGTTTCATAACATCCATGGTTAGGACAGAGGCACATCTTATGAGGCAAATGAAGTGTTTCAAATTCATGCAACCATTTAAGCTAAGAGAGGATAACCCCACTAGGTGAAACAATGGGATTTGTGAGTTTGGGTCTTTCTGTAACAAGGACAAGTGGCTTCTCTCTAGGACCAAGTCAAAACTTTGAGAAGCCTGCTTGACTACTGTACCTGTGCTGTCCTGGAGTCAGTCACTTCCTTGTACAGGCTGATGTCCAAGTAATAGCCAGACTCGTTTGTCAGGAAGAGGCGGATGGGAATTGCTTTTCCAGTTGGTGTCAGGCGAATGTTGATTTTCAGCTCTGCCTGGAGGACGCGTAACTTCCACAGCCGACTTCCATAGCGCATTACCATGCTCCGCACAGATTCCTCAATCTGACACAAACACATCACCAAGCATAAAACTTAAATTCCTTGTAACTAGGACCTGTTTTGGGTCTGCCCATCTTTGGGAAGGGAGGAATGGGAAAAGATGCTGGCTTCCGGAGATGTGTCCTCCATGCATTCCTTACAAAAAGTCACAGAGTTTCTCCCCAACCCTACTCTTGCTTAGAACAAGTCAGGGACAATTTCATGCTGGCCTGGCATTTGAGTGGTTTTCTCTGGCTCACGACACCCAAATCCGCGCAACTCCCTTCCTCTTTCCCAATTATATTCATATTCTATGTCAAAGATCTGCGATATCTAAAATTACAAACCATGGGATTTAAGAGAAAGCCCCAAATAAGAATAAAATCTCTAGTTAAACAGCTATTAAGTAGCATTTATATGCACAGTAACTATGTTTCATTGCACTTTCAGGACCTTAAATCAACATAGCAATTACCACCATGAGCTTTTTTCCATACAATTTTATTAAACTTTATAATATATGCTTCTTGGTAAATTGCACAAATTAAAGAAAGGCAATTTGTAGGTGGTGCTAGAATGTTCTCTCTAAACAGAGCTCTGAAACTTGGTCACTGCCAAGTTCAACTGGGACTTAAGTAGATGGGGCAGATGTTCCCTCATTTCTCTAAGCTTTATACCAAGAGAGCTTAGTGCTCCTAGTTTTCAGGGGTCAGCGAGTTATTTTAACCAAATGGCCTTAGATGTGATTTTTCCTTATTGACATACTAAAGCAAAAAAGAATTTTTTTCCAATAGCGTTACAGGCAGCTAGGACATACTACTCAAAATTAATGTTTTCTTAAATGAAGTATCTCTCTAAAATCCTTTCTCAAGTTCTTCGAACATCTTTTTAAAAAATTTCATACCACCCTTCTCTTGTGGCTCTTCAGAAGTGTGTGCCACCCTTGTAGTTTGTTTCTGCTCCAAAGAAGTTCAGGTTAAAATGGATTTCAAGGAGTTAACGTCTCTATTCCCACACTTGCTTGTTAACCAAGAGATATCTATCCATTCTTTTTTCGAGGGAACAAAAGTCAACACCTCTATATACAGGAAATTGACAGCTATCTATGATTAGAAAGACAGAGCCAGGGCATATGAGTGTTTGGAGTGGAAACAGAGAGGCTGATAGCAAAAACTCATTGAGAAATGATAAGTCATATCTACAAATATATATAGTTATATAGTGTCCAGGGCACGTTTTAAGTCTTCTAGTTTCATCAGTCCCAGAATGCTCAGGAGAACCTTTACTTAAACTGGATGATGAGACTTCATGAAACTCAATGAGTAGCCCTGTCCTTGGCTTTCCTGACAGACAAAGCAACCAATCAGTAGTTTGGAGTCTTGAAGAAAAGAAGTACAAAACGATTTCTCAGGTCTTAGATGTTAAGTTCAAAAAGCAAAAGTCCATGCCTACAATAGCAGAAAGGGTTCTCCTATTCAAATTCCAAAATATCATGAAAAGGTTAGAGAGAACAGAAACAGAGAGCAACCTGTCTTTACTACACCTGGGATAAAAGGTCAAGTACAGAATCACCTTGTTTTCCTTCCTTAAATTATATGGAATGCATTTTAGAATAGAGCCTCAGGGAAGAAAACATACATAAATATATGCAGAATTCCATATCAACCAAATTCTCTCTCCATGGAAAAATACTAAAGAGAACTAAGTTAGACACTTTGGGAAGGTGTATTACTTCCCCAAGGCCACCAGGTGACCTGTGAAAAGAAGCAGTAATTTTGCCAAAATGCCCAATAATAACAAAGTTAGTTATTCCAGATGAGAAATCCTAGGGAACTAAATAAAATAGGACTGCTATCATGGCAAATATCATAAAACAGGTACCAACAGAAGAAGAGGAAGAAGTTTTGCATTTTTCTACTGCAAATAAGTGACCAGCATTATTAACATCCTACCACCTTCAGTTTTGGGGTCTGCTTTCAATGGTTACAGCACATTTTTGACACCATCCCAGAAACCCAGTCCTACAAGCATTCTGTAAACTTTAAAGATCAAGGGTTCAGTCAGCTGACCAAGAGTACCTGTTTCCAGGTCCAAGTGCAAAGAAACATGAATGAATCTCTCTGCTTGTGTTGGCGAGTGCTGGCAGAGAAGCTAAGGAGAAATGTACCTTTGAAGGGTCCATGATGACTGTAGGCACAAAGTTGAGGAAGATGTGGTTGCAGTCAGTCCGGACATTTGTATTATTAAAAGCGACCTCCAACTCATCCATGGCTTCTAGGAGCAGCCGCTCCCCTTCATTTTGTAGATATTCAAAGGAAGCTTCCTATGCAGGAAAGAAAATCACCACCAACATTAATGTGTTTTAAAAGAGGTAATAAAGAAACAGCTGTTAAACACATGAAAGAATGCTCAACATCATTAATCATTAGAGAAATGCAAATCAAAACTACAATGAGATATCATCTCACACCGTCAGAATGGCCATTATCAAAAAATCTACAAACAATAAATGCTGGAGAGGGTGTGGAGAAAAGGGAACCCTCTTGCACTGTTGTTGGGAATGTAAATTGATACAGCCACTATGGAGAACAGTGTGGAGGTTCCTTAAAAAACTAAAAATAGAACTACCATACGACCCAGCAATCCCACTACTGGGCATATACTCTGAGAAAACCATAATTCAAAAAGAGTCATGTACCAAAATGTTCATTGCAGCTCTATTTACAATAGGCAGGACATGGAAGCAACCTAAGTGTCCATCAACAGATGAATGGATAAAGAAGATGTGGTACATATATACAACGGAATATTACTCAGCCATAAAAAGAAACAAAATTGAGTTATTTGTAGTGCGGTGGATGGACCTAGAGACTGTCATACAGAGTGAAGTAAGTCAGAAAAAGAAAAACAAATACCGTATGCTACCACAGATATATGGAAGCTAAAAAAAAAAAAAAAGAAAAAAAAATGATCAGAAGAACCTATGGGCAAGACAGGAATAAAGATGCAGACCTACTAGAGAATGGACTTGAGGATACAGGGAGGGGGAAGGGTAAGCTGGGACAAAGTGAGACAGTGGCATGGACATTTATATACTACCAAACGCAAAATAGATAGCTAGCGGGAAGCAGCCGCACAGCACAGGGAGATCAGCTCGGTGCTTTGTGACCACCTAGAGGGGTGGGATAGGGAGGGTGGGAGGGAGGGAGACGCGAGAGGGAAGAGATATGGGGACATATGTATATGTATAACTGACTCACTTTGTTATAAAGCAGAAACTAACACAGTATTGTAAAGCAATTATACTCCAGTAAAGATGTTAAAAAAAAAAAAAGAAACAGCTGTTATACATACTTAAGCAGTAGCATGTCACAAGTCATAAGGCACCTGTTGCAGATGTTATTTACCCTTCTCCCTAGGGTCAACCCAATGACCACAGGCAGCAGGGGCAGGCAAGGGTCAGATAAAGACCTGCCAGACCTTCCTCCTGCCTCTTATGTATCCTTTCCTTCCAACAGGTGGAGATGCTGGGTATCCCCAGAGCAGCAACCCCACTAGGGTTATATCCCACATATGGCAAACAGAGCAGCTTAGAAAGGAAATCTGTTTAGAAAGGAAAAGCTGCAGAAAGGTTACAGCTATAGGATGCAGTAACAACTAACACACCAGCAAGCACCTTGCTATGTACAGAAAGCATCCCACCTCTAGACAGGTTTACAATGGGGTAACCTCTAACTTTTCTCCTTATCCTCTATCATCATCTAACCTTCCCTGTGATTTCTCTGTTAGCATGCTTTTTCATTTTCTCAAGCGAGTACTATCATGCTTCCATTACCAAGACAACTTAAATTAAAGGGGGGAAAAGCCCTTCATTACATGGAATATTTACTTCTGTGAGAGAAATGACTCTCAGACTTCTGCTGGTTATTGGAGAGTAGGATGAAAGGGAACAAGAGCCTTGATTCAAAAGAGGAAAACCTGATTTTGACCCATGCCTGTTTCTCTGTCCCTTCCCTCAGGGATAACTTCCCATTAAAGTACAGCACCCACCTTGGTGACCAGATCAGAATGTCTGATGATTGCACGGACAAAGAACCTGTAGTCTGTCACTTCTATGCCCACTTCCACCTTGGCTGCTCCAAGGTACAGGTGCATCTTGTGATTAGCACATGGGATGGCAGTAAGGTCAAAATTTCTCATCCGGTTCAGCTCTAACTGGAAAGCTAGGGCAGGCTCCAGGTGACGGTAGATACGATCTTCCTCAAACTGAACGCAAGAAAAAAACAGCTCACAAAGAGGCAGTTACAAAATTATATTATGAAAGTGTATGTAAAAGAGATGCTTAAAAATATAAACATAAGCCATGATGTGCCAATGAGTCAAAAAAGGAGCTACATACAAGGAAAATGCTAGAGCTTATATAAGATTAGGCACTAAAGTCCCTGTTTACTTTGCAAGCTTTCATCATTCATGCTTTTACAAGTGGTGATGCTCTCCATTAAAAACAAACAAAAAACACCAATTCCCTCAGATCTCCTGTAGCATTTAAAGCCTTCATAATTCATTTTTTTAAAACAGTAAACCAGACTGCTTCACATTAATATCTATTTCACATACCAATATTTCAGTTTTACCCAACTAGTCTAAAACGCTTATGGGCAGGTCTTATACTCTTATCATTTCTGGCAGAGTAAAAAGGACATAGTAAATACTTGGAAAACAAACATCATACAATTTTTAAAAATAGAGATATTTGGCTCTGGACATCCTGTATCCATACATAATTATTTACCTACCTTTTTTTAAAGTTGTATTGACATTTACTCTACGTTTTGCTGAAACTAGACATGTAAAGAGTATATGCCCATTGAGTGAATGGAGAGAGAGAGCCAAAAACATAACCTGGTAATAGGAAGAAACCAACATGGTCTGAAATTTTATATTTTAAAATTGAAAAACAAATGCTCATAAACAAGACGTGAGGATAAATGAACTGTCTGTGGGTGACAAGAATAATCCTATTAAGTATTGTAGCCCTTTAATATTACATCATTAGGATTATCCTAAGGCATAGAGATGATTTTGAAAGTTATCACTTTCTTTGGGTAGGTCAATACATTTGATTGTTTCCTAAACCAAACTCTTTCAGAAGGGAGCCTTTATTAGTTCTAAGACACACGTAAGGCAAGGGGAAGCATACGTTCAATTAGAGGAAGGAGAATGGAGAGAAATACGGCAAAGATAAGCTACTCTTGGGCTTTTAAGGAAAAAACAAAGATTAAACAAAAAAAAAGAAGAGGAAAAAAATCAGTTCTTACCTTATCCCTTGCTCGGAATGTGAAAAACTTAGGGAATTCTCTCTGTGTTAAAGAAGGGGGGGAAATGTGTCAGTCCTTCATATATATGGCTCTTTGGGGATAAACACATAGTACAGAAACAGTCAAGCATCTAGAAGACAGTTGCCTAGAAAACATGTTCCTTACCTGGGCTTAGCCTGGGGAATATGCATGATCCTCTGGGTAACCATCACTTTGACCCCACTTACGAATTTGAGAACCACCACACTATTAACCTAATTTTAATAGCTACCCTGTTCTAGGGAAAGAAAAAATATGTATTTTTTCATCTCCCAAGTGGAAAAAGTCTTCTTTGGTATTGCTCTTGGCAGAACCTGGCAAATAAGACCAATACACCTGAATTCTGCAGCACTGCAATAGTAGTTACTGGACTGATTTCCCAAGTTTCTCCTTAAGAAACTCTTAAAATGTAAACTAGCCAGACAGCATAGAATCCCCAATCCATGTTTTTTTTTCCTCATTCACTCTTAAGTCAATAATTTCAAAGGTTTAAACAATGACATTTCAAGACAAAGAAAAGTACAAGATGTTACTTTGGTTCATACCACTATATGTATAGGAAAGAATGGGGTGGAACTAGTGAACGTGTAATCATTAGGTCTTACTGCTCTTTTGCAGGGCATTACACGAGAAAGCAACCAATTTACTAGAACCTTATTAATTAACAAAGATGAATTCAATTAGCAGAGTCCATTAGTTTCTGAAATTTAACTTATTAACACCAAATACTCCTGTTTCTCGGATGGGAAGCTCTACCGGCAGTGCTGGAATCAAGTCATTACTATTTGCCTCTATAGGAGGTTTTATTAAGGCATCTTCTTCATTATGAGTGCAATGTAATCAAACACTTATTGGTACAAGGCAGAGAGACCAGGACTAGCTGCCTAAATACCCCTCAATGAACTTAAGGAACCATGAAGGAAACATGAACTGAAAGCCTTGTAGGTGGCAGGTGCTCTCATGTGTTGACCGCCGAATGCTCTCAACAACCTCTTAGGAAAGTATTGTGACCCCCAAAGGTGAACTTGGGTCTCTAATGCCAGAGCCTGTACCCTTTCATCTCTACCTCTTAAGTGTAGGGTGTTACCTGTCTATTCTTTTTTTCCGTTCCCCCAGCTGTGCCACACGGCTTGCAGAACGTTAGTTCCCTGACCGGGGATGGAACCCGAGCCCTCTGCAGTGGAAGTGCGGAGTCCTCACTACTGGACCACCAGGGAAGTCTCTCTATTCTTATTTTAATCCAAATTCCTTATTTAGAGGACTTCTCTTTCATGAGACAAAAGACAAAAACCCCAGAAATTAAAACTTTAAAGAAAAAAAAACAAAGCAAAACTCGTGGCTCTTGAGTTGATGGAGAACTTCTTGAATACTTTCCACAGGTCTTAGGCTTCACCTTAACTAAAGCTTGCACAGTTAATAAATCTTTTTACATTTTCCTTGGCATTTTAACTGTAAAACGGCATTTAATAGGCTTCTAGGAGCTTGTTTAGCAAGGCCAGGAAACCACTTGTCCAGGCTTGGGTCTTTAAAAGCCCTTTGAAAGTGGATTTACACAGCACTGATCTTTTACTGATGACGTTTTGTCCTAAATAATTCTCTAATTCCCCCTGAACGATAATGAAGAGCATGGGGATGACTTCAAGGTTAAGCAGGAAGACGTTGAGCTGAGTTGTCAGTAGATTTCATGCTCAGGGCTTTATATAGTCTCTGTTTTGGTTTTATTCTCAAGAGGTAGGCTTTCAGAGCATTAGCTAAAAAGTAACACAAGTCAAAAAAGGAAGGGTAACAAAGTCCTTCCATGAAATTTTCTGAAAGAAAAGTCAAGAAAAGTAATGATACAATCTTTCAAGCACACACTCCTCTATTCCTCCATAACTTTAGTTAATTAGTTAACTAAAATAGTTACTTAGTATACCATTTACTCAAGTGTGTATAGTGGTAGGAACAAAATGATTTTCCTTCAAAAACATAACAAAAGTAAGCAAGAAACATTTTATTTACTACTATTGCAATTAAGAAAATGTGTAGTAACTGAAAGGCACAAAAAGCAAACAAGTGAATGGAAATAAATATCTTTACTACAAATAATGAAAAAGACTGACGAATTCTTGGCAGAGGTGGGCAAAGACTACCAATCAGAAAAATCACTTTCATTAAGGTTAGCTAAGAAAAGGTGTTATGAGGACTTCCCTGGTGGCGCAGTGGTTAAGAATCCGCCTGCCAATGCAGGGGACACGGGTTCACCAGAACTACTGAGCCCACGTGCCGCAACTACTGAAGCCCGCGCACCTAGAGCCCGTGCTCCGCAACAAGAGAAGCCCCTGCTCGCCACAACTAGAGAAAGTCCCGTGCAGCAACGAAGACCCAACGCAGCCACAAAAAAAAAAAAGGTGTTATGAGATGACATGAACAAACGTTCTTAAACTTTTGAATAAATTTTTAGCTCCACAGTAAAGTCCTCAATTTAAGCATGAAGCATTCAGAACAGAAGATGGCAAGAACTTCCATACAACGGGAAACCAGGATTAATGAACAATTCTTCAAGAGACAGGGAAGTCTGAGGACTTTTATAGAAAGTCACTTTTTTTTGGCACTCAAAAATCACAGAAATACAGAAAACACAGAAAAGAAGAAATCCAAAAGTCTGATTCTGTAGTTTTAATAAATTCCTTCATCCTACCACATCCTCATGCGGCCAATTTTTCCACTAACAGCATTCATGCTTATTCCATCACTAATGTAATTGCTTTCCAGGCATTCTACTAGTGTTATAGGCAAATATCATAATTGAATGTACACAAAGAAAAACGCTCTTAGTGTGCTGGTACCAAAAAACAAAAGAATGCAACATTTCTCAGGAAGAAATTATACCCCTGCTGTGTTCTAATCAGCCAACCATCATCAGGACAATCAAAATAATTTGCCTAAATTAGCCAATCAAGACACCCTGCAAATCAGAGAATGTGAAAACCTGCAACAGAAAACATCATAGCTGATTATGATACTAATAATCGTGTTAAAAACCTAATGAGATGAAGAAATTGGAAGCTTGCTGGTGCAATTCTCTTTTACCTCAACACACTGAGAACTAATTATATAGACTGTAATTAAAACAAAATCTCAAACCAAACCTTCTGAAAAACAAATAGTTGATCCACTAGCAAACAGAACTACCATTTTTTCCCCAGCTTTACTGAGATATAATTGACATATCAATTATTTTTAAAGAAATGAACTACTAACCATGATAACTGTTTTCGATAGCGGGCTCTTCCTTCAGGCGCAAATGATCCAAAACATTTAAAGTGGGAGTCACTCGCATAAAATCAGTAAAACTGCAATTATCTCCTAGGTGATTTACAGCAGAATTTTTTAAAATTTCATGAAATCTTACAAACAAGAAACAAAAGGAAACTTACAGATGAAAAAGTGATTTGGAATCTCATCACGTTGTTTAGACCTAATGCTTTGTTTAGGCGGCAAAGGATAAGAAATCCGAGAAACATGCATTTTAGTATCCTTAACAAAACTTTGCTGGAAACAATATGGAAAGCTTCATAAAGTAATACTTCTATTCCAATTAAACACCTTCTGCTGCACTTTTTGGAATTCTAGATCTGAAACGTGAGTGAAACAGATAGAGACAATACTCATAAAACTAGAGAACTGCAGCTTATATAGCTGCAGAAATTCAAAGAGCCTGTTCTTTTGCTTTCAAGGCTTCAATTTTTTTTTTTTTTAATATGAAGAAGATATTTACAAGGCTAGACTTGTTTTTCCTCAAACTTTCTGTTTAAATAATCAATGTTAAGCAATTATGCAAGTCCCATTATGGGTACTTGATTTAATTAGACGGTTATGGAAAGAGACTCATCACCAAGCCTCCTTAATGCTGGTGACTACTGCCCGCTCAGAACAGTCTCCACGTAGAACCAAGAGGCTTAGGCAGCAGCAGACATTCAGCCGAACAGCTCTTTGGGGACTGTGGTGATTAAACAACGAAGTTTTGGAAATAATTCCAGCCTTCGCTGGCATGTGAATAAACACCTAACAATAAACACACTCTCTAGGAACCCCCATGCGGTCTGGCCCTCTTTTGCCTTGTTCTGGTTCTGAAGCAGTTTGAGAGACGATGATTACGTAACAGCACGGCTGCCTCCTTCCACACCAGCCAATGTTGTTCTTGAACCAAACTTGGTAACCTTCCTCCTCTCCTTGCCCCTTCCTGCGCACATTCCCTCTTCTACTCGAGAATATAGGGATTTCGCAGTGTAGAACAGGGGAGGCTGCATACATCACAGCGGATTACCAAGAAGCCAGAGAGGTCAAGGGATTCATCTCTAACACTCCCAGAAAGCGTCCACTTTTTCACACTATACTAACTATGGGGCAAGCACACATCAGACGACGTGACAGAGGCTAAGCGTCCTTCAAGCTACCACCAACAGAGGAACTCAGAGCAGCACCATGACAGTGAGTCCCAGATTTGCACAACTCCTGCCAAGGCTTCCTGGATATTGCAGATCCTGGCCAGAGTTCAGTAATAGTTGCCCTTGCCCCCTGTGTAACCGCTAATCATTTCTCAGGGGCCTAACATAAAAACACCCTAACTCCTCTGCCATCCAATTCTTCAGAGCAAATCCAGTTCATACCTAAAACCTTAATGTTCTCTATGTCCTAAAACAACCTTTCCTACACTTATGACAAATCAAGTCACTTGATAATTTAACTGATTTCCCATTTGATGCCACTACAAATAGAAACTGTACAATAAGTCCCAGAAAGACCCCCTGCTGGGCTCATTTCCTAGCAGATTTTGCTTAGACATGTCCCTATTCAACTTAAATCCAGAAATATTAAGAGAGCAGGGAGAAAAAATGTTTTAAATCTATAGATGTATTCTAGGACAGGATATAGATTCAAAGATAGAAAGTATCAAAAAAAAAAAGAACAAGGTCCATGAGAATTAAGCACTTTGGCTTTAAAAATTTTTTAGTGGAGAGTTTTAATTTATCATAGAATGCTTATTATAAAAAACCAGTTCATGTGCTATAGACATGAAGACTCTGTCTGAACCATTACGAAAAAGGAAAACAATTTTACAAATTCAGTATTATTCCCCAGAATAATGTATTATTCCAAAGGCAGTTACAAAAGAAAAAAATCACATTAACACTAAAGAACCTAGCCCAATACTCTTCCCAGATCCAGCATGTCTACCTGAGTTCTGATCAGCATCTACCAGCTATAGTATTTATTCATGGGCTCTCATACTCTATCCCCAAGTATCAATTTTATTCTCTAAGCTCCTTATTTTTCTTCCTAAAGCCCCAGGGTTCTCTTTAAGCTCCTCATACTTCTCCACTGCCTCCAGTTTCCTATCTACAGTTATTGATTGATATATATCTCCACTCTGCTTGATTTCCTGACATCAATAACACAGGGGCGTTGTGGAGTCCACAACATTTCCTAAAGCGTTTTAGAAAATCCTAGCTCTTTAGCCTGCAGGCTAGGCTCTCTTGTTTCTCTATAGACTAGACCAACAGGGTGAACCGTGAGAAGGAAAACAAAATGTCAAGTGCTAGAGACCTAATAAACAAAAGGGCAATAAAAGCAACCACACACAGGTCCTTGAGTTTAGGAAGTCCTTTCCAGCATCCCAAATGTTATCTGCATTATTGCCATTGAGCAGGGCTTGAAAACTAACTTAATCATCTTAATTGCGAAAAACAAAACAAAATAAAATTCTCATCAGAAATATTAAGACTTCTTAATATCCTTTGGAATCTTACTTCACCACATTAGGATCAATTTTTAAAGAAATATTGTGACTCCAATCAGCCATTTTAGAGAATGACATCTTGACTGCAAACTGGATTTTTGACCTCACTGCTATAATCGTATTGCGTATGATCATACACATATACACCACAGTTCAGATGCCAGGCTATTAACTTAGTTCTCTTTATTAAAATTTTTCAATAAAAATTTTAAACTCACAAATATTAGTAGTTAATTCAGTTAAATGGGAGAAAAAGCAACTTAATTTTTATTTATTTCCTCCTCCTAGAATTAATGTAAGATGAAAACACCAACTTGGGCTCTGTTAAGGCATTTTAAATAATAAATGATTGTTCTTCAGAATTGACAGTTCTCAGTAACAGAACTTGAATCCATCTTTGGTAGAAGCCAAGACCCCAAGTACGATTGGCAGTTCTTGATTACTGATTAGCTGTGTGCACAGAAGAAATTACTAGTTAGCTCCTGCTTCTACCTTATTCATCTGGATAAATGCATGTGCTCATTCTTAACTATTTCTCAGACATATACTGAGAATTCATTATAGGGTAAAAAAGGAGGAAAAAAAAAAAAACCTGTAGTTTGAATACGCTATAGAAGAACTGAATATTCATTATAATACTTTTTCAAAGAAGAGGGACCAAACATCAGACCAGCCCTTCTAAATAATCAGCAGGTAACAGATAAAACAGTAATAATCTTTCACCACTGTTGCTCTTACTTACATGAAATCTCTGATCCACCTCATAGTTGACCTGTTTTCTGAAATCCTTTCAAATAAAAGACAGAAAGGAAGGAAAAACAGAAGAAGAGGTCAATTATTAATAAAATTAAAAACCAATTGAGTAAAAGGTGATGACTTTAAGGCTTTTTCTTGATTAAATTTATACCAAAACAGTTATTTCTTTGCATAAATTCTACAAGTAAGCATATGATTATAATTCCATTTTTCACTTTTAAAGTTCTAGCAGCAGCATAAGAAATATTAAAGAGATGCATAATTCACATGCCAATACCTTTTGTGCAACCAGGAAAGTAAGGCGCCGGATCCCATGCTCAACCAGGGTAGCTTTCTACAAACAAACATGCAAAAACAGAAGCTAGATGAGATCTCCATTCATCCTAAATTTTAGCCCATTCAGTCCTCAGAAGGCTGTGATTGCACTAAGCACTGTTTTGGATACCTATGTCTTGACTCAGTATCTTCAAATTTGCAAATAAACAAATCTCAACCTGGCTCCTGGGAATAAGACTTACAGAATAGGTTTTAAATATTGACCTGGACAAAACTGAAAGAGAACTCTGTGGAGGAGAAAAGGTCACATGAGGCCAACTAAATTCTCTAAGGACTGATACATATCAAGGTAGACCTTAACACAATTTCTGCTTATAGAAATTACACTGGTGGGCACGTATTTAAATGTGAAGATCAATACTGATATAGAAGCTAAACGAAATCAGGTAGAGGAAAAAAAAGAAATTCCATAAAATGGAAAATTAAAGTCCTAAACTGTTATTTAGACTATAGAAATCACCTACCATCTGATACAGCATTCCCAGAATTCAACCTAACAAATCCTAACCTTTTCAGCTCTAAAACATTTCCTCCCTACTTTATATGAAGGTATTTTAAAAAAGATTCTCTTTAAAAGTTGTTAAAAACAATGTCTAACAGGCTTTTAAATTTAGTGATTATTCATACTTCCGCTTGGTACAGGCAAGCAGTATATTAGAAGAGACCAGCAGTTTCAAGACAGCCCCTTATGTGAGTCTTGGGCCTTTGGCTCTAAGCCTTCCTCTATCCTGTACTGTTCTCTCATCTCAAAAGGCAGAGACAAAGAAACAGATTAATGAACTAAGTAAAAGACATGCTCTTAAAGGTCCCTAATAAAGAGGGGCTACATGGCAGCAAGTAGAAAAGCAATCCCACCCATTGAATGACCTGAAAACATACATGAATAACACAAATAGAAAAAATATGTGGACTTTCACAACCTACACCCAGACTTTAATTTGATCACATTCTTTAACCGAGAGATATATCCATAAGCCAACTCTTAACTTTCTTGATATTATATAGTTTTTAAATCCAAATTGGCTACCCCTCATAAACAAGCACATCCCTGGGCCATTTCCTCTTATTTTTCCATTTTTATTATGGCGTTGCTTAGTAACAAAATTAACAGGATAAGCAAAAGATAACTGGAAAAAATTAATTTCCTAATAATAAATTCCCAGGTCAAATATAAATAAATTTTGGTTTAACTACATTTAAAAATGATTGGGGGACTTCCCTGGTGGCACAGTGGTTGAGAATCCGCCTGCCAATGCAGGGGACACGGGTTCGATCCCTGATCCGAGAAGATCCCACATGCCGCGGAGCAACTAAGCCCGTGCGCCACAACTACTGAACCTACACTCTAGAGCCTGCGAGCCACAACTACTGAGCCCGTGTGCCTAGAGCCTGTGCTCTGCAACAAGAGAAGCCACTGCAATGAGAAGCCGGCGCACCGCAACGAAGAGTAGCCCCCGCTCACCACAACTAGAGAAAGCCTGCGTGCAGCAACGAAGACCCAATGCAGCCAAAAATAAATAAATTAATTAAAAAAAAAAAAGATTGGTACTGGTATCATACCCATTAGGGTAAATAACCAAGTATTTGTAGTATAAGAAAAGAAAGGGAGGAAGGGAGGGAGGGAGGGAGGGAGGGAGGAAGGGAGGGAAGGAGGAAGGAAGGAAGGGAGGAAGGAAGGAAAGAAGGAAGGAAGGAAGGAAGGGAGGGGAGAGGGAGGGAGGAAGAAAGAGGTGGGGTGGGGCGGTTGGTAGTTCTCTGACTCTCAGTGTGCCAAGGAACAGAAACATTTCTTCTGACACCAACAAAGAATTCCACTACAGCCAAGTCCTTCAAAGACAAGCATCAATAGCTATGTTCTGGCAAGGGAAGAAAATAACTTTAATAATGCCATAATTTAAAATCAAAATTGTTATTGCTTTAAAAATTCCACAAGTGGCTGACAATAACAGCAGAGCAACAGGATTCTGATTACATTGTAATAACGCGGGTCTCACAGCAAGTCCACAGCTATTACCCAGCGATTAGGCGTCAGCACCTGGAGAAACTCCATTTACACTGGCTGCTTCAATCTCCTCCACAAGTCATTTACAAATATATGATCCTAATTTCTATGAGAGAAAAAAAGACATGCTGGGACTAGAAGATTATTTGGACAATTTGGATCAACCTATTTGATAGTTTAATGTGTGCTTTAAAAAAAAAAAAACTTTTTCTAAAGTGCTAGGAGCATGATCATGAAGTGAAAAACAAAACTAGTTATCACTTTAGCTTTTTTAAAAATTGCTTTTGCTTCCTTTTCTTTCTTATATTTTTTCAAAACAAGTAGGTGAAAATGCCTAATATGCCTGGGTAAGCACGGCACGTGATGCACTAAATAGCTTCTTCAAGCTTGGAATGTTGGCACAGTCTACCCTTTCCCTACTGAACAGCCACAGGCAAAGACTCTGGGTTTCTCTGTGCCTCAGTTTACAAGTCCAGTAAAGGAAAAAGGTAATTTCTTATCATCAATTAATGTTACAAATATACATAGTGAAAATGAAGAAACTGCCTCTTTAAATCAATGTGTGATGATATACGTCACTTAGAACTGAGGGTAATAAAAAGCCTAAAGTTGAGGTCAAAACAATCAAATGTGGGCAATTAGTGCCTCAAAACCTGGGAAGAAACTCTCATAGATTATTCCATCAAGCAACAGCATTAGTAGCCATGCACAACATTAGGACTCTTCCAAGTAAGGTCATCTTGGTCACTGGTCTCAGGTTAACTTTATGTGGTCATGCATGAGTCAAGGGCAAGAAGGAAGTTAGATTTCTCTTCTAAGGAAAAATTCCGAGGCGTGACTCCTACTTTTACTTCTCTGGAAGGACCTTTCCTCACCACAATCCCACAGTCAGTTCATGTGCTGTGACAGCATCATGGGGAAAATGCTATGACACACGTTAAGCATAAAATTACCATCTTTTCCTGGGTATCAACCATTAGCGTTATATGATGTGAATGCCTATGGCACTAATTGTTTATACCGCTAAATTAAATTTTTAAAAATCTATTGAGTTCTTTCTTTATGACAAGCACTACGGACTAGGTGCTTTCCATTCAAAGAACACACATAGGTCTTGTCATTAAGGGCAGCTGAGGAAGGGTACTTTGGCAACTATCATATATCGTAATGAAATATAACTGTAGATGATCATTTTGAACATTAGACTCTAAGCATCTTCAGGGCTAGGAATGTATTATTTACTAAAGCACCTAGATCTGTGCCCCCTAGAGCTGGCATCAAAGCCTTAAATTCTAGTTTTTGCTCTATCATCTACCAGCTGGTGATTAAAGGGCCTTAATCTCTCGAGCTTGAGCTTTTTCCCACATGTACAATTGAAATAATTCCTGACTAACCTAACCGCATGGGATTGTGGTAAGGTGCAAATAAAAAAATTTATACAGACAGTCTTTAAAAATAAAAAGTATTATTATTGTTAATCAATTTATGCTGACCAATTAGAAATTCAAGGGAGAAAAATACATTTTAGTTAGGGCTATGCAGAGAAGTCCTCATAGAAGAGGGAAATTTTGAGACAGTTCTTAAAACAAGCAGGATTTAGAAAGGGGGGGGGGGGCGGAGAGAAGGGAAGGAGGGAGGGAAGAAAGAATGAAAGAGGAAAACATTCCAGAAAAGGGGCAGTAGAAGAGATCAAGCAAACAAGGTAGATGAGATAAAGACTTAGGTCTTTTCGTGGAACAGCAAAGGCTAGGTTGTTAGCCTTCATTAATAGGCTGATGTCCAATATCAAGGTAAGGAGGTATCCTGAAGGCAAGAGAGAGTCACTGTTGAGTGGGAGAATAACTTGGTAAGGGGGCACTTTAGACATTTAATTCTGTGGTAGTGAGCAGAATGGAAACTACCTCGAGGGGAAGAGTGAGGGTCACAAGCAAACCTGTCGTGGTGTCTCGGGTATAAGGTGAGGAAGGGTCTAAACTAGAAAGATGGCAGTGGGAATTTAAAAATGGAAAAGAGGGGGGAGGGAAGAAAGGAAGGAAGGAAAGGTGGGTAGGGAAGGAGGGGTAGAATAATGGAACAGCAAACAAAAGGAAGAAGTCAATGATTTCTGCATGATTGGGGGCAAAGGGTTTGGTTACTTGGTTTTTTTTGTTTTTGTTTAGCTTTTTGATAGGGGAGAGGGGGAATCAGAAGAGGTGAAGGAAAATGATAGGAATTTACATTTAAACTATATGGAGTTTGATGTTAACACAAGATATCCAAGTGACATAAAATTGCAAGGAGGATGGAAGTATAACACATATTTTCAAGGCTGGGATGGAAGGACTCAGAGGGGGCCTGAGGGGAGTTTGGGCCTAGACATGCAGAGTTAAGTCACCAAGGGGAATTCAGCAGATGACTGGAAGTTCCAGACTGGAGCTCTGGAAAAGATTCAGGAATACAACTTCCCTTCCTTAAAACATTTTAAACACTTGAGGTCTAAATTTCTTGACATAAAAAAATATATGCATTTTATACTTTTGAATCACTTCGGAATTTTACCCCTACAAGCAGAACTATGTGAAAGACATAGCTGTTATCAGTGATAGGCCTTATATGTAGCAACTGATAAAAGGATGGATATGACACACAGCGAGAAGGAAAGTGGCCATTACCAGTTTCCATCCAATTGAGGACTTACATTTTGCTGGGTAAACTCTCGGAACATAGCCGCTAGCCTGTCATCCTCGATATCACAGTCAGTTTTGATAGCCACATTCAGAATGTGAATTGGTTCATCCCTGGGGATCTGTAACCCAAGAACACAAGGCAAGGAAATTAGGAGACTGGCTAATACAGAGATGGAGAGAAGTTATAGTACTTGGTAGGATACCTGAAAAACAGATATGGCCCACAGGACATCTTCTGCTAGTATGAATAAGCAAAATGAAACCACTGCCCAACACCCACAATGGAGATTAAATAAAGACACCTAACTTTGAAAAAATAAGGCAGCAAAGGCATTAGCTAAAGGCGGCCCCAAATCTTGGCTTGATATGAACTTGAAGACCACTATGTCTCAACTTTTTCACCAATAGAATGGGAATGAAACCGTTTGCAATATCTCTTCACAGAATGTAAAGGAAAATGAGTGAAAGAAGCCATCTGAACATATTCCCATATAACATATTTCTAAACAGTGGAAGTATCAAACCATGGGAAAATAACCTGGTAGGGAAAAAACAGGACGCGTTTGCAGAGAAATGAAAAGAAGGGAAAGAAGGGTTTAATAAAAGGACAAAATTTTAAACAAAATGTCTATTTTTTCTACTATCTGAAGTCCACAATTCCTTGAAGACTACGAAAGTACTGCTCTGCAAATATACAAGCCATTACTGAGTAAGAATTAAAGCAATCAAAGCTCAAGTCTTTGAAACAACATTCAGAGACCTAGAGGCAGCTGCAATGGAAATATAGATGGCCTCATTCTACGCTATGGAGTCCATGATTAATGCAGTGGTTTTTATTTTTAGGTTAGAATTTATATTCCACCTGTTTCTAAAAATACTTTGATGAGGCATATAAAATTAAATAATATCAAGTAGGGTAAAAAGATGAATTCTTCCCTACAATGTTCTACAATCAGAAAGAGAGTATATAGTACAAATCCTGTATCTGAAGGAGCAAAGCAGTCTCCCGAAGAGGACACTATACCTTGTCTTCATCATATAGAGATGTGTGACCTGCCTCAGGGAACGTGGGGCTTTGGGGTGGGGAATCACAGAAGCAGCCCATCACTTCATCAAAGATCCTGAAAAATACCAAAGAAACACCCACGATGAAAACCCAAGTGGCAGAAAATCTAAGTGGCAGGAAACTAACGCTGCCATTGCCAGCTCTGTCTAAAAGAATAATCTATCCTACCCTGCACTCAATTGTCAACTGAATAGAATCACCAGTGGCTAGAGGTGACATGCAAAATTTCACCAAGTGGCAGAAATTAGGAGGATGGATTGTTTAAACTTGAATAAACCATATATATTTTTTCTTTTTAAAAAAGAATGATCTGAAGCTTTTTGGTTTTGTTTCTTTCATATGTAAGATATGAGCAGTGCTGCTGTCATCATCGGTCTTAAAGTAACAGAGAGAGCCTGGGACTCGAGCAGTGACAGACCAATGTCATTACCCCTCCCCCTAGGGTAATGCATCAGTATACATCAAGAGATAGATGCTGAATGCATTTAATCAAAAGATGTATCGTCTCTGGTGGGGCTCACTCTAGTGCTGTGTTTAATTCCTCCTGACATTTCACTCATCACAGAGCAGACAGTTTCTTGTGTTAGCTACTAAGGAAAAGATGGTTTTTGTTTGTTTCGTTTTTTCTGACCAGGCTCATATAACAAGTAGAGGCTTGTAGAGTCTGCACAGAGGTGGAAAGGGAAGGACCTACACCTCTCCCAGAGCATATACCGCAAGGGCTACATCTCCTTAGCTGGCCCGTGGCTAATCAGGGGACCTCTATTCATTTGGCAGAAATCTGAGACGCCCAAGGCTCCCCTCGTATAGACACAGTTCCATGGTGCCTTACCTGACAAAATCTTCAAAAGTCCGAAAAGAGACCATTCCGCCCATCCGCTGACACGGTGGAGTGAATGAGTTGTCCAGCAGCACGTCGCTGACACTAGCTACATGAGTCATGCCGTAGTGGTTGAGGTTGGAGGAGAAGGACATTCTAAATGGTAAATCAATCAAGTGCATTAGACAAGGAGAGTAGGAACAAGGGCTGGGAGAGTCACAACAGGGAAAAGGAGCTGGGAGGAAACTGAAGTAGGGTCAGGTTGCAGAGCAGGTTTGGTTTTTTACCCACTATAGATAAGGCTGTCTTGCTAGATTCACATTAACCCTTCCACTGGAATTTCCCCTCACACAAACAATATTTTTTACCAACCCCCCCCCAAATTTCTCCACATAAAAATCTAAGGACTGTCAGGAATATCATGGTGGTTTTAATACCATGACATCATGACATGTCTAATGAATGAAGAGCACATAGGGGTTAAAAACCATCCTGCATCTTCCCCTTGCTTAAAACATCCCCTCTTTTAAAAGGATGTAAACAAGCCAAGTGAGTTGTAACTAGGCAACACTTAAGGCATTTTTCTCTAGGAATTGTAATAGATTAAGTATTCACAGATAGATATATGCATGTCAACAACAACTCTACATCATTTGGAATGGTTTAGTAAATCATTATAAAAAACACAACTCATCAGAGAGAAACAAGTAACAATCTGTAAAAGGAACTTTACTGAGGTATCTATTTTTTCCTTGAATGGGCTGATGGGGAGTGCAGTTATGAGGATTACAGCTTCTCCCTTTTTGAAAGAGAGACAGTTTCGCAAAATTTCCTTTTTTATATTTAAACACATTTCCATACCAAAGTAAACGTATCTTCATTGAAAGCCCTTAATGAAACCCAGCAAGATACAAAAGGGCAGAGCATGGGTTTCAAAGTATGTGTAAGCATGACAAACAAGTGTAAATGGAAATGCTCAAAGAGAATTGATTTGTTCAATCTAAAAACGTAATGAATCTGGATATTCCTTGATGCACCTCACAGTATGTACTGAGAGATACTACTGTAAAGTGTTTGTGATGCCCAGTCAATCAGGACAGCCTGTTAGGAAGGACCAAACTAAAGGATGCCTCCAGGACTTGCCCGACATGTTACTGGCATACTGATCCGAAGCACGTTCAGAGCAAGGCAATGGCACTTGAACTTTGGGGAGCTGCTCAAAAATCTCCTTGAAGTGCACTGCCTGCAGTGTTGCAGGGGGGAAGAGAGCCAGCAAGGTGGGCTAGAGATCTGGGTACATGCCGTACTCTATTGCAAATTGTAATTATAAAAGGCAATGGAATTTTTTACACAATGGGAGTGCTGCTCACACAGACCATTAGAGACTGACACTCCCGGTTTTTATTCCTTTGGTAAATGATGACTATGAAAAAGTACTTCCACTTTTGACAGTACCAGGGACTAGAAGGTAGAGTGGGAGAGGACACCATTGATACCATGAATGAAACCGACAAATGAAACACACATCAAGCAATGGTGCTCACTAGAAACGGGGATTCAGAGCTGTATGAACTCAGAAGTGCTATCAGCCTTTTCTAGGATCACCAAATATATTTAGTAAAGGAGCAAGTTTGTGAGGCATTGTATCTTTTCTTCCTGCCTGGCATTAGACAGGAAAGAGAATCCAGATAACCCTTAAAGGGAACCCCCTCTGAAGACGCTAACAGTCTATGTTCGTGGCAAACATGGGGTTAAGAATCTTTTTCACTCAACTGAACCCCATCGGAAATACCCACATTTCAGTTGCCCCCACTGCTATGCTCTTGGACCAGGACAGCTAAAGGCAAGCAGGAGTGAAGCAAGCCCACTCTTCAAGAGCAGACGAGAGGACCAAACAAAACACTCCCTTTCCTCTCCCCATCCAAATTGGATGCCAAAAGCTAAATACAGTTTTGATTACTTAATATTTAAAGGGAGAGGGACAAAATAAACATAAGCCTATAAATATTTCAACCAATAACTGATCATCTACAAAGACGTCAGCACCAGCGAGTTACGGCTTTAAGCACTTGGCGGATTCCAGTCAGAACTGCTATCCTCTCAAACTTGCATTGTGTTGCCTTGCTTGGCTCAGGAGCAGAAGGAACTCAAACTATTAAAATATCACTTGTGTTCTACTGGTCTGGAAACGTTGCACAGGGCTACACACATCAAAACTTCAGATACACTTTTCCAATGTAATCTCATTACAGGTCTGAAATAAAACTTGACTTTCATAGCATCATAACACTTTATAGAAAAATAGCTAACAAACTGATAAAACATGAGATCAGCTATTTCTGCGTGTGTGTTCCTCTAAAAGGAAAAGCAAATTAGAGAAACTATAAATTGAGAAACTGATGAACAATTTGCCAGGATAGGAGTAACCGTAAGGGTTTCTCCTCTGAAAGCCCCAAACAGAGAACTTAGCAAAATAAGATGTTTACAGCAAAGCTGAACATCGGGGCAGAGGATTCCCCTATTGTACACAGCTAGACGGGAGCTGTTCCATACTGAGGCTTTTCAAGCATTGTTTTTTGAATGGCTGAAGAAAAGCTGAAGACATGTTTTCCAAACAGAAAAAATAGTTTAGTATGTCCAAAGGGGAGCTCAGGACTCCCTAGCAGAAAGATAGCATGTTAGCTTGTCAAGTGTAGTGTTATTTTTTTCCCTGATTTTCCTAAAAGGTGTTTTTAATTGGAGAAAAAACAAAAAACAAAAAAAAACTAAATATACGGTACCTGTTTAGCGTGGGGATGTTCCCTCTGTAATTAAACAACCACAGTTAGTTATTGATAGGTTAGTGAAAGCCATAATAAAAGAATTGTCGGAGCAGATACAGACCAGTCGTGAGGAGCCCCAGTTTGGCAGCTCTGGCATTAGGCAGACATAATTAAGTGCTCATTACCCTTCAACCCCCCGGGTGCCTCCAAAGAGGCATGCCTCCTGACCTACCTCACCACAGCAGCTGTTGATGGAAAGGGTTAAAATGTATTTACCATGGAGTTTTTTTTATAGCTCTATTACAAAAAAATAATTCAGAGTAAGGATAAACCACAGGCTCATGAAAATTAAAGCTGTATAATATGGTATATTATCTTAAGCTTCAACAAGAAATATAATTCTCGACAAAATTCCTAGAGAATCTTCTTAACTTGTTCCTATTTTACTAAAAATGCAATAAGGAGGTTCAGAGAAGTTGATTCCACAGCCTCTCCCACCTTAATTGATTTTCTAGGATGTGTGATGAACCTACAAACTCTCCTCTAGAGAAAAGAAGCCAGGCATCTGGGTTCCCAGCTCCCTTTTCTAACTCTCTTTAACCCTGTTCTTCCTCCTGTAGACTGGGCTGGGATGGGGGTAGGAGGTGGTATAGGAAAGGAGTGTACTCTGTGCCATAGGAGCTTAAAGGAACTGAAAAGCATGCAGGAATGTGATGATTTAATGATTCTATGACAAGAGTGGTATAGACTGTTAAAAATGAATTAATTAATATTTTTCAAGTGAAATGAATTTAGGGCAATAATGACTTTAAAAAATTGCTGTAAGCTTAAAATCTCTAGGCCTTCCATAAATAAAACCTTAACCCAAATTTGGCTAGCCCTAGAATTTCCTGAGAAAGAATATTTCCAAATCGTGAAAGAAAGACTAGGATAAGAATGGAAAGTGAAAAGCAAGTCTCCTGCATTCT
This sequence comes from Balaenoptera physalus, assembly GCF_965194825.1. Classification (NCBI taxonomy): domain Eukaryota; kingdom Metazoa; phylum Chordata; class Mammalia; order Artiodactyla; family Balaenopteridae; genus Balaenoptera; species Balaenoptera physalus. Next base: position 42,976,828 of record NC_138901.1, read on the forward strand.
CTTTGGTCTTTGACACCAATGCTTTATTTTCCCCCCTTTAATTTGACCTCAGTAATTTCCTCAACTGAAAAAAAAAAAAAAAAATCAAACCCTTATTTTCAATGTTAAAAGGGAAAAGTTATACTTACCACCCACAATTTAGGAGTCCTGTAAGGGGGTTGATGGGTTGATTATCCTAACCTTCTAACACTCTTTTATCAGCGTTTAATCATTGTTGGGGTTTTCTGGCACACAGGGGACTTAATGGGCAGAACATAGTGGGTGGTGCTGATGGTATGTGGAAGGAGGAGAGTGGGAGGAAAATGATGCACTTTCCATGGCAGTGAAAGGAGCAGAACAGACTGAGCCGGCCATATAAATAAAGAGCTGTGACATATCGCTGCACACAAACTGTATACCTCGCGTGATTTGTGAGTAGCAATGCTCTTTGCATCAAACCTGTATCCCAGCGCAAATTCATAAGGCAGCAAGAGCCACCTCCGAGTGCAAAAACCCGCACCTTTGCTATTTGGAGTCTTTGAGCCTCTCATTCAGGGGAATGAGTTTCATTTTACAAGAGGTCCTTAGTTATAATGCACTTGGCCCTCATCAACAAACAAAAAGTACACACAGGTTCTAGAGCAGAAGCAGAAAACTAACAGTAAATGCTAATGAAAATATAGGAAAGTCTTCCTTTTAAGATATAAAAAGGAGTCTAAAGAAAAGGGCCACCTGCACAGTCTCTAAACTATAAGCCTCAGTTCAGAGAGAAGAACCCTACAACCAAAGCAATCTCAGGCGCCCTCCATCCAGGTTTCTCGAATTTAGAAACCAGTATAATCTCTCTCAACTGTTAACCAATTTTTTACACTAATAAAATGGTCTCACTGCTTCTGTGACTACTCTAATCCCTTAGGGAGTCTTCACAGGATGAGGGCCAAGTTTTCAGCAGAAAAAGGCCTGAATTGAAAAGAACACCACTAACAAAAAGCCAGCCCTTCTCCATCAGCAATCCTCAAGCTCTCACGGGAAGCCCCCTGCTGCTTTGTTATAGGAATCATGCACCATCTACACAGTATGGGATAAGAACAAAACTCCCAACATCTCCAGTTTTTAAAGGACTGGCCTCAAATCAATCACATAAGAGGTAAGTTTAGAGTCAGCTTATCCCCTTTGGTATCAATAGAATAAGATTCTGTGGGTCTGTCAGGGAGACGAGCAGAGAAGGAAGGTTAAACTCTCTACTACCAGGTAAATACTTAGCCATGTCCATAACAATCATCTATATATTTTGTAACTCTATACAGGGGCTATTTGATCAATTTAAGAAAATGACCGATGTGGCATACTGCACACTCTTGTGATACAATAGAAAGCTAGCTCAGTGGTCTGCACAAAAATAACCAACTAACATAGAGGTTGTATGAGTCAAATATCCCACTTATATAGCTAAAAATAAAATAAAATCTGCCACATTTCACTGCATACTCATCACGCAAAAATAATCAAATTTCTCAATCTCTGATAAGGCAATCAACTGCATTTTCAAATACAAAAAAGGAGTATAAATTCACTTGTAAGACACCTGTTTAGGCTCTTCAGAGCACTTACGATGATGAATCTTCATTCACAATGTGGTGAAAAATATTAGAATCATTTTCCTTCCAGTAGATTAGCTCCATTTTACAGATGTGGTAACTGAGAAACCAAAGGGGAAGCTTTCCAAGGACACTGCTAAATATGGTGTCATAAACCAGAATCTAGACCTGGCATTTTCGCATCTCAGCTCCTGAGGCTAGCATTCCACATCAATATAGACTAAATTTTAAAAAGGACAAGAGAAAACCTTTGAATTCTGAGGTGCTCGGCATTAAGTCACCTCTGATTTTACTGACCTGCCTGTCTAGAATGGCTAGAGAGCCTGCTTCAATATGAAAGCGAAGTCAGAGTTGCTGCCTGCCGGCTGAACCCTCTTTATTTAAGGAACACCAACTTCTCTGGCAGTCACAAGTTCTCTGAGCCTTTTACCATCCCTTCCAGCTGAATTTCATTTTTCTTGATTCTAGCTGGCCCTATATAAATCTTTTATCATATAAAAATGCTCCTGATTCTTTTGCCTTCTAACTGGAAGGGAAAAAAAAGACCCTATATGAAAACGATGGGGATGCATGCGAACAAGCAGTGGTTACATCAAGCTGTGACTGAGAGCCAGGATAGGGCAAATCTTTTGAAATCAGGCAGCAAAGCAGAATCAGAAGAGGTCGGCTGAATAACCCACTAGCAGTCACTAACAGCAGTACCATAGGAGAAAGAGCAATTTGACTGGCTGTGACCAGTGGTGGTCTCCTTGAGTGACTATGTTTCTGCAGGAGAATCCAAATCAAGAGCTGTAAAACACATCTGAACCATGTATTTCTATTGGCATCTCCCCCACCACCTCCTTTCAGTTCAGATGCCCGGACTCCACTGCAGAGCTTTCGTTTACAATAAAATGATCGTTGCTTCATTCATTTGCAGCCCCTTTAAAGCCCCTTCTTGGCTCTGCTGGAAGATTTTGCTCTTTCTGAAACAAGTATGCCAAGAGAGCTACAACATATTACTATTGCCTGCTATATAATTAGCTACAAACCCACAGCACAAAACTACAGGGATTTACAGGTGCCCTAGATTCTGCTTTTCCTTCCCCCTGGAATCAGCTAGTCTTCCTTGACAAGAAGGGACCTTGGGCTACCCTAATGATATATTGAGAGTTTTAAACTCGACTCTCCAATCTTCCAAGGCTAGAGTGCCAAAATAACACAGCAGAGACCAGAAGCTGAGCCATGGATACAGGAAAGCACTTAAACCTGCTGAGAATCTTCTCTTATGCCAGATGCTTGCATCTTATCAGCAGACTACCCTGCATAAAGGAAGCAAGCACTGTAGAGTTTTATTTATTTATAGGTCATTCTGGCCTGCTAACTACAACCAAGTGCTCCCACTGCTAAAAAAAATGCTGCAAGTTGGATGACTTTCGAGTGTCTCAGAACGAGCCAAAGATGGGTCTAATATCTGGGTGTCAAAGATGATCAGAATCCTCAAGAATGGCAATGGGCTGCTGATTAGCCCCATAGAAGGCTTCTGATTTCCAAACTTCCTCACAACCTTCTTCATGAAAAGAAGGTCCAGAGGCCACCCACCGACAGCTAAACTCTGAAGGTGCCAAGCAGCCAAAACTCAGTCATGGCCAAAACATGTGCTATCAGGGGAGAGCACAGCCGACCTCTTCTGGATGTGAGACAGGAGAAGAGGAAAATGCTTAAATTAAAACATTATAACATAGAGGGCCAAATTCACAAGGAGCAAATAGCAGAGAAAGTGCAGTGCAACTCAAATTAACTAAAGTATGGATTTCCGTGTAAGAAATAGGTGGAAATAAACACCAATCCAAGTCTTCACCCATCATGTATGTACAGAAATATACAACAAAATGGACTTCCATCTTCTGCATCAATTGTGGTGCTTCTTATTTGCATCACAGATTAAAAGTTTAAAAAAATGAACTATGTTCGCTAATATGTATTACTTACGAAAATCATTTGGAGTTTTAAATTTCATACTCCCAGAATGTCATAATATGCACAGCCATATGCATAGCCACAGAGTTTATGGGATAATAGACTTTACATATGTTTGTATAAATATTTTAGAAGATCAAATACATAGGCTGACTAAAGAACTTGTTTCCAGATTATTCTGAGTTACTTAGTATGTCCAAAGCTAAGTAAAATCGTGAGTGTCAAACGATTTGATGAATCGTCAAAAATACATTCAGGGAGAGGCTTTAGTGTAACAAGCTTTTCCATCACAGCACCAGAGAGTGCTAAAACTAGGGTTTCAGAATGAGAAAAAAGACACACACACCTCGGGCTCTAAACCCTGAGCCTGCTGGAAGAAGACAGAGAAAAAGGAATGCTGAATGATAACAGTCTGAGCTCCAGGATTAATCCATGTAAAATACTGGTTGAACTCACTAAAGAGCTGGCCTGATGGAATCTTAGACAAAAGAATTAAGTCCTAAAAGTCTGAATAATAATAAAATGTTCTCTTAGTGCAGACCAGCTATCCTGACTACTCCTGCACCAAGAAAAAGACTGAAGAAACTCCCCCATTTCTCCTCTAAGGACAACTGCTAACTGGCTATCTTTAAAAAATGACAGCAAAAATCCCCTCCCCTCAAAAAAATTCACATGCAATAGGACATAGTCCTTATATGCTAAGAAGATAAAGAAGGAAAAAAAATCCACACATTTCCCATATATATAGGTGCTCCATATATAAATATATAGGTTTCCTACTATGCTTAAGTCAAGTGCAGCTGCTGTTCAAGTGAAAGGAATTTAAGAAGGGTATATCTAGGCCAGGAGCTTCCTTTAGTAAAGCTCTAATATCTGGATCCTCTGGTGAATAAGACCTGAGGACGCCAAATAAGTTGCAACTACAGTTCCCATAAAAAATTTGAAAGTCTTACATAGAAGGTCAGGAAGTAGATAACATACCTTGGCTGAAGCCTGCCTAGCAAGAAGGATGATGAGAAAGTCACAGAGGTAAGAAACTGTTTAGTCATCTGCTGCCTTTTTTTTTTTTTTTAAATATTGTGAGGAGTATTAGAAAAAAACAGTCAAATTATACTGAAACACAGAGTAACTAAATGTCAAACAAAAGTTTCAGTCCACAAGATGAATAAGCACCAGAGATCTGCTGTACAACGTTGTACCTAAAATCAACAATAATATATTGTACACTTAAAAATTTAGGAGGGTAGATCTCATGTTAAGTGTTCTTTCCACAATAAAATTAAAAAAAAATTTTTAAGTATAAGAAAATGTCAAGCAATACAAAGTCCCACAATGAATTTAAACAAAAAGGTACCAAATATGTTGGCCACGTGCTAATTGCCCAAATGCGCTAAAAAGGGGGTTTCTTCTCCCTTCTCAGAGGCTGCTCCACTTATTTGCAATGGCAGCTGCTTGTGTTTTGCCTGCTTCTCTAAAAATCAAAACGTGCAAATGGGACACGGTCTTCAATCCAAGTGGCATCTAAGGCATTTTCCTGAAAAAATACTCTGTTGTTGTCAGTTTGCAGACAAAGAGCCATGTTTCATCCCAACCCACGGGGGCTAAATCACTAGTCAAAAACAAACCACAGGAATAGAATTCCACTAGATGACCCCATACACAACAAGAGACTGTAGTCTTGCTTTGATAATACAGCTTAGAAAGATACTCCCAAGGACTTGCTGGAAAAGTTTAGTCTACTTCAAATGAATGTCTGGGGACTTCCCTGGTGGTCCAGTGGTTAAGAATCCGCCTTCCGAATGGACTTGAGGACACGGGGAGGGGGAAGGGTAAGCTGGGATGAAGTGAGAGAGTGGCATGGACTTATAAAGACTACCAAATGTAAAACAGATAGCTAGTGGGAAGCAGCCGCATAGCACAGGGAGATCAGCTCGGTAGATCAGCTCGGTGCTCTGTGACAACCTAGAGGTGTGGGATAGGGAGGGTGGGAGGGAGACGCAAGAGGGAAGAGATATGGGGATATATGTATATGTATAGCTGATTCACTTTGTTATAAAGCAGAAACTAACACATTGTAAAGCAATTATACTCCAATAAAGATGTTTAAAAAATAAATAAATAAATGTAGAAAAAGAAAAAAAAAAAAGGATCCGCCTTCCAATGCAGGGGACGCGGGTTTGATCCCTGATCAGGGAACTAAGATCCCACATGCTGCAGGACAACTAAGCCCGCGCGCTCTAGAGCCCATGCACCACAATTAGAGAGAAGCCCGTGCGCAGCAACGAAGAGATCGCACGCTGCAGCTAAGACCCGACACAGCCAAATAAATAAATAAATAAACATTAAAAAAAAAAAAAAAAAAAAAAAAAGAATGTCTGGCTAGAAATGGGAAGACCAAGTACCAGGAAAGAAAATGCAAAAACTGGTTACAGAATGTATGTGTTTTCTCCCCCAAGAATTTTTGGTTTGTGAAGCCCAAATATAATATTGGGGAAATATAAACTTCTGTTTAGCATTAGATATGTAGAATATGTATATTCGTATGCCTGTTCTCTGTTCTCACTGAACAATTTTTAAAGCATGTGTAAAACACTGTAGTGTATCTACAGTATCAGAAGTAGATGATTGCTGTAACTACTAAGAATAAGCAACATAAGAATAAAAGTTTGTAAAAAGAAAACAAAAATCTCTCCTAGGGATACTACCATTAACATAAAACAAAGAGGACTCAGTGTGACTGTCCTAATTAATTCTTGGTCTACAGTTGGTTGAGCTGTCTCTGTGGCTAGGAAGTGCTGGCAATATGGCTAGCCTGTATTGAGACATGCTGGAAGTACAGAACACACTCTAAATTTCAAAGACTTTGTAAAATGAATGGAAAATATCTGATTAATAACTTTTTATTACGTACTAAAATGGTATTTTGAGGGACTTCCCTGGCAGTCCAGTGGTTAGGACTCCACGCTTCCACTGCAGGGGGTGGGAGTTCAATCCCTGGTTGGGGAACTAAGATCCCACCTGCCATGCAGCGCGGCCAAAAACAAAAAAATAAAAGGTATTTTGGATACAATGGGTTAAATAAAATGTTATTAAAAGTAATTTTGTCTGTTTCCTATTAAATATGGTCATTAGAAAATTTTAAATTACATATGTGGCTTGCATTATATTTCTATGGGACAGTGCTGGTCTAGTAGTAGTGATTCTCAATTGTAGATGGTCAACAGAATTATCAGAGAAGCTTTTTCAAAAAGTGGTCCCCTGAAAAAAAAAAAAAAGTGGTCCCCTGGACTCTGGTTCAAAATTAATCAGAATCTTAAGAGCCAGGAACCCATATGTGTATTTTTAAAATACTTTGCAGATAATTCTGAGAATCACTGATCTAGAGGTTAGTGGACATAACTGTGTCCTTGAGCCTTACAGGAACTGACAGTGGAATAAACACTGGTAGACAGTCTCCTGTAATTTGCTTCTGTAGAATTAGAAACAATAATGCTTATGGCCTGCTTGTTCAAAACAGTAAGAACAGAAAAGAACAGAAGTACTGAGGTTAGAAAAAAAGTTGGAACTTGACTCAAAACTAGCTAAAACTAAGATACCTTAGAATTCTTCTGTAAGGGTTGCAGGCCTATGATATAATAAAGAATTTGGCCTTTGTCCCTGGTTCCTGGGAGAGAGACTCTAAATTCTTGGAATTTCTCAAGTAGTAGAAGTGCCTTCATTATTCATGAGCCCCTTGGATCACACCTGAGTTTATGCTAAGAGATAACTCAGGACAGGGGCTACTCACTAGGAAGACCAACCATGTGATTACAGGGTCAGCTGGACCTCTGGGGAGGGAAGACAAGCTGGAGAGTGAGTTTAATCACGTGGCCAATGAGTCAATGAATCGTGACACTGTAATGAATCCCTGATAGAAACTCTGGACACTGAAGCTCAATGGAACTTCTTGGTTGGTGAACACATTGATATGCCGGGAGGACGAGGTACCCTGATTCCACAGGGAAAGAACTCTGTGTTCAGGACCCACCCCCCTAGACCTTACTCTATGTATCTCTTCACTTGTCTGTCCTGATCAGTATCTTTTATTAAAAAAACTGTGATCGTTAGTTAAGGATAGTGTTTTGCTGAGTTCTGTTAAGTTGTTCTAGTGAATTACTGAACCTGAAGGGGTCATGGGAACCCCCAAATTTGTAGCCAGTTGGTCAGAAGTGTGGGTGGTCTGGGAACCCAACTTGTGGCCACATCTGAAGTAGAGGCAGTTTTGTGAAGAACTGAGCCCTTAACTTGTGGCATCTGATCTAACTCCAGGTGGTTAAGTGTCAGAATTGAACTGCAGTACACCAACTGGTGTCAGGATAAGGTCATAACTCCAAATTGTAACAAAAACATTTATAAGAAAATATAAAATCTTATAAAACTAAATTCAAGTAGCAAATCTGTAATAACTGAATAAGCCATGCTCTAAAATTAAATATAGCATTCTGTAATTACATCTGATAATACGTCTTCTATTCCTAAACTAACAAAAGGATTTTAGACCTGAAAAGCGTTAAAGCAATTTTAATGGTTTTCTGGGTTTCACAAAGATTATTTTCTCTTTCCTCCTTTATTTTCCCTATCTTCACCTTTACGTCTACATCAATAATAATAATAATCCAGCAGTTTATAATTCTGTATACACACAACCAAGAAAGACTTTAGAAAGATGACAGGATTACTGTTCTGTTCAGGTCTGGTCTTTATCCAGAGGAATGTGTACACCTCAGTTGTTGGGAGGGACAGGTATACAAGTTTTGAAACCATATCAGGAATAACCAAGGTTCACACCCTTGAGATGGAACGGTGAATAAGATTTCTTAACAAACAGTTAAGAAGCATGTCTCTCATTTTCCAATCGACTTTCCCTCACCAAACTGGACACAGATCCTCAAATTTAAAAGTAGGACAGGGAGAGCAATTCAGAAAGGCAAGGGGAGCAATGAGGGAAGGAAGGAAATCACAAGCAGCTCTGTGGCCTGACTACAAATCACTGCCCCAAGGGATGAGGTAGTAGAAAGCAGGAAGAAAAGGAGAATGTTCCGAGAATTATAAAGAGCATTAAGTATAGCATGTAGTTCTCTACAATTAGTCAAGGAACGCAGGAAAAGAAGGAAGCCTGAGTGCCGAGCCCACGTGTGCCATGAGTACTTCGCCGCTCACTGAAGGACAGCCATTCGTTTCTAGAAAATGAGATTCTGAAATCCACGGAGGCAAAAATGTACCGAGAGATGCTTGCTAAATCAAGGATATATGCTTTTCTCTGCCAGCCATAAGGTATTTTCGAGGTAGGGAAGTGAAAGGACCTTCTCAGACAAAGAAGACAAGTACTTTTTCTGACGATGCTACTGCTCATCTGCTGACCTCTGCTGGATCAACAGTGGCATCCAGTGGCCGCAAGTCTCAGCACACACTTTTTTGTCTCTAGGAAGAGTTTCTATTGCTTTGGGTGAAGTGGCAATTTGGAACAAAACCATTTCTGTTGTCTATAACTAAGGATCCCCAAAGACATAGTACTTTGAAATAAAAAGTGAAGAACCAAAGGCCATAAAGCAGAAATGGAGGGGGGCAGCTTAAGATTGGCTGTGGTTATTTATATTTCCTGTGGTATTACTGAAAAGAATGAAAACACGGGAGGAGATGAACATATGTGTGGGTGAAATTCCTAAGTTTTCACTGCCTCAGAAAACTTCAAAAATAAATGAGATTACAAGAGAGTATTTTTGCCTTAAAACCAAAGCAATACTTTGGTATTACTGTTGAACTGGAAACAAATTTACATATGTACGTTTGTATTTTTTTAAAGGGCTTAGGAAGGGAAAATTAGTGGAATTAACACGGCTTAAGTAATTTACTTGAATTTATGTTTGCTTTCTGAAGTGTGATTTTTAAAAACTGAGTTTCAACTGCTCACTTCATGTGTCTGTTTTTAGGGAGATAATGAAACTGACTCAGGTATAACCTTAACCTACAGCAAACATATAGAAAAGAAAAGCACTCCACCCAAAATATGCTTATATTCCATTGATTTAAACTGCTAAAAAAAAGTGATTTTCTGCCAAATTCCAGCAAGTAAAATGCCAGTAAATTCTTTCCAACTTAGAAAAGAAACAACTATGCCTCCTCAGTGACAGAATACAAGTATCAATAAAAATGAACGGAGGGACTTCCCTGGTGGCGCAGTGGTTAAGAATCCGCTTGTCAGTGCAGGGGACACAGGTTCAATCCCTAGTCCGGGAAGATCCACATGCTGTGGAGCAACTAAGCCCGTGCGTCACAACTACTGAACCTGTGTGCCACAACTACTGAAGCCCATGTGCCTAGAGCCCATGCTCCACAACAGGAGAAGCCACTACAATGAGAAGCCTGCACAACGCAATGAAGACCCAACACAGCCATAAATAAATAAATAAATAAATTTCTAAAAAAAGAAAATGAATGGAGTAATCCTAAACTTCTATCTTAATTAGACCATTCTTTATCTCTCCAGATCAAAGATCAAAAAAATAAAAAAAGAAATGGACACCAAGAGACTCTTCTTCTCATGGTTTAGACATGTTCATTTTCTGCTCTACATTTCTAGCTTAAAAAACCATACATAATGGTCACACACATTACCCACCCCCACCCTCCCTTTAACTCTCCTGATAGAGCTCTGGTTGGCTCAGGTGCACACACCAGCTCAAACTCACCTGTTTGGATGAGATGTGGGCAGCATGAACTGGAATTCCACCACGCAGGTGTTGTCCTTAAGCTGGCGGTGTTGTACACTGTTAAGTTCATAGGCAATATAAGCCCTTCGAACATACACCTGGTTAAAAAGTAATCCTCAGTAAATACACTTTAAAAACAGAAACTAAGAGATGGTTAGCCCAGGAAAAAGACAGTCCTGAAAAGAGGTGTCTGATGCAGAAGAAGGTGGTCTGTGGTGACAAGTCCCAAAGCCCCATACATACATACCTTGCGTAATTAATAAAGCTGGAGTCTTAAAACTATACCCATGACTATAAATGGAAACAAAGCTACCCTTCCTCTGCTGGACACCTCTAGGTGTGCTATAAACCCTTCACACTGACCTAAATTCGAGAGAAGGTTTGATCAGTTAGCACAAGAGTATATAGAACCATGACTATTAACTCATTACACATGATGATTTCAACAGAAGATAACAGCAAACAGGGAGAGGGACTTCCCTGGTGGCACAGTGGTTAAGAATCCGCCTGCCAATGCAGGGGACATGGGTTCGAGCCCTGGTCTGGAAAGATCCCACATGCCGCGGAGCAACTAAGCCCGTGCACCACAACTACTGAGCCTGTGCTCTAGAGCCCGCGAGCCACAACTACTGAAGCCCGTGCTCCGCAACAAGAGAAGCCACCGCAATAAGAAGCCCGCGCACCGCAGCGAAGAGTAGCCTCACTCAATGCCCGCGCACAGCAACGAAGACCCAACACAGCCGTAAATTAATTATTTAATTAATTAATTTTTTAAAAAAGCAAACAGGGAGAAAAATGAGAGGTGCTGATTCTGGGCTACCTGAGGAGTGAAGATAGAAGACAGAAACAGTTGAAGTACAGTCTAACTCTTTCACTATCTTGTATCTTTGTTTTGTTTTCCCACTGGCCCAAATCGATTTTACAGTGTTTATATCCCCCAAACCCTAGGCAAAATCAGGAAGGCATAATTTGACATATAATATCTCAGATACACTAACTTGACTCAAAGAAACAGCAACAGGCTACGTCTCAGGAAAACCCATCAGTCCAACCTCATGTACTTCACAGCTAATTTGCCATGCACATAAAATGAGACACATCAGCATGTGAGGTACGTCAGGAGACTTTGCATTAAATGGCATAAAAGCACTGTAGAACACTTAGATATTTTCCAATTTTGATATTTACTGAGTAGCATATATTACAGTCTCCCCACAGAATACAAATAAAAAGTAACCCAAAAGAGCTCGCAAAGGACTGTAGTGGTATCATATCACATAAAATCACTGAAGACACTCCTTTTCCTCATCTTCAAAAAAAACATCTACTTGGCAACTTTACAGCAGTATTTGGGGCCTGCAATTTTTGTGCTTAATGAGGTAGTGTGCTATAGTGGAAACAGAAAAGTCATGAGTCAGATTGACCGGGGTTCAAATGCAAACTCTTCCACTTACTATCCATGTGAATTTGGGCAAGTCACTTAACCTCTCAGAGGCTCACTTTCTTCTACTTCATGAAGTAATGGTAGGATTAAATGAGAAAAATAAAGCACCTAAAACACAGTTCATTAAATGTTATTACTTTCCTTCTCATGCCAAAATAGTTCATAAGAACTACTTGACAATTCAGAATATAACTAAAATCCATTTTATTTGGCCCAAATCACAAAATGGTACTGTTCTGATCAGCCACATATTTTTTCACTTATTGCGTTAACAGGGAACCCTAATCATTATGAAATGGAAGAATTCAAATACCTGGTAAGTAGAATTGAAAAATGCTAGCAGCTATTTTCCTGTGATTGGAGCCCAGAAACTGGTGATTAGTTGAGTTGACACACTTGAGTAAAAGCAAGACCATTTGTTTCAGAGGAAAAGAGGAAGGTTCTCTACTCTTGAGAACCAACGTTAAGGCCAAAGAAAAAGGACTGATAACAATAGCCAAATGGACAAAAGGAGTCAAGCCAGAAACTGAGGAAAAGGTCATGTCACGTTACTGTGAGAACCTGCCTCCAGAGCTGCCATCCTCACGACCTGGTTGCTGTGATAGAAGAAGTTTGGTAGGACATCGAAAATTGACGTTTCGGACAAGATGAGTTTCTGGAAGGTACAAAGACAAGCTTAAACCATTACATCCATAAGAGAACAATTCCAATGGACAATATTTAGCATTTGAAGCATTTAGTGAAACTTAAGAATTTTGTCTATGAAGGTCATGTACGATCTTACCTTCTCTCTGCCTCAGCTTCCTCAGCTACAAAATGGGGAAAATAAGAATACCTATCCTCACAGGGCTGTTGAAGAGTTAATATACGTAAAATTCTTAGACTAATGCATTAACAGTGCATTAATTATATGCTAATATAAGTGTTTATGGCTATTACTATCCTTTCTGACACATATCCGTACTTAACTTTTAATATATTGTCTCACTAACTCCACTATGGTAAGCCATAGCTTTGAACCCTCTATTTCAACTATGAACCAAACAGACAAAAACATCCTTCCCCCCTCTTTAGTTTCCCCGGAACGAAATCTGATAGAAACCCTGAAGATTCCCTTGGCTAGGGATAATAATACTATCATTATTTCCAAGTAGAAAAATAGAAGGTCATTCCTGACAAAATGGTGTTGTTTAAAAAATAATAGTCAAGGTTCTTTGGATTAGCTGTAAAATTAGCCAATATTCTTTTATAAAATTGGCTCTGTATGAAGCTTAATAGTAAGCATTAAAATAAAATTAAATGATTATTTAAGTAGCTTTGCCTGTAGAAGACTAACAACTACCTATTTATACATCTGATTCAAATATCAGAAATCAACCAGTGCTAGCACTTCATTCTGTCCTAGAATACCTTCTAGATAAAAGCACAAGAGGTGAAGACTTCATTAGGACACTTCTATCAAGGCAGGCCTATTCAATTTTTAAGCTAAGCCACAATTCTAACAGCATTTTATGAAAAAAAAAAAAATAAGTATAACTCATTTTAGAAATTCAAGGTATGAAACTTCATTACACAGAAAATCAAAATTGACTGACTGATTACTTAAACTATGCTTGGGAATAAAGGGGACAAGAGTGCAGAGTGGCAGAAAAGGGCTATAATGTATACCTGCAGGTTCTCAATGCAAAACTGATGTCCGTACATGTCAATAGCTGATAGGAAGATAGACTCTACTTGGTTATGGCGAAGCTCATATGATGGCAAATGGGAGGCAATAAGAACCTAGAGTGAGAGCAAAATAAGAGGCGTAAGTTCCTGAGGGAGTGATTATTCTAGGCTCCTATTAGGCAGCTCTGATACAAAAGCAATAAATATAAATCTGTAAGTGCAGGCATCAAAGATAAAACAGAGACCAAGTAAAACAACTTCTGGGCCCTGTAACATAAAGCCAGTGCCACCAAATACTGCATCTCAGTTGACTCTCACCATGATTTGCTTGTGAGCAATCTCCAATGGGGGCAGAGGGAGGGGAGGGAGAAAAAACAGCTTCAATCAAGTTCCATCAGTGCATGTGATTTACCATTGCAGAGCTGCTCGTCCTGGGGACTGCATGAGTAGCTGTTAATTGGGAATCAGGTCTGGCAGGGAACAGCTGTGGGGAAGGTGGATGCAGCAGAGCTAGCCTTTTGCAACTCTGAAGGGGAAAGACTAGGAAAAGCTGCTCCGACAGTCCAGGTACACAGTACCAAGGAGAAGGTGTCAGGATGTGACACCAATGCATGTGACGGGCAGGGAGAGTGAAAGCAGTGTCACAAACAAACAGGGACACGGTAGGACCTGAATACCCTCAGCAGGTCACTGAGAGGTTCAATAACTTTGAGTAATTCAGTGACATGGATACAATTGTAGAGAAAGCAGAAGGTCACTGAACAGCTTCAAATGCTGCTTCCTTGTCGATGCCCGTGCGCTGGAACACAAAGGGAGTGCCAATTCCTGGCTTCCCTGCTGAAACCTTTTGGAATGGAAATGAAGAACACAGGGTGAAACTGGGCTGCTCTGGGGTTGTGCTGATTGCTAGCACCTAAGATTCATTTCATTATCTTCTTGCTTTCCACACTTGATTTTTTCCTATACACTTAAAAGTTTTCACCTGCTTCTAAGCTCCCTTTGGAAAGTAAGAAATATTAAACCTATTGCTTTCCCTCAGTTTCCTTTCCTCCACGTGACCCTGGTTTACTAGGAAGGGTAGGGAATAATAACAGGATTTTATAATGGGGAGAGGGCTTTTATTTTTTTAATTAATTTTTATTGGAGTATATAGTTGCTTTACAATGTTGTGTTAGCTTCTAGAGGGCTCCTGTTTTAAAGAAACTTAACGTTAATCTTTTCCTTTCTCTTTAAAAAACATATACCACGTGAGAATGTTTGTTCTGAGGGCAATGAGACATACATGGGAAATTGTATGACCTTTGGAAGGTGCTGGAGGAAGAGCTCATTGCATCCAGGACTGCCCAGTCTATGAAAACCATCCATTCCTCCCTCCGGACAGCCAACACATGTCCTTACCTGGCGTGCTCGGAGCGCCACCTTAGCATTGGTGGTCTTACTGAGTTGAGTTAGCTCCGTGAGGATATTCAGCAGCTCGTCAGTGAGAGTGGGGTCCCGGCCACACAACTGATCCTAATTGTTAATGTGACAAAGAACATACATATCCATGTTAAAAAGAACTGAGGTGGAGAGAACTTTGAAATGGGAAAAGGGAATAAAAACAAAGTAAACAGAGCTAGATTACTAAGATGCAAATGTCCTGTTACCTTTATCCTAAACAGTGTAGTAAAGAGATCCCAGAGGGGTACTTCCCTGGCGGTCCAGTGGTTAAGACTCCACGATTCCAATACAGGGGGCGCGGGTTCAATCCCTGGTCAGGGAACTAAGATCTCACATGCCGCAGGGCCAAAAAAAATTAAAAAAAAAAAAAAAAGAGAGAGAGAGATCCCAGAGGAAGCTGCTGCCAAGGAGAAGCCCAAATTCCTCAGCCATTCAGATTCTAAATTCCTAATGTATTTCTTTATAAATCAACACTAGACTTTAAACATGCAATAGAAATCATTAGAGACCATTAAAAGGGGTCAAGGGATTCTGGGTAAGAAATAACAAAGGATGTCTCAAAGTTTTAAGAGGTTTTAAATAATATAGGGACTAAAAGCTTTCCTGTTCCCTCTCCAACTTTTGGAAAGAAGGCAGAATAAGGCAAAAGGAAACACTCCTGGTGGTTTTCATTCCACAAACCAAATGTTCAGCATCCCAGTAGGGTGCAAAACAGAAACATAAGCACAAATTATTCATTTATAAACACACGCTAAATAAAAACACCATCTCATATTCTGACAATTCTATACCCCAAATCATTTATCCTCTTGCTGTACCAAGAATCATTCCATGATACCTAAACATGGTGAATCCTTAGATGGGTTAGAGGGAAAAACCAAGCTCCTACTATACAATCCATGGTGTAATTCAGACTTCGGTCCTTTGTCTCCAAAAAATTTAAAACTTTTAAGGAAAAAAACTCTGTCATATTTTGGGAAAAATATTTCTTCTCCAGGGCAGTATCAGTTTATTCTCTAAATTCATCCATTATCCATGTAATTCTCATCTAAGCTGAAAAAACTGCAGATGCACTTTTATAAATGTCCTTTTTGAAATTTACAGAGCTATCTGTAATAGTAGTTCTTAATACCACATCGCATAGTTCCCTCTACTTGGAGTTTGAAATAACTGCCTTTATATTTTAGTGAATTTTTATTCTCCCCCACCCCACTATTGAATAGGACATGAAAGACAACCAGATCCCAAAAGGCTTCCTGTTGCTGCCTTTTAATCTTTCTCCTTCCTGGATTATCAGCCTTTGTCTTGAGCAATCTCCATTTCATCTTTAACCCTCCCCGTCTCAGGGATACTACTTACAGTCCTTTACCAGTGCAGTACAAACAGAAGTGTGGGGCTTTTGGCTTTGGGGGCAAATATACATTCCCCCAAACGCTTTTTCTACAACCCCCTACCACTTTCCACATCACAGGGTAAACAGTTTTGGAGTACTCAACACTGGTATGCCGGAAAGACAGCTTCTCAAACATTTTAAAGCAGGAAATACTTTCTGGTTCCTCAATCCACAACCAGAGGTGTGCTCCAGAGTCGTAAACCACATGATGGTATTTATAGTTAAGGAAGTGCAAGTATTGTTTTCACCTGTTTAACGCAGGAGAGTCACTCATCTGAGTGGAAGAAGAAAGTGATTATAAATCCAGGGCTCGGCTGAGCACGTAGTCACAGACTGAAGGACCTATTCCTCCCATCCCGGGGAAAAAGCAAAGAGGAGGGAGAAGATGCAACCAAGTCTCATCTTTTATTGAGAACTTATGAGCAAAATAGAATTTTAATAAAATCACCAGCAGCGCACCACAATGAAGAGTAGGCCCAGCTCGCCGCAACTAGAGAAAAGCCCGCCTGCAGCAACAAAGATCCAATGCAGCCAAAAATAAATATAGTTTAAAAAAAAGAAAAGAAATGGGATGATGATATATATATAAAAAAAAAAATCAAATCAAATCACCAGCGACAAGGCCATAACAAGACAGAAGGAAAGAATAGGTAGATAACTGTGGGTAGGGAAACCATGATAAGCTTTTCCTACCTAAATCCCTCTTTACCTAATGTTCCTAATAGAGAAAATATACTCTTTTCTGAGGTACTTACTTCAGTCATCAGAATGGACCCATTGAGAGGCTCAAAAACCTAAGAGATGTCCTGGGTAATAGAACTCAGCTGCTCTGCAAATAGTCAGACTAAAGTCTCAACATTAACAGCAAAAGCCAACACAACAAAATAAGAACACTAGCCACCTACCCAACCTATATCAGATGTGATATGGACTGGTTTCCCTTGAAAGGAAACCCAGGTTTACCTTTTGAGATTAAATTAAAATAAATAAATAAATAAGTAAATAAATAAATAAATAAATAAATAAAAATGGAGTTACCATCTTGCCTAACTACTGATCACATTCTAACTAAAACACACACACACACACAACTACTTAAAAAAAAAAACTTTTTCATTTCATCCTTCCATTATGAGAGGGAGGGAGTGAGAAAGTGGGTAGAGAAGCTTCTTTTCTGTAAGAAAAGTGAACTATGGAGACTAGAAAAAATAATAGGGAAGTAATTACTCGTTCACGATCACCAACTGACAATCCTCCTGGACTCCTTGTGATAAAGTACAGAAACCTAACCTTTTTGACATGTGAAATATCAAACACAGTATGAATAAACCACTACTTCCATTAAATTATCCTGACTTGGAAATTTCCCATTCAAATATTATTTTCTCTATTGTCATCATTAGTACTTAGGAAAAGATGTGCAATACAAAATTGTGTGTAGTGTAACCTTCTCAACCCTCTCCTGTCCTTGACCTGAACACACTGTTCAAGCTGTGAAAGAAACCACCAGGGATGGAAGATGATTCCATTCATCAGAACCACCCACCCTAAGATATAAGCATCCAAGAGGAAGTTTACAGCCCTCTGGCCTAGAGACAGATGTCCTTTGGGCAACTGGACAGCCCAACATCACCGTCTAACTCTGGTGAACATTTTGTAACAGTAACATTAAATGGTGATGGTGTCAGCCTATGTTTCCTCAGTGTATAGAGGCAGGTTCATTTAATGAGCCTACCTCCTGATTTGGGGATTACCAGCATAAATCTGCAAGCCAAAGTGAAAATTATTCAATAATGGTTAAGATTGGTACCACACAGTTATTTCTTGTTTTCATTCTTAACCTAGATGGGCTAACCACAAGGAATAGTTCAGATTTGCAGAAATATAACAAGCACGCTTCAGCGTCAAAACCGTGGCCAAAGTTATGTAGCTGACTGCCAGGAGAGCCCAGTATAGCCAACTCGATCTTAGCATCCTCAGATTTGAAGGCAATTCAAAATGAAAAGAATGTGACGTAATGGGTAATATTCTCAAGACATCAACTACTGTTCAGCTGGATGAGGCACCAATCCCAGTATCAAAAACGGACTGGCAGCTTCTTCCAGTCACAGCTAGAATTTCTGACCTTCCAAGGATGTTGTGGGACAGGTTAAACAAGAAATGTTAATATAACCCTTATTCAGTAAACCTGGGTTTACTGGGACTTTTCTCCATTATTTATACGTTGAACAAAATTATTTGCAGTTATGTTGGGAGGAAAAAGGAAGGGGCTGATAGGCATTTTATTTATTTATTTATTTAATTTATTTTTGGCTGTGTTGGGTCTTCGCTGCTGTGCGCGGGCTTTCTCTAGCTGCGGCGAGCGGGGCTACTCTTCGTTGTGGTGCGCCAGCTTCTCACTGCGGTGGCTTTTCTTGTTGTGGAGCACAGGCCCTAGGCACGCAGGCTTCAGTAGTTGTGGCACACGAGCTCAGTAGCTGTGGTGCGCGGGCCCTAGAGCGCAGGCTCAGTAGTTGTGGCGCACGGGCTTAGTTGCTCCGCGGCATGTGGGATCTTCCCGGACCAAGGCTAGAACCCGTGTCCCCTGCATTGGCAGGCGGATTCTCAACCACTGCGCCACCAGGGAAGCCCCTGATAGGCACTTTAAATGCTCTCTGTCTGAACCAAATCAGAGGCTCACAGGCACAGCATTACTCCTAAGGAAGCATGGATTATACTACATTCGTGTGGACCACACCAGAAATAAGATAGAAGTAGTGAGGGGAAGACCACTCAGAATCAAGGTGGCTATAGGATACATACTTTGCCATCTAGACAGCTGTGAGAATGTTGATACTTTCTATTGATACAAAATTGCTCAATTTGGCTAAAGAGTCCCTTAAATATCTCTTAAGTAAACTTAAACAATGTTCTAAGCTTTTTCCTATAAAATTAAGAAATAAGAAGAACTTTCAAAAAATAAACTTACTGACTTTGTTTTCAATGTGGCACAATGTTCCTCCAAATAGAGAAAACTTGATAGGACTTTAACATTTTACTTGACATTTTGCTCTCCAGATACAGCAAAAGATTAGAAGAAATTTGCTAGAGAGTCTATGAGGCAAGTTACCAGTAGGCAAGTTATGCTAACACCCGGAGGGGAGGAAGGCTTCCTCGGAGCAGCCCATATCCTGCAACACTGATTCACAGAAGCCTGATTTCCTTGATTCCCTCCCCCTAGGTTCCAAAGCCCCAGAAATCATCATCTAGTTCAGCAAAGCACACCATCAACAGTCCCACTTCTAGAAAGCAGAGATTGGAATGCTGGGCACATAACATTGATCCGGAAGCCAAGGTAAGCAAAGAAAGGGGAACCAGCAGAGAACACAGCCGGGGGAATCGAATGCTACCATATCCAGTTGTTATCCATAAAAGAGAGTAAGAACTACAGAAAGTAATCCAAACAACTAAAATGGCTTTTCCCAGCTACCACCATTAATGCAGATGTGGGGTGGAGGACCTGACCATTGCCAAAGAAGGCAGATCAGAAAGGAGCACTTTTCCAGCCTGCATTCCTGCTCCCTAAGTCACTGCTAGCTGGCCCTCAGCTCAAGCATAGCAGTTAACGTCTTGATTTCCAAATCTCTGAGATGAGGGCAAAATAACTGATATTTCAAATGCAATTTAATGATATAAAAGCCTAGAGATGTTTACGAAGTTTTCCTTTGTTTTTTAAAGATAAATGTGAAATGCCAAAATAAAGAAAAGGACAAATCCATCTTTCTGATTCACATCTTCAACCTTCCTCCTCCTCCTCCTCTCTCTCTTCCCCCTCATCCCTCCCCTTCCCCTCCCTCCTCCCCCTCATCCCTCCCCTTCCCCTCCCTCCTCCCTCCTTCCCTCTCCCCCTCCCCCTCCCCATCCTATTCATCTAAACCCAAACACTAACAAACAGCTCTTTTCTCCAAGAGCTCAGCCTGTTGGAAAGTAAGTTTGGGTACTATCCATGCAGGTAAGAAGTAATCGGGATGACAAGGTGGGGAAAAAAAAGAACAGCAGCAAGTCAGAGTCCCATTGGCGTCTGCCTGTCCTGACTGGCAAAAGCAGAAAGCAAAGCCTCAAACCAGTTCTCTGACAGGGCCCAACGCCCCTGCAGCACCCCCCGTGTAATTACACACTTGAGTGACTGGACTCTGAAGAAAATTGAAGGCCTGAGCTCCGAACAGCTGCCATTTTCTCTCTCCATCACACCAGCGTGATTACTTGAGAAATGAACAGCCCCAGCTCAAAGCTACTCCAGAATTCTCAGAGGAAATATGGCTCCGTGTTCCAATAATGAGATTCTTAAGGCAAGCGTTACTTACAATCACTCCGCAAAAGGAGCAAGCCGAGCCCCTATATCTTACAAATTAGAATTTAAGAAACCCAGCGACAGTCTTGGACGATCATTACTCTTCTGCAGCTCCAAGGATTCTGGACTTTGGTCTATTTTTAGTGCATAAAAACTGTTAAGTCCTTAAAAAGGTAATCATAATAAAGTGAAAACTCACCATAACCAGCTTCCTAAAAAGGCAAATTTTACTCCATTTTAGGTCCAAACTGACAGATTTTTCCACACCCTCATCATTACCCTTTTCTGCCAGAAAGTCTTGGCTTTATCCAAATGAGAATTAGCAATCCTTTTATCAAAATTTAAGGAAAAAAATCTAATTAGTCAGAGATTTCTTCCCTTTTCTGATCGAGAAAAAGAAAATCAGCAGGTTGCCATAGATAATATCACTTCTTTGCCGAAACCTATCACTTGGAGAAGTTGAAATATTACATTGCGCTGTTATTGTTTTCTCCTTTCAAATGCATTTTCTGGCTTCCCCACCATCTAGCCATTCTAGGGTAGCAAAGGTAATGAACTCTCCCTGTGATTACATATTTTTTTAAGTGGCTATTCTAAAAAATGTTATATCCTTGAGAGTTAGCCAGCTAGGCAGATAACTGAGTGAGTGGCACTGTTGTTAACCAAGATGTGAGGTAGATAGTTTCCCTTCATTCCGAACCATGAAATAAAAAATAGCAGTGAAGATTTATAGTTTTTTTTTCCTCCAAGAAGAAATGAGGGAATTAAGGTACCAAGAATGCCAATTCCACAAAGGGACAAGGAAGAAAAGCACAGGAGCAAAAAAGGTACTATAGTCTCCAAAAAACACAAACATGCAGCAGCAAGGAAATTAATTGCTCGTGGGGTAGAGGGGCTCTAAGAATAGTCCTATTGTTCTCTGATTCCTAGAATTAACTCAACCAGAAAAACCGAGGAGTAGAGAACTTACAAATCATCTTTAAAAATCCTTAAGTCCACAAAAATTCTACCCACTGGTCACATGTACATCAGTCCTATTCACGTTTACTAGTCTCACCTCTCCTCCCCTCTTTCTACTAATTCTCGTATTACTAGGTTATGGGGACAAAAGCATGTATCTACTACCAATACAATAATCCAAGCTTAGATGTCCATGTAAATAAAACAGAAAGGGACCACAGAAGATGAGGAATACATTTAAATTTCTTTGGTGGGGGAGGAACAGTACTACATTTCTAACAGTTGTTTTTTGTTATTCAGTTTTGGATGTGAGAGTATTCATGGAACAAACAAGCGTTATAAGAGAAAAGTACACTGGCTAGATAAGAATAAATTTTAAAGCTACTGTCACTAGTGACAAGAGGAATGAGGAAGCATGGGGCATCTCTAAGTAGAGCGAAGAGATGTGAGTTCTCATGTAAGATTATATGCACAGTTGGCAGAACAGTCCTTTTCTGACTGGAGCAGGTTCCTTCAGGTCAAGGACAAAGACAGATAGGAGAAATTGTTAATCTACAACCAAAGCCCCACTCATCCCACAATCACAAAAGACAGGAGCTTCTCCTCTGACCACAGCCGTCACAAGGAGAATGCTTTTTTCATATCATCAACCATCCTTACAGGTTCTGAAAAATGGTACTCACAATAAGCATTGTGACCAGAAGATTCTTCTTGGTGACTTGAGCGTGAGAGAAGATGTAGTTCAGTACAGCGTTCATGTCACTCTTGTTCTCCTCCCGAAGGGCGAACACGCATTTGTCATAGTGACCTGCAAGCAGCAAAAAGAAGTAGTCCTCACCCATGTATGAATGTTCATGTTTACATGCTATTTGTTTTCTAATGTCTCTACTTAGAAAACTGATAAGAAGTGAGAGGAAATACCGTAAGAATTTTCTTAGATGGATTTGTATAGAATTGGCAGTGTTGTTTAGTAAAAGCAACCCTAGGCTAGGAGTCAGGCAATCTGGTATAAGACCTGGGCTCAAAGCCTAGCTCTGTTACCAATTTACTGTATGCTCCTGGGCAAATCTCTAAGCCTTATTTTCATTAAAAAAAAATTTTGACAGATCGGGGAAGGGTGCGTCTTACTGATGAGGGGTTGGGGATAAGCCCAACCCCCTACCCTGACTCTAAACTCTCTTATTTAGCTTCCTGGAGTGATTTCCTTAGAAGAGAGGGTTCGGCTGCTTAAAAAGAAACGTCAATACCATTAAACCCCAGCTAGAGATTCTGGTTCCATGTCTGACTCACTGAAAATGTTTCACCCTAACTAGGAGGAACAGTTTTAGCTCAAAAATAAAACACCAAACTTATCAATGTCCACAAGAAGGATGGCTGCTACCTCTGGAATCAACATTTTCCCCTGGAAGTCCATGAAGCAGCTAAGCAATGCCTAGGAACTCCAAATCCAAACTAAGGCATAGATCAGGGAGAACCTTGCATTAAGTCAAAAGGTCTGTAGGGAGAGTACAGTTATGTATATTTTCACTGGCCTTTCACAAGGCCACCAGGGGCAGGTTAGTTCTGCCTAGCAGAGTTATGTTTTGCAACAGAAGCATAAGCTTCGGGTATACTGTAGTGATATCTACCATGGGATACAAGTAATATTCAGTTCTTTAAAAACAGCTTACCTCAGAATTAAATTTCCAAGCAAAGGAGAATTAGTATTTGAATAGTCTCAAGGGTCAGGATTTTATGAAAATAGTAAAGGATTATCACCTTACTTCAGCCTGCAGGTTAGGTTACAAACCAAAACAGTGGCATTCAAACTGCATTACCATGGATTCCTCAAATACTGAATACAATCAACCAAGGCAACTCTGCTTTTATCTATTTTAAATATTAGAGATTGACATAAGATTTCTTTTCAAAATAAAACTAAACATATTTGAAAAACAGTGGACTACAATATTTAGAGAGCTGCCAATATCATAAAAGACCCATTTAGAACAAAATGGAAGCTGTTTAAAAATTGGTTGTCCTATATAAATTCATATTTCTCCTGACCAAAACTTAGCTTTGAAGTGACAACAGAAATATATCTTGGTAACAGAAATTACTAGAACTGGGGGAAATAAAAAGAATATTTATCCAAGGAGAGGCAGTGGAGACACTAAGCAGGAAGAAAGCAATGATACCAAGTGCCTCTTTTTAAAAACTTTTTATTGTGAAGTATACACACAGAAGAAGAAATAAACACCCAAGTAACTACCATCTATCTTAACAGAACATTTTTAGTATCTTTGAAGGATCCAATGTGCTCCTCCTCAAAAACAACCACTAAGCTGAATTTTATGTTAATCATTCTTTTGCTCTTCTTTACATTTATCACAAATGTATACATAGTTTCATTTTTCCTGTTTTCAACTTGATAACAATGGAATCATTGTGTACGGATCATTCTGTAACTTGTTTCTTTCCCTCACCATTATGTTTTTGAGATTCATCTTTTGTTCATGTGTGTACCTTGGTTCATCCGTTTTCACTGCTGTAGAGTAATCCATTGCAGGAATATACTAGAATTCAATTATCTACTCTACTTGTGTATATTTGGGTTGTTTCCAGTCTTTTTTGCTATTCATGAATAACACTGCCACAAACAGTACTGTATATGTGTCCTTAATAAACACGTGTAAAAGTTTCTCTAGAGTATATCATCTAAAAGTGAAATTGCGAGGTTGAAGAGTATAAATAAGTTCAACTCCATTAGGTACTGACAAACTGTTTTCCAAAGTGGTTGTACCAATTTGCATTTCTGCTTACAGAAGTGGTGGAAGATGATGTGAAATTCAAATTTTTGCCAATCTTACTGTGGTTTTGGTTCACATTTCTCTAATTAGTAATAAGACTGAACATCTTTTCATGAGTTTGTGGATTATTTATGCTTCCTCTTTGGTGAATTATCTTTTTATATCTTTTGCCCATTTTTCTATTAGGTTGTCTTTTACTTATTGATTCAAAGCAGTGCTCTGTAGATTACAGATACTAATCCTTTTTTAATTGTTATGATTTGTAAATATTTTCTTCCACATTGTGGCTTGTATTTTCAGTCTTTTTATGGTATCTTTTCACTAACAAAAGTTCTTAAGTGAGGTCAAATTATTTATCCTTTTCCTTTATAGTTTGTACTGGCTGGTCTTTTTTTTTTTTAAGTTACTAGTAATTAAAAAAATATATTTATTTATTTATTTGGCTGCACCCGGTCTTAGTTGCGGCACGTGGGATCTTCGCTACCGGCATGCAGGATCTTGGTTGCAGCATGTGGGATCTAGTTCCCTGACCAGGGATGGAACCCGGGCCCCCTGCATTGGGAGTGCGGAGTCTTAGCCACTGGACCACCAGGGAAATCCCTGTACTTACTGGTCTTATATGACAAAATCTTCTCTGCCCTGAGGTCATAAGGATATTCTCCTAAAAATTTAGTAGCTTTGCCTCTTTAGTACATGTTTAAGTTTTCAATTCATCTGGAATTGATTTTTGTGTGTATCGTCTAGGTTAGGGATTTTTTTTTTTTTGGCAAATGAATAATCCATTGTCCCAGCATCATTTATTTATTGAAAAGTCTATCCTTTCCTCATGATTTACAATACCTGCTCTGCTGTAAAGTAAGTTTTCATATATGCTTGCGTCTGCTTCTCGGTTAATAGACCCAGTGTTCCACTGTTCTATTAATCTGCCCCTACAACAATATCACTATCTCTTCATTAATATGGCTTTATATTAAAATTTGATATTTAACCGGACAAATACCTCCACAGTGTATTTCTTTGGAAGAATCTTGGTTACCTTTCCTTTCACGTAAATTATAGAATTAGCTTGACAAATTCCACAAAAATACACTAGTAAGATTTTTATCAGAATGTCAATGAATCTACAGATGAATTCAGGGAGAATCAACACTTTGCAAATATATATTCCAATCTAAGGCCATGATATTTATTTAGATCTTCTTTATTATTTTTACTGATTATAATTTTCTCCAAAAGAGGTTGCACATTTTTTGTTAGACTTATTCCTTAGAATTTCATATTTTGTGTTGCTATTTTAAACGGAATATTTTTCTAAACTGCTCTTCTAAATGATTGTTCCACTATAAAATTTGAATTTTGTATATTGACTTTTGTACCCAGCAACTGTTAGATTTTAAATAATTCTAATAATAAATATGTGGATTTTTTGAGGCTTTCTAGGTAGACCTCATATCATATCTAATAGTGGCTGATTTATTTCCTTACTCCTTTCTAATCCTCATACCTTTTCATTCTTTTTCTTGTCTTACTGCACTGGCTGGGATATCCAGTATGATGCTGAATAGCCGTAATGACAGTATGTGTCGTTGTCTTATTCCTAATCTTAA
Source organism: Balaenoptera physalus (assembly GCF_965194825.1). Classification (NCBI taxonomy): domain Eukaryota; kingdom Metazoa; phylum Chordata; class Mammalia; order Artiodactyla; family Balaenopteridae; genus Balaenoptera; species Balaenoptera physalus. The sequence continues at coordinate 43,002,744 of NC_138901.1, forward strand.
AGAGAATGCTTGCAACATCTTACCACTATGTATGATGCATCCTATAGATTTTTTTTGTAGGAGAACTTTACATGATAAAAAGTTCCATCTCATTCTTAGTTGGCTAAGAATTTATCATGAATGCATATTAAATTTTGTCAGATACTTTTATCATCCATATCTTAAGATGATGGCCATGTTTTTTCCTGTTTTAGTCTATTACATGATAAATGACATTAATCGGTTTTTCAAATATTAATCAAGCTTGCACTAGTGGGATAAAGCCAACTTGGTTGTGATCTATTATTTCACACATTGCTGCATTTAGTTTGCAGTATTTACTTGAGTATTTCTCCTTGTCATGAGTGGGAGAGTCATCCTTTAAGGATTGGAAAAGGGAGCAAGACTGATAAAAGAAAATATTAGGTAATCTTTCAAATTCTGTGGTGTTTCACTGCCATCTTGTGGCAGAAACCAGTATCACCAGTATGTAGCTTTAAAATCTTAGCCAGGGTGATTTAGTCAGAGACTTTGTACATCATTCAGTGAAGCTCTACAGAGAAAGCCAGGGATAAATTCCACCTAACTGATACACTGAAAAGCACTGGAAAATCTGAGCCTTTTTCAGAGGCCTGTGGTTTAATCTTTGGATTAGCTGCTGAGAGGCAAGCTCTTCGGATAGGGTTTCTCAATTTCAGCCTGGTCGTGACTCAACCAGCTCTCACTGTACAAGGTCAAGAAGATGCCAATCTTCTGCTAGAAAAATTTTCCCAGCCCTCTCCCAGAAGCACACTGGATTCACAATCTCATCAAGCTGTGTTTTGTTGTTGTTCTTTCTTTGGCGCTAGTGAGATACAGAGGTTTAACTTTTAAGGGACTGGGGAAAGGAGGAAGAGTTTGTTAATGTCAAGTGTTAGTGACAGGATGGACCGGCTCAGTTGTTGCTCAGTCCTCGAGGGAAATGTTCCCAGATACAGTCCTCAGGAAGGAACTTACCGTTCTGGAATTGCGTCTCTACTCGCAGGTACTGCCGCAGCAGGTCCATCACCACAGCCTTCATGTGGCCTCGGATACCACTGCGGTACCTGGGCAAACAGAAAAAGTCCCCGCTGAAAATCCTGACAGGCTAACACTGTTAAATAACAGACTATTACATAATAAACCCAGAGCCCAGATTTACTAGACTTTCTACTGAACTGCTTTCCTTCTAATATTCGGACAGGACAGGAGGCAGCCTAGAATCAACGAACCAGATCAATTTAAATTCAAGCCTAAAAGAAATATGGCTACAGACAAGATTTTTTTTTTTCTTATAAAGGAATCAAGAAAAAAAGAGAGCAAAACAAAACCAAAAACCACTTGATAGCCCTACCTACCAACACCCTGGTTCAGTCCCCATTGCTAAGTTGAAACGATCACCACACCCTTGAAATGGTTAAGGGGTATCTGAAAAGTTTATGAATATCTTAAAGTTGAAAATGTCCTGTGAAGGTTCATTTAATCCAGCAGTTGAGTCCATAAGCTAAGGAGAATAAATGTCAAATGGGGCCCTATGCCAGAAGAAAAATTAGGAGTTTCATGGAAATTGCAAGGAAAAAGAAAACGATGAGATTTCTGTGCCTTAATAATTGACAGAAAGATGCAGAATAAAGTCATCAGAAACACTGAGTATGAGAGCTAGCTCACAATTCTAAGATATTTAGTAGATACAACATATTTTCTAAGATAGAGGTGCTTTCTAATTTCTCTAAGTCAAACCTGAAGTAAACCTCTTTGTGACTACTTAGAAGAAAGGAAGGTATGGGGATGTGCAGGTCTGGGAATCTGGAGTTCCACGTAACTACCTCTGCACCAGCTGGACAATGCTCTGAGTGTTCATGAAGAAGACTTCCCGTTCAGATTTCCGGTTCAATGTAGCTGCGTGGCTATCTAGGATGTTGGCAATCTAAAGTATAAGAAAGGGAAAAAAAATGAAGCCCAGCCCAGTAAAGGGACCCAATGCATTAGCCTGCATAGCATCAACACTAGGAAGCTTCTTAATTGTTAACATGACAGTTTCTTTCACACGTTGAGAGTAGCTGCAAGTTACCTGGTATAGTTTAGGGGCTCATTCACGATAAATAAGAAAGCAAAGGGTAATAAGTATGCTGCTGAGATAGTAAGGAAGTCTCTGATGATAGAACTACAAATATCCGCCTACTTTAAATGCACAAAAATACTTCTAATTAAGGCACAGCCCCAAGAACAAAACTCTATGGGATACATGGCCAATATGCTTTCCTCTTAACCACAGATACTTTACATTTCACACACAGTACTTAGCTTATTGAGCTTGTATCATGAAGCAGTTTTGTAAAGGGCACAATGTTTAAGACTTCAAAAGCACACCATCCAGACAGTAAGGAGGATCCCAGCAGGAAGGACTCCTACCACATGAACTCCAGCAGGGGCAGCCGGCAGACAATGACAGTGTTGCTCTATAAATACCTGCTGGCTGGGAAACTGACAGAGGACTGATGTGATGTTGCTGGCATACTGAGCCATTTCCTTCTTGATAGACTTCTCCACATTGGGGGGGATACGACCAGACACACTGGTCATGATATCTTGCAGTTCTAGGAGAGGCAAGGAGGGATCTCTGAGGGTCTTCATCAACCGTTCAACCCAGTCTTTTACCTGAGAAGAAGGAAACAATAAAATAGGAACCAGACAAAATTAACACAATCCCCCAAATAAAATAACATATCTGAATTCACTACCATACAGTACAGGTGTACCGTGCTTTATTGTGCGTTGCTTTATTGCACTTCGCAAATATTGCATTTTTTACAAATTTCAATTTGTAAAACCCTGTGTTGAGCACCATTTTTCCAACAGCATTTGCTCACTTCATGTCTCTGTGTCACATTTTGGTAATTCTTGCACTGTTTCAAACCCTCCACCAGCAAAAAGATTACAACTCAATGAAGGCTCAGATGATGGTTAGCATTTATTAGCAACAGAGCATTTTTTAATTTAGGCATGTACATTTTTTTAGACATAATGCTATTGCACACTTAATAGACTACAGTATAGTGTAAACATAACTTTTCTATGCACTGGGAAGCCAAAAAATTCATGTGACTTGCTTTCTTGTAATACGTGCTTTATTGCGGTGGTCTGGAAGCAAACCCACAATATCTCCGAGGTCTGCCTGTACTTACTTTGAAATTGCAACATAAGCACCTAACATTGTCCTTATTCTCTGGTTTAAATCCCAATTAAATGCGAAGTCAATAACAGAAATAAGAAGCAGGATTTAAAGGCTTCAAATCCCACTAATGGTGGGAGAGTTAATGGTGGGAGAGCTAATGGTGGGAGAGTTTCGGATCAAACAGCTTTCTTTTTTTCTCCCTCTTAAAAAAAAAATCCTTACATGACTTTTAAACTATCTTAGAGAACAGGTACCCTATTATGTATACGCCTTCCCCCACACCACCTCCCCAAGAAAAGTGATTCATACCCTGCTGCTAAAGAAAGGATCTGGAAGGCAGTATCCGTTCATCACGTTGACCAAGTTATCCAGGACATAGTGGAATACTCGATGGAGCTTCTCGCCTCTGAGTGCTGTGCTCTGGATCCGTGGCAGACTGCCTGTGTGAAGCTCAGCCTGTCAATCCCAATGAGAGATCAAGTCATCCACTACCTTCTATTCAGGGTACAAACACACCACTGCAACTTAGATTCATCATGCAAAATCAAGACTCCCCTTCACCATACCCAGCTACAAGGAGAGAAGTCAACGGAGGAAACATCATAAGGAAAATCACGGAATCTTAGTATCATAATAACTCTTACAAATTCTAGTTCCATAATACCAAAGGCACACATACAAGCCATAAGATCAGGCTAAAAAGCTTAAGGAAAAACTGGAAAACCAAGGACTGAACTCACTTGCCTTTCCAAACTACTGTTACCATGTAATCAGCTCTTGGAGAGCAACATTAAAAGTATCTTCCTACTCACCTGCTGGACCTTGCTGGGATTGTCCAGCTGCATTTTGGCTATTACACAGCCCGGGTCAAGAGCTGCTCCAGGCCGCTTGACATAATGGATACAGCCAGACTCTGCAGCTGTTAAAGTCATTACCATCTTCATGACCTACAGTGAAAAATAAAATCTCTTAGGACCTAGCTTTAGGGATTAATGACAGCTACTGACACTTCCCCTTTCTATTTTCTACTTCCTTTCTGTTACTCTTCAGTCCTAGTCAATCCCAGCCAACTCTTGTCCCACCTTCCTTCCCATGGCCCGGAAGCCCAATCACCACCCTGACCTCGATCTCAGCATAGCACTGGCCAGCGAACACATGGCCTCCATCCTCCACAATGTACTGGATTAACTTCCCAGCAGAAGGTGAGCGCAACACCGAAGGGTCATTTTCCTTCTCAAACACACAGGTTTTGTTGCCAATCGTGATGCGATACCTAGGAGATAAGTGGGAGTATGTAAGTCAATAAAGTACCTCAAGTTGTAAAAGATAATGGTAGGATAATGTCAATCTTAAAAAAAAACCTGAAAACTTCATTCTACACACACACACACACACACAGCATTTATTGGATTCTTTTTTTTTTTTAAAAATTTATTTATTTGTTTATTTATTTGGTTGCGCTGGGTCTTAGTTGCGGCTCACGGGCTCCTATAGTTGCGGCTCGCTGGCTCCTTAGTTGTGGCAGGTGGGCTCCTCAGTTGCGGCATGCATGTGGGATCTAGTTCCCGACCAGGGATCCAACCCGGGCCCCCTGCATTGGGAGCGTGGAGTCTTAACCACTGCGCCACCAGGGCAGTCCCTTGCATCTTTGTTTACAATGCCAAATAACCCAAATTTCCCTCAGTAAGGGTCAGATTAAATAAATTATGATACATCCATATAATGGAATAATATACGACTATTAAAAACAATAGGTACCTCCCTCAAGGAAAAAATAAAATGAAGGTGATGCTGATGTAATAGCTACCATTCTTTGAACTCTTACTATATCACAGACAATGTTCTACAACCTTTCCATGTGTTAATTCAGTTAATTACCACAGCCACACTGCATGATTGGTGTTGAACAGTATAAAATATGTTAAAGGAAAAAAATAAGGTACAGAACTAAATGTTATTTTTATTTGTGAATATATTTAAAAGAAAAACAGTATGTACATATATGTAACTTGTATATACATACAAAATTTCTGCAAAAACATATGAGACTGTTAACAGTGGTAGCATATAAAAAGGGGAATTTATTTTTCATTATCTGCCCGCACAGGAGTGGCAGAGAGACAATTTTTTTAAATTAATTAATTCATTAATTCTTTCATTCTTTCGTTCATTCATTCATTCATTCATTCATTTATTTATTTATTTATGGCTGCATTGGGTCTTCATTGCTGAGCGCGGGCTTTCTCTAGTTGCGGCGAGTGGGAGCTGCTCTTCATTGTGGTACACGGTCTTCTCATTGCCGGGGCTTCTCTTCTTGCGGAGCATGGGCTTTAGGCATGCAGGTTTCAGTAGTTGTAGCATGCGGGGTTCAGTAGTTGTGGCTCGCAGGTTCTAGAGCACAGGCTTAGAAGTTGTGGCACATGGGCTTAGTTGCTCCGCAGCATGTGGGATCTTCCAGGACCAGGGCTCGAACCTGTGTCCCCTGCATTGGCAGGCGGATTCTTAACCACTGTGCCACCAGGGAAGCCCAGAGACAATGTTTTTAATTATAAATACTTCTTAATACTCTTGAAATTTTTGTTAAGTGCATGTACTGTTTTTTTTAAAATTAGAATAGAATCCACAAAAAGACCTTGAAAAATCCCAAGAGTTAGTGACTACTGAGAGAAAAGATTGATACAATGACCAGCAAATGGACCTTAAACAGCCACTCACCTATCCACCTCCTCCTTCATGTACGTGGTATAACTGCTGCCATCATAGGACAAGAGCAGTCCTCCGTCACTCAGCCGATGCACATCTACTTCCACACACGAGCCATTCATGATCACTACGTAGGAGTTCGGGGACTGTCGAGTCACCTGTAGGAAATGAGAACCCGAAGAGACAAGTCAGTGTGTCCCTTCCAGGGGGAGTCCCAGACAAAATTTCGGTATCTCAGAGATCTAGGTAAGAAAGCTCTGCCAGAGAGGAAGGAAATTCATGGCACTGGTGCTCTGAACACTAGTGTCTGTGGGCATGGCTCAGCCTTGCTGCAAGCAAAGAGGGGGGACCTTAGATGCATCTCCCTGCTCTGGTTGCTCTCTGTCTCCTTTATCTCTTGGCTGCATATGTGAAATTAAGCAACAGCTAAAACATTTTCAGAGAATCATAAAATACTGCTTTGACACAAGGCTACTGACACTAATAATGATTATAATTTCACTAACACCCAGCCCTGCAGTAAACCAAACTTTCCCCCCATCTCTTGACCTAAAGGAAGCAAGTTGACAAAGAGAGAGGCAAAAAGTACAACGTTGGCTTCAGTGGGGTTCAGCATACCTTCAGTACATACTTGGCTCCCTCATAGATAAGTTCAACATCTACTGTATTCAGAAGTGTATGAGCAGAAAGGACTTGACCCCTGAAAGAACAACAATGTGAGAGACACTTCTAGAAAGTTCTAAAAGTTTACAAGGGAATCTCAAAGGTTATCAGTTATAGCATTTCCTGGAATATTAAGACTGAAAACAACCTAAAGGACCATCAGTAAGGGACTGATATATAAATTACAAAAAAGCCATATAATGGAATATTATGCAGCCATTAAAAAAGAAAGATGAAGCCCTTTATGCACTAACATGAAATACCCTCTAAAATACACTGTTAAATGAAAAAAGCAAGTGAAATTGTGTAGGACAGCTTCAGAGTATGCTACCACTTGTGTTTAAAAAAAAATAGGTGGTAGGAAGAAACAAATATTACATATATATGCTTATGTAACTTACCATATGTCTGAAAGATTACAGAAAAACACTGGTAACGTGGGTTGACTACAGGGAGGGAAACTGGGTGGCCAGGGAACAGAGGTAAGAAGGAGACCTTTCACTACATACCTTTTTGTGCCTTTTGAATTTTAAACCATGTGAATATATTACCTGTTCTTAAAAATAAATAAAATTAAAACGTAAAAAAGGAGAAAAGCTCCAGTGCAATCAACCCTCATCTACCCCTATCAACTGAATTTTATTTGGGGTCTTAAAAAAAAAAGGCAGTAGGCCATGGCTGGGTGGAGGGAGAAAGGGAAGGACATTGCCAAGGAAGGAAAGAAACACTATCAAGAAAGACTTTGATAATAGTTAAAGGAGGGAGTAAAAATGCAAGTGAGGCAAGTTGTTAATAATGGGTGAATCTGGACAAAGAATACATAGAAGTTGTTTGTATTATTTACGCAATTCTTCTATAAGTCTGAAATTATTTCAAAACACAAGTTTTAAAAATAAATTTAAAGTAACGTTAAAAAGGTAAGGGGAGCTCGTAGAGGAGAGATTACGTGTGACAAATCTGTACACCAGTAGGGAAACCATTTAACTAGGTTAGAGATTGCATGTTGAAGAATAGAAATGAGTATGGCTCAAGTGGTAAAAAGGTGCCATAGTATATAGGGAGTTGGAAGTCACTCTGAGGGATTTAGATCTGATACAGAAGGGAAATGTGATGCAGGTTTTAGCGCATAAGTGTAACACAGTGAAAGATTTTCATGGTAAGACTTGAACAACTGAAATCTCAGTTCAATTTTTAAAATTTTGTTTCTTTTCTTCCTTTCAGACACCTCAAAATGGAGCTGATGTAAGTCTAACAACACAGAAAGAATTAAAGTGCCTGTGATTAAAGTGCTATAAAGTGATTAGCCTTGTGGACAATTCCTCCAGGGACTCAAAGGCAGAGCTCAGTCTTCAGAACCAGTGTTGGAAATGAGTTTAGCCCCACACATACTTGAAAGACTCATGAGGTCATCTTGAATATCAGCCTCAATTATTAATTCCTGAAATTTTACAGGTCATATATGAAATATTCAGGGTTCCTTGCTAGAGTAAAACACCAGATTTTCATCACCAGGGCTTGGAGAGATTTGATGCTTGTACAGAACAGAATGTTACTTCAGCTGGACTCCAGTTTTTAAAAAGCAACCTATTTTAACTGTGGTATAAACCAATTTCTAGAATCTGCCCTTAGAGCCCCAAAATCATTTGCCATAAACTCCTGTATCCCTTCTCTCCCCTGCCTCCATGGTCGGTGAATAACAAGTAGCACTCACAAGCTGCCAGGAACAGAGAGAAGAATAAATGGGCCTCTGAACTTCAGTCCTGTACTCAGGACCACTAGTTAGCTTGCACAGACTATGAGAAGCAAAGCCTACCTCTCTAAGGAGTGAAGGAAGTTGGAGATGCTATTCCGCAGGCTCACATCTGCCACGTGGAGAGCCCCACACACAACTCCCAACATGGTGTCAGGTCGCTCTGCCTGAAAAGAAGGAAAAGAGGGCAGATCAAAAGCAGGGTCAGTTGGCACCGTGGCCCCTCAATTTAAATCAGGCTCAAATGTGCTGTGAAGAATCAGCTACCACTGAGAGTCTCCATCCTTATTGTCCAACTGATTTTTTTTTTAACATTTACTCTTCTTTTTTAAAGTATTTTTTTAAATTTCTATTTATTTTATTTATTGATTTTTGGCTGAATTGGGTCTTCGTTGCTGCACGTGGGCTTTCTCTAGTTGAGGTGAGCAGGGGCTACTCTTCATTGTGGTGCGCGGGCTTCTCACTGTGGTGGCTTCTCTTGTTGCAGAGCATGAGCTCTAGGTGTGCAGGCTTCAGTAGTTGTGGTACGCGGGCTCAGTAGTTGTGGTACGCGGGCTCAGTAGTTGTGGTACGCGGGCTCAATAGTTGTGGCTCGCAGGCCCTAGAGCGCAGGCTCAGTAGCTGTGGTACACGGGCTTAGTTGCTCCGTGGCATGTAGGATCTTCCTGGATCAGGGCTCGAACCCGTGTCCCCTGCATTGGCAGGCGGATTCTTAACCACTGTGCTACCAGGGAAGCCCCCAACTGATTTTTTTTTTTTTTTTTTTTTTTTTTATTTTTGGCTGCATTGGGTCTTTGTTGCTGGGCGTGGGCTTTCTCTAGTTGCAGCGAGCGGGGGACTACTCTTCATTGTGGTGCTTGGGCCTCTCGTTGCGGTGGTTTCCCTTGTTGCAGTGCATGGGCTCCAGGCATACGGGCTTCAGTAGTTGTGGCTCACGGGCTTAGTTGCTCCGCGGCATGTGGGATCTTCCCAGACCAGGGCTCAAACCCGTGTCCCCCGCATTGGCAGGCGGATTCTTAACCACTGCGCCACCAGGGAAGCCCCCCCAACTGATTTTTGAGACAAAAACATATTTATTTTTAGAATCTGAAGAGAGGCCTCATTTGAATAGAGATGAAAAACACCTTTCCCTCCACCCTCCCTAAGATTTCCACTGAGCCAATTGAAGAGTAGCTCAAAAACAAGCTTTTGTCACAAATAAACTTAAAAAGGTGCAAAGATTTGGCTACTGATAATCTCAAAGAAAAATGATGTGTAACCAAAATTTGGACCTCCAGCTAATTTATATGAATCTAACAATTTTATACAAAATCTTGAGTAATTTATATTAGCCCAGCAATTCAGGAACAAAGGGTAACTTCTGTTGATTAAAATGAGGCCCCTCTCATCAGTGCTTGGTAGACAGATGTAAAAGTTGGTAACTCTGAACCAGATTTAACATCAAGTGAGGAAAGAGAAAGTATTTCAATCCCTGCGTGCCTCTCTTCAAATATACCCTTGGAAGTAATACTACAACCTATAAAGTGACTGTGTAACACAGGCACAAGAACTCTTACAGTGCTAAAATCACAGTGACTCCTAGATTTTTCCACACAGACCAAGAACGATTTAGATTAGAATCAAATAAATTTTATCTAGCGGCATGGACTGATCACACCACAAGCCTATAAAAACCCAATCCCAGAAGCTGTTTGTGTAAGTGGAGAAATACACACCTGTACTTTTTCTGCTATCAGTCTGTCCAGCCAGCCAGTGTCAATTCTATTCATCTGAAAGCTTTCAGTCTCCAACAATTTGATCAGGTATTCGACTGTAGTTCGAAAGTCGCCCCGGATAGATAGTTCCTTCAAAGCCACCACCATGTTTCTGGGAGAAGGATAGAAGCAGATCTGTTTCAGCAACAAATGTTTTAGTGTTTTTCAATCATTTTCAAGAATTGTTTCATTCCTTTAGAGTTTCAGGAGGCAGAGGAGAGAGACAGACAGTTCTAAGAACAAATGAGGGTGCAGATATATATGTGCTCATTCCAGATAGAATTTTCAAGAAGTCAGCAAACTTACGAGTCTGACTAATATTACCATAAGAGCATCAGCAGATCACATACATTTCATTATACAGAATACAGAACAAATTATCTGCAAACCACCCAGTTTTCACTGTTCCCATCATTCCATTCATTTATTGCTGGCTAACTAGAATTAGGGCATAATTCTCCCCTCCTTACACCTTTTTTATTTAGGTAAAGTTTACATTTAATAAAATATACTTAAGTATACTGTTCAGTGAATTTTTACAAACACTAACACCTTAATTTAAAGGTTTCCATACAATGGAGGTAACTGGCTGGGGAAAGTCAGGTATTAGCCTGACACTGCGTGTGACAGTGGTGTTTTTTTTAAGCTGCATTTTAGCCATCTGTGGAATGACTTGCTCATTACTTTGATTACTTTCCAATTAAGTGTTAAATGATCTAACTTTAACAAAATTTCAAATACTATGGGGTTTTTCCCTGTATATTTCTGCCCAGTGTTATGCTGAACAGGGCAGGTCCTTACTTCAACAAATATTTATTATGCATCTCACAGACTCAAGACACATACTAGACTCTTAAGGGAGAGAGAATGTGGAGACAATAATCACTTTAAAAATATATGACATAATATCATAAATACCAGTAGAGAGATATAAGCAAAGTGTGGAGCGGTTCTAAGAGGGGAGAAAAATCCACCTCCTTATGGTTTCATAAAGAATGTGAGATCTGACACAGAAAACAAACTTATGGTTACCATAAGGGGAAAGGGAGGGGGGAGGGATAAATTAGGAACATAAGATTAAGTGATACAAACTACTATACATAAAATAGATAAGCAACACGTTTTTACTGAATAGCATGGGGAACTATATTCAATATCTTGTAATTACCTATAATGGAAAATAATCTAAAAAAATATATATGTATAACTGAATCACTTTGCTGTACACCTGAACTAATACAATATTGTAAATCAACTGTTCTTCAATTCAAAAAAAGAAAAAGAATGTGGGATCTGAAATGGGATAAAAGTTAAGCTGGGATTATGACTGTGACAGAAATATTCTTCCAAGTGGTCCAGGAGTTCTCAGCCTAGAACATTATTTGTTTCCCACCTCCATCCTCCTCTCTATGCCCTATCTCAGCCTGGCTTATTCCTATACATATTTCAGATATCAATCTAGATGTCACTTGCTATTGCGAAACCTTCCCTGACCCTTTCTGGACTGAGTTAGCTGACTCAGCTCTACGCTCCTATAACACCCTTACGTAATCCCACTATCAGAGACAGCACTTCCTACATTGTGCTCAATTGTTTATTTGCCTCTCTTACTCTGGATCATAAAGTTCCATGAGGGCACAGACCCTATCTTGATCCTCATTATATTGTCAGAGCCATTAGATATTCAGTAAATATTTGTTGAATGGAGTGAATGAATGGATGGACAGAGGGAGTAGCAAGAACAAAGGGAAAAAGGAAATAAATTAGGGGTTGTGTTCAGGGAATGTTATGATTGAAGCAGAGGGTATGAGGACAGGAATGAGGGGCAAGTCCGTTAATTCAACAAACATCTACTGAATGCTTACTATGTTCAGGGGAGACAGCAGCAACAAGACAGACACGGTCTTGTTCTCACGGTATTTAAATTACAGTCTGCGGGAAATATGGGTTGGGGCTATTCTGGAGAAGAATATGAACACCAAGCAGAAGAATATAGACCTAATATAATGAAGAAAGAAGAAACAAACTCTGAGCTGAAGAATGAACTTTAGCATGGTGTTAAGAAGCAAGTTTAGGGACTTCCCTGGCTGTCCAGTGGTTAAGACTCTGCGATTCCACTACAGGGGGGTGTGGGTTCGATCCCTGGTCGGGGGACTAAGATCAAGCATGTCACAAAGCGCGGCCAAAAAAAGGGCAAGCTTATTGTAGAGACCATAATTTTCATATGCTAAACATTAACCTGGTAGCTTTACACTGTAGAGAAATGTACAGAGCAGGTCAGGAAGTAAGGAGCAAGGCTTTTGGAGCAGGTCGTAAGACATGTCCTGTAGAGAATGCTCAGTGGCGTGCCAATCAGGACTGGAAACCTAAATACCAATAGCGGCCACTCTGGGGATGTAAGTGAGTGAGGCAGACTGGATGGGAGCTGTGTGAACTAGAGAGTTCATGTTTCTTCTAAAAGAAGCAGTCACACAAAGCTTCAGTTAACTTTTGCCAAGTGGAATATAAAACCAACCATCATCCCATTTTTTTAAGAGAAGACAGAAATCCATGTATTTATTTCAATCTCCCAATTTTTAAATATTGGCGATTTAAAAAAACTAACACTCTACAAGACAATCAAAACACATCTGTGGCTGTGACTAGTTGGAAAGCCACCAATTTGCAAGCTCTAGTGTAAACCTTCTTCACTTTGGCAAAGCAGGATAGGACTGTGAAAGAAAAATAAAAGGCAACTTTTATACCAGATGGTTTTTCTGGTAGCATTGCTTTAATTCTGAAAACTCCACTTATAGTTTTGAATAAGTGGGAAGAATTGTAGAGGACAAAATAGAGAAAAATTGAGATTTCCCAACTTCTAAACACATTATTAAAAACCAACATTATTAATAAATACTTACTGATTACACAATCTATGTGTGCAGTTTAAAGGTAAAAGGAATAGTATTAAATGCTTGGTTCAAGTAAATAGACAATTAAAAAATAGAACTAGATCAATTTTGGATAGATCTTCTAAAATATCTAACCTGTCAAAATTACCTCCTAGAGCCCTACTTTTCAGGCAAGCAAAACTGCTATTTAATATTTAATGTTTACGCTCAATAGAATATTAACTAATACTCATGATATAGCAGTTATATTATATGCTGTGTGTATATTTCATAGCTCACTTAGGTCTCTCATATAAGCAATGTGGACAGTCCCCTTATGCCCTTTTCATGTAATAAGCAGTTTCATTTTATTATTTTAAATGGCTACGGGACATTTACAGCTATACCTTTATTTTGATGACAAATAACAGGTCTTATCTCTGACATATGTCAAGTTCTTGGACAAGAATCTACCTCCACCCCCAAATAACAACACCATTTCTATAGAAAAATATGATATCTTTAAAGCAATCAATTTTATAAGTTTATTAAAAACATTGAAAGCAAAAATACTTGAAAAGGCTCAGGGCAACAGACAGAAAAACATCTGCCAAACACTGAATAAATTTAATACAACATGAATGTAAGTACAGTCAAAGATATATTTCTTCAAGAAGGTTATTCATATTAGTACTTTTATAGCAATACATGATTCCCATTCCCATGCTCACATCTTCATTGAAGATTAGCACAAGTTTATTCTCTGAAATGCAATCAAATGCTATTATACTCACGAAATTGCTTCCTCTCGGTTTTCTCCCCAGGAAAAGCAGTGACCGAACTGAGAATCAGCAAATTCATGAAGTCCCCCTGCAGCAGCAACACTGAAATAGCCCCAAACGTTCTTATTGCTGCGGAAATTCAGTTCCTGAACTGTTCCTGAGCTGGGCTTAAAACCCTGTCAGAAGATTCACAGATATAGAGAGCAAACAAGTGGTTAACAAGAGGGAGAGGGAAGGAAGGAAAGGAAATATAGGGGTAGAGGATTAAGAAGTACAAACCACTATATATAAAATAAATAAACTACAGGAGTATTGTACAGCACAGGGACTACAGTCAGTAAATGGAGTATACTGAATCACTATGCTGTACACCTGAAACTAATGTAATATTGTAAATTAACTAAATGAAATAAATTTTTTAAATCAAAAAAAAAAAAAACAAAACCCTGTTAGAGAATGAAGAATATGAGATGATATTACATTTCCAAGGAAGAGAACGTTCATATACTCATTGTTCAGGTTCTGTGTAATCACACACACACAAAAGCAGAAATGATACACAAAAATCATAAAGGCTTGCGAGCCAATGTCCAGTGCTACAGACCCACTGAGGACTCTACAGTGACTAAATAGGTCTAAATGACCAATGGAACAGTGATTACTTATTTGTCTGCTCTGATGAAGCCTCTATGAATTTCCCTCTCCAGAGGAAGTCCCAAGATATTTCAGATATGCCCTCAGATAGCATCTTAATATTAAAGTTCACAGGGGAAAAAAAAGTGTAAACCTTTTAAGTGATGGGTTACCTCATCTGGATTTTCACTAGTGATCCGAGCAGCAATAACATGGCCCCTGGGGCAAGGAACATGAGCAGAATTTTCAAAATCAATGGGAGCATCACCCCAGGGAGATACCCCATACATCATACGGATATCCTTGATTCTGTACAAAGGGATCCCCATGGCAATCTGAAATGTAATAAAACACACATCACTCATTTTTCACAGTTACTTGCCTTAAAATGTGGAAGCTATCAGATTTCTCATTTCAGTAGCCACCACCTAAAACACCCTATTTTTATAGCCTGCATCCTACATCACTGAGTAGGTGACTCTAAGTTACTTGAAACAAAACACACGTAAGTTGTTAAATACTCCCCACTCCTTAAAAAGTCCCCAAATCCCTAATGCAATAGACATGAGCTTCCCTCTAACTGTCATTTCCCCATCAAGGGATCACAATGAAAATATCCAAGGGAAGAGTCAGTGTCAGTGGCTCTCCAAGTTCAGACAGCTAAAAAGTCCTAACTGTGTCATAATTACTTCATAATTATCGCCACAAACCACTGGAGAAAGTATACAGATCTTTATTTACTGGGTTCCTTAATAGGGACCACTGGGGACCAGAAGGGGTTCCCAATGTGGGCAAAGAATATGTTATTTACAAATAATATCAAACTTCATCATGAACTATTACTGCTTCCCATAGCATTTGTTTCCTGGGCTGAATGGAGAAAATAATATTGACAGCCAGCACTTTAAACATTAAAAACATAAATGTGTGCTGCCACACTCTTGCCATCAGTAACCTCAGCCACCACTCTAAGGTGGAATTGCTTCAATTTAGAACACTAGGAAAAAGGAGTAGAGGACAATTACGATGTTTGTAAGGTTTCCTATAATTTAAACAACTGAGTAAAGCATATTATTTGTGAAGTTTCTTTCTGATATATGACATTTTATATCAGATGTGTCTGGCTAAAAAATGTGTGTACCACACATCCCAAGCCATAGAGTGCAAGAGATGAACATTACACAAGACTCAGATAAGAGGCATTTTCTCTTATCAGACGCTGGTTGAACCAGTTTTGCAGGCATCTCTGACACTTCAAACTTCTGTAAGCAACTCTCTGATCAAGAGCAGGGTGACTCACCTGGAGCTGTGCCGCAGGGAGGTTGACATCGGCCACCATCTCTGTACAAGGATGCTCCACCTGTAGCCGAGGGTTCAGTTCCAGAAAGTAGAAGCTGCCATCCTGGCTGTACAGGTATTCCACAGTCCCAGCACTCACATAACCAACCATTTTGGCAAGTTTCACCGCACACTCAAAGAAGAAAGATAAGGCAACATAAGTATGTCACCTTGTCCAGCTGATGGGCTACTACTTATCTATAGCTTCTCCCTCTCAAAGAGCCAGTGTTTATAAAGGCTTTTAGCCATGTGAGAGTGAATTTCACCCTCTCTGATTATTGCACAAGATTCCTGCACAGGGAAGACAAACTCAGCTCAAAGGTGGGTGAAGACAGTGGTTTTCACTTGGGGTCATAGGCAACCCCACCCTATCAGGCATAAGCACACAAAAGCAAAATATAACACCATGGGAGATTCTGCATTGTATCCTTGTTCCTAGTATTTCTAGTATTCTTCCTAGAATACGAGAAATTCTTCCTAGAAACATGGCTGTCCAGCTAGAGACTAGATTTTCCACCCTCTCTTAAAGCAAGTGACTAAGTTTTAACCAATGCAACGTCAGCATTGGTGAGTGATATGCATAATCCCTGAACCATGTTTTGAAAAGGAATTGCTTGTCCTCTATTCCTGGCTTTTCCCCTTCTATGGACTAGAACATGGTCATGACAGTGCAAGCCCATTTCACCATGCAGATGAGAACATACTAAGAATGACAAAACAAAACAGAAAGAACCTGAATCCCAAGATGGTCTCATGGAGCAGAATGGTCCTACTGGTCCTGGAGAGATCACCTCAGATTATGATTGAAAGGAAAAATAAACTTCTATCCTATTGCATGGTTGTATTTTTTTGGATCTCTTTATTACAATAGCTTAACCTGTACCCTAATCAATACAGAAACTATTAAATTCAGGTAGGATGCTGATATTTAAAAAAATTAAAGCATGTGATGCTGACTTAACAACAGGGTAGCAGCTCTCAAGGAAACAGATACTGCAGACCGGAAAACTGGTGGCCTCCTTGTTAGGCATAAGAAAACATTTGGTAAACTGTCTCCTACAATAACTTGGAATGCGGACAAAACACCAGCTAAGCCCTAAGAAAAGTGGTTAGAAGAAGTCAGAATGTGAAAAAAACCAAATGCCTTTGTATCCCCAAACCGGAAGACTAGATTCTCACCCTGAAGCAACCCAGTGCCAAAGATCAAGTCAAGGGGGCTGCTTTAGTATCAGCTGGCCTCAAGGTAGTCAGTACTGAACTGAGGAGAGAAAGAGGGCTGAACATAGAAGGAAGTAAATAAAGAGGAAAAGTTACTATGTCCAGAAATCTTGAGTGTGGTTACTCCTACCTGAAGCTGACTAGAAGCAAAGAGTCCAGAAACTTACTAAGTTTTGAAGGAATTGTATTTCTAAACAAACCACAAATCTGGCTTTCAAAACCCATGACTGATAATCACAGTCATCTTTGTGGCCCCAACCCTGTACCAGCAGGAAGTGAGCGGTAAAAGCTCTGCCAAAGAAGGCATGGTCTCCAAAGCTCAGTCATAGAGGACGGTGAACAAGGAAGAACTTCCCAGAGAAAAAGGCCTTAACGGTGCCTTGAGGGATGACGGGCAAAGAATTTACTTCCAGAGAGCAGAACCAGGGGCAGCCAGAGGGCTACTTGAGGTATTACTCCACCACATGACAGGAAATCACCACAATTCCTACCTAGAAGAATTTGATAACTGCTATGGACCAGTGATTATTGCCTATTTTTCATTCTTCTTTTTTCCAAATGGGAGTTATCCTGTTCCTACTCCACCACTGTATATGGTGAAAGGAGGAATCACAAGGGGTAGGTAACTTGTATTCTAGGTCACTGGCCCATACAGAGCCACATGTACATATAACAGAGAGGACTGTACATTACCTAGAGAGTTGGACTTTGGGCTGAATATAGTAACTAGGTGGGACTTTGGGCTGTCTTCTTTGGGGAAAGGCTAAGAATGTTCCAAGAGTGACAGAAAGGGTGTGAAAGGATAATGGGTAGCCAGAGGAGCAGACACAGATTGTTAAATGCCCTCCAGTAATTTTTCATTGCGTCATCCATTTAGTAATAGAATCTCCTGAATTTCAGCTGAGCATATGGCCACCCAGCTAGTGACTACAATTCCTAACATCCCTTGCAGCTAGGTGTGATTGTGTAACTGAATTTTGTCCAGTGAAAAGTGAGCAGAAGTAATATGTGTGACTTCTGGCTCATATTTTTATATGCTTGCCTTCCAAGTCCTCTTTTTCCCCCTCCCACAGGCTACAGTGTGAACATATTCTTGCGAGCTAGCTTTAATCATAAGGTGATGACACCCTAGGACAAGGGTTGGCAAATTTTTTCAGTAAAGGCCAGATAATAATTATTTTCAGCTGTGTGAGCCATATAGTCTCTGTCACAACTACTCAACTTTGTCACTGCAGTGAAAAGGCAGCCATAGATAATACATAAATAAATTAGCATGCCCTGTTCCAATAAAATTTTATTCACAGGGACTCCCCTGGTGGCGCAGTTGTTGAGAATCCGCCTGCCAATGCTGGGGACATGGGTTCGATCCCCGGTCCAGGAAGATCCCGCATGCCACGGAGCAACTGAGCCCGAGCGCCACAACTACTGAGCCTGCGCTCTAGAGCCTGCAAGTCACAACTACTGAGCCCACGTGCTGCAACTACGGAAGCCCACACGTCTAGAGCCCGTGCTCCACAACAGGAGAGGCCATTGCAATGAGAAGCCCGTGCACCGCGATGAAGAGCAGCCCCCACTCGATACAACTAGAGAAAGCCCACACGCAGCAACGAAGACCCAACACAGCCAAAAGTAAAATAAATAAATAAATAAATAAATATTTTTAAAAAAAATTTTTTTATTTACAAAAACAGGTGGCAGGTTGGATTTGGCCTGCTAGTTGTAGTTTGCTGACTCCCCTCCTAGTAATAGCAAAGCAGTAAACCGGGGTCCCTGGCACCAGCTCATCTCTGAGCTATGATGAGAGAGAGAAATAGAACTTGCACCTTGTTTAAGCCACTGTATTTTGGAGGCCTCTTTATTACAGTAGTTAAAGAATCAATCTTAATACATACACACAAACACACACACACATGTAGAAATTAAACTTAAAATACAGACGACCATATATTCAGCTTCTTTGGAATCAGGGAGAAAAAAGATGGAAAACATATCTCCAATAAGATGAAGATTGAGTCAAGGTTCCAGAAAAGACCATGTTCAGACTCCTAAACTACAACTATTTCCAAGGGACCCTGTAAAACTGCTGAGAGATTATTTTCCATACAAAAATATAGACTACGTAAATTTTAAAGATACTTAGAGGAACTTTTTAAGAGACAATGGACTTGAACAAATTCATCTGAAGACTAAAGGATAATCAATCTAGAAAATGCAACTACCTGCTTATCATGAGCTTGTTAAAGAACCAGACAATAAGATTAAAAAATCCCAAAACATTTCTCTTCATTATCCCTACTCAAAATAGTACACTGATTTCTTGTCAAAAGCGTTAACTAATTTAGAGTTTGAAGTGTTCACTGGTATCTCTACTAGAGGGAGAAGAGCAGAATTTTTATTTTATTTTTCCTCTAGGAAAAGGATATAATCTTATCAGTTATCCAGAACCACCTCTTGAAATTCCACTATTCTCAGATGGGCATATGAATTAAATGAGTAGTAGTTCTGTGTAAGAAAACAAAAATTAGAGCTTTTCATATACATACCTGTTCCATATGCTCAAATACTGCTGGAGTAGCAGTAGCGGCAGGTGCCTCTTCAATAATCTTCTGATGCCTGCGCTGTACAGAGCAATCACGACCAAACAAAGAGATAGCGTTGCCATACTGATCTGCTAAGATCTGCACCTCCAGATGACGAGATTGTTTGGCTAGTCTCATCACAAAGATAGGAGATCCAGGGACTTCAGCTTGAACCTATATTAGAAAAGGAAATAGAACAAATTCTTAAGCGGTAAGCACTTTTTCTATCTTGATAAGCTCCTTCCATTTCAACAGGCAGATGCCTAGAAGTGTCAGGGACCATGTTAATCATTAGAAATACAAAAATAAATAAAATATAGTTCATGCCCTCATCCTTCTTAAAGATACTGCATTCTTAGTTATATAACGAATATTAATTGATAAATACAAAAATGTATGAACATCCAGCGTGTTACAAGGGCAAAGAACAAATATTTTGAAAACACACACACACAAATTCCACAAAAGGGCAAAATACTGCCATCAATTCCAAACAACCAAATGCACAACTTGTTCTAGACTAGATACTTTCCTGGTTCACGTTACATTATATACAGTACTGTTGTAGTCAAAGGACTTTCATCTTCAGTTTTGAAGCATACTGTCACTAGATACAGAACTCTACACTAGCAACTATTTTCTTTCAGCACTTTAAAGATACCGCAATGTCTTCTGGTTTCCACTGTTTCTACTGAGATGTCAGCTATCAATCTTATTATTACTCCTTTGAAAGTAATCTTTTTTCCCTGGCTGCTTTAGGATTTTCTCTTTTCTCTGTCTTTTTAGGGGAGTGGAGTGGCAGATTTACTCTGATAAACTTAGATGTGGTTTTCTCTGTACTTCTCCTTGCAGGGCTCATAGTGTTTTTTGAATCTGTGCTTAGTATCTTTTCAGGAAATTCTTAGCCATTAGTTCAGAAGAATTCTTAGCCATTGTCTCTTCAAATATTGCTTCTGCTCCATGATTTCTTCAAA
Source organism: Balaenoptera physalus (assembly GCF_965194825.1). Taxonomy (NCBI): domain Eukaryota; kingdom Metazoa; phylum Chordata; class Mammalia; order Artiodactyla; family Balaenopteridae; genus Balaenoptera; species Balaenoptera physalus. The sequence continues at coordinate 43,023,180 of NC_138901.1, forward strand.
CATTGCTTCTGCTCCATTTTCTCTCTCTTCTCCTCTGAGACTCAAAGTACACGTTAGATCATTTCACTGTCTTTTATGCTCTGTATCTCTTATGCTTTGTTTTGCTATGTAACAAGTCACCTCAAAACTCAGTGGCTTTCTTAGGACACCAACCATTTTATCTGCTCACGATGCTGTGCTCATCTGGGCAGTTCTTCTGGTCTTGCCATAGTCATTCATGTGCACATCATCATCTGCTGGCTCGAGTGGGGCTGAATGGTCTCACTCAAATGTCTGCTGACTTGTGCTGACTGTTGGCCAGTAGGTCTACAGAGCCTTGACTGGAACAGCTCATCTCTATTGCATGTGGCCTCCATCCTCCAGTAGGCTAGACCAGGCTTCTTCAATGCAGTGTTCCAAGAAGAGGGTGAGGGCAGAAGCTGCAAGGCTTCACAAGCACTAGCCTCTAGAACTTACACAATACCACTTTGGCCACATTCTAATGGTCTAAGCAAGCCACAAGGCCAGCTAAGACTCAAGGGGTGGGAAAAGAGATGCCACCTCTTAATGGGAGGAAAGGCAAAGTCACATTGCAAAGGTTTATACATTCAAGAACAGGAGAGGTTATTGCGGCCATCGCTGCAAACAATCTACTATGGTCCGCCCTCTGGCCACAATAATTCACATACCTCCCACATGCAAAATTGACTCACCCCCTCCCAAGACCCCCAAAGTCATCCAATCATGGCATCAGGCTTGAGGTCCATTTTCTCATAAGTCATGTCCACAAGCAAAAGAGACTCCTTGGGTGCAGCTCCTCAGGTGCTCTTGATCCAAAGATCTGGGAACTAAAGAGACAAGTTATCTGCCCCCAACACCCCCAACATTTAATGATGAGATGGGGAGAGAATAACTGTAAAAGATACTCCTATTCAAAGACGAAAGGACAGGAGGTACATAGCAGTCACTGGTCCACAACAATTCTGAAATCCAGACGGGCAGATGTTGTGAGGTTCCCTTACTCCAGGGGCACGGAATTTTTTTTGTTGTTTGCTTTGTTTTTTACTACGGTCTTGTTCTGCTCCCTGTGAGTGGTTTCCTAATCCATGGGTCCCCTCTGCTCTTAGCTGCCCTCTGGGCTCCTGGCTCCACAATCTGAAAAATCTCTTTTATTATTAGAAATTACTAATGTTTACAGCTGAACAACTTTTCCAGTCTGCTTCCTATTCATAGAAAATCGAAGTCCCAGAGGCCTCTTTGAAGTCTGAACTGTCTCTGTCCCTTTAGTCCCTTTGGCGCATTTATCAACAGAATTCTCTCAGAAACTTTGTGGTTTTCCTATGAATCATATTGGAAATTCACTACTTGCGCCAAAAGCATATCCATAACTTTTCTGCACAGACCTCTCTGTACCTCGGGCTTGTCAGGCTGCTGTGGGACAACACCTTTAAAATTCTTAGAAGCCCTTCTTTTCTAGCTGAGAGAGTAATCTACCAGGTACTGTCTTAAATATTTCTGAGGTCTTAAAGGATCTCCCAGGCACTCTTGATTTGGTCTTTACTCTGAAGTCATTTTTTACTTTGAAAATCTTTTGCCAGCTGGAGAGATTGGGAATGAGAAATAGTTCTATTTTCAAACTCAACAAGTTTGAAACACCTTCTTTAGTTCATCCCTCTTTATAGTTCCTTAGTAAAAGCAACCAAAAGCATTCAACAGATACCGTTAACACTTTATCTAAAAAGATCTCCTTAACTAGGTCTACAAGTTCACTACATACAGTCTCTACCTTCCAAGTTACCTCAGGTAATTGTTCCATCAATACAGAACATGGGTTACCTTTTCCCTCACTGCCTTTCCATCCTGCACTAAAAGTTTGTTCACCATTCTTCCAGCCTTCATTAACAACCTCCTTACCATTTTTCCAGCCTCCACCTATGAGCCAGTCTCAAAGCCAATGCCACATATTTTACTTTTTTGTTAGGGCAGTATTACACCTTTAGGTATCAATTTCTGGGTCAGTTATCCATTGATGTCTAACAAACCACCAAAAATTTAGTGACTTAGGATGCTGACCATTTTTTTTATTTGCTCACAGCAATTTGAGCTGGGCTCAGTTGGGCAGTTTTTCTGCTGATCTTGGCTTGGAGCCACTCATGTAGTTAGTCATCTGGCAACTTGACTGGGGTTGGATGGTCTAACGTGGCCTCACTTACATGTCTCAAAGGTGCTGGTGACTGTCAGGTCTAGGAAGCCTCAGTTGGGATAACTCATCTCTGCTTTGTGTGGCCTCTCTTTTCCAGAGGGCTAAACTGGGCTTTTCACAAGGCACGTCTAAGGCTCATTCCAAAAGGGCAAGGGCAGAAACTACAAGACCACTTGAAGTTTAGGCTTTGGAACTTGTACACCATTTCTACCACATTCTATTGGTCAACCCAAGTCACAAGGCCAACCAAAATTCAAAGGGTGGGAAAAAAAGACTCTATTTCTTTGTGGGAAGAAGGCAAAATCATACTATAAAAAGGTGTGTATATAGGGATGGGAGGAGTTATCATGGTCATCTTTGCAAATACTCTCTCACATGCTCTTTTCTGTATTTTTCATCCTTTTTGTCTCTTCATGCTTCAGTCTGAATTTTCTTCTGACCTATCATCCAGTCACTAATTCTCTCTTCAACTGCATCTAATATGCCATTAAACTCCTCTATTCACTTAATTTTAGTTATTGCATTTTCAGTTCTTGAATTTTCATTTGCTTCTTCTTTATAGTTTCCAGTTGTCTGCCAAAATTCTCAATCTTATCTTTAATTTCCTTGAATACATTAAATATAGTTACTTTAAAGTCCTTGTCTGATGGATCCATTATCTAAACCCTCTGTGGGTCTGTTTCTATTGGCTTTTATTTTTCTTCATTTTCAAACACATAATTTGATATGCTTGCTTATTTTTTTAATTTATTTTATTGAAGCATAGTTGATTTACATTGTTGTGATGCCTGCTTATTTTTAATTGACTGCTTGAAACTGCATTTGAAAAACTAATAGAAATAATTTGAGGTTCTGGATGTTACCTTTCTCTAGAAAGAATTTATATTTGCTTCCTGCTGGTGGCTAGGGACGTTAGCAACCCTAGAACACCATGCTGGAGGCAAGAGTTGAGCATTTTGAAGCTGAGATTTAGTCCCTTTGAGAACTGGTCTATTTCTAGTTCATTCTTACTCCTTCAAGATCCCAACCTAAAATGTGGGAGGTTTCCCAGGGAACCCTCCTCAGCAAACCCTACAGTCTAAGGTTTTTCCTTTTAGTCTTATAAGACTGTTGAAAAATTGGATCAGCTTTCAGCTTTTTTTTTTTTTTTTTTTTTTTTTTGGCTGTGATGGGTCTTCGTTTCTGTGCAAGGGCTTTCTCTAGTTGTGGCGAGCGGGGGCGACTCTTCATTGCGGTGCGCGGGCCTCTCATTGTCGTGGCCTCTTGTTGCGGAGCACAGGCTCCAGACACGCAGGCTCAGTAGTTGTGGCTCACGGGCCCAGTTGCTCCGTGGCATGTGGGATCTTCTCAGACCAGGGCTCAAATCCATGTCCCCTGCATTGGCAGGCAGATTCTCAACCACTGCGCCACCAGGGAAGTCCTAATCAGCTTTTCAACTGCTTCTTCTCAAACTAAAGGATATCTCTAGGTAAAAAATGGCCTCAAACATGAGACCTCTCTGGGTTTCATTCTTCTCCTATATCTTACCCCCAAATTCTTCATTGCCTTGAAAGATCTCTAGTGCCTTAAAACAGATTTTTTTTTTTTTTAATTTGGCCACCTTTCCTAATTTGCTCTCAGTGGGAGGACTGATTTGAGTTACTTAGTTAATCATTACTGGAACTTAAGGACTTTTACGTAAAACTTCCTAATCTTAGTATTCTAGATATTTCAACTACTTGATTCCACAGTAATAAGTAATTTTGAATTGTCTAAAGGAGTTAACATTTTAAAAAATTAACATGCACTGACCTACTTATGAAATCAGAATTATTACAGAAGGAATATAAAGTAAATGACAGGTAATATTCAAATACTGACACTCAAAATAGGATAATGCAGCAAAACAATACCTTTATCACTTTCTTTGTCTAGTATATCAAATCATGGAAGACCCAGCTCACAGAGTTTTTCTCTTTAGCTCATGACAATGAAGCAAGAAGTTTGGTGCTGAATGGTTTAAAAAAAAAAAAAGGGGCAAATAATATGCGGCTAGGGGTACTAGTAAAAGATGGTACAAAGTAAAAGATGCTGGGAAAAATAAGAAAAAGTGGGAAGCTAGGAAAGTGAAAAGCCCAGAAGGTGTCCCAATTTTCCTTTTTCTGCCTCTTCTTTTTCTGGGTATTGGTAGGAGAAAAAAAAAAGTGAGTCAAGTATGTAAGGGTGACTCTGAGGGCAGGAAAAAGAGACTCCTGTCTTCTGATTCTTTCTCTAAGATTCTGAAAAGAAATCATTTTTTTGGCCTCCACAACCAACTTGTAGTATGGCCACATCCTTGGCTGCAAATCAGAGGATTAGGCAGAGAGAGATCCCAGGTTTAGCTTTCCTGAGCCACCCTCCGTTCTCATAGAACATGGGCCTGCCACAGGGTCCCTATGCCAGGGTGTGGTGGCCATGCAGTACAGGCCACAGTATTATAGACTACTGGGCCACAACACATGACAGAAACTCAGGAGCCTGCAGCCAATTTGAACTGAAGTGAGGTGAAGTCAATCAAAGAGCTTGAGTGAGGCCAGGCCAAGAGCATCCAGATCAGGAATTAACCGTGTCACATACATTGTCTAAAGTGCCAGCAGAAGAGGGGCACAAAAATGTAGAAAGGTACTGACTCTTGCTTGTTACTATGAGTTCCTATGAGCCACACAAACCATATGCAGAAGAGCTATCTGAGAAACTGAGCAATATTATATAAGACAGAATAACTCTACTGCTTGAATTACCTAAATGAATAAAACCTTAAATTGAACTGGACATTTTATTAATTCTTTTCCCCTGCTAATAAGCAGGTAGAGGCTAGAAAGAAAGACAGATTAGCTGTAGATTAAAAAATCTAAATATTTTCTAGACATCCAAATTACATGCATCTCTGATATACATGTTAGTTCCAATAAATAACGACAGCTTGTACTCTACCTGTCTGAAGAGGTTAGGGAAGTCATCTTCATTGTTGACTTTTCTGATTCCCTTCCCTCCTCCTCCTTCTGAGGCCTTGACCATTACTGGATATCCAACTTCCTCCGCTGCCTTCAAGAAGAAAGAGAAAAATGGAAATGAGAATGGTATTAGTAGGGAAGGAGAAAACTGGCATTTTCTCCCTTTAAAAATGCTGTCATTTGGTAGGTCTATATATAGCAAAATAGAAAGATCCTGAAGATATACTATTAGGTGGGGAAAAAAAGTACCTGAATAATATTTGTACTATTGGGTTGAACAAGAAGAAATTGCGTTTTTTTGGTAGGTAAAAAAATGGTTGAATATTGGCAATTTTGTATGGTTCAATCTAAGATAATCCCATATAGGTCAAAAACAAAGTAAAACTATATGTATAATTATGTATGCACTCACACACTTACATATGTAAGTATAAAAAAACAAGTCTAGGGCTTCCCTGGTGGCGCAGTGGTTGAGAGTCTGCCTGCCAATGCAGGGGACACGGGTTCGAGCCCTGGTCTGGGAGGATCCCACATGCCGCGGAGCAACTAAGCCCGTGAGCCACAACTACTGAGCCTGCGCGTCTGGAGCCTGTGCTCCGCAATGGGAGAGGCCACGACAGTGAGAGGCCCGTGCACCGCGATGAAGAGTGGCCCCCGCTCGCCGCAACTGGAGAAAGCCCTCGCACAGAAACGAAGACCCAACACAGCCAAAAATAAATTAAAAAATAAATAAATTTATTAAAAAAAAAAAAAACAAGTCTAGAAAATTCACCAGCGGTGATTTATAAAAGGAAGATGAGTAGATATAAACTTTCACTTTTTACTGTATATATTTCTGTATTATTAGAATTTCTCATAAGATACAGGAATTTGTCTATTACCCATAATTTTTATTTTATTTTATTTTATTTTCAAGTTACCAGAGTATATACTTTCTGTCTTTATTCCATAATTTTTAGTTAAAAAAAAGACAAAAAGACACACACAGTTCACTTATTATAAGCTGATGGCCTCAGCATAGCTTCTGACCCTCCGACAACATATAAGACTCAACAAATCAGGATTCTCACATATCCAGAAATTTTTCTCACTCAACTTTCTGATAAAGATAAAAATAACAAGATACCAAAATATTAATGAAAGTAGTCAGAAAACTAATTTTCAACACATGCTCTAAATGTGCTTTTCACATTTACAGTATTTTATAATGATCAGGTGATGATCCCAAAACTTTCTGAATACTTAATTATATATCCATTAAGTAAGGAGCCAGTTAAATCAAGATATACCTATTTACTAGACTACTATGCAATTATTAAAGGAATGAGGTAGCCTTTACATGAAATGATATGGAAGATGTCCATATTATAGTTAAAGCAAAAAGTAAACTGGGGAAAAGTTAACCAAAAGTTTAAAATAACTGAGTCATTCCTCTGTCAAAACATTCCAGTCTTTCACGTTTACATTGTAACAGTATCTAAAAAAGTGTCACCAGAAAAAGACCATTTCACATTTTAATTTTTGTCAGTAGATTAGGCATGAAAATCCTTCACTCACAGTCCCATCTCTTCTAAACTCTCTTAACTATTCACTTCTATGCTTATAAACAAAATTAGCATGATGAACTCAATCACTGGGTGATAAATGAAGAAACAGCCACAGTTGTGAGAAAGACTTAAAAAAAAATAGGGGGGGGGCTTCCCTGGTGGCACAGTGGTTAAGAATCTGCCTGCCAATGCAGGGGACACAGGTTCGAGCCCTGGTCTGGGAAGATCCCACATGCCGCGGAGCAACTAAGCCCGTGCACCACAACTACTGAGCCTGCGCTCTAGAGCTCGCGAGCCACAACTACTGAGCCCGCCTGCCACAACTACTGAAGCCCATGGACCTAGAGCCCGGGCTCTGCAACAAGAGAAGACACCGCAATGAGAAGCCCGTGCACCACAACTACTGAGCCTGCGCTCTAGAGCCCGCGAGCCACAACTACTGAGCCCGCGTACCACAACTACTGAAGCCCATGCACCTAGAGCCCGGGCTCCACAACAAGAGAAGACACCGCAATGAGAAGCCCACGCACCGCAATGAAGAGCAGCCCCTCTCGCTTCAACTAGAGAAAGCCCACGTGCAGCAACGAAGACCAAACGCAGCCAAAAAATAATAATAATAATAAATACATAAAATAAATTTTAAAAAACACTATAAAAAAAAATAGGGTAGCCCACATGATATAAGAAAAAGGCAGGCCTTTTAAAAATATATAAAAGCTCTAGGCACAGGTCATCCATTTAAAATATTTTAGAAGAATGTTAATGCCACGAGGAAAATGCTTATGTATAGGTAGAAAAAAACCTAGGATTACAAAAACAATGTATATAGTAAGACCCTAATTTTACAATTATCGTAATAATTATAGTTATGGGAATCTACTAATAAAGATTATCATTATATGAATCTATGAATCAAAAAAGGCTGGAAGAAAATATATGAATATGTTAACAAGACTTATCTTTGGACGGTGGGCTTATGGGTTTTATCATCTCTTTTCTTACTTTCCAAATTTTCTACCAGAAAATTTTATGTTTATAACCAGGAGAAAAAGGAATTTTAACTGATAAGCAAAATAGCTAATTCCCTACAAAGGGCTTCTACTCTTTTGTAAATTATAGCAAATAGAACATAGCATTAGCAATTCAATTAGAAATATTAATTCTTCTTATTAAGGAGATTACAGGATGCTTAACTTGAAATGCAAACAACAGAGTAAAATTAGTTGAGCATTCAGTGTTCCTCCTGAATTTATAACATACAAGTCAAACAAGAGTAGGGTGTTTTTCTAAAATATAGCCTCTTTCATTATCTCCTTGGAGGCATAACTGACACTTCCAACTAATTAAAAAGTGAAAGGGGAACAAACTGGAGAGAACTATGAAGAAAGAAAAAGTAATGTTAGAGAGCCAACCTCCTTTTGCTTGGGTTCGTGTTTCTACATGGACAGACAATAATTAGAGTAATAGTTTCAGCCTCTATCAGCTCCCTCCCTCATTCTTCCCCAAGGGAAAAAGAGTGAATTCTATGATTGGTCAGTTCGGAAGGAGAAACTGAGCATGTATAGCTCAGCCTTTTCCCCTTTGGGATCAGCCCACTACACAGAACATATGCTGTTTGCCAGCTTTCAGTCATACAATAAACTGAATGGCAAAAGCTCTGCCTCTGCGGTCATTCACACCACCAGTAACCAGTGAGTGAGCCTGCTTAACTGACATTCAGTTTACGAATCTGATTGCTGCTACACACTCAAACCATTTTCACCATCATCTCTATTCATAATAAAGCTGACATTTTGATCTCTCTCTGCCTGGCTTCTTGGTTCTGAACTCAAGTAGGGCAAAAAGTGTTGTTTGCCCCCAACTCCCCCCGCATGCACACAAATACTAACAGGTGGTAGAGAATAGAATCAGAACCTCCTTAAAGCTCTGATTTAACCACCTAAGAAATGTTCTGTCCAAGTGAACGGCTTGCTTCAAAACAAATTTAAATTATTTTTGTGAAACATAGGTCACCTCCTCATAAACTATACCTCCTGGTCTTACAACCCTAATGCCATCATGGGTGTACATCATGAACCAGGCTCCAAATCCCTGTATTTGGGACTATAAGTGGTCCGTTGAAAAACATCACTCCCGAGAGTTAGTAACTTACCTTCAGCCCGTCATCCACATCCTTCACACAACCTTTTTCATATAGTTCCTGAGGAACATTTAAGATATGTTTTGAAAAATCATTTTCGTGCCAGTCCACACAAAGACCTGCAATAGATAACAGTGACTTAAAAGCAGCTACAAAAGCTTCTGTTCTTGTCAATTTTCTGCTTATACCTTCTTTATTTCCCCCCACTGTTTTTTTGGCGGTGCCACATGGCTTGCAGGATCTTAAGTTTCCCAACCAGAAATAAAACGCAGCCCCACGGCAGTGAACACGCCGAATCCTAACCACTGGACCACCAGTACCTTCTTTAAAATGCTTTCATATTTATCCAAAATTGAGGGTAGATGGGAGAAAGAAGGATACCATAAAACCCTGATCAGTCCTTGGAGTTAGCAGGATTTATCTATAGCAACACCTGGCCACCTGGGTTCTGTTGCTGGAAAAAGCCAAGAGAGCTAACAAGCAGCAACTTAAAAAAATGCAAGGACATACAAGACAAAACAAACAAAGAGAAAAGCACGTCAGACTTCTCACGTAAACTCAGCAGGCAAAATACCTTCGATGTGCGTGTTCAGGGCTGCTCCAGGGCCAGAGGTCTGAGAAATAATTCAATCTTTATGAGCTCTTGGAAATGGAAATGGCGGTTTTATTGGCCTCAGCAGAGTCATGATTCCATACTCCCTGAATGTCCCTGTACTCAGCCACAAAGGGAATGGTATAGCCTCTCCATTCAAACAAGAACAAATTCAACGTTTTATTTTAAACTGTTCGACCCAGCCGGTCTGGAGAGGATATTGCAATCCCCCTGGAGAGCCAGAGTAACAAGAGTTCACATCTGTTCTGACTCAAGACAATGGTAGTTCCTATTCGGAAGAGGTTTTAGTGTATGTTTGCTCTCTGTGTTTCAGTACCAAAAAAACAGAAGTTCATATTGTTATCAGCTATAATAATTCACAAGGCACTCTTCAAGGGATTCATCAAGAATAAATCATTTTTACAAAAAATTCATCCTTTTGCATGTCTGAAAGAAAGGTTTATTATTGACCTCATTTTTCTGCATCAAGGGCAAATGAGAGGTTGAATGGTATTAAACAAGCAAAGCAAATTATCAATAGACTGGGGGCTCAAATCAAGAAAACACTGGCAAAAAAGAATAGAGGGACTTTCCTGGTGGCACAGTGGTTAAGAATCCGCCTGCCAATGCAAGGGACACAGGTTCGATCTCTGGTCCAGGAAGATCCCACATGCCACAGAGCAACTAAGCCCGTGCACCACAGCTACTGAACCCATGTGCCACAACTACTGAAGCCCGCGCGCCTAGAGACTGTGCTCCACAACAGGAGAAGCCACCGCAATGAGAAGCCTGCACACTGCAACAAAGAGTAGCCCCCACTCGCCGCAACTAGAGAAAGCCCGTGCGCAGCAATGAAGACCCAACGCAGCCAAAAATAAATAAATAAAATAAATAAATTTATTAAAAAAAGAATAGATACATGTATATATATAACTGAATCACTTTGCTCTACACCTGAAACTAACACAACATTGTTAATCAACTATACTCCAATATAAAATTTTAAAAATAAAGATTAAATAAACAGAGAGAAAGAAAGAAAGAAAGAAAAAGAAAGAGAGAGAGAGAAAGAAAGAAAGGAAGGAAGGAAGAAAGAAAGAAAGAAAAAAGAAAATACTGGCAGGCAAACATCTGAGTAGGTGGGTTTTAGCTTTTTCTTAGTGATTCCAGTTACCTCCCAGGCAGGTTCAAAGGCCTATTCCACCTAAGAAGTCCATCTCTGAGGAAGATTCTAGCCTACCCAGAGTAGATCTGAATCCACAGAACCAGATGAATTTTCTCAGAGTTTCTCCAAATTAAGTCCCAAGATCATTTACATTACAATTTAGCATCTACATACCTGGTACAAAATTTACATTCTTAAGACATGATAAAATCACAGGTACAACAATTAAGCCAGGAGATACAAGATACCATTAATTAATGTGTATTCTATTTCTGTCAAATATCCAACGCATTTTAAAGCAGGCTTAAGCCCCAAGGCCACAGTCCCAAATATTCTACTGAGCTTTTCTACACTTTAAGATACAAACAAGAAATAATTTCTTACCACTGCCACTCCATGGAAGAGTTGGGATACCTGCAGTTTGAGCCACTATGGAAGATGCAATCTTATCCCCCAAAGCCCACATGGCCTGGCTTGGAGGACCTGAAAACAAAACAAGGAAAGAACCCTGACTGTAACATTTTGGCCTCGTTTCTGTCACATGTATTTTGTCTTCCATATAATTATTTTTGTATTTGTCTTGTATCCCCTACAGCACATATCATCAACATCAGAAACTTGATTATGGGGACTACTATGTTTTGGCTCATCTTTGTACCCTTCATAGAACCTAATGTGGTAAATTTTTGCATACAGGGAGAATTCAATATATATAAATATATGCTGAATTAAATTCCTGACAAATGTAACTCTGATTTTATCATCTGTCATGATCCAACTTTACCATATTAACAAAGTCTTTCTTTTTTTTTTTTTAACCAATATCCTGAAGTAAGGACAATAAAGTTCTGGTGTTCAAGTTTAAAATATTATACTCTCCTTGGTCTTAGGGAAACCCAAAAGGAAGATTTATCTTTAATAGGCTTTACAAAGCATAATCATCATTGCAGAGATAGAGGCAGAAACACTTTGAGCCATATAACCTCAAATTTTCTCTCTGTATAGGATAGCAGAAAAGTCAGAAGAAACAGCTCTCACTTATAGGAATATAATCTATATGCTTAAATGTGAAAGAAATGATTCAGGGCACACTGCCAGCGTATCCTAAGTATTCAATTATCTTTTCTATATAAAAATAGGTCCTTTCTCCACATGTTTTCTTAACGTTAACGGCAAAGTTTTTAAAGGCCAGTGTTCTGGAAATCAGAGCCTCCTCCATATCTCATAGAAAAGAATCCAGGGACAAAAAACACAATCAAGATGCAGGATGTAAGAAATGATGAAGGGTTAAAAAGAAAAAGAAATGAAGAAAAGGGTTACTCTGAGAGCTGCTGACTGATGAAAAAATAAGAGCCCAGTGCATGTTAAACAGAAGAAAAGCCGAATGAATATAGAGGAGAATATGGGCCAAAATGACAGAGAGAAACAGAAAGACAGGAACAGTATATCAGAAAGGCTTACCCATGAAGGCGATGCCATTTTTCAAAAGAAGTTCTGGGAGCTTGGGATTCTCAGAAGCATGACCCCAGCCAGCCCAAACTGCCTACAAGGGAACACAATATGATTCATTCTTAAAATTCATACTAAAAAGAACATGATAAACTGTATTACTTTCTACCAAGACTGGCCCTGCTCCATGAGGTACAATAGCTCCATGGCAGCCTAATGCCTAATTCAGCTTCTATGCCTGATTCTTGGCAAACTTTTCACAGAACAACAATAAGCAGCCCATTGTGGTAAAACCTCTGAAGAGGTCAAAAACAGGCTGAAACTGATATTAAGATCCAGCTAGTATTGTTGCTCTTTAGGAAACTCAGTTCATAGCCTTTCAACTAGACTCTATAGAGCCTCTTCTAGAAATGTTGGTTTTCTTCCACAGATTGAATTACTTTGGCCACCCAACTCCACCTTTATATCTAGTGGTTATACTGCCATACAAATCCCGAGTTTTTTTCTCTTTGGGCTTTAAGACACTTACCCTAAACTCCTCAACACAATGTGATAGGGAAGAAACAACCTCCTTCTACACTACCATATTCTGGACTAAGAGTATTCCATTGGAAACAGGCAACTTTTACTTACTAGGAGGTTTGAAGGTGAAATGGATAGAATAATCTCTGAAAGACCCTTACAAACCTCTTGTTTGGATTACGTTTACTTTATGTTGGCTCATTCCATTCTTTCCATCTTTCCTTTCCCTGTCTGTTATATCCCATATAAAGGCTTTTACCAACGTTCAACAAAGATGCTTCATATAAAATTAAAAGTTCTTCACTGGCTATCCCCTTGTGCCCAACTGTAAAATGGCTGAATTTGGCAAAGGAAACTCTTCTCAATACCCTGTAATGGCCTATGTGGGAAAAGACTCTAAAAAAGAGTGGATAGATGTATATGTATAACTGATTCACTCTGCTGTACAGCAGAAACTAATACAACATTGCAAATCAACTATACTCCCATAAAAATTTTTTTTTTAAAAAGGCTCAATTTGGATTTCGAGGAGACGCTGGCATCTCTTACTTGTACTGGAATCCTTTTAGCAATATCAAGAATTAATTCCACATTTGCATAGTTGTTGTTGTTTGGTCCTCCTGGCACTGGCACATAGTGATCTGCCATCTTAATGTATTCTGAAAACACAAGCAAATTAACAGAGAACACATGCTTTATTTTCAGAAATGTAACAGCAGAGCAAAAACTGTGTAAAGGACAGGTACCATCATACGTAACCACAGGACAAACTGTATTAATGGGGTAATTCCCAGAACCATTTATTTGGAGGCTCTTTGTTAAGCCACAGTACTAACAGTGGTAATCTCATAGTTAGGAGCTCTTACACTAAAACAGCAGGTCTCAAACTTTTCACCGTGTGACCTTTTCAAAGGGTCTCTATGATCCCTATATCAAGGATGATGTATCTGTCATTTAAGGGGCCCATTATTCTATTCTGAGAAAAAGCTCAGTGACACCTTTTATCTTTAACTTGCACTATATTCTGAGAAAGCCCTTTTCCTGGTGTAAAGCTGGGACAGAATGGGGAAACAGGGTAGAGTCTGGAGGGTCCGTAGACTGGCTAAACAGGAAAGGTTAGTTATAGGAGTCTATCAAGTGCTTGAAAAACGTTTATCTGGATGGAACGATACTTTAAAAAGATAACTTCTTTCCCTCTTTACTTTTTTTTTTTTTTTGGCTCAGTATCCCCTTTCAAATCTGTCACCTGATGTTTCTCTCTTCCTTTTCTGGCAGTAATTGTGGCAGAGCAGCTACAATGTGCAGGGACTGTACTAAGCGCTTTATATATATTATTTCATTTCATCCTCAATAATCTTATATATAACATGTATTATTAGCACCCAGTTTACAGGGAATTATGGCTTGGAGCAGTTAAATAACTTTCTCAAGGTCCATCTCCACCATATTTATTATGTTTCTTATCTCGTGCTCTTAATTTTTAAAGGTTTTAAGTCCTTCTTTAAAAATTCCACTCAGAGTAAGATATGAGGCCCTAACAGTTTGTTCAAAATAAAAACAGGTATATCATTCTCTCTGATTATGAGGGAAAGCGTGCTGATTATTTAAAAATTTAAAAAATATATCAGGATGTACTGTTTTTTAAAAGTCAAAATCACCCATTGTCCCACAACTCAGATATAGTCAGTTCATGCTTTGATATATTAGAAACCATAAACTGCTAACCAATTTAATATATTGTGGATATCTTCCCATACTAACCGAACCACTTTAGACCCTCACTTGCAATGGGGGTGCCAAATTGCCTATACTCTCACCTATATTGGGTATTATCAATTTGAAATTTTGCCAGTCCTATAAATTTTTTAAAATCCCAATCTATTATTGTTTTGGTTAGCATTTCTTTGATTATCATTGGAATTGAATCTCTTTTCATATGTTTATTGTTCCTTTTTAATTCTTCTTTTATGGACTATCTATTCATGTTCTCTGTTCATTTTCTTTTGAAGGGTGTCTTGTGCTCATATTATAGGTAGAAACTCTGCTGTTAACATGTTTTTCTCGGTTATCGCTTGTCTTTAACTACCACCCACAGAGGTAACCAGATTGCTGTTTTGGTATATGTCATTACACATTTTTTTTTTCTCTGACTATACACAATGTACTTTCTTTCTATTATTATATCATGCTATCAGTCTCCTTACAGCCAACTTTTTTCTAAGCAATTGTGATGGACAGACCCATGATCCCAAGTCTCCAGGTATTCATATCTTAAGTTATCCCCTCTCCTTGGGTGTGGGCACAATCTATGACTTGCTTTTAGCCAAGAGAATATGGCAAGGATGAGGAGATGTCACTTCCAAACTAACAGTGCATAAGAATGTAGCCGATCTTACTGGGAGACTTTCCCTTGCTGGCTTTGAGGAAGCGGGCAGTCATTTTGGGGTGGCCCACGTGACAAGGAGCCAAGAGCAGTCTCTAGCCAACAACCAGCAACACAATCAGGTCCTCAGTCCAAACAGAAAACTGAATGCTGCCAACAACCATGTTAGTTTGAAAGCAGATCCATCCCAAGTCAAGCCTCAGATGAGACTGCAGCCCCAGCTGAATGCTGATGGCAGCCTTGTGATAACCTGAAGCAGAAGACCCAGCTACAGAAACTGAGGTAATAGATGTCCATTGTTTTAAGTTGTTAAATTTGTGGTAATAGTGTTACACAGTAATAGATAAACAGTGTAACAATTTGTCAGAATGCATTCTCAGACCAATAAATGTTATCCCGCAAAATTTTTTTATGTTTTTATTGATTTTTTTTAACATCTTTATTAGAGTATAATTGCTTTACAATGGTGTGTTAGTTTCTGCTTTGTAACAAAGTGAATCAGTTATACATATACATATGTCCCCATATCTCTTCCCTCTTGCATCTCCCTCCCTCCCACCCTCCCTATCCCAACCCTCTAGGTGGTCACAAAGCACAGAGCTGATTTCCCTGTGCGATGCGGCTGCTTCCCACTAACTACCTATTTTAAGTTTGGTAGTGTATATATGTCCATGCCACTCTCTCACTTTGTCCCAGCTTACCCTACCCCTCCCAGTATCCTCAAGTCCATTCTCTAGTAGGTCTACGTCTTTATTCCCGTCTTGCCCCTAGGTTCTTCACGACCATTTTTTTTTTTTTTAAGATTCCATATATATGTGTTAGCATACGGTTTTTGTTTTTCTCTTTGTGACTTACTTCACTCTGTATGACAGACTCTAGGTCCATCCACCTCACTACAAATAACTCAATTTCGTTTCTTTTTATGGCTGAGTAATATTCCATTGTATATATGTGCCACATCTTCTTTATCCATTCATCTGTTGATGGACACTTAGATTGCTTCCATGTTCTGCCTATTGTAAATAGAGCTTCAATGAACATTTTGGTACGTGACTCTTTTTGAATTATGGTTTTCTCAGAGTATATGCCCAGTAGTGGGGTTGCTGGGTCGTATGATAGTTCTATTTTTAGTTTTTTAAGGAACCTCCATACTGTTCTCCATAGTGGCTGTCTCAATTTACATTCCCACCAACAGTGCAAGAGGGTTCCCTTTTCTCCACACCCTCTCCAGCATTTATTTTTGTACATTTTTTGATGACAGCCATTCTGACCGGTGTGAGATGATATCTCATTATAGTTTTGATTTGCATTTCTCTAATGATTAATGATGTTGAGCATTCTTTCATGTGTTTGTTGGCAATCTGTATATCTTCTTTGCAGAAATGTCTATTTAGGTCTTCTGCCCATTTTTGGACTGGGTTGTTTGTTTTTCTGATATTGAGCTGCATGAGCTGCTTGTAAATTTTGGAGATTAATCCTTTGTCACTTGCTTCATTTGCAAATATTTTCTCCATTTCTGAGGGTTGTCTTTTTGTCTTGTTTATGGTTTCCTTTGCTGTGCAAAAGCTTTTAAGTTTCATTAGGTCCCATTTGTTTATTTTTGTTTTTATTTCCATTTCTCTAGGAGGTGGGTCAAAAAGGATCTTGCTGTGATTTATGTCATAGACTGTTCTGCCTATGTTTTCCTCTAAGAGTCTGATAGTGTCTGGCCTTACATTTAGGTCTTTAATCCATTTTGAGTTTATTTTTGTGTATGGTGTTAGGGACTGTTCTAATTTCATTTTTTTACATGTAGCTGTCCAGTTTTCCCGGCACCACTTATTGAAGAGTCTGTCTTTTCTCCACTGTATATTCTTGCCTCCTTTATCAAAGACAAGGTGACCATATGTGCATGGGTTTATCTCTGGGCTTTCTATCCTGTTCCATTGATCTATATTTGTTTTTGTGCCAGTACCATACTGTCTTGATTACTGTAGCTTTGTAGTATAGTCTGAAGTCAGGGAGCCTGATTCCTCCAGCTCCCTTTTTCTTTCTCAAAATTGCTTTGGCTATTTCGGGTCTTTTGTGTTTCCATACAATTGTGAAATATTTTCTTCTAGTTCAGTGAAAAATGCCAATGGTAGTTTGATAGGGATTGAATTGAATCTGTAGATTGCTTTGGGTAGTATAGTCATTTTCACAATATTGATTCTTCCAATCCAAGAACGTGGTATATCTCTCCATCTGTTTGTATCATCTTTAATTTTTTCATAAGTGTCTTATAATTTTCTGCATACAGGTCTTTTGTCTCCCTAGGTAGGTTTATTCCTAGGTATTTTATTCTTTTTCTTGCAATGGTAAATGGGAGTGTTTCCTTAATTTCTTCTTCCCATTTTTCATCATTAGTGTATAGGAATGCAAGAGATTTCTGTGCATTAATTTTGCATCCTGCTATTTTACCAAATTCATTGATTAGCTCTAGTAGTTTTCTGGTAGCATCTTTAGGACTCTCTATGTATAGTATAATGTCATCTGCAAACAGTGACAGCTTTACTTCTTCTTTTCTGATTCGGATTCCTTTTATTTCTTTTTCTTCTCTGATTGCTGTGGCTAAAACTTCCAAAACTATGTTGAATAATAGTGGTGAGAGTGGTCAACCTTGTCTTGTTCCTGATCTTAGTGGATACGGTTTCAGTTTTTCACCATTGAGAATGATGTTGGCTGTGGGTTTGTCATATATGGCCTTTATTATGTTGAGGTTAGTTCCCTCTAGGCCTACTTTCTGGAGAGTTTTTATCACAAATCAGTGTTGAATTTTGTTGAAAGCTTTTTCTGCATCTATAGAGATGATCATAGAGGCCGGCGTGACGTTGCACCAGCCTGAGGTGCGCCGTGTGTTCTCCTGGGGAAGTTGTCCCTGGATCACGGGACCCTGCCAGTGGCGGACTGCACAGGCTCCCAGGAGGGGAGGTGTGGAGAGTGACCTGTGCTTGCACACAGGCTTCTTGGTGGCGGCAGCAGCAGCCTTAGCGTCTCATGCCCGTCTCTGGGGGTCTGTGCTGATAGCCGCGGCTCGCGCCCATCTCTGGAGCTCCTTTAAGCGGTGCTCTTAACCCCCTCTCCTCGGGCACCAGGAAACAAAGAGGCAAGAAAAAGTCTTTTGCCTCTTCAGCAGTTCCAGACCTTTTCCTGGACTCCCTCCCGGCTAGCTGTGGTGCACTAGCCCCCTTCAGGCTGTGTTCATGCCGCCAACCCCAGTCCTCTCCCTGCGATCCTACCCAAGCCCGAGCCTCAGCTCCCAGCCCCCGCCCGCCCCGGCGGGTGAGCAGACAAGCCTCTCGGGCTGGTGAGTGCTGGTCAGCACCAAGCCTGTGTGCGGGAATCTCTCCGCTTTGCCCTCCGCACCCCTGTTGCTGCGCTCTCCTCCGTGGCTCCGAAGCTTCCCCCCTCCGCCACCGCAGTCTCTGCCCGCAAAGGGGCTTCCTAGTGTGTGGAAACCTTTCCTCCTTCACAGCTCCCTCCCACTGGTGCAGGTCGCGTCCCTATTCTTTTGTCTCTGTTTTTTCTTTTTTCTTTTGCCCTACCCAGGTACGTGGGGAGTTTCTTGCCTTTTGGGAGGTCTGAGGTCTTCTGCCAGCATTCAGTAGGTGTTCTGTAGGGGTTGTTCCACGTGTAGATGTATTTCTGATGTATTTGTGGGGAGGAAGGTGATCTCCACATCTTACTCTTCCGCCATCTTGAAGCTCCTCCCCACAAAATATTTTTTAATGGGTGCATGGTATTTCATAGAATTGGTGTAACAGATTTTATGTAACTAATCACTAATGGTGGACACTTAAGCTATTCCTGGTTTCTTGTTATTTTAAATAACACTGCAATGAATATCCCTGTATGAACATTTTTGCCCCATTACTGATTTTTGTTCCTCAGAATAAATACCAGGAAATAGAATTTCTTAATCAAAAGATATGAGTACTTTTGTCCACTGGTGCTCATGATCCCATCTCCTTCCATCTCCTCTAGCTCTCTTGTGTACTGCTACCCCCCAGCCCCCACCCCTGCCCTTGGCTCCTTCCTCTCAGAAACATTCCTAAGTCTCTTCCATTCTGAAAAACAAAAATTCTCTCTTGACCCCAAATTTCTCCTTAGTTACTGCCTTTTCTTTTTCCCTTCTCATCCAAAATTCTCAAAAAACTTGTCCACATTGGCTGTCTCCATGTCCCATCCCATTCATTCCTTATCTTCCTATATTAGTCTGCATACTCACATTGTTCCACTGAAACTTTTCCTGCAAAGGTTACCAATGATTCCCTAATTGCTAGACAGATTTTGATTCCTATTTTATTTGAGCCTTCCTTATTGAAATTCTCTTTTCTCATCGCTTTTCTCTTCTGTTTCTTCTATTTCTCTGACCATTTCTTCTCCACACTGTTTATGGGACTATCTTCCTGAGTCTATCCCTAAATTTTAGCCTTCTATAAAATTTCATCCTTAACCCTCTTCTCTTCATTTTCTATCTGATCTTTCAGGAGGTAGTGTTAACTATCACATATTTGCCAATAATGTACACTCTTAATCTCTAGTTCTCATTATTTCTAAGTTCTAGAAGGATATATTCAATTTTTTGTAGGATTTCTAGAATCTGCTTGTATCACATGTACTCCAAACCTAATCTGTCTCCCCACCAAAAAAACCCCCACCTTGCTCTTATTACTATATTATCTATTATTTTGCTTTTGTTGATGGTGCTAACATGAAAAACAAGACCATCCTTGACAAATACTAGATCATGTCTTGTACTTTAACAAGCCACTTGCAGTTTCCAGAAACCACTGTGTCACACCTTCAAACATTTGCATATATGTTCTTTCTGCCTGTAATACCTTTGTCTTCCCCCTAGTTGCTTCACTAACTCTTACTCATTCTTGGCTAGATAAAAACCATTTCGGAAAGCTCTCTTAACCCTGTTAACCCCTCTTAACCCTTAACCCAAGAGCAGGGGCCAGAGTTACGATGTCTCATCGCTGTGTTCCATGTACCCTGTGCATATTTCTATTATAGCACTTACCTCACTGTATTGAAATTATTTGTTTCCTAGAGCAAGATCATATCTTATTAAACTGTGGGTCTCCATGTTCATTGAGTGAATGAATAAATGAATTAATAGGAGCACCAAGGAGAAACAAGGAAAAAGAAATCATGCAAGGTACTTTATATTTATTATACACAATTTCATCTTTACAACTATCCAGTAAAATAGACATGATTTTCCTTTCACATATACAAAACTGCAGCTGAGAGGTGTTGAAGGGTCAATCTAAATGATTTCATATAATAACATCTATTTTCCAATAAATTGGTGCCTTCTTCATTTCTAAAGATAATATAATAACCCTTACTACTTAGGAATAGTCTTAATATCATTGTCTCAATATAGCGAGTACATATAAAGACCAAAATAGCTTTAAAAAGACAGCTCTTTAAAGAGCTAATGTTGGACTTCCCTGGTGGTGCAGTGGTTAAGAATCCGCCTGCCAATGCGGGGGACACGGGTTCGAGCCCTGGTCCGGGAAGATCCCACATGCCATGGAGCAAATAAGCCCATGTGCCACGACTACTGAGCCTGCGCTCTGGAGCCTGTGAGCCACAACTACTGAGCCCACGTGCCACAACTACTGAAGCCCACACGCCTAGAGCCTGTGCTCCACAACAAGGGAAGCCACCACAATGAGAAGCCCGCGCACCGCAATGAAGAGTAGCCCCTGCTTGCTGCAACTAGAGAAAGCCCGCATGCAGCAACGAAGACCCAATGCAGCCAAAGATAAATAAATAAATAAATTTATTTAAAAAAATAAAAAAAAATAAAGAGCTAATGTTATCTGTGGGTACTCTGTCTTAGAGATTATACTTTAGTGATAGAAAGTATGAAGAGGAAGGACTAGCCACAACCTCTCAGCTACACCAATAGTCCTTATCTACCTCTCTCAGATGGAAAACCATCTAAGCAGAGAGAATATGCCAAAGAGCCTACAGAGTGAAACCTATTTGGGTCCCAAGAGGTCTCCCCCTCCCAGGAGGAGGGAAAAAACAATCTTAACCTTAAAATTCTCTAAAATTCAATGTAACTCATAAGGGAAATAGCATTTCCTTCCAAACGTTTCTACTGACACATGCTAAAGAATGTGGCTTAGCAAATAACACTGAAAACCCATATCAACACTTTGGTTAAATTTCTACCTATTTTTACTTAGAACACAGGCGTCTACGTTGAGGTTAAATATAATACAGTCCTTGTCTACGCCTACTATTGACACTTTATAAAAGAGAAATCCTTGGGTTTGGGAATCCCCCTGAGTTAACATTCTTCTCCTTAAAGGCTGTGCCATTCAATGTTTTATGCTTGAGGATGATGCTTTCTTAATGTTCATAACTTACCTGCATTGGCTTTCAGGTCTTCAGGTGTGACCATGACAACAAATCGGATTGCACGTTCGTTTCGAAACATCTCATAAGACCACCGGCGGATAGACCGCATGCATTTCACTGCTGCAATGCCATTGTTGGCAATGAGAACCTGGGACAGTGGGAACATGGGAATTGGAGAGAAGTGGAAAAGACAGGCAAAGACAGAGGAAAAGAGATGAAACCACTTTTGTAGATCTTCCTCTGAAAAGCCAGAGTTTCAACTAGGAATTTGTATTGTTGGTCTAGGCAGTTAGGAACCAACTCCCACATGATCAAGGGATATTTTAAGATGTTAGCTAAGCAAATACTTCAATATGTGCCAGCTAAAACTTACTCCTTTTTAACTTCATTTCTTGAAGGGAAAAATCAGTTACTCAAATCTTATGAGTTTGTGAATTATTCTACCATACCTACTCTTAGGGAATAGAAGAAACAAACGTCAGGGGGAAGATGGATATAAATAAGGCTGGGGGAAGATTCAACAGTGTAGTGTCACACACTATTCTCTGTTGTAGTGAAACAAGGCACAGAGTCCTGAACATGTATAAGAATGCCTACACTAACCACCACCTCTCTCCAGAATGCTGAATCCAAATGCCTTAGAATTGTACAGACTGCCCCAGAAAGAACGGTCACAAGAAAAAGAGTAGAAGGATCAATGATCCTGAGACTTCTCTGTTAAACAAACCTTTCACCTCGTTGCCTGTCTTGCAATCATCACCCTGAGGATAACATAGGTTGGGAGACACGTAATCTCTCCTCATTGGAAGACTAACAGGAGTGTACCGCTAAAGCAACACTTTTAGGACAGAGACTATAGGTCCCTATCCTTGAATCTTTTAATCACTGCAAGCTATTTCAACCAAGTCATCCTCTCAGCTCCAATATGGTTTAGATAAAAGTGACACAGAGTAACTCACAACATTTCAAAACACCTGTAATCTCTTTAAGTATTTCATGTGGTATATTCCCTCTAAACATCTCAAATTCCTGGAGGAACCCAGTAGGTTACACTGTATCAAACTTGTTGAAGCCTTCTGTTCTGAAACTCTCTCCACTCCCTTAGCTCTAAACCCAATGTTATGACATGTTACCTCCTCACCACCACCCCACAAGCTAATCAATTTCTCATAACCTCTCAGATTAGTGCAACTCAACCCCATAAAAACCGCAAGATCTTTCTAAAAGCACTTTATGGGCGCTGCCTCATCTTCTTACTTAGTTATGACTAAATTGTCAGTGGCAAATACATATTACAGAAAATAGTGAAATTATTTAATAGGATGCTAGGGAGGCAGAAAGGATAATTCTGCAGTCTCAGAAATTCAATTTAAATATCGGTTTTGAGCAAATCTAGACAACAAATCTAGGCATTAAATCTCATGTACTTTTGAAAAAATAAGTTAGCAGGTTATAACTTACCTTCTCAATCACTTTATTCCCACCAAAACGAGTAACGAATTCTGCTGGAGAAGCTACAGTGAAATCTCGCTGTGAGTCTATTTTCTTTCGGTCTCGACCTTGCTTTACTAGGTGCAAACCAGACATGCTGGACCTGTAAAAATAGAGAAATCATGAAAGTCTACAGATAAGATTTCTTCACATCATCTATCTCCCCTGGAGACCTGCTTTTCACTATCGGACTTATAAGAGCACTTCCAATTGCACCCTTGTGAAAACTGGATGGTGGCAGACCACATAGTTTTTATATAGAAGAGAGAAAAGAAAATGATCTTTGCTTGTGGAAATTTAAGAAAAAAAAAAAAGTGTTCCTGAATAATAAAAGACAATATTAAGGTTTACCAACAGATGCCATCATAAAGAGATAGGCAAAGAACACGCTAAAATGAGATAGTATAAATAATAGACTCAGAGTGACTGTTAAAACTTAAAAAAAACACCCACAACAGTTAGCAAACCTGTTTCTGGATTATGATTCTGACACACAGATGACCTTCACCTCTGTATCTCTAACCTCCATTTTTCTTATGAGCTGTAACTCCACATTTTTAACTGCCTACTAAATGTTTTACTTGGATATTCCATAGACGTTTCAAAATCAACAACTCCAAAAACAATTTATTTACAAGGCATTACAAGGCAATTTATTTATAAACCATATTTCATTGACCTTAAGATAACATTTTTTTTTTTTTAGCTTTTTAGAATCTCTGAAATTGGTATGTATCTTACAACTGATGGTGTGCTTTATTTAATTGGCAGAATGTTTTTTCTCAGTGGTACATTCAATAATGGTGCCTCTAACAATCAATGGTGTTTTAGATTAGACAGTGGTGGAAACAGCACAGGCCTGCTTTAAATTCCAGATCTTCGGGCTTCCCTGGTGGCACAGTGGTTGGGAATCCGCCTGCCAATGCAGGGGACACGGGTTCGGGTCCTGGTCCGGGAGGATCCCACATGCCGCAGAGCAACTAAGCCCATGCGCCACATCTACTGAGCCTGCGCGTCTGGAGCCTGTGCTCCGCAACAAGAGAGGCGGCGATAGTGAGAGGCCCGCGCACCGCGATGAAGAGTGGCCCCCGCTTGCCACAACTAGAGAAAGCCCTCGCACAGAAATGAAGACCCAACACAGCCATAAATAAATTTAAAAATTTAAAAAAAAAAAAATTCCAGATCTTCACCGAATAACTTAAACTTGCTAAGCTTCACTTTTCTCTTTGTAAATATGTATGGTATTCACTGTTCTAGGTTTTCAGCTATTGCCTCTCAGCTCCAAGCCCATCCTTTTATGCTCTGCTCTATGACAACAGGGCTTAACACCATGCAAACTTGTTTGATTCCGCCAATAGGAAGGCAGAAGGGTTTTAAAAAAAAAAAAGAGAGAGAGAAAGAGAGAAAGGGATTTTCTTCTTATTTTCCAGCTATTATCAGCATTGCTCCACAGGAAAAGAGAGTTAATTCCAGTCTCTAGCATCTTTCAGCATTCCAAGGAATAGCTGTGATGCATTCCCGTAGAAGGACCAGGAGCAGTGGGTTGTGGCTCCTTGGCTGTCAGAGTACCAGCCCTGCCATGCTCACTCATCCTCTGGGCTACCAGCCTGGGCCTATCAATCACCTGTCAGGCCACGCCTCCTCCTCAGGGATCTGAGCACCAGCTACTCAAAGCTTACTCCCAGAGGTCCAAGCACCAGCCCCTCTCCAAGCACCTTGGGCCCTCTCCAAGCTTGTAGGTTCTGGGAATACTACCTCTTCCCTAGGGGTGGTAGCTGCTTCCTGCAGATATTAACCTTGGATTACCTCAGCATGTCTATTTTGTTCTTTTATTCTGCTAACACCCAAGTAACCAATTCTCACAATTGAATGTCTTTTGTTTATAATACCTAATGCAGTTTCTCTTTCCCTGACTGGACCTTGACTCATAGCACTGATAGACCTTCTGAAAGGGCATTTTGAGGATTAAATGAGATAATGGATATAGTAAATAAAATCCTTTATACACTATTTAACAGACAGCTGCTTTCTTCCATTTCTATCTTTTCTTCCTTTCTCCTACACTCTAATGTTGCACTCAGGTAATTTCTCTCTTCAAAATAAAAGAGTATGATTAAAATCTTCCCACAGGGCTTCGCTGGTGGCGCAGTGGTTGAGAATCTGCCTGCCAATGCAGGGGACACGGGTTCGAGCCCTGGTCTGGGAGGATCCCACATGCCACGGAGCAACTAAGGCAGTGAGCCACAATTACTGAGCCTGCGCGTCTGGAGCCTGTGCTCCGCAACAAGAGAGGCCACAATAGTGAGAGGCCCGCGCACCACGATGAAGAGTGGCCCCCGCTTGCCGCAACTAGAGAAAGCCCACACACAGAAACGAAGACCCAACACAACCAAAAATAAAAATAAATAAAATAAGCCTACACTTTAAAAAAAAAAAAAAATCTTCCCACAGAGAAATACCAGGTCCAGATGGTTTTATTTTTATTTTATTTATTTATTTACTTATTTATTTATTTATTTATTTATTTATTTATTTTTGGCTGTGTTGGGTCTTTGTTGCTGTGCGCGGGCTTTCTCTAGTTGCAGCGAACGGGGTTTACTCTGTTGGGGTGCGCAGGCTTCTCATTGCGGTGGCTTCTCTTGTTGTGGAGCATGGGCTCTAGGCCCGTGGGTTTCAGTAGCTGTGGCTTGAAGGCTCTAGAGCGCAGGCTCAGTAGTTGCGGTGCACGGGCTTAGTTGCTCCGCGGCATGTGGGATCTTCCCAGACCAGGGCTCGAACCCATGTCTCCTGCATTGGCAGGTGGATTCTCAACCACTGTGCCACCAGGGAAGCCCCAGATGGTTTTAAAAGACAAGTTCTACCGAACTTTCAAGGATCGTAGCCTACCAAACTTCCAGACAGTAGAAAAAGGAGTAAAACTCCCCAGTTAGAGTAATACTGATACCAGAACCAGACAAAGACGTTACATGAAAGGGAAGTCCAGGGCCACTTTACTCATGACCACATCCTAATGACGATATTCTAAATAGGTGTTGGGTCAAGGATGTGCAAAATATTAGTTAAAAAATATGTTACTCCACAACCAACTTGAGTTTGTCCCAGGTAAGCAAGGATGGTTTAATTTTAGAAAATCCATAAATGTAAAACTGTTAGATTTCCTAGCAAGTGCAATAAAATAAAAAAATAAGTAAATTAGAGACCTGAGGACTGCCAAGGAGGAAGTTAAATAATATTTATTTGTGAATGATGTAATTTACACAGAAAACAAAAGATTCCACAAATTATTAGAAATAATAGGAGGCCTTAGTCTAGTGTCTAGATATATGATTAATATATAAGAAGCTCCCAAATATTATATATAAATTATAAAATTAAAAACAGATCATAAAGTTAAAAACTAAAATATACATACTTTTAAGACATACATATAGATACAATAAAACTATGTAAACAGAGAAACAAAATAATGTGATGAACATGTGATTAAGGGAAATGACTACCTGGGTGGGGAAAGCAGGGAGAAGGTTTATGGAGGAGAGACCATATGCTTAGAAAGATGTAGGTGACGGCCAAGGATCAACCTTTGTTTAAGTGGTGGGTTTTCAAATTCTATTTTACACTATTTTTAATATTACTAAATAAGTAACCAAATAAATAAATAATAGTGGGTTACACATGGACAAATGAGTGTGTCTTGAACCAAAAATTATGATTATATAATTCTGTACATCTGAGATTAAACACACACACACACATACTCCCTAGAGATCAACTTTCAGTTTCCTAGGGAGAAAGAGACAGAGAACATATAAACCTAGGATAAATAAGGAGATGCCTGAGTATAAGACAAAAAGGGAAGCAAAATCTTTACCGATAAAATTAAGGTGGGGAAGGGATTGGTCATACTGTTTAATCAATAGTTTAGAGATAACAAAGGAGTGCCCTGAGGGTCACATGTAATCAAAGAGGGGAGAAAAACAGAAATATACCTTACTTTTAATGATGGGATGAGGACTTGCCTCGTGGCACAGTGGTTAAGAATCCGCCTGCCAATGCAGGGGACACAGGTTCAATCCCTGGTCTGGGAAGATCCCACATGCTGCGGAGCAACTAAGCCTATGTGCCACAACTACTGAGCCTGCGCTCTAGAGCCTGTGAGCCACAACTACTGAGCCTGCGTGCCACAACTACTGAAGCCCGCACGCCTAGAGCTCGTGCTCCACAACAAGAGAAGCCACCGCAATGAGAAGCCTGTGCACCACAACAAAGAGTAGCCCCCTCTCACCGCAACTAGAGAAAGCCTGCGTGCAACAACAAAGACCCAATGCAGCCAAAAATAAATAAATAAATTTATTTTAAAAAAAGATTTAAAAAAAAAAAGATGTGATCATTCATATAGCCATGTTCAGAAGTTAGGCACCATGCTAAAAACAAGAGGATCAAGTGGAAAGATAGAAAAGATCTCAAAATCTTTACTTCTCACCTAGCTTTTCTCAGGAAGCTACCAGAGAATGTTGTCTTCCCAAAAGATGAAGTAAACCAAGAAAAAGGAAGACAAGGAATGCAAGAAATAGAGGATCCAACACAGAAGAGAAGGGAATTCTCTAGATGATTGTTCAAATTGGAGGACAGACTGCTCCAGGAGGGATGTCTCCTTGAAAAAAATGGACAGATCACCTATTGTATTTAACCACAGAAAAACAAAATAAAACTATGTATGTGTGTGTAATAAATATATATATATGTGTATCGTGTATTCTGTTTGTATATATGTTTGTTTTACATATATAAAACAATAAACCAAAGTTATATATATTTATTATATTTATACATATATAATCACTTTATTGTATATATTAAAATATACAAAATATATAATATATAAGTATATATTATATATAAAACAATATATAATATGTATATGTAAAATATACCAGTTGCTTTTTACTTATTTGACTCTCAGTGGAAGATTTGCTTGGTTTACCCCCGCAAAGGGTGGAAGAGGTCAAGTAAAAAGGAAAAGGAAAGGATGACTGTTTTAAAGACACATTTTGCCACATCAGTGTTTTTCATTTGTTTCTATATTTTCCAGGGTCTATTTAATTTTCGGGTAATTTTTATCAAAATAAAAACTCCAGATTGCAAAAACAAGCAAGCGACCCTTAATGACTGCCATCCAGCAAATCATTCAGGTCTTTTATGTCGACCCTCTGCTGGAGAGGCACAGACCTGCAAGAGGTCTGAAGAAGGCCAAGAAGGCCTGACTCATTTCCTCCTCAGCTTGAGTTCTAAGAGCAGGAAGAAGAAAGATTCGGGATAGGAGAGCTTGCACGCTCAACACCTCCAGTCTGGTTGCCTACTGTCACACGCCAGGACAATGGCAGCAGCCACCTTTCCTGGTCCAAGAGACATAGTCTAAAAAAGTTTTCTGCAAAACTACCTTCAACAGGATGCTACCTACTACACAGAATTGATATCTTCCTTCAAAATAGATGAAGAGACTTCACTCTTGAAAAACCAGCCAAGAACAGTGAGCAATTTTGGCACAGACTAAGCGAGATTCCTTAACAAAAGACCAGCACACAGCAAGGTCTGTGCACGGGTGCTTGTTTTCAACGCAGCTACAATGTCACACATGGTCTCGGGTATCTTTGGTTCAAATTCTGAGTGTAAAATAAAGGTTTAGAAATCCAGGAGCAAATATGAGTGTTTTAATTCATTTCCTTAAAAAAAAAAAAGTTTCCTACAGACACAAGAAAATCATCAAATCAGATTGCCCATAAATTCCAGGGCTTAGCTGTCAATGTCTTACTGTTTTTTAAAGGTATGTATTGCCCAGATACGGCACTCTAAAACTTACCTTCGAAGCATGTAATATCTTATCTCCTTATTTTCCTCCGCAGAACCCTCCATATCAAGATGGCAAAGGAATGGAGGCTTTTTCTTCAGATGTCGGCCTTGTAAACACAAGCCGGAGTTTGTCCTCCTGCTGCAGGTGCTTAAAACCCAGGAGGACAAGACATACTGTGCCTACTTCTTGGCCCTGCTTCAGTCAGAGTAGAGTATTCCTGATGGCCTCAAGCTACAGTCTTTTTGTGTACTTTGTCCCCAATTTCCATACTTCCCCTCCTGTTTGCATTTTCCCCCTACACTGGGCCCAAACACAGAATTAGTTGATTTCCCAAGGGGACTGAGAGGAGAGGGGGAGAAATATAAAAGCTTGTATAACTAGAAAGTAGATCTCAACAGCTCTGACTTAGCCACAGCAAACGTGTTTCAACAACGGTCACTTTCTTCTGACAGTCACCAGAGAAAAGCTCCACGGCCCCTCCAGACTGCCAGGAGCACATGACAGGGAGGGCCCAGGGCAAAAAGCAGACAAAGTTTACCAGGACAACTATGCCAAGAGAGTAATGGGGTCAGGAAATCCAGAGGGAGGAGGACAGCACAGCCTAAGTAGGTAATTTCTGAGATCCAATCAAAACAAACAATACTGATTTTCAGACTCCAAGAGCGGGGAGAGCAGGTCAGGAGAGAAAGAAAGCCAGTCAAAAGGACGAAACATGCCACTACTGAGGTACTTTGAATAATGCGGGAGTCACAACTCTAATTCTCAGGCCAGAGTAGTGGTGTACACACACATACACACACACACACACACACACACACACATACCTTTTTAAAAAACAACAAAATCTAAGAGTTTATTCACTAAAATTTGAGAATAAGACTGGAGCTGGTACAAATGGGATAAGGAGAAGATGTGGATAAAATCCCTGAAAGGAAAAGGGGCCCAGAAAAATATTTTAGACACAAAAGGTCTAACCCAGTTTAAGCAGGGAAGAAAAATCCCGCCTAAAAAACTACTGGGACACATCTATTGCTATGCAAGCAAATTTGCCACAGATGGACAAATCACTTAAATAAATAAATGGTGGCTGAATGTTATATAGTAACATAGTCCTGTTTTAGCTTTTAATTAAGTAGATATTGCTCAGGATATTGCTCCCTTGTAATGGCAGAAAAGACTGCAACAGCTAGAATCTACAGAATCACAATTTCCTGAGATAAGTCCTTAGGAATGGTATAATCCACCAGAGTCATATCTAACCTGATTCATGTACCACAGAAAAATTCTTTCTCACCAAAATGTTGAATACAAATGGTTAATTGTTATCTAATGCCAACTATGCTGAGAACCTATTAACCTTCCAGGGAAACCCTCCAAAACAGAAGTACACAAATGACCTGGAACACAGATGAAAGATGAAAAATCAAACAGAAGACAAATGATTAAGACAAACCTTGATCTTAGGACATTCAGGTGACCCAAGGTGAAAAGACTCAATCAGGACACTCGCTCAATATGACCATTAGCCATAATAAAAAATGGAAGTCCTGGATTGGTTTCTGGCCTGTACCACTCTGCATCATTCCTTCCATACTATGCTAACGTCTGATAAAGTCGGTCAAGTTTGCTTCCTCCTTTAAAGAAGCTGATGCAGAGGAGTCCTCCTATCTTTATGTCTCTTCAGGATAACATGTCTCAAAAAACAGAGCACTGAAGCCTGTGTTCAGAACAATTACAGTGACCACAGATGTAGAAGCAGCTCAATTTTACACACATCTAACTGCCAGATGTAGGCAGTTCCCAAAAGAGAATCACTCTCTGCCTTTGTTATATAAGTTCAACATTCAAAAAGCAAAGCATTGCGTATGGAATAAAGCAGGCTATTTTGCACTTGATTATATCAGAAAATATAGTAAAGAGTCACTCTCAGTAATCAAGTTTGTGCTTCCTTTCACCAAAGGGATCTTTCTAAAACAACCAAACACTAACACAGCACACCCAGATCCAAAACAAAGCTAGTGTTTCTAATCTTTTATGGATGCTGCTCCCAATCCTCCTGTAATATTAGAACAAAAGAAAGAAAAAGCCTCATTCATTCCTCCAAATTCAAAGCATCCTCATTTTAATCTAACATGAAAGAGTGTCCAAAGTAGACACGTACCTGGCACAAAATCCAACTAGAAGCCCACACTGATCCCAACATTGTAACATGCCAAGCACCAAGGATGATGTAGCAGTTTATCCGGCAGACTGTGATGCATTAGCTAGCCTGACTGCAAGGCAGTCTGAGTTACACTGCAGCACGCGCTGTGAGAGACTGTTTTACACTGGGGCTTTTCCAAGCAAAGAAATCTTGAATCAAGGATGTACCTCTTTTGAAAATCAACTGCCCATATATATAAATAGATATAGCTGTGGACTCCTAATTCTGATTCACTGATCTATATGCCTATCCCTGTAGCAATGCCACACAGCCTTGATAACTGTGGCTTTACAGTCAGTTTTTGAAATCAGGTAGTTTAAGTCTTCCAACTTGGCTCTCCTTTTCCGTAATTGTTTTGTCTATTCTAGGTCCTTTGAGTTTCCATGTAAATTTTAGGATGAGTCTGGCAAATTCTAGAAAGAAAAAACAAATCCTCCTGGGATTTTGACATGGACTGTGAATTTATAGATCAATTTAGGGAAAAATCACCATTTTGACAATATTGAGTTTTCCAATTCCCAAACATGGACTGTCTCTCCATTTACAGGCATACCTCATAGATATTGCGGGTTCGGTTCCACAATTCACCACCACAATAAAGTGAATATTGCAATAAAGCAAGTCACATGAATTTTTTGGTTTCCCAATGCATGGAAAAGTTATGTTTACTCTATACTATAGTCTACTAAGTGTTCAATAATAGCATTATGTCTACCAAAAAATGTACATACCTTAATTTTAAAAGATTTTATTGCTAAAAAATGCTAACCATCATCTGACAATGCAGGGTTGTCACAAACCTTCAATTTGTAAAATGCAATTATCTGTGAAGTGCAATAAAGCGAGTGCAATAAAACAAGGTCTGCCTGTATTTAGACTTTAAATTTCTTCAATTTCTCTCAGCAATGTAATATAATTTATTTTTATTTTTATTTTTTGGCTGTGTTGGGTCTTAGTTGCAGTGCACGGCCTTTTTGCTTCATTGCAGTGTGCAGGCTTCTCTCTAGTTGTGGCATGTGGGCTCTGCAGTTGCAGCACGCAGGCTCAGTTGCCCCATGGCATGTGGGATCTTAGTTCCCCGACCAGGGATCGAACCGGCATCTCGGGCATTGCAAGACGGATTCTTAACCACTGCACCACCAGGGAAGTCCCAGTAATATAATTTTTAATGTACAAGTATTACACTTTTTTTGTTGAATTTATTCCTAAGCATTTTATTATTTTCAATGCCATAGTGAATAAAATTATTTTAATTTAATTTTTTGCTTGTTCATTGCTAGCTAGTATGCAGAAATACAACTAATTTTTGTATATGGATCTTATAGCCTGTGACCTTGCTAATCTCATTTTAAAATCCTTAACAACTTTATTGAGATATAATTCACATACCATATATTTCAGCCATTTAAAGTATATAATTCAATGGTTTTTATTATATTCACATGGTTGTGAACCATCATCACAATCAATTTTAGAACATTTTCATTACCCCCAAAAGAAACCCTGTACTCAGTAGCAGACACTCCCTATTTCCCCCAAACCCCTCCCCAG
The DNA here is from genome assembly GCF_965194825.1 of Balaenoptera physalus. Classification (NCBI taxonomy): domain Eukaryota; kingdom Metazoa; phylum Chordata; class Mammalia; order Artiodactyla; family Balaenopteridae; genus Balaenoptera; species Balaenoptera physalus. The sequence continues at coordinate 43,055,633 of NC_138901.1, forward strand.
TCCTAGGCAATGACTAATCTACTTTCTGTCTTTATAGATTTGCCTATTCTAGATATTTCATATAAATGGAATGATATCATATGCAGCTTCTTTCACTTAGCATAATGTTTTCAATGTTGTAGCATGTATCCATACTTCATTTCTCTTTATGGCCAAATAATTTTCCACTGTATGGCCATACCATATTTTGTTTATCCATTTATCAGTTGATGGATACTGGGTTGTTTCCCCTTTGTAGTTATTATAAATAATGTTGCTGTGGACATTCATGTACAAGTTTTTATGTGAACATATGCTTTCATTTCTTATGGGTATATAACTAGGAATGGAATTGTTGGAACATATGGTAAATATTTAGTTTCATAAGAAATTTCCAAATTATTTTCCAGACTGGCTGTATCATTTACATTCCCACCAACTATGTACAAGTTTTCCAATTACTCCACATTCTTGCAAACATTTGGTGTTGTCACTAGTTTTTATTTTAGGCACTCTGACAGTTGTATAGTAATACTTACTGTCTTAATTTGCACTTCCCTAATAGCTAGTGATTTTGAACATCTCTTCACATCTTTATTTGCCATCTGTATATCCTCTTTGGTGACATTTGCTTCTTTTAAATTTCTCTCTCCTTACTGAGAATATTATTTATTGATTCATTGTTGTCATACTTTTAAAAAATTCTTTAAACATGCTTTCTTTTGGTTCTTTGAATACATTTATGATACCTGATTTGAAGACTCTGTCTGCTAATCCAGCATCTATACACTCAGAGACTGTCTATATTGACTTTTTTCCTAAATATGGGCTAACTTTCCCATTTCTTTTCACATCTCATGATTTTTTTGTTGAAAACTTATTAAATAATTTATTGTAGCATCTCTGGATTCTGATTTCTTTTACCCATGAAGATTGTTGTTGTTACTAATGTTTGCTTGTTTGTTTTTCTTTCTTGGCATAATAATTTGCCTGGGCTAAATCTGTGAAATCTCTCTCCCCCAAAGTGTACAATCACTGATGCCTCAGCTCAATTTCTTCTTATCATGTGTTTTTATGTTTCAACCTCCTTTCTAAGGGGTTACCTCTATGTCTGCAAAACTTAAATGTCAGCCAGTGATTAGGCAGGGGTTATACCCAAACACCTGAGGCCAGTAAGGCTTTTGTACTCTGTTCATGTGTCTGTGTGTAAGGCAGAGTAGCACATTCAAAGTTCAGGACGTTTTCAAGTATGTCCTGGCTTTAACTTTCTGCTGAGCCCTGTCATGTCCACTCTGTGCACGCACGCAGGTTCAACCAGCAATATGCTCACCCCCACCATAAACACACCTCAGGCTAGTAGAGCGGTTGGCCCACCTCTCTCATCCCCTGCCAGATGGTCACTTCTACTGACAATGCCACTGGGGAGCAAGGGCATCATCCACCACCCAAAAGGAGTATGCTCCCTTCAACTGCAGCATCAAAAACTCCAGCCCTTATGGCATACCCACAGTGGCACAACCTCCATGCCAATCAAGCTGAGGGAAGGGAATGGGAAAAGTCCTGACAGGAACACCACAGAATCCTACTGTTCTTATTGAATTTCAGCAGTTTTTCAAATAGAAGCTTCTCTCAGACTGTTGTATGCCTTATAGTTGATTTTAAGGCTGAAATGGTTTTGTCAAGCTTTGAGTTGCTTTTTGGGATTAAGGATTTGTTCATCTCCTCACTAAGTTATAGCTGGAAGTCCTGCCTGTTTTATCTACTTTTTGAGATGTAACTTCATACAATAAAGTACAAAGTCTTAATTATATACTCAATTAATTTTACATATGTACATATGCACATAACTAACCACTCCATTAAGATACCGATTATTTCCAGAGTCTCAGAAGGCTCCAGTGTGCTTCCTTTCCAGTCAATATCTTCCCCAATGTAAACACTATTCTGAACTCTATCACCATCAGTTTTGCCTGTTTTTGAACTTCATATGTATAGTGCCGTACTGTATGTATTTGATCAATATTATGTCCATGAAATTCACCCATGTTGTGGCATAGCAGTAGTTTGTTCATTTTCATTGTGTGACTACTGCATGATTTATTTATTCTATTGTTGGACATTCTGTTTTTTATGAATTTTGACTATACTTGAACTTCGTTTTTCGTGGACAAATGCACTCATTTCTTTCGGGTAAATAGCAAGGAAAGGACTTGCTTGTTGATAGAGTATATGTATGTTTACGGCTGTAAAAGATACTGCCCAAATACTTTTCTAAAGTGGCTGTGCCTACGTTTATTCCCGTCAGCTATGTATGAGACTTCCATGTGACGCACACCCTTGCTAACACTTGACATTGCCAGTCTTTTAATTTTGGCCTTTTTGGTTGGGATAGCAATTAATTCATTGTGATTTTTAATTTGCAAACCCCTGATGATCAACGATATTAAACAGCTTATTTTCATAAGCTTATTTGCCGTCCAGGTATCTTCTTTTGTGAAGTTCAAGTCTTTTCCTTATATTTCTATTGGGTTGAAATGTCTTCAAAAGACACTGAAATATCTTTTTCTCATTGATTTGTAGGATTCTGACAGTGAGATTAATTAATATTCCTCTTTCAGCAACTGAGAACAATTAGGCAAAAAACATCAAGGAAACAGAAAAACAGCACAATTGAAAAACTCAACTTAACTGACATGTATAGAATTTTATAACCAACAACTACAAAATACACATTCTTTGCAAGTATTTATAAAACTTTACCAGGGAATTCCCTGGCAGTCAAGTGGTTAGGACTCAGCGCTTTCACTGCTGAGGGCTCAGGTTCAATCCCTGGTCGGGGAACTAAGATCCTGCAAGCTACACGGCACAGCCAAAAAAAAAATCCAAAAAACAAAAACAAAACAAACCAAACAAAAAAAACTTTACCAAAGTAGACCATATGCTAAGCCATAAAGTATAAACAAATTTCAAAAATTTGAAATTACATAGAGTATATCCTCTGAATACAATGGATTAAACTAAAAATCAATGACAAAGATAAGAATATGAGTACAGATACAAGTAAGCTTGAAATTAAGTGTTGGGAGGAAGAATTTCTGGCCTGATAGTTTCTATTTTCTCCATGAAATATGAGGCAAAGTTATGAACTGAAAGTGTGTCTAGAAGAGGCAGGGACTAGCAGAAAGGGAGACTGCTGGTTTAAGGACAATGGAGAAAGAATGAAACTGTTGTGGAAAAAAATGGAAGGCCAAATTTCCAGAAGAGAACTACAAAATAGGAGAAAGAACAAGAATTTCACAGCACAGTCAGCATTTGAGAAGGACCTTAAAACGTGAGGACCCCAAAGTATGAAAGGAATTTCAACAGTCAGGAGAAGGGCGTTCCAATAAGAAAACCTGAGAGAGCTTGGGGGAGGAGAAAGAAAGAGGGGTGGGGGGAGTAGTGGGAGGGGGAGGGGGAGGAGAGGGGGGGAGAGGGAGCAAGTGAGCAGATCCTATTTTGCCCTTAAGTAACTATTGTATTTTCTTCCTGGCCATCAACTTCTTAAGAGGTGAACTTGAAATTCCTGTTCTTTCACCATTTGTTCACTACTTTATCTCTTGCCATCTACTGAAAGCTGTTCGCCTCAGGCTTCTCCTACTCCTAACTCCAGTGCTTTGTCTCCGTCTTTCATCTCTATTCACCACTTCATGTCACATCTTCTACCTTAAAATCATCTTTCCTCTGGTTTTCTTGGTTCTCCTTCTACCTCACCGATCATTTCCTGTCTCCTTTTTCCCCCTCCTTCCACCTGAAGGTAGACATTTCCTTAAGATACGTTTCCCTTCTACCTATATACTCTTCCTCACAGTGATCAAATCTACTTGCACAACTTTAATTTCAATGCAACAAACATTTATTAAGCATATACTATATGCCAGGCATTGCTCTAAACTCTGGAAAAGTGGTCCTCAGCTCAGGTTTCAGATCAGACTCACCTGGAGAGTAGCAGAATGACCGGAGACTGTAATTTAATCAGTCTGAGACAGGGCTCAGGAATCCATATTTCTTTAAAGCTCTGCAGATGATTCTGCTGTACAGCCAAACCTAAATACTGTTTTCCATCTTTTTTTTTTAAAAAAAATAAATTTATTTATTTATTTATTTTTGGCTGCATTGGGTCTTCGTTGCTGTGCGCAGGCTTTCTCTAGTTGCAGCGAGCGGGGGCTACTCTTCATTGTGGTGCACGGGCTTCTCACTGTGGTGGCTTCTCTTGTTGCGGAGCATGGGCTCCAGGCGCACGGGCTTCAGTAGTTGTGGCTCTCAGGCTCAGTAGTTGTGGCGCACGGGCTTAGTTGCTCCACGGCATGTGGGATCTTCCCGGACCAGGGCTCGAATCCGTGTCCCCTGCATTGGCAGGCGGATTCTTAACCACTGTGCCACCAGGGAAGTCCCCATGTTTTCCATCTTATATATGTCTTAGTGTTAGGGGAACCACTGACTGAAACCGCCCACCCTGGCCAGGCAAGATAGTAGCTGCTTGCAACAGGAGGTCCTGGTAAGGAACGCAGAACTAACAAGCTCCCAACAACTGGAAGAATTTGGGAAAGGTCAAAAGGAGAGAGGAGACGCCAGTCCCTGTGTCCTACCAACCTCCCAGAATCCTTCTCGCTGGAATCCATCTTGGCTGAGTGAAGCCCACACCACCAGGAAGGAACCCTGAGTCAGAGTGATTGGCCAGAGACAACTGGAAACTAACCCAATTACCATAAAACCTGAGACTGCGAGCCACGCGGCAGAGCAGATCTCCTGGGTTCCCTTACCCTACTGTTCTCCTCCTGGGCACCCCTTCCCAATAAAGTCTCTTGCTTTGTCAGCACATGTGTCTCCTCGGACAATTCACTTCTGAGTGTTAAACAAGAGCCCACTCTCGGGCCCTGGCAGGGGTCCTTCTTCCTGCAACATTAGTATGACATACAAGATCCTTAACCATCTGACCTTTATCTCACCACCCTCTTCTTCCACTGCTCTAACTACCCTGTCCCCCTTACATTCCAGTGATACTCCATGTCTTACAACTGCCTGAACATGCTAGATGTTTCCACAGTCTGGTACCTTTACACATGTTGTCAACCTCACCATCTCTACCCTTCCTACTACACACACACCTATCTCTGTTAGCTTGTCTTGTCTGTTTTCTGTTCATCCTTCAAAACCCAGTTCAAACATCTCTGAGACATTAGTGGGCCCCTTACAGATCTCATTAAGCCCATCATAATGATTACAGCTGTTGTGAGTATTAGAAATAACATTAGCGGACTTCCCTGGTGACGCAGTGGTTAAGAATCCACCTGCCAGTATAGGGGAACGGGTTCAAGCCCTGGTCCGGGAAGATCCCACATGCCGCGGAGCAACTAAACCCGTGTGCCACAACTACTGAGCTGGTGCTCTAGAGCCCGCGAGCCACAACTACTGAGCCCGCGTGCCACAACTACTGAAGCCCGCGTGCCTAGAGACTGTGCTCCGCAACAAGAGAAGCCACCACAATAAGAAGCCTACACCCGCAACGAAGAGTAGCCCCTGCTCACCGCAGCTAGAGAAAGCCCTCATGCAGCAACGAATGCCCAACACAGCCAAAAATAAATAAATAAATGTTTTAAATAATTGGAAAAAAAAAAAGAAAGAAAGAACATGAGGACCCTGGCACAGTGTTTGGCTAGACAATAAAATATCCTATGGATAATGGAGACCCACTGAATAGTGCTGTGAGATGATCAGTTTACCTTAGAGAGATGACAATGGCCATGTGGTGCTTATACTGTATGGGGAAAGAGACTGGAGAAGCGCTAAAATACTATTGCCATAATCCAAATAAGAAATAAGAGCAAGAGCGATGGCAGTAGCGATGGAAAGAAGGGGACGAATTCAAGAATTATTGGGGGATAGCATCAACAAGAATATGTAGGGCTTCCCTGGTGGCGCAGAGGTTAAAAATCCTCCTGCCAATGCAGGGGACATGGGTTTGAGCCCTGGTCCGGGAAGATCCCACATGCCACAGAGCAACTAAGCCCGAGCACCACAACTACTGAGCCTGTGCTCTAGAGCCCGCGAGTCACAACTACTGAGCCCACACGCCACAACCACTGAAGCCTGCGTGCCTAGAGCCTGTGCTCCGCAACAAGAGAAGCCACTGCAAATGAGAAGCCCGTGGACCGCAACGAAGAGGAGCCCCTGCTCACCGCAACTAGAGAAAGCCCGCGCACAGCAACAAAGACCCAGCGCAGCCAAGAATGAATAAGTAAATAAATAAAAACAAAAAACAAGCCTATTCAAGCACCTAAGAGGGAAGGATCAGAAAATAGAATTGGGAGATTATGTTCGTAAAACATAGGGAGTAGTTTCAACAGCGAGAGAAAAGTCAACACTGTTGACTGGGGCCATTAGGAGGTGACCAGTGAGTTTTCTAAGAGTAGCTACAAGAAATGGTAAATGCAGAAGCCCAACTGCACTAGATTAAGAAGTGAATGGGACTACCAGTTGAAAGTGTGAGCATTTGTTTATTACTGTTCCCTACCAAAATCACAAAAATGACAATAAAATAGCAAAAGAGGTATAAAGATATAAGGACAAAGAGAATGGTAGAAGAGACCCCCAACAGACTATAGATGTCAAAAAATTTTTTGGAAAATAGAAAGTAGATCGTCAAGGAGTAATAAACTGCCTCAGAAACCAAAGAGCCCATAGTAGGGAAAGCCACTTAGAAACAAGCATAACTCTACTTTAGCACTCTGAAAAAGTCACGTTTATGAAAGATTTTTAAGGACATGAGAAAATATTGTTATGTGGGGAAAAAAAGCAGGAAACAGAGCTGTGTATTCATTACAACATCACCTATGTATATACTTTTTAATGAAATTTATCCTTAAGGGGTAAAAAACACTGAAAGGAAACATATCAGATATTAACAGCAGTTATTGCTGGATGATCATATCCTGGATTGTTTTTTATTTCTTTCTTTATACTTTTTGGATTTCCAAATTTTCTCTAATAAGCGTACATCTCATAATTTTTAAAAATTTAAGTAGTAAAAGCAAACTTCCCTTTTAAATTCATATTAACAGGAAAAACAGAGGGGGAAAATGTATGCATTACACTAGAAGTACTAAAAGGAATAAACACTTTCAAGCAGCTGTCCTGAACATTAGAACATTTGTAATTTCATGCCTACAATTAGCTACATTTGTAGAATAAACTCTGGAGACTATAATACGGACACAGACAGAGACAGCTCCTGTTTTCTGAATGGAAAGAAGGAATGAGTGGGAGATAGAGACAGGAAACTACTGCCCTCAGCAAAAAAGTACCACGTTGCAGATCTCATAATGACCTTCTCTGTCTACTACACTTCTGAGGTACCATGGCAACTGGGAACCTCAGAATATCAAGGAAGGAGTATTGAGAGTAAAGAGTTCGGAGAGCTGCTGGGGGAAGGGGGGAAGCTCAGGGAAGCTAAATGGGAAATCCTAAGAAAGCCAAACATAAGAACACTCTCACAGGCCCATCGGCAAGCAAAGCCATAATATAAACTCAAAACTAGAGCCAGTTTCCTTATTCCCCATGTCACAGCTCGAGAGAGATGAGCCAAAAGATAGGAAGGGGAAATGAAGTTTCCTGCCCTCTCAATAATGGTTATTTTCAACATATAAAATTATAACGTTGACAGTAAATGTTTGCTGTAATCAAAAGCCTTTCAGATCTAAATTCCCAAAAGCCCTAATATGAAAATTTACCTCACAAATGGACTCCTCCATAATAAATAATATATTATACCAGTACGGCACATTTTACTTTTCCAAAGGCTTTTGCAGCTATTTATTTTCACCTCCATCACTAGATTTAAATGAAATCACTTCAGACTCAGGAGTTTAAAAGTGAGAGACTAAAAAATAAAGAGAATCCTTGTTTCTTTCCAGGTCAAACACAAATATATACAGCTAAAACTAGAAAGCTCTTGTTCTTCATAGCTTTTGGTCAAATCGTACTATATTTTATAATGGTCACTTTCATTATGATTGTACAATCCACTAAAATATCATCATTAATGCAACACCAAATTGTTGTGCTACACATGCTATAACAATAAAAAGTGTGGAATGGTAAATTATCCTTTATTTTTCCTTCCATTTATCTCTATACCACCAAACTAACACTAGTAGCCATATACTTTCATGATTTGCTACCTTCCTTTTCAACGAGTCACTGTCACCAAAAAAAAAGAGGGTACCGATAGATTAAGAAATTTAAGGGATATAATATACAACGTATGGTCCTGGATTTGATACCAGTTTGGATGAACCAGGATTTTAGAGTCAACTGGAGAAATTTGAATGTGGTGTACATATTAGATGAGATGAAAATTTATTGAAATACAAAAGTGGAAATTTTTGACAAAAAGGAGACTGTAAAACAATGTGTACAGGATGATCTCATTTCAGTAGCAAGAAACGCATATGCACATATGCACAGAAAAGGATCCAGAAGACTATACAATAGGGTATTAGCAGGAGTTATCTCTGGGTGGTGGATATACAAGGCTTTATGTTTGCTTTCTAGTATTTTGTTTTTAATTTTCCTTATTGCTTCTTTAATAAAGCATTATGTAAAAATATATTTTCAGGGACTTCCCTGGCAGTCCAGTGGTTAAGACTTTGTCTTCCAATGCAGGCGGTGCAGGTTCAATCCCTGGTCCAGGAGGTAAGAGCCCACATGCCTCACGGCCAAAAAACCAAAACATAAAACAGAAGCAATATTGTAACAAATTCAATAAAGACTTTAAAAAAAAAAGGTCCACATCAAAAAAAAAAAATCTAAAAAAAATATATATATATTTTCTAACTTCTGTCCCTTTTAAACAAGGCTGACATTTAATTAGAGAAAAATTGCTCAAAGAGACCACAACCTATCTATTACACCCAGGGTTCTTGTTTTAGTGTAGTGGCTGACAGTATGCGCTCTGACTGGGCAATTCCCCATCCATAAACTCCCCATCCATAAATTGTGGGTAATAAGAGTATATTATTACTTACCTCGTGGGTTTGCTGTGGTGGAGATTAAGTGTGACACTCCACATAAAGCACATCAGAGAGTTTGGCATATAGTAAAGCCCTTGATAATGTTACCAATCATTACTATTATTTTTCTAATTAGTCACTGAGAAAACAGGACTGCTAATTCATACAGACAATGTGAAAAATAGGATAGGATGTAGCAGGAACAGGTCAGCTCTCTCTCACTATTCTTGTTCCCTATAACTTCCCTCTTGACCCAGTCAATGGGAATGGAAGCTGAGAGCCACTCCCAGATGCTCTCAGATTCTAACTAAGGTTAGAATCACCTTATTTCTTATGGATGAAGCTCGGTACAGCTCTATATGAAATTTTTAATATGACCATGAAGTGCGGTATCTAGGAGCTGATCCCAAATTCGGTATATTACCTGTCTGCATTCCGTGACTGGCATCATTGGAGAAACTTTAAAGATTATTTCTAATTAGAAAATAGCATCAAAACTCTCTAGTTAGATTCTTCTGAAGAGTCAAACACATTATAGACAATCTCATATGTGAATTCTAAATTTTCTAAGATATTGGTAAAGTACTTTTCTTTCTAGACCATAAAGGAGATAGGAATATAACTCACCTTCAAGAAGCCCTCCCTGAGTGAACTGAGTGACTCTCTCCTTCCACAGCAGCAACTACTTTCTTAAACCCCAGCTACAGGACATCTTAGGCTTTATATATATATATATATATATATATATATATATATATATATATATATATATATATACACATATATATACATACACATATATACATATACACACACACAAACAACAGCATTTACAGATTGTTCGCAAATAAAGTCATTAACCAAACATGCTTGCTAAGCATAAAATGTTGGCCCTTTGATATTTTGAGTATACATTTTTAAGAAGTTTAAGAGAAAATTGAGATGGAGTTTCAAATACATGAATTATAGTATAAAAAAGACTTAAAGAAATCACAGTACCTTAAGAGGTAAAAGATTCAACTGTGAGGCTAACCTGTCTCAAACTGGACTTCAACCAGGAAATCAGCATACTATTTGACAAAACTGATTACTATCTTTGTTTGTTTGATAGTGTGATAGTGTGGGGTAATCTGGATTTGCACAGCATTGTAAGTATGCAGAACAATCTGACCTCAGGTGGCATCCCACAAGGAGCAGAGAAAATGTCAATATCCATACAACTAGATGGCTCTATTATATGCCACCAAATCATACATTAGGTATCAAAATTGAGATGCCTACATTCAGTCTTTAATGGTTTTTCTCCTCAAATGTTCAATTAAATATTAATAATGAACTTCGCCCTCCAACCTTGGCAGCTGCAGCCTGACCCCGAGTGAGCTGCCTCAGCCCCCTACCCCAGGAGACCACCAGATCACCTTTTCCCAAGGTCTACTGACAGAACTGCCCAAGGCCAATGTGTATTCCTCCATCATGTGCTGACCTTGGCAAAGCTGCCAGAGATATTTTCAACAAAGGATTTGGTTTTGGGCTGGTGAAACTAGATGTGAAAACAAAATCATGCAGTGGGGTGGAATTCTCAACATCTGGTTAATCTAAAACAGACACTGGTAAAGTTACTGGGACCTTGGATACCAAATATAAATGGTGTGAGTATGGTCTGACTTTCACAGAAAAGTGGAACACTGATAACACTCTGGGAACAGAAATCGCTATTGAAGACCAGATTTGTCAAGGTTTGAAACTGACATCCGATACCACCTTTTCACCAAACACGGGAAAGAAAAGCGGTAAAATCAAGTCTTCTTACAAGAGGGAGTGTGTAAACCTTGGTTGTGATGTTGGCTTTGATTTTGCTGGACCTGCAATCCACGGTTCAGCGGTCTTTGGTTATGAGGGCTGGCTTGCTGGGCACCAGATGACTTTTGACAGTGCCAAATCAAAGCTGACAAGGAATAATTTTGCAGTGGGCTACAGGACTGGGGACTTCCAGCTACACACTAACGTCAATGATGGGACAGAATTTGGAGGGTCAATTTATCAGAAAGTACGTGAAGATCTTGACACTTCAGTAAACCCTGCTTGGAACCAACTGCACTAGCTTTGGCACTGCAGGAACCAACTGCACTAGCTTTGGCATTGCAGCTAAATATCAGTTGGATCCCACTGTTTCCATTTCTGCAAAAGTCAACAACTCTAGTTTAATTGGAGTGTGTGCTACACTCAGACTCTGAGGCCTGGTGTGAAGCTTACACTGTCTGCTCTGGTAGATGGCAAGAGCATTAATGCTGGAGGCCACAAGCTTGGGCTTGCCCTGGAGTTGGAGGCTTAATCCACCTGAACGAAACCTCTGAGAATGGATATCAGAAGATTTGGCCTTAATATATTTCCAATGTGACCAGCCGGCTTTCCCTGCCCCCCAGAAGGTGATCAAAACAAAGGATGATCTAAACAAGAGCTGTATTTTAAATATTTAGAGAGTTACTTGTTAGCTGGTTTCTAGTTGAATTGGTTATCTATCTAGTTACCAATGCTGCAGTCGTGCAGTCACTTATACATTATTTAAATATATTTAACTGTTAAATGCGCTACCCACCAATAATGAAATAGACCTTTATGAAAACTGAAAAAAAAATAATAATAGTAAGGTTCAGAAATGTATCGACCTAGCTGATATACAGGTCACAAACCCTAGCTGATCGTCTCTAAAAATAAAAAGCCAAAGCACAGTTTTCTACCATGATGCCTATATATTCCCACCAAGCTACAACTACTTTCTTAGGGTATTATTTTCAAATGTCTGGGTCATAAAGCTTAGAGAGTGATTAATCCAATCTTACCCTGGCACTCTAGAAAACATGTGATGCAAGTCATCTCCAACTCTGGAAAAGTCTATTTTCTTTTTCTGCCTATTCATCCATCACACCCACTAGACTTCTCATTGAGCACCTAAAACAAAGCCCTAACCTGAGAGAGGGGCCCACTCTCATCCTTTACTATGGCAATTACTTCACTTGGTTTTAGATGACCTCCAGTTAGCATCTTTTGAGAATGTACCTGCCTCTTTAATCTGTATCAGCTGTGAAGGATTAAGACTATTCATTCTGGGAGCTAATCCTAAACTCAGCCAGTCTCTATTTAATTTGGGTTCAAAGGGCGAAAAGGAGTATCTGAATCAATATCATCATTTTCACAGATGAGGAATATGAGTCCAAAGAGGTAACATGAATTGTCTGTGGTCACCTACTTAATTGGTGGCAAATGTCAGAACAGTCCTTTCTAATATATAAAATGAATTTGGAACAACTTAAATTACCCCCCAAGGGGCTTCCCTGGTGGCGCAGTGGTTGAGAATCTGCCTGCCAATGCAGGGGACACTGGTTCAAGCCCTGGTCTGGGAAGATCCCACATGCCGCAGAGCAAGTAGGCCCGTGAGCCACAATTACTGAGCCTGCGCGTCTGGAGCCCGTGCTCCTCAACAAGAGAGGCCGTGACAGTGAGAGGCCCGCGCACCGCGATGAAGAGTGGCCCTCACTTGCCACAACTAGAGAAAGCCCTCGCACAGAAACGAAGACCCAACACAACCAAAAATAAATAAATAAATAAATAAAAATTATAAATAAATAAATAAATAAATAAATAAATTACCCCCCAAGGACATCATATCCACAAGTGACTTAAGAAATAAATCAATGGGGACTTCCCTGGTGGTGCAGTGGTTAAGAATCCACCTGCCAATGCAGGCAACACGGGTTCGATCCCACATGCCGCAGAGCAACAAAGTCCATGTGCCACAACTACTGAGCCTACGCTCTACAGCCTGCGAGCCACAACTACTGAGCCCACACATCGCAACTACTGAAGCTCACACGCTCTAGGGCTGGCGTGCTGCAACTACTGAGCCCATGTGCTGCAATTACTGAAGCCCAGGGGGCCTAGAGCCCATGCTCCACAACAAGAGAAGCCACCACAATGAGAAGCCCACATGCCACAACAAAGAGTAGCTCCCGCTCACCACAACTAGAGAAAGCCCGTGCGCAGCAATGAAGACCCAATGCAGCCAAAAAAAAAAAAAAAAGTGATGGAAGTTAAAAAAAAAAAAATGAATCAATGGAGAACCTTTGTTCTATTTTGGAACATTAGCTATCTGAGAAGCAAGTAGAAACTGGCACTGTCTCCTTCCCAGGCTGCTGATCACACATCAATCCGTGGTTCCTCCACAAGCTACAGGCATGAGTTTTGCAACAGAAGGGCATGCAAAGAAATTCTCAAGTGCTCATACCACTGACCCCATAGACTTTGCAATAAGAGCCATCAACTTTGGGAATGATTTGGCAACTATAAACTGCCTTGTAATATCATCAGCTGAATTTCTTATAATTATATTTATCTCACCATTGCCAAACTCACAATTTCCTAATCCAATGAATGGATATCCTGCTTCACTTGGCCTCAAATTGGACAAATTTCTCAAGTGCTGTGTGGCTTTAAGGATTTAGATTTCATCCAGTCTTTCTCAACAGGGGCACCATCACATTGTGAGAACAATTCTCCATTGTGTGTGATTATCCAGTACATTGCAGAAGGTTTAGAATCTTTGGTCCTGGCCTTCTCGATGCAAGTAATCCCACCAGTCACAACCCCCACTCATTTACAAATGACCTCAGGGATACCGCCCCCAGTATTAGCCTTCAGGCCAACCATTAAGTGAACTATTAAGTAAGAAAAAATGTTTACATAAAGATAAAAACCTGACCTCTTTTCCCTGCTACTAAATACTGACTTCTATTCCTCTTTTTAGCCCAGAGATTAGATATAATACTTTATTCATTAACTCCTAAAAACCAACTTTGTCTGCACTAGTTATATAATTAAAACACTTGTATGGTCAGGGAAATAGGGGAGAAAAGTTACTTCAATGGAATCCGGGCATCTAACTTTGAATTCCAGTCTTCTAGCTATTTACCTTTAGGCAAGTTATTTTCTCTCTTTAGACCTCAGTTTTCTCATCTATTTAAATAAAAGGCATTAGGCTAAATTATCTCGCTGGTTCATTGCAGTTCTAGGAAAAGTAAAACATAATTAACTTGCTTAACTCTTTTCTTTCGACCTCCACGTAGCCAAACAGGGGTGACCACTGACACTCACTACTTCATGTTTCAGAAGCAAGGACCCCAAATCCCCAGGGATAACCATAAGGCAGGACAGTCGCATTTAGCCAGACCCAGTATAGGATTTTACTACAGAATCTGTATCTTGAGTGTATAAAAAGGAGCTGAATTATTTTATGATCCATTAATTAGAGAAGCACCAAGATAATAACAGCAGCAATAGTCACCCTAATTTATGTTTATCTAGGCTAACCGATAATCTCAACCCTGGCTGTATATCAGAATCACTCAAATAGCTTTAAAAAAAAATGCCCCAGCTCCAAGCCAGGCCAGTATCACCTGAATCAGAATTTCTGGGGATGAGGATCATTTCTTAAGGTCCCCCAAGCGATTCTGATGTACAGTAAAAACCAAGAACCACTAATTCAGACTTTTCAATCCAAGAAATGCAAAGCAAATGACCAAAAGTTCACACACTGGTTGTACAATCAAATATCAATAAATAAGAATAATCTAGTGTTACTATTTACTGGCATTCTCAATTACATGTAGAGAATCGCATTTCTAGAGAAAAAGGAGAGCTCTACAACAACCCCTTGTTCCTCAATAAAGACTGGCCCTGCCAGAATTAGAATATAACTTTCTGACATGATAAAGCAGTTCAAAGAAAGATTACTACAAATTTGCCCACCCCTGGAAAAGTCCTATCAATCATCAGGCAGTTATAACAGTGTTAGTCAAAGTAGTACGGAGACTGAAATTCCTCACTCTTACTTGCTAGGTCTCACTAAAAGACCTAGCATGTGGGAGGAATGGGAGAAAGTTTAGAGGAACATTTAGGAAAAGACACTTTCAAAACCTGCACTCCAGGCAAAATACATCATTTCCCACTTACTCATCAAAAAGTCCAATGATACAGAAAAAGGTGAAAAAATCTTGGCTCAAATTATTCTTGCTCTTTTCAGAACAAGATCAGTGAAACCAATAGGACAGATTAAATAAGTAAAACATTAAACTTCTCTGACTTACCTCATGTGTAAGGCCAAGCCATCCTGTAGGCTAGAGATCCCCAAGTCAGAGAGCGTATCTGAGCAGACAGAGGCTGGTGACAGAGAGCCCTCCTTCTCCTCCAGTAGGTCCAGCTTCACCAGGTTGCTAATCTCATCCTCTGAGTTATCTTCAGACACGGAACCAATTATGAATCGGGAGTGCTGGTTCAGCTCCACAGGTTTGGCCAAGGAAGAAGGTTCATCCATTATTCCTTCAAAATGATCTCTCAGGGCTATGGAGAAGATGAAGGGTAAGTGAGAAAAGCAGGTTATGGATAATAACCTGTATCTGAGGAAAGTCACAGGTTAGACCTAGTACACCACAGCTGGCACTTGGAAGCAAGGCAGAGTTTGAGAACTAGTTTATTTGGCTATTCTTTTTCAAGGCCTTTGCTTTCTAAAAGAAAAGAAAATCCAGATCATGGGAACTATGCCTAAAAAATTAAAATCAGTTCCCTTTTCCTCAAAGAACATTCTCTCTAAAAACTATAAGCCGTTCCCAATATCTATCAATTTGGTGATGTCCAAGAGATAATAATGATCAGTGGAGAAATCTCTGCAGTAGGTGAAAGCTGCTGGTTGTGATACTGCGATTTCAGTTGTTAGTATTGGGGAGAATGCAGGGTAAGGGTTTGGGGAGAGCGGTGGTCATTTGAAACTTGGTGTTTACATAACTATCATCTGGTTCCAAACACTATACTGTGAGAGGCTATGAATTTTACATAAGTGTATATACATATAAATATACACACATGAAGTACATTAACATATGTACATACATATATAAGGCAAACTAAATGCGTGTATACATATACTACACACACACACAGCTTGCTTTAAAACAAACTCCAGATGAGTATTTTTTAATTTAAAAAAATCTTTACTTGTCTTCATGAGTTTTTTCTTAAATCACATCTGTTAAAAATTCACCCCAGGGATTTTGCTGGTGGCGCAGTGGTTAAGACTCCGTGCTCCCAATGCAGGGGGCCTGGGTTCGATCCCTGGTCAGGGAACTAGATCCCACATGCATGCCACAACTAAGAGTTTGCATGCCACAACTAAGGAGCACACGTGCTGCAACTAAGGAGCTGGTGAACCACAACTAAGGAGCCCATGGGCTGCAACTAACACCTGGCGTAACCAAATTAATTAATTAATTAATTAATTAATTAATTTTTTAAAAACTTTAAAAAAAAAATTTTCACCCCAAAATGTCTGTTTGGGACTCTAATGTGCTGGTTGCTGACATTGATAGGGAGAAAGTGAATCTACTATCAAATTTAAAATTTATAATTAAAATTATGGAGCTGTTATCTCAATTAAGTACAAGTTTTCTAGATACAGGGCCTTACTAGTCAGGATTAGATGTTTCCAACCGCTAGCAAACTAATTAACAAAGACCAAAACATAGTTCAAAGCTCACAACCACAATAAAAACCCAAACTAAATGAAACAATATTTATTCTGTCATTTCAAAAATGCTATTTAAAAGTCAAAACTACACATCAAATTAGTATTAAACAGCTTGTAGCCTGACCAACGATTTTAATTCAGAGTAATGATTCCCAGTCCTGATATTGAGGTGCCCTCAGAGAAGGTTATAAATAAATAATAAACTTATTATTAATAATTTTATATGCTGTAAACCACTTTGATGTATGAAAGTAAACAGTAGTATTCTTTGACATTAGATAATAAAACATCAAGATTTTAAAATATTTGACAATCATCACTAAATATGTTAAAAACGACACGTGCACCATTATTTCGGTGTAATTTATGAATCAGAGCTTATTTGTTTACAAAAACACAACAGAATCTGTAAACCCTAGAGCAGTGGTTTGCAAAGCGTGGTTGCCCGACCACAGCAGCAGCCACAGCAACCGCATCACCTGGGCTCTACCACAGACTAGCGAACTGTACTGGAACCTACAGGTTGGGGCATGGTAATCTATATTTTAACAAGTCCTGAAATTTGAGAACCACTGTGCTAGAAGAATGAAACAGTAATAAAAAATTGCCAGGAATGCTAAAAATACCTATAGACATTTCCTAAAAGCCAGTTGGAGATTCCTTAGGCTAACTTTCATTTTTAAAACCAGAATCAAATATAAAAGTATCATGTGAAAGGAAAAAATTGACGTCTAAATTCATCATACGGGGGACTTCCCTGGCGGTCCAGTGGTTAAGACTCCACGCTTCCACTGCGGGGTGGTGGGGGAGCCCCGGTTTGATCCCTGGTGGGGCAACTAAGATTCCGCATGCCACACGGTGTGGCCAAAAAAATAAATTAAATTAAATAAATAAATTCACTATACATTTCTCCCTTGGAATATTAGGTTTCTTTAAAAAAAATTTTTTTAACGGCTCCAAATTTTATAAAGAGGCACATTTCCAGAACCTTCAAAAAAACCAAATCATTAAAAAGAGAAAAAAAGGACGGAAGGAAAAAAGGGAGAGAAGGAGGTAGGGAGGGAAAAGTTCTAACAGATTTACCACTCTGAAGAACACCAAAAAGTACAGCAGTGAAAAGGCTACTTCTTTCTCATTTTAGAGCAGTGAATAATCAAGCTTAAAAATAATAGATTAAAAAAATTTTTTCCAAATTTCATCTCAACTGACAGAAAATAATAGCTGCCTTCTTCACAAGAGAAATAAGGCACTCAGGGACAGATTCTAGTTTATAGTCTAAGCAAAATTAGATAACTACACAAAAAAATAGAACTCACTGAGAAAGGAGCAATTCTCCTTTCTTCCGTGGGAAAAGAAAAAGGATTAACGAACAAATGAAAGGTTCCATAAGGTCAACTTCAAATTTTTCTTTCCTAGCCAAGAAGAACATGAAGGAACCTATAGGTTCCAGAGACTGAAAGCAGCAACGTGTCAACAGCTAAAGAGCCTGTTCACCAACCGGCAGCTCCACTGAGTGGTATTCCCAGGCACAAGCCTACAAACCACAGAAAAGAGAGGTCGTGTATGGAAAATCACTGAGTAGCTGTCCAGACACTCTAGAAGCTACTCCACAGACCGTCCCATTTCCACTGATTCCAGGCCTGAATTGAAGAGAAAAGGTGGTGGATTACTACCTCTGTCAGTCTCAACCACTTCAGGTAACCCACCTCCCACCTCCAGTCTGCCTATATTCTTTTGCGGAAGGCAACTTTTAACATAAAAGCCTACAGTTTTATATTTTAGCACATGAACATAAAATTTTTATCACACTGTAAACATGAAAGAGCATTATTTGTAACTGACCTCTTAAAATTCTTATTGTCTGAGCAGATATCCACCTCCAAAAAGAACTAAAGAGAGAAAGAGAGAGATTTGAAATGTCTTTTTTTTAGAAACCAAAATTTTATCAATTCCTGTTTTGCTCATCACAGTACAAAACTAGTCAAAGTATCATTTCTGTGGTCAAATACACTTTAACTTTAAGTATAAAGTTCAGTTTTTTAACTATTGGTTTAAATATGTAAATCAAAAGCATTACACATTCAAAGACTTTACTATTCACGAAAAGTATTAAACAATAATCCAAGCTTACCATTTCACAAGGTGCCTTTTCCAATTGTATACTTTGATGGACACATTCCGACCCTATGATTTCCAATATTTCATCAAAAAGGAGGCAGTGGGGAGAAAAGAACCACTAGATTCTCAACAATTCAGTCAGGCTCTAATTATGTTTCTAAATGTTTATACCCACCCACAAAGGTTGGGAGCCAAGGAGAGGACAGGTCTCTCATTATTAAGTCCCTAAACTCTGAGGAACCAAAGAATCTCTAGCTACTTCCCAAATCCTG
This sequence comes from Balaenoptera physalus, assembly GCF_965194825.1. Classification (NCBI taxonomy): domain Eukaryota; kingdom Metazoa; phylum Chordata; class Mammalia; order Artiodactyla; family Balaenopteridae; genus Balaenoptera; species Balaenoptera physalus. The sequence goes on from NC_138901.1 coordinate 43,074,625, forward strand.
GTTTTCCTTCTATGCCCAACAATTATAATGTATTCGGGGTAGAATTTCTCTGCCTTGACTACATATAACAATTACCTGTGGAGCTTTTTAAAAACACATGAATGGATAAAGAAGATGTGGTGTACACATACAATGGAATACTACTCAGCCATTAAAAACAGAATGAAATTTCACCATTTGCAACAACATGGATGGATTTGGAAGGTATTATGCTTAGTGAAGTAAGTCAGACAGAGAAAGACAAATACTGTATGATATCACTTATATGCGGAATCTAAAAAATACAACAAACTAGTGAATATAACAAAAAAGAAGCAGACTCACAGATAGCAAGAAGAAACTACTGCTTACCAGTGGGGAGAGGGAAGGGGGAAGGGCAATAATGGGGTAGGGGATTAAGAGGTACAAACTGTTATGTATAAAATAAGCTACAAGGATATATTGTACAACACAGGAAATATAGCCAATATATATACTTTTTAATTTATTTTTTGGCTGAGTTGGGTTTTTGTTGCTATGCACGGGCTTTCTCTAGTTGTGGCGAGCGGGGGCTACTCTTTGTTGTGGTGTGCGGGCTTCTCATTGCGGTGGCTCCTCCTTGTTGCGGTGTGCGGGCTTCTCATTGCGGTGGCTTCTCTTTGTTGCGGAGCACGGGCTCTAGGCACGTGGGCTGCAGTGGTTGTGGCTCGCGGGCTCTAGAGCGCAGGCTCAGTAGTTGTGGCACACGGGCTTAGTTTCTCCGCGGCATGTGGGATCTTCCCGGACCAGGGCTCAAACCCATGTCCCCTACATTGGCAGGCAGATTCTTAACCACTGTGCCACCAAGGAAGTCCCTAGCCAATATTTTATAGTAACTATAAATGGAGTATAACCTTTAAAAATTGTAAATCACTATATTGTACACCTATAACATACAATACTGTACATCAACTATACTTCAATAAAAAAAATTATTAAAAAAAAATGTCTAAACTCCATTCCAGATCTTCTGAATCAGAATCCCTGCTGGAGGGCTTCCCTGGTGGCGCAGTGGTTAAGAATCCGCCTGCCAATGCAGGGGACACAGGTTTGAGCCCTGGTCCGGGAAGCTCCCACATGCCGCGGAGCAACTAAGCCCATGCACCACAACTACTGAGCCTTGCGCTCTAGAGCCCACGAGTCACAACTACTGAGCCCGCGCGCCTAGAGCCCGTGCTCCACAACAAGAGAAGCCACCCCAATGAGAAGCCCGCACACCGCAATGAAGAGTAGCCCCTGCTCACCGCAACTAGAGAAAGCCCACACGCAGCAACGAAGAACCAATGCAGCCAAAAAAAAAAAAAAAAAAAATCCCTGCTGGAGACCCAGATATTTGAATATTAAGTTCCACAACTGACTGAACCTCTTTACATCCAGGCTTGAAAACCACTGGTCTAGGGTGGAGAAGAAAAAAGAAGGAAAGAACTTCTTTACACTGATAGGGAAATCCTGAACTTCTAAGAGAGGACCCCAAATGACAAGCAACAGGACCGGGGACAGTGCAGGTATGCCAACTGGCAAATTAGGATTTACCCAATTGTGTAGTCTGAGCTAATACTATTCCCTACAATTGTGGTAAAAAAGGGAGTGAGAAGAGGAAGGGAAAAGTATGTAGTTTGGATGGGATGTAACAAAAGGTGCCAGGGGAGCTGGGTCAAAACCTAGGACCAAGATCACACTCTGACTCTACCACGTGCAGTGCAAACTTGAACAAGTCACTTACCATCTCTGAGTCACCTCATCTGTAAAAATAAAAAGAGGTCCTATGTACCTCATGGGACTACTGTGAGGTCTGAGAGTATAGGAAAGGGTTTTACAAGCACTAAACCAGTGTTTTTCAAACTATGGGTTACCAATAATCAGAATACTAAGAAATTAAGTTAGTGGGTTACAACCAACATTTTAAAATTTAAATATGCAATAGAATAGAAAATGTTAAGAGTTCACCATACTTTATAATGATAAATACTGTTTTGTAAAATTTTGTATCAGTTATATATATATGTCATGACATTAATGTTATCTTATTATGAGTTGTGTCCAAAAAGTTAAGTATTTTTAAAAAAATTTTATTGGAGTATAGTTGATTTACAATGTTGTGCTAGTTTCAGGTGTACAGCAAAATGAATCAGTTATACATATACCAAAAAGTTGTCTGTTGTGTGTGTGTGTGTGTGTATTTGAGTTTTTTTTGGTTGCTCCATGCAGCATGCAGGATCTTAGTTCCCCAACCAGAGATTGAAACCGTGTCCCCCTGCTTTGGGCGCTCGGAGTCTTAACCACTGGACTGCCAGGGAAGTCCCAAAAAGTTAAGTCTTAAAGCCACAATTAATCCTCACTCTTCTGCCCCCTCCACTTTATGCCCTCAAGCAAGCACAGTGAGTTAAGTACCTAAACCAATGGTTCTTACATTTTCTTAGGTCAAGACACTACTAGAAATCTAATAAAAGCTATGGACCCTTTCCTGACAAAAATGTACCCTGACAAAAATTTTGCTTGCATACAAGTTTGGTATCCCTAAAGCCTTGCCATGAATTAGGCTAAGACTTTTCCTCTAAGTGGACAAATAATGGAATTGACCCCTGGGGAAGCCTCATATAGCTGCTGTCTTATCACCTCCAAAAGAAGGCCTTTCCGCAGATCCAGTTGTAGGATATTCTGCTTAGCCAAATAAACATTTCCTTCGTTATACCAAATGTTGCCAATGTCAAATTTTCTTTTATTTAAAAATACATACAATTGACCCTTGAACAACAGCAGTGGTTAGGGGTGCTGACCCTCCACACAGTCAAAAAGCCGTGTATAACTTAGAGTGGGTCCTCCGTATATGCAGTTCCTTCAAGTCCAAGATTCAGCATCCGCAGATGTGACCAACCTTGGTTCTTGTAGTAACTGCAGTGTTTACTACTGAAAAAAAAAATCCACGTGTAAGTGGACCCATGCAGTTCAAACCCCTGTTATTCAAAGATCAACTGTATATGTTCTTGAACTTTTATTTGGGGACTCTTGAAAATATCTGCAGAAGGCTTTCCATGTTCCTAAAAAATGAGGTAACGCTAATTATAGCTAATGCATTTATTTATTTAGATATTTCTCTAAATAAAATAGAACAGATTTTACCAAACTTAGTAAACATGTTCTCCTTGAACTCAAATGACATGGTATTTTCCAAGCAATTCTAATTAAAGAGACAGCAATTAGTCTTCATAGCCACTGATAAAAGTATCCAACCTAACACAACATATCCTTGCTCTTTAAGCCATAGTAACTTCATTGAAATTTATTCAGAAAGAATCACTGAATTTTCCTCTTCATTTTTGTCATTTTATTGATGAACTCTTAAATGGATTTTGGTATTAATTCAGTATCCATAAGAGAATTATACAGTTTTTTTTAAGCCATATTTTATTTTCCTGCAAGTTTTGAATTTTAAAATGACAAGGACTTGTGTTCCAATTTGTGAGATAAATAACGTATATTCAAAGATAAATAAGATTTGGTCCCTGGCTAAGTGGCTGTGGACACTTAAACAATTACAGTAGTATAATAATTGCTAGGTGTAGAAACATAAAAGAAGGGTACATTATCCAAACTTGGAGGTGGTAATGGTGAGGACAAGGATCAAAGAAGACTGCTTGGAGTGGGAAGGCATTAGCAATGAAGAACTAGGGAGAAAAGCAAGGAGGGGGAGGAAGGAGCATTCCATGTAGAAGAAACCACTGAATAAAGACCTAGATGGGGACTTTGCTGGTGGTGCGTGGGTAAGATTCTGCACTCCCAATGCAGGGGGCCCCGGTTCTATCCCTGGGCAGGGAACTAGATCCTGCATGCATGCTGCAACTAAGAAGCCTGCATGCCGCAGCTAAGAAGTCTGCATGCTGCAACTAAATGATCCCGCATGCTGCAACTAAAGATCCCACATGCCACAATGAAGATCCTGCCTGCCACAACTAAGGCCCAGCGCAGCCAAAATAAATAAATAAATAAATATTTTTAAAAAAAGACCTAGATGGTAGAGGGAATTCCCCAGTGGTCCAGTGATTAGAATTCCGCGCTTCCATTGCCAGGGCCCGGATTCAATCTTCAATCCCTGCTCAGGGAACTACACGGGGTGGCAAAAAGAAAAAAAAGAAAAAAAAAAACAGCAACGTATTTCTTTAGGGTATAATAGTCAGAGAAAATAACATGGTGTACTTATCTGTCCTAGTCCTCATTTCTCAGTCCAGGGATATAGAATGTTTATCAAGGAGGAAGCTGGTACAAACTTCTCACCTTTCAAGAAATCTTTAATGAACTCTTGCCAAACTTTTGGATAAGGATGGTAGGTTGAACACATATCCACTTTTGCTCCTGCCTGAAATCCCACTAAAACAACAGTCAAGGAATTTTTTAAAAGCCGTAAGCCATAAAAAGACACTCCTTCCCACCTCCCCCCAAAAAAGTCAGGGGAGACAATAGCAAGATAATTTTCTTAGAAGGCAGATGGAAGAGTGATAAATGACTACACAAACTGAAGAAAACTAAATCATGAGCCATCTGTGGTAAACTTAGAATAAATAAAATTTACATCATAGAATCTCCAAAATGTCCAGGAAGTAGAAGTGAAAGATGGAACTATAAGGAGGACTGGCTGAAATTCCGTTTCAGATGCTTCAGATCCTTAGATTTTCTTCCCAGCTGTAAAGCCAGGTGCCTGTTGCTCTACCATCTTGATAAGAGACTGAAGATTTATACTCTACACAGGGTTAAATGGAGGGTTTCTAGGCTGAGGAATGCCAGCAATAGTAAAGGATAGGGCACCATATTGAAAATGGAAAGATTAAGTAAACATATTGAGTAAGACCTCCCAGCCTTCTTTCCCTAATTTTCACCCTCCAGGAGGGAAACTGAAGGATCCTTCTTTGCAGAATCTAACCAGACCAACGAAAAAAAGCCTTAAGTAGAACATCAGCGATCCCAAATTAAGATGCCCAATCAGATCACCCACAGTGAAATTAATAGTCAACAAGCCTCATTTACATTTTCATAATCTTGAATCAGTTTTTCAATACTCTCTCTTAAATTGTAGCAGTCAATTAAGGATTACTAGATGTCTGAGAAAAACCTCCAACATGAAAGAATTTTTAAAAAATAATGACTACCTGTAGAAAAAAATGCAACTTGAAGAGATTACGCCAAAAAAAAAAAAAAATTAGGGGGAGGGGGCTTCCCTGGTGGCGCAGTGGTTAAGAATCCGCCTGCCAATGCAGGGGACGAGGGTTCAAGCCCTGGTCCGGGAAGTTCCCACATGCCGTGGAGCAACGAAGCCCATGCACCACAACTACTGAGCCTGCGCTCTAGAGCCCGCGAGCCACCAACTACGGACGCCCGCGTGCCTAGAGCCCGTGCTCCGCAACAAGAGAAGCCAACGCAATGAGAAGCCCACGCACCGCAACGAAGAGTAGCCCCCGCTCTCTGCAACTAGAGAAAGCACGCACGCAGCAAGGAAGACCCAACACAGCCAAAAATAAATAAAATAAATAAATAAATTTTTTAAAAAAATTTCATTCTAAAAAAAAAAAAAATTAGGGGGAGGGAAGGGGGGGAGGGCAACCTGACTTCTGTGGTATTTTCCCCCCAAACACATAACCCTAGTATAATCATGAGAAAACATCAGACAAATTTGAATTAAAGGACATTCTGCAAAATACTTGAACAGTCCTCTTCAAAACTGTCAAGGTCATTAAAAAAAAAAAAAGACTAAGAAACTATCACAGATCAGGGGAGATCAAGGAGACATCACCACTAAATGCAATGCAGTTTCTTGGATTAGATCCTGGAACAACAACAACAACAACAAAAAAAACATCAGTTTAAAAAAAAACTGGGGAAACCTGAGTAAAGTCTATAGTTTAATTAATACTACTGAACCAATGTTAACTTCTTGGTATTGACAAAAGTACTGCAACTATGTAAGATATTAACATTAAGGGAAGCCTGCTGAAGGGTATGCAGGAAACTTAAGTACTCTTATGTACTCTCTTTGCAACTCTCCTGTAAGTCTAAAGCCACTTAAAAATTCAAAAAAAATTAAAAATTTTAATTTTAAAAGACTATCATTATCCTGAGAGAACTAAGATATTACTTACATGAAACACAGTGGGATATTTTTAAAAGAAACATTTAAAGGAAAGAAAGAGTTCTGAAAAGTTAAAAATACAATCACAGCAATGAAAACACTCAAAACAGAGTTAGAAGATAAAGTTAAGAAAAATCTTTCATAAATCAGAATAAAAAGACAAAAGGATGGAAATAGCCTCATCCACCAGAGGGCAGAGAGCAGAAGCAAGAAGAACTACAATCCTGCAGCCTGTGAAACAAAAACCACATTCACAGAAAGACAGACAAAATGAAAAGGCAGAGGACTATGTACCAGATGAGGGAACAAGATAAAACCCCAGAAAAACAACTAAATGAAGTGGAGATAGGCAACCTTCCAGAAAAAGAATTCAGAATAATGATAGTGAAGATGATCCAGGACCTCGGAAAAAGAATGGAGGCAAAGATCAAGAAGACTCAAGAAATGTTTGCAACAAAGACCTAGAAAATTTAAAGAACAAACACCTAGAAGAATTAAAAAACAGAGATAAACAATACAATAACTGAAATGAAAAATACACTAGAAGGAATCAACAGCAGAATAACTGAGGCAGAAGAACGGATAAGTGACCTGGAAGACAGAATGGTGGAATTCACTGCCACAGAACAGAATAAAGAAAAAAAAAAGAAAAGAAATGAAGACAGCCTAAGAGACCTCTGGGACAACTTTAAATGCAACAACATTCACATTATAGGGGTCCCAGAAGGGAAGAGAGAGAGAAAGGACCCGAGAAAATATTTGAAGAGATTATAGTCGAAAACTTCCCTAACGTGGGAAAGGAAACAGCCATCTAAGTCCAGGAAACGCAGAGTCCCAGGCAGGATAAACCGAAGGAGAAACATACTGAGACACATAGTAATCAAATTGACAAAAATTAAAGACAAAGAAAAATTATTAAAAGCAACAAGGGTGGGCTTCCCTGGTGGCGCAGTGGTTAAGAATCCGCCTGCCAATGCAGGGGACACGGGTTCGAGCCCTGGTCCCGGATGATTCCACATGCCGCGGAGCAGCTGGGTCCGTGAGCCACAATTACTGAGCCTGCGTGTCTGGAGCCTGTGCTCCGCGACAAGAGAGGCCGTGATAGTGAGAGGCCCGTGCACCGCGATGAAGAGTGGCCCCCACTTGCCACAACTGGAGAAAGCCCTCGCACAGAAACGAAGACCCAACACAGCCAAAATAAATAAATAAATAAATAAATAAATAAATTTAAAAAAAAAAAAAAAAAGCAACAAGGGAAAAAGGACAAATAACATACAAGGGAACTCCCATAAGGTTAACAGCTGATTTCTCAGCAGAAACTCTACAAGCCAGAAGGGCATGGCAAGATATATTTAAAGTGATGAAAGGGAAGAACGTACAACCAAGATTACTCTACCCAGCAAGGATCTCATTCAGATTTGATGGAGAAATCAAAAGCTTTACAGACAAGCAAAAGCTAAGAGAATTCAGCACCACCAAACCAGCTCTACAACAAATGGTAAAGGAACTTCTCTAAGTGGGAAACACAAGAGAAGAAAAGACCTACAAAAACAAACCCAAAACAATTCAGAAAATGGTCATAGGAACATACGTATCAATAATTACCTTAAATGTGAATGGATTAAATGCTCCAACCAAAAGACACAGGCTTGCTGTATGGATACAAAGACAAGACCCATATATATGCTGTCTACAAGAGACCCACTTCAGACCTAGGGACACATACAGGCTGAAAGTCAGGGGATGGAAAAAGATATTCCACGCAAATGGAAATCAAAAGAAAGCTGGAGTAGCAATACTCATATCAGATAAAATAGATTTTAAAATAAAGAATGTTACAAGACACAAGGAAGGACACTATATAATGATCAAGTGATCAATCCAAGAGGAAGATATAACATTTATAAATATATATGCAGTCAACATAGGAGCACCTCAATACATAAGAGAAATAGTAACAACTATAAAAGAGGAAATCGACAGTAACACAAAAATAGTGGGGGACTTTAACATCTCACTTACACTGATGGACAGATCATTCAGACAGAAAATTAATAGGAAACACAAGTTTTAAATGACACAATAGACCAGATAGATTTAATTGATATTTATAGGACATTCCATCCAAAAACAGCAGATCACACTTTCCTCTCAAGTGCACACAGAACGTTTTCCAGGATAGATCTCATCTTGGGTCACAAATCAAGCCTCAGTAAATTTAAGAAAATTGAAACTATATCAAGCATTTCTTCCGACCACAATGCAATGAGATTAGAAATCAGTTACAGGGAAAAAAACGTAAAAACCACAAACACATGGAGGTTAAACAATACATTACTAAATAACCAAGAGATCACTGAGGAAATCAAAAAATACTTAGAGACAAATTACAATGAAAACACGACACTCCAAAACCTATGCGATGCAGCAAAAGCAGTTCTAAGAGGGAAGTTTATAGCAATACAATCCTACCTCAAGAAACAAGAAAAATCTCAAATAAACAATCTAAACTTACACCTAAAGAACTAGAGAAAGAACAAACAAAACCCAAAGTTAGTAGAAGGAAAGAAATCATAAAGATCAGAGTATAAATAAATGAAATAGAAACAAAGAAAACAATAGCAAAGATCAATAAAACTAAAAGCTGGTTCTTTGAGAAGATAAACAAAATTGATAAACCTTTAGCCAGACTCATCAAGAAAAAGAGGGGGAAAAAAAGAGAAAAGGATGAATAATAAGAGAGAAAAGATAAGAGTATTAGAGAACTTATTCAGAAGGTCCAACATATGAAGAAGAGGCGCTCCCAAAAGCAAGAACAGAACAAAATAGTGGAAAGCCTTTAACTGATGTAATAATTCAATAAACTTCCTAAAACTGAAATGCATAATGGTCAGATTAAGAAGGTTCATCAAAGGCCTACTACAACAAACAAAAACAGACACCAAGGGACATCACTGAAATTTTTAAAACTGAAGACAAAGAGAAGATCCTATAAGCCTCCAGAGAGGAAAGAAAGGCCACGTACAAAGGAGCAAGAATCAGAATACCCTTCAGACTTACCAACAAAAACAGTGGAAGCCTGAAGGTAGTGAAACAATACCTTCAAAATTCTGAAGGAAAATTATTTCGAACCTAAAATTCTAGATCCAATCAATGTTTCAACAACTGTGAGGATAAAGACAGTTTTAGACAGCAAAATCTCAAAATAATTACCTCCTAGAATGAAGCAATTAGAAAATATATTTCATTTTACAAACAGCAGTGCAATAATTGATACAGCCAAGAATCATAAATGTATGTTAAAACCACTGGGTAAGAGATTATTCAAAAACAGGATATTCCTGTGGTCTTAAAAAAATCACCTTACAGAAGAGGATTCTGGGAAGATGGTAGAGTAGGAAGTACTAGGACTCTGTCTCCCCACCTGGACAACAACTGCACTGGCAGAATCTGTCTGATGTAACTATTTTGGAATACTGGAATCTATGGAAAGCTTGCAACTTCCAGGGGCAGACTTTGGAGGTTAATTGTGGTTAATTATGGTCAATTGCATTTCTTAGTATAGCAGCAGCTATCCATCCACCACCCTCAGTTACATGGCAGTTATCACCCAACTGTGCACATGTTCCTGGAGCAACACACATGCAGGCTGTGGGAGCCAAGGTGGGCAAAAACAACCCTGTCTTCCAAACACTGGGGATCTGTGCTCTGATCACTGATTGCTGTTTCTGATCACATAGGTGGAGACAAAGAGGCAGACAGCCACAATTGTTACACCTCCTCTCATTGTTGCAAGTCCCTCCCCCTCTAGCTGAAGTGACTTCTGGGGGACTTAAAGAACCAGTGCCTTTTTATGCCCCCTTCATTTTCCTTTTTCCCCCCGTTTGGGAGCCAGACACTAAACACTAGTACATTCAAAAACTACTGCATATACAGGGAAAAATTAGAAAGTGACTGAACATGCCCAGAGCAAGACTCAGGAAAAGACTTGAAGAGACCTAAAGTTTATACCTCAGGTTTACCTTCAGCACAGAGACAGCCTACAACAGTCAAAAAAACAAAAATCACAATAAGAAAGCATCAAATTCTGGGAAGAAAGAGAATCTGACTTCCAAAGTTACCACATTATTAGAATCAAATGTCCAGTTTTCAACAAAAGACACAAGGCAGTGCTCGCTTCGGCAGCACATATACTAAAATTGGAACGATACAGAGAAGATTAGCATGGCCCCTGCGCAAGGATGACACACAAATTCGTGAAGCGTTCCATATTTTTTTCCCTGGTGGCGTAGTGGTTGAGAATCCACCTGCCAGTGCAGGGGACACGGGTTCGAGCCCTGGTCCAGGAAGATCCCACATGCCGCAGAGCAACTCAGCCCGTGCGCCACAACTACTGAGCCTGCACTCTAGAGCCCGTGAGCCGCAACTACTGAGCCCACGAGCCACAACTATTGAAGCCCGCACCTAGAGCCCGTGCTCCGCAACAAGAGAAGCCACCGCAATGAGAAGCCCGCACACCGCAACGAAGAGTAAGCCGCTCTTCGCAGCAACAAGGACCCAATGCAGCCAAAAATAAATAAATAAATTTATTTTAAAAAAAAAAAAGATCACAAGGCAAACAAAGCAAGAGGAAAAGTATGGCCATTTCAAAAACAAAAACAAAAAACTTAAACCAACAGAAACTGTTCCTACAAAATACCAGACAGCAGATATTCTAGACAAAAATGTTAAAACAACTGTTTAAAAGATACTCAAAGAACTAAAGGAAGATGGGAGAAAGTCAAGAAAACAATGTCTAAATAAAATGGAAATATGAATAAAGAAACAGAAAACCTAAAAAGAAACCAAAAAGAAATTCTGGAGCTGAAAAGTACAATAACTGAAATGAAAAATTCACTAGGGGACTTAAAGGCAAACTTGAGCAAGCAGAAGAAAGAATATGCAAACTTTAAGACAGAACATGTAAATTATCAAGTCTGAGAACAGAAAGAAAACAGATTGAAGAAAAGTGAACAGAGACTAAGGGAGCTGTGGGACACCATCAAGAAGACCAAAATATGTATTGTGAGCTCTCAGAAGGAGAAGTGAGAAAATAACAGAGAAAATATTTGAAGAAATAATGGCTGAAAACTTCCCAAATTGAATGAAATACATGAATATAAACATAAAAGAAGCTTAACAAACTCCAAGTGAGACAAACTCAAAGTGACCAACATAGACATACTTTATAATCAAACTTTTAAATGTCAAAAGACAAGGAGAGAATCTTGAAAGCAGCAAGAGAAAAATGACTCATCACATACAAGAAAGCCTCAATAAGATTATAAGCAGATTTCTCATCAGAAACTTTGGAGGCCAGAAGGCAGTGGGCCAATATAGTCAAAGAGCTAAAATAAAAAGCTATCAACCAAGAATCCTATATCCAGCAAAGCTGTCCTTCAAAAGAGAGGGAGAAATTAATACATTCCCAGATAAACAAAAGCTGAGAGAGTACATTACCACTAGACCTCCCCTGCAAGTAATGCTCAAGGGAGTCCTTTCAAGGTTAAATGAAAGGACACAGACAGTAACTCGAACCCATATAGAGAAGTAAAGATTTCAATAATGGTAAATATATGGGTAATTACAAAAACTAGTATTATTGTAAAAATGATTTATAACTTATTTTTTGTTTTCTACAAGATCTAAGAGACTAATACATTTAAAGAAAAGAAACAATTGTTAATCTAAAAACTAGTATTATTGTAACGTTGGTTTGTAACTCCAAATCTTGTTTTCACAAATCTTGTAGTCACATAAGAGACTAATGCATTTAAAATAATTATTAGCGTACGCTTTGGGGCACACAATGTATTAAGCTGTAACTTTGTGACATCAGTGACCAAAAGAGGTAAGGACGGACCTGTAAAGGAGCAGAGTTTTGGTATGTTATTGAAGTTAAGCTAGGATAAATTCAAATTATGGTGTTATAACTTTAGCATGTTAAACATAATAACCATGGTAACCACTAAGAAAATAGCTATAGAAAATATACAAAAGGAAATGAGAAAGGAATTTAAACATCTCACTACAAAAACACAACTAAACACCAAAAAAAAAAAAAAACCAAAAATACAAAAGAAAAATAAAAGGTTTAATACAAGAGATAATTATAAACATTTATACATCTAATGACCATCAAAGTATATGAAGCAAAAGCTGACAGAATTGAAGGGAGAAATAGACAGTTTCACAATAACAGTTGGACACTTCAATAACCCACTCATAATAATGGATAGAACAATCAGACAGAGATAATCAAGGAAATAAAGGATTTAAACAACACAATAGAGCAACTAGGTCTAGCAGACATACACAGAACACTCCACCCAACAACAATATCATACACATTCTTCTCAAGTGCACATGGGATATTTTCCAAGACAGCAGACATTAGGCCACAAATTGTCTCAATAGGTTTAAAAAGATAGATGTCATACAAAGTACCTTCTCTGTCCGCAACAGGATGAAATTAAAAATCAACAACGGAAGAAAAACTGGAAGAAACTGTGGAAATTAAACAACACTCTTTTAAACGACCAATGGATCAAAGAAGAAATCACAAGGAAAATTAGAAAATACTTAATGACAAGTGAAAACAAACCACACCAAAACTCATGGGATGCAGTGAAAGTAGAAATAAGGGGGAACATTACAGTTATAAACATTTCCATTAAAAAGAGGGCGCTCCCTGGCAGCCCAATGGTTAGGACTCGGCACTTTCACTTCCATGGCCTGGGTTCAATCCCTAGTCAGGGAACTAAGATCCTGCAAGCCACATGGCGTGGTCAAAGAAAAGAAAAAAGAAAGAAAGATTTCAAATCAACAACATAACTTTAAAACTTAAGGAACAAGAAAAAGAAGAGCAAACTAAATCCAAAGCTACCAGAAGGAAGGAAACAATAAAGACTAGAGCAGAGAGAAATGGAATAGAAAATAGAAAAACAATAGAGAAAAACATCAATGAAACCAAAAGTTGTTTCTCTGAAATGATCAACAAAATTGACATCCTTTACTAGACAGACTATGAAAAAAAGAGAGAAGACTCAAATTACTAAAATCAGAAATGAAAGTGGGCACATCACTACTTATTCTACAGAAAGGAAAAGGATCGTAAGAGAGTACTATGAACAACTGTATGCCAACAAATTGGATAACCTAGATGAAACGGATAAAGTCCTAGAAACAAAAACATACCAAAACTAAATCACAAAGACATAGAAAATCTGAATAGGCCTATAACTGGTAAGGAGAACAGTAATCAAAAATCTCCCAATAAAGAAAAGCCCTGGATCTCATGGCTTCCCTGATGAATTCTACCAAACAATTAAAGAAGAACTAGTATCAATTCTTCTCAAACTTTTCCAAAAAATTGAAGAGAACACTTCCTAATTCATTCTATGAGGCCACAGTTATTCTGATACCAAAGACAAAGACATTATAAGAAAGGAAAGCTAAAGACTAATATTCCTTATTAACATCCTCAACAAAAAACTAGCAAACAGAATTCAGCATATTAAAAGTCTTATACACCATGAACAACTGGGATGCAGGGATTCCACTGGATTCCTAGAATGCAAAGATGATTCAAGATACATAAATCAATCAATGTAATACACCACATTATCAGAATGAAGGGAAAAAACACCCACATGATCATCTCAATTAATACAGAAAAAGCATTTGATAAAATTCAACACACTTTCATGATAAAAACACTCAACAAGGGCTTCCCTGGTGGCGCAGTGGTTTAGAATACGCCTGCCAATGCAGGGGACACGGGTTCGAGCCCCGGGCCGGGAAGATCCCACATGCCGCGAGGCAACTAAGCCCGCGCACCGCAACTACCAAGCCCGTGTGCTCCACAACTAGAGAGAAGCTTGCGCACCACAGTGAAGAGCCCACATGCTGCAACAAAAAAAAAGATCCCGTGTGCCGCAACTAAGACCCAACACAGCCAAAAATAAATAAACATTAAAAAAAAAACCATAAACCCAATTCAAAAATGGGCAAAGAACTTGGAGACTTCTCTCCAAAGAAGACATATGAATGGCCAATAAGCACAACATCAATATCCTCAAACTACTTATCATTAGGAAAATACAAATCAGAACTAAAATAAGAAGCCACTCCACAGTAATTAGGATGACTACTATCAAAAACACAGAAAACAAGTGTTGGTAAGGATGTGGAGAAGTTAGAACTCTTCAGGTGCTGTTAGCGGGAATGTAAACTGGTATAGCTACTGTGGAAAACAGTATGGTGGTTCCTCAAAAAATTAAAAATAGAATTGTCATATGATCCAGCAATTCCACTTCTGGGTATATACCCAAAAGAACTGAATGCAGGATCTCAAAGAGATATTTGTACACCCATGTTCATAACAGCATTATTCAGAATAGCTAAAACTTGGAAAAAACTCCAAGTGTGCATTGATGGATGAATGGATAAGCAATATATGATATATACATACAATATTATTCAACCTTAAAAAGCAATATGCTACAAAGTGAATAAACCTTGAGGATGAAATAAGTCAGTCACAAAAAGACAAATACTGTATGACTCCACTTATATGAGGTACTTAGAGTAGTCAAAATCATAGACCGAAAGTAGAATGGTGGTTGATGGAGGCTGAGGGAAGGGAAAATGAGTTATTGTTTAAAGGGTATAGAGGTTCAGTTTTACAAGGTGAAAAAAGTTCTGGAGATACATGGCAGTGATAGTTGCACAGCATTATGAATGTATTTAATAACAAACTGTACATTCTTAAATGGATAAGATGGTAAATTTTAGGACTTCCCTGGTGGCACAGTGGTTAAGAATCCGCCTGCCAATGCAGGGGACGCAGCTTCAATCCCTGGTCTGAGAAGATCCCACATGCCGCGAAGCAACTAAGCCCGTGCACCACAACTACTGAGCCCACGTGCCACAACTACTGAAGCCTGCGCACCTAGAGCCCATGCTCCCAACAAGAGAAGCCACCGTAATGAGAATCCCGCTCACAGCAATGAAGAGTAGCCCCTGCTCGGGCTTCCCTGGTGGCGCAGTGGTTAAGAATCCACCTGCCAATTCAGGGGACATGGGTTTGAGCCCTGGTCCGAGAAGATCCCACATGCCGTGGAGCAACTAAGCTCGTGCACCACAACTACTGAGTCTGCACCCTAGAGCCCACGAGCCATAACTACTGAAGGCTGCATGCCTAGAGCCTGTGCTCAGCAACAAGAGAAGCCACTGCAATGAGAAGCCCACGCACTGCATGCAGGAGTAGCCCCCACTCGCCGCAACTACAGAAAGCCCACACACAGCAACGAAGACCCAACTCAGCCAAAAATAAATAAATAAATAATTTTTTTTTAAAAAAGATGGTAAATTTTGTTATATATATTTTACCACAACAAAAAAAATTGGAAAGTCACCTCACAGATTCCATATTAATTACAAAAGGGAACAGGGATTTTTACAATGAAGAAATATGGTGGACATCATCATAACTAGGTGTTCAAACTAAACTTCACCAATAACAGGACAAATGGACATTAGGTGCTTCTTGGTGTGATGCAGTTAGAAGTATACGATACTACGAATGTAGTATTTTTGACAAAGATGGTTAACTTCAATCTAATAACGAGGAAGTTGTCAAACAAACCCAGGTTATAGGAACTTTTACGAGACAACTGACTTGGACTCTTTAAAAATGTCAATGAAAGATAAATGCTATGAAAGACAAAAAAAGAGTAGGGTGACTGTTCTACATTAAGGAGACTAAATACACTTGAGACCCAAGTGTAATAAATGATCATTAATTAAAACATACACAGTTACAGGGAATTCCCTCTCAGTCCAGTGGTTAGGACTCAGCACTTTCATTGCCGAGTTCAATCCCTGATCGGGGAACTAAGATCCTGCAAGCTGCACAGCGTGGCCGAAAACAAAAACAAAAACAAAAACATACACAGTTATAAAGGACATTACTGGGTCAAGTGTGGAAACTTAAAACATATATATATATTAGATACTGTATGACTATATATTAGATATTATATGAACGTTAAATTTGGGGAATCTATAATGGTAAGTGCAAAAATATTTACCTCCCATGCACTCTTTCTCAGGATGCCACTGGAGAATATTCTCCACCAAAATGAGGGAATAAACCAATAACGGGGAAAACATGGGAAATAATTTCTCCATAGCAGAGTAGAAATAAAGAGAACCCCCAGAACGACAGTGAAGAGTACGCCAGGACAACAGCTCTGTACTAGAAGTAGAAGGCAGACAATTTATAGGTTGGAGCCAGTCAGAAGACTCTAAGAGAGATTTTACAGAAGATAAAAATTAATAGAATAGCTGATCATCTCAACGTTCTCAGAGATTTAGAAAATGATGAAGAGTAAGGCTGAATAAATGACAGATCGGTACAGAGAAAACTAAGCAAAAAAAAAAAAAAAAAAAACAAGACCATTATTAACTCCAAGGAAAGAGTTGTACAGGAAAGAAATGGAATTTTATGCAACCAAACTGTGTATAGCAGTTACACATTCATAATACTGTAAAGACTGAATATTGATAGAACAAAAGTTACAACATAACTTGACTGGGTAGTTGATGGTGGGAGATGGGAAAGGCAAAGGTGAACAGTGAGGGTAAGGAGAGGAAAGAGAACCAAATCCTCATCCTCCACAGTAGGAATCCAGTAGGTAATACCTAAAAATGAAAAATCAAGATGTAGGAAGACCAGTTTTTTTATTTACAGACAAAGGGGTGTAAGAAATATATCAGGTAAAATAAATGAAAGTGGGAAGGGGCTAAGGACTGCTGTTTTATTGTAACAAACTTTGTGGAACAATATGACTTTTATTTTTTTATTTTTTTAATAAATTTATTTATTTATTTATTTTTGGCTGTGTTGGTTCTTCGTTGCTGTGCACGGGCTTTCTCTAGTTCCGGCGAGTGGGGGCTACTCTTCGTTGCGGTGCGCAGGCTTCTCATTGCAGTGGCTTCTCTTGTTGCAGAGCACGGGCTCTAGGTGCGAGGGCTTCAGTAGTTGTGGCACGTGGGCTCAGTAGCTGTGGCTCACGGGCTCTAGAGCGCAGGCTCAGCAGTTGTGGCACACGGGCTTAGTTGCTCCGCGGCATGTGGGATCTTCCCGGACCAGGGCTCAAACCCTTGTCCCCTGAATTGGCAGGCAGACTCTTAACCACTGTACCACCAGGGAAGTCCCAATATGACTTTTAAACTATGTACACATATCACTTTGATGAAAATAAAAATGTAAACAGTTCATCCTATAATGTTAAGTGAAGAAACCAAAGATGAAGAATGGTGTATAAAGTATTTATAATTTGTATTAAAAAGTTGGCAGAGTGGGAAGAGAATACATGACCATCTGTTTGAATATGAATAAAATCTTTGGTAATTATTAAGAAATAATTAACTTTAAATTTAAATTAACATGTCTGATAATTACTATTAAGAAATTATAATAAGAAATAAATAACACTGCTTGACTCTGGTAAGGGGAACTGAGTGGCTGCAAGACAAAGTTAGGACAGAGCCTGTCACTGTATACGCTTTTGTACATTTAAAATTTTGAACTATGTGAACATATTACTTATGTATTAGCATAACTAAAGATTTTAAATAAGTTTAATAAAAAGCTTTACCCATTAGTTTCTTGCTACTCTGACTCCTTATCTCATATCTGCCTGAGCATTTAAGTAGACAATTGGCACGTCATTCACTCATTTATTAATATGTGTTACTGTGTAACTGACTCTGTCATCTCCTCAGTGAACAGCTGGAAGTTTTCAACAGGAGTATCAGATAAAATATTTTCATATTAAGTGTAAAGCTGGACTAGAAAAAGCCTAAGTTACATTCAAAAACTAAAAGTTCTCTTCGGTACTTGGATTTTTATAAAATGGAATCAAAGGGAAATTAAACAGCTTGCCTTGTCAGGCCCAGGAATACTACTAAATGCTGAAGCACAAAACACAAACAACCCAGCTATCTGTCCTCTTGGTGCCAATTTACTGATATAACACCTAGTAAACTTAAAAACTAATCAAGCTCCTATCAACCTACTAACCCCCCAACTTGGCATGTGTATAAATGCATACATATACATGTGTGCCAACTTACATGACTTAAGGAAAGATTTGAGCAGTCTACAAAAACAGAGGGTAATTTTTAGGAACTCCATTAGTGAGTGTACTCTCTATTTCTACCATAGGAGATAGCTAAATACTCATAAATGAAACCTTATACTTCCTGAAAAAAATTCTCTAAGACTGAGTCTGCTTTTCAAACTTAACTCCATGAATTCATTCAGAATTTTCAACTTCATGTTACCATTTCCAAAAATGAAAATCATTATACAAGCTTATTCTGTCTGGGATGTCCACTCTGCCATGCAATTTCAATTCTTGATGTCATGTGATGGTAAACACTACTGTGGTTCCTTATATAAAGAAGGGTGAGTGCAGCATGCTGAAAGGATGGAATAGGCCTAAGTCCCAAATAACATCATTGGAAGGCCGAACCAAGTGGGACCACCAACCTTTGGGTAAGGAATTAACATCCCTTGTTGCTGAAGTCTCTTTTCACTTGCTTCCTTAAACATCCTGAGACTAAAGGCTCAATGGCTTTATGGTAGCGTGAGTACATAACAAGTTGGTAAGAGAACTGGGTATCATTAGAGCATACACAGTAAGACTGACTTGTTGAACTCATAAAAACCTATGCCCTATCAATCAGATTCATACTCTTTGTGTAAGTGAAGTGGCCTTATGACACTACTTGTCATAGTTTCCTCTATTTAATATCATCTCACATAGTCCATTAGATCCAAGTAAAGTAGTGAATACTCACTAAATTTTAAAATTAGTGAGACAAACAAAAAACGAGTTAAGCAATAATCTGTTAAAGTGGAAGATCAATGAAGGCTTCCTTTAAAAATGTTACTCACCTCAATAGTTAAATTTTTTTTGGCCAGTGAGTGTTTGGTGTTCATTTACTTCTTCACAATCTTATTGTTTTAAGGGCTTGGAAAGACGCTTGATGCGTATCTGCTATGATTATTAATCTTTAAGAACATGTTAGATAATGATATAAAAACCTTTTTCTGAATTGCAAAAAGACTCCTTCAACTAGAAATACTAAATTCCAATGCATTATTCCAATAATTTTTATTTTAATTTACTTCTTTTTTCAACCAAGACTTTTAGGATATTAACTATCAAAAAAAAATTTTTTTTAAGAAAAAAAACCACTAGCCCCAGACCTGTTAAACCAGTCTGTGTGACAGGTAAAAAAGTTTCCTAGAGCTTCCCTGGTGGCACAGTGGTTAAGAATCCACCTGCCAATGCAGGAGACAAGGGTTCGAGCTCTGGTCCGGGAGGATCCCACATGCCGCAGAGCAGCTAAGCCCGTGCGCCACAACTACCAAGCCTGTGCTCTACAGCCCGCGAGCCACAACTACTGAACCTGTGTGCTGCAACTACTGAAGCCCGCGCGCCTAGAGCCCGTGCTCTGCAACAAGAGAAGCCACTGCAATGAGAAGCCCGCGCACTGCAACGAAGAGTAGCCCCCGCTCACTGCAAGTAGAGAAAGCCCGCGTGCAGCAAGGAAGACCCAACGTAGCCAAAAATAAATAAATTTTTTAAAAAAAGGTTTCCTAGTCATTGACTGAAAAGGAAATAGAATGTTACGTAGTGATCTACACCTGAACCATGTCCACGGCACTTTGAAAAGGTAAGGATCTGATGAGAGAGTTTTAAGTCTGGCTTTCGCAATGCCAGTTCTTTGACATAACCTAGTCATCTGAACTATAAGATCATTAAGCCAAATGTCACAATTTCTCAGTATTTCTTCAAACTTTAAAAATAATTAAATCTTATGCTAGATGTATTTCTATTCTGCACTGGTAATTCAAAACAAAACTTCTACAACACGTAAACACAGGAGACTTCATAAATTCTTTGCCTTTGACATCTTTCATATGCCATTTTACAATGTTTGCTAATTTTCCTGGAGTCACAAGAGTCCTCCTGTTATTGGAAATGAGGAAACTGAGGCAAGAGAAGAGAGCTGCTACTTTGTAGTAAGCAGGCATCTCTCTGGACAGTGCAGCTGCTGTCCTGCTCTATCAGACCACAGTGCTTTTTTAAAGGTGCCTGTCAAATAGGCAGCACAGAAAGCCTTCTCCTCACAGACATCCAAGGCATCCCCACCAAGAAGCAAGAGACAAAGCAGAGAATTCCTACCACCCCCCCACCCCCCAGGAAGAAGAAAGCATGTAACCAAAGCATGCTTCTCAATCTGCACTGTGGACTGGGAAAAAAAAAAGAATGAAAACAGAGAGTCAAGGGGGATCAACTTCTGAGACTCAAGACTAGGCTATTAGGTTTGTTCCACACATTGGGAAATTACTGAAACACTGCTTAAGGAGAAATGGAATCAGGAATTCCTGGGGTCTTTTGATTTCAATCTTAAACCCCAAAACAAAAACACCTAAAGTTAAAGTATTTCGGCAACCTGAGCGGTTTTTAGCTTACTTATTCTTACTTGTTTCTATAAAACCCACAAGGCCTACTTGGAGTCCCTGATATTTAGCGGTGATTCCAAGTGTCGGCTAGTGGCCACTTTCCCGCGTCCAAATCCAAAAATAATGTTGGCGCTGACCCGGGCAAGACCTTCAGGCACGTTTTCCTCTGGAATCATTAGCCTCACACCACCTTGCGACGTCCTATCTCCGAGAGCTTCCCTTGGTAAGTATGGCAGACGTGAGGGAGAGAGTTAAGAGCAGGTAGGTACCTTTACTACGTCCCACACAGAAAACATAATAAAAACCCTGGGAGCAGGAACTGGCAAGGGACACCTCGCCCGGCCCTGGCTCCCACCACGATACAAAGACACAGCGAGAGCAACAGAAGCCCGGGTCTCTGCACCCCACACCTCACTCTGCAAAAGAGGCAGAGTTCCAGCGCAACTGAACCCAACCCTCAACATCCCTCTCCCACGTGGGTCCTCTCCCTTTCCCGAGCGCAGGGTCCCATTAGAGACAGGGGTCTGGAAGGGATCAGACCACGCCGGGGCTGGGGAGGGAGGATGAGGGGACCCGCTCCAGGCAGTCTCACCAGCCCTTCCTAGAGGCCCTGGGCTGTACGTCTCCCAGTTCCGGGGTCTGAGCTCCCACGTCCGGAGACCCCAGGCCCCTCCAGGTCTCCCCAGAGGGGAACTCGAGGCCCCAGAGCTGCGGGGAGGGCTGGGCTGCCAAGCACCGGGTCCGGACAGGATGGAGCCCGGGCCGCGTGCGGCGGAAGATGGGAGGCGGCCCCTCGCAGCCACCGCCCCTCCCCGGGGCCCAGCCTCTCCCGGTCCCGGATCGCAGGCTCCGGGGCGGCCCTCCCCTCACCTCAAGGCGGCGGCGGCGGCGTCCGAGGTCCGGCGGTACCGGAGCCCCTGCGCGGAGGCGGTGGTGGGCGGGAGGAGACACCGGCAGCTCCGGCGATGGCTGACAGGCGCGCAGCACCAGGCCGGCCCGGCACACGGGGGAGGGGCGGGGCTTCACGGCGCCGGCCCCGCCCCGCCCCCGCTCCCACCTCAGCCGGCGAGCCCCGTGAGGTGACTACGTCCGGGGTTACTGGAGGCCGTTCACCTCCGACCCCGCTCCCGGCGGCGGCGCGGTCAGGGTGGCAGCCAGGAGAGGCGCGGGCCGGGAGGGCCCGGCGACAGCCAATGGGAGAGCGGCGCGGGGCGGAGCGACGTGAGGCGATACAGATGGTCCGAGCGCCGCTCTGCCATTCGGGGCCCAGCGGCTAGGGGGCGGGCGGGTCCCGGGCGGCCGCGGGCTCTTTCTCCGGGGGCGGTGCAGGGCCGGCCGGGCGTCTCCCGCTCCCGGCAGCTGGGGGAATGGGGGACTGGCCCCACACGCCCCTCCCATCCCTGAGAGAGGGGCGGGGGCCCGCCGGCTCGCTGCGCGGGAAGGGAGCCCGGAAGGGATCAGGACTCAGAACACGTGAACACCTCACCGTGTTCAATCCCAGCGCCCCGAAGAGGTGGGTATCGCATCCGTGAATTGCCCAGGATCACACAGCGTGGTTTCCAAGTTAGTGCAGGCAAACTAACCCCTATTCTGAGGCAACATAACCGGCCTCGCTGGGCTTGCCCGCCCCAAAGGAGTCTGAGGGGCTGGATCCTGAAGCACTGAGGGGAAGCCTCGATGAAGGAAGCTCTGTAGGAAGGGCAGGGTGCCAAAGGACAGGCTCCTGTGCCTGCCCCGAGCCCGGAAAATGATGGCAGTCAACTCCTGACTTCTCCGAAAGGAGCGTGCCTCCCCACCTCCACGGTGGTTACACCAGGCCTTTGAGAAGAAGCCAACCAATTTTTCTAGTTTTGCCAGTTATTTTATAGCAAGACTTTCATGGTGGCTGTGTGTTGAAAATTAATAGTAACTGGAAAGAGTCCCAACATATAATACAACTATAGGGCAGGAGAGAAAGAAAATTAGAGAAAATTGCACTTCAGAAGAATGGGTGAAAATTGCACTTCAGAAGAATGGGTGAGTTTAACTCCTTCCAACCCTGCCCAGAGTACTTTTCTGATCCTTAACACAAGCTTGTGCTAAAGGTCGAGAGGCACAGAGGATGACAGTTTGGTGCCAGAAGAAGTTCTGTGCCAGAGGCTAAAAAGTGAATAGGGTATAGATACACGACCTGAGGTCAGAAGTTCTTGGGTGGAAGCAGAAGCAGGAAGATGGAAAGGTTGGTCAACAGGGAAGAGTATTCATCTAGGAGCCCTCATCATACCACTAGGTGCTGGCTTCTCCAAGAGTTTACCAACCTACTTTAAAATAATAGAGACTGGAAACAGAAATTTAGAAAGAAAATGTGAACTTTACAGAGAAGTGACCCATGTTTCACAATAACTGTCATTAGGTACATCTGTCAGTTGAACAAAGAGCAGAAGATCAGGATGTAAAGATAACTGAGTAAAACCTCAAGGTTTAACAAGATGTTTGACTTGACTGACTCAGGGGAAACAAAACAAAACAAAAAAAGCCTGGGAAGAGGGAAGCTTTGCCTCTCCCTAATAGTGCTCTATGAAAGAAGTGACTTTGTAAAGAACCAGAAATCTTGAGGTGGCCTGTTTTATTTTTCATCTACCTTGCCTAGTTCCTATCACTTATAATAGGTTCTTTCTTAGCGATGTTGCTGTTTATCAGCCTTAGGAGCACTGCAAAACCAGGGAGTGGTGCTCAAAAACTGTCCTGGGGCTTCCCTGATGGTGCAGTGGTTGAGAATCTGCCTGCCAATGCAGGGGACACGGGTTCGAGCCCTGGTCCAGGAAGATCCCACATGCCACGGAGCAACTAGGCCCGTGAGCCACAACTACTGAGCCTGCACGTCTGGAGCCTGTGCTCCACAACAAGAGAGGCCGCGACAATGAGAGGCCCGCGCACCACGATGAAGAGTGGCCCCCGCTTGCCACAACTAGAGAAAGCCCTTGCACAGAAACGAAGACCCAACACAGCCAAAAATTAATTAATTAATTTAAAAAAAAAAAACTGTCCTTATGGGAAACTTCAGCAAGCCCTTACATGGCCTGCTTTTTGACCTCACTGAACTTTTGAAGTAACTGAGCTCTCTAAAGAACTAGCCAAGGAAAGGCCTAATGAATGAGCTGCCGTGAAAGAAAATGAAGAATGAGTTAGGATACACCAAGACCACTTACATATGATATAATAATCTAATTATTGTTATCAAACGGTAAGACAACTGGGCAGAGAGCTGTGTCTCTAAGACAGTACACCTGGAATTTCAACAACTTCCAAGTTTTGTGCTGTTTGGTGCATGCCACAACCTGCCTATCTCTACTACAGGCTCTTTAGAGCTGTTCCATGGGTACTTGCCACACAAGCTTATGTCTGTAAAAAGTGGAGGAGGAAAGCTAAAGGGTGGAGAGAACTTACTATACAAGACTAACAGGTGTAACAGAAGGGAGTGAGTGGCACATTTCTAGATGCTGAAACTAGAGGCTGTAATAGGCTGAATTGTGTTCTAAAATTTCTATGTCCAAGTCCCAACCCCCAGCACCTCAGAATGTGAGTATATTTGGAGATAGGCTCTTTCTTTAAAGAGGAAATTGAATTAAAATGAGGTCATTAGGTGGGCCCTAATTCCAAATGACCGGTGTCCTTATAAGAAGAGGAGAGTAGGACACAGACACACATACAGGGAAGACCACCTGTGAATCACAGTTGATGAAGCACTTACCAGAATGTGGCTGTTTTGCTGGAGAAGATGGCCATCTACAAGCCAAAGAAAGAAGCCTGAGATGAAACCAACTCTGCTGACACAATCTTGGACTTACAGCCTCTAGAATTGTGAAGAAATAAACTTCTATTGTTTAAGCCACCCAGTCTGTAATACTCTATTATGGCAGCCCTAGAAAACTAATACAAGTTCCCAAATATCAAATGGCCTTCAGGTTTTTCAAGGTTAGATAAAGTTATCAGGGATTTTTTTTCCTAAGCATTCTAGCTACCTTCCAACCTTAAAGATGGTCTCTCGGGACTTCCCTGGTGGTCCAGTGGGTAAGACTCGGCATTCCCAATGCAGGGGGCCCGGGTTCTATCCCTGGTCGGGGAACTAGATCCCACATGCATGCCACAACTAAGAGTCCGCATGCCACAACTAAAAGATCCCGCATGCCGCAACTAAGACCCGGCACACCCAAAATTAATTAATTAATTTAAAAAAAGATGGTCTCTCACCCTACTACAGGGAAAATAAGAAAAGCCTGAGGGCATCCCTGTCTTTAAGATGATCCCAATCTAGTTGGGAAGACAAAACTAAACACCAAAACAGAGTGTCTAGATCTTACTCCTTAAATGATAACCATGTAAGTTTTATAAGAGCCATAGATAGGAGAGGATAAATTCTCAAATCTGAGTAAGCCCAGAAATACATAACAGTATGTGTGTCACTGTCTGGGACATTTTAGCACTTCATTGTCAATTCTACTTTAGTTTATGGTAGTGTTTCTCAAAGTATGTTCCACAGACCACCTTGAAACAGAATCAGTAGGTGCTTGTGAACAATACAGATTCCCGGGCTTCCCTGGTGGCGCAGTGGTTGAGAATCTGCCTGCCAATGCAGGGGACACGGGTTCGAGCCCTGGTCTGGGAAGATCCCACATGCCGCGGAGCAACTAGGCCCGTGAGCCACAACTACTGAGCCTGCGCGTCTGGAGCCTGTGCTCCGCAACAAGAGAGGCCACGACAGTGAGAGGCCCGCGCACTGCGGTGAAGAGTGGCCCCCGCTCGCCGCAACTGGAGAAAGCCCTCGCACAGAAATGAAGACCCAACACAGCCAAAACTAAATAAATTAATAAATAAATTTATTTTTTAAAAAAATACAGATTCCCAGCCCCACTGTAGACTTTTTTTTTTTTTACTCTTTTATTTGTTTATTTATTTATTTTTGGCTGTGTTGGGTCTTCGTTTCTGTGCGAGGGCTTTCTCTAGTTGCGGCAAGCGGGGGCCACTCTTCATTGCGGTGCGCGGGCCTCTCACTATCGCGGCCTCTCTTGTTGCGGAGCACAGGCTCCAGACACGCAGGCCCAGTAGTTGTGGCACACGGGCCTAGTTGCTCCGCGGCATGTGGGATCTTCCCAGACCAGGGCTCGAACCCGTGTCCCCTGCATTGGCAGGCAGATTCTCAACCACTGTGCCACCAGGGAAGCCCTGTAGACTTTTTTTTAAAGCAGTAATTATTCACCCTGGAGTTAAGAACAACAATTTAGGATTTATCATTATTGTCCCCCTCTTTGCTACCACATGTCTCTGATAAACAGCAATGTGTCCTACACCTGTACTTCCTAGACAGGAAAGTCTGTCAGGTCAGGCCAAAGTTGAACCAAGGGAGGAAAGAAAGTGCCGGAATAGAAAATGGACCCATGAAGAGCACCCTGTCCTGGTGGCTATCTGGCCACGGTTCCAAATTCCTTAAGTGGCAATGTCAGTGATGGACCTTTAGGACAGAGGATAGGGGATACACTGGGATGTTATTTCCCACTGGTCCCCAATATAGAACATATACTCTTATCTGGCTTCCAGCTCTTGCCATGCTTACTCCTACCTTTGCTTATGCTGGCAAACTTGTCCTTCCCCCTTCCTAATTTTCTGAATTTTTCTAGTCCTTGGGAGCCCATTTTCTCTAAGAAGATCTCTTTTACATGTCCAGCTCCTACTGATTTATCCTTCCTCTGAATTCCTCTAGCAATCTGGTCACCACCACATGGTTTAGCATTAGACTAAAATTTTTTGTGTCTATGTTGGTTTTAGCTCTCCAGCTGAATTTTAATCTTAAAGGCAGAGATCATGTCTTATAGTTTGGTACTTCCCCTCCATAGCTAGGTAGAGATATTCGTACGGGCTTCACTGACTGAAATAAAGGCTGGCTCTGTACCTGAGGGGCCACTCTGCTCCTGATGTCTGCTTGTCCGTCTTCAGGTCACTTCTGGGAGGCAAAACCTCCAGTAGGATACTTAGCTGCTTTACAGATGGACAGACTTCATCAAGAAAGTCAGTGCCTTGAGCAGAACTGAGGCTCCAGTTGTGAGATAGAAGAAAAAGAAGACACTAGGCCTTATCAGAACACTATGTTCCTTTGCTCTAGTCAACCGTTAAGGTTTGTCCAGGGTTAAAAGCCCGAGGGACCCGAGGGAACTTCACACCATAAGGTCAGAAAATGTCCTCAGTGAGGCCACCTTGTAAGTCTGGTCCTGATGATGAAAGGTAGGATTACACAACAAAGGACAGTGTTCCCAGTGGAGACTCCCCACGATGTTTTCACATGGACACTTGGGTTTTCACAAGGCATGTCAGCTCTCCCTCCCTCCTTATTATCCAATCCCAGACACTTCCGGTCCCTATCTGTGCTGTCTATAATTGGCAGTCACCAAAGCCTAGGTGCCTCTTGCATGACACCTCCAGCATCTTTTTTTTTTTAAAAAAAAAGCCCTTTCTAAGTCCTATACACTTCATAACTAAATACCTAAAGAAAGTATAAGGGGACCTTTATCTGAAGGCAGGGAAAATCACTTGTTGAGGTCCTGCCCGATCCTGGGATTCTGACATTTCATATTGATCAGCTTTAAACCTTCTCATCTCTGACCTCACTCTCCCGCAGGCCCGTGAGAGCGCTCCCGGTGAGCTTACTCCCTGCTCCTGCCTCAGCTTCTCTTCAGCTTCCCCAGCGTCTCCACTTCTCCCGTGTCCAACCCAGCTTTCTCCTGCTGCATTTCTCCTGCTTCCTCCCCTCCTCCTTTCTCACCTGTCTACCCCAAACAGACACCCTCACTCTCCACTGCTATTATTATATATGAAACACAGTAAATAATAAAATACAACACTAATAATTTTTGTAGAGCCTTTAAAGGAAAACTGAGCCATTGCTCAACTTCCTTTTATCCTTTTCATCCCTTCAGTCGTAAAGTTTCCCTGTATCATAACTTGTGCCAGAAGATTTCAGTGTCTTTTTTTTGTTTTTAAAGACGGGTTTTTAATATTATTTTTTATTTATTTATTTTTGGCTGCGCAGCATGGGGGATCTTAGCTCCCCAACCAAGGATCGCAGAGTCTTAACTACTGGACCACCAAGGAAGTCCCCATCCCTGTCTTTTTATTTTTATTTTTATTATTTTTTTAAATAAATTTATGTATTTATTTGTTTTTATTCTTGGCTGCATTGGGTCTTCGCTTCTGTGCATGGGCTCCCTCCAGTTGCGGCGAGCGGGGGCCACTCCTCGCCATGGTGCACGGGTCTCTCACCACAGTGGCCTCTCCCGCTGCAGAGCACAGGCTCCAGCTGCACGGGCCTCAGCAGTTGTGGCATGTGGGCTCAGTAGTTGTGGCTCACAGGCTCAGTACTTGTGGCCCACGGGCTTAGCTGCTCTGCGGCATGTGGGATCCTCCTGGACGAGGGCTCGAACCCATGTCCCCTGCATTGGAAGACGGACTCTTAATCACTGCGCCACCAGGGAAGCCCCATCCCTGTCTTTTTAAATCTCACCTCTGGTTAACATACTAGACCAGCAAGTAGAACGAGCAACACAAGTCTTATTTATCAGTGGAACTACTGCGCTGATGTGCCCAAATTTCTTAATGAAAACAAAAAGGAAGAAAGAGGATAAAGGAAACCAAAAATGAATGAAAATAAAATGTAGTTTCAATCAATGAATGAGATGGCCATATCAATTGACTAGCATAGTTCTGGGAGTGAATACAGGCAAGCAGACCTGAGAAGCACTGGTTCTTGGTATTGGCAATCTTAGCCAACAGAGCAGCAGGGACACAGCCTTCTCTGTGTTCTGCACTGTAAAGAGCTGAGTTCTTTAATCAAGTAAACCAGGCTTTAAATCCTGACTCTGTCACTAATTAGCTCCGTGACTTTGAGCAAATGACCCCCTTTCTGAGCCTCAGTTTCCTTGTCTATAAAACTGAGGTAGAACACATACCCTGTAAGGTTGTGTTTTGGATTAAATGTTATAACCAAAATGTAAAGTTTCTAATACAAAACTTGGAACATAGTAGGCATGCTGAAAATATTACTTCCCCCTTTCTCTCTGGGCCCCTCTCCATTTCCACTAGTGTTCAGTACAAGAACAAAATATCCTATGGACGCTCAATGAATTCAGGAATGATTATGTTATTAAATTCACTACCCCACCCCACCGCAAGCCAATATTCCCAGGGTAATAGAGCATGTGATCAGGGACCTAGGGTTAATCTGAATCCTTTACCCTTACTTGGAGGGAACAAGTAAACAGGAGAACTGGCTGTGGCCGAAGCATCAATCAAAGGGTTGGCACTGTGAGGGTATGCCTGGCCCTGCTAGGTCCCACGGTTGTACCACACTGAAAAGGCAATTTGGCCCCTTTGGGACAACAGGAACTTTCATATACTGCAGATGGGAGAGTAAATGGGGACAACATCTTAGAAAACAGGTTGGCATTAATTAGTGAGGCTGAACCCTGCATATGTTATAACCCAGCATCCGTTTCTGGATTTATACTCTGGAGAAACTTTCAAATGTGCCCCAGGAACACTGTTCCTTATGGCCCCAAACTGGAAGCAACCCAATGTCTCTCAGCAGTAGAATAGATAAATAAGTTATGGTACATTCATACAGTGAAATATTATAAAGCAATGAGAATGAACACATTATTGGTACACGAAACAATATGGATGAGTTTTACAGACATAATGTTGAGCAAAGAAAGTCAGACACAAAAGAGTGTGTTTCCTGTTATACATAGTTCAAAAATAGGCAAAACTCATCTGTGGTGGTAAAAAATCTGGATAATGGTTACTCCTGATGGTGGATAGTGACTGGGAGACAACATAAAGAGAGGTGTATTCACTTTGTGTTATACATAATAAAAAGTTTACTTTAAAATACATAGGGTATGATCTATCCATTTATATAAGTGCAAGAGCAGGTAAAAAAAATTTTTAATATTTTTAATGATACATATGTAGACAATTCACTATTTTTATATATTTATTTATTATTATTTTTTTTTGGCTGTGTTGGGTCTTCGTTGCTGCGTGTGGGCTTTCTCTAGTTGCGGCGAGCGGGGGCTACTCTTCGTTGCGGTGCGCGGGCTTCTCGTTGCGGTGGCTTCTCTTGTTGCGGAGCATGGGCTCTAGGAACGCGGGCTTCAGTAGTTGTGGCATGTGGGCTCAGTAGTTGTGGCTCACGGGGTCTAGAGTGAGACTCAGTAGTTGTGGGGCATGGGCTTAGTTGCTCCGCAGCCAGGGCTCGAACCCTAGTCCCCTGCATTGGCAGACGGATTCTTAACCACTGCGTCATGAGGGAAGCCCCGATAGTTCACTATTTTTAAAAAGCATGGGAAAGTAATGACGGGGAGAAGGGAAAGGAGTGTGACCAGAGGGATAGACATATAAGGAGCTTCTAAGCTACTGGCAATGTTCAATTTCTTACTTTGGGTGATGATTACATAATGTTCACATTATTATTATTATTAAAAATATGCTTATGTTCTATATACTCTTCTATATGTATGCTATATTCCACAATAAAAGAATTTAAAATAAACCCAAACAAACAAATAAAAAACATACACCCTTAAAAGACAGAGTAGCAGAGTGTGGCATTGAGATAATAATTTTAGAGCTGGAAGAGGCCTTCGAAACAATCTTGTCCAACCATTTCATTAAAGGAACTGAAACAGAGGCCAGAGAAGGTAAGTGACTTCCTCAAAGTGATTCAGTCAATTACAGAGCCTAAGTACTCATCCCATAGACCCACCCTGTTTCCTACTATCTTCCAGAGTTACATCTCTCACCTGCACACAACATAAAACTCACCTATGTTATAGCTTTTTTTCCTCCTAAATTTGAAATTTTTGTTGTGGGGAAATGAGATCAGGAGAGAAATCCTCTCCTCCACAGATACTGCAAACACTTAGAAAACCAGTCAAAATGTCTGTAATAGGAAAGAAAAAAATGTCTAGTAGTAGAGAAACAGTTCTGGGTCTGTTTTTTTCTACTACTGGATATTTTGACTCGTTAATGAAGCTCTCCCACTTCTCTGTACCCCACAGTATGGCTGCTCCAACCTGCAGGCTGACTTTTGGGAAGGGTCTGAGAGTCGGTAAAAGAAAACTTTTCTGCTTTTTTGTACGAGCACAAGGTCTCTTTTGGGAAGAGTGAGCTCTTCTGCCACCTTGTGACAGAGAATGAGAATAGCCCTCAGAGCCTTTCCTACCCCTGCTCCAAGGTGGCAGCACTGTAACGGGGCATCCAGGAACTAATCTACAGAAAATTTCAGACAGAGTGACAGCAGGGGAAAGTGTCTGACACCATAAGGGAGCAGAGAACAATGCGATCATGTTAAGGAAATAGTAAGCAAAAACCATGGAGCCCAGGAAAGGCAATGGAGCCCCTTTATTCTCTGCCCACCAGCCCTGCTAGGAGAATCAGGCAACTGAGACAGTGCTGGTCTGAACCAATCAAGATTTGAGGCACTGATGTTCCCTCTATTCGGCTGGCTTCACTTCTATCCTCCGTTCCATAGCCAAATGTCTTTCAAAGATGATCTACACTTCTTCACCTCCAATTCCCTCTCAGCCAGCCGCCTCCTACTTCCACCATGCCGCTGGAACTGCTCTTACAGAACTGTCAAATCCAGTGGACAGTTTGTCCAGTGGACAAATCCATTCCTCCCTTGAAATACCCTCCTTTCTTGGCTTCTAGGACATCCACTCTCCTGGTTTTCTTAGCTCAGATGCCACCTCCTGACAGAAGTCTTCCCTGACCACCCTACTTAAAGTGGCCTCTGGGAATTCCCTGGTAGTTCAGTGGTTAGTCCGTGCTTTCACTGCCGAGGGCCCGGGTTCAATCCCTGGTTGGGGAACTAAGATCCTGCAAACTGCCAAAATAATAATAATAATAATAATAATAATAAATAAAGTGGCCTCTGTCATTCCTCCTTCACCTCATCGCCCCGTTTGTTGCTTCATGATGATTATCACAATCTTTAATTATCTTGTATGTGTATCTGTATATTATTTATTGTTAGCCCTCTGCACTACTTTATTTTCAACCATGTTTATTGTCTGCTTCCCATTGTTTCACATGAACTCACACTTGGCCTTGCTCACTGCTAGAATAGTGGCTGGCACACAGTAGGTGCATTATAAAGACTTGTGGCAGGAAGGAATGAAAGGCACTGTGGCTGCATGTTCAGCAGTTCCTCCCCTCCGTCCACATTTCAGGAAACATGTCCTTCAGTGACACCTCTGTCCTTTCTGTTTTCCCAAGATTTCCCTTCATGCTCAATTTAGCCAGATTTCAACCTGAATTAAAATGTCAGGAAACAGGGTAGTATTTAAATTATGCTTTGACTCAGACCTCATGAAATCCCTTATGGAAAGTCCCTTGAATCAAGCTCCCTTTACATCATTATCAGAGCCTCTAGAACCTTCTTACCCATAATCAAACCTATAATGGCTCCAATGGAGTAAGTACATTCACAGTGGGTAAAGAGACTTCCGAGGGTCTGAGTAGATCTTCATTATTGCTATGATCCCCCTAGCTATGCTATCACAAAGTCTACAATTTTAGAAAAATCTAAAGGATACAATTTTAGAAAAGTCTTCTACAACAGGTATCTGTGTAGGAAAGCCTTCCCAAACTGCAGGCAGTACCACTCACCTAGTGTACTTAGCTCTTCCTCACAACCTCTCAGCCCAGCAGTCATAAGAATGTGGTCCACCTACACTCACTTCACTATTCGGGAGTGTGAAAATGTGCAAAACTAGACAGGTGTGTCTGTACTAAGGTAAGTTTATGTGTATAACTGTGAAAGAATTCTAGAGATCACTGGGTTGGAACGCTCCATTTACAGAGGGGAAAATTGCGATCCATAGAAGTCAAGAAATTTTTCTCACTGTGCCGCACTTAACCACACGGGCTGAACTGGAACCCAGTTCTGTTGATTCCTAGTCCAGTGCCCTCGCCAGTGTAACTCACTGACTCAGTCCTAGTTTCCTGCTCCATTCTAGAAATCACTTTCCTTAATAGAATCTCTCCATCTCTTTATGTTGGTGTGTGAATAGCCGTGCCTGTGTCAGTGAACATGTATGCGAATGTCTACGTGTCTCTCTGCGAGTATTTGTAAAGCATATCACTGGGTGTTTATGCCCTTTCTCCCGGGGAAAGCTCTAGGTAATTACAGCTCCTTATGTCGGCACCAGCGGTGAAGTCAGGTGAAGATCTTCTGAATCAATCATTAACAAACAAACTTGGTCCTCTCTCCCATCAGGAAATGTGGCAAAATAATTAGGGTGGAACCAGACTCTCCCAGGGTCAAACTTGGTTCCAGGCAGTGAAAGAATTTAGAGACGAGGCTATAAGTGGCTGTGACAGACCAGCAGCATACTGTCTCTGCAAGGAGAATGTGCCCAAGCTAACATGGATACCATCTTGGTTTTCAGCCTAATCATTACATCCTATGATGCTAACAGGAAAGGTAAGTACTTCTCTAGCCTAGTATTCTGGGAAATCCAAAGAGAAGCCTAGAAAGTGTTTGGGGGTCTATTCCGCCAGATATACAGCCAATACTCAGCAGATGATGCTTTCCCCATGTTATTCAACCCAGAGAGACAGCTGTTTCATGGTGAGAAGTCTTCAGAGAGTGTGATGCATTCTTCCATTTTGTTCATGTAACTAACATTAAAATTCCTTTCACTGTTAGATGGCTTTCTTTCCTGGAAAGTACTGTCAGAGTTTCAGTACTGTCATCACCTAAGACTCCTAAAGTCATAACCCCTCATAAGATGTTGTCTTCCTTTTTAATGGCATTACATCCAAATAGATGGGGATGCTGTTGGGTGGGAAGAGCTGAGAAAGGGTAGTGTGAGGGTGGAATGGCACCGCTTGCTGCTCTTTGATAACTGTTTATTTAAAACATGATTTTTCAAAGTGTCCTGAACAGTTCATCTCTAAAATTAGCTGACCAAAGTTAAGGCCAAACAGCATAAGGTGCAGCAGTAACAAATTTAACAAATGAAGAAAACTCACAACACCCTGTGAGTTATGTGCCAAAAAGCATAAATAACTATGACCTATCATTCTATGGGAACCTGGAGAGATATCTTGTCCAACGATACACTTATTAAACTTTCAAAAGTTTTAATACAAGAAGGTAGATAAAACAGGAAGGAGAAGAGATAATAGGCAGTGTTTGAAGGAATGGGTTGGTTAATCTTTCATTAACTTAGTTAACTCTTTTACCTTCTTTTTCCCTAAGGATAATAGACTGGTACCCAGTTTTCTTTATACTAGGCTAACTCCCACTTGCATAAATCTTGAAGTCCTTTTGAGGGAATGTCTGATCTCCCCAAGTGCAAGTTTTATGAGAAGGAACTGCATTCTTCTGTATCTCCCTCTCCAGTGCCCAGACTTCTCAAGAAGAAGTACCCAGTCAACCCTGACCTTTTTTTTCCCCCAGAACTCAGAGACAGCAGCTGCCAAGTGGAACCGCTGCCTGGTCTCTTCCTCTCAAAGGGCTATGCTAATGCGAGGTAGGGAATGGGCCCTTCCTGAAAAATCGTTTTGCCATTCCTGAACATTTTTACCTTTAAAAGATGCTTGTCTCCTCCAATCCGAGACCAGATCTCAAATATCCTGTTTAAAAGCTATGTATCCCCCTGAGAGGCTTTCTGGAAACCCATTTTTATCTTTTATTTTTTTTTTAATTAATTTATTTATTTGGTTGTGCCGGGTCTTAGTTGTGGCAGGTGGGCTCCTTAGTTGCGGCTCGCAGGCTCCTTGGTTGTGGCATGTGAACTCTTAGTTGTGTCATGCATGTGGGATCTAGTTCCCTGACCAGGGATCGAACCCGGGCCCCCTGCATTGGGAGCACAGAGTCTTATCCACTACGCCACCAGGGAAGTCCTTGGAAACCCATTTTTAAATGAACTGCTATTGACTCACAGACTTAGAGAACGAACTTATGGTTACCAGGGAGGAAGGGTGTGTGTGGGGGGGGGGAGGGATAGTTAGGGAGTTTGGGGCTGACATGTACACACTACTAGATTTAAAATGGATAACCAGGCTTCGCTGGTGGCGCAGTGGTTAAGAATCCGCCTGCCAATGCAGGGGACACGGGTTCGAGCCCTGGTCCCGGAAGATCCCACATGCCACAGAGCAACTCAGCCCGTGTGCCACAACTACTGAGCCTGCACTCTAGAGCCCACGAGCCACAGCTACTGAGCCCGCGTGCTTCAACTACTGAAGAGCCCATGCTCCGCAACAAGAGAAGCCAAAGCCACGACAATGAGAAGCCCTCACACTGCAACGAACAGTAGACCCCACTCGATGCAACTAGAGAAAGCCCGCGTGCAGCAGCGAAGACCCAATGTAGACAAAAATAAATAAAATAAATAAATTGATTAATTAAAACAAAAAGTTCTTCAAAAAAAAAAAAAGAATGGATAACCAAAAGGACCTACTGTATAGCACAGGGAACTCTGCTCAGTATTCTGTAACAATCTAATTGGGAAAAGAATTTGAAAAAGAATAGATACATGTAACAAAAAATAAATTAAAAAATAAAATGTTCACTTATACAATATAAATAAATAAATTAATTAACTGTTGTTACCTAAGCCGTGGCTGCATAAATCAAAGAGACAGGGTGAGGAAAGAGAAGGAGGCGGCACTCAAGCAGCTCTGCGTTAGAAAAAACAACCTAGGAGCATCTCTCTGGGCTGCATTTACTGCAGTCACCGATCTTCACGGGACCCATGGCGGGAAGGGGGAAGGGCAGGGCTTGTATATTTAGTACCATAGATACATGCTGAGGAAGAACTGAAGGAAAAAGAGAAGAAAGTACAGCAGTGGGCCATGAATGGAAGTGGGTTGGCTGGGCACCATTCAGATTAAGAACTGGCTTCATTTTCCTATCTGGCTTTTCTCCTTCCAGAAGCTCAGACAGAAGCCAAATGGCCCACATTCATCAAAATCAGACTGTGGCTACCTTGCAGTGTCTTGGTTCTAGGAGCAAAGTGAAAGTCAACCTTGTATATTTGGAAAAAAGGCGAAAGGTCACACTCTGAAGAACCTGAGAGTCACGCTGTTCCCCGCAGAAACAGCACTGCCCCCCCGAGCTGTCACCTAACCCTCACATCCAAAGTTCAAATTGGATCCCTTGTGACAGGCAAAGGTGAGATTG
Source organism: Balaenoptera physalus (assembly GCF_965194825.1). Taxonomy (NCBI): domain Eukaryota; kingdom Metazoa; phylum Chordata; class Mammalia; order Artiodactyla; family Balaenopteridae; genus Balaenoptera; species Balaenoptera physalus. Next base: position 43,110,571 of record NC_138901.1, read on the forward strand.
GAAAATGAGATGGAGGTAGGCACTGCCTTCTGGCTGACGTCCTTGGAGGCAGGTAGAGCTTAGTAGCAGCTAAAGCCTCAAGGAAATGGATTAGCCTCTCTCTCTTTAGGCAAATCTATGTAAATTTTTAAAATGTCATTTTAGTGCATGGATTAGGCTCTTTGGAATTTGATTAGTATGAACTGATTCCTATGGTCTGTTTATCCCACGAGAAACTGTGGGATACAAGAGAAATAACGTCAAACAAGTGTTTATTTCTCCAATGCTCAGTTTCCATAGCTACAAATGAGAGATTTGACAAGATGATCTAATTTCTAGATGTGTAAGCCCAACAGCAATATGTAAGGCCTCTCAAATAGCCCTTTCAACCTGCTAGTATTATTACAGAATAATCTCTAAAGGAGATTTCCACTTAAATATAATGTACCTAATGTTCCCTATTTTAAAATGAATTATTTTGTAATAAAGCATCATCTCCTAAATTATCCATTTCATAACTTTGCATTTTTTGTAGATCTTCTTAAAGTGGGGGAATTCTTGCTCAAAGATTCTTAGCCAAAGAAAAGCTAATATTGCAATTCCATCAGCACTGGGAATAGACTGCTTGTATTTACAAACTTGCTCCACCTTAATACTCAGTTACCTAGCAGATGAGACCTAAGAGATGAGCTGCCAACAGGGATGGACATTAATTTAGAAGCTGGGCAGAACTGGAACTACACTGACGGATGAAAAGCCTATTAAGTAGATTTTGAAACAGTGGCTCCCAGAAGGTGGGAAGACATGCCACACTGAAATCCCATTATCCCTGTGGCTAGAGGGCACAGTTCTTCTGTGCAGAGACAGGATCTCTAGGTTTTGCCTCCTCTTTCAATCATAATATCACTCAGTTTGCAAAGTGTTTTTCACACCTGCTTTCTCATTTTTGTTTCCGATCTTCACATCACTCCTGTGAAATAGGGAGACCAAGAATTATTTTATTATAACCATCCTGCAGATAAGGAAACCAAAACTCAGAGAACTTATATGTTACTTTTCCAAAGTGAGATTTATTTATCTTCATCTCATCTGACCCAGAAACACATATGCTATCACTTCAGAGAACTGATTGGCACTATGCTGAAAAAAATTCCACATAATTCTCTTGTTTTTCCTTTTGAGCCTGTTGGCTCTTTGTCTCTGCTTATCTTTGCCAACACTGTCTTCCTGATTAAACAAATCAAGGACTACTTCCCCTATAATTTGTGTACAGCACCTGGTACTGTGCCCACTGGCCTCTGAAGTAAAGAACTGTCATTTTCACATGGGCTTAAGACCTGGGAGAATAATTCAGAAAAGTCAAGCAGGACGTACAGATCTCAATTTAATAAGCAATGACAGGACGCCATTAAAAATAGAATAGGAACAACTGTCGGAACTGGATTAGATCAATTTTGGAGGCACGTGAAGGTGGTTCCAGACCACAGCCAGCATCCATCCGCACCCCATCTTTTCCACAGCTGTCTGAGTCACCATCATCTCTCATTTGGATTCTGCGAGAGCCTCCTAACAGGTTACTCTGCTTCTCCCAGGCGCCCCCTACAGTCTGTTTCCAACTCAGCAGCCCACTGATCCTTTAAAAACAAAGCCATCCAGTCACTTCTCTGCGCAAAAACTTGCAACGGATCCCCACTTCAAGCAGAACAAAAACCAAAGTCCTCAAACTGGCCTACAAAGCCCTAAGTGATATGGACCCATTTCCTTCAGAAACTCCCTCATCGCCTATGACTGTCGCCTTGCTCACTCCACTGCAATCTCTCTGGCCTCTGTGCTCTTCCTCTAAAACTAAAACATGCCAGACATACTCTGCCCCAGGGCTTTTACACTAACTGTTCCCTCTGCCTAGTTCCCCAGCATCTGCTTGGCTAATCCCCTCACCTCCTTCAAGTCTCAGCTCAATTCTCATCTTCTCAATGAAACCAGCCTATCCTGCAGGTCGCCCAACCACTGCCCACCCGCACCCCTCAGACTGCTCCCTCAACTTTCTCTACTTTTAGTTTCTTTTCATAGCACTTATCCCCTTCTAACAAACCGTAAAACTTACTGTACTTATTGTCTGCTTCCCCCCGTCCCCCCTCAGCCCTCTTTCCCCCTTGCTTGTTCCCATGGCAGAATGTACCCAGCTGATATATCCAAAGTACGGAAGCAGTCCCTGGCACATACTAGATATTCATTTTTAAATATTTGCTGAAAGATGAAATTGAGGGGTGCGTGAAGCTGGGAGGTCTCCCCTTCTTCCAGCTCCCCCTTTCCCCAAACCTCTCTCAAAGTCGTTGACTTACACTCCACTAGACAGACCTGCTGCAGTCATTAAGGCAAATTATGCTACTTCATGTTCTTCCTTGGACTTTGGAGCCATCTTTTTTTTTTTATTAATTTATGTATTTATTTTTTTTTGGCTGTGTTGGGTCTTCGTTGCTGTGCGAGGGCTTTCTCTAGTTGTGGCAAGTGGGGGCCACTCTTCATCGCAGTGCGCGGGCCCCTCACCATCGCGGCCTCTCCCGTTGCGGAGCACAGGCTCCAGACGTGCAGGCTTAGCAGTTGTGGCCCACGGGCCCAGTTGCTCCGCGGCATGTGGGATCTTCCCAGACCAGGGCTCGAACCTGCGTCCCCTGCATTAGCAGGCAGATTCTCAACCACTGCACCACCAGGGAAGCCCTGGAGTCATCTTTTTTAAAGAAGGAAACTTTCAGTGGTGCTACACCCTCCATCCTTATTATCATTATGGCCTTACGAGTATGGCCATACTCCTTCACTCTGAACCTACATTAGTCAAAGGCGCCATGGGAATTTAATCCATATCTTATTAGTATCTCTATCCTCATTTATTCTTTGGCATTATTAAGGCCCACACTTTAAACCTATGGACAGATCGATGGGGCCACAGTTAGAAGTTTATATCAGCTGGGTAGAGCTAGGGTTTTGTCAGGTGAAATCAAAGGCAGGATAAAGTTTTCTCAGTTGTCCTTTCATTGTTTCTTTCTTGTTTTATAGCTTTTTTACCAGGGATCTCCCAGTGTAAGGTCTATCCAGTGATGGGGGCTTCATCAGAGACTTTTCCCACCACTACCACCTTCGTAACTCCTGGGAAAAAAGGAGAGAAAACTACAAGGATTGATGATTTTTCTAGTCCTCTGAAACAAGGTACAGAATAAGTAGAGGTGAGACAAGAACGGAAAGAAAAAGAAACATTTTCAGTCCCAACACCTGCCTGGGTCTCCTAGAATTTTCCTGGAGGTTGAGAAGTTACACACAGTTTGCATTAGAAAATCACTCCATTTCTTATGGAAAAAAAATCAGCTTCTCTATAAAGAAGGTCCCAGAAATGTTTGTAGCTTGACACTATTAATAATCCTTCACCTCCACACAAGTGAGCTCACCTTGTAGCCAGATTTGGGGACAGCATAAAGGGTATTGGTGTGGTGGGTAATTCCAGCCATTGTGTGAATAGAGAGGCGACATTTAAACTCTAAGCACTCGTTACAGTGATGACAACAACCAATAAGCATGTTTTCATCTGCGTTGTTTTTACAAAGAGCCCTCCCTAAATTGGCCAGGACTCAAATTCTGTAAGATTTCAGTTTGGGTTACATCCCAGTTCCAACAGGAGAAACATAAATATGAGATTAGTAATAACAAGATGCATATGAGCCATTTGTCCCCAAATTTGGCTTATGACCCAAAAACAATGGCAATTTACCTCTGTCCCTCCTATGCCCCATTAAATAGAGAAGAGCACAGGAAAGGTGATTTGCTAAGCCCATACAGTATGTGTGTCGGGGCACGAGGACAGAGACCCTGAGAGGGCTGCTGGTGACAGACTCCCTTGCATAACTTATCTTTCCATGAAAGCAGTGCAAGAATCAATCCTACTTGATCATGGAAAAATTCCAAATCCTAGTAAAGGTGACTCTGGGAAGAGACTGCAAAGGAGGTTAGAGCAGAGCCCATGATGCCTACCCCACTCCTGACTCTGGACTGGAAATTCAGCCTCTGTCTCTGAATCAGGCTGGGCCCCTATTCGTCTTGTGAGCCAGGAGAACTTCAAGTCAAAAGGTCAACCTCTTGCTTCTCTCAAGTTCTCTTTTCTCCTTTTTCTATTCCTCTCTCTCCTTTTAGACACAGATGAGGACCTAGAGAAGAGGCAGAAGTGGAGCATCGTGGTCAGATTTCTGATTGCAGTCACCTTGTTGTTCAGTGGAATTGCCATTAGAGTGTTCGTCATTTTTGAAGTCCCATGCCCTGTAAGTTTGCTGATGTACTGGGTCCTTGGACTTGATCTATCTATAAAGACCTCCTTCTGTCCCAGAGTCAGGCTGGCATAATGAGAAAAGCACAGACTTTGGAGTTTGGACACACCTGCCACTCTACACTCACTAGCTGAGTGGCTTTGAGAAAGTTGTTTGCCTTCTCCAACCGCAGCTGCCTCATCTTTAAAATGGGACTAATGATATTTGCCTCTCATGGTGGTTATGAAGTTTAATGGAGATTCTGTGGGAAAGGCTCCTGGCACGTAGAGGTGCTTGCTAAATGCAAGTTCCTTTCCTCTGCTGTACTTGTAATATTCTCTAGGGAGGATAGAGCCAATAGGAATGAATATTTTCTTTTTCCTTAGAAGAGATGATTTTCAGGAATTCCCTGGTGGTCCAGTGCTTAGGACTCCATGCTTTCACTGCCAGGCCCGGGTTCGATCCCTGGCTGGGGAACTAAGATCCCATAAGCCGTGTGGCACAGCCAATAAAAAACAAGAGAGATGATTTTCTTTAAATGGCCTGATGTGAGGCTTGGAAGATAATCAGATGCACAGCAGCCACCTGAAGTTAATACCAGTCATTTTCTCCCTTCAGAGTCAATGCCTAGGAGCCAGAGAGCTATGCCAATGCCAGAGGTCGTGGAGAAGGCAAAGAAAGGAAGGCCAGCAACCTGGTGTAGCTGAATCCCAGACTGACTCTCAGCCCAAAAAGGAAAGTGTTCTCTGTATGGCTATTGTCATTTGCATAGAGAAAATGGGGTTAATATATAAATCCTGGGGGACAGGAAGCTGCTTTAATTATGCAGCAAATGTGGGTAATTCTTTTATGTGTCAAGAAATGGGCAGGTATTTGTACTACTGTTTTCTTAACATCTGCAGGGTCATAATACAATAGGGTACTTATTGAAAATAGCTATTTCTGGGCATCAGATATAATAAATCAGAATGGCTAGAGTGGGACCAGGAATCTTATTTTTAAGATTTTTTTTCACTGGACCACCAGAGAAGTCCCTTTTTTTTTTTTTTTAAGATTTTTTAACAAGCTCCCTAAGTAGAGGTGGATTTACTGTGAAATTAATGAAGCTTAAACTCAGGACCCATGGGACCTGCACAAAGGCTTTGTATCCAATTTTGTATTTTTAAAATTTGTATTCTTTTTCTTTAAAAAGGGTCCCTGAAATTGTAAGAGCTTCAGAGCCCACGACCTATGTCTCCATCCCTGCCCCTGGGTAACTCTGACATACAACCCAGTTCAGGAACCACCACACTTGAACACAGCCTGAATACTTGGCAAAGCACCTTCTTTCTTCCCTGCCCTGGGGTTTCCTGGCAGGATTATGAATCCATATTGCACTTTAGTGTGTAAGTCAGACACCACACCACTGGCTCAGCATGGCTGCTTTAAATAGTTTTCCCACCAGGAACGGACGCAGCCTTTGAATACAAGAAAGTGATGGGTGCCTTCTCTACATCTAAAAACCCACTGATGCAAACAGATGAGGTCTCCAATACTTTTTTAAATTAAAGAAGGTGGCCACTTTTGTAGAATTACAGCACTGAGAATGGGTCTCAAAGATTATATAGTCCAGGATGGGACACACTCTTTAGTTCCATGTCAACCGCACATGTCAATAATCAAGCAGAGGACTTCCCTGGTGGCGCAGTGGTTAAGAATCCACCTGCCAATGCAGGGGACACGGGTTCGATCCCTGGTCTGGGAAGATTCCCACATGCCGTGGAGCAACTAAGCCTGTGCGCCACAACTACTGAGCCTGCGCTCTAGAGCCCGTGAGCCACAACTACTGAGCCCATGTGCTACAACTACTGAAGCCTACACACCTAGAGCCACGCTCCGCAACAAGAGAAGCGACCACAATGAGAAGCCCGCACACCGCAACTAAGAGTAGCCCCCGCTCACCGCAACTAGAGAAAGCCCGTGTGCAGCAACGAAGACCCAATGCAGCCAAGTAATAATAATGATAATAACAATAATCAAGCAGAGTGCAACGAGAAGATGAATACATTCCAGAGGTCTAATGCACAGCATAGCGATTATAGTCACCATATTGTATACTTCAAAACTGCTAAGAAACTAGATCTTTTACATTCTTACCACAAAAAAGCAATGATAATTATGTGATGTGATGGGATGTTAGCTAAAGCTACCGTGGTAATCACAATGCAATTTATAAATGCATCAAATCAACACACTGGACACCTTAAACTTACACAATGTTATATGAAAATTAAATCTCAATTTTAAAAAATCAAGCATGGCACTCTTTCCACCCAGGCATGGCATCAATCTTTTTTATTACAGTGCTTTAGGTATCCAATGCCAACTTATTTGTCATCTCTGGTCTAAGTTAATATTTTCTATAATCCTGTTTCTGCTAATGTTAGATGATGAGCCCATGTAAATTAGTATAATTCTATAATTTGGTGTATTTTTAGTTCTTTAATCCAATCAACATTATCATTTCTACTGAACATTGAAAGAAATAGGCCTGAAGGGGACTAAAAAGTCTAGTCCAGAATTAGAAGAAGCCACGTAACAGCAACTCTGATTGAATTTCTCCCATGAACAAAATAAGCTACTAAATGATAAAGGAATTAATTTTAAAAAAGAAATTTTATACACACTGCCTCATTTGAGCCTCATAAAAATCCTGGGAAGTAGCTAGGGCAGGTATCTACATCTTACTGATACTTAAACTAAGGCTTAGAAAGGTTATTGACTTTCCCATGGTCACACAGCTAGTGGAAACAGAACTAAAATTCAGGTCTTTTAATTCCTATACTGGATTTATTGGCTTATTTATCTCTTCCACAAAATTTTACTGAAAGCCTTCTATGTGCCAAGTTCCCTGCCTTCAAGAGGCTTAGAGTCTATGTTCATAACAGTTAAGCATTTAGAAAGTACATACAAAATCAGATGGGACATGGTATAATGAGAGTGGAATGGGATTAGTAAAAAATATTTGGTCCACATTGACCCAGATCTTTGCCCCTTCTCAAACAGAGTGAGATTGTTTGGGCCTGATTCCAGGAATGAAGTAGAATCCCTGTGCACCTGGGATCCAAAGTAGCTGCACATCCAGGGCCCTTTCCATTCAAGGCAAATCGGTCAAACAAGCGATGGCTGGGCTGTTTACTAGGAGGTTATTGGTTCCAACAAACTGTAGGTTCTCATACATAAGTGCACCTTGCTGATACTTTCTCAGTGTAAAGCACAATAACTTTTCCTAGAATTGATGGGTAACAAAGGCGAAATGATGTGAACTTGGAGTTACACGGGGTTTTGTACTAAGCTGTCTCTTTGTTGGTACATTAAGAAATACCCATTTGCATCCTTCTTTATCTTTCATATTTCCTTTCAATCTCTAGGTTGGACAAGATGCTCCCAAATCATCAAGCCCCAAGAAAGCTGCAGAGATCACTGTGGTCCACGAGACATACTTCTGAAAAGTTCTGCTCCGCCTCACACACTGAATGAAAGATACTACATTGTCTTCTCCCTACTATGAATCAGTATGGGCAGATTCTTGCCAATTTTACCCTCGTATCTTCAGCAGGGACATTACGATCAGACAGTAATGCCAGGCCAATGAGGGGGAAGCCTGGGCTCCAGAGTTACTCTCATGCCTTTGCTACTGACTTAGCCACAAGCCTCTGAAATTCACTTGGTAATCCCACAAAAAATGGATATTTTTTTCATCCCATCAAATGAAAACAAAAAGTCTTCCCTCTAAGCATTATGAATGGACCCATTACTCTCTTTGACAAAAGGTTTAAACACAGCCTCCAAGGAACTGAGCAAAGCAGCCCTTGGTGTGGCACATTCACCAAGTCCTCTATTGTCCTCTCTGCTGACCTCACGCGCACTGGCTCTCAGCCGGCTGAGGATGGGGCTCCTGTTTTCCCAGGCTGGCATTCATAGGGCTTTATGACTTAGCCTCTGCCACCACATGCAGCTCTCCACACACTGGGGAAGGGAACGTGACCCTAAGCGTTCCAAAAGTCCTCCTTGTGACTCATCCCCAAAGCGCTTAGGGACTGCATACAAATAGGATCCGGACTGGGAATTCCCTGGTGGTCTAATAGTTAGGACTCGGCACTGTCACTGCTGTGGCCTGGGTTCAATCCCTGGTCGGGGAACTGAGATCCTGCAAGCTGTGCAGCGCAGCCAAAAGACAAAAACAAGCAAACAAAACCAAATAGGATCCAGACAAGGTCTGCGGATAATCGAGAACTCCTAAAGTTGGTCTGACATTATACCTTACCATCAGGGTGAGCTGCAGACATTCTGAACAAGGATTGCAGAGCAACATGATTATGTGCTCTTTCTCACAGAGGCACGGCTATAAGTCAAGTCTGACTTACTTAAATAAGAGTTTGGTGAGAAAGTGAAACAGCTGGTTTTTATTTTAATACTCAATGCAATATTTTATTGTATTTCTTAGCTGTGGTTTCTTCCTTTCCCTTACCTCAGCTAAGAGATAGTTTAAGAAAGGCTCAGTTTATAGAATTTATTATGAAATTAGATTTTCATTTATACATTGTAATTTTTCATAAAACTCAAAACTATGGATTACAATGCATACGACTTTTGACAACGAAACGAGACATCTACAATCTATTTTGTGTATTAAAGAATATTCCACTTGTTTTACCATTATAAATTGTCTTATTTGAGAAATTTTCTAAACATGTTAAGAAAAAAACTGTCAATATATCAATACTTTCAATGTTAAGCTAATTGAGTATTACCTAACAACGAATTTTTGCAACAACTAATCTTTTTTTAAAATTATTTATTTATTTATATTTTATTTTTAGCTGCATTGGGTCTTCATTGCGGTGCACAGGCTTCTCACCGTGGTGGCTTCTCTTGTTGCAGAGCATGGGCTCTAGGCACGCGAGATCACTACTTGTGGCTCGTGGGCTCTAGAGCGCAGGCTCGGTAGCTGTGGCACACGGGCTTAGTTGCTCCGCGGCATGTGGGATCTTCCCAGACCAGGGCTTGAACCCATGTTTCCTGCATTGGCAGGCGGATTCTTAACCACTGCACCACCAGGGAAGTCCCCAACTAATCTTACAAATTCAAAATTACTACTCAAACCTGTGTTCTAAAAACTGCATTTTGGAAATGTTTTTATTATGATGGTGGCATGCAACAGCTGACCTTAAAACAGAGCTTCAGCGAAAAAGGGACTGGCATGAGGGATACAAAGGGTGTTGTCCTGATTCTTTTCATGCGTCTGAAACCATTCCATTTCATTTTGGTGAAATGTGCCTGTTCCTAAGTAATTGTCTTCTTAATTCTCTGGTAACAACAACAACATATACAAATCATATCCTCCTTTCTTTCACTTTAAGTACTGTCCAAAAAGGTACAACATCTAGCCTTAAGCCCTGATTTGATATTCAAGCTGACCCTAGAAGAGATGGAACCAAGCAAGGATGATGATAGTTTTCAAGGAAGCCCCAGAGGTCCTCTAGGTGCCCTAAAGTTCCACAGAGCACGCTTTGAAAATATGCTAGGCGGAGAGGAAAGACCACCGAGGCTGGCATTTGAATAAATGAGTATCACCCTCCACTGATTCACAGCATCACCTCCAGTTTATCCTGCCATCTGTGGCTCAGTCTAACCATGAAATAGGTGGAAAAAACCCCGCTCCTTCTCAAGACCACTAGGGAGGATGATTAAAAACATTCCATACTTAAAGCTCTTGGTCTAGGACTGATACCTACATTCATCCCCACCTTCCCAGGCTTTATCCACCAGAGAATGTCCTTTCCTTTAATCCAGAAACAGGCGATAAAACCTGTGGCAGAGTCTACACTCATTAGCTCTACTGCAAGAATATAACTTGGGTAACATGTACAGTGATTTTTCTTTATAGAGATTCACCGATGGAATGGAAATTGTTTATTTTGCTTTGGGGACTTGTTTCCCCAGCCAAAGCAAGGTCCTTTTGAGGATTTTCTGACTCCCTAATCAGTTAACAATTACCAGTGGAGATCTTTGGAAACTAAAAGATAAGAGAAGGGAAGGGAGAACTCCCACGTGGACCTTGGGAAGTGACCTTTATTGTTTTTTTCCCTACAGGCATCCTCTTTATTTATTTATTCATTCATTCATCTTTATTGGAGTATAAATGCTTTACAATGTTGTTAGTTTCTGCTGTACAACAAAGTGAATCAGCTACATGTATACATATATCCCCATATCCCCTCCCTCTTGAGCCTCCCTCCCACCCTCCCTATCCCACCCCTCCAGGTCGTCACAAAGCACCGAGCTGATCTCCCTGTGCTATGCGGCTGCTTCCCACTAGTCATCCACTTTACATTTGGTAGTGTATATATAACAATGCTACTCTCTCACTTTGTCCCAGCTTGCCCCGCCCTGTGTCCTCAAGTCCGTTCTCTGCAGATCACTTCACAGCAGGGCACAATACTCCCTGTCACCACTATAGACTGAGCTATAGACTCAACTTGATAAAACGCCATTTCTATGGGGAGCCAATTATTCCTCTGGGAAGTGACTAGTCAGCAAGGTTTTTAACTGCAAATTCTTTCTCATTAAGTTACCACACATTGTTTTTCTGATTATTAAAGTACATCCTCATTATCAAAATGTTTAGAAAATACTGGAAAGGGCTTCCCTGGTGGCGCAGTGGTTGAGGGTCTGCCTGCCAGTGCAGGGGACACGGGTTCGAGCCCTGGTCTGGGAAGATCCCACATGCCGCGGAGCAACTGGGCCCGTGGGCCACAATTGCTGAGCCTGCGCGTCTGGAGCCTGTGCTCCGCAACGGGAGAGGCCGCGATGGTGGGAGGCCCGCGCACCGCGATGAGGAGTGGTCCCCACTTGCCGCAACTAGAGAAAGCCCTTGCACAGAAACGAAGACCCAACACAGTCATAAGTAAATAAATAAATAAATAAAAGAACGTGAATTTCTAAAAAAAAGAAAATACTGGAAAGTGAAAAGAATAAAAGAAAAAAATTATAGCTAATCCTTCTTCCCAGAGATAACCACTATTAACACTTCGATGTATCTCTTTACAGATTATAAATATATACACATATACATAAAAAAGATACATATATTACACAAACACCACCATACTCTTCATACCATTTTAAACCTGTCTCCCTCTTTTGGCTAATATATTACTACCATATTTCCAGTTAGCACAAGTATGAAGTTGTGTTTTTTTCAAGTCTTAGGCTGGAGAGGACTGAAAGTCATTCTACCTTTTTTAAGAGGCTGAGTCACCCCAATACTTTTTGAGAGGCCCAAAGATTAAAGGAGGTAGTTGCTTAGGGCAGAGAAAGCACATTCACAGACACCTGCAATTTAAACTTCTGATGGTATTGCAAAATGACATTCAGTAAATAGTTGTATTTGTGCATGTGTTAAATGCATGACTTTATTCAAAGGAAGCACTTAAAATACACAATTTTATATTTCTGTTTTGCCATTTCTTCATTTTTTAAGATCTACCTGTGATTTCAACAATCAAAGTGACCGGGCTTCCCTGGTGGCGCAGTGGTTAGGAATCCACCTGCCAATGCAGGGGACATGGGTTCAAGCCCTGGTCTAGGAAGATCCCACATGCCGTGGAGCAACTAAGCCCGCCAGCCACAACTACTGAGCCCACATGCCACAACTACTGAGCCCGCGTGCCTAGAGCCCATGCTCCGCAACAAGAGAAGCACCGCAGTGAGAAGCCCACGCACCGCAATGAAGAGTAGCCCCCGCTCGCCACAACTAGAGAAAGCCCACGCACAGCAACGAAGACCCAACACGGCCAAAAATAAATAAATAAAATTTAAAAAAAAAATCAAAGTGACCTAGGCCTCTCTGGGTCTCTGACAGGCCTGACCAGGCTGCTAGCATCCCTCTTTCTCTGCACACCCAGACTAGTGCAAGGGGTTACTAACCAGAGAGGGACCTAAGGTGGTTCTAGCCCTACACGTTTTTCTCCCCACCCCTCCCTCCCTCCCTCTTATTTTGGAGACTCTTTAAGCACAGTCCAGTAGATTCTGACCTAGAGCACTTTTCCTACATTATGTCCCAAACTAGCCGTTTTCCAAGGAAGAGTTGCTATGTGTACTTCGGACTAGCAGTCAGGAGCCCTTCTTTGTTTTGCCCTGTTCAGGCTGATGGTCTTATGGGCCTTCCTCCCCTTACACTCTGATCCTCCCCTCCTGCCTCCACTCTTCCCCTGCATTCTCAGAAAGGATTCCTTTCCCAGAGTTCACACCTGGCCCTCATGCTGCCTCAAGTTGCTCTTTTTATGTATACTTCCTAGTTCTTCTGCTTGAAGCCTGTCCCGTCTGTGTTAACTTTTATTTCTCTACATTACTTTGTATTCAACAAAGCACCATGCTCATAGTAGACATTCAAAGAAATTACTGATGATGTCATACCACTAAATGGATAGCTGAGGGTAGCATAACTGACTTTCTAGAAGAAAATTAGGTAACCTTTACTTTTACATCAAAGTTGCTATTGGTTAGCGGGGGCATGCAAACCAATGAGGGCCCAACCTGCAACTGTTGGTAACACTTGAATTCATCTCTCTAGACTTACATTCTTTTCTCTCATGTTTCTTTGTCTCTTCATCTTTCTCTTCCTGCTCCTTATTCCAATGCTTTTCTTTTTCCAACACTTTTTTCCTTTCCTTCTTTTTCTTTCCCTTTTTCACTGACCCGACTTGCCAGTGATCCAATACAAAAAATTTCTCTTAATCTGCACTCCTTGAATCCATGTCTATAGAACATAAATTTCAATCTCCAGAAGGCTTTTCACAGGCTGACCCTCCTTTACTTGGTGCACCTCGGTCTGTAGTACAAAAACTTTCACCAGACTCTTATGAATTTGCGCCACCCAGTGGCTAAAGTTGCTAAAGTCATCCTCTGAAAAAAGCAGTGCATATAAATAATTAAATATAAACAAATGTGAAGCCTGTAATACTGCCCCAAAGGAAAAAAAATAATTCATAGCAGCCAAATTTTGTCCTATTTTAAAGTCTATTTTCTAATACTTGAAATAGGGTGGCAAAGAACATGTTTAGGGGTGTACTGTCATGGTCTCCACAGAATAAGATGATGCCCACAAGATTCGACAAGGATTTATTCAGGTCACTTCTGCTCCCTAATGTACTGGAAAAGAAGAATAAACAGCACAGGTTATAGGGTAAAGTCTTGATTGCTCTCTTGAGGAATCAAACAACCAACGTGAGAGACACTATTTTGAAGACTTATAAACTATACATGTGATAATATCGGCAGTTTAATTTATTTCTTCTACAATGAACTTTTTTGGACATGTCTATGTCTAGGACATATGCCAAGGAGTAGCATTCATGGGTTGGAGGGTACATACACCATCAACTTTGCTAGACTGCATACAGTCCTCCAAACTGGTTGTCGCAAATACATTCTCACCAGCAGTAAAGAGAGTCCCTGTAGTTCCACCTCCTCCCTAACTTGGAAATCTCAAGACTTTAAAATTTTTGCCAGTCTGACGGCTATGAAGTAGTGCGTCATTGTTGTTCCTATGTGCATTTTCCTGCTTAACGGTGAGGTTGAGCATCTTTCTATATATTTATTTGCCTTCAGGTTTTCTCTTGCTTGCTTATAACCGCTCCCTTTTTTTCTATTGTGTTGTTAGCCTTTTTTATTGAGTTGTAGAAGTCCTGTATTCCTGGCGATATTCCTGAATACTAATCCTCTGTCTCTGAAACATTTACAATCAAAAGTGTGTTTCTCATATAAAACGTATTCCTCAAAGCTGATTTACACATAAATAAACACCTGCCAGGCTCTGAAGCTCTGGGAGTGCCTTTTGGCTCTAAGATTCTGTTTTCATTTTGACTTCTATGGCTAAAAAGCTATTGGACTTACGTTTCAAAGTCCCAGGAAACTGAACATATTCCTTAGAAGGACTTCAAGGACTCCCACCTTGAAGGACTCTGCTTTGTCAACACATACGTGACAAAATAAGGTAGCTGGGTTGTCAGCCTGTTCCAACCCTATTCAATTCTTTATGGCAGGAAGAGAAATGAGCAGCTCTCAAAAAACTGCTAGTATCTGTTATTGTCTTATTCTGAAATTAAACCAGCGAAGTAATGCACAGGTTCAATTTCAGAGTGATTTATTCAGATATTGCTTTCCTAAGCATTTATAATGACTCCATGGTGTTGAAAAGAAGTGCAACCTGTAGCAATATCTAAACTCCTGGGCCTATTTTCCAGCTCTCCAGAGTAAGCCATAAAGTACCTTTGCCTAACGTATTTATTTGTCTAAGTACAGGGAAGATGAACTTTGGCAGAATAGACAGTCCATGTGCCAGAGCAGCATCACATTAGAGATTTCTGTCTGGCCTCCTCTCCTTTCCGCTGTGGTATCACTGTTTACCCTTTTAGCTCCCTCCTTCCCATCTAAAGGAAATCATCTGATTCCCGTATCTATACTTTCCATGAAATCCTTTCACTCCAACATATTTGTTCTTCCTGGTGGATTAATTTTAAGCCTTTTATCTCTAACTGTAGATAATAATAAGAGCTAACACATAAAGCACATCTACCATGTACAATAATAAAAGTTTTGTCTCCTGCTAAAGTAACTCTGGGAAACAGGTAGGCCAGGGAGCATCTCACGGGTCTGAACTACCACAGCCCCTGAATCTGTCTTGCACAGTAGCCTTGCACAGTAGAGCCTTGCACAGTAGCTGTTTTTAGTGCCAAGTTGGGAGACAACACTGCTGTGTCATTTTGAAGAGTGTGCTCATGTGTGTGTGAGCGCATGATTAAATAGTAAAGGGCTTCAGAGAAAACTGCTGTCCTTGGCATGATTATAGATTCCAGAAAATTAGTAAAGTGAGTAAACACTAAAAAATGTGTTTGGCTGTGTAAAAATAACCAGTTACAGCCATTTATGTAAACAGCTTAACATTTAAGGCCTGATTATCATGCAGCACAATAACAATTACATATATCATTAAATATGCATCAGATTAACCTTGTAAGTTTTATTTGATTACAATAGCACTCTATAGAACAGTCTTACAATTAATTGTTCATAATGCATAAGTCTGTTCACTATTTACATCAATTAAATGAGACAGAGCTCCTGAGCGTGTCCTGCATTTATTTGACGTAAGCCTGGATTATTCATCCTTGATTGCAACTATGCATTTGCTCTATGACCTGTGAGATAATGTACACTCTCTTTAGTTTTTTATAGTGAGGAAGGTGCTAAAGAAGCAGGTAGCAAAAGAAAATTCTGTTTAATTTGGTGTTTTGGAAGCCTACAGGTTTCCAGTAGGTAGTTCTTGGTTAAAATAATGAAAATATTCCAATGCTGAGCACTGGCCAACCTAGCCTAGAACATTTCTAAGCAAGCCCCAAGGTCATACTGTGAAGCACTTCTAGAATTAAAATTAAAACTACATTATAATTTATTTGACTCCCACCATGAACTAGGTACTACACATACATCATCATATCCTTATAAAACTCTTATAAATTAGGTATTATTATTTTCATTTTACGTAAGAGGAGAAAAGAGACACAGAAAGATAATAGTTTGCTAAATTCTTGAAGGTAGTTAGGATTCAAATTCGGGAAAGGCTTCAAAGTACATACTTTTTCAATTATATTAAACTGGGCCAGGTTTCTTACAATTCATATTTCAAACACTTACTAGGCACTTGTTGGTTGCAAAAGAGTATAGACTGCCTGTCATCATATGATGCAAAATACTTTAGGAGCCTGTTTTTAAGGTCAAAAGGTGGAGGCCTCGTTCATCAGGCTGAAAGGCATGCAGTCAGGCTGCCTAGCAGGCATTTAAAATTTTCCTGATAACAGGAGTCACTCAGCAACAATACATTCCTGGTTCACCTAACTCTTAGATTCTACCCCAAGCCTGCTGTTTCAACAGAAAGACATCCTGCGCTTTGTGGAGATCAATAAGAAGTCAGTGAGGGAATTCTCTGGCAGTCCAGTGGTTAGGACTCAGCACTCTCACTGCCGGGGCCTGGGTTCGATCCCTGGTCGGGGAACTAAGATCCCACAAGCCGTGCGGTGCGGCCAAAAAGAAAAAACTCAGTAAGGTGAGGAAGAGGCAGAGGAGATGGGTAGCAAAGGGCTGGATTCATGAAAATTTGGCATAATGGCCATGGCATTATGAAAATCCTAATACTTGCTAACTTTTCACTTTGAATAGCCAGAGGGAGTTTATTAGTTACATTTGGACAGACCTGATTTTAATTCTGGCTGTACTACCTAGTAACTGAATGACT
Organism: Balaenoptera physalus; assembly: GCF_965194825.1. NCBI lineage: Eukaryota > Metazoa > Chordata > Mammalia > Artiodactyla > Balaenopteridae > Balaenoptera > Balaenoptera physalus. The sequence goes on from NC_138901.1 coordinate 43,127,176, forward strand.
TAGGGCAAGTGGTTTTACCTCTCGGAGCCTCGTTTTTCCTTATCTGTAAAATGGGATGCAGTAAGGTCCTTTAGCAGAATTTTTCCCCCTCTTGTTCATCTCTGAGATGTTTAGGGCCCTCTTACTTATGCAGAAGCACTCCAGTCAAGCCACTGTGTGGAGAAATAGCTATATGTAGACCTTACATTTCTTTAAGTAGCTTAGCAAGAGTACTTCAACCCTTCCTCTGCAGACTGGTCATGGTTGAGGTTGATCAAGTTAAAAGAGCAATCTAGGAAACTCCTGGAAAGAAAAGAATTGATTTCCTATCTCCTTTGACTAGGGTGGCCACAAAAGGAGAAAGATATGGAGGGGGGGGCAGTGAATGGGGACAAGAGGATGGCAATGCTTCTGAATGCAAGAGACAGCAACAGAGGCTGAGGAGGCTGGAACCAGTCCTGAGCTGGACCATGGTGGACCCTGGGCTTCTGTGAAAGTGCCTTACTGTGTGAACTCAAGGGGCTGAGCCCTAAGAGCTGCAATCCTTGAGGCTCAGGCCTTTTGTGGCATGAAGCCCTCTCTACTGAGTGCATCACAGGAAACTCCTTGCCTTTAAGAGACACTGTAATTGGCAAAGCAAAGGGCTCTGCTCCCAGACATAAATCTCTGGCTAATTTACATTGACTGGGGTTACCTTAGAGTTTAAAGGGGAGGAAGTTGAAACCTAGAAGGCATGGCTAGACTTTTAGACTTTTTGTTTTTATCTATTTGTATACCAAGGGACTTCCCTGGTGGCGCAGTGGTTAAGAATCCGCCTGCCAATGCAGGGGACATGGGTTCGATTCCCTGGTCCGGGAAGATCCCACATGTCGCGGAGCAACTAAGCCTGTGCGCCACAACTACTGAGCCTGCACTCTAGAGCCCGTGAGCTACAACTACTGAGCCCATGTGCCACAACTACTGAAGCCCATATGCCTAGAGCCCGTGCTCTGCAACAAGATAAGCCACTGCAATGAGAAGCTCGCACACCAAAAGGAAGAGTAGCCTCCGCTCGCCGCAACTAGAGAAAGCCCGCACTCAGCAACGAAGACCCAACGCAGCCAAAAATAAATAAATAAATTTTAAAAACAAATTAATTAAAAAATTTTTTTAAAATGTAAAAATATTTGTATACCAAACTACAAAGAACCACTTCAGATACAGGAAAAATAAATATTAGACGAGGTAAAGTTTATAAAGTCTTTCAGTACTCAGGACATAGTAAGTAACTAGAAATGGCAGATAGTCATTTCCACTGGGAGGAAGGCTCAGAAACTGCACTTCTGGTTCTAACCACAGCAGCTAAGCAGCTGAAGGGGAGCCTGTGGGGATATCTGGACACACTCAATGGCAGCCACATTATAGAGCCTGGACATCTTCTCTTTTCCTTGCCTGAGTGACTTCATCCACACCTTTGCCTTTACCTGCTCATTTTGCAAATATCTGTCCAGGATGCACTTCTGGGCACTGAGGTTACAAAGAAGACACACATCCAAAGAAACAATTCTAATATGGTTATAACATTTTAGCCCTGACCTCTCCTCTGAGCTCTAAATTCATTTATGTCATTTCCACTCAGATTGCAAAACAGGTATCTGAGACAGACCTTTAATTTCTCCTCCAGATTTGCCTGATGCCACCACATTGCTGAAGGCAAAAACCCAGAAAAGCACTGCCTAATCACTGTTACCCTTACCCTCACAGTGCGTTTTCATTTCTCCACATCTTTCTTAAGCACAATGAATGACTAAATTGGGGCTTCGAATTCTAATGAGGGCCTAACATCAATTGAAGAGGAAGGGTAATTTCCAGGTGCTTGAATGCTGTGTTTTTAATGAAGAGATCCCAGTATTATGTGGGACTGTTTTTCCACAACAGTACAACACTGGTGACTCATATTCAGTTTGTTGACAATCGTGATGTCAGATCTGGATATACGCCCTAGCCAGACTCAAAAACTTTCAGTTTAGATAAGAAAGACATGAAGATAAGTCCTAAAGGTTTGACCCCATTTTCTGTTTGTGGAGGTGAAGGTATTGTACAGGTGTAGCTGAAACATCAATGTTCATAAACTACCTGTTGAACAACTGCTGGACGATTAATGATTTAAAGGGCAATTTTTATGTTTCTACTATCTATTCTCCACACAACTGCCAGAGTGATCCTTTTAAAACAAAGCTGATTATTCCTTTGCTCTCAACCCTTCCATGGTATTCTATTACATTCTAATAAAATCTAAAGTCCCACATGGCTTACCAGATACACAATCTGGCTTCTGCCTGTTACCCAACTTATTGCTTTAATTTGCTGTGCTACAGCCTCACTGCTCTCCTTGCTTCTTCTCCAACATGCCAAGCAGTCGGGCTATTTTAATTGCCATTTCTTTTCTCCTGGAACAGTTGCTCTCTAGAAATCCACACAGCTGCCTCCCTCATTTAATGATTAGATTTCTGCTTACAATTAAGAGGACATCCTTGTCTACCCCATCTAATAAAGCATCCCCTTTCTCCTAATTTTTTTTAAAATTTGCCACATTACTGGGCATTAGCTATTATTTAGTAATATATTATGTGTATTGCTTAATGTCAATCTGCCCCCTTATTATGAGACAGAAACTTTGTTTTATTCACAGCTGAATTCCCAGCACCTAGAACACTCTTCTCATCAAATATTTGATAAATGAACAGATTTTCAGAATACATCAAATGTAAAACTCCTCTAAATTTATTGACATGAAGCATAGAAAAATATCTAGAAGAATGTATAGCAAAATGGTAATTATCATGGTGGGAGCTGGTTTTCACATTATTTTTACTCATGCAAATATGCTGACTTTTTTTTTTTTTAGTATGAACTTTTATGACTCAGATACTAAAAAATGAGTAAAGAAGCTACACATGCATAAAGTGTAAGTGAATTCTATAAGAGGTTGGGCAAATTTATGAAAGAAAGACTTCTAAATAGATGTATTAGCATGATGGTTAAGCTAAACTACTGTTTGAATCCCCTTCCCCAACACGGTCTAGCAGTGTGATCCCAAGTTGTTCACAAGGCAGAGTCTAAAGGTTTTCACCTGGAAAATGGGGACGATAATAATTAGTGTCTACCCCATAAGGTTGTTTTTGAAGATGAAACGGGACCATGTATGTAACCTCCTTTGTACAATGCCTGGCATGCAGAAAATACTCGACAAATGGCAGCTATTATAATAATTAGTAGTAACAAGAGATGTTGGGACATACCTAGCCCTCAAGATTGACATCAGAGTGGACCACCACATCCTCTCATCATTGCGCCTCAATCTGGGCCCCTGAAGCCCAAAGAGGGGATGGTTCTCTCCAAAGAAGGTAATTTCGACGTTCCAGAAGCATCTGAATCAAACGTACCCTGTGAACCCTTAAACCATTCAGGCAGCCTCGTTAATCCATGAGCAGCACTGCAGGACCCGGCTTCGAGAGGCGACCACCGCTCGCCGTCCTTGGGCCCAGTCCCTCAGCCTCGATTTTGTTCGAGGCTGCAACAGAGGTGAGGGGTGGGAATGTTAGAAAACACAAAGGCGGGGCAGTACCGGCCCGCTCCAGCTCACCGCACTCTGGAGCGGTTCAAACGGCACCACGAACCGGCAAGCCTGCGGCAACCAGCAACGCGCCCCCAGGGAAAAATGATTACTGGTCCGACTCAAAACTCAGACAAGCTGCTTAAAGGCCCAACCTCCAAGACCTCCGCCAGAAGCCAGACGCTAGAGCGCGGCTATGGCCGGGTCGGGGACCGAGGGAGGGGCGGCCGTGGATGCGCGGCACGCGGCGAGGCCGCGACGGCCGGGGCGGGGACTGGGCGGAGGCGGCGAGCGCGCGGCCCGCTCTCGCCTGCGCCGCGCGAGAGCGAGCACGCAAGCTTAGGGCGCGCGCGCAGCTGGCGTTTCCTCGGCGCGGAGGAGGGGAACGAAATAAGGTGAGGCACGAGGCGCTGCAGGGCGGGCGGCGGCGGGGCGCGAGCCCCTGTCTCGGGACAAGGGCGAGGCGGGGATCGTGAGGTGCAGCGGGGTTGGGGGCGGACTGCGGGCCCCGGCGGCATCGGCGGCGAGGAGGGCGAGTGGGGCGAGGGGGCGGGCGGGCGCGAGGCGCGGGCCACGCCGCGCAGTGGGGGAGGGCGGCGTGGGGCGGGCCTGAGCCCTGGGGCCCCGCCCCTTCGCGGTCTGCCGTGCCCCGCCCCCTGGGCGGCCCCGCTGGGTCCCAGCCTGGGTATTCCTGTCTCTGCTGCAGGGGAACGCGAAATCCCGCTCTTAGCAGACCCTGGTTGACGTTACCCCTTGTTTTCAAGTAGGCCTTCCAAGTAGATATTTCGGGTCTGTTTTAGAGGTGAGGTGGTCTGAGGCTCCAGTAGAATGACTTGCCCGAGATCACACGGTTAATAAGAAACGAAGTGAGGCTTCGAATCTTGTCCGCAAAACTCCCAAGCGTGTGCCTGTCCTCTGCACCACATCGAATGCTCTTCACGTTCCTTCCCTCCTCCTCCCAGTAACTTCTTGGAATTTGGCAAATGTTAATGTGGAACTAGCATCCATCCTTTCATGGATGTTAGCGTCAGAAATGTCTCTTGTGTGAAGAAAGAGGAAAAAAGAAGATTCCGCTTATTGCAATATTGCGCTTACAACGTGGAGTGTATGAGACTGTATACATCCTTTACTTGACCATCTCTACTAACCTCTGTTGAAGTGACGCTGCTGTTCACTAACTGTAAGACATTGTGCAAGTGACAGTCTTTCAGAGATTCCTTTCCCTTCTTGAAAAAGCAGCATGCCTCAGAAGGTTGTAAGGATTCAGAGACAATCCACATACAGTGATACCACAGTACCTGGCATATGAGAAATATTCAGTAAATGGCCATTATTTCATTATTGAGTGCATAATACCCCTTACTAAGCACACTTTTCTTCAAACTCATTTTCCTGGGACCAGAGCAGAGGGATAACCACTCAAGTTCATCCTGGAAAAGACAAGTTCATTGACAGTTTTATGTGGGTGTCCCATACAGTTAATGATGAATTATTCCCCAAGCGAAAACTATCAGGTGAAAGAAGTCACTGCAGGAGAACTAAAGATGAACTAACCTTTTTGTAGAATTAACATTTGTCCACTACATTTGTGTTTATTGAGTTCTTTCTTCTTAGCACTGTGCTTGGTACTTTAAGACATACAAATTTGTATTTGATGTAGTCCCTGCTTTCATTTAGTCTAGAAATGGGGAAAATACGCATTCAGAAGTGATTCTCACAAAGTGGAATGTGAAAAATGCCCAAAAAAGAGATAGATAAAAAGATATGGGAGTATAGAGGGAGAAGGGATGTTTTCATGGCTTAGTGTGAAATATGAGTTCATTTATGTCTTCAAAAAGATAACTTTGTATATAGTACATACCTATTAAATAGCTGTTCAAAGAATAAATTAGTGAACAAAATGTACGTTGTAATAGATAGGATTCCTTAGTTTTCTAGTAATAGACGTTCATTCAGATTAAAGTATTACTGGAAAGATAGAGAAATGAGAAAAAACAAACAAACCAACCTAAACCATTGGGCTACCCTTGGGGATGGGGATCTCAAGAGCCAGATCTCTCAGACCAGATTCTTTGGCTAGTGAATGAGCTCTAATCTGCCCTCTGTCCTTGGATACCTTACTCAAGATTCAGCTTTCGGTAAGAACAGATCTGGTTGCTTTAGCTGCTGTGGGGCTGGGGGATGGAATATTGGGATTCGCAACCCCACGAAAGACATATGAAATGTGGGAGAGTCAGTTTCCCAAAGGAAAGGGGGCTAAGGAGAAAAGTGAGGCCGGGCAGAGAAAATCAGTTGTTGTTTATTAGAGATATGTAGCCTTTGTAGAGGACTTACTATGGGCCAGGCACTATGGTACATTATCTGTATGGATTTTGATATTTAATCTTCGACAACTCTAGAAGGTAGATATGATTGTATCATATCCATTTTACAGAGAAGGGAACAAGCTTGTAGAGATAAACTAATTTGCTTAGCCTTACAAAGCTAGGATGTGGTACAGTTGAGTAAGTTGCATTATGTTCTCTTTATCTTGTCCCTTTAAAGTATTTCCTCATCCACGTGCCACTTTTGTTTGTTTATAGGGGGGGTCGTCAGCTTTGGTGTCTGTGTTGGCCAGTTCTGAAATCTCCTTGAAGGAGCCCTACATTGAGGAAGATCAAAGCAGCAGTCTTTGCCAACTGGGGAATGGACCGTTTGAGTTCCTTTAGCAGTAAGTACCATGGGAACAAGTCCCAGGTGAATATTAATAGCAAACTGAAGTGGAAATTGATCAAAGAAAAAAAATAAACACTTTGAAGATGAAGCCATGCGAATCTGATCCGAAAGGAATGAGTATCAAATCAAAATAAAATCAACCACTACTACTGAACACATGATAGAAAACTGAACACATGACCACAAACACATGACACTGAAGGTCTTATAAGAAAATTAAGCACAGGTGGACCGTGCATAATATGATTAACCCGTAGTTCGACTTAAAAAAGCAGTTGAATTTCTCTTTAGAATCAGTAACATATTTCAGGTGCCTTGGTAAGAAATAATGTCAGTGGTAGAATAAAGGAAATGCTCCTGCCCCTGCTTTTTTGGCACTTGTATTCTAAGAGTAAATTATAGTACAGTAATGGTGCAGAGATTTATGGCGGACATGTGAAGTAAATCCAGGCAGCCACAACTATGGAGGAAAAAATACACTTTTTCTTTTCTTCTGAAGATAAGAGATTTGGCAGAAATAGAAATCCATTGTTAGATGTTAGTAGTGTCCCAATGAGAAGAATCAGAAAGTCACTTTTGGGGTGTATCCTCCTCAGCAGTTTCTTTCTTTCTTCCTCCCTCCCTCCCTCCCTTCCTTCCTTCCTTCCATTTACTTATTTTGCTTTTGGCTGCGCCAGGTCTTAGTTGCAGCACGCGGGACCTTTTAGTTGTGGGACGCAGACTCTTAGTTGTGGCATGCATGCGGACCAGGGATTGAACCCGGGCCCCCTGCATTGGGAGCGCCGAGTCTTACCCACTGGACCACCAGGGAAGTCCCTCAGCAGTTTCTTAAAGGGGCTCTAATTTACTCTCTCATCAGACTCCCTATATATATTTAGGACAGAATGGAGTCTTCCAATACATCTAGTTCAGATCTTTCATTTTTCACACAGAGAAAGAGCTTAAATGAATTGTCCCCATGCTGGGAGTATAAACTGAAACCACTCTCTCCCCCTTTTCAAAATAATTAAAAATTAAAAAAAAAATTTTAATATTTTTAAGCTAAACTTTAAAAATTTTATTTGGAAATAATTTCAAACTTACAGGAAAGTTGGAAGAATAAGAATAGTACAAAGAATATCCATACACCTTTTGTAAACCTTTTACTCTTTGCATAGTTCTCTATCTATAAATATACATATTTATTTACATATATATGTATTTATAAGTAGATATACATACCCCATATTTTTTTTTCAGAATCATTTGAGGCTTAGGGACATACATCATGGCCCCTAAGTACTTTAGTGTTTATTTCCTGAGACTAGGGCTATTCTCTTCTAACTTCAGTACATTCTAACCTCAGTAGAGTTGCCAACTTTAGTAAGTATAGCACTGATAAAATACTTTTATCTAACCTGCCGTCTGTATTCCAGTTTTGTCAGCTGACTCAATAATGTCCTTGACGATGTCTTTTTTCTTTCCCATACAGGATACAGTCAAGGGTCAGGTCGTGCATTAAGTTGCTGTGTCTCTAGCCTCCTTTAAACTGAAACATGTCCACAGCCTTTGTCTTTAGTGATTGACACTTTTGAAGAATACAGCCCCTTTCTCCCCTTTTTAAAACTAGAGGTGTCTCATTTGGGTTGTCTGGTCTTGCTCTGTTCCTCATTAGCGATGTTAATTTTGAAAACCCAGTCAAGGTGTGTGTTTGAGTTCTTCACTGTTTAATGTCTATTTTTTCTCTTGCATCTAATAAGCAACCCATAAGGAGACACTTTCAGGCCATAAAATATCCTGTTCCTCATCAGAATTTCTCCCTAGTTAGCATCCATTGATGATTTTTGCCTGATCCAGTCTTTACTACGATGGTCGCAAAATGATTTTTTCCCCCGCATCCAGCACTCTCTCTATATTTACTAGTTAGCACTTAGCATTCTACTGTAATCAAGAGACCTCCTGTTTCACTTATTTATTATAAGTATGCATGCATGAATTCCTTTATTTTCAATGGTTTATAATTCATTATCATACTTACTTTGGTTCTCAGATTGTCCTAATTTGACCACTGTGAGCCCCTTCAAGCTGGCTCTTGCAACCTTGTGACATGCCCCTCCCCCCACCCCCATCGCTTTTTTGAGCATCTCCTTACTTTCTGGCATGGCTACATGTTCGAGGTGCATCTTCTACCTCCCATGCCCCAGCCCTAGAATCAGCCACTTCTCTGAGGAGCCCTTGGTCCTTTTAGAAAGGAATGACATTAGAGACCAAGATATGGCCATTGCTTATTGCTACTAGAGTATCTTGGCATCTGGGCCTTTTTGGCCCACAGCGCTGGAAAATACATGGTAGGTATACGGTACGTACATATATACCAGTATATGTACATAGTCGCATATACATGCATATACCCATAGATGCACTTTCTTAGAAATCGTGAGTTCACACTGCTAACCTCCAGTTCACCTTCCTAGGCTGTTTTCTTGTCCCCCCACCACCAGCACATTCCTTGTTTGTGTGTCCTTTCCTCAGTGAAAACCCTGGCTCCCAGCATTAGCACGATTATTCATTTGCTCAGTCTTTTAATACATCCAGAATTATTTCAGAATTGCTCTGTGCATACCACTACATAACACAGACCCACTTCAACAAGTTCAGGATTTGTTTGCAATTCTCTGCATCACCCAAGACTGAAGGTCTGTTGTTAAATGTTCATAAGTTACTTGGATTGGTTCTTTTTTTCCCCTTCCTCATTGTGGCTGTGGTATTCCTTTGAAATACTTTTGGGTTCATCTGTTCGTTCTGCTTTCAGTTTTCCCTTCCCATATTTAGTGGTTTAATTTTCTAATCTGTAGAACATACGTATGCTTCCAAAAGTCAAAGCTATGCAAAAAGGTGTATTTGGAGAATTGTTGCTCCTTCCTAGGTCTCTTCCACTCCGTTCCATTCTCCCTCCTCCGACCCTTTGTAGGTGTCCAACTTCATTGTTTTCTAGTTTATCTGTCCTTTATTTCTTTTTGCAAAGACAAACAGATGTGTATATGTTTTTGCTTTTGTTTTCCCTAATTTTTTCCTGAAAAGGTAGCATACTATGTATGCTCTTTTGCACCTTGTTTTTTTCACTTAATAGTATCTCCTGGAAATACGATGCTACTTTATAGAGATTGTTATTTTTTATAGTTGCATAGTACTCCATTATGTGACTGTACCATAGTTTGTTCAACTACTGTCCAGTGCTTGGACATCAAAGTAGTATTTTGCAGTTATAAATAATGTTCTAATGCATAACCTTATATTGTTGGAGGTGTATATTCAGGGTAAATTCCTAGAAGTGGGATTTCTAGGTCCAAAGATAAATGGATGCATTTATTTAGATACTGCTAAATTCCCTTCTATAGAAGTTGTGCCATTTTGCATTCCCATCAGCAATATATGAGGATGCCTATTTCCCCACAGTCTTCTTAAGAAAGTATATTATCAAGCTTTTGAAGTTTTGCCAATCTGATGGGTAAGAACTTATATCTCAGTGTAGATTTCTCTTATTATGAGTGAAGTTGAATGTCTTTTCATGTTTAAGGTCCATTTTATCTCTCACTTTTTTACCTAATTATCTCTTCGTGACTTTCATGGTAGGATTTTTGGTCTTTTTTTTTTCCTCTCAATTTTTAAAAGTTCTTTCTATGTTAAAGATGTTAGCCCTTTATCTGTGACATGTTTACAAGTATTTTCTTCTAGTTTATTTGCTTTTTAACTTTGCTTATGGTGTTTTTTGCCAAAAAAGAGCTTTTTGTTTGTTTTGTTTAGTCAAATTTATTACTCTTTTATTGCCTCTGAAGTTTGAATGATGGTAAAAAGTCGTTCCCTCCTAGGTTACAGAAAAGTTCTGGAATCCTTTGTGAAGGACAGTTTGGCTATGTGTATTAGAAACCCTCCGTACACTCAACAGTTCTAGTTCTAGGAAAATAGAAATCCTGAGGAACAAAATGTGAACTGTTATGTGTACAGGAACGTTGATCTCAGCATTTGTTATAATAGTGAAAAATTGGAAACAACTTAAATATCCACCAATAGGAAACTGGTTAGATTAGTGGTTCTCAATCTTATGAGACCCAGTGATTTCTTTTTATAATGTTTTTAAAGCCCCTTTTGCTATTTGGAAATGAAATGCATAGATAATATAACATATCTATGCCCATGATTTCAAAGAAATAAAAATAATGCCCTAGGACTTCCCTGGTGGCACAGTGGTTAAGAAATCCGCCTGCGAATGCAGGAGACACAGGTTCAATCCCTGGTCCGGGAAGATCTCACATGCCACGGAGCAACTAAGCCCATGCGCCACAACTACTGAGCCTGTGCTGTAAGCCCGCGAGCCACAACCACTGAAGCCCGAGCGCCTAGAGCCTGTGCTCCGCAACAAGAGAAGCCATCTCAGTGAGAAGCCCGCACACCACAATGAAGAGTAGCCCCCACTCGCCGCAACGAGATAAAGCCCGTGCACAGCAACGAAGACCCAACACAGCCAAAAATAAATAAATTAATTAATTAATTTAAAAAAATAATAATGCCCTAACTATACTATAGAAGATAAATAAAAGAGAAGTAATTTGTAATAAAGAATGTAATTTATAATAATATGTATCAATATGTTTAGACATTACAGTGGAAAACATAATGCCTTTAGTCAGATGCTTGTACCCATAAGTCAAATCACTGAGCATATTACAACTGCAGATGCACAGTGATTCACGTGTGTTGTATTGGTGACTCAAATACCACAAGCTTGAATAACTCTTAGTAAAGTTCTGAACAAAACAAGGTAAAATCTCCTCTTGACGTATGCAGTTTCCTTCCTGGAAAATTCAATACATATTAAAACTGTCAAAAACATTTTGTTTTCTTTAGTATGGAATTATGTTCCAGCTCATGTAATTATGAGCAAGTTTTCACCTACTTGAACGTCTGGTGGGACATTTGAAAGTTGTGCAGGAGACTGGCCAATTCTTTGTTGTGTAGGAATATCTTGAGTGTTGAAGGATATCTAGCACCCCTGATCCCAGCCTGCTAAGTGCCAGTAGTGCTCCCTAGTCACTGTGGCAACAAAAAAGCATCTCCTCAGATTTCCATAATGCCTTCCTAAGAGGCAGTTGAAAACCATTGGGTTCGATTAAATAGATATAATGGACTATTATTCATCCATTAAAAAGAGTGAGGAAGATCTATGTGTACCATCGTGAAAGATGTTGACAATATATTATCAAGTGAAAAAACAGACTATAAAATGTGTGGTATCCCACTTTTGTTAAAATATACACACACGTACGTAGAAGAAGGGCTGGAAATCAGAATGTTAATAGAGGATGACTTATACTTTATACTTTTTATTGTCTAAAATTTTTGAAACTATAAATTGGATTTTTACAAAATATATCTTTTTTTTTAACATCTTTATTGGAGTATAATTGCTTTACAGTGGTGTGTTAGTTTCTGCTTTATAACAAAGTGAATCAGCTATACATACACATATATCCCCATATCTCCTTCTTCTTGTGTCTCCCTCCCATCCTCCCTATCCCACCCCTCTAGGTGGTCACAAAGCACCAAGCTGATCTCCCTGTGCTAAGCAGCTGCTTCCCAGTAGCTAGCTATTTTACATTTGGTAGTGTATATATGTCCATATTACTCTCTCACTTCGTCCCACCTTACCCTTTCCCCTCCCTGTGTCCTCAAGTCCATCCTCTACGTCTGCGTCTTTATTCCTGTCCTACCCCTAGGTTCTTCAGAACCTTTTTTTTTTTTTTTTTTAGATTCTATATGTGTTAGCATACGGTATTTTTCTCTTTCTGACTTAGTTCACTCTGTATGACAGACTCTAGGTCCATCCACCTCACTACAAATAACTCACTTTCGTTTCTTTTTATGGCTGAGTAATATTCCATTGTATATATGTGCCACATCATCTTCTTTATCCATTCAACTGTCGATGGACACTTAGGTTGCTTCCATGCCCTGGCTATTGTAAACAGAGCTGCAATGAACATTGTGGTACATGACTCTTTTTGAATTATGGTTTTCTCAGAGTATATGCCCAGTAGTGGGATTGCTGGGTCGTATGGTAGTTCTATTTTTAGTTTTTTAAGGAACCTCCATAGTGTTCCCCATAGTGGCTGTATCAATTTACATTCTCACCAACAGTGCAGGAGGGTTCCCTTTTCTACACACCCTATCCAGCATTTATTGTTTGTAGATTTTTTGATGATGGCCATTCTGACTGGTGTGAGGTGATACCTCATTGTAGTTTTGATTTGCATTTCTCTAAAAAACAATTACTTCTTGACATGAGGGTTTAAAAACTCTTTAGGTCAGTCATTGGCCAATTTTTTGTTGTTATTGTTGTTGAAGAAAGTTTGAGGGAAGAAAAGCAAGCTCACATCATTAAAAGAAAAGGATGTGAGGAAGAAGGTAATTCGGTAAAAATTGACATTTAATATGAAATAATTTTTGTTCTTCCATGTCAAAATTTTAAATGGGAGAAGTGGGGTAGTTGCTGTTCCACATGTTTATTTTGAAGCTACTGCCAGAAAGATTACCTTTCTTTCCTCTGTCATTTTTTTCTCCAGGTCTTCATTTAGAAGCAAAAGAAAAGAACAATAATCACCACTTACAGGAGGGAAAGGTGCCTTGAAGAGTGTTTCTTGGACTTTAGGAAGGAAAATGCTATTGCAGAATGTGAGAAATTCTGCCCCAGGCCAAACAGATTAAATCCCTTCTCTGCCTTCAGAGCCTGTTTTCTTAGACTTCTGTTGATCACAGAGAACAGCTCTGCTAGGTTGCCCTGACTCAAGAGTGGCAGAGTTTGGGGCAGCCAGGGACACACATATCTGCATTTTTATGACTTTAGAGAGTTTGGATTGTACTCCTTGCCTTAATATTGCAGAGACAGTACTGTCCTTGGAACTGGAGGAAGGTCTGCTCTGTTCTCTGCTTACCGTGGGAGAAAGGGAGGGAGCTGTCCTGGGTTTAACTCCCAACCCAAATATAAAGTAGTACATCCCAAGACATGTTTAAAGGGTTTTTCTTTACCAACTTTTTATTATGAAAAATTTCAAACTTATAGAAAGTTGAAAGAACAGTACGGCAATTATTGCCCATTACCCAGACCCAGCAGTTATTAAACGTTTTGTCAGATTGGCTTTATCTATAACTATATATGTGTTATGTAGATATGTGACATTATTTTCCCCTGGGAAAATAAATCGTGGGCATTATGAAACTTCCAGTTAAAACTTGTGTCTGTAAATTTCTCTGCAGGGGCAATATCTACTTAAATGCTATTTAAAATACTAGATATACTGTAGGTAGGAACAAAGCTGCCCTGAAATAAAAAGGAACATCATTTTTGTTTTTTTCTTATTTGGAATGAGCTCATCTTGTCTCCATGAACTTTTCAGCACAGCTTACTACCTTGTGTAATCACTTGCAGATTTTCACCTTCTCGCATTTAAGATAATCATAAGGTGTTTTGAAGCTAGTATATTTTTCTTTTGGTTATAGGTGACCCCTCTGATAAGCCACCTTGCCGAGGCTGCTCGTCCTACCTCGTGGAGCCGTATATCAAGTGTGCTGAATGTGGGCCACCTCCTTTTTTCCTGTGCTTACAGGTAACTCTTTAAGGGGAGGCTTGCCTAGTTTTATGGATACAGTAAATTCAGAGATGACTATCAATTGCTCAGAAGGACCATACCTTATTAAGTCTATTTCTTCCAGTCAATATTCAATTACACATTTTACCAGTGAAAAATTGGGGAACAGAGCAGGATGGATGAGATAGACTGTTGAATATTCCACTTCCCTGTATCAACCTAATGCTGTTTTTACCAGTAAATTTCAAGTATTGGGACTACAGGATATAGAATTGGAGGATTATTCCTTTTGATAGCACCTATGACACTGTTTTTGGTCTTACTGAAGAGTGATGTTCGGGCAGGTGACAAACCAGGGAACAAACTATTTCGTCGATGATGGTAGCAGTAGCAATACTAATGATAAGTGCTGGGCTTCTCTGGTGGCGCAGTGGTTAAGAATCCGCCTGCCAATGCAGGGAACATGGGTTTGGGCCCTGGTTCTGGAAGATCCCACATGCCACAGAGCAACTAAGCCCGTGCGCCACAACTACTGGGCCTGCGCTCTAGAGCCCGCTAGCCACAACTGCTGAGCCCGCGTGCCACAACTACTGAAGCCCATGCACCTAGAGCCCGTGCTCCGCAACAAGAGAAGCCACCGCAATGAGAAGCCCGCACCGCAACGAAGAGTAGCCCCCGCTCACCGCAACTAGAGAAAGCCCGCGTGCAGCAACGAAGACCCAACGCAGCCAAAAATAAATTTTTAAAAAATTGTTAAAAAAAAATACTAATGATAAGTGCTTACTCTGTGCCAGGCACTATCTTGAGTACTTTGCATGAATTAACCGTTAAATCATAACTGCAACCCTAGGAAGTAACTATGATTAGTATCCCTATATCATAAAGGAAACTCAGGCAAAGAGAGGTTAAATAATTGGCTCAGGGTCCCACAGCAAATACCATATTTTATCAGATCCAAGATACTATTGACTAAAAGAAACATCCCAATTACAGAAATGTTAAAGTGTAAAAATGGCTGATGGAAGTTGTAATATACTTTTTATTATAAGATGAATCCACATTTCAGTGTTTTAAAATATGAAATAATACATGTCTTAGAATTGCTGAAATAAGCTAAGAGCCAGGATTCAAATTTAGGCAGTCTGCTTCCAGGGCTTATGCTTTTATAAAAGGAGGAGTTGTCCTAGGAAAAAGTCTTTTTTTCAGATCATTGTTTTTCTCTATGAGGGCCATTGAAAGGCTGCGATCATGAACTTAACCTTCCTGTTGTGGCTGCAGACAAGACTAAATGAATTCTTAAAAACTCATCACAAGAGTAAAATACCCACAAGCCATCTTCTATCCTTTAAGAAAGCATTTCAAAACGTAGCTTTTTGGTAACTTAATTTTCCTTTCTTTTGCAGTGTTTCACTCGAGGATTTGAGTACAAGAAACATCAAAGTGATCATACTTACGAAATAATGGTAATGATGAAGTTGTAGGAATTTCCCTTCATTTTCAACTATTATACTGGGAATTAGTCTTTTTTTTCTTCATCTGCAAATATCTCACTTTTCTTTCGCCCACTTCTGGATTAGGTAATCATTGCGCAATAAGCTTTTTAGGATTTTATGGATCTTCTAAGGCATTTAAGTCCAAAAAATCATTTTATATACTCAGATTTTTGGTTTAAATTAGAAGGAATTTAAAGGAAGTGCTTTTTGAGATTTACTAATATAAGGATCAGAGGTTTGTGGTTTTCTAAGTTCATTGATAAACATGTAGTAAATGTGTTGTCGCTGTGTTTGGCTAATGGTATTTTTATGTGGTTTGTGTGGGCAGTGGTGATATTTATATCTGGCACTCCACCTCCCCAGCCTTGGGGAAATTAGTTACCCTCGGAGAGTTAAGTTGTAAAATGGATGTAGGGTGAATAACATAGTAATATACAAAATCACTTTGAAGAGGTAGACTGACTTTTAGGCCAGAATAAGACTTGGCTGTAATTTGATGTTTGCCACCTCTAAAGAAGGAATGAGAGGCAGATGTTGGTAGTGTCCTTCCAATATCTGGCCAGAGGAACGGGCACTTTAATAAGCCAAAGTGAATATCTGGTATGCTTGACAGGTGTATATACAGTACCTTTGTCAGTTATCAGAGCCTAACTCCTAGTTCACCAAGTAGTTTTCTTACATTTGGCCTCCCTTGTTGTTTTTCTTACAGGAAGGAATGCTGGTTGGGCATCTACTTGACAGTAATTTCACATCATGGGTTAACCCATTGATACATGTGTTAGTTTTCTCTTGCTGCCATAACAACTTAACCAAAAATGAAGGAGCTTAAGACAACACAAATTTATCATCTCACAATTCTGTTGGTCAGAAGACCATTAAGCTCAGTGGTTTGCTCCAGATTCTGTAAGGCTGAAATGAAAGTGTTGACCTGTCTGGGTTTTTATCTGGAGACCCTGCGGGAGAATCCACTTCCAGTCTACTTCCATTCTCATTCAAGTTGTTGACAGAATTCACTGCCGGGAGGTTGTAGGACTGATGCTACTGTTTCCTTATTACTTGTTGGCCAGGGCTTACTCTTAGTCTCTAGAGGTTCCTGGCCCCCATTCTCAATATTCAAAGCCAGCAATGGCAGGGAGTCCTTGAGGGTTACTGATGAAATGCTTGGCGTCTCTCTGACCTCTCCTGGTTCATCTCTCCTGTGCTGAATCTCTCTGACTCTTCTGCCTCTCTCTTCTACTTTTAAGGGCTGTGTGATTATATTGGGCCCACCAGCATAATCTCCTTATTTTACAGTCAGTTGATTAGTACCTTAATCCCATTAGCATAGTCCCTTCACAGTAATATCTAGTTAGTGTTTGACTGAATAATCAGGGGACAGGAATCTTGGGGGCACTGGGGGACATCTTTGGAATTCTGTCTACCGCAGTGCTGTAGTATATCTACTTCAGTCTCTTAAAAGTTTAGAAAGGGTAACTCAGCATCTCCAAGTCTGATTATTTATGAAGTCTTATTTCAGTGAGTTTCTGGGCCTGTAATGCTGAGAGTCAGATCCTGGTCCATAATGAATGAGTCAAAGAAATGCTCCTTAGTAAGAGTTCTTCGCAGCCAGCTGTCTAGCCTTCCCCTGCCTCTTTCTAAACACCCTCAGTCTTCTAAGTAGTTTCTTCACTAATTATAAGATTTGAAATACATTTTTTAATATCAGACTTTGTTTTTTAGAGCAGTTACAGGTTCACAGCAAAACTGAGTGGAAAGTACAGAAATTTCTCTGCCCCTGCAAATGCATAACCTCCCCCATTATCAACATCCCCCACCAGAATCGTACATACGTTATCATTGATGAACCTACATTGACACCTCGTTATCACCCAAAGTCCATAGTTTACATTAGGGTTCACTCTTGGTGATATACATTCTATGGGTTTGTAGAAATATATAATGACGTGTACCCACCATTATAGTATCATACAGAGTAGTTTCATGGTCCTAAAAATCTTCTGTGTTCTGCCTGTTCATCTGTCCCTCCCCCTGGCTCTGGTAACTACTGATCTTCTTACAATCTCCATGGCTTTGCCTTGTCCAAAATGTCATATAGTTGGAATCATACAGTGTGTAGCCTTTTCAGATTGGCTTCTTTCACGAAGTAATATGTATTTACGTTTCCTCCATGTCTTTTCATGGCTTAATAGGTCATTTCTTTTTTAACACTGAATAATATTCTGTTGTCTGGATGTACCACAGTTTATTTATTCATCCACCTACTAAAGGACATCTTGGTTGCTTCCAAGTTTTGACAATTAAGAATAAAGCAGCTGTAAATATCCATGTGCAGGTTTTTCTATGGACATAAGTTTTCAACTCCTTTGGGTAAATACCAAGGAACATGGCTGCTGGATCACATGGTAAGAGTATGTTTAGTTTTGTAAGAAACTGTCAAACTGCCCAGAGTGGCTGTACCATTTTGCATTCCCACCAGCAATGAAAGAGAGTTCCTGTTGCTCCACATCCTCGTCAGCATTTGGTGTTGTCAGTGTTCTGGATTTTGGCCATTCTGATAGGTATATAGCGCGATCTTGTTGTTTTAACTTGCATTTATCTGACAACATATGATGTGGAACATCTTTTCATATGAATAATTTTTTTTCCCTTTTGTTAATTGCAAAATGAGTGAAGGGCTGGGGGAGAGTATAGTCAAAGTAGCTGTGGCTTTGAGTTCATTTCACCAGGGTTATCAGATCTTCAGAAAGTTGGCTTATTCTTCCCAAATTCACACAAGAATGCCTAGAACCAGAATACAAATTTATTCATCTGAATTGTGAAAATAATTCCTTAAAGGATAATTCAGTATAGTTTGGGTAGATTGAAGTTATCCACTGCCGGAAAGCTGACCATGAGCTCTCTTCAGCTGTTCTGGGCACCATCCCTTCTGCATAATGCTGACGGCACGAAGTTTCACTCCAAGTCCACCTAACTCTTCAGATTACATCATCCTTTTCTCACATAGTCTACACCCATACAGACACATTTCAGAATTCTGTCCTTTATTTTGTAGAGCTTTTGGAGGTTACTAATACTCTCTTTTTTCTGCTAGTCTTTATCTATTCCCAGATAAGGAAAAGAAGAATCTTTCCTTCTGTAGGAATGATGACCAAATTTTGCTTTTCTACACATGAAGCCACTAAAAACTTGATTTTTTCTCTTTTTTTCTTTTTGCATATGAAGCCTCAGTAAACTTTAAATGGTTTTCAGTACTTTTGCCATCTCACAGTGCTGTATTTTTGGAAGTTACTCATGCTGTAGTGGGTGGTGCATTAATCAAGATTTCTGAGTTCTTTGCCTATTTTTGTCTTATAATTCTTAGAACCTTGAACAAGTCAAGGCACCTCTTTCAGCCACACCCTTTATACCAGTGATTCTTAAACTTTAGTGCATAAGAATCACCTGGGAGACTCTTAAAATTATAGATTCCTAGGCCTCACTGTTAGAAATTCTGGTTCGGTAGGGCCAAGATTGGGTCCAGAAATTGAATAATATTGATTCAACTTTAAGAAAAACTGACTTATGCCCATTTATTTTGGTGTAGAAAGTCTTTCTGGTTTATCTCACAGTAAAGTTGGTGAGGACTAATTAATATTCTAAAATACACTTTTAGAAATAACAGGCTTTCCAACTATGAGTTGTCATATTTACCTGTATTTATGGTACTTTCCAGGTTGTGTGATTATTTTGAATTTAATACAGACATAGATTCTGAAATTTCTCTTTCGGATCTCGTATCCGAAATACCTCATGTGAGGCATATTCCTAGTATGTGCTCAGATAAAATGTATTGCTTATTAGTAATGTAATTTCACAGATCACAGATTTTTTTTGCCATTAACAAAAGATAGAACAATTTCTAAACGCCTGTGTGATCTGAGGATGTCTTGTGTCACTTTTTTTTTTTTAACTTATAGTAAATTTCAAGCATATACTAAAATACAGAAAATGGTGTTTCAGTTATCTGTTGCCCCCTAACAGCTGCCTCAAAACTTCATGGTTTAGGGACTTCCCTGGTGGCACAGTGGTTAAGAATCCGCCTACCAATGCAGGGGACACGGGTTCGAGCTCTGGTCCGGGAAGATCCCACATGCCGTGGAGCAACTAAGCCCGTGCGCCACAACTACCGAGCCCGTGCTCTAGAGCCCACGAGCCATAACTGCTGAGCCCACGTGCCGCAACTACTGAAGCCCGCGCATCTAGAGCCCGTGCTCCTCAACAAAGAGAAGCCACCGCAATGAGAAGCCCGCGCACCGCAAGGAAGAGTAGCCCCCGCTCACCACAACTAGAGAAACCCCGCGCGCAGCAACAAAGACCCAACACAGCCAAAGATAAATTAATTAACAAACAAACAAAAAAGCTTCGTGGTTTAAAATAACAACCATTTTATTATCTCTCACAGTTTTGTGGGTCAGGAATTCAGATTGGCACCATGAGAGTAGCTTTCATTGGTTCCACATGGTGTGCTGGGAATGGAAGTCCAAGGGGTTTTTTTCACTTTTAGCACCTCAGAATGGCTTGAATTGGTTGAACTGGAACATCTTAACTGCCTGAGGCCTTTGGTTCCTCTCCAGGTAGCCTTAGGGCCTCTCCCTCTCCATGTGGCCTCTCCACGTGGTCTTTCCAGAAAGGAGGCTAGAATTCTTATGTGGTGGTTCAGGGCTCCCAAAGGTGAGCATCCCAGGCCTTCTTAAGCAAGTCACAGGTTCAGCCCATGTTAAATGGGAAGGGACCACATGAAGATGTGAATTCTAGAAGTTCATTGGGAGCCACCATTGTAATCGCTACCACATATAGTGTAATAAATTCCCATATACCTGTCACTAGTTCTTAAAATTACCAACTCATACCCTATCTTGTTTCACCTAAACCTGTACCCCTCCAGCTTATTTTGAAACAAATCCCCTAGATATCGTATCATTTCATCTGTAAATGTCTCACTAGGTCACTCTAAAATTTTAAAGTAACTCAGGTCACTTTTCACATTTCTCCAATCATCTCAAAAAAGCTTTTTAAAAAAATCTCTGCTCTCTTCTCCACACCTGAAACAATCACTATTCTGATTTTTATCACCATAGATCAGTTTTGCATATTCTAGAACTGCATATAAATGGATTCATTCTGTATGTACTCTTGTTTCTGGTTTCTTTCATTCAGCATGTTTTTGAGATTTATTCAAGTTGTATATAATAATAGTTCATTCTTTTTTGTTACTGAGTAATATTTCATGGTATGAATATAGCACAGTTTGTTTATCCATTCTCCTGTTGATAGAGACTGGGCTTTGCCTAGTTTGGGGCTATTAAGAATAAAGCTGCTGTGAGGGACTTACCTGGTGGTCCAGTGGTTGAGATTTCGCCTTCCAATACAGGGGGTCTCGTCGGAGAGCTAAGATCCAACATGCTTCAGGGCCAAAAAACCAAAACATAAAACAGAAGCCATGTTGTACCAAATTCAATGAAGACTTTAAAAATGGTCCACATCGGGACTTCCCTGGCGGTCCAATGGTTAAGGCTTCACCCTCCAATGCAGGGGGTGTGGGTTTGATCCCCTCAGGGAGCTAAGATCCCATATGCCTCATGGCCAAAAAAAACAAAACATAAAACAGAAGCAATATTGTAACAAATTCAATAAAGACTTTAAAAATGGTCCACATCAAAAAAAAAAAAGGGACTTCCCTGGTGGTGCAGTGGTTAAGAATCCGCCTGCCAGTGCAGGGTACACGGGTTTGAGCCCTGGTCCGGGAAGATCCCACATGCCGCAGAGCAACTAAGCCTGTGCACCACAACTGCTGAGCCCGCGAGCCACAACTACTAATCCCGCATGCCACAGCTACTGAAGCCCGCGTGTCTAGAGCCTGTGCTCTGCAACAAGAGAAGCCACTGTGATGAGAATCCCACGCACTGCAACGAAGAGTAGCCCCCGCTCGCCGCAACTAGAGAAAGCCTGCGCAGCAACGAAGACCCAATGCAGCCAAAAAATAAATACATAAATAAATTAATTTTTAAAAAATACTTTAAAAAAGAATAAAGCTGCTTTGAACATTTTTGTATAAGGCTTTCTATGGACATATATTTTCGTTTTTCTTGGGTAAACACTTAGGAGTGGAATTGCTGGGTCATAAATAATTATTTAACTTTTAAGAAACTGTCATGAAGTTCCCTTAAATGGTTGTATCACTTTACACCTCAGCCAGCAGTGTATGAGAGTTCTGATTGCTCCACGTGCTTGCCAAGTTTTGTTATTGTCATTTTCTTCATCCTAGTATTCTAGTGGGTTTCATGAACGTGTAGTGGTATCATCATTTTTCTTTTACCTTTTACAGTGCTATTTGGAATTCAGATATGGTCCATACATTCCAATTGATTACCTCATATATTTATCCTGTGGGTTCTCCCTCTCCCTCCCCTCCTTCCCTCACTCCTTCTCTTGTTTCATATAGTTTGATTGTTTAAAAACCTGGGTTTATCTTATACATGTTAGTGCAGTCTAGATTTTGCTGATTAACGTGTTCCTCTGACTTCTGTGTTTCCTACAAATTAGTAGTTAACATATACTGGCTATATCAGATTCATTCATGATCATTGTTTAGATCTTTTCTTCTGGGATTGCAAAATACATAGTTATCTTTCAATTCTATCACTCCTTTTAATTTATGAGATTAAATAATTCTATAAAAAGAAATTTCATTATCTATGTGGTCACCCTGAGGTAAAGTTTGTACAGAAGGGCAGGATAAATTATTTCCATTATTTACTAGTTTTGAAAGTATGAGTTGGTTCCCTGGCATCCTCTAGATATTTAGAATGTTTAATGTGTTTTAATCCTTTGCAGTTATTTTTAATGCTCAGATGTTCCATTTTTGGTCAGTGGGAGCCTCTACAAGTTGACCTCTGAATCCTTTTGACAGGACTCTTTTAGTCTTTGAGAGTTCTTTGCTTTCCAGTGTAACAAAATGTTCCAGTCTCATCTTGTACATTTCCTACCCAAACCTGGAATTGCCTTTTTCTTCAAGGAGCCCTGGTTCCTTTAGTGGGAAATTGTATTTAGAGACCACATACTGGGTACTAGAAGTGTTAATTGCTACTGGGTTAGTCATTTTTTCTAGACCTTTTCATTGAACAGTGATAGGAATTTTTTAAATTTCTTGTACAATTTTTAAAGGTTACACATCATTTACAGTTATTACAAAATATTGGCTATGTTTCCTATGTTGTACAATACATCCTTGTAGCCTCTCTTACACCCAGTAGTTTGTACCTCCCACTCCTCCACCCCTGTATTGTGCCCCCCTCTCCCCCACCGGTAATCACTAGTTCTCTATATAGGAAATTATTGTTTTAAGACAAATACATCATGAGTTCATACTAAAACTTCCTTTTTTTTTAAATTTATTTATTAATTAATTTATATATATATTTTTTGGCCGCGTTGGGTCTTCATTGCTGCGCGTGGGCTTTCTCTAGGTACAGCGAGTGGGGGCTATTCTTCGTTGTGGTTCCCGGGCTTCTTATTGCGGTGGCTTCTCTTGTTGCGGAGCGTGGGCTCTAGGCATGCGGGCTTCAGTAGTTGTGGCACGCGGACTCAGTAGTTGTGGCTTGCGGGGTCTAGAGCGCAGGCTCAGTAGTTGTGACGCACGGACTTAGTTGCTCCGCAGCATGTGGGATCTTCCTGGACCAGGGCTTGAACCCGTGTCCCCTGCATTGGCAGGTGGATTCTTAACCACTGCGCCACCAGGGAAGTCCCCATACTAAAACTTTCAATTCAAATAACAAGACTACACGGTTTTACATAGCCTCATAGATCTTACATCTCTTTTTTTTCCCCAAGCTCCAAGTCCCACTGTGCAGTGACACCAATACAGTTACTTACTTGCTTTACCCCACAGCATATCAACATATAATAATCTCAGAATAACGGTATCAACACTACTTGAAAACAGTTTAAGATTTTTTTGGCAGTTCCTTTTACTTTTAAGGTATATTCTACTAGAAATATATAGTCAAGTTACTGTGTTTTAAAGTCACTTGGGATTGTTTCTTCCTGTGTGATTATGCCTTAAAATTAATTCATGGGTTTATTTGTTACATTGTGCTTTTGATTCTTTTGATTTTAAAATGTAATAGTTAATGTACAGTATTTATGTTTTCAAAGTCAAGTCTACAAACAAGGAATATTCAGAGAGGTCCAGCTTCTATCCTTGTCCTTTCCACCCTATTTCCTCCCTCCCTCCCCCATAGGTAACCTTGGTTTTAATATATGGTTTATTCTTGCATTTTAAATGATAGAAATATACATATTTGTATTCCTATCTTTCTTAGCTAAATGGGAACATACTATAATACTTATCTCTACCTTTTTGCTAAGTTTAAAAAACATATATTTCTGCCTGAGTTACAGTGGCATTTATGGTTGATAATATTTTTTGTAGACTCTTGTAGCTAATGGTGGAAATAGAGGTGGCGGGGTGTGGACAGCTAATAAGAATGTACTTTAGGCACCTCTCAATACCATGAGAATGACAGCCATTTGACTATAATTAGGATTACATTTGGGGTTGCCGGGTTCCATTTCTGTGTCTGTTCTTAGGCCAAACTTTTTCTTCCTTAGACCTCAGATTTTCCTGTTCTTGACCCCAGCTGGACTGCTCAAGAAGAAATGGCCCTTTTAGAAGCTGTGATGGACTGTGGCTTTGGAAATTGGTAAGAGCTTGGAAGTAAGGGTTCTCCTGCGCTAGTGGGCTCCAAAAAGAAGGTGCTGTTGAAGGTAAAAGGAAGAGCCTCAGAAAAAGGAGTTTGAGGGCCATATGTTGCTTTTCTATTGACCCGTGACTTAGAGACAAGTCCTCTTCCCCTCTGCACATTATTTTCCAAGGCCTAAATGCCTCACAGGGCTATGAGATGTTTAGTGGTCCATGATTGGACAGCTCTAAAGGGCTGCTTTGGACATATCCACACAAGGAAGGTTGGTTATTCCTTTCTGAATAGTGGGGAAGTTTAGACTTATTAGTTATTGCTCCTTTCTGATTTCTGAATTCTTCTTGGCTGTAGATGCCCTCGTCATTTAAGTGAGTCAGACTTTAGACAGCCGTGGCTTACCTGAGATTCAAGTTTGACAGACTGCCTATCCTCATTCCCTGTTTTTAGCTTGTAGATACCTGCAAGAACTGAATAACACTCATGGCTGTTGCCATGTGAGGCGACACTGCTTACTAATAATACCACCACTTTCATTTTTACCTTTTGGGAGTACTTTCACACCGATGATTTCATTTTGTGAACTAGATAGCAGAGGCATTTGTAAATATATTTTGTTCATGAAGAATCTGAAGCTTAGGGAGTTAAAATGACTTCTTATGACCACATAGTTTATTAGTGAAGGGCCCTTAACTAGCTCTTCCCTGTCCTGACTTCCTAGTGTATATAATCTATCCTGATGTTAATAGAATATACTGTGCTGCCTCCCTTACGTCCAGGGTCTTGAAGAAGGAGAGTTGAGTTCAGTTCACATTTTGCTTGTATCCATTCATTCAACATTTATTAAGTATCATAAAATACTGTTTACTATGGGAATACAAAAAAAGATAGAAAAAGTGATCATTCGCTTGCTAGTCAAGAAGCTTATAGTCTAGTAGGGGAAGCAAAATATATGTGCAGATGATTGAAGTACACAAAGCAGAGCATAGTAATGCCTTAGGAGAAAGACAAGTGAAGTACTGTGGAAGAGAGAAGCTGAGAGCAGACTTGGAGAGATTTCACCTCTACCTTTCCATCATCTGGGCCAGGAGTCAGAGGTCTTAAGTAAAAATTAAGTGGCTTTGTCACTTAGGTGCTTTGTGTTCTTAAGCAAGTTTCTTAATCTCTTTGGGTCTCATTTTTTCATCTGTGAAATTGAGATAGTAAATACACTACACAGTTAATACTAGGATTTATTTAAACTATGTTATGAATATTTCTAGCTGAGAGCTTGGTCTGTCGTGAGAGCTCTAGTAAAGAAATGTTTGTTCATGTGAAGTGTTTTGTAAACTATAAAACGTGAATATAAAACTACTCTTATGTACATTTTCAATGTTCTGAAGTGGCTTATTACTTATAGCAATTCTTTCGGTGGAGCCTAGCTTACATATTTTCTAGTGGTCTTCCTTTCTTTTGGTAGAAAGGAAAGGGCTTTTTATTTTTGTATTTTTTTGGCCATGCCGTACGGCATGTGGGATCTCCGTTTCCCGATCAGGGATCGAACCCGCACCCCCTGCATTGGAAGGGCGGAGTCTTAACCACTGGACCGCCAGGGAAGTCCAGGAAAGGGCTTTTTAAATATTGTTTCTGTATCTCGGAATAGCAGGATTTGGGACATCAGATTGCACCAGTACTATGTTTATATTTGTCTCAATGTTCTGCTGATAGCTCCATGATATCAGTTTGGAGGTGTCAAGTTCCAGACATTATATAGGTAGGACTTAAAATATGGAAAGAACAAACCATGCTTTGACCATTATGTATAAATGAAAGCGCTACTTCCTCCTCTCCTTTTCCACACTCTAGGCAGGATGTAGCCAATCAAATGTGCACCAAGACCAAGGAGGAGTGTGAGAAGCACTACATGAAGCATTTCATCAATAACCCTCTGTTTGCATCTACCCTGCTAAACCTGAAGCAAGCAGAGGAGGCAAAGACTGCTGACACAGCCATTCCATTTCACTGTAAGTACCTCCCTGTATCAGTAAGAGAGCCCAGTATTCAGCTCATTATAATTAATCATCTCAGTGTTAAGTCCAAGAAGCAATTTGTTATTTTTGTTCACTTGGTTGTGGTAATAATAGCGAACTTTTCGTTTTCTTTTTTTTAAATCTCATGTGACTTAGGGACTCATGGGTCTTCTAACAAAACATAACCAAACCCATGATGAATTATAAATGGACATCTTTTCTGAATGACTCCCAGAGCACGAGTAATGAAATATGAATGTTTTTCTTTCCTCGCCTCTTTCCTCCTACTCTCTGGAAACAGTTTCATAGGTGACTAACTCAGAACCTGATGATACCTCCTATTTGGATAGCCCTTTGGATGTTAGCACTTTGTTCTCAAATGCCTTAGACCATTTCTTCCTCATGGCAACCCAGTGAGACAGGCAGAGCAAGTGCTTTTGTTTTGCACACAAGGAAACTGAGATTCAGAAAGGTTAAATAATTTGTACAAGGTCATGGGACTAGTGGATGTTACAGTAGAGCCTGGACTCAATTCTGGCTTATTCCAAATCCAGTGGGGTTTTTTGCCTGTCGTTGGATGGGATTTGTAAATTGAGATTGGTCCTAAGGGGTAAGGGAGCTGAAGCAGACAGGGTAAATACTTAAGTTCTGTAATACTGAAGAAAAGATCCTTGATTTTCTTTCATATTAGGAAAGCAAAAATAAGAGGGAATTTCTGTATTTACTTAGAGGATTCCCTAAGTCTTAGTTTCCTTTTCAAGAAATCAGTTTGTTTCCATTAATACTTGATCTTTTTTTACTTTTTCTTTATAAAAATCTCTTGCATTTTATTTATCCTCTCAGACGCTGTCTTTCTCCAAACAAAAATATTTCAGAGTCTAAATGAGGACTTTCTTTGTGTCACTTTTTTTATGCCAGTATTTTATTAAGTAACTAAGAAAAACTAAATTCTTTCAGCTACAGATGACCCTCCCAGACCTACCTTTGACTCCTTGCTTTCTCGGGACATGGCAGGATACATGCCAGCTCGAGCAGATTTCATTGAGGTAAGGGAAACTTGTTTTTGTTTAGGATGAGGCTATATCTCTTACCTATAGGTTCCATACCACTAAAAAGAGATTTTCATAGCACTGTAACTTGTCGAGCCACATTTTCTCCATTTGAGTGCCTTTTTCTCATTTGTAAATATTTCTTTTAGAAAGGTAAAAGTTCTTCAGAGCAAAAACTTATTTCTTTTTTTTTTTTAATTTATTTATTTTATTTTGTTTATTTTTATTTTTAGCTGCGTTGGGTCTTCGTTGCTGCGCCCAGGCTTTCTCTAGTTGCGGGGAGCGGGGGCTACTCTTCGTTGCGGTGCACGGGCTTCTCATTGCAGTGGCTTCTCCTGTTGCGGAGCACGGGCTCTAGGCACCTGGGCTTCAGTAGTTGTGGCACACAGGCTCAGTAGTTGTGGTGCATGGGCCTAGTTGCTCCGCAGCATGTGGGATCTTCCCGGACCAGGGCTCGAACCTGTGTCCCCTGCATTGGCAGACAGATTCTTAATCACTGCGCCACCAGGGAAGCCCCAAAAACCTATTTCTTAAGTTTCATTCCACATCTAGGGGGTTTTGAGGTTGTACTATATCAGGGGGTTGGCAAACTTTCTATTAAGGTCCAGATAGTAAATATTTTAGATTTTGTAGACCATAAGGTCTCCTTTGGAACTAAACTTTGCCATTATTATACAAAAGCAGCATAGATAATAGTAAACAAATGAGCATGCCTGTGCTCCAGTAAAACTATTTACAAAAATCGGCAGTGGGCTGAATTTGGTCTATAGGCTGTAGTTTGCTGACCTCTGTACTATATTCACAAGTTTATAAAGAATGATGAATGTGTATAAAAACTACATGTTCTTCATTCAGCCATGGAGTTAAAAGCCATGTGAATGTAGTCACAAGTCTCTTGATTTATCACCTAATCCGCAATTATAGTACTCTTGGAGGTAATTAAAGTTTAGCAAACTACAAACAATTTTGCTAGCCACACCCAGGTCAGCATTTTGTTCATGGCAGCTGCTATTGTAGAGCTACCTCAGAGACACTACCCCTACAGATTGTAGTCATTGAATAGAACATGAACAAATCTACCCATTGAGCTATGTAAGCAATATTATGGGATAAATAGAGCCCTAGATGGTGGTAAAAAGGTAGATGAATTAATACCAACAGTTTTCTTACCTAAATATTGGTTAGGCCAAAAAGTTCATTCGGGTTTTTCTGTAAGATGTTACGAAAAACCGGAACGAATTTTTTGGCCAGCCCAATTGTTGAAGGGCTAGTAGGAGTTAGATTTTCTTGAGTTAGATTTCATGAACAGACTAATTTTAGTTTTTAGAACAATACGTTTGGCTTTATTCCCGGACTTATAACTTTCTCATTTTTTGCTGTCACTGCTGCCTGAAAGCCTCTCAGTTTTTTCCCATGACTTATTTACTTATGACAGTTGTCCTGGCCTTGTACCCCATTCAGTACTTTTTAACAAGTGTTTGTTTATATATTTGCCATTTGCTTCTAAAGCATGGCTCCTGTAAAGGCATTACTCAAAGCTGATGGATTTTAGGTGGGAATTTTTTTTCCCCAAACAGGAATTTGACAATTATGCAGAATGGGACTTGAGAGACATTGATTTTGTTGAAGATGACTCGGACATTTTACACGGTAACATTTTATTACAGCCAATGTTTTTATTGATTGCAAACTGTGATGACACTGTATTGGGTGCTAGAAATATAAGAATGAATAAAACATGTCTCCTGCCCCTTACGGGACTCAAATTACAGTGGTTAAGTTGCTGAACTTACCCTGTTGCTGGGATTTGACCATAATGAGACAGATCCTTTGTGATGATGGTGAGAATGTTGATCATATAAGGGTAGTTGGGAATATCCCATCCCTTGGACTGTGTGAGCTTTCTTTTGGCTGAGATAAGCCTACACTGAGGTAATTGGTTAAATGGCCCTCACTGCCTCCTTAAAAGAAAGGGAATCAGGGTGAAGACCTTGGGACTTCAGTAACAACTGCTGATACTAGATGTTCACTATAATTTGTTACCCAAAATTTCCCATAACAGGGGAAAAGAATGGAAGTTCAAGAGTTTTTAGACCAAGATTGGAAATCTCTTGTTTCTCAGAACTGTTGAATTTTTAGCACTTCTGAATTCTCATCTAAGATTAACCCTCTAAGGATTTATGTCAACTCTTTTGTTATAACGTAAATGGCTAATGCCAACAAGCCTTTTAAAAGTGGATGGTTAGACTTTCAGTGAATGTCCTTTTTTCCTTCTTTCCATTTTCAGTGAACTACATATTTAAAATAATCCCCAATCTTCTGTTTCATTTCAGCCCAGAATTGAGGGTGATGCAGTAGGTGAATAATGCTCCTTTGGATTCTGTATTTCCTAAACAACATCTTCATTGCTTTTCTTAAATGTATATCCCAGGTAGGAAAGGCAAGTTAGAATCCTTGTTGAATTTTAAATCAAGTTTTCATGTTGCATTAACTGGTCCCCTGTCACTTGAAGGGGAGTTTTATTCTTCTCTCCGTAGAAGAGCTGACTAGATATTTGTTACATCAGATCTGGGACCAAGAAAGAGTCCTCATAAAAATTTTACCTTTAGAGTTTTTTCTCTACATATTTCTTGAGCAGTTTTCTTTGCAAAATTTCATTTCTCTTCTCCCACACAACTTTAAGGAAAGTCAAAGTGACGTAGATTGAACTAAAAGAGGAAAGCTTTAAAGCAAACTGCTTTAGCATTCACTAGAGCCATTGTGTTTGTTCAGTCTTCCATGTCAATCTCTGCTTTTCAACCCTGATAATTCATGTTATTGTCTATTCTCACCTCGTGTTTCATTCTCTTGAAGGCAGTGTGCAGGTTGCCATTCAGTATTTCTCATCATACACACCAGCTTTAATTAAAATGGTATTGTTTCCTGGCTTGTATCTTTCTTATCCAGAATGCAAAAAAGCAGTTTCATAAATATCATTCTTTTAGATACTATTCAAAAGTACTGAACTTCTGAAAGTCAAAATCTCTAATGTCAGTCATGGCTCAACTATGTAAGGGACTTGCTGAATCACTTCTCCAGGCCCTAATCCAAGGTCTTCATTCTTAAGCCTCAACATTATTAAGAAAACTGTAGTAATGGTTGGTATTTAATTTCACTCTTCATCCTTTGTGGAAGCATGATTTGCAGTTTCTGCTGGTGCACCTATGGTCCTTTCTGTAATTAAGTGGGGGCCAAAGGAAAAAAAATCAAAAAGAAGCAATTGATTAGCAAGTTTTATTTCAGTTAGCATTTCAAACCTATAACATACTTTAGTTATTTGTGTTCTTTCTACAGTTTCTACAGCCTTTTAAGTTATTTGATTCTAATTCATTTGAACTAAGAATCAGTTATTGATTGTTATACATAAGTAGTTTTAACAGCGCTTATATAATAATCCCTGCGTCTCCTTTCCCTCCCTGTCTAGTAGTGAGCTGTAAGATGTTTAGATGGGTGCTTTTTAAAAGGTGATAGCGTCTTAAAGAGGTTTGGCAGGACTGGAGATCAAAGGGATGACTTGCTGGTGCCACAAAGGGATGCTTTGTTTATGGCTCTAAGTTCTCACATTAGCTCCTTTGGCAGTATGACCCACTGTCCAGTTGGGCACATTTTGTTCCAGCAGTTTCTCCTGGAACTCTCAGTGAAGGGGACTAGGAGCCCAAGGAAACTAGGAGGGAATGAGAAGGAGCTTTTTATGCACCCCTAGAACAGAAAGAGGGACACATATTTTGTGCACATCAGGACAGTGATTCAACCTCAGGCTTGCTTCTGAGTCACTGTGGTCTTGGGCAAGTCCTTGGAATTTTGCATGCTGTTTCTTTGTGTCCCTGGCCAACAAAGAACGGATGATGCTGATTAGTCAGGGTGAATGTCTCCAATGAAAGGTGGTACATAATTCAGATTGGTGTTATTGCCATTCCATTGTACCATTATACTCTTAATATCACTGAGCATTAATAACATTCCTTTTATGTTTCCTCACTTACAACTACTGGAAGGAAGTAAACTGTTTGCCTGGGCTTTGTATCCCATCCCCTAGAGAGATTGCATCTAGAAGATTGGGTGATGCCATGAAGCTCTTTTCCTCACCCAAGACTTTTGCTGTGATTCATGGGATTTGTCTAATAAAGGGGGTTTAAATGGTTCACGATAGAGGCCTGGGACACAATGGAGGGACATGTAATTACATTCCACCATACCAGAAGTCTTTCAGAATGGGCCCCCAAAAGATATTGCATGTGAAGTAGTGTCGAAGGAAGAAAATAAGGAGGTTCTGAGATCCCTAAATGACACCTCCTCGTATTTTATTGAAATAAGCAGAAATTATTGGTCCAGATGGAGAGATGCAAAAGACGTAACTCGGCGCTCCCTGTGGCATGTTGTGGGATGTCAGTGCAGACACACAGCATAGTTTCCTTTTCCTTAGGGGACATCGCTCTCCACCTGCTTTCATTTGGGAAAATCTCTCCTAATTTTGTGGACTCTTCTTTCTCAGAGTTTCACAGGTGCTAAGCCCTGGGTGCAGCATCTTCTAATCATTGCTGGCCCATAACCCAGGTAAGCAAGAGGCATCATGAGCTCCTTCCTCTGCACTGGGCCTGTGTTTTCAGCACTTCTCAGGGTTGCACATTAGAGCAGTTTACTCTCCTTCTATTTGGAAAGCCAATTTCAGCAAAATTCCTTGGCCAGATGTGGATACTCCCCCACTTTTTCCCCCCAAATTTTCTTTCTTTGGTCCGTATTGTCAGCCTTTAGAGCCTTTAACAATTAGTCAATCAGAGGCCCAGCCTGGTCACTGTGCCCATTACCTACCTATTGGCAGTGCCCTTCCCTTGATGGTGATTTGGCTGCTTTATGTTTAGGACTTTTTAGACATAAATGCTATTAATAATAATAGCTAATACATATAGCACTTACTGTTTGCCAGGTACCATTTAAGTCCTTGACACACATGAACTCATTTAATCCTCACAAAACTCTTTGGGTTAGGTGTTATTACTATTACCTCCATTTTGTAGATGGGAGAATTCAGGAGTAGAAGAGTAGAAATCTCAAGTAGCTTGCCTGAGGTCAAGAGGTAACCTGAAAGTGGCAGGGCCATCTTGAGTCCATGCTTTTAATACTGTGCTATACTTAATGTCTCTACAACCTTGAACCTTTTTTTTTTCTTTTTAGATTTCACATTTTTTATCTTCTATAGCTTAACCACATTCCTGAGAAGTGGAAATCGATATTTTCCCATTCTACTTTCAGAGAAATGCACAAAGGAGTGAAGTGACTTGGCTAAGGCTTCCTAGTTGCTGACTTTAACCATTAGGTCACATGGTTGTCTTTCCTTCGTAGCACTACTTGTGTACATCTCGGCCAAAATCTTTGGGGGGAAATGACTTTTAAAAAGCTTTGCTTCTGGGGAATACCTGAGTCACAGGTTTGTGCTTGTGTGCTTGCAGTAGGGATTTTGATTGGCTTCCCTGCAGTTAAGGCCTCTGAGTAGGTTTTCTTGCCAAGCAAGCAGTAAGTGCCTTCTGTCAGGAAAACAGAAACATGTTGCCAGCTATTTTGAACAATGTTAGAAATACACTGCAGTGGGAAGGAGCTGCCTCTGACTTCTGCCCACTTCTTGAAATATTTTAAGGCCAGCCGTTTGGAAACTTTGTTATCAGTCCCCAGTGTGATCACAGGGAGACTAGTCATCCCCCAAAACTGAGATTTCAGAGGCCTGGCATCGGTGGAGAGGTTATGGGTGCTTTGGGTTTATTTGTTTTTAAGGAGCTCTGGGTCTTTGCCTGCTTTACTAGACCCTCCAGTCACTTTAAGTAGAATATGAACCTGTGACTCTCATTCTTTCAGTGTCTGCCTCTCATTTCTGTTCTGCCTGCTGTGCTGTGGTCCTCCCTGGGTTATTCATGCAGTTAAGATCTTATAATCAGTTGCTGCTATCTGAGTGTGCTTCATAAAGACAAGGGAGAGCTTCAACTATGAATTTTTCTCTGGGAGAATTCCAGTTCTTCTCCCATTTGTTTCTCTGTGTTCCCTTCCTTCCCTTTGTTCTCCAGAGCCAGTTGTACAAGTTTAAACTACTGAAATGATCAAGTACCAGAGCCATTTATCAGCAGGATTTATTTATAGAGTTTTTTTGTAACACAGTCTCTTCAGTTTTTTTCTGTTTAATTAAGTCATTCCCACACAAATCTCAAGAAACAACATGATAAGTTAGTGTCTTAGAAAAATTACAGAAATATTTTGTCAAAATTAGCACTAACTTCCACAGGATCTTCAGGTAGTTTCTTTCCTATTGAATTCATCTTATTATTGAGTAGATAAACGAGATAAGGCACCTAAAGAGCCTGGAACATGATAAGTACTCAGTAGATGTTAACTATTTACTTAGCTATTTTATTTGCTTCTCTTTCTGCCTTGAACTGTTGACGTCCTAATTTCTCTTTCTCATAAGAAGTAAAGGTAGAGTCCACTATAAAACTTGTACTTGGTTGTACTGCATGTCAGAGACAGTTCCTCTTCTCCCCATTCCTCCTTCCTCTCCCACCACACAGTTACGTAAAGTGCATCTCCACCGGCACAGCGTTCTAGAGCCTATCATTCCCCAGCGGTTGTATTAGGAAACACTGGCAGGGTATGGGGCATTCTGTGGTACCTATGCTTCTATACGGAACACATGTAAATCAAGAAAGAGTTCATTTATAGAAAGAGTTCTGCAACCTGAAAAAAATGTTTGAAAACCATTGCCTTAAATCTTGGACCTGATATTATTGAATTATTTTTAGTTTGTGGGCAGTTATGAGGAAAAATGAAGCAATGTTGTTTAAATTTTTAAACTTGTTAGAAATGAGCAAAAGATCCATGATAGTTAATACTTTTTTTTTAATACTTAAAGTTTAAAAAGTATTACAGTCATTCATCTCTTCAGATCATCCAGCTAGGATTTATGGTATTTTTATCTCAGACCCAAGGGAGAATGGCCTGGATAAAGTATTCCTGGTCATTTCCCAGTGATTGAAGTTATATACAGATGTAGTACATCTGCTCATAGCTCAGCATGTTAGATTTTGGTATTTCTTTCTTCTAATCTGAAACTCTAACAGATGTAATTTCTAGTCCATGTGTTACTAAAGTTCAGATTCCTTGTTGAACTGTTACATGAAAGCTAATAATATACATAGCAAAACATGGTCAAAAGAGATGTTCAGGAAAAAGCAGAAATTGTTATCTATAGCGTAATCCCATATAAACATATACTTAGGAAAAAAGAACTTTACTGTAATTTACTGATATAGAAATTCACTATCCTAGGGTATTTTTGTTTCCAAGAGACAGATTTCCTAGACCAGTGAGTGTGGAATAGTTAGCAGTATGAGGTTGAAAGTTTAGGACAGCTTGGGCAAAAGATTTCTTCTTGTCTTGGCTTTATTTATATGTAAGGGTTTGTTTGTTTGTTTGTTTATAGCTCTGAAGATGGCTGTAGTAGATATCTATCATTCCAGGTTAAAGGAGAGACAAAGGCGAAAAAAGTAAGTCTAGAAAACCATCCTGCCTTCTTTTGGCTTTGGACTATTGACCACATATAGCCCATAAGAACAAGTTCCACTTGGGGCTTATCTTAGGACCT
This sequence comes from Balaenoptera physalus, assembly GCF_965194825.1. Classification (NCBI taxonomy): domain Eukaryota; kingdom Metazoa; phylum Chordata; class Mammalia; order Artiodactyla; family Balaenopteridae; genus Balaenoptera; species Balaenoptera physalus. Next base: position 43,162,036 of record NC_138901.1, read on the forward strand.
TGAGGAATACACTTAACCTCCTTGGATCTCAATTTTTCCATCTGTTAAAAGGAGATAATAATACCTCTCCTTTTCTTGCTTTTTAACCTCCTCCTTCCTTACCCTTTCTTGATGTTTTGGTGACCAATGAATAATATGGATACACTGTTTTAAGGAAAAAAGGAACAAGAAAAATTCAAGATATTATTAAGTTGTTACGCTTAATAATGCTCTATTCTAACTGCTCAGTTTTTATGAGAAGTCTTTTATATACAAGGATTTCAAAGAAATTATGAACAAGTTTCAGTCACTCTTGGTTATTCCTTCTCTTTGCAACAGAACAAAAAACATACATTGAGACTGAGAAATTATGGATCCCAAACCCCTATTGGATTACAGAGACTTTAACAGTTCAGAGAAGGGTATGCGGAGGGTGTGTGTGTATGTATGTGTAGGCATGTTACCATGGTGTTAATAACTAGAGATACAGTGGCATCACAACAAGAAAAAGGAATGGGACTTGGGAGGCACTCTGGAGGGACCAAGACATGATCTAAAGTAAAGCTTACTCTCTGCGTGTCTGGAGTTAGCTTCTAAGAAGCGCTGAAGAAGATTACCCAGCTGTTCTTGTGAGAAGCTTCATTGCTAGTCATGAATACCTCCTGTATAAATCAGAGGTTCCAGACACGTAACACTGCATGGTTTACCTAAATTCTGTTTTGCTTAAAACACGGAATTAGAGCTAGACAGTGTGGTAGAGCTCAGTAGTTGAGGTCGCTATTAGATCTTATGTTTTATGATGACCTTCCATTAAACATGCACAAGATTTATTTCAAACAGCTTCAAGGCATTCTGTGAATGTACAGTTGTAAATGTTGAGTGTGTGATCACAGATTTTCCTTAAACAGCTGTTCTCAATTATCATTTCCCTAAGCTGAATAGATGATATGGACACAGATTCCCTTCTGTTTCATCTTAAGTTACAGACATGTGTTTTTCAGTATTTGTGAGTGCTTATTGATCTATTCATTCATCCAGCAGATAGTTATTGAGAATCTACAGTGCCCAAGGAGAGGAAAAATATATGATGCTTGAGAGCCTAAAATTGTGCTAGAGACTTACTGACCTGCAGAACTTTGTGGGGAGTGACTTCTCTGGACCTCAGTATTCCCCCTTGCAGTGTTTAGGATATCTAATGAAAGCTGTGTGTGGAAAACATTGTTAAATGTGAAACTGATTATCATATATATGTTTTTCATTCTAGAATTATAAGAGACCATGGATTAATCAACCTTAGAAAGTTTCAGTGTAAGTAATAGTTTTCCTTATTTGAAAATTTCTCCCAACATTATTGAATAGTTTTAAACAAATCATTTATGACAGTAGTTCTTAATCAAAGTTGCATATTAGCATCACCTAGGAAGCTTTAGAAATTCTGATGCCTGACAGTCACCTCAGACTAATTAAGTCAGAATCTCTGGAGGTACAGCTACAGCATCTGTATTTTTTTAAAGTCTTCAAGGCAATTCTGTTGCATCGTAAGAGTTACAAACCATTAATATATGGTCAATAACACTAGCATGAGAATACTTTTTTTTTTTAATTAGTATAGTAATTAAAGCATGAATATTAATGGATCATTTTCTGGAACTGGATAGGGTTGTGTTTTGGAATTATATGTTAAATATAAAATAACTTTGACCATCAGGTTGTGAAAATATTTTTATGGAAAAAAATTAACAGAAAATGATAGCTTTATTTTGCATGGTCGGGGCAAACAAACAAGAAAAGACATTAGCATTGTATGATGATGAAATAAACCTATGATTTTTAAATGATTGCTAACTTTGACCTTACTTTTAAATATTTGGCGATAACCTATGCTGGGCGGAAAGAGTCTCTGTACTTTTTCTTCTTCTACACTGTAGAGTTTGTTCAGAACATAAGAATGATGATATCATAATAATTGCAATATTTATATATGTTTATAATAGTTGTATGTCACAAGACTTTTTTTTTGTAAAAGTACCTAATGATTGTGCTTCATACGCTAATTGATAGAATCTTATAGGGTTTGACACTCTGTGCCAGGAGGGTTCAGGTCAGCCAGTCTTGGGTTAAGTATCAGTTAATAGAGTCATGGTTATAAGTAGGTTACATTTTATGTCCTTTATTTTTTCACTTTCCATTACACACATTATGGTGTTTTGATGATGTCACTTCTAATAGTTACATAATATGTTGTATAGATACATAAATATATAATGACGTGCTTAACCTGTCTTATTATTAGATCTTTAGCTTATTTTCAGTGTTTTTCTAATCATTATAAATAAAGCTAAGGTAAACTTGTTTGTGAATAAAGCTTTGTCTGTATTTAAAATTGTTTTTTTAAGATAGATTCCCAGAAGTGGAATTAAATAGGTCAAAGAATATGGTTATTAAAAATGCTTAACACATGCTGCCAGATTGTTTCCTAAAAGATGGTTTTATCAATTTATATTCCTTCTAGCAGTATACAGTATTGCCTATTTAACCACATCCTCATCGAGAGCTGTGGGTTTGCAAAAATAACCCAAGGTCAGATCTCCCTTGCCCTTTCTGTAGACAATAATTGGTCATGTTCTGATAGCCACAGTAGTGGGTTCCTTTGTCTGAATTCCTGGGCTTTCCACGATAGGTCAGTTGATTTTAACCTTTACATAGTAGACCTTGACTCTTGTATAAATTCTGTTCTCAGCTTGTGGACAGAGGTCAGTTTAGCCTCTTTATTCCTTTAACTGTATTTCTTACATACAGAGCTGAGGGGAAGCTCTGTTGCTTCCGAGAAAGAAGTGGTATGTGCGTTGTGGTTTGAGAGGTCTTCAGTTGCCATTATACTGCATGTGCATGTGACCTTAGTACGTAGGCACAGGAGTTTTTTTCATCAAATTAAAAAATTTTACTCCAAATGTTTCTGTATTATCCCTGTAGAGGGGGGCGGGGGGTTTGGTGGTGAAAATAATCAATTTGTGGCTGCCCATCAAATCAGCTCCTAGAATTTATGGGCAAGAATTTCTCCTGCAAAGAAAGAGATTCATCTGAAAAGAGGACTTGATTTAAGTAACTGTCATAAGTGATAGCCTGTATCTTTAGCCTGAGAGTGGACTAAACTAGCCTAGTTACTCTTATTGAAATGGCTGAGTAGCAGTTCGAGAGTTCCTGGCCGCTCCAGCCTACCAGTTACTGTTGGTGGGTTTTACTACCCATCTTTTGGCTGATAGCTCTTTTTATTAGAAATTTGGTCAGTAGCGATGCTCAAAGTTGCTGACCCACATGGGTATCCCAAATGGCATATTGGACCATTCGCTTCCATCATAGTGATCAAAATATAACTTCATTAGTAGTACATTAAGTTGTGGTACCTAACTAAGTTTAAAGAAAGGCAAAATGACCCATGTAGAAAGTGAAGAAATAAATGCCTCATTTGAGGATATGCAGTTACAGAGATTTTTATTTTTGGTGGAGCGTGCAAGAGATCACACTTTTTCCAGGCTAATCTACCTCTTCTAGATGAATTAGTATGTCTGCACTTCCCTTGTTCTGCAGAAGTTATTTTTTATTTTTTATTTTTTAAAATTTATTTTATTTGTTTATTACTTTTGGCTGCGTTGGGTCATCGTTGCCGCGCGCGGGCTTTTCTCTAGTTGCGGCGAGCGGGGGCTACTCTTCGTTGCGGTGCGCTGGCTTCTCATTGCGGTGGCTTCTCTTGTTGCGGAGCACGGGCTCTAGGCACGTGGGCTTCGGTAGTTGTGGCGTGTGAGCTCAGTAGTTGTGGCTCGCAGGCTCTAGCGCACAGGCTCAGTAGTTGTGGCGCACGGGCTTAGTTGCTCCGCGGCACGTGGGATCTTCCCGGACCAGGGATCGAACCCGTGTCCCCTGCGTTGGCAGGCGGATTCTTAACCACTGCCCCACCAGGGAAGCCCTCTGCAGAAGTTAATACCAGAGATTTTGCCCCGCATTGTTTCTGAGAACACATGATCTAATCATCTTTCCCGTCACTGCCAGTACTTCCTGCCCTTGTACAGATCAAGAGACAGCAAGGTGTGGAGGTCTCCAGGGTGCTCAGCAGTGCAGATGCTCTCCAGTGATAACAACCTCTCTGTGTCATAGTCACCCTGATTCTCTTATCATTATGATTAGTGTGCTGCATTCTTAGCTTTCCAGTTTGCTTCCTGTCATCGGTAAGTTAGTCATATGAGGTTAGGAATAATGTTCTTCCATTTTACTTCTTGTAAAAAAAAAAAATGCAGAAAACTTAGAGATCTTTATATTCTTTACTTTCTCTGTAGTAATGGAACGGCGGTATCCCAAGGAAGTCCAAGACCTTTATGAAACAATGAGGCGATTTGCAAGGATAGTGGGGCCGGTGGAACATGACAAGTTCATTGAAAGCCATGCATGTAGGTGGTTTTTTAACCTTGAGCAAATATTTGTGTGTGTGTGTTTATGTAAATAGGAGAGATATTGGTGTGTTTTATGTGGAGTTCTGTAAATAAATAAGTGGATTTTTTTGTATTTCTTCCACTTTATTACTATGAGATTAATTGGGGACTTTGGGGGTGGGAGAAGAGAGCTTAAGAAGCCTAGTGGCTTGTTTTCCCCTCAGATAAACAATAGTTTAGTAGTTTTTCCCCCTTTTTATTATGGGAGTTTTCAAATACATGCAAAAATAGAGATCATAGTATAATGAACCCCCATGTGTCCATCACCCAAGTTCAGCAGTTATCAACACGTGGCCAGTCCAGTTTCATCTTTACCACCCACTCCCCTCCCATCCTCAACTGGATTATTTTGAAGCAAATCATATTATTTTGTTCATAATTATTCTAGTATTAAAACTAGTTTTTTAAGTGGGGACAGAGTTGGATGACTCATCGAGATAGTATATAGTACTTCCATCATTTTCTTGTCTTTTTCCCTGAGAGAGCTCTATCTAGTTCCCATTTGATTTCTCATTGTAAAAAATTGAAGTTGTTAAGGCAGTAAGGCAGTAAGACTATAAAACAATCTGGACTTGGGGGCTAAGTCTATACCTTTACTCATGAGAGACAGGTGTTTGACCCCCAAGTTGAGTTCTGGGAAGGTGCTTCATGAAGGCTCTTATCCTGTACTCATCGTGCAGACATTTCTTGCATGACATTGTAGGCATGTATCTGAGCCAGGTTGGTTGTCCTCACCAGACACCCTGTTCGGTTGGCATTCTTTGTGTGATGTATCCTGGGTGATTTATCCTTCACTTCCTGTCCCAGTTTGTGCCATCCCTGGTTTAAGTGTCACTCCAGAGAACGACACCCCATGGATTGTCCAGCTGCTTCCTTCATCCTCTGTTTCAAAGCACCCAAATTTGAACGTTCTATCACATAATAACCCAAGCAGTGCAACATGATCTGTGTGCTCAGAGGAGGCAGAAATCTTCGGTTTATGGAAAACACAATGCTCTTTTGTTCCTATAGGAGAAAAGCTGTAAAGAAACTATCCGGGACTTGAAGCACAGAGCTTTTGTCCTTCCCTTGCAAAAGGGCCACATCAAGTAATACCAGAGACAGGTCTCATAAAAGAATTTGGTTTTGTGACTAGAACTTTTAACAGAGAATAAATAGAGCAGGGAAACTTGGTGATTTAAAAAATTATATTCATTACTTCTGTAGCTAAATGAATTCAACCAGTTCACTATAAGTTTTCTAGGAAACAGCTGGAGACAGAAGCCAAAAGACAGCTGGAGTACATTTTTGTCAGCTCTTGGGTAAAATTTCTAACGAGATATTAGCAACAGTTAGGATTCCCCAAATGGAATTGCCCAGTCTTTTATAGAAGGCAGAATTACTGAAAATATTCAACAGTTAAAGTGCTCATTAATGTTGATTTTGTTTTTCCAATTTTTCTTCTTTGTTGTTTTCGGGGGTATAAACAGTGGAATTCGAACTCCGAAGGGAAATCAAGAGGCTCCAGGAATACAGGACAGCAGGCATTACCAATTTTTGTAGTAAGTATGCTTAAGCTACACACTAAATCAGAGGGCAGGTCTTCCAAACACATAGAGGGTGTCTCTGTTTGAGGTGCCATGGATTTTTTTTTTTTTAAACAAGCTTTCACATTTCAGAATGAGTTTTCAATCTTTCCCATAAAGTTTCACCTATTTAATCCTTATAAAATACCATGATATGGATTATCTGAGGTGAAATAAAAGCTATGACACAGAGAAAAGAGAGATGCCGTTTTAGGTTTAGGATTCTGTTGCGGTCTCTAAAAAAAAGGATTTTGTATTCCAATTTTTAGCCTCAGCCTTTTTAAATTTAGTGATGCATAGTCTGATCATTCTTATTAAGGGAGCTTCAACTGGTTCTAGGCGCTTGCATCCCAGTTACTTGAGGTAGTGATAATTATATTCATAGCAGCTAACAGTTTACCATGCACCAGGCCCTACCCTGTGCACTTCACCTGGATCGTGTCATTTAATTCTTGTAACAAACTTATTGTTATTTTCATTTAATGGAGAGACTAAAATTTAAAGTGATTAAGGAGCTAGTTGTAGTAGAGCCAGGTCATAAGGGAAGGTAGTCTGTGTTAGTAGTTAAGAGCTGAGGTCTAGACTTGGACAGCTTGAGTTTGAATTCTGGCTGTTCTTTCACCAGATCTATAATTCTGTTCATTTCAATTTTCCAAGTCTCTTAGAGTTAGTATGAAGATTAAATTAGAGGGACTTCCCTGGTTGTCCAGCAGTTAAGACTCCACGCTCCCAATGCAGGGCACCCGGGTTCGATCCCAGGTCAGGGAACTAGATCCCGCATGCCACAACTAAAGATCCTGCGTGCCGCAACTAAGACCCAGTGCAGCCAAATAAATAAATAAAATAAATATTTTTTTTTTAAAAAAAGGATTAAGTTAGAGATAATGCATGAAAACATAGCACAATACCTGGCACACAGTAAATCCTCAGTAAATGACAGTTTCTGTCATTTTGTTGTTATTGTTGGAATGATCTTCGGCATTTCCTCCTTCTTCCTGTTGTTTGAAAGCTATCACCCACTGCTCACAAGATGTAGCCCTGTGGGTATGAGTTCAGCCTACTGTAATGGCTCTTTATTTCTAACAATGGAAACAGTTTACAAAATGAAATTTTATGTGGGGTACTAATCCATAAATAAGATAAAAGTAGAACTACTTTGGTTGAAGTCTGATGGTTCAGGTCATGTGTGGAGCACAGGACCACTGGTATGTGCTGGTGCCCTCGCTCTTCCCCGTAATCCCTGAGATAGTTTCATGGTATCCTGGGCCTCTGTGGAACACGGTTTGAAACCCACTGGTGTGAGATTTTGGATCCTGTATACATTTGTAACATGTAGAAAACACTATGCAACTGTTTAGCAAGATGCGTATAAAGACTCTGATACCAGGTTTGGGTTACCTGATATTGGTTGCCTCTGGGAAAGAGGGGAAAGGAATAGTACTGGTCAATGAGGATTTATTTTTATTTGTAATTCTAACTGGTTTTTAAGGAGAATGTATGTGTATAGCACTTGTGTGACTTGGAAAAATATATGGAGAGAAAAATATAGAACAGGAAGTAAATATGACAATATTAAAAGTTACTTTCAGGGGATGGAAATATGAGGGACTCCTTGTAATTTTCTGTTTTGGGGATTTTTCCCCCAAATTTCTTAAAGGTAGAAAAGGATAAAAATATTTTTATTTCTTGTCAAAAAAGGGATTTCAAACTAGGGGAAATGACTTTGCTCTTAGAAAAATAATTGTGGAAGCAGTTTTGCAAAGGAAATTTTAAAATGACTGGGAATTCCCTGGTGGTCCAGTGGTTAGGACTCGGCGTTTTCACCGCGTGGGCCTGGGGTTCAGTCCCTGGCTGGGGAACTAAGATCCCACAAGCCTCACGGCACGGCCAAAAAAATTTTTAAATTAAAGACAAAAGAAGATGAAGTTTGCTGATGAGTTAGGAAGCTCTTCGGTTAGTTCTGCTGCGTTGTCATTGTAGCTGCAGTGTTTTTTAATACCTCCAGGTGCCAGAACCTATGATCACCTCAAGAAGACTCGAGAAGAGGAACGCCTCAAACGCACTATGCTCTCGGAGGTCCTCCAGTACATCCAGGACAGTAGCGCCTGCCAGCAGTGGCTCCGCCGGCAGGCTGACATGTGAGGAATTAGTCCAGGGGGCAGGAGCAACCTCTTGGAGGATTTGGCCTTTACCTGTATTTTCAGAGAATTCTGTGGGCACCCTATCCTACATGGCAGGGCAGTAATAATTGGGTGACTAGAAGAATTGAGAAAATTTTAGCAGGCTGTCTCAGAAACAGTACCGTACTGACAGTTTTGAGAAACATAACTGGCCTCCTAGAATCCTACTTTGCTACTTTGACCTTATTTTTTTTAATTAGTAAATTCCCTCCCCATGCTTTCTTTTTCCCTCTGTAACTATTGGTATGATTTTCATTAAAGAATCATGTTCCTGTCCTTTCCCCATGAATGGTCTCTGTGATGTGCCAGGCCAAGAACTCTTCTTAACAAGTCCAAGCAATTTCCTTCTCTGGAACACATTTCCTTTCCTAGGTAGTACAGTTGGGATATCCTGTAAAACATAATACAGTCTGTCTCATTACTTCTCTTCAAAGTAACTGACCTGATAAGTGTCACCCAGTCTCACATGGGCTTTTGGAAATGGCTTTCTTTGATGTGATATAAGTTTAAATTCCTCTTCTTCTTTGTAGTGATTCTGGCCTGAGTCCTTCCGTACCAATGGCTTCCAATTCAGGTAATTATTTTTTGGGCTGGAGCAGGTCTTGATTGTGAAGTTTTCATTCTAGGAATTATGGTAACCCAGCAATCCCTTCAGCCTGTGTGGGAGCTGGGTGCTTAGGCAGAGGAATGGTAATTAAGTGTTATCCCAATTTATGAACATAAGCAAGTTTTTAGAATATTCATGGCCAAACAGGACTTTCCTCAGGTTTGGAGTACAAAGACAGGGGAAGAAAGAACTCCAGACAGGTGTTTTCTCTATTTTACCAACGTTCGTGGGCAGTTAGTTTACTATGACTCTGTCTACCACAAACTTTGAGATTTGTCTCAGGGGATAATTAGAGGCTTTGTATCCTATATGAGCAAAGAAGCATGTTACTTGCCAGAAAAGCAAGACTTTCTTTATAAGTTGGAGACTTAAGGTATTTCTATTTCTTATCTCTTTGGGTATTTCGTCTTTTGAGGTTAGCTTACAGAGCAAGATTAAGCCATATGCTATCTGGTAATCCTTGGTTCTTGGTAATCAGTGAATGGTAGTTTGGGGTGGTATTAGTTGTGGAACTCTGGTCCAAGATCATGGTGTTTCTTTGCCTGTTTTCTTGGTTATCATTCACCCCTGCTCCATATGGTAGATTAGCCACTTCCCCTGGTCAGAACATACAGACTGCTCCACTGATTACAGATTGGACTTGGCAAAAAGATGACCCACTTGCAGTTTTACCATTTTTTGGAAGCTTGGAACAACAGACCTTGTGATCCCATTCACAATCTGTCAGATTCAGGATCTAGACAGGGCTCAGAAAAGACGACTTTATGGATGATAATTTTTTTTTCATTTATTCCTTTGTTTCAAGTAATAATTTCTTAATATTTAAAGGAGAAAAGAGTGTCTTTTAGGGAATAGCCAAGACAGTTAAATCCAAGTTTTTAAGTTTCTTACATCCAACCCCTCCCCAATCTAAATACAGAAATACAAATAACTTAATACTGGCTAATTAAAAGGAATGAATGGACGTGACCGAGCTCCTTTGGTATTTGTGTTTTCTGAACCATTCGCGCTTGCCCTTTGCTGCGTCCTAGGCGGGCATTTGCCTTCCTCACCCCCTGTGTTTAGGTTGAGGCGACCCCTTACTCCTCTTCATGCTCTGAGTTGCTCCTAAGGTAGTGCAGAGTTGGAAGCCTGGATCCCTGATCGTAACCCAGCCCCTGGGAACTTTGGTGAGGCACCAAATGATTGTAGTCTCCCTTTTTGAGCATTTAGGGTACGGCTAGGCCTGTTGGTTATGGAGGAGCCCTCATCCCCTTTGTTGATATTACAGAGAAGTCTGTTTTGTAGTACAGCAGGCTGCAACAGTCCATCCCCTTTCTCTCCACCACCTAAACGGCAACCCCCATGAAATGTAACGTATTATTCTGCATTTTCTTTTGTTTGACTCAGTCCATTCATTCAAGTATACATTCAAAACAAAACCAAAAGGTTTTGCACATCAGGCTTCCTATCCTGGGCAGTGACCTCATGCTTGGGTTCCTTTCTCAGGTGTGTGAGTTCACCTCAGCCTCTGCTTTGCCATATAGTGGCTCATTCCTCTGTGCAGATCTTTCAGGTAAACAGGGCTACTTTGGAAGGAACAGATACTCCCTCACTTAATAAATAAGGGCCTTTTGCTGGCCTAACACTCTGCCTTTGATCTCAAGGCGAACGGTACGTGGGTAATCACCATGTTTGCCTTGCACTGCTGGCAGAGTGGCAAGGGTTAGGAAATGTCTCTCCCGCAGAGTTGTTATTTCCATTCATCAGCTGTCAGGGCAGGCAGCGTATGACCTTTCTTAACTGGACGACATCTGGGCTGTAGATTTTAGAATCTCCCGCTGGTTTAGGAAGAATAGCCATATTGGACACCGAGGTATGTGTGATTATGTGTGTGTTTTATCAGAGCAGAGGGCACATGGCTTACCGTTTTTATTTTCAAGTGAACATCGGGGTACCTGTGTTGCCAGATAAACTGAGGCCTGAGGTGTATATATACAGCTATGTATAGTAATCTTGTACCTAACTGGCCTGACTGTGGTGAACTTCGTTATACACTTTACGCCTGAGGGATTGTCGCTCTTATGAAATACATGCCTTTTTCTGTCTGTATCTGTAGGTAGACGAAGTGCACCGCCCTTGAACCTCACTGGCCTCCCTGGTACAGAGAAGTTGAATGAAAAAGAAAAGGAGGTAACAAAAAGAAGGGGAGCTGGTTAGAAGAAAGAGAGTAGGGGCTGGTTATTCATTGAGTTGTCATTAAAAACATGTTAGAGGATCAAACCCGTTTTGCTCTGTTCATGTCACACCCGTGCATGTACAGCTCTGGTCTATCCCAGAGGTCTGGGTGCTGAAGAGCTGACCTCAGCAGGTCTCAAGGACTCCTTTCCTGATCACCCAGCCACCATTCACCTCCTGAGAGAAGAACATATGAGATGTAAATCTAAATAATAGCAACTATCATTTATTGAGCATTTACCATGTACTAGATACTGTACTGTGCTTTATGTCAATGAATTTAATTTTTTTCAAACTTAAAATAACTGGTATATGAAAATGACTATTTCCTATTAGAGTGGGCATTTTCAGAAGTTCTACTGTTATTCCAACAATATGACCATCACTTAAAAGATTGTTGAATTGTCTCCATAGTATGTGTATAAGCATAAAAGAGGAATTCATCATCATATATAGTCACACATTAATTTTGATTAAAAAAAGCCATGACCTACTTTTCTTTTACATTATAATCACCGGATGTGTCTTCTTCATATTACTTTTGGCCGTTTCTAAACTTTAAATCCAGCCTCAGAAGGGTCATCTTCAAGCGCTGTCAAAAGAATGTGCCGCAGCTCTCAAGTCCATTGCAAGGGAGGATCCTCTTTTGTTCCTCATGTGCTCGTTTTACGGTTCCCAAGATCAGTGTCTTCATCTGCCACTCCGTATCAGTAATTCAGGTCAGACAGTAAGGAAAAGTCATGGAGTAGGCGCTAGTATTAGTCTTTTATTTTACCCAGTAGGAACAGTAGAGATTAGTTTGGGAGTAGAAGGGGGTGTATGTTATATCCAAGTATTGCTGAAGAAGCATTGCCATTCTGAATCAAGGGTGGAATGGCCTGGAGTTTCAAGCAGTTTTTATCCTTACCCACAAAGTGGTAACCTCAGGCTGTTCATTTCTGGATAATGGCAGGTGAACTGGAATCGAGCCAGCTTTCTAGATTTTTAGCAGTTAAAGTGACCTCTTAGCAAGGTCTCTGTATCTCTTCTCCCTCCAAAGTAGGAAATGTAATCACAAAATCAGGGACTAAAGCTTTACGCCGATACTAAAAATAATGCGATTGATACTTGGGAACCCAAGTATCGGCAGCCCCGCCCGCACGGTGCCCTGTGGCTCTTCCCTGACTGGCTGAGCTGGAAGGTGCCGGGCCTCTACCCCACACCGCTCCTCAGGACACAGACCTGTATCCCTGACAAATCCAGGTGAGCCAGCCGACAGGTGCTGGAGCTCTCCCGGCATCACACTCTGCCTTTTTCTGTCTGTCTTCAGAGAGTATTCTCTCCAAAGAAAAGACAAACTGGAATGTGATCTAGCCACCAGCAGCTCCTATAAATAGTTGGAGGTTGATGTCACTCTTTACATTTTATTTTGGCTATACCTGCTGGATTAAATTATGAGAATGACAGATGTTAATGTTTATTAAATTTGCCATGTCTTGCAGCTCTGTCAGATGGTGAGGTTGGTCCCAGGAGCCTATTTAGAATACAAATCTGCTCTATTGAACGAATGTAACAAGCAAGGAGGCTTGAGACTGGCACAGGCAAGAGCACTCATCAAGATAGACGTGAACAAAACCCGGAAAATCTATGATTTCCTCATCCGAGAAGGATACATCACTAAAGCCTGAGGCTCTCCGGGCCTGGTGGGCCAAAGGACAGTACGGGCATTCTGGAGTTTTGTTTTTGAGCTGAATTCTCCTTGTAAAAAGAGGGGAAGAACAAAGGAAACCTTAAGTTGTATTAATGTCTACTTTCTTCTCCACCCTGCTTTAAAATACTCCTGTTGTTGGTATTGTGCTGCAGAGTTATGTGCTAGATAAGCTATTATTAATTGTGTGTGGGCATTCATTCCTAACACCTCTTGTAACTGAAACAAGAACCATAGTACCTCACATCACAGTGTTGGTAGAAATAGAACTGAACCAGTCTTTAGTCCCAGGAGTCCAGCGCAGATCCTTGTACTTGCTTGGGAGGTTGGTTTTCTGATTATCTGTTTTGCCTTCAAACATTAGAGACAGATTTAAAATAAAGAGGTTATAGAGAGAGAAAGCTTTCTCTTTCTGTCTGAGGATTCTTTTAAGCTGACAACTTATGTTTATTAGCAAAGAGGAGGAAAATCTCCCCATGATGGTCTTGTCCCAAACTGCATCTTCAACTTTAATGTCTGGCTTTGTAAGTTGAAGTCTGGCTGTCTAGTCTGCAGTAGACTTTTGAGGAGGTGGCACTGGATATAAAATGTCTCTGTTATTTTTAGAATTAATGGATTAAAATGTTTTGCTACTTAATTTGTGGGTGTGTCAAATATTCTGGTCACTAAAGCACGCTTAGGGGGTTGGGTGCATGCCTCATCACGCTGCACTGTCTCTGCTAACATGTGTGTCCTGGGCTCACCCTATTCTCACCCTTGGCTTCCCTGGATACCAGACCCCTGAGGATGGAGGTGATGCAATTAACCTCAGTGTTGCTTAGATTAAGACTTGAACCCTAATTTCTTAATGGTGAAAGGCTAGCCTACAATAAGAGCTACTTGTAAAACAAAAGGAAAGCCTTTTCATATATGGAACTCACTAGATATGAGGGTGAGTGACCCCACCACATCTGAAACTTGGTCCTCAAATCTTTCTGCACAGTAAGAAGCCAAACTCAGAGTCAGGGTTTTCCCTTTTCTGTTAGAAGCAAAGTTGTAATAGAAATACTTCAGAATCTGCACAAATTACCTCCAGTAGCTGACTGATTCTTTAATTCTTTCAACATTCAAAATATCTAATTCAAATATTATATGCTTTGTGGAAGTATCTGCTCAAACTTCTTGACTGCTGTAAATATTCATGCAGTTTGCTAATAGACTTCATCTAGGGGGTAACAAATGAAAAGGAAACTCTTAGGATCTGAGGGAAATAGAATAAAGGACTTCAGTGTTTCAAAAGGGCGGCTTGTGGTTTTCTTGATGTAGTCCTGTCTCTTAGAAAACGTATTCTACCACCAGCATCACCCTGAGTTGCTTATAAAGGGGTTGCCTCTTATCCTTGGAAGGTAAGTCCTGTTCTAAAAGTGCATTAGACATCTATGTCAGGTGATGTCTGCTTTAGTCTGAAGAGTCCTTGATCTTGATTAAGGAAGGCTTCCTGGGAGAGGTGCGCTTTTGAGGCAATGATAAGATGGAGATGAGAGAGATAAAATGGCAGATGGAAGTGGGAGACTGCTCCAGACGTAGTAGGTGGAGGGTGATGAGTGAGGAAAACAGTGCCAAGAGATTTAGCTGGCTAGGACACAAGGAGCAGCTGCGGTACTCAGGGCTGGGAGGATGGCAGGACAGTCTGATAGAAACCCTGGAACCAGTTGAAGTCTGAAAAACTGGTGAATCAGTAGATTGGATGAAGAAAGTGGCATTGTTGAAAAGAGTGACAGAAAAATAAGGCTGTAACTTCAAATGACTAGATTTTAGAAAGTAGGATTATTATGGTTTTGGTAAGCCCAACTTCGCAAAATTTAAGACCTAGAATCCTAGTGGGTTTCTCAAAGATCAAGCCATAATTTTGGGTGAGGAGTACTCTTGAGTCATTAGAAAAGCACTTGCTGACGTTTGATGTCGGTCACTAGCTTAGTACATTATTTCCTTCCATCTTCTTGTCACCAAAGGAAGGCCCTTCTTGTTACTAAAAATCCAGAGCTAGCAAGGACTTGCCAAAGAATATTCCATCCTTCCCCTTTTCTGCTAGATGGGATTAGCCATAAACCAACTACACGAATTTAGGTCCTTGGTGCAGATCATCTCAGAAGAAAGAGAGTTTACTCTGAAACTCAGCAACAATGAACAATGAATAAAGACCTTTAACTGTTAGGAACTTTATTACAATTTAACATTAAAGATTTCTGCTGGAATTTTATGCATATCGTTCTCCTCTGTCCTGGTGGGAAATAGAGAACAAATTTCTTTCCGTGTAATGACCCTTTCTTGGGATTCCCTGGTGGTGCAGTGGTTAAGAATCTGCCTACTGATGCAGGGGACACAGGTTCGAGCCGTGGTCCAGGAAGATCCCACGTGCTGTGGAGCAGCTAAGCCCGTGCGCCACAACTACTGAGGCTGAGCCCTAGACCCACGAGCCACAACTACTGAAGCCCGCACGCCTAGAGCCCGTACTCTGTAACAAGAGAAGCCACCGCAGTGAGAAGCCAGCGCACCACAACAAAGTAGCCCCTGCTCACCACAACTAGAGAAAAGCCCACGCGCAGCAATGAAGACCCAATGCAGCCATAAATAAATAAATAAATAAATTTATAATGATCCTTTCTTGTGCTCAGAGACCTCAACTGTCTCTATTGAGACCAACTATTTATGATTTATCTCTTCTTGGGTTCCAGTTTTCATCGTTTTATTGTTTACAACTCCCCCCCCCAAACCCCCCTTTTTAAATCTGAGCTTAGTTAATTAACCAGTCGCTGCTGAGTGATAACAAGTTTCCCAGTTTTGAGTATTGAGATCCTCAGCTTGTAGTTAGCAGGAAAGGGGAGAAGACCAATGACATTCATCAATAACAAAGTTCTAGTTGGGAAGTCATTCCAGCTTTAGGAAATATGTAGGTATGTGATAAGAACTAAAATTTCCAGTGTGATGAGTCAGAAGCCCAAACTACAAAGAGAAGCTTGGAAAAACTAACTCATTCATATTTACTCCAAAACACTTCGACGGGTCTCCAGCCAGGAGAGCAGTACTGTGTTCTAAACAGCATTCTGGAATGTCGCCCATTCTTTTTTTTTTTTTTTAACATCTTTATTGGAGTATAATTGCTTTACAATGGTGTGTTAGTTTCTGCTTTATAACAAAGAGAATCAGCTATACATATACGTATATCCCCATAACTTCTCCCTCGTGCGTGTCCCTCCCACCCTCCCTATCCCACCCCTCTAGGTGGTCACAAAGCACCGAGCTGATCTCCCTGTGCTATGCGGCTGCTTCCCACTAGCTATCTATTTTACATTTGGTAGTGTATATATGTCCATGCCATTCTCTCACTTCATCCCAGCTTACCCTTCCCCCTCCCCGTGTCCTCAAGTCCATTCTCTACGTCTGGGTCTTTATTCCTGCCCTGCCCCTAGGTTCTTCAGAACCTTTTTTTTTTTTTTAGATTCCATATATATGTGTTAGCATACGGTATTTGTTTTTCTCTTTCTGACTTAGTTCACTCTGTATGACAGACTCTAGGTCCATCCACCTCACTACAAATAACTCAATTTCGTTTTCTTCTTATGGCTGAGTAATATTCCATTGTATATATGTGCCACATCTTCTTTATCCATTCATCTGTCGATGGACACTTAGGTTGCTTCCACGTCCTGGCTATTGTAAGGAGAGCTGCAGTGAACATTGTGGTACATGACTCTTTTTGAATTATGGTTTTCTCAGGGTATATGCCCAGTAGTGGGATTGCTGGGTCGTATGGTAGTTCTATTTTTAGTTTTTTAAGGAACCTCTATACTGTTCTCCGTAGTGGCTGTATCAATTTACATTCCCACCGACAGTGCAAGAGGGTTCCCTTTTCTCCACACCCTCTCCAGCATTTATTGTTTGTAGATTTTTTGATGACTTACCCATTCATTTTTAAGGATGTCTTTATAGATACCTTCTAGATATACACTGCTGTTGTTAACACAAAAAGCTTTTCCACAACTTACATGTACCTGGCTTTTTATTTGTTTTAATTTCTATTCCAGAGGTACTGATCTGGAAGCTTTGCTTTCCTTTCCAATGTGTTTAGCCAAATGTGGGTAACCTCTCTCCGATCTGTCAGAAAGAACCACCTCTGGTACAATGGGACACTGCTATGTCTGTGGCCCTGTGTAGAAGAGGTAGTCCAGCTAAGATAAAGAATTTCCCTTCAATCAGGCACAATAACCAGCCCTCTTAGTGAAGTGTAAGTGATATTGAGCAGAATCTCAGGGTGCAAGGAGAGTCAGAGCAACCTGCTTAGAACAGTAATGGTCGTGCTGACAAATACTTGCTTTGGGAGAGAGAACAATAGTGAATAGCACTTAACTAGGGAATAGTTTGGAACCTAAGTATCCACAAAATACGCATTGGCACTGAGTGTTCATTTGTATGCTGCTTTTGAGGGCTGGGGGGTGGGGACAGGTGAATCATTTCTGAGAAGCTTGGAAAACCAGTTTATCTAATGGGAGGGAGTTCTTTTTCTGTTCATCGTTTGCCTGCTGCCTTGGCTTCTACCAGTAGAGATGCACTGAGATTAACTGCCCTTTGATTTGACTGACCAGGCTTACAAGTCAAGAGACATAGGTATTTAAAGGAAGGAGGAATGTCTTTGCATCTGACATTAAAATTCCTTTGTCACCAGGAGTTACTTGCTTGGTATGTGTTGTGTGCTGGGCCCCCTTCCCAGTTAAGAGTAAGAATAAGGAAATTGAGAGAAGAATGCAGAGAGGGCCCATTAAAAGGTTTAAAACCCCAAATTGAAAGCTACAAAGAATTTGGTTTGATAGCTGCAGCCCTGAATATCGCGGTACCTCCCCTTGCCTTTGAAAGCCGTAGTTAACCTTTGCCAGCCCAGATTTGTTTTGTGTCTTTCAGGGCTGGAGAATTAAGTCTGATGCACTTATTTTCTACTTTGGAGCACAGGGGATGGATTTCTATGGCACCAAACTAATCATTTGGTTGAATTAATCTCACGTTCTTAACCAAGCCACACTTTTTTTTTCAGCTTTCTCTGGTCTCCCCAGAGGTCTTATGTGGCAGAAAGCTTCCAGGTAGCTTGCTAATAATCTTGCCTTGGTCCAGAGTTACGTGGAACAGGAGTAGCATCTTAGGAAGTGTGGAAAGGAGAAGACCTCACAACTGTTTTAAGAAACCAACAGTTTATTAATCAAAGCAAAAACGCTGAAATCACACTTCAGTGAACTGACGGCCAAGTGCCAACTCATGACACTTCCAAAGCACCTCTCCTCCCCAGAGAGCTCTCTGCCAAGTACACTTCCTTTATCTGAATTGTTGGCAGTGACCTAACCTCTTTTCTCCCATTAAATGATAGATAGCTAACGATTTGGATCCCCCGTCCCTACCCTCCCCATTATCATGACATAAAATATATATTATTTTAAGAAATAAAAACAATAATGGGACCTGCACTGTGGAGCTTAATTTTAATGTTCCCATACAATCTACCCTATCAGAAAACTGACTTTGAGTTGAGGCTGTCTGATGTTTTTACTTTGGTTTCCAATCTTAGGATGTTGTCTAAGAAGAAAAAGGCAATTTTCAGGGTAATTTAATAGCTTTTCCGCCAAAATTATTGAAAAAGGGTGAAAAGTTCCAAAGTGCCATGAAGACACGAGCTCCCAAGTACCAGGGGCCTCAGAGATGGGGGGGGACTGATAGGAACTTTCACTAAAGGAAGAGAGGGCAGCAGTGTCCCAGCCCTTACCCCATGGGAATTTGCTTTGCTTTGGAGAGGTGGAACAGTTTTCCCACACAGTATCTTGTCTGGAGCCTCTTTTTAAGTAAAGTCAAGCTGCAGCAGAAAAAGCCACTCTACTGGGGGCAGGAGCCAGAGCCCTTATTTTTTGCCTAGAGGATGACACCTTGATATATTTTTTACCAAAGGGCACTTATCTAAGCTCTAGCCACAGGGAGGTGACAGCAATGTCAACCTTACCTGGCTGCCCCCTGCCCCAACAAGAAGATCTTTGCCTTGTTTGGGGTGTGCATAGTTTCAGATTCAAGACACCTGTCAGATCTAAGTGAGCACAGGTTTAACTTCAATGATGCAAAGCAAAACGCTTTTGAGAGCAAAATCTCCCAGGAGTGCCTCCGCCCCCAGCAACTGCAGAAAAGAAGGCGTTGGTGGGGGAGAAGGGTGGCTATAGACGTCATTGCATCTTCCAGATCCCAGCTGTGACCTGGCTCAGAGTTTTACAGTTAAAAATAACCGTGGCTTAGAGTTGGGGGAAAACAGTAAACTGTTTCATCTCCATGGAAACTGGGGGCGGGGGAAGGCAAGCCATGGATTTCCAGCAGATGCGGCAAGAGGGGGCGGATGTAGAGGCTGGGAGCTTAGAGGCCCTCTGTTGAGAGGAGGTACCCCTGATTAGCATCCAGGATGTAGCCAGGCATTTTCCAGGGCTCTGGAGACACGCGGCAGGGGATATGTTTGCAACAATGTGTACATTTTGGGTGGGTGAAGACTTATTTGAGGCTTACAACTTCCTGTAACACAGATTTGCTACTATTTGGCAAAGCAGAGAGCAGATGAACAACACTGTAGGTTAGATGTTGCCTCCTAACCAATCTGGGAACCTCTGCTACGAGCCCTACCCCTCACCTTCCATTCTTTCATTTGCATAGTCAGAGGCTTGACATCAGAATATTATAACAATTTATAACTACAGGGCCGGTCTTCAGGCTCTTGGGCTGATATGGACATTTACTCCCTTTTAGTGGGACCAGGTTTTTCTCTTTGGTGTTGTAGGAGATTATGCAAAGTGGCATTAATTACCTAGGCAGTCCTTAAAGTTACATCTCACCATTTCATTATTGTTTATTACCAGAGGTTACTAACTCTTGGGGGGAAATATTTTAATTTTTCATTTCCCCTTTCTTTAAAGGTTTCTTTTAAAACATGTTTTTCCTCAAGAAATACGTGAATATATTCTAGTTTAAAAAAAATTTAAACCCCTCTCTTTTCCTTTTTAAATAAAGGGTGTATATGCTTTCTTGTTTACCTGCCTGGTGTACTGGAAAGACCTAAGTGCTAATCCTTGTTCTGCTACTTAATAATGGTACAGCCTTGGGCAATTTTTTTAACCCCTCATATCTGAACTGTGGTTGATAAAACCTACCTGACTGGGTTTGATGAAGATAAATGGGATAAGGTATATATTACACCTGACACCTCCCTTCCCTTCCCTTCCCTTCCCATTGAGCCTTCGATATTTTCATTTAACTCCAGCCAGGTATGAACAAGCCCTTGATGTTCCATGGTAAATGGTAAAGTCACACCATGATAAAGTCTCACAGAGGGACACTAAGTTCTGAAGGACACAGAGCAAATGTTAAGATAGGCACAGGTGCATTTTTCATGGATGTTGTTGTTTATATTGGAATCTTCATCACTGTGCATCATTGCCACAGCCCCAGGGTTGAATTAAGGGCAGAAAATTTCAGACAGATATTAAATGACCTAGTCATCCTAGATATGTTGTAATATTCCCTTATATAAGCCTAGCTCAAGAAGCTTGAACTCAGGTTACAAAACTGTAGGCACGCTAGGATTGTAATTGTGTAAAGAAAACTAAAAAAAATCATGCATAGAAAAATAAAAACAGAAAAAGATGCTAATTTTTGTTTTGTTAAGTAGTAAAATTAGGGGTGATGCTTTCTCTCTCCTGTTTTGTTTTGTAATGTGACTTTTTTTATTAACAGAAAAATAAATTACATGAGAACTATTAAAACTCTACAAATAGGACTTCCCTGGTGGCACAGTGGTTAAGAATCCGCCTGTCAATGCAGGGGACATGGGTTTGAGCCCTGGTCCGAGGAGATCCCACATGCCACAGAGCAACTAAGCCCGTGTGCCACAACTACTGAGCCTGTGCTCTAGAGCCTGCGAGCCACAACTACTGAAGCCTGTGCACCTAGAGCCCGTGCTCCACAACAAAGAGAAGCCACCGCAATGAGAAGCCGGCACACCACAATGAAGAGTCGCCCCCGCTCGCCACAACTAGAGAAAGCCCTCAAGCGGCAACAGAGATCCAATGCAGCCAAAAAGTAAATAAATAAATAAAATAAAATAAAATAAAATAAAACTCTACAAATAAAAGTTTAAAGTATTTTACAGTTAATATCTAGTTAATCCTTATGATAGCTATATAAGGTGTTATCTTACGTCTTATAAAATAGTGCAAACATTAGGCAAGTTTGTATAGTAGATGAAATATGTTTTTGGACTTCTATCCCCCTACTTCTTTTATCTTTTCCACATTTGTAGAGTTTTCTCCCAGATACCTGGTGTCCACTGTCCCTCTCAAACGTGTGAAAGTTTAAGATAGCTTAAAGATTTACTTCTCTGGGGGATCTGCATTTTTGTAGCTATTAATGGCATATACTCTGGAATTACAGGCATTAGCAAGCAGGCGTTCCAGAGCCATGGGACCTGATGGCACCCTGAAATCTCACTTCTGTAGACCCGGGAGCCCTGATCACAGCTGTCTCCCAATTCTAACAGATATATCAAATCTGTTGCCAATTTGTTAACCAGAAGAAATGATGCAAATGGAAGATGCAGCTATTCTTTGAGGGGCTCATCAAGGTCTGATTAGTCTCAGGAGAAGTCATTGCCCAAGCAATTAAGGAGAATATTTTTGGAAAGGCAGACATCAGAAGTTAAGCAGAGTAGAAGTTTCCACCCTCTATTTACTGTGTCTAATCAGATCAGCTCTTATTCTGCACAGAAGCTGCACTGCTCTAAAGCACTGCTTATTTAGAGGTAGTCAGGAGTACCCACACCTTCTCTGGGCATAGACAAGTCAGACTTTTGTAGCAGACGGTCTCTAAGACGTTTCTACATCTAAAGTAGTCGACACCTTTAAAGGTACCTATTTACAGTCCAGTAATGTGCTGCCCAGTAAGGTAGCCACTAGCCTCATGTGGCTATTTACATTTAAATTTATTAAAATTAATTACGATTTAAAATTCAGTTCCTCCGTCACACAAACCACATTTCAAGAGCTCAAAAGTCACGTGAGACTAGTGGCTACTGTGTTGGGAAGTGCACGTATGGATCATTTCCAGCCCCCAAAGTTCTATCAGACAGTGCTGGGTTAGAAGATAACACCTTCAAATTGCATTTGCTTTTTTTTTTTTTTTGGAGAGATATCTATAAGCCCACACTTCCACATTCTGTAAAGGCATAAAGCACCTCCCTAGCCACAGGCATATATGTACAGTCACTATATGATCTTACTGAGTTTAGCACTTCTTCCTACTTTCCTTAATCTCTAGATCTTCACACATACATCACACTCAATACAAACTCTATTTTAGTCCTCCTCCCTCCTCTTCGCTGATGAGGATTTGACTCTTCATGGTAGGCTTAGTTCTAGAATGCGTGAAAATGCCCAGTTCCTTGTCACTAACAAGTGCTGTTCTAGAAACCTGCCTTCTGTGTAACAAATAAGCTTGAATCTGAAGAGAGATGTATCTATTTGTGTTGCTGAGTCATTGAATTGACTGAAGGAAGACTGGGGGGGGGGCGGGGAGAAACAGAAAAGAAAGCGTCATACAATCGTTTCTATTAGAGATTTTGCTATTTTGGTATTGGCATGTCAAAAATAAGTCACTAGATGAATTGATGGTGGAGCAATTTGGTGCTGGGAAGATGCCTTTCCCAGGCAAGATTTGGACTCCTAATGTGTTATCCTGAATCAGATTCTGCGTTGTTCTCTTGCAGAAAGATTAATTTTGCTTAATTTTAAAGCTTTGATTCTCTCTTTATGAAGGGAAAAATAAACAAATCTCTCCATTCTAGGCCTTTTCAGCTCCCTTAGGATTATCACTAAAATAGCTTTGATGTTATATTTTTGTCTGGGAAGCAGACAGAACTTTTAGATATTCCTGCACCCACGGGATGACTCGGAATCCGGTTGGAGACCAGAAAGAGCATGAAAAATCCCCAAAGCTTGTGGTTGAAGATGCGGGGGGGTGGGGGTGGGGTGGGGGGGGGTGGGATATAAACCCAAAGCGCTGTTTTTACTTCTCTCACCAATCCTTCCCCCTAAAACTATGATTACTCGTTTGAGTGTTCAGCAGTTCTGATGCCAATGATTTACAACGGTGAGTAGCTGGGGCTGGTGAGCAAAGGGTTGGGCGTGGAGTCGGGACTCTTAGGTGTCTGACTCACTGCAGAGCCTCAAGGAACTTGTTTACAGGGCAAGATTGTGCTGAAAAATGTCCGCTTTGCATCTACTCATGTTATAGATGGACAAACCTACATTTAAAAAAAGACCCTCAGAGTGACACAGCAAATAAGCCTTTCACGAATCCATGCGTTCAGCCTGGGCTCCGGAGACCCTACAGTTCTGCCTTGGAGGCACGGGCTGTGGACCTGGTGTTTTGAAACTCAGGTGGCACGTGTGGTTTATGATGGTGGGTTGGCGGTCTCGGGGCAGGCAGAAGATGGCCGTATCTATAGCTACTTCTGAGTCTCAGACAACACAGCTTCCCACAGTCGTTAGAAACTGCCCATACCTGCCCAAGCAAAATTCATCCAACAGTTGCCATGAGATTTATTTCCCCTTCACTCTTTGGTCCCAGCTCCTGGGCTCTCCCTTGCAGGACCGAAGGTGGTGGTGGAGGAAGAGGCGGAGATGAGTCACTAATTGCAGTCTTCACACCTTTTACATTTGTATTGTTTTCTTGCCTTTAATCCTCTCACATCCAGAAAGTACCCTAGTTCACCATCCCTGCACCCACGCCCAAACCCAGTTTGTAGGTAGACGCTGAAGTGGGGAAGGAGCGGAGGCGTATGTTGAGACACAGATGAGGACACAACAAAGGCCCCCTGAGCAGAGGTCTGCCGCGGCAGCTGTGGGGGTGCGAGCCGGGGGCGCGCTCTGGATGCCCCACTCAGCGGCGGAGGGCACAGTGCGCACGCGCGCCTCCCGCAGCTCCGCGCTTCCCCCTCCCCCGGCTTGCCCCGCTAAGCGCGGCGCGCCTGTAGCGCCGAGGCCCCGCCCCCGCCCCGAGCGCCCGCCCCGCCTGGGGAGAGGGCGGTGGGGCGCAGGGAGCGTGCGCGCGTCCCGCCCCGGGCGCGGGCGGAGGGGAGAAGGAGGGGCGCGCGCGCGGCGACCAGCCCGCAGAAGCCGGGAGCAGCGCAGGAGGGAAGAGCGTCAGCCGCGAGCCCGGGCGAGCTGGTATGGGGCCCGCGGGCTCGGGCGGGGGGCAGCGGGCGGGCGGGACTTGGCACTGACCGGGCCCTGGGGCCCTGGCCGGACCGGTTGGCCGAGGGCCTGCGCGAACGTGGTCTCTGGAAACTTTGTGCCGGCGTCCCCCATCTGCTCCCGGGCGGTTCTCGCATCCTCTGGGCGGCGGGGAGAGGAGAGGCCCGGCGCCCAACGCAGCGCCCTCTCCTCACCGCCCGACCCCGCCTCGCGGGCTCTCGGCGCGCATCCCCCCCCGCCACCCCGGCTGCTCCCCCACTGCGGCGACGCCTGGGCCGGGGTCCCAGCCCTCTGGTTCCTTCGCGAGCATCCTTTCTGTTCCCCTCCCCCTCCCTGACCCCTCTGCTCTGCGGTCCAGCCATGGCCTCTCTGCCTTCTCACCCCGTCGCCACCATTCGCCCGCTCCGAGCCACGGGAGCGTCGGCGGCTTTTTGCATCTTCCAAAGGTTTCTGGTGCGTTGGTAGACGCAACTTGACTTTCAGCAATGCCAAGTATTCAACTTGAGTGTTTCTCTGCGGTAGTGGATTGGTGAGCACAGCGCTAACATGTCTTTTTGTTTCTCCTAAGTACCCTTGCTCCAAAGCGAAGTTGAGTAGTTGTCTGTGTGCAAGAGGAGTTGCATGCTGTATGTAGCTGCCTTAAGTGGATTGTATAACTATATTTTATTTAGGTGGATGTTTCCAATGGTGCCAGCCAGTGTTACGGTAACTGGGCATCCCAGAGGCAAGGGAAGGAGGAGTGACTTAAAAATGCAGTTCTACTGTGCAGGGATTTTTTTTTTTTTTTTTTAAGTGCCTTGTGCTTTTCATCCAGCAAGACCTCAGGGCGTTTAGCACATGTTAACTAGCTGTTCAGTGTAGTTTTATGAGAGCGGTAAGTAGAAAGCATTACGTCCCATTTTACGGATTTGAAAACGGAAGCAAAACGCCAAGTCCTGATTGTTTACTCACCTGAAAGGAATATGGACCAGAGTTCCTGGAATTCCTAGTCCATGAGGCCACTCAGAAAAGTCATGGAATGTTGAAATATACTCCCTGCGATTGTACAGATCGGTTGAAAGTCACAGGGTGGGGCTGCCAGCAGCTCCACGCTTGGGACTCAGCTCTGTCACAAAGTTAAGTGATACTGGACAAGTCACAGCTGCTCTCTGCGTGTTTCCTAGTCTTTAAAATGAGGGGAACAAAGGTGCTGTATTCTTTGCAAAGTTGTGTGAGTGTGTCTGGAAGCTCCACTTCCTTGAGCTGCATTTGGTGACTGTTAACTTGTTGTGGACTCTTAAAGGCCCCCATTCTCAGGTTCCCTTTAGAAATGCAGGGAAGGAGGAGCCCCCAGAATGAATAACCGCCTCGTCTTCACCAGAGGCACCTGAGAATTCACATCAGGGACAGGCTGAGGCAGGGACCCCGACGTGGGTGGGAGCAGAGGGTTGCCTGGTGGAGGAAGGAAGGAGCCCTGCACAGGCGGCTTGACACATGGGCCCTACTCCTGCCTCCAGCTCTGACTCATCTTCTGACGCTTGGGGGAGGAGAGGTAGATGCTTGATATTTTTGGCTTTCCCCCATAAAATGGGAGACAGTTTACTTCATTCGAAGGCTTTTTAACGTTAGTGTCCAACGTGTCTATGCTGAGTTCTTAGCTGAAATCTCTCACATTGGTTGAATGCAGGTATGATTTGTGTAATATTCTTTAATGCAGTGGTATAAATGTATATTCTTACCATAAAATATTGGCCAGGTGGGTAAGTACAGGAAATGCTTTAAAACTTTAGCATTTTAAAATGTTGCTCCTTAGGGAAGGAACTGTGTTTGGTAGATTCTTTAGCAATTGGGATTTTATTTTAAGGCGAGGTGGATTACAAATACTTTTTCCCAATACCAAGAATTAATCATTCTCTGGAAAAAAATGAAAACTTTACAGATAAGATTAAAGCCTTCTTTTGAGCATCTGTCCCAAAAGTAACTGCTGCGTATATCTTTATTGGT
This sequence comes from Balaenoptera physalus, assembly GCF_965194825.1. Classification (NCBI taxonomy): domain Eukaryota; kingdom Metazoa; phylum Chordata; class Mammalia; order Artiodactyla; family Balaenopteridae; genus Balaenoptera; species Balaenoptera physalus. The sequence goes on from NC_138901.1 coordinate 43,188,035, forward strand.
CTATGTGTATTCTTTTAGACTTTGCTAAGCATTTTCATAAATGTCTGTTTGCACAAAGTGATTTTTTTTTCTGGTTTGCATAGTCTGAAAACTTCTAGCTTTTTTCTTTTTTCCTGAGTGACTTTTTTAATTGAAATAAATTATTATAAAATTAACCAATCCTGTTTATAGAGACTGGGTTTCTGTCTAGAACAGGTAGCATGTGTTTAAAGTACAGCTGGTCGTAAAGTTTTATTAACCCTGATAGCATGGTAGTATTTCTCCAGACAATGGAGAAATGACCCCTTCTTAACTTCAAAACATTTAAATCATTAAGATCCTTGGCGTTACTCTTGGTTGCAAATGAAAACTTCCCCATTAAAAAAAAAAATCTATTGTGTTCGTCTTTTCTTTGCTTGTGAGGAAGCATAAAAGGGAGTGGAAAGCAGAGAGAGTTGCTAAAGCAACAGCACCTAAGTATAAACTTACAGAGCGAATATTTAAGATGGTAGCTTTAGTTATTTATGAAAGCCTGACTGGGGTGAAGACAGAGAAAGGGAAATGTTAATGCGGGCACAGTTCAAATCAGTAATTTCAGAAGATAGGTGAGTTAAAACAAAATTCACATCAAGAGTGTATGGGTTTCTGGTGGTCCAGTGGTTAGGACTCCGCGCTGCCGAGGGCTCGGGTTCGATCCCTGGTTGGGAAACTAAGATCCCACAAGCCGCGCAGCCCGGCCAAAAAAAAAAGAAAAGTGTTTATAGGTTTATAGTTTAGACATTTATTGAGACTTTTGCCATGCGAAAGGTTCAATGCTGACTATTGGGGTAGAAGGCAAATAAGGTCCCTGCCTCATGAAGCTGACAGGCCAGTAATGATATTCAGAGAGGAAGTGTTCTTTCCCCAGATAGGCCAGAATTGTAAGGGTTCTGAATTACTGGAAACCAACATTGTATTTATTTAACTGTTTTTTATTGTGAATTATAACACACAGAAAAGGGTATAAAACATAAATGGATAACTTAATTATTTTAAAGAAAACAGCTGTAACCATCTTGCAGGTCAAGAAGTACCCTCTTCTCACTCTTTCCCAGTGACCACCTCTCTCCTTACCCCAGAGGTAACCCAGCCAGTAACTAGCGTCATTTTTGTGGAAGTCATTTCCTTTCTTTTCTACAGGTTTTATCACCTAAATACTAACCCTAAACAATATAGTTTCATTTTGCCTGTTTTTCACTTTTATGCAAATGGAATTAATGTAGGTATTCTTGTAAATGCATTTTTTGGGCGGGGGGTCAACATCATATATATGTATATGTATGTAAGTGTGTGTATATATACATATATGTATATACACACATATATAATTTTTTGGTTCAAATTCTTGCAGCATTATAGTTTTTAAGATTCATCCATGTTGTTACCTGTGACTGTAATTAGTCATATTTTTATGAATATACCACAGGTTATCTATTTGTCTTCCACTGTTGATGGACATCTGGGTTGTTTCTGGCCCAGGGCAGTTATGAATACTGCTGGTCATAGATGTGCATATCCTCAGCTTTACTAGCTGATGCCTGTTTTCCAAAGTGGTTGTACCAATTCCTCCAGTGGTGTCAGCCTTGAACTTATAATCCACTGTACTTGCTGTTTAACCACAACATGTCTGGCTATTTCTTGAATGAATGAATAAATTTCACCTAGGTGGCTTGATCCCTGGCCCTTCACGTGCCACTGTGTTTTTATACACTTAAGTTTGTATGGTTTGGACTACATACCACCCAAAGCCAGAGATGGTTTTCCACTCTATGTGGCTGACAGGTACCCAATAGAATCCTTCCATTGATTTTATTTTTTTAAACAGATGTATAGTTATAGGGAAATTTAAATATGCAAAATGAAGTATTAAAAATTAAAATGTCTAGTACCTAGAAGTTTTAAAGGTTTTGGAAGAATTTTACCTCTTGGGCCACCAGATGCCTTGATGTGGGGATTTGCATCGTGCTGGAGAATACTTGCCTTGCGCCCAGCTCTGAATGTGCAGGCCAGCAGTGCTGGCTTTAGTGTGTGATGTGTGCAGGAACCCAGGCCAGTACTTGTGAAAATACCCTCTTAAGGACCAGTACTCACATGCTTGTGTACACGTGCAGATCCCCTAGAGGCACCAGCACAGGAATTCCTTGGCAATTCCAAAGGAACCACAGCTTCTTTGCTACAGGAATAAATGCTTCTTTTACAATCTTTGAAGTGTCCTTTTCTCCAAGTCTTCCTTTATACTCGACAGTAGAAGTAGTACCGGGTTTGATAGAGAGTTCCTGCTTTCTGAGTAGACAGTTGCCAGGTTAACTTTAATTGCCTGTGTTTGGTGTTGCTAGCTGGATTTAAAGCTGGGGTGTGTGTGAGAGAGAGAGAGGGAGGGAGGGAAAGAGAGGGAAAGAGAAAGAGGAAGGGAGAGAGGATAGGGATGGGAAGGTCACGTCAGGACAGTTATTAAATTATTAAGCTCAGGTGTTTGTTGAGCAGCTACTGTGCCTGGTGTTATCTGCTAACAGTCTCTTTCTATCCTAAGGGCAGAAATACAATTCTGTACGTTTAGAAAACACCTTTCAACTGTCATCATGAAATTATCTCTGAATAATAAGATAAACTAGCATCTGAAAAAAAAAAACACCCCTAAGTAGATCTTTTCCTTAGTTGGAGGGTTGGTAGAAGAACAGTAGTCCAAAGAATGTGAGATTTGTAATTCCTTTAAATTTCTTCTGTAAGGCATCTTGGAAAATGGCTAAATTGCTCTATTTTCAGTCTTTACAAATCATGAATACTTTTTTACTCATATACTAAAGGTTTTATTTTTTCAGATTCTCTAAAATAACCATAATTTTAAAAACTACATATGTATAAATTAGAAGTTTTTAAGAAAAGATACCCATAGTGGGAGGATGAAAAGTAGTGTCAGAACCTCTTAATCTGAGTGATGGGGGGAGAAATTTTGTGTTTCGTGATATCCTTTTCCAAAGGCTGTAATTTACGGAGGAGCTTTGTTTTCCATCTGTTGCAGGGAAGAGCGGGGAGCCCTGGTGCCAAGCGCCGTGTCCTGTTACGTGCAGCCCATGGCCCTCCCCGCTCACCTCAGCACTTCCCATTCTTGCTTTTACCCTGACAGAGAGTAACCTCCTATCCAGTTTGGTCAGCTTTCCCCTGCCATCTGGAGGTCTCAGTGGACAAAAAGGCCCTTCTGAAATTTATGTGCAACTGCTGGGCTTACTGGTGCCTTGTCCCAGAACAGTTTCAGCATCAGTGGAGCATGGCAGACCTTTGTGACTCCTTAGGTCTTTGAGTTTGCAGAGCCACAGGAGAAAACTCTTGAACAAGAGGGTGTTGCTTCTGTTAACTAGTAAACAGTGATGTGGCAGATAGAGCACCACCAGAGCCTTCTGACCAGCAGCGCAGTGATTCTCATGCAGGATTCTCATGCTGGGTCCTTAGAACCACTTGGAAAAATATTCCTTTGCCATATACTATGATGGCTTTATAACATAATTTCAACTAGGGGTTGGCAAATGTTTTTCTTTGAAGGGTCAGGTAGTAAATATTTTAGGCGTGTGGGCCATAAAGTTTTGTTTTTTTTTTTTAACTTATTTTATTTTTGGCTGCATTGGGTCTTCATTGCTGCACGCGGGCTTTTCTCTGGTTGCAGTGAGCTGGGGCTACTCTTCGTTGTGGTGCGTGGACTTCTCATTGCGGTGGCTTCTTGTTGGGAGCACGGGCTCTAGGCGCGAGGGCTTCAGTAGTTGTGGCACGTGGGCTCAGTAGTTGTGGCTCGCGGGCTCTAGAGCACAGGCTCAGTAGTTGTGGCACACGGGCTTAGTTGCTCCACGGCAGGTGGGATCTTCCCGGACCAGGGCTCGAACCCGTGTCTCCTGCATCGGCAGGCGGATTCTTAACCACTGTGCCACCAGGGAAGTCCACAGTTTCTGTTGCAGCTATTTAACTTGCCTTTTTAAGCTTGCCTTTGTAGCATGAAAATGCCACAGTTAATATGTAACAAATGAGCATGGCTGTGCTCCAGTAAAACTTCATTTATGAACACTGAAATTTTAATCTCATACAATTTTTATGTGCCATGAAATAGTGTTCTTCTTTTGAATTCTCTTTTAACCATTTAAAAATGTATAAACCATTCTTATCTCATGGGCTGTACAGAAACAGGTGGCCGAGCAGACATGGCCCGCCTGCCATAGTTTGTCGGCCCCTGATTTGAACAAGAGTAGAATGAGGTTCAGAGACCACTGCATTCTTGTTTAGTGTAAGACTAGTAATTAGTAGTATAATCTACAAAGAACTATGTGTATTATCTTTTTGTATAAGACTATTTCTTTAGGAGACAATTAAAGCCAAGGGGAATAACTTCAGGATCCTATGTTCCTTGACTCCTATTTAGCTAAAAACTTGATTCCTTCCTTTGCTCCAGGGAGGCTCAAATACACCCAGTTGCCCTCAGAATTCGGGAGGCCTGCTGTCCCTCAGCAAGGATAAGGGTATGGAGCATGCAGCTAATGCAAGAGACTTACCTGGTTATCTTATTCTGCTCAGACACTCTCATAGATAATTACAGATGCCTTTGGTTTATAAAGAAAAATGGGAAGTTAATTCATCAGCAGCTTACAAATGAAGTTAATTTGGTATAAAAGCACCAGAAATGTGGAAGCGGACCAGAGGTATGATATAGAAGTCCCTGCAGGGAGAAAGTTGAGGCTCATTGCTTGACTTTTAAAAATGTTGATATATCTAGTGAGACATCAAATGGTTAGATGATCAAAGAGTGTTCAACTGTTCACCATTGAGCTCTTAGTCCTGTGAACTTTATTCTAATTTATAAATTCGTTTTTGTCTCCCTTAAAGTAATAATGAACTTCTAAGGACTGAGATCTTATTTATGAAAGGACCTGAGATTTCATGAATTCTGCTTTTCAGAGGGCAGTAGTGACTTTCGCAATTTTGAGGCAAACTTATACGTGCCTTGGGTTTAATTGCTGACGTGATTTTTTTAAGTACTCTGGGTCTAGATGTTCTGACTTATACAAATCAAAGTTCACCACTTAACCAGGAGTCTATGATTCATGTTTAATTTTTACCACTTACTCTTTGAAGATTTAAAAGTATTATTTGTATAGGCTGTGGCACAAATTGGTTTCCACTTATCACCAAACAAGCTTAAATGTGATTGTGGAATTTTGCAAGCATTTTCTGGGTTCAGGATGATCAGATTTTTCACACCCAAAGACCATCTCATACGACTTAGCAGTTTAGGATTTTTTAGATGACTATCCAGATTATAGATAAAGTGTAGTCAGACTAAATTTATGTTCCTTAATTTCTTTCTCTTCAGTTTTTATTTTCTTCCCCAGTGAAGTGTACATTTTGGTAGTCTTTAGATCAGTTGATCTGTTGTGGTCAGATTGTATGACTAATCAACAAATGGACAACTCATGGAGAAGGGGTTCTGGTCCCAGTGGGGTTACTCATTTTCTGTGTAGAGTCTGGAAAAACCTCTTAACCTCCATTTACCTCTGATTCCTCATCTGGGAACCATGACAGCAGAATGATGCTAATCTGTGAGAGGCTGAACATGCTCGTGTGGCTTAAACAAAACAGGCGCTCGAGTTTGCTTCAGCAAGTCCAGTGGGACAGACCGAGGCGGATTAATGCGAGCTGTGCTTCTCGCCCTTTAATGTGTATACAGGTCACCTGGGATCTTGTTAAGCTGTGGTGTCTGATTCTGTAGGTCTGGGATGGGGCCTGAGATTCTGCATTTCATTCAAGCTCCAGGTTGATGCTGCTGGGCCTTGGACCACACTTTGTGAGTAGTAAGGGGCTATAGAAAAGGGCTAGTGTTCTTCATTTGGAATCTCAAAAATAAGGAGGCTCTTGCAAGGCAAGAATGGCAGCATGTTTTAAATGGATTGGAGAAAAAGCATGATAGTGTAATCTATGAGACACTTCCCCAAGAAACAAACAACTCAGGTTTTCAGCACCACTGTTTTTTTTTTTTTTTTTTTAACATCTTTACTGGAGTATAATTGTTTTACAATGGTGTATTAGTTTCTGCTTTATAACAAAGTGAATCAGTTATACATATGTTTCCATATCTCTTCCCTCTTGCATCTCCCTCCCTCCCACCCTCCCTATCCCACCCCTCTTGGTGGTCACAAAGCACCGAGCTGATCTGCCTGTGCTATGCGGCTGCTTCCCACTAGCTATCTATTTTACATTTGGTAGTGTATATATGTCCATGCCACTCTCTCACCCTGTCACATCTTACCCTTCCCCCTCCCCATATCCTCAAGTCCATTCTCTAGTAGGTCTGTCTTTATTCCCGTCTTGCCACTAGGTTCTTCATGACCTTTTTTTTTTTTTTCTCCTTAGATTCCATATATATGTGTTAGCATACTGTATTTGTTTTTCTCTTTCTGACTTACTTCACTCTGTATGACAGACTCTAACTCCATCCACCTCACTACAAATACCTCCATTTCATTTCTTTTTATGGCTGAGTAATATTCCATTGTATATATGTGCCACATCTTTTTAATCCATTCATCCTATGATGGACACTTAGGTTGCTTCCATGCCACTGACTGTTTTACTTTGTCTTGACCCTGTGCCTTCTCTGCATTACTGCAGCACCTGCTGTTTGCACCACTCATTTGATTCGCTTATTGTTAGTTTGTCTATAATTGTTATTCATCTGTTTTATTCATTTTTAAAAATATTTATTTATTTATTTTTGGCTGCGTTGGGTCTTCGTTGCTGTGCACGGGCTTTCTCTAGTTGCGGCGAGCAGGGGCTACTCTGTTGTGGTGCATGGGCTTCTCATTGCGGTGGCTTCTCTTTGTTGAAGAGCACAGGCTCTAGGCATGCGGGCTTCAGTAGTTGTGGTGTGCGGGCTTCAGTAGTTGTGGCACGCAGGCTCAGTAGTTGTGGCTTGTGTGCTCTAGAGTACAGGCTCAGCAGTTGTGATGCATGGACTTAGTTGCTCCACGGCATGTGGGATCTTCCCAGACCAGGGCTTGAACCCGTGTCCCCTGCATTGGCAGGCACATTCTTAACCACTGCGCCACCAGGGAAGTCCTCATCTGTTTTATATGTGTATCTTGTGTCGTTTCTTGAAGATGATAAAATCCTAGCACAGGGTGATGTCTTCTGTTACTTTATATCCCTGTTCTAGTGACTATTGCTGCATAGCACACCATTCCAAAACTCAGTGGTATAAAAATCATTTTTATTCTTCACCTACAGGAATCTGTGTGTTTGCTCAGAGATTCCCGTAGGTCAAGAATTTGGACCTCATGTAGTGGGGACAACCTGTCTTTGCTCCACAGTGTCTGGGGGTGACTTAATGGCTGGGAGCTAGAAACACTGAAGTGTCTTGACTCACATATTTAGTAGTTGATCCTGGCTATCAGCTGGGATCTCCGGTGGGCTGCTGGCTGTAACACCCACATATGACCTCTCCACATGGTGACTCTGCCCGGCTTCTTTGGGCTGCCTCACAGCATGGCAGCTGGGTTCCAAGAGCAAGTCTCAAGAGACTAGGGAGAGGCGTTTGACATGTTTATGATCTAGCCTCTGAAGCGTCATTTCTCCTGTTCTCTTTTGGTTGAGTTGGTCACATTGTAAGAAGGTCATGGGGGATGCAGGGTATTGTTATGGCCATTTTTTGCCAGTACATTCTGCCACAGTCCCCAACAGCACTTAGAATAATGTTGAACACGTGGCATGAACTCAGTAAATGCCGTTGTGTGAATGAGTGACAAGTAACTTAAACACCAAGATGGATGAGGACCAGATTAAAAAACTCAGTTCCAAATGTAAACAGATTGCCCCCGATACCCAAATAAATACATATGTTCACCTTTTATAGATAGTTATTTATAGTCTCTTCTCTCTACTTATTCTGTTTCCAACATGAGAATCTATGAATTTATCATATGGAACTAAACTTCTAAAGAATGTGCATCTCTGTCACTATTAGCATGCTTTTTTTCCTTGCTCTCATCAAGTGGACTCTCTGTGTCCTCCTTTGGACTGTGGTATATTCTCCATCCAGCAGCTGGGTAGTGTCTTAAAATGATCAGCCTTTGTTAGGCTCAGTTCATGGGCTGGTGGTCCACATGAGGATATCGAGATGTCAGCCAGGTCACGACTACACAGGCAGTTGCTCTACAGCTACACACTGGGGGAATATCTGTGGCCAAACTAAAATGGTGATTCTCAGATTCTTTAGTTCTATGTGTATTATGTGTGTTTATCCTCTTTCCAGCCATCTTATCAGTGAAATTATATGGTGGGAAAAGCAAAACAACCCCTCCTCCAAATGTAAGATGTTGAGGTGTTTCAGCAAATTACTAAAGCTTTTCAGATAACTGAGAACAATTTGTGAATATCTTTTATTTCATTTTATTTTAACATGAATATAACTCAATACTTGAATTCTATTCTTAATTTTTAAAAAAATAAATTTATTTTATTTATTTTTGGCTGCATTGGGTCTTCGTTGCTGCGTGCAGGCTTTCTCTAGTTGTGGGGAGGGGGGCTACTCTTTGTTGCAGTGCGCGGGCTTCTCATTGCGGTGGCTTCTCATTGTGGAGCAAGGGCTCTAGGCGCGCGGGCTTCAGTAGTTGTGGCACATGGGCTCAGTAGTTGTGGCTCGCGGGCTCTAGAGTGCAGGCTCAGTAATTGTGGCACATGGGCTTAGTTGCTCCGCGGTATGTGGGATCTTCTTGGACCAGGGCTCGAACCCGTGTCCCCTGCATTGGCAGGCAGATTCTTAACCACTGCACCACCAGGGACGTCCTATTCTTAATGTTTTATCAGAAAGTTTTTTCCCTTGAATTTTGCCACACTGATTTTTATTTGTAAGAGTATTTTAACTTCTTTCCCCATTGGAACACATTTCTGATTTAATAACAAAATGTAATGAGAAAAGTAGTATTTATTTACAACAATGTAGGCTAAAATGCCTCTGTTTTATTTTTATTTATTATTTTTTTAATGAATTTATTTTATTTATTTTTGGCTGCGTTGGGTCTTTGTTGCTGCGCGTGGGCTTTCTCTAGTTGCAGCAAGCGGGGGCTACTCTTCGTTGTGGTGCGCGGGCTTCTCATTGCAGTGTCTTCTCTTGTGGAGCATGGGCTCTAGGTGTGCGAGCTTCAGTAGTTGTGGCATGCGGGCTCAGTAGTTGTGGCTCGCAGGCTCCAGAGTGCAGGCTCAATAGTTGTGGACCAGGGCCGAACCCGTGTCCCCTGCATTGGCAGGCAGATTCTTAACCACTGCACCACCAGGGAAGCCCACCTCTCTTTTAAAAAGGGTGACTTTAAGAGTTTTTCTTTTTTTTTGAAAGAACTAGATAAACATTTACTTTAATGGAAGAAGAAAATGTGATTATGTAGGCTTTTCATGTATTAAAAAATAAAAACAACGTAGGCCTCCAGTATATACTGTGAACCTCTGAAATCCCTAAAGCTGAAAATATCTTAGATCATTTTACATGGTCATCTCTAGCACCACGGTGGCCATTTTTCTGCTTATTCAACATGAGGAGAAAAAGCAGTAGATAGAATTTCAGTTCTTTAACTCCTGATTCTAGTGATTTTTGTTATTAAAAAAAAAAAAAGTAGCTTCTGTGGCAGTGGGATGGATGCTCTGAATAGACTGTGACTCCAGGTAGCAATTCTGCACCTGCTGCCGGTATAGACGCAGGTGCCACATTCCAGGAGCTCTCCAGTGCAGGGAGCAGGCAGTTGTTAATAGCTTATGCATTACTGAGATTACAGGCCCCCTGGGTAGACACTAATTTTGCATTTTATTTAGCACTTAGCACTTTGATGTTCGTTATTCAAAGGGACCAGCATCATCCCTGACATTTCTTATAACTTGTTAAAAAAACCCCCAAAAAACAAAAAACACCTCTCTGGGGTTGGTTTAGGACACCTCCTCTTTTTTGTCTTTCACCTCACACCACCCCCATTCCCCTGGCCAGGAAAGCATTTTTCCCTCCAAGAAGTAAATGCAGCTGCCAGAGCAACTTGGGAGGGCTGAGTTGAACACCATGGACAGCGACATGAACATTCCTTGGTGTTCTCTCTGGTCATCCTTGTCCCAGAGACCAGTGTGCTGCAGTGGGAGTGGTGCTGTCACTCAGAGGGCATCTTGCAATCATTGATCCCTCAAACATGGTCAGTCTTTTTTTTTTTTTAAATAAATAAATAAATAAATTTATTTTTGGCTGCATTGGGTCTTCATTGCTGTGCGTGGGCTTTCTCTAGTTGCGGCGAGCGGGGGCTACTCTTCGTTGCGGTGTGCGGGCTTCTCATTGTCGTGGTTTCTCTTGTTGTGGAGCACGGGCTCTAGTCGCGCAGGCTTCAGTAGTTGTGGCACGTGGGCTCAGTAGTTGTGGCTTGCGGGCTCTAGAGCTCAGGCTCAGTAGTTATGGCGCACGGGCTTAGTTGTTCCGCGGCATGTGGGATCTTCCCGGGCCAGGGCTCGAACCTGTGTCCCTTGCGTTGGCAGGCAGATTCTTAACCACTGCACCACCAAGGAAGCCCATGGTCAGTCTTTTACTCTCTTAATAGATATCCTTCTCTGTTTTCCTGTACACATTCACTAAGTTGATTTTGACACACCTGTGATGTAATAGGCATGTTTTCTTTTATTCATTATGATCAGAATCTGCTAATCTTAGAAATGAAGCAAACTAGGGCTTCTTGTTGTGCCTACTCTGGGACTGCTCCTTGCTGAGGTCCCTCTGCTATCAGGAGAGCGTTCTGGGTCCTGAAAGGTGTACCTGTCTGTGGCAGTATTTCCCTCTTCTGGGCAATAGGAGAAACCGGAGCAGCCCATTTGGGGTCAGTCTTCTCTGTGTGTAGCATTTGAACATGTCCTGCTTAGGCAGATCTAAGGCCCCTCATGCACTGAAGGTGCTGGTGGTGTGGGAGTCCTGTAGGGCAGGTAGTGAGGCTGCAGCCACCCCCGCACAGGCACAGAGAAGCGCTGTGTGGGCTTGAGCAAGGGATCCAGACACCTTGGATCTTTTCTTGGCTCTGTGACTTGTCTTCTCCAAGTTGAAATCATCTCACTCTTTCTGAACCTTGTATTCGATCTGTAAAAGGGTTCGGGAGTGTTGGTCAGAGGAGCATCTGTATATCTGTGCCCTCTGAGTGCTCTCTGGCAGAAGTTGTTTTTCTAAACCTTGGACTCAGCTTTGGCATTTTAAGCAGGTTTTTGGCACGAGACTGGCTAGCAGCAGCAGGGAGGGAGCATCATGTCTGTCTCACTTGGATTCTGCCCTGAGGACTCACAATCTGCGTTCTTTTCCCTGCAGCACCAAGCACCCTATCACTGCCCGACGAATGGGAGTTAACTGAGTAAGCTAGGCTTTCAGCCCACCCATCACTTACCCATGACCCTTGATGAAGACCTTTCTGCTGAAAAGGCCAGTGAGCCTGGGACACAGGCCTCAGGAGGGCAAGTGGCTTTCCCAAAAGGATAATTATTTGGGAGACCACAAGACTGAGTCTCTCTTAGTTAGACAGTAACTAGATAACCTGGTTGGAAATTTGATTAGCATCTTCCACACTGAGGATGGAGTTTTCACCAGCAGTTCAAAAGCCTAACTTTGTGTTTTTATTACCATGGTGACTTTGCTTTTTAAACTGTTAGGATTCTGCCAGGGAAAGACTTGGAAGTGGTGTGAGACTGCGCTGTGCTGCGGGACAGGCTGTTCTTTTTTTTTTAAAATTAATTAATTAATTAATTAATTAATTAATGGCTGTGTTGGGTCTTCGTTTCTGTGCGAGGGCTTTCTCCAGTTGCGGCAAGTGGGGGCCACTCTTCATCGCGGTGCGCGGGCCTCTCACTATCGCGGCCTCTCTTGTTGCGGAGCACAGGCTCCAGACGTGCAGGCTCAGTAGTTGTGGCTCACAGGCCTAGTTGCTCCGCGGCATGTGGGATCTTCCCAGACCAGGGCTCGAACCCGTGTCCCCTGCATTGGCAGGCAGATTCTCAACCACTGCGCCACCAGGGAAGCCCCAGGCTGTTCTTATAAAGTTCTGCCCGTTTCCATGCATATCTGACCCTCACATCCGCACACATTTCCTTATGCGACTACTTCCTTGTTCGTCTTCATGATGCAATTTCACCTATATATGTCTGTGTACCTCTGTATCATTGGTCAGCAGATGTGGTCCCCAAACGAGGGGTGGTAAGCTTGGGCGAGGCAGCTCCCTTCAGGCAAGGGCGGTTTCTGGGGAGAGACTTGTGATCCGTCGGCACCTGCATTCTGAGAGCCTCAGTCTTGAAGGGGAATCTGGGTGGCACACCACAGCATCCACCTCTGCAGCGGTTCTCAAAGTGTGTCCTCTGGCCAGCAGCATCAGCATTGCCTGGGAAATAAGTGCCAGCTCTAGAGCCCCTCTCCAGAACTACTAAATCAGAAACTCTGGGGGCGGGGCTTAGCAATCTGTTTTAACAAGCCCTCCAGGTGATTCTTTTATATAATGAGTTTTTTTTAAAAAAATTAATTAATTAATTTATTTTTTGGCAGTGTTGGGTCTTCGTTTCTGTGCAAGGGCTTTCTCCAGTTGCGGCTAGTGGGGGCCACTCTTCATCGCGGAGCGCGGGCCTCTCACTATCGTGGCCTCTCCCGTTGCGGAGCACAGGCTCCAGACGCGCAGGCTCAGCAGTTGTGGCCCACGGGCCCAGCCGCTCTGCGGCATGTGGGATCCTCCCGGACCGGGGCACGAACCCGTGTCCCCTGCATTGGCAGGCAGACTCCCGACCACTGTGCCACCAGGGAAACCCCCTCCAGGTGATTCTGATGCATGCCAAGTGTGAGAACCACTGCAGTATAAAGCTGGAATTATTTTAATTTTTTAAATTGAGGTATAATTGATATAGAACATTGTGTCAGTTTCAGGTGTACAACATGATTCGATACTTGTGTATATTGCAAAATGATCACCATGGTAAGTCTAGTTAACATCTGTCACCATACATAGTTAACAAAATTTTTTTTCCTGTGATGAGAACTTTTAAGATTAAGTTGCTCTCTTAGCAACTTTCAAATATGCAGTACAGTATTAACTATAGTCACCATGCTGTACATCACATCCTCATGACTTACTTTATAAGTGGAAGTTTGTATCTTTTAACCTCCTTCACCCATTTAGCCCCCACCTCTGACAGCCAACAGTCTGTTCTCTGTATCTATGAGCTCTTTTTTTTTTAAAAAAAATTCCATGTATAACTGATGCTATATAGTATTTGTCTTTCTCTGACTTACTTCACTTAGCATAATGCTCTCAAGATCTATCTGTGTTGTTGTAAATGGCGAGATTTCCTTCTTTTTTATGGCTGATTAATATTCCATGGTGTGTATATATATATATATATATATATATATATATATATATATATATATATATATATATATATATATATATATATACACCACATTTTCTTTATCCGTTCATCCATCCATGGACACTTAGGTTGTTTCCATGTCTTGGCAGTGAACATGGGGGTGCATATGTCTTCTTGAGTTAGTGTTTTCATTTTTGTTGGATAAATACCCAGAAATGGAATTGCTAGATCATATGGTAATTCTATTTTTAACTTTTCAAGGACTCTCCATACTGTTTTCTGTAGTGGCTGCGCCAATTTACATTCCCATAAACAGTGCACAAGGGTTCCTTTTTCTCCACATCCTTGCTAACACCTGTTATTTCTTGTCTTTTCGATAATAGCCATTACAACAGGTGTGAAGTGATATCTCATTGTGGTTTTGATTTGCATTTCCCTGATGATTAGTGATGTTGAATACCTTTTCATGTACCTGTTGACCATCTGTATTTCTTCTTTGGGAAAATGTCTATTCAGATCCTCTGTGCATTTTTTTAAAAATTTTATTTATTTATGTATGTATGTATGTATGTATGTATTTATGGCTGTGTTGGGTCTTCGTTTCTGTGGGAGGGCTTTCTCCATTTGCGGCGAGCGGGGGCCACTCTTCATCGTGGTGCGCGGGCCTCTCACTATCGCGGCCTCTCTTGTTGCGGAGCACAGGCTCCAGACGCGCAAGCTCAGTAATTGTGGCTCACGGGCCTAGTTGCTCCGCGGCGTGTGGGATCTTCCCAGACCAGGGCTCGAACCCGTGTCCCCTGCATTGGCAGGCAGATTCTCAACCACTGCGCCACCAGGGAAGCCCCCCTCTGCCCATTTTTAAATCAGATCGTTTGGGGGTTTTTTTTGCTTTTGAATTATACACACTGTTTATGTATTTTGGATATTAACCCCTATTGTTCATATCATTTGCATATATTTTCTCCCATTCCATAGGTTGTCTTTTCATTTGTTTAGTTTCCTAAACAAAAGCAAAAGCTTTTTAGTTTGATTTAGTCCTACTTTTTTATTTTTGCTTTTGTTGCCAAATCCAAAAAATCATCACCAAGACCAGTGTCAAGGAGCTTATCACCTCCTATGTTTTTTATGGAGTGGTTTTTTTTCTTTTTCTTTCTTTCTCTCTTTTATTTATTTATTTTTGGCTGTGTTGGGTCTTTGTTTCTGTACGAGGGCTTTCTCTAGTTGCGGCAAGCGGGGGCCACTCTTCATCGCGGTGCGCGGGCCTCTCACTATCGCGGCCTCTCTTGTTGCGGAGCACAGGCTCCAGACGCGCAGGCTCAGTAGTTGTGGCTCACGTGCCTAGTTGCTCCGCGGCATGTGAGATCTTCCCAGACCAGGGCTCGAACCCATATCCCCTGCATTGGCAGGCAGATTCTCAACCACTGTGCCACCAGGGAAGCCCCAATCACATCCTATGTTTTATTCTAGGAGTTTTATGGTTTCAGGTCTTAACATTTAACTCTTTAATACACTCTGAGTTATTTTTTTTTGTATGGTATAAGATAATGGTCCAGTTTCATTCTTTTGTGGTGTTCAGTTTTCCCAACACCATTTATTGAAGAAGCTGTCCTTTCCCCATTGTATATTCTTGGTTCCTTTGTTGTAAATTAATTGACCATATACACATGGGTTTATTTCTGGGTTCTATTCCGTTTCATTGATCTATGTGTTTTTATGCTGATGCCATACTGTTTTGATTACTATAGCTTTGTAATATAGTTTGAAATCAGGGCGTGTGATGCCTCCCAGCTTTGTTCTTTTTTCTCAAGATTGCTTTGGCTATTCAGGGACTTTTTGTTTCCATACAAATTTTATGGTTGTTTATTTCTGTGAAAATGCCATTTGATAATTTTGATAGAAAGTTGATAGGGATTGCACAGAATCTGTAGATTGCTTTGGGTAGTATGGACATTGTAACAATATTAATCCAGTTCATGAGCACCAAATATATCTTTCTATTTATTTGTGCATTCTTCAGTTTCTTTTATAAATGTCTTACAGTTTTCAGTATACAGGTCTTTCACTTCCTTGGTCAAATTTATTCCTTAAATATTTTATTTTTCCTGATGCAGTTTTAAATGGAGTTGTTTTCTTAATTTCTCTTTCTGATAGTTCATTATTAGTCTATAGAAATGCAACAGATTTCTGTATACTGATTTTGTATACTACTTTACTGAATTCATTGATTAGTTCTTTTTTTGTGTGTGTCCAGTCTTTAGGATTTTCTATATATAATATGTCATCTGCAAATAGTGACAGTTTTACTTCTTCCTTTCTGATCTTAATGCTTTTTATTTCTTTTTCTTGCCTAATTGTTCTGGCTAGGACTTCTAATACCATGTTGAATAAAAGTGGCAGGAATGGGCATCCCAGTCTCTTTCCTGATCTTAGAGGAAAAGCTTTCAGCTTTTCATCACTGAGTATGATGTTAGCTGTAGACTTGTTATATATGGCCTTTATTATGTTGAGGTATGTTCCCTCTATACCTGCTTTGTTAAGAGTTTTTATCATAAATGGATGTTGCATTTTGTCAGATGCTTTTTCTGTACCTATTGAGATGATCATGTGATTTTTATCCTTTTCTTAATGTGGTGTATCACATTGATTGATTTGCGGATGTTGTACCATCCTTGCATCCATGGGATAAATTCCACCAGATCATGGTGTATGATCCTTTTAGTATATTGTTGAATTTAGTTTGCTGCTATTTTGTTGAGGATTTTTCCATTATGTTTATCAGAGATATTGGCCTGTAATTTTTTTTTTTCTTGTGGTGCCCTTGTCTGGTTTTGGTAGTAATGTAACTCTGGCCTTGTAGGATGAGTTTGGAAGTGTTTGCTCCTCTTCTGTGTTTTGGAAGAGTTTGAGGATTGGTATGTTTTTTTTTTTTTTTTTTTTTTTTTTTCTTCAGAGACAGCTAATATCAGAGTAGAAGATCTCTGTGAGGTTCATGAGCAGGAGCTGAGTTTCTTTTTTTCTTTCTTTTTTTTAAAATTTTCATTTATTTATTTATTTATTTATTTATTTATTTTTGGCTGTGTTGGGTCTTCGTTTCTGTGCGAGGGCTTTCTCTAGTTGTGGCAAGTGGGGGCCACTCTTCATCGCGGTGCGCGGGCCTCTCACTGTTGCGGCCTCTCTTGTTGCGGGGCACAGGCTCCAGACGCGCAGGCTCAGTAATTGTGGCTCACGGGCCCAGCTGCTCCACAGCATGTGGGATCTTCCCAGACCAGGGCTCGAACCAGTGTCCCCTGCATTGGCAGGCAGATTCTCAACCACTGCGCCACCAGGGAAGCCCAGTATGTATTATTTTTCTTTTTAAAAAAAATTTATTTGGCTGTGCTGGGTCTTAGTTGCAGCACATGGGATCTTCGTTGTGCAGGCTCTTAGTTGTGGCATATGGGATCTAGTTCTCTGACCAGGGGTCGAACCCAGGCCCCCTGCCTTGGGAGCACAGAGTCTTAACCACTGGACCACCAGGGAAGTCACTAGTATGTATTCTTTAAATGTTTGGTTGAATTCACCAGAAAAGCTGACTGTGTCCCCTACTTTTGTTTGTTGAGGGGTTTTTGATTATGGATTCAATCTTCTTCCTAGTTATTGGTCTGTTCAGATTTTCTTTTTCTTCATGATTCAGCCTTGGTGTATAATTGTTAATAGTAGTCTGTTATGATCTTTCATATTTCTGTGGTATCAGTTGTAAAATTTCTTCCTTCACTTCTGATTTTGAGTCCTCTTGTCTTTTTTTTTTTTTGTGAGTCTAGCTAAAGGTTTGCCAATTTTATCTTTTCAAAGAGTTTCTCTTAGTTTCATTCATCTTTTCTATAGTGTTGTCTTTTTAGTTTCTATTTATTTTCATTCTGATCTTTGTTATTTCCTTCCTTTTACTGACTTGGGTATTCGTTCTTTTTCTAGTTCCTTGAAGTGTAAAGTTACGTTCTTTTTTTAAAAAAATAATTCATTTATTTTATTTTTGGCTGCGTTGGGTCTTCATTGCTGTGTGTAGGCTTTCTCTAGTTGCGGTGAGCAGGGGCTACTCTTCGTTGTGGTGTGTGGGCTTCTCATTGTGGTGGCTTCTCGTTGCAGAGCACGGGCTCTAGGTGCGCGGGCTTCAGTAGTTGTGGAGCGTGGGCTCAGTAGTTGTGGCTTGAGGGCTCTAGAGCGCAGGCTCCGTAGTTGTGGTGCATGGGCTTAGTTGCTCCGTGGCATGTGGGATCTTCTCGGACCAGGGATCGAACCCATATCCCCTGCATTGGCAGGCAGATCTTAACCACTGTGCTACCAGGGAAGTCCCTAAAGTTAGGTTCTTTATTTGAGATCTTCCTTGTTTCTTGATGTGTAGGCATTTATCATTATGAACTTCCCTCTTAGAAGTGCTTTTCGTGCATCTCATAAGTTTTGGTATGCTGTGTTTCCAATTTCATTTGTCTCAGGTATTTTTTTGATTTCTCTTTTGATTTCTTTTCTGACCCCATTGGTTGTTCAGTAACATGTTGTTTAATCTCCACTTATTTGTGAATTTTCCAGTTTTCTTCTTGTAATGATTTCTAGCTTCAGACCATTGTGGTTTGAAAAGATGCTTGATGTGATTTCAATCTTAAGTTTATTAAGGCTTGTTTTGTGGCCTAATATATGTCCTAGAGATTGTTCCATGTGCACTTGAGAAGAATGTGTATTTTCTTGCTTTTGGATGAAGTGTTCTGTATATATGTGTTAAGTCTACCCGGTCTGATGTGTAGTTTAAAGTTGATGTGTCCTTACTGATATTCTGTCTGGATGGTCTATGCATTGATGAAAATGGGGTATTAAAGTCCCATATTATTGTATTGTTGTCTGTTTCTCCCTTGAGGTCTGTTAATATTGCTTTAATTAATTTACTTTTTTAAAATTTTGGCTGTGTGGTGCAGCATGCAGGATCTTAGCATGTGGGAACCTAGTTCCCTGACCAGGGATCAAACCCGTGCCCCCTGCACTGGGAGCACAGAGTCTTAACCACTGGACCACCAGGGAAGTCCCAATATTGCTTTATATATTTAGATGCTCCGATATTGGGTGCATAAATATTTACAACTATTTTATCCTTTTGTTGGATTGACCCCATTTATCATTATGTAATGCCCTTCTTTGTCTCTATTTTAAAGTCTATTTTGTCTAAGTGTAGCTACCCCAGCTTTCTTTTGGCTTCCATTTGCATGGAATATCTTTTTCCATCCTTTCATTTTCAGTCTGTGTGTGTCCTTACATCTGAAGTGAGTGTGTGTATCCTTACATCTGAGGTAGGCAGCATGTCTTTTATTTTTAAATCCATTCAGCCCCTTTCTGTCTTCTGATTGCAGAATTTAGTCCATTTACATTTAAAGTAATTATTGATAAGTATGTACTTACTGCCATTTGGTTAATTGTTTTCTGGCTGTTTTGTAATTCCTCTGTCCCTTTCTTCTCTTGCTCTGCTACTTTGTGGTTTGATGATTTTCTTTGTGGTATGCTTAGATTCTTTTCTTCTTAGATCTTTTGTGAATTTGCTATAGGTTTTTGCTTTGTGATTACCATGAGGCTTACACATAACTTATAACAGTCTAAGTTTAAACTCATTCTAAAGCACATTTTTACTCCTCCATCCCCCACATTTTTGTTTTTTATGTCACATTTTATACCATTTTATCTTGTATATCCCTTATTATATTTTTACTACTATATCTTTTAATCTCCATACTAGTTGTATGAGTAATTAATCCATACCACCTTTACATTATATTTTTCTAAAGTGTACTGTAGTTACCTCTACCAGTGAGATTTATACTTCCATATGTTTTCCTGTTACTAATTAGTGGCCTTTATTTTCAGCTTTAAAAAGTTGCGTTCATTCTTGTAAGGCCAGTTTAACTTTTGCTTGTCTGGAAAACTCTTTAAATTCTGAATGACAGCTTTGCTGGTATTCTTGTCTGGAAGTTTTTTCTTTCAACACCTTGAATATATCATGCCACTGTCTTCTGACCTGGAAAGTTTCTGCTGAAAAACTTGCTGATAGTCTTATGGGGGGTTCCCTTGTACATAACTAGTTGTATTCTTCTGGCTTTTAAAATTCTCTTGTGTTTTTACTTTTAACAATTTAATTATAATGTGTCTTGGTGTGGGTATCTTTGGGGTTTGGTTTATTTGGAACTCTCTGGATCTGGATGTCTGTTTCCTTCCTTAGGTCAGGGACGTTTTTATCCCTTTTCTCTCTTTCTTCTCTTTCGGACCCCTATAATGTAAATGTTGGTCTGCTTGATGTTATCCCATAAGTCCCTTAACCAATCTTCACTTTTTTTCATTCTTTTTTCTTTTTACTGCTCCAGTGGTTTGAGTTTTACTGCTCTGTGTTCAAGTTCACTGATCCTTTTTATGCTGTCATCTAGTCTGCTGTTGAACCCCTCTAGTGTATTTTTCAGTTAAGTTATTGTATTTTTCAGCTCTGTGACTTCTTTTTCATACTTCCTTATAGTTTCTGTCTCTTTGTTGAAGTTCTGTGTTCATCCATTATTTTCTCGAGTTAAGTGAGCATCTTTATGACCATGGTTTTGAACTCTTTTTAACAGGTAAACCACTTATCTCCATTTCATTAATGACTTTTTCTGAGGTTTTATCTTGTTCTTTCATTTGGAGCATATTCCTCTACTTTTTCATCTTAATTTTAGACTCTCCCTGTTGATTTCTGTGCATTAGATAAAAGAGCCACCTCTCCCAGTCTTGGAGGAGTGACCTTGTGTAGGAGATGAATCTTACCATTCAACCCTGCCTTAATCTTGGTTGTCTCTCAAACCTTTGTGATTGTCCAAACAGACTATTTTATTTTTAGTGGCTTCCAGTAGTTGCAGGTGGGCCCAGACCTGTCAGTATTCGATAGGGAAGGGTCTCAGTCACCAGCTTTTAAAGTATGTAAATATACAGTCTTGTGGGATGACTAGCAGTAAGTCCCACTGTCTAACAGAGCCAGGTGATCTAGAAGTGTCCCTTGGGCAGCAGTGACAAAAATCAGGATACCAGATGAGTATACAAGTTCCTTTCTGGAAGATACCAGAGACGTGGAGTGAGGCAAAGGGTGAACGCACAGATGGCGTCCACTGGCCTCTGTCCCCAGAGTGTGCCAAAGCAGAAGCTGGCCCCTTAGGCTGAAGCTCCAGGAAAAGCAAATAGGCCTCTTTCACAGAAAGACTGAGGGTGTGTTTCAGTTGGCTGTCTGTGTTGTGCCCCAGGGTTGGTAGCCAGCCAAGAACTGTGTTTGTCCCCAGAGCTAGGTGATCAAAAGGTGTCCCCTGGGTGGCAGCCACAAAAGCCAGGGCACCAGACACACATAGAAACTACTCTCCGAGAAACACTGGTGCTCTGGAACACAGCAGAGGGACAGCACAAAGACAGTGCCTGCCCTGTGAGGTCTTTGGAGAGGCTTACAGTAGACCCTTATATGTGTGTTTAATTAGAAGCCTGCCTCTTAGGTTGCAAGCTATAACTATTTTTTAAAAACTATTTAAAAATGTTAAATATGCACATGTCATAGGGCTCAGCCCTTCCACTCCTAGGTATTTAACCAAGAGAAAGGAAGGCATATATCCACACACTTACCCATGAGTGTTTACATCAACTTTACTTGTACTAATCTAAAACTAGAAACAACCCATTTCCATCAGTAGGTGAAGAGATAAACCATGTTGTATCTGCACAATGGAATACTAGTCAGCAATAAAAAGGAATGACCTGTTGATAGACACAGCTTCATGGATGAATGTGAAAATAATTATGCTGAGTGAAAAGCCAGACCAAACAGAAAAACCCTACATTGTATGATTCCATTTTATAAGTCTAGAAAATGTAAACTGTAGTGACAGAAAGCAGATCAGTGGTTGCTTGGGAATGGGGCTAGAGGGTGAGGGAGGGATGAATTATAAAGGAGCATGAGGAAATTCTGGGGGTGACGGATATGTTTATCATTTTGAGGTCATGGTGTCTTGAGTGTACACGTGTCAAACCTCATCAAGTTGTACATCAAATTGTATGTCAGCTATGTCTCAACAGAGCTGTAAAAAAATGAAAATTTAAGTGCAGTGGTTATGTGGGAAAGGCCGAGGGACATACGGGGGAGGAACACTTTTTTTTCCAGTTATTTATATTCTTTTCCATTATGGTTTATCACAGGATATTGAATATAGTTCCCTGTGCTATACAGTAGGACCTCATTGTTTATCCATCCTGTATATAATACTTTTCATCTGCTAATCCCCAACTCCCAATCCTTCCCCTCCACCCACCTTTGGCAACCACAAGTCTGTTCTCTAGGTCTGTAAGTCTGTTTCGTAGATATGCTCATTCATGTCGTATTTTAGATTCCACATATAAGTGATATCATATGGTATTTGTCTTTCTCTTTCTGACTTCACTTAGAATGAGAATCTCTAGGTCCAGCCATGTTGCTGCAAATAGCATTATTTCATTCTTTTTTATGGCTGAGTAGTATTCCACTGTATATATGTACCACATCTTTATGCATTCATCTGTCGATAGACATTTAGATTGTTTCCATGTCTTGGCTATTGTAAATAGTGCTGCTATGAACATAAGGGTGTGTGTATCTTTTCAAATTATAGTTTTGTCTGGATATATGCCCAGGAGTGGGATTGCTGGATCATATGGCAACTCTATTTCCAGTTTTTTGAGGAACCTCCACACTGTTCTCCATAGTGGCTGCACCAGTTTACATTCCCACCAACAGTGTAGGAGGGTTCCCTTTTCTCCACACCCTCTCCAGCATTTGTTATTTGTAGACTTTTTGATGATGGCCATTCTGACTGATGTGAGGTGGTACCTTGTTGTCGTTTTGATTTGCATTTCTCTAATAATTAGCAGTGATGAGCATCTTTTCATGTGCTTATGGGCCGTCTGTATTTCTTTGGAGCAGTCTGTTTAGGTCTTCTGCCCATTTTTCAATTGTGTTGTTTTTTTGTTGAGTTGTATAAGCCGTTTGTATATACTGGAAATTAAGCCGTTGTCAGTGGCATCATTGGCAAATATTTCCTCCCAGTCTGTGTGTTGTTGTTTTGTTTATGGTTTCGTTTGATTTCTGTTGCCTTGGGAGACTGACCTAAGAGAACAGTGGTACAATTTATGTCAGAGAATGTTTTTGTCTGTGTTCTCTTCTAGGAGTTTTATGGTGTCATGTCTTATATTTAAGTCTTTAAGCCATTTCGAGTTATATTTTGTGAGGGTGTGTTCTGATTTCATTGATTTGCATGCCACTGGGGAAGGAACACATTTTTAATGATACTGATTGGTGCTCATATTGTTACATAAATGAGTAAATAAGAGGGCCAACCTGGAAGAGAATACAAAATGAAAGCAATTTCAAATTGCTCTCCACCACCAGCACCTTCTGTAGTTGACGTTCATAGCTGCAGCCACTTCTGCAGCACAGCTCTTCGCAAAGCTGGCTGGCTGCGGGCACCTGGCCCGGCTGCTGCACCCACTGTAGCATCTAGCACGCTGCACACAGTCCCACACTGCCAGGTGGACTGTGGGCACAGGGAAGAGATTCCAGCTTGCTCTGCATCTCTTGCTGGCCCCGTGAGCAGAGCCTTACATTTCAGTATGTTGTAGTCTCTGAATCTCCTCTCAAATTCATCTTGGTTGTGGCCAAAACGGCACTTAATATTTTTCACACCATGGATTATGTGTCATTAACAAAAATCTGAGACTTGGGTTGATACTTCTTACTGGCACATTCTTTAAAGGCACATGGAGTTATATTTAACATGCTTTCCACTTCCTAGATTTATTCCAGTCAAACCCAATTTCGTAGTAAAAACCCAGGAGGAATTCTTTTGAACTTCCTGAGTGACCATATTCTTGCCTCTTTGTCTTTCTGCAGATCTGAGTTGCATCCACTCTGATCACCACTCACTCACTTAGGACTTTCCAGACGCAGGACTCCAGAGTAATCAGACTCCTCAAGTGAGTAGCCCCAGCACCACCAGTCTGTGGAACCGGGGATGTGCTTGTCTAACTGAAATCACTGTGGGCATCCCTACGGTACCCTGGGTGGGGATAGGCACACTTCTCAGAGGGCACAGTCTATAAAGTGGTATGAAAGACTATATAATGTTGAATGTCTTTTATAACAACCACTGTACTAATGAAAGAATATAGATGTTCAAATGTTAAATTTTAATTCCAACACCTCTTAAGCCAGTGGGATACATCTTGGAGTTTAGAATTGGCTGAGGAAGGTGAAGTTATTTAGCCACACCCAGGGTCAGGTCAGCTAAAATGCTCATTAACTTAGACGAATGAATTTTTGAGACCATGGCCTTCAAATTGCCTAGGATTGTTTCCATGGAAATGACATAGCACAGGTATTCAAATGTCACAAATATGATAGAGTTAGCTATTTTTTAAATTATAAAGGGCTAAGGTGACCATATATCCTGGCTTTTTTGTAACTGATCCAATTCAGTATCTCTTTAGTCCACAAAGGCCATGTATTGGATGTATTACCTAAAGCGTATCGTTTTTGTACTTTGTAAGTATAATCTATGTACGATCTCTATGTCTAGATTTAGGTTTAGGAAAATATGGCCATCATATAGCTGTGGAGGTAGGCAAGAAGTATATGAAAGAACATGGCCACAGAAAGGATCACAAGTTCTGATTTCTTCCTGATTACCAGGGAATACCACTCCCTTCAATAAGAGCAAGACCCTGCAAGATTGCTGTTCAGGGATTAGCTGGGCTTCTTTCTGTCTTTAACTTTTCCTAAAATAGGATGACTTTCTATTTAGTGCCTTTAAAAAAAAAAAAAAAAAAGTCACCAGAGTGCTTTTACATTGGTTTTGCATATTGGCATCTTAGACTACTTTTCCTAACTGTTAATCGATGAAAATGATTTGTCTATGTCCTGGAAAGAACACACTATTATAGACAATAAGCATTTCTAATACTTTCACCTTCCCATTCCACAAACACTGCAGAAGGCTGTGATGAATCAGTAGCATTTAAAGTACTGACATATACCTGTATTTTGCAGGAAAGTGACTGTAATTTCCAGTTCCTTGGTGGAGGAAAACAAAACACTCTGGTCTTGCTTCCAATGATGCAAGTGTGATTGCTGGCGTCTTCATGAGCTCCAGAGGTCACAGCACGCTACCACGGACTCTCATGGCCCCTCGGATGATTTCTGAGGGAGACATAGGAGGCATCGCTCAAATCACTTCCTCGCTCTTCCTGGGCAGAGGCAGTGTAGCCTCCAACCGGCACCTCCTCCAGGCTCGTGGCATCACCTGCATTGTTAATGCTACCATCGAGATCCCCAATTTCAACTGGCCCCAGTTTGAATATGTTAAAGTGCCTCTGGCTGACATGCCTCATGCCCCCATTGGACTATACTTTGACACCGTGGCCGACAAGATCCACAGCGTGAGCAGGAAACACGGGGCCACCTTGGTGCACTGTGCTGCAGGGGTCAGCCGCTCGGCCACGCTCTGCATCGCGTACCTGATGAAATACCACAACGTGTGCCTGCTGGAGGCGTACACCTGGGTGAAAGCCCGGAGGCCCATCATCAGGCCCAACGTGGGCTTCTGGAGGCAGCTGATAGACTACGAGCGCCAGCTCTTTGGGAAGTCGACAGTTAAAATGGTACAGACACCTTATGGCGTAGTTCCAGACGTTTACGAGAAGGAGTCCCGACACCTGATGCCTTACTGGGGGATATAAGTCACCAAAGCCTGCATCAGCAGCCCCTCGAGCAGTACCAGCATCTGCTGCACGCGTCTGCTCCCCTCTTCACCTTTCTTTCCAAATGGTTGACTTTTGGTTCTCCCTGAAGTGTTTTTTACACTGGGTGTTCATGTCTATCTTAAGAGAGAGAGAGGGAGGGGAGGAACGTAAGGGGAATGCTTACACAGCTACTGACATTTTTAAAACTAACATTTTGGAATAGTGTTTATGAAGATCTTTAACTGGCTTTTAATCATTTTTAACAATTTGAACAGTTTAATAAACTGGTTCTGCTCTATTCTCAATCCCATGCCTGTTGGCATCATGGGAGGAGCTCAGTGCAAAAATCACTTTGGGCCCTGATTAACCCTTTAGATACAAGCTTTGCCCAAGGCTGCCGACCAAACACATGCTTAGGGAACATTGATACCAGTGTCACTCTCTACTGGATCAGCCCTCTTTCCTTTCCCCCTATTATTTAGTGACTCTGTAAGTTAAAAAAACAAGCCTTTATTATTTAGCTGTTTGTTAAGTAATTATATTGAAATCTGCTGCAAACACCCTGTTGGAATCAATGTGCCCCAGGACTACATTAGCATTATTTTTAATAAATATATCTGCTTAACATATTGGAATTTTTACTAATAAGAATTTCAGGGTGTGTGTATGTGTGTGGATGAGGGAAAAAAGATGCTCTCCAATAACTATTAAAATATGGCTCCTGTGATAATTATGAATGCTCCTTAAACCAGACATCCCACTTGAATCATGTCAGCGTTGCCCATCCTTGCAGATGGGCAGATATTAACAAACAAACAAACATAATAATTCACAGTGTTGTTGGAATAGTAGAAAACAGCATAGTGTACACTCTAATAAAGGGTACAGTTTTCAGTTGTCTCTTGGGAACTGGAGGGCACCAAAGCAGTGAGTCCTCCCTCCATCAAAGAAACTTTTTTTTTTTTATAAACTTTTTAAAAACATTTATTTTTGGCTGCGTTGGGTCTTGTTGCTGCTCGCGGGCTTTCTCTAGTTGTGGCCAGTGGGGGCTGCTCTTCGTTTCTGTGCGCGGGCTTCTCTTGTTGCGGCGCACCGGCTCTAGGCACGTGGGCTCTTGAGCGCAAGGCTCAGTAATTGTGGTGCACAGGCTTAGTTGCTCCGCGGCATGTGGGACCTTCCCGGACCAAGGCTCGAACCCATATCCCCTGCATTGGCAGGCGGATTCTTAACCACTGTGCCACCAGGGAAGCCCCCAGAAACTGGGTGGGACTTGGTAGAAGTTTCTATTAGCTCTTCTCTATTCCACGCTCCTGGGAAACCACTGGGAGTTACCAGGTTGCTCCTTACTTTTATAGGGGAGCTGCTTGTCCCAGCAACGGCTTTGTTTTACTTCATTTCCTTGCTTATCTGTAGAAAAATTTCCTAGATTTTCAGTCTGGTTGTTATTTGGCAAGAAGCCCTACATATGCCAGTGGCCGCATATTTATATACATTATATCCTCCAGATTTTACCTGGTTTGTGGCAACGGTTTCCCTCTAAATTCCACCTTTTCTTATCTTACACAATTTGCCCACTTTTATAAACATGCACCATTACTGTCTAGAAGGGAAAATTAAAATGAAATTAATAGTTTCTATGGGAAATCAGAGCAACCCATAAATGCCTCAGCAGCACATGATCAAAAATCAATCAGAAAAAACAAACTCTCGCTGGAGGCTACAGCTTCTACAGTATGAAAGCAAACTCTAGTAAGTCTGGTAGTCTCTGGATAAACGTGCAAAAATCAAATTGTATATAGTAAGAAAACACCTGGTGACAGATGTTCTTGGTAATTAAGAAAAATTTCCTGCAGAAATCCTGGCAAATGCCACTACTGGGATGTAACTTAGCACTTGGGAAGCCTAACACCTTTCCAATCTAAATGTTGGAGTTTATTAGCTAAAGGTCACGAAGGAAGGTACGTGACCTCCAAGGTGTGACGGGATATTTTGTAGTGATCCCTAGTGCAGAGCAAACATTTCAGATTTCTATAACATAAGGGCCCTATAATCTTTTCAAAGCTTAAGCACAGGGGGCTTCCCTGGTGGCGCAGTGGTTGAGAGTCTGCCTGCCAGTGCAGGGGACACGGGTTCGAGCCCTGGTCTGGGAAGCATCCCACATGCCGCGGAGCAACTAGGCCCGTGAGCCACAATTACTGAGCCTGCGCGTCTGGAGCCTGTGCTCCACAACAAGAGAGGCCACGATGGTGAGAGGCCCGCGCACCGCGATGAAGAGTGGTCCCCACTTGCCACAACTGGAGAAAGCCCTTGCACAGAAACGAAGACCCAACACAGCCATAAAATAAAAATAAATAAATAAATAATTAAAAAAAAAAAAAAGCTTAAGAACACGCTAGTCATTAAATAAAAGGCAAGTAGAAGGCATCTGTAAATTAGCGAAGAATTATGCATATGCACACAAAAGATATTCAAATAATTTAAAATATGCAACCTATATGAACTAACTAGTAGCCACAGGAAAAATAAAGCATGGATAATATCCTAATACACCCTGTGCTGCTTCTACCTCAAGCATGTCCAGACAAAAATTATACACTAAGCCATAAAAAATTTAAATGCAAAATACAACACCAAAACAGTGCTTACTAACTGCCACTCAAGAAGGGGGTGAAGCAGCTTGCACAATGCACTGTATGGAAGTAAGTAACCTTGGTTACTGTTTCCAAGGACACTGGGCTCTTGGCTAGCAAGCGCTGAGGTGAAGCTGAATGCAGTGCTGACTCATTTTAATAAACCTGCATAAAGAAAATCAATGCAACGGTATTCCACACCCCCCAGGTCGTTATTGGTGGATCTAATAAAACATTTCCAGTACTAAACAGATACTGAAAGTAGTGAATACTCTTCATAGCAAAGGCTTTTTATTGATGTCTGCTGTATTTTCCCCTGGCACCTCCCACGGAGAGACTAAACCTATGATACTTGGTAAGGTCAGCAGTAATTATACTTACAAACTGTATCTGAGGCATTCTGGAATATATCTAGAAATGGAAGCCAATCTAGTTAACAGGTGAGCATACTTTTTAAAATGTCATCAGTATGGACCACTGTGACAATAATAGTCCACATAGCATTTCCAAAAAATGTCTCTGCAATGTAAATTCTGTCAAACTGGGAGACATTTCTTGTCGCAAGGGTAGATTTTGTTATCACGGTCTATCATGGAATGTATAAGACCAATTAGAAGGCTGCTTGAATTTTGGTGCCATGTTGAAACCCTAGGTGCTGCACAGGCTAAAGTGGAACCCAGAGGCCTCAGGCAAAACCTGCTAGAAACCAGCCCACTTTTGTTGTCACTAACACCCACTGGCTCTGTGGAGGGCAAAGGTAACAGTTCAGAGACAGCAGTCCCAGTCATTAGTAGCTGGAGATGGTATCATCTGGAGCAAATGAGAAAAACAGATTTACCTCATCAACAGTTCTCTGTGCACTCTGGCGTGCAGCCAGGTAAAGCCGAAGCCTCATCAACAGCTTGGGAATGAAAATGTTGTCTACCTTTCTTGGAGCGGATGGAAGTAAAAGGTAGTAAGGTGGAACAAAACAATTTCCTCAAGTTTTGTCCTCAGGAGGGAAAATGATCTAATTAATTATGTAAAGCAGCAATTACACAGACAAAACCAACTGTTCCAGTTTACAAATAAAAACTAAGTCTAGGTCAGAGAGCTTAAGCCATACAAAGTGAAACACACAAGATTCAAAATCTCTTCACAAAGCATGTAATTAACAATTGAGAGAAACGTGTGTCCTAGTTTGGCGGGTTCTTCCCAGGAATAACACAGTCTTTAACCACTTGGCTTTTTCCCCCCGGATTTTATGCATTCAGTTTAAGTGGCAAAGAAAATTCCCTATACCAGAGAGCATGAGCCTTTTCCTTCTAAAACTCAGTGCTGTTTTTGAACAATTTCCTGCCTTTACTTCTAAGTCACGTGCCTCTAACCACAAATACACACCTTACTTTTCTCCTCGCTAGGCCAGGAGCTCCACCTTCTAACCCTGAATTAATTTCCCGGTCTCTCACAGATACTGTGGTATTGGTCCCTGTGCAGTCATTTCTGGAAGTTTGGCTAGAGGCCTCTGCAAAGAGATTTCATTCAGCTGGCTTTGCAAATCTCATCTGAAAAAAATATCACGTTCACAGTCTGTGTGTGAGGTAAAACAAGGCTTTCAGTGACGGCGCCTAAGGGCAACGGTACTCACCCCGATACCCGAGATTCAGGCCTCTATCAAAATGAATGTTCTTCTCACTGTAAAGTTCCCAGGCATGTTTTGAGAAAGTTTTCTTAAAAGTTGACAGTCTTAGAAATGAACGAAAAGAGTAGAGAATTGGTTCGGTTGCGACAGTAAAGCTGGTAAATCTGCCCTCACCCACCTGCCATTGTCCAATGGAGAGAAGCAGCATTTTTTCTATAAAAAGAATATCAGTTTAATCACAATTTTCCCCGTTTTATTCATGTCAGATATTAACAAACTAAATACGGATAAATGCATTCTACTTCACAGAACAGTAGGTGTTCTAGATACACACAAAACACTAGCTCAAAACATCCTTCCAACTCCAGTTTTCTTCAAATGTCAATTCTTCACAGTTTCAATACTGCAGCAGCAAATATTCCTTAGATAAAGAAAATTGTGGTCCATGTTTTAAAACATCTTAAGAGAACTAGAGATAAGTTAGCAAACTTCCAGTGCAGTTTGGGTAGAGCAGTTTTACCCCGAATCCCAAAGACTGGCCGTGGGAACCTGGGGGCAAAGGTGGTCAGTGGGAAATGCTGGGAACTTCTGCAGCACCTCCTCCCGTGCCACCTCCTGAGGATTTCTTCCTCCCGCGCCACCTCCTGAGGATTTCTTCACGTAGACTGATGGCGGTGGGGGGAGCTCTGCAGCATTCGCATTCTTTTTATTGGTCCCTGTCACCCCAAGGGGTGTGATGGAAAACAAACAAACCCAGCCAGTACTTCCCAGAGGAGCTCTCAGGAGACTTCAGAGCAAATCAGGCAGGACGAGGCCGGGAGGTTTCGGTTCGACACAGTTGATCCAGAAGTTGGCACAGCTGGCATGATACTGGTGTCCCCCATACGCCAGCTTGAAGCTGTCCGTGTCCGAGTTGAACGCCTGCCGGGAGGAAACAGACATGGGGGGCCAGTCAGGCTCCCTCCACACCTGGGCACTGCCCAGCAGCCGGCGCGGACCCCTCTCCAGCTCACAGGCTGAGGCCAAACTGGCGCACACACAAAAGCTGAGCAGGTGGCTACAGGAATTCAAGCGAGAAAGTTTTTCGCCGCTAATTAAAGGTATAAAAAAATCTTTACTGTTAAACCCAGTTTCAGCAAAAGGAGGCCAAATCGTTCCTAGAAAAGGCAGACAGAGGCTGTGGGGGTCAGCAGGGGTCCTGACAGCCACAGGACGAAAACAGCCACAGGCTGGGGATCATTTTGATCTCTCTGTGAAGAAAGCAGCCCTTCCCTGAGGCTGGCATTTGGCTGTAACACGCCATCCCTTAAGTTTCTGAGGCTGATTACAGTCCTATCATGAAAGCAAATGGAAGATTAAAGACTCTTAGGGTCTAATGCCATTCGGAGCTGATAACCAAACTGACATCACTAAAAAGTCCAAGTAGGTATAGGATTTGTAAAAAATAAAGATGTTAAACACAGCAGAATGGTTTCCAGATGAATACTGCTTACCGGTAAGTTACAGTCAGCCAGCCCTAACCTCAATCACTTCCTGGGGTGTTTTGTAAAGCTCAGCAAGTAAACAAATAAATAAAGCTCTAAAACCCAAACAATTTGTTTTTGTCTGCTAACGGCCAAGTCCTGAAGCTCTCTGATATCATTCTGTGTGTCACTAACACTTCGTCTTCCAGAAGCTCCTCTTTCTGTTACCCTGTTCATCCCAGAGAAAAATAACCGCAACACCGGAAGCCAACTATGAGCCACAAGCATGCACACGCGACGGAAGCGGACCCGCACGGACATGTTAGTTGACCGAATCAAACACTATGGGAACGAAAAGGACTCAGCAAAGGACCCACGACTGGAGCAGCTCAGGACGGCAGTGGAATCATCGAATCTGCCTTCCACACTCAGAATTAAGACGGAGATGCTAAGATAACGCGTAACTGGTTCATACTTTTTTAGGATGTTCTTCTGCAGGCTTCTCTTCTTTCTGAAATAACGTTGAAACCATAAGGTCAACAAAATTCCCAGAACAGGGCCTCTGGCCTCCAAACGAGTCCTTACAGGTTTAACCTTTTCTCCTTGCCACCCCACTGTGCAGAGGGTGGGCAGGCACGTGCCAACAAGCCCGCTCCTTAGAAAGGCAGGAGCTGCCTCCACCCCTCGACAGCTCCCCCCGCTGCCCCTTTGAAAGAACGTGTCTGCTTCTCTGGTCAGATTTCAGGGCTTGATAAAAACTCCCTGCCTCCGGTCACAGACCTTGCCGAGAAGGGCCAGATGGGGCTGCCTCCTGGGTCATCGGTCAGGGAAGCAGACCGTGCAGGGGAGGGGGGAAGGCGGGTGACTTACCCGGCTCCTGGAGTCCACGTTTAAAAGGCACACCCCACAAGCAAGCTCCTGAGCGTTTTTAATCCCGGGCCGTAGCATACAAGAGGAAAAATCCAGTGAATTTTCATCAGGCTGTGAGGACAAGACAAACGGGTAAGAAGCCAGCAATTCCACACGCTGCTGGTTTTGCTCCCTGATCACACATCCCAACAGGTCCAGCAGCAAATTCAGTCCACTCTCTGCCACCACCAGTACAATTATTCCATTTCCCAGACGTTTTCCGAGTACCTGCCCTGCTGTGTTCTAGTTGCCAGGGACGTTAGGATGAGCACAAAGTGGTCCCTGTCCTCTGAGAGCTCAGTTTAGGGTCAGGGCGAGGTGGGTATCAGGCCACACTGTGCCACGAGACCCACACTAGGGGTAAGGACCGAGCGCTGGAGCACAAGGGGGAAGGGGTGGGGCACTTACCCGACTCAAGGGGAAAGGAGCGTGGTGGCAGAGAATGCTTCTGAGAACTTCGAAACACGGTGGCTGAGTCCTGATGGGTGTTTGCTAGGTGAAAGGGGTGGGGTAGGATGAGGTAGGGGAGGGAAGGGTATCTACTCTATGTAGAATAAGCAGCCTGGGCAAAGGCCTCTAAGCAAAAGATCAGGTATGAGAAGAAATCTAGGGAGTGGGGGCCAAGCTTACGGAAGGAGGGAGGAGATGAAACTGGAGCACGAAGGCCTTGAAAGGAATATGAGGGGTTGAGACTTTATCCTGGGAAGCCCTATGGTTGTAACTAGATGGTGACAGGATCAGGTTTGTACTGTGGACAGACCCCTCTGGTTGCAATGCAGGCACTGAACTGGGGGTCTGGGCCTCTGTTACAAGGCTGCAGTAGCGAGCCGGGAGACGGGTCCTGAAGGTCAGAACTGAGGGAGCAACAGTGCGGAATGGAGAGAAATGGACACATGAAGAGCTATTAAGGCCGCAGAATCAAGAGGCCTGGGGGATCTGTTAGATGTGCGAGGAGGGGAGGGGACTGGGCAACTGAGAGGATTCACCCTAACGGGGCGCGTGAGAGGAGAACCAGTTTGGGGATGGAGACTGGGGAGAAGAGTTCAATTTGGTACAAGCCGAGTCGAAGCTGCCTGTGGGACAGCTGAGTTCTGATGCTATACGAGCAGGCAGATGGATATACAGGCCTAGCACTCAAGAACGAGCGATCTGGATGTTATCGGCTAGGGAGAATAAATATATTAACAGCTAACAAGTCTTTACCTGTGCTAAGCAGTACACTAGGCTCTTTACATACATTATTTAATTTATTCCTTACAAAAAAATCTATGAAATAGGGAGCGTGTTGCCCAATGATGAAAAGCCCAATGACTGAAAGCTGTTAATTTCTTAAAAGTTAAAATGCACATCTATGAGCTTGCAATTCCTAGATATTTTTATCCAAGAGAAATGAAAACATGTTAACAAAAGTCTTGTACAAGAAGTGTTCATAGAAGCTCTATTCATATTAGCCAAAACTGGAAATAGCATGTATCTTTAAACAAGAAAATGGATTGAAAAAACCATAGTATATTAATACAGTGGAATATTACTCAGTAATAAAAGGGATCAGACTGATACACACAACACAGATGAATTTTTATGAAATGCTATGTAAAAGAAGCTGACACAAGAATATATACACTACATAATTTCATTTATATTAAGTTCTAGAACAGGCAAATCTATGGTGATGGAAATCTACAGAAAATGGATCACTGGTTGTTTCTGGAATCAGATCAGGGGACTGACTGGGAAGGGGCAGAAGGGAACTTTAGGGGGTGATGAAAACACTCCATATACCGATGGGGTGTGTACTACATGGTGTGTGCATTTGTCAAAACTGGTCCAACTATACATTTAAGATCTGGGCACTTCACTGTATGTACGTGATTCCTCAACTACGAAAAACACTTGAATAATGAAACAAGACAAAAACAGCCAAAAAAACCCAGAAAGACAAAGCAAAAAACCAGAATGGCAGAAAATATTTGCAAATGATGCAACCGACAAGGGCTTAATTTCCAAAATATACAAACAGCTCATATAACTCGACAGCAAAAAAACAACCCAATCGAAAAATGGGCAGAGGACCTAAATAGACATTTCTTCAAAGAAGACATACAGATGGCCAAGAGGCACATGAAAAGATGCTCAACATCGCTAATTATTAGAGAAATGCACATCAAAACTACAATGAGGTACCACCTCACGCCGGTCAGAATGGCCATCATTAAAAAGTCTACAAGTAACAAATGCTGGAGAGGGTGTGGAGAAAAGGGAACCCTCCTACACTGTTGGTGGGAATGTAAGTTGGTGCAGTCACTATGGAAAACAGTATGGAGGTTCCTCAGAAAACTAAAAATAGAATTACCATAGGATCCAGCAATCCCACTCCTGGGCATATATCCAGACAAAACTATAATTCAAAAAAGATATACACGCACCCCTATGTTCACAGCAGCACTATTTACAATAGCCAAGACATGGAAACAACCTAAATGTCCATCAACAGATGAATGGGTAAAGATGTGGCACATATATACAATGGAATAGTACTCAGCTGTAAAAAAGAACGAAATAACGTCCTTTGCAGCAACATGGATGCAACTAGAGATTATCATACTAAGTGAATTAAGCCAGAAAGAGAAAGACAAATACCATATGATATCACTTATATGTGGAATCTAAAATATGACACAAATGAACCTATCTATGAAACAGAAACAGAATCACAGACATAGAGAACAGACTGGTGGCTGCCCAGGGGGCGGGGATTGGGGGAGGGATGGAGTGGGAGGTTGGGGTTAGCAGATGTGAGCTTTTATATAGAGAATGGATAAACAACAAGGCCCTACTGTATAGCACAGGGAACTATATTAACATCCTATGATAAACCATAATGGAAAAGAATGTTAAAAAAAAGAATGTGTATTATGTATAACTGAATCACTTTGCTGTATAGCAGAAATTAACACAACATTGTAAATCAATTATACTTCAATTAAAACAATTAAGGAAAAAAAGATTTTGGATTCTTAGTGTGTAAAAGTTAGGTATACATGAACTAATTTATTTTTCTTATGTATGTCCTAGAGCAGAGTTTCTCAAACTTGGCACCATTGACATTTTAAGCTGGATAATTGTAAGACGAGCTTAAAAGACCTGTAAGACATGTCCTCTGCATGTAGGATCCCTGGCTAATTTGGGGCAAAACTGCTCCCCTCCCCGACTATTAAGAACTGACTTTCCAAAGAGGAAAACGTATGTGTGCATGCATATAAATACATATATACACATAAACCCACACACGTATGTAAGTTGATTATAAATTTTACTGACATAAAGAATGTGTAGCACACAATTTACAAATAATAAAATATACCATCATCTTTATTGTAAATCCCACATAGTATCTTGTTCTCACAAAATGCTTTCTTGGATTTTTGCCCAACTCTTAGATCAACAACCTTTGCCTGCTTTCCTGAAAGAGTGTTAGTTCTGATGTGAAAGCTGATGTTTTCATGTGAAGGACTAGGGCTAGAGTGAAATGACTCAGACGTACTTCAGAACTTCACTTGTCTGTCAAATACATGAGTGACTTCTTTGCTGAATCAGATAATAGTTCTTGAATACTGGAGAATCTTTCCTCAACTTTTGGTTCTACTCACAACATAATGGCTACAGACACACCATACTTTTAAGTTTAATCTACATTATTAACATTTTCTCTATCACCTTAAGTCTAGACAATCAACAAAACAAGTCAAGCCCTGATTTGAAGCATTTGCTGATTTCCATGGTATAAATGCTCCCCCTATGGTCGATTTCGAGCTACCAATGTGATGTCACTGAACATGGGGTTGGGAAGAGATGCATGCAGCACCGCCATATAGTATGTCCACATATGGATACAATGGACTAGGGTGACCACCTTCTTGGTCTGTGCCAGACTGTTGCCATTTTAGCTCTGAGGACACCCCTCGGTTCTGAGCAAACCGGGACAGCTGGTTGTCCTAAGACAGACATCAATAACCTCAAACACTAAGGACAAAGCAGGTGGGAAAGGAAGTGAAGATGGAAGGGAGTCGATAGGAACAAAGTAAAAGGGTCCATTGTCCTGTCTTGAGAGCCAAAAACAAGAGCAGAGCAAGTCAAGTGTGAGAAAGTTCTAGAGTTACCAAGCTGGGCTCAGAAAGATGTCTGAGTGTAAGATTGCCCAGGCTCTGCAGGGTGATGTGATAACACAGTCCAGTGTGATCATGCAGGTGGGTGGCTTAAGTGAAACAGAGACAAGGGGCTTGTAGTCCAGAGAGTCAAGGATCTGGGAGCCTGGCATGTTGGTTGGTTTTTCCTCATGAATACTAAGGTGACCAGGATGATGGCAGATTTGACAATAAAATAATAGCTACATGTTCTATAGTTACTTTAGGCTGAACCACTGAGGAGTTACTATACTGTCTTTGTATTTGCAAAACTGTATTATTCTTCCCCAGAAAAAAAAGGTTTCTCCCTAGAAAAATGTGTAGATTATATATGATATTTCCCCAATCATTTCTTTCTAATATGAAATAAGCATCTTTTTAAAAAATATTTATTTATTTATTTGGCTGCGTTGGGTCTTAGTTGCAGCACTCAGGATCATTGTTGCGGCATGCGAACTCTTAGTTGCAGCATGCATATGGGATCTAGTTCCCTCACCAGGGATCGAACCCGGGCCCCCTACATTGGGAGCGTGGAGCCTCAGCCACTGGACCACCAGGGAAGTCCCTCCCCATCCATTTCTAATTTGAAATAGTAAACCATGTGCTAGGTTCCATAAACCTCTCTTAAACCTGAGCTGAATCCATTTGGATCACACTTAAGGAAGGAAGGATACACAGTTCTCAGAGAAGAAAAAGGGAGGTGGAAGTTTCAACTGTGTGAACCTACATGGCCTTAGCCAAGCCAGAGAATTATTTTTTGTTTGTTTTTTAGTGTAATCACGGCCAATTTGGTCAAACCTAGAAGCAGGCGGAATTATCATCTGTCTGCTGTCCAATCCTGTCCTTTGTAAAATAGTAACAATTTCACTTGCCCTACCTCCCTCCCTCCTTCAATTAGTGTTAGGACTCTCACAGATACATAAAAAGGGCTCTGGAAAGGATAAAATACTCTAAATGATCATCACAATTATTCACTTTGACAAAATCTAACAAGTTTTTTGAAGAGGTTAAAAACATAGTAGCATGTCTATAATCTACATTATAGACATTTATCATGTTACTGAATGAGGACTATTTGAGAAATAATTAGAACCCGGGGAAACTCTCTGAATCTTGAAATCAAATCCAAGTTAATAAAAGCCCTTTTAATACCTGTTTACCAAAGGAATAAAAGAAGCCAATGAAAAGGTCATATCGTAATCTCCAGTGAAAATCATAAGGCTCTGCATAAATTACCCTGTAGTCATATTAATCTTTCAAATGATAAAATTAACCTTTATAAATACACATCTATTAGCAGGGAGATTATTGTAGTACACAGTGTGACACCAATCAAATGGCCCTAATTCTATAAGGAGGTATGCCCTCTACAGGCACCTTAAATTGCATATCACCTACTTTAACTGGCAAGTATGTCATGCATTTAGTAAAGATTAAAAACCCAGCTATATTAGACATGACCTGCATACACTGACAAGTCCCAGAGTCAGACTGGGATATATAATCCTGAATCTTTAGCCAGTAATAAACTACTAAAATGGCATCCAAGAAAATCATTATTAACGAAGAAGAGTTTGGTAGTATTTTAGTGTTCTTTACCAGTAGACTTATTCTCCTCCTTCCGGACAAATGTAGGATGGGCCTTCCCTGTCCCTCTAAATTAGGCACAGTCGTGTAACTTGCCATGGTGTTAACAGACTGTGAGTATAAGTAATATGGTCACTTCTGGAAGGAAGTCAGACCAATGTGCTATTTGTCATGTTCCCTTGATACTTCCATGGTGACCAACTATGTTCCACTCGGTGTTGGCTCTATCAACCCAGATCCCTGAGTAAGGAGGACATGGCATAGAGACCCTCCAACTTGAGATGGATCTGGAACAAGAGCTAGGAATAAAGCTCTGTTGTTTCACATAGCTAAGAACTGGGGCTGGGAGGTGTTGTTTGTTACCGCTGCAGAACTTATTTTGACTGATACAAAGAGTGATCTAGACACAGGTTCCACAAGCAATTCCACACCTTTGATTTTGGTTACAATGTAACCATTCTTGGTTACAATGTTTTTTTTCTGGTAATTTTTCCTACTGCTACTATAACAAATTAGCATAAATTTAGTGACTTAAAACATAAATTTATTCTCTTCCACTTCTGGAAGTCAGAAGTCTAAAGTGGGTTGGCAACACTGCATTCCTCCTTACGCAAGCTCTAGGGGAGAATCTGCCTCTTCGCCTTTTCTAGTTTCTAGAGACTGCCTGCACACTCTGTGGATCACGGTTCCATCTTCAAAAGCAGACAGTTCTGGGTGTACTCTGATGATTTTGCAAATATGTTCCTATAAAAGGGTTTCATCTTCAAGAAATTCATGGAAAAGACTCTGACAAGTACAGGTTTCTGGTAACTGACTGTACTGCTGAACTGAATGAATAAGCATTTTCAGAACTCTAATGAAAAACTGATGAACTCATAAAAGTGCTAACAAAAGATCAAGATGAAAAAAAAAATTAATTACATGGGACTGAGTGAACTGATGAGGATGAGTATAATTTTTGTGACTTTCTGTCTGAATTCAAAAAAAAAAAAAAAATCCCACAAGGACTCAGAGGCAAAGAATATACAAATCAATTTTCACTGCAAAGTAAAGGAGCTGTTACAGTGGAGGATTACTGGACTGAATGTCAATATTATGACATAGTATGAGTGTGTTTCATGTTTGGTAATTGCAATCATTGTTGCTTTTGTTGTGGTCATCCATGTACAATGCTTGGTGTCAGTCTATTTATCTCTTGTAAAAATAAAATACAGTGTGTGTGTGTGAAAAAAAAAAAAAAAGCAATAGTGTAGCATCTGCCAATCTCTCTCTCTGCTTCGACTGTCACGTTGTTTTTTCTCATTCTTATTCTCCTGCCATCCTC
This sequence comes from Balaenoptera physalus, assembly GCF_965194825.1. NCBI lineage: Eukaryota > Metazoa > Chordata > Mammalia > Artiodactyla > Balaenopteridae > Balaenoptera > Balaenoptera physalus. Next base: position 43,226,935 of record NC_138901.1, read on the forward strand.
TTACAAGGATTCTTGTCATGCCTCTGGGCCCACCCAGATAATCCAGGATAAGTTTCCCATCCAAAGACCCTTAACTTAATCACATCTGCAAAGTCCCTTTTACCATATAAGGTAAAACTTTCACAGGTTCTAGGGATTAGGACGTGGACATTTTAGGGGGGGTGGGGAGGCGTTATTCTGTCTACCAGATCCACCTTCTGTCAACTGAAGACAGCCGTGTAGAGAAATGATGAAGATTCTGTCTCTAAAACACTGTGCAGACTGGCAAGATGACAAAAATGCTATCATTACTAAAAAAATTAAACTGTTCTGGGGCTTCCCTGGTGGCGCAGTGGTTAAGAGTCCACCTGCCAATGCAGGGGACACGGGTTCAAGCCCTGGTCCGGGAAGATCCCAAGTGCCGCGGAGCAACTAAGCCCGTGCGCCACAACTACTGAGCCTGCGCTCTAGAGCCCGTGAGCCGCAACTACTGAGCCCTCATGCCACAACTACTGAAGCCCACGTGCCTAGAGCCTGTGCTCCGCAACAAGAGAAGCCACTGCAATGAGACGCCCGTGCACTGCAACAAAGAGTAGCCCCCGCTCGCTGCAACTAGAGAAAGCCCGCGTGCAGCAACAAAGACCCAACGCAGCCAAATATAAATAAATAAATAAATTAATTAAAAAACAAAACAAAACAAAAAAACTGTTCTCCTGACATGCCACAGCAATGGGAAGTAAGTACTCTGAAATTCACTGCTTATTTTACATCAAAAGGAAGTACAGAAGAATTTTATTATACTGAGGGTAATAGTGGAATCACAGAGCCAGGGTGATTTTCAGTTGACCACAGGTCAGGAGAATAACAGTCCTGTCTCTTCTCGTAGATTTTATATGGCAAAAATGGATTAGTATTGTCTTCCAGGACTGAGTCTTGGTTACAAACCTACTGAACTTCAATTCAATCCACAACCATGAAATAAAACTTCAAGATAACAATTCACTCATCTCACTAAAATAGGGGCTTTTTATCTCTTGAGAAAAAAGTTCCTTCAACCTGTGCCCAGAGGAGATAGGCTTTTGCCACAAGAGGGAGTTTTAGTCCATGGATAAAGGGAGCATGAAAGGGAAAGGGAAATGTAAAACTTTGCTAGTATCACCTCCAGCTTAAAGAAATATTAAGGAGCCACAATTTGGAGGTTAAGACTGTGTACTCGGCTTTCCTTAGCCCAAGCTGCATCCTGGAACTTTTTCACTGGAGAAAAGTAATGCAGCCTCCTTTTGATGGGAATAGTTTCATGGAGTCTTTGTGGGAAGAAACAAGTCATTTTTTAATACCTTGGAAGCTGGGACCAACACAGAAGGAAGAAGAATGGATTTTTAGACAATGATCTGCATTCAAATCCCAGGTTTGTAAGTTTCAGGCACATTTCATCTTTTCTGAGCCCCAATTTCTGCCCTTGTAAAAATGGGGATTACACTATTGACCTTGTGGGATTGTTACCAGGATTAAATGAGAAGGAATGAAAAGCATACAGCACAATGCCAAGCAGGTTTTAGGTGCAAAAGAAACAGTAACTATTACATCAGTGTTACTGGAATCAAAGACCCTGACTGTGGCAATTAAGTTCAATAAATAACTTTAAATTCTACTTAAAACGAAGTAATGATGTAAAAAGTTAAAAGCTGCCTATACAACCTCAATTATGCCTCTCTCTAGTGATGATTTCTCTGCTTTGAGCCTCTAATACTGAGTCCTTGGCGTTTGTATAGTTTTGTTGCAACTGAATTAAATTACACAGATGTTGGTTTTTTTGTCATTTACACTTACGCATCTATTTTTAAAGTATCTTGTCTTCTTCATGACAAGTTTAACCTTATACTTCCTCTGTAGAATGTATGCTATTCATGCAGTGGGCAGTTCAAGTAAGTTTTATAGACCGAGGACCTACCAGTTATCAAGAGGAAATGCCATGGTATAATCAGGAAAAATACCTGAGTAAAGAACGATTATTTTTCTGTCACAGCTAACCTGGTGAAAAAAGCAACTATAACTGGAATAGCATGGGTAACTGGGGAAACAAATACTCAGTGGCGGTCATGTACAACGTGCAATGCATTCCTGTGTTGTCTAGCGGCAGATACCTACCCTTCCCTGGTGCCTAAAAAATGTCAGGTAAAAATCACTCTAGCATCTAGACATGGATGCTAGAAATGGATGTTCCTAATGGGAGTTTGAAGGAGAGGGCAAGAATGCCTGGTCACTCTTCCCACTTACCTCCTATTTTGCCATGTGGACAGATTTAGAACCACCGTAAGCAAGAGGGCAACACTCCTAAGTTATATGTGTGACCAAACCCAACAGGCTTCCTTTGAAATCACAAAACCAAATTCTATGGCTTCTTTAAAAAGGTCTGAACAAAACTAATCCTTAGTGTAAAAAACCAGAACATGACTTATCTCTGAGTGGGGTGATGACAACAGAGGAGCATAAGGAAAGCTTCTGGGATGATGGGCTATTCTCTATCTTGATAGGGGTATGGGTTATATGGGGTATGCATATGCAAAAACCATTGAGCGGTATAACGAAGATTTTTGCATTTTACTGTATATGTGTTTTACAGAAAAAGAAAGAAGAAAAAAGAAAAGAAAGGTCTGGAGGGGCAATCAAAAAAGAAAAGAAAGGTCTGGAGGGGCAATCAGAGTCAAGAAGGCAAGCCCTTCTCATGAGCAAGATGTACCAGGATGAAACTGACTTCCATCTCACGCACTGACAGCAGCTCCCTTAAAGCAGTAATCCAGGCCAAGATTCTCCCCAAATGTCCTTTGCTCCAAACTGAAAAGGACTAATACATAATGAACCTGGTTAACACACTTGGTCTTTTGTGATACCTTTTCTTTAAAGAGTTCACGGCAAAGAAAGATGCTTTGCAATCACAGCCATCTTTTTCTTTTTCTTTTTTTTTCTGGTCCTGCCAGACAGCTTGTGACACCTTAGTTCCCCGACCAGGGACTGAACCCGGGCCCTCGGCAGTGAAAGCGCCGAGTCCCAACCACTGGACCGCCAGGGAATTCCCACAGCCATCTTTTCCTAATAGCACCAGAAAAGATGGGTTTGTCTAGAAGTCTAGTTTTCAAAATGTTAATTACAAGAAGAAACTGCCTGTCACCAGAACAAAGAAACTTAAAATCTAAGTGGCAAGGGGGACTCTTTTAAGCTACTCTACAGTCCTGGGATATAAACAGGGGAAAAAGTGTACAGAAGAGAACTTGCCTGTTTATATCAAGTCGCTGCCAAGATAGACTCCTGATGTTTCATCTCATTAACCTCGATGCTAAATAACAACCCACTCTTCCCCAAAAGGCTTTTGCCTTTTGCTTTTACCCATGCAACTTGCCCATTTCAAGGAGGCAGCAGAATATAGTGGTTGAAAAAGCAGACTTAGGACTTTCAGACTGAGTCCAGGTCTCACCAATATCTCTGTGCCTGAGTTTCTTCATCTGTAAGAAAGGGTGAGAATAATACTATCTACCCTCAAGACTGTTGTATTAATTATATCTATGTAAAGAGTTATGAATAGGGTCTAGCACACAGTAATCACTCAGTAAAAGATGGCTAATGATGATGACGATATTTAGGCTTAATGTGGTCCTATCAGCACAGGGTTAGGAGCAGAAGGTGGGTGAATTAGGAGAGACCCAGACCACACTGATCTCTAGATTCCTAAAGGTGAGAGAATCTCTAGATTTCCTCCTAAAGGTGAGACCTTTGTGAGACCGAGTAGAGAGGCTCTGATGAACTGCGATGCTAGTGATGCAAAGGGGACACACCTGCTAACACGTCCCTCTCCATCCCACAGCCTCACAGGCACGCCACGTACATTACTAGCCAACCAACTTCATGCGCAGCTGGAGTTTAGAAGTATTTTTTAAAAACACCAGGGTTTTATCACCCAAACACAACCCTATCACTATTCTGGCATATTTCCTTCTAGCCCTGTAGTAATAGTTCTGTGTTATTTCAAACTTTGTGCTTCTTTAAAAAATGGCGGCCTAACATCCTAGTATGAAGAGTCACACAACTAATTCTCCAGATTTGGACTTTTAGGTTATTTTCAATTTTTCACTTTTACAGAGAACAACTTGTGCATTTAACTTGCTTCTTTTTGTGAGTTTGTATGTAGAACTCTTGCCTTAGGCAGTTTTCCGAGAAGTGGAATTACCAAGTCAACCGCTCTGAATGTTTTCAAGTCCTTTCATTCATTCAGCACTTACCGGGTATTTACACGGTGCCTGGTCAGACAGAAAATGAACAAAATGTGGTCTTGGTCCTTGTTCTCAACGAGTTCACAGGTGGAGGGGAAAGCATGTTGCCAGACACCTTTCCCATAGGGTGGTACCAATTTCCTAATCAATGAATTCCTAATAAATTCCCTAAGAAGTAGTCCAATTTTACCACATCAACACAATCAGGGTTCAAATAAATAAACCAAACCCCACACTGGGTTTATTAGGAGGTAAAAACTGAGATCTTGTTTTAATTTGAATTAATGTTTACTGCTTAGCTGTGCCTCCTCTATGAATCACTTCATGTTTTTGTTCCGATTTTACTGGAAGCTGGTATAGTTCTCACTAATTTACATGTTTTCCTTACAGAGCAAAGACTTGCGGTCACTGTCAGTATGCGCTGCCACACGTTTTTTCTCGTTTACCATTTCATCTATTTTTTTCCCATTTGGAAGGACTTCCACTAATTTGTACTTGGAGCTATGCCATTCGATCTCTACGGAGAGATTTTCTAAGAAACTACTCCATGAAACCTGCTGCTTTCTTTACTGAAAGGATATTTTTGAAGATAATGTAGATTATGTTAGTTTCCTCTTTATGAGAACCCACAAAAAAAGTTTCTTTCTGACTACCAGGAATAATTATGCTTCCTGAGTAGAGGGTTTATTTTTATGTTATGAACACAGTGAATCATGGAACTGATCACGTCTTCTTTACATCAGTGCCTAGAAAGGGTCAACTGTACAGCTCACCACTAGCAAATGCCAGCACTTTAAAAGCACACATTTTTTGGGAATTCCCTGGTGGTCCAGTGGTTAGGACCCTGGGCTTTCACTGCCAAGGGAGGGTTCAATCCCTGATCAGGAGCTAAGATCCTGCATGCCTCAAGGCCAAAAAAAAAAAAAAGCACATATTTCTGTACACTTCATACCTGGCTTTAACTTATTTCCCTAGTTTCATTTTCCCTTTGTTTTATTTTCCTTATCCATTTATTAAAAAAATTTAAACCAGTTATTAAAATAATGAGGTACAAAAATGCTTATCTTGCTTGAAAAAAACTGGAAAGTTCAAAAAAGTATAAAACAGAACGTACAAAGTCCCACCAAACACTGTGTTAGAACACAAAGGAAAAAAGGACATACACTATACGATATCACTTACATGTGGAATCTAAAAAATACAAATGAATGTATATAAAAAACAGACTCACAGACATAGACAACTAACTTATGGCCACCAAAAGGAAGGGGGAAGGGGGAGGGGCAAATTAGGAGTATGAGACTAACAGATACAAACTACTACACATAAAATAGATAAGCAACAAGGATTTACTGTATAGCACAGGGAACTATATTCAATATCTTGTAATAACCTATAGTGGAATATAATCTGCAAAAAACAAAAAAAACCAGATCACTATGCTATACACCTGAAACTAACACAATATTGTAAGTCAACTATACTTCAATTAAAAAAAACAAACAAAAAGAAATAAAGGACACAGTCCTGCTTTTAAGGAGCTGAGAAGCTAGTGGGCAAGAAACAAGCAAACACAACTATCAAGAAGCGTGGTAAGTGCCCTGACAGAATGTGCTATGGACACACACAGGAAGGGCATCTAATGCAGACTGAAGTCCTCTTGGAATGAATTCTCGGACAAATGACGCAAAGTCCAGAGGGGAAAGCAGTCTAACAGAGAAGGAGAGGCCAGGGCAGCCCAAGTGATGGAAAAGACCTTACTCACTGAGCTAAGGAGTTTAAACTTGACCCTGAAGACCACAGAGAGTCACTGCAGGATTTTAAATGGGATATAAATGACACAATCAGATTAGCATTTTAGAAAGAGACCTCTGAGAGTGGTGTGCAGAACAAATTGATAGTGGATAAAAAAATGAACCAGTAGGGGGCTTCGCTGGCAGTCCAGTGGTTAAGACTCTGTGCTACCAATGCAGAGGGCGCAGGTTCGATCCCTGGTTGGGGAACTAAGATCCCACATGCCTCGCGGCCAAAAAAACCAAAACATAAAACAGAAGCAATATTGTAACAAATTCAATAAAGACTTTAAAAACAGTCCACATCAAAAAGTCTTTAAAAATAAAAAGAATGCTATGAATTTTTGCCAAACTTGTTAAATTTAACCTCTTGAATTCAGTTTTCTAGAAGTATTTCTTATCACCCAATAAACATAATTTTATCTCTTCTTTTCAAATATTTATACTTCATTTTTTATTGTATTGGCCACACAGTATTTTTTTTAAAATAATTAGGTTATAATTGAAAAATGGCCAAAGGGAACAAAATAAGAGATTTGGGAAATGATTCAAATGCTTTAAGAACTTAATAGTACAAGCCAGAAGCAACACAACAATGGAGAGAGGATGTGCTTGCCGTTGAAGACAGGTTGCTGGGAGAGCCGGAGTCCTCCTGACCATCAGTGCAGTGCAATGAGAACTGGCTGCTCTTTCAGATGGGGCACATGGTAAAGTGTAAGGAAAAGAAGAAAGAAAATGGAACAGCATATTTATTCCAGCTGTGGAAGGAAGATAAATTGTGAAATAAAGGATATTATCACAGACAAACTGAATAAGTATGAATATATAAAAATGAAATAGTTTTGCCCTATGAAATATTTTAAAAAGGGGACGAGGACTTCCCTGGTGGTGCAGTGGTTAAGAATCCGCCTGCCAATGCAGGGGACACGGGTTCGAGCCCTGATCCGGGAAGATCCCACATGCCATGGAGCAACAAGCCCGTGCGCCACAACTACTGAGCCTGCGCTCTAGAGCCCGCCAGCCACAACTACTGAAGCCCATGAGCCACAACTACTGAAGCCTGTGCGCATAGAGCCTGTGCTCCGCAACAAGAGAAGCCACCGCAATGAGAAGCCCGCGCACCGCAACAAAGAGTAGCCCCCGCTCGCAGCAACTAGAGAAAGCCCACGCACAGCAACGAAGATCCAAAATAGTCAAAAATAAATAAATAAATAAATAGTAAAAAATTAAAAAAAAATAAAAAGGGGAAGAAATAGAAGAGGAAAAAAATAACTGATGTAATCTTATGAGCACATGCACGTGTGTGAATAAGTCTATTACAAGTATGAAATATGTATGGTCAATACAATATTTCATTGAATATATGGTCAAATGGTCAAAAGAGATAGATGATCGGTTCATACACAAAGGAAATAAAAATAGTAAATTATCATTTGAGACACTGGCTAGCCCCTCAGGAAATGAAAGAAATTAAAAAACACTTTTATGAAATCGTTTACACACTTGCTAAAGTAAGAAACTGACAAAGCTAGAATACTCTGTAAAGAAATGTATACTTATATACTGCTGACAGCACTGTCAGCTAGCCCCTAAGCTCCCTGTAAATCCATGTAACACACGTAACAGCAGCTATATGCAGGCGTGCGTGTACACGTGCAGCCATGCACTCTGACCTCTTAAGTCCGCTTGGAGAAACTATATCCCCAAAAGGGGAAACAGTCATTTGTTTAATGGTATTCAGAGTAAAACTATTCATAACAGGAAAACAGTGAAAACAATCCAAGACCCTAAGAAAGTAAACCGGCTAAATGAACCACAGGATAGCAACAAGATGTATCATACAGTCTTTTGGTAGTTTCACTTAGGTTTAAAAAACAATTTTTTTTGAGATATAGTTGATGTAGAATATATTAGTTTCAGGTATGTGACTGTGATTCAAAAGGTTATACTCCATTTATAGTTATTATAAAATATTGGTTATATTACCCGTGTTGTACAATATATCTTTGTAGCTTATTTATTTTATACATAGTAATCTGTACCTTTTACTCCCCTACCCCTACTTCGCCCCTCCCCACTTCCCTCTGACCACTAGTGGTTGGTTACCCCACTGGTAACCACTAGTTTAGTTTGTTCGCTGTCTATCTGTGAGTCTGCTTCTTCTTCTTTTAAAAATATTTATTTATTTGGTTGTGCCGGGTCTTAGTTGCAGCAGGCGGGCTCCTTAGTTGCAGCATGCGTGTGGGATCTAGTTCCCTGACCAGGGATCAAACCCCAGGCCTCCTGCATTGGGAGTGTGGAGTCTTAACCACTGCGCCACCAGAGAAGTCCCGAGTCTGCTTCTTTTCTGTTATATTCACTAGTTTGTTGTATTATGTTTTGGATTCCACATATAAATGATATCATACAGCATTTGTCTTTCTCTGTCTGACTTATTTCACTGAGCATAATGCCCTTGAAGTCCATCCATGTTGTTGGAAAGGGCAAAATTTCATTCTGTTTTATTGCTGAGTAGTATTCCATCTTCTTTATCCATTCCTCTGTTGATGGACATTCAGGTTGCTTCCATGTCTTCGCTATTGTAAATAATGCTGCTATGAACATTGGGGTGCACGTATCTTTCTGAATTAGTGTTTTCATCGTACGGTTTTTTAAAAGGACACAAATGGGGACAGAAATAACTAGAAATGCAAAGGGAGAAACTCAAACGAGTGCTTTGCAAAACATGCATATACATGTGTGACTTAAGAAGAATGTAGATAGAGAACATTTTCCTACACTCTCATTTTATTTAGGTACAACGGTCCTGGGAGCTACCCAGAAGCCAACCTGGTACTATTCAACTAATGGAACAAATGTTATCTCCTTCCTTTAACACAACTTGATACAGTAGGCACCTTCATCCTCCAATAAGTGCCATCATAGGAACATACACTCAGCTTTACAGCTTAGGTTTCTAGAAGGAAAGCAACTGCTAAACTGTCTAGTGGGCTTACCGTGAGTGTGGCGAGTGACATGAAGCCAATTAGGTTATTCCATACTTTATCGATGTCCTTTAGCAACTGCTGGAGTTTCTCACTGCACACTGCAGTGGCTTTTATCCCCAGCTCCACACGTTTGGTTACCCTGTACACCTCAACAACACCTGACAGGGTGAGAGAGGACAGAGTTAGGTGCTGGAAGCGTACAGAAAGAGTTGAGCAAGACACGACAGCCTTATTGCTGGCTGATATTCTAGGTGGAAACTGGGACTCTATCTGGACAGACGTGAACTTACTATTCCTTGGGACCAATCAACTCTTAATGCTGCAGTATATAAACTCACTGGTAAGAGCACAGACTCTAGAGCTACACTGTTTGGATTTAAGTCCCAACTCTGCCACTTAACTAGCTGTGTAACCTCAGGCAGGTTGCATAACCTCTCTGTGCTTCAGTTTCCTCATCTGTAAAATTGGGATAATAGTAGTACCTCCTCAAAGGATGGTTGAATTAAGGGATTAAAAGGGTTAATACTGTAAAAGGCTGAGAACGTAGGCATTAACCAAGTATTAGCTATTTTTTTTCTGGCTTCTTTATGAGTCCATTTGTTTGAATTTGGGAAATACCATTAAACTCACTGAAAATAGGAATATTAACAGTTTAAAAGAATCGGAATGTCAATATCACTACACAGGCACACCTCGCTTTATTGCACTTCACTTTGTTATGCTTTCTAGATATACGTTTTTTACAAATTGAAGGTTTATGGCAACTGTGCATCAAGCAAGTCTATAAGCACCATTTTCCTGACAGCATTTGCTCACTTTGCATCTCTGTCACATTTTGGTAATCTCACAATATTTCTAACGTTTCCATTATTATCATATTTGCTATGATCTGTGATCAGTGATCTTTGATGTTACTATTGTAGTTGTTTTAGGGCACCACGAACCACGTAGCATGTGTTCTGACTGCTTCACTGACCTGCTGTTCCTGTCCATCTCCTCCACAGGCCTCCCTATTCCCTGAGACACAACAATATTGAAATTAGGCCAATTAATAACCCTACAATGGCCTCTAAGTGTTCAATGAAAAGAAGAGTCTCACATCTCTCACTTCAAATCAGAAACTATAAATGATTAAGCTTAGTGAGGAAGGCATGTCGAAAGCCAAGACAGGCCAAAAGCTAGGCCTCTTGTGCCAGACAGTTAGCCAACTTTCGAATGCAAAGGAAAAGTTCTTGAAAGAAATCAAAAGGGCTACTCTAGTGAAAATAAGAATGATAAGAAAGCAAAACAGCTTTATTGCTGATATGGAGAAAGTTTTAGTGGTCTGGATAGAAGATCAAAGCAGCCACAACATTCCCTTAAGCCAAAGCCTAATCCAGAGCAAGGCGCTAACTCTCTTCAGTTCTGTGAAGGCTGAGAGAGGTGAGGAACCTGCAGAAGAAAAGTGTGAAGCCAGCAGAGGTTGGTTCATGAAGGTTAAGGAAAGAAGCCGTCTCCATAACATCAAAGTGCAAGGTGAAGCAGCAAGGGCTGATGTAGAAGCTGCCGCAAGTCATCCAGAAGATCTAGCTCAGATAATTAACAAAGGTGGCTACACTAAACAACAGATTTTCAGTGTAGATGAAACCACTTTCTATTGGAAGAAGATGCCATCTAGGACTTTCATCGCTAGTGAGGAGACGTCGACGCCTGGCTTCAAAGCCTCCAAGGACAGGCTGACTTTCTTATTAGGAGCTAATGCAGCTGGTGACTTTAAGTTGAAGCCAGTGCTCATTTACTATTCCAGAAATCCTAGGGCCGTTAAGAATTATGCTACATCTACTTTGCCTGTGCTCTCTCTATAAATGGTACAATAAAGCCTGGATGACACCCATCTGTTTACAACACGGTTTACTGAATATTTTAAGCCCACTGTTGAGGCCTACTGCTCAGAAAAAAAGATTCCTTTCAAAATATGACTGCTCAGTGACATTGCACCTGGTCACCCAAGACCTCTGATAAAGATATACAACAAGATTCATGTTTTCATGCCTGCTAAACACAGAACATCCATTCTGCAGCCCATGGATCAAGGAATAATTTCAACTTTCAAGTCTTAGTCTTTAGGAAATACATTTTGTGAGGCTGTAGCTGCCACAGATGGTAATTCCTCTGATGGATCTGGGCAAAGTCGATTGAAAACCTTCTGGAAAGGATTCACCGTTCTAGATGCCATTAAGAACATGTGTGATTCACAGGAAGAGGTCACAATATCAACATTAACAGGAATTTGGAAGAAGTTGATTCCAACCCTCAGGGGTGACTTCAGTGGAGGAAGTAACTGCAGATGTGGTAGGAATAGCAAGGGAATTAGAATTAGAAGTGGAGCCTGAAGATGTGACTGAATTGCTGCAATCTCATGATAAACCTTAACAACGAGGTATTGCTTCTTATGCGTGAGCAAAGAAAGTGGTTTCTTGTGGTGGAATCTACTCCTGGTGAAGACTGTTAAAATGACAACAAAGAATTTAGGATATTACATAAACTTAGTTGATAAAGCAGCAGCAGGTTTTGAGAAGACTGACTCCAATTCTGAACGAAGTTCTCTGGTGGGTAAAATGCTTTCAAACAGCGTTTTATAGTATACGGAAATGGTTCACGAGAGGAAGAGTCTATCGGTGCAGCAAACCTCACTGTCGTCTTATTTTAAGAAATTGCCACGGCCCCCCGAGCCTTCAGCGACCACCCTGATCAGCGAGCAGCCATCAACATGGAGGCAAGAGCCTCCCCACCAGCAGAAAGATTATGACTCACAGAAGACTCAGATGATGGTTAGCATTTTTTAGCAATAAAGTATTTTTAAATTAAGGTTATGTACATTGTTTTTTTAGACATGATGCTATTGCACACTTAACAGACTACAGTAATAGGGTAAATATAATTTTTCTATGCACTGGGAAACCAAAAAATTCATGTGACTCGCTTTATTGAGATATATGCTTTTTTGAGATATACGCTTTATTGCGGTGGTCTGGAACCAAACCCGTGATATCTCCGAGGTCTGCCTGTAATTAAGAAATATCTCACTCCTCTGAATGCCCAAAGATCTACAAAGTCTGTGGCTTCATGTATCTTTTATACACTTAACAGGACACAGAATGGTTCTTTTCCTGTGGTCGCTGAATTATGGCTGAATTCTTCCAGCAAGAATGAGGGTGCCAAGGTCTCCACATTCTAAGGACAGCTGCCAGACGTACCCCCAACCCCTCCACTAGCTGCTGTAAGAGAGGACTGGAGGAATCCCAGGGGGTCTTCAGTGGTACATGCTCAGCCTCTGTACAGCACCACAGCTTGTCCTTCCTCCCCCAGGGGAAGGGCAGGAATCACTGCCCACTCTAAGCCAAGTGAGGGGGCTTCTGAGATGGTCTTCCACACTAGAAAACTAGTAGAAGGAAAGATAGGAACCCCATTACCCGGTGAACATCTGTTTATGCAGCAGAATTGTGCCTGTCTGGGCAGGACAGCGGAACCAGAGCAAGGTGGCAGGAGTAAGGAGAGCTCACATCCCTTCATAGCCACTCATGCAGCAAGTATTTGCGAGTGACCACTATGTGCCTGGCCCTAGTCTAGGTGCTGAAGACCCAGCAGTGAGCAAAACGGACCCAAATCCTTTCCTTCTTGGAGGTTCGTTCTAGTGGAGGAAGATAGATAATAAGAACAGTTAAGTAAAGGATTTAAGATATTAAAGGTGACAGGGCTAGGGAGAAAATCAAGCAGGGAAGGAGACGGGAAGTGCCAGGGTGGGGAGAGGCGACACGGTTTTGAGTGAGACAGGCCAGGAAGACGTCACTTAGAAGGTGACATTTGAGTAAAGATCTGAAAAAGACTAGGGTCCAGTGCGTGTGGCTCTGGCCACGGGACAAGCCTGAGCTTGGGGAGGAGAGGACCACTGAAACGGACAGGGATTGAGACTTCATGTTGGACTGGCACGTCTGACAGCTGAAGGCGGCCAGGAAGTTCAGGAATCTGTGATGTCAGTAAGGAGTAGAAAGGAAGAATTCAACACAGCATGGTATGAATTGATTGGAGACCCAGTGATTTAATTTTCTTTTTTAAACCAATGATTTAATTTTAATGCCTCATCTAGTTCAGACTCTTTGATAAACCAGTAATTTTACACTGTGTATAACAAGGACTGGGAAACCTGGCCAAAGAGACCCGAAGTCAAATAGCTGTTCCTGTCTGGGACTTAAGTGTCTTCTCTACAAATGCAGATGCTACTTAGTGAAGTCCTATGTGGCTTGAGAGATCTAGATTAAGCTACGTAACACAGGGACAACTGAAAAGACTGCAAAGTGTCATGATTTTGGATAAGTAAAATATGAAAGCACATACCTAATAAGTATTCCATGCCTTGAGCTGACTGAATTACTTCTGTGCACACAGAACTACTACTGATTCCATTTAAGGTATCATTGGCCTTCTTAATGACCTACAAAGAAATGAAATCACATCACCTTATGTAATCAGGAAAAGTCATTACAAATCAATTTACTATTAGTAGAAAACCCAACAGAAAGCCAGGAGGTGTGAAAACACATGACTGATTGATGTATGTAGATGACTATGCTGAAACAAATCTGAGAATTTAATTTTGACACTGAAGAACCAATCCTTCATTTTTTTTGGAAGAGGAAAAATAGCGGTTCTTTAGCTTAAATATTATTTTAACTTGGGCAGAGATAATGATATCATTTTGTTATGTCTTAAACACAGTGACAGAAGAGGGCACAGTAGTTAAGTGAGCTGTGTCTACTATCATAGATGGGAAAGAAGCCTCGCTTAAGATGTGTGACTTTCCACACAGCTTCTCTTTGCGCAAGGTCATCGAGGCAGAGCTCTCCGAGTCTATCCAAATGAACCCAGAAGGCAAGATATGTACACAAGGGGCATTTCCGTACGTGTGAACATCACGAAAGTGACAGACTCACCTCTAGGGCACTCCCCAGGCACCGCTGCCATTCATATGCATATCTCTCATTCTCCTGTGAATTTATAAAAAGAACTGGGTCAAACCAGCAAGCCTGGAATCCAATTTGTGACTTCTGCAATTCAGAGTACTGAAGACTTTCCTGTCTATGAAAATCACTCTAGTCCATGCGCAACTTATCTTTTGAACCCACTAGTGACAATTTTTAATTCCTGATAAGTGTAACTTCCAAGCACACGACTTGTAAATCTGAGGGAAATGTTCCTTCGTTGATTCCCTTTGTAAATGTTGCCTCATTTGTTCCACTAACAGCGGAAGCTTCTTTAAAGGCACTCACCATGTAGGTGTCTAGTACAAGGGCCAATATCAAACCACGGCCTCCTGCGCCATGGCTTCCTGTGTGTGCGTGTGCGTGTGTGTGACAGGGAGGGGGAGGAGGAGCGCTAAGAGTGTTGGCTGGAGGAGGAAGGCAGCATGGGACTAAGATGCTGTGAACATGAACAGTGAGAGGACCCAGGACATCTGTCCTTTCTCCTCTATTTTGACGCTTTACCATTCACTAAGATGATAAAGTCTACGTGCTCAAAAAGAACTCCCTGAAACACCTGCCTGCCTGTGAGGTCCAGGAATAATTCCAGTTTTAGGGTCACTAACTACTTTCAGTGATGCCACGTCTGGGAGGTATTTTCATCTGGGGCTAACGTCGCCATTCTCTCACTGTAATTATGTATTTTACGTCTGGTGCTTTGTGACGCTCTACCCCTGGTTCCCCGAGTGAAAGCTGCAAGCACTTTTGCTCAGGGCCCTCGGGGGCTCAGCCCCCTGTGGACGAGGAGCCTGCTCACCTCCACCTCTCCGGTCAGGTCTTTGTACTTGTCGCGGATGACGGGCAGGGCGGGCTTCTCGCTCAGTGTGTTGGAGCGGTCTCTGAAAGGCTGCTCCGGGGCCGGAGAAGGAGAAGAACGGCTTATTTCTTTATCACCAAGGCTCAGACTCCTCTTGTGCGATCCTGGGGGAAGTGGAGGGCACAAAGGTTCTGATTACTCAGCTTAGTCCAAGCGGAGGCTCTTCCTTGCTAACACGACCCTCTTCTCTTAGATGTTTGTGTCAGGAGGCGTTCACACTCCTCATTCAGCCTGTCTGGCAAGCTACATGTTGAACGCTTTCATTTGTTCTCTCTTGCTTGAGTTCCTTGCCTTTAATTTTCTCCATTACGCTTCTCCGATCTATCATAATTCTTCCATAATTCTAAGTGCGGAATCACTGGAGTCTGGAGGGCTAAAGGGTCTTTCTAAGTATCAGTGCATAAGAGGTGTGTTGCTTCTCCAGTCATCAGTTAGGGATTTGTACCGACTTCCTCCATCTCTCCCAGTCTAATGGAAATCAACGAGCCCTTCTGTCAGGATGCGATTAAAGCAAAAGGGGCAAACTTAAATGCCTTCAGAGGACAGGCAAGCAAAGTAAATGACTGAAGAAGGTCAGCTGGAGATGGAAGCGGTGGGGACTGTGACACTGGGGAGAGCACACCTCAGCTGTCAGAGGGGGATGTTGCTACTCAGCTCCAGCTGTCAAGAGGTGGGAATGTAGGCCTAGCACTGCCAGATACTGCAACTTTTCAAGAAAAGCTAGAGGGACTTCCCTGGTGGTCCAGTGCTTAAGACTCCACGCTCCCAATGCAAGGGGCTCGGGTTCGATCCCTGGTCAGGGAACTAAGATGCCACATGCCGCAGCTAAGCCCGCGCACTCTAGGGCCTGCGCACGGCAACTAGAGAGCCACAATGAAGACCCAGCACAGCCAGAAATAAATAAATGAATTAAATAAAAATAAGCTTACAAAAAAAAAAGAAGAAAGAAAAGCTAGAAATCCAGGTTATGAAGTGTCATGATTTCTATGTATCTGCAATTGCTTCACATATTAGAAAACCTTCCATGTGGGTCAATCAAAACAGGTCTGCAGGCTGGATCCAGATCCACAGCTACCACATTGCAGCCTCTGCATGAAAAGATATAGTCCATAGCCAGCGAACAAGACAGAACTAACTTGCCCACAAGGGGATCAAACCATCTCTCTGTCTTTTAACACGGCACACCTCTACCTCAAACAAGCAAATGAACAACAGACTGGGTGCTATGCTTATTTTTAGCCCCAAAAGCAGTTATCTGAGGGATACTGGTTTAATTTCAGTTCAGTCTCAGGGAAACCTTCTTTTATAGCTATCTGTCATAGACTCTGATTTTAAACACTGGAAAATCTATTTCCTGCTATCCCAGGGACCAACTTCTTATTCTAAGAACGAACATCTAACACTGCAGAGGAAGAAACCATGACGTAAAATCTATGTTGGAAGCCACTCACCTTGAACGGAAAGGTCAAAGGTTGCCAGCTCACTTTTGATCATTTCTTCACTGGATTTCATTTTGCCTTGTGAATTGGCCACTAAAAAGTCAAATTTGCTGATTTTGGGCTTTTCGCTTTGAAACTCTCCAAAGTCATCTGCACATTCTTTGGGGGTGTCGTGAGAAGCGCTGCTGGAGGCTGGGCTTGGGCACGTGGCCTCTTGGCTCCGTTCAGCCGCAGGCAGGTCCTGTCTGGTGAAATCCCTGTAGTCCCCGCTTTTATACTCCTTTTGCTCGCTGGCCTGTGGCATCACATCTTTAAAACTGGCAAAAGCTGGAAAGGTCGTCTCTGGAGGAGCATCCTCGCTTGTGAAGGCTGTGACTTTGGAGAGAGATGTCATGGGGAGGTTTTCGGTACTGCCGAATGAAGTGTCTTTCTTTTGAAGGGCCGAGGCAGCTGCGGAGGCTCCGCTTCCTGCTGAGAGGACAAATGGAGAGAGTTTTCTGCCCTGAGAGGCACCATCCCTGTCTGAACAGTCATAGCTCGTGAGTGTGCTCACTGCAAAACTGCTACTGTAGGTTCCAAAAGCAGCACATTTTAAGTCCTCTATATCTGAAAGGGAAATAAGACCCCACAATTAGAGGCAAGCTCACCATTTAGGCAAAATGCCCTAAGCTCTGCAGAAGCAAAATGTCTCGCACTTTTGATTCGTTTTACGCGATGCTGGAGTTAACTAAATTTAGAGCTTGTACTAAAATTAAAGAAGCTGGGCTGTAAAATCTGATCTTGAAAAACCCACATTAGCCTTGAGTCGGCATTTATATTTAGTAACAAAGAGCCACCTTCTTTGGATAGTACAATTCCTAAAAAAAGATAGGGGGGTCATCCACCAATGTATATACAGTTTGATATAAGAATAGGGTCATTTAATAAAATGTCCGTTCACTTATGAACTTTAAAATGTATTTACAATATTCCCTGCCTAAAACAAGTCTCTTTCGTTCTGACTTTGTTGGAAAATGTTCCTTTATAACATGGTCATATGAAATGTACATGACAAACTAATTAAAAATTGACAATATCCCGAAACTAAAGTAAAAATAATGTTATTTAACTTTTAATCAGTTATCAGAAGTTTCTGTCTAGGCAAGGCCAAATATGAGACTTTAATTAAGCAGTTACTTACCTAGTTGTTATTTTGGTCAATATGGACGTCATATTGCTGTGATGGAGTATGAGGAAAGAAAAATCAGTCTAAACTACTTAAAGCCCTAAAAAAATAGAATCAAAGGTCTGGGTCCTCTTGGGCTCCTGTTTCTCCTTCAACTATGTGTAACCCCCTCATTTAAAAAAAAAAAAAAGGAAAAGAAAAGAAATGCTGGGGCAGAAGACTCATTTTACATGCTTAATATATCTTTAAATAATTTAAGAGATGGCACAAAACAGCAGAAAGAATGTAGGTTTTTGATTCAGACAGACCTGGGTTCAACTCCCAGCTCTGCCACCTACCACTTGTGTGACACTAGGCAAGCTATTTAACATCTCTTAACCTCGGTTTGCTTATCTGTAAAAAGAGAAGACCATGCACTTGGAAGGGCTGTGTTATGACATTAATAACATGTGTGAAGGGCCCAGCCCAGCGCCTGGTGAGCAACACAGCAATCACTATACAGCACAGTCGCCACCAGCCTCAATGTGATATTTAGTTGCCTGCCTTAGGGCCTAAAATAGAATTGTTTCAAAGAAAAAATGAAAAGTCAACCCATCACTTTAGTGGTCTTAGTAGGGAAAATTTCTTGCTCATTTTCATAAAGCAAAACCAGCTGACGCTGAGTAACACTGGTGTGGAGAAGCAACTTTCCAGCAGTGCTGTCCGTTCAGTCTGGCTGAGAGGTGTTTGGTCTCATTTTGGTCACTGTATACCAGGTAAGAAGGCCAAATGCAAGACTCCCTCTCTGACAACCACAAACATGGCTTAAAGGAAAATGCTCAAAAGTTCTGTGACCCAGATTTTCATAACTCAGTCAACAGGTAAAACAACACTGGGCTTCTTCATCTCTCTTACACAGCAATGTTGCATAGTTTATGAGAAGGAAGGGATTCCTGACATTGCTCCTCTAACAGTGCACCCCAAATAGCTCTCTGTCTCTCAACCCTATTAGGAAAAGGGCACTAACTTAATAGTAAAAATGGAAAACCCGAGATTTACAGAAAGGCCAACCAGTGAAAAGCAGATAAGTGCCACAGAACAGTAGTATATTTTAAAACTCTGTAGTGCAAATGGTACCCTTCAAATTTAGCTTATTAAACAGGAGGGGAAAAAAAGATTCGGGTGAAAAAGGTACAGTTTAGAATGAATGAAACAAGACTTTAGGCAGAACACCCTCTTAGTCTCTGGCTGTAGTGTTTATTTTCCCCACTATTTAAAGGGATCAGAAGATGCCCTGACTCGAAGTGAAATTCAATCAGGAGGCAGATGCAGTTAAACACAAGATGAGTGAGTCTTCAAGGGGTACATTCAGAAGAATGTGTCAGAACATGAATTTTTTATTATTACATCCTACCAGAAAGCTCTCTGAAGAAGCTGTATTGTGAACTACTCCCAGAATCTCATCTACTAAAAAGGGTAGCAATTTTCCTAGAGACCAAAGATAAATTTAATAAAAAGTTAAGCTCTTGTTCAAACATTACAACTAAGTTGCTATGGTAATAAAAAAGACCCTTTTGTGCAATTATGCAGCAAGAAGAAACAAGTTTTCTTTTTTTTTTTAAACCAGAAATGATTGTAATATAATCAGGCAAAAGGCATTATAAGCAATAAGGGAATACCTTAGTTGAAGACCTTTTAAGTGTTTTTTATAACACTATAGGTCTTCAAGATGTTACTTTTATTAAGAATGATAAACATAACATTTTGCCTTTTGGAACAACTCAAAGAAATGACCAAATGAAAGACTAAAAAAGAAATATTTTATATTTTAAAAGATAATGAAGAGTAATGATACCGGATATATGAAAGTCAAGCCTCAAGGCTGATTTTTTAAATTTTACTTTTGCTTATTTACTAGCTATACAGTGTAAAAAAACAATTTACTAAAGTGCAATTCATTTGAACACATAAGGAAGTACTGCTATTACATAAGGAACATGAGAACACTGTATTCCTAAACCTTAGCATTTATAAGCAATATAAAAATACAGTTGTATTTCCTAGCATGGTGAATATTAGTTAACTGTTTTTTTTTTTTTTTTTTTAAGTAAACCTTGTTTTTAGAAAAACGTGGTGAATCAGTTCACTGGGGTAGGTTAAACCAAGAAAATTCCTTATTTCCCATGTTAACAGTTCTATGTTTTCTAAGCAGTCAAACGATATGTATTATTGTACGATGGTCTTAAAAATAGTAAAGATTCTATAAGAGCCACAACATCAGTGATGGAAAAAATAATACGGAATAACCCACATTTTATTTCGCAATCACTGAAATTACTGTAGGTGGGTTTTCAATTTGATAGCTGAATTCTGAAAATTGCAAGAGAAAAAGGAAAAGAAAACAGAATGAATGCAATAAAAGGAACAGAGAATCACTGCTGTATTTCTGATTCTACTGGAAAACTCTTAGGCTGTGCTCAGTTGAAGTGCAATTGCACACAGATAATGTGCCAAATTGTGTGCCTTAATATATGTATTTGTTTGCAACCAGGAATGTCCTGTTACTAAGGCCAAAGGAATAAACTATGCAATCTGCTTTCCATCATGGGTCTCAAATTAAGACATAGATTTCTTGCTTACACTGGCAAGTAACCCTATCAGTCTCTTCCATAACCTCTATTCACATCCCTTCTGCATGGATGTTGTACATGAAAACAAGGTATTTCTTGGAACAAAGAATGTCAGCTGCTGCTACAGGACACAGAAGGCCATACCGATTCCCACGGATCTTTTCTAAAGCTGTAAGCATATGTGCCCAGGTGATTAAGAGTTACTGGCTTTTGAGAAAGGGGTTTAGAAAAAGAAAAGAGATACATGTGCAAATTCCACTGTTCCCTAGTGTTTTATATAGCAATTAAATTGTTCATTGGCCTAAGGAATAAACAGCTTTTAATTTCCAATACTGATTTAATCCAAATTCCATTTTACCAAAGCAAATCATGAAATATTTATAAACTTAAACTTCTTTCCATTCCTGGCCTTATTCTACTTCTAAAGTCAGTCATATTTACATTCCCTATTAACTACAGAACCTGGCCCGACTGTGTCCTCTAAGTATCAAACACCCTGACAGGTGTTGCTGAAGAAAACAGGAATGAAAGTGATCATAGTGTAAGAATGACAGGCCATAAAATGTTGCTGTATAATCGCCTTCCAGTGTTTTCTAACCTGCATAGAAACCTCCCATTCTTCATGTGTACTTAACTCATATAAATCTATAGTTGAAATGTTGTCAGGCTATCAGTAAGCACCTGCAGGTTTCTGGGTCAGTGCTTTAAGTTCAATAAAGAAAAGTGGCAATCTTGTGGATATTTTCAGTCCAGAGGAGGCTGGAAGGCCACAGAATGGTGCCAAGACATACAGTGGGACATGGTCATCATTAAAAATCCCACAGAAAAAAATCAAGTGAGCACAAAAGGTGGCAATTACGACGAGGGCCTTGTGACCATGCAAGGGAGGGGGGAGCACTCAGGAGACCAGCCTATGCACATGACCCTACATAGCTAATGGGCCAACATTTTCCAAAACAACCTATGAAAAGCATTCAACTGATGGAAAAACAAAGCTGGAAGCAGCTCTTTAAATATTAAATTGGTTTGATTCTTTGAGTTATTTTAGGATTTAGCCCAGCTTCTTTGATATTGCCAGAATCCCCTTCATGTTCATTAGCTACTTTTAAAAATCAGCAGGGATTTTAATGTGAGAAATACAGTGACTGTAAAATATAACTACATTTGTATAATTTCGCAGGCACTGATGTGTGAAGTCAGGCACTAACCACATCTTACTTTACCTGGCATTGGGATAAACAAAATGGTGTTTTTTGATTTGTTGGAACTTATAGAATACAGCCTTCAAGTCTTTACTGAAAGCTTATAGTGTTACACGTATTATCAAAACTTCCTCCCTAAAAAGTAATATTACTCTGGAAACATTAATTGCTCAATTTGTGAATGTGATTATGTTTTATGCACAGGTATATTCATTTTCTGGAGCCTGCTTAAATACAGAAAGGAGTTAAAATAAAGCAGTCCCAGATTTACCAATATAGCACTAAACAATTCCACTGACAGAGGAATTCCTTAGCCAAAGCCACCACGAGACTGGCACCAGAACATTCTAAAAGAAGGGCAACTGATATTATCACTAGATGGAGGCTACACCAAAATCTCTTTCTTCCAAATTAGTTAATACACATCATAATTAAAACATAGTATGATTATACAAGGTTTCGCAAACCAAGTATTATTCACTTTCTAAAGCAATACGCTCTGGAAAACACGGTATTTTGAATGGCAGACCCAGCTTTTCTTAGTGTTAATCTAAATCCCAATACGCAACTTTTCTTTTTTCTCAAATGGCATAGTTCAGATACTGTAAGTAATCTCTCAGGAATCCTATTCAAAATCCTCACCTTCAATGGTTTAATTTCCTTTCTGACTCAAACTTTTAAAAATAACAAAGAACCAAAGCATCAAAATATAAGGAAAAAAATTTAAACCATGGAAACAACTCCCTTTTCCCAAGGTTTTTCATTATTATTATACTCTAAAATGGAAAGAAATGTCCAAATTTGGCCTACTCTTGCAGCTAACTTTTGTGGGTCTTTCTAAAAATTGTTTTCTTAAAAATGAAAAGAGTTAAGAACTTGCTTTACGGACTAAGTTAAAAAAGACCAAGGGTGGCTTCGTACTACATTCTGAAGTTGGAAAGATAACAAGTTGGAAAGATAACATGCTCTACAATTAGTGGATGAAGTGCCCAACTTCAAACGCAAATCAAATTCAGTCCTGGAGACTCCCTGGTATTAACAATGAACACTTTTCATTACAGAGATTATCAATCTAAATTCAGTTTACATTTACTCTGCTCAGAAGTTCATCTCAATACCATTCGATAATTTATTTTAAATTAAATTTATATATACCTAGTTATTAATAGACATGGCCCTTTCCCCAACACTAAGCTCTCAGGTCTTCCCCTTCTCTTCACAGTATAAGTCCTAGTGGGAGACAGGCTCTGTGATGTTTACTAAGTAATAAAATCTTCACTAGAAGTAAGGAATAAAATTTCTCTCTATTACATAAAGTAATGTAAGGTTTACACTTATCTTTTAAAATGTTTTAACTTATATTTTAATCCAGTGCCATGTTAAAAATTTATAACAGTGGAATTGTAAGGGGAAAAGGCTAAAATGTACCAATACTTTCTTAGGAGAAAGGTATTTGAAGAAACAAAATAAACAAAAGGGAAAAAGCCCTCTAACCACAGGAGGGTTTAAACTTGATACTGACCAGGTATTTTTTTGGTCTAACCCTGGAAAAGTACAAATTACACACATCCCCACACTTTCAAAATGTGTGAAAGAATTATTTATTAACGTTAAGACTTACAGATCACAAAAGAGAGTGGTACAGAAGAGCTGGGAAAAAAGTCATCAGAATAAGCATGCAGATCGGTATTTGCAGAGGAATATACCAAAGCAAGTTTGAAAAGGCACATTCACACAGAAAATGTCTAAATTGAAAAAAAAGACATCAGAAAAGCAGCCAAAAAAATAATAATAAAGCGCTGATTAAAATACAAAGATTTTCAATGTCAAAGAAGAGCTACTTTACAGGTAGGTAGGTAGGTAGGTAGGTAGGTAGCTACAGAAGCCTTGCTAACCCTTTGAGAGTGTCACAAATGAGGGTCAGCTCTTGCTGCCAACGAAACCAGATGATCTTAATGACTGCACATCAAGATGCTTTAGTGCTGATAGGTTCAATTTAGAGGGGGGACAAAAGCAGCCTAGTTGAAATTATATGCAGCAAGGGCTCAAAGGGTTAAATGTAATAATACGCAGAAAAATCAGGCAATGTTATTAGTATTATCTACCTTCCATACAAAGAATTATAGCAAGAGTTAAAAGAGACAGTATTCCCTTCAGAGTCAAGTTAGGGTTTCTAAACAGGATTAAGGTCCAGAGATGATAATCTACTACGTTTTATTCTCTCTTCATCAGCCCACTTCTTATTTCTCCAACAAAAAGTACCTTTAACCCTCAAACTAAGAGAGCAAGAGATACTGTGCGTCAACATGAGGATAAAGAAAAACCAAGTTGCACTGGAGAAGTCCCTGCCATTTACCCTCTCCAATACATTCACGCAGCAGTTTTGCTCAAGAACGATATAGCTCATTGGTCAGACATCAACCCCTTTTAACAACCACTCTAAAGGGATACTGCTCCTTTCGGACAGGAGGTTTACAGATCAAAAGGAGGGAACAATCCTCTTTTAAGAATATCCTCAAACTGAAGAAACTTGGCTTGAACATTACAGGTTCCAAGCTGGGAATGTTCCAAACATACATAAAAGGACATAAGCACAGATTATTTTAACAGGTCAATGAGAACAAGCTCAGTCACGAAACCAATCTTCCCTCCCCAAATGGAAAAAAAAAAAAAAAAGAAAAGACACCCTCCCAAACGCAAATTAGACTCGTCTCACAAAGAAATCTAGTTTGGCACTGTGAAAGAATATAGATTCACTTTCAGAAAAATAGCTTCTAATTAATAACTTCAGAGTCCAAAAGGCTAGTATACATGTTATGAGATTTTAAAATAAAAAGCCAATATTATTGTTCAGAAAATGGAGCACTTTGCAACCAACTGCTGTAGCTCAAGCAGCTCATACAAAAAAGAAACAAAATCACTCTAGCAAACAAACAGCGGCAAAAAAAAAAAAAAAAGGAAAACATTTGAAGAAGGGTACATTAAAAAAAGAAGTAGACAGTCAGGGGCACAAGGAGCCCGCAGACAGCCCACTGTACTTGGCAAGTAGCCCGTGGAACACGTCACTCCTGCGATACCTTGCTCCCAATTCAGCACCCTGTTTAAGAAGACCTCTAACATCTCAATAGCCAAAGGACGAATGCAATTTTGTTTTCTGACTTACCAAATTGATATATGCAAAAGCCGCCATACTTTACTATTTCTTCCTGAATCTGTAAACTTGGGAGTGTCTTATGTGTCCCTCTCTAGTTAAACGACAATGAACCCTTTGTATGCATAATGCATTTTCTGGAATAATACAGTAATGCTGAGATATTTCTCATTATTAAAGGCCACAAAATAGGTTTATCTTTCTATATACATATCAAAGAACAAAACAAAATAAAAACTAGGACACTTGGGAATCTAGTTTTTCTGACAGGAAGTTGGACTAGAGAATCAACTACTACACGTAAATCCATATGGAATTTAAAGAGGGCTCTCTTCTAAGATGTTTTCAAACATTTTACGAGAAAGTTAGTAGTTACCCTATCTACCGTCTACAGTTGTGTTACAATTTACTACTTCCAGTAATAGCGTTAACACTGAAAACCGTACCTCAATTCCACTAACAACTCCTGCCCTCCTCCTTGCCAGACCCTGGCACACAGGGCATCCAGATACAAGCTCTTGCCCTCTTCTTCTCTTGTAGGGATGTGGCAAAACTGCAGTACAACTGGCTAGACATTTTTACTTCCTTGGCCCAACAAGAGTCAGTTTCTATAAACCAAACAGAATACTCTATTGGCAGCTGCCAAATATACCCAAGAGAAGAAAAAAGGAGAAGGAAACATTGACTTCACTCACAGAAATGGAGGAACGTTACTGACACTGCAAAAGTCTTATAAAATTTCTGGCAATGTGTGGCTCATTCAGCAGTGGATTTTGATGTGCCTCAGACACCAAGTTGGTGTTAGATTTCAAACGCAAAAATATTTTAGTTATCCAATCTAAGTTTCATTGTATTCATGGTATCCACATATCCAAGCATCCATAGAATCCAATTCAACACTGCTTTAAGGGGACTGGCAATGAAGAGGTTAATTATTAGACATTCATAAGGGTTAAGAGCCAGAGCCTTCCTCTTCTGTAAATCAACACCCACAGAACCATCTCTGAAATCTCTATCACCATCACCAGAGCAATCTCACCAATTCCTCACCTGCAGCAGGAGGATGCTGGCCACTAACTGTGGGTAAATCCAAAGAGCTATCAGACATGCCATGCTTAAGATCTCCTCCCACATCAGCCAGTTTCATGTCAAACTGAACAGAGAGTGCGTCTTCAGAGTCCTCCTTGCCAACACTGCTGCCACCAATGGAAGGGAGATCCAAGGACTTCACCGAAGCAGAGTCTTCTTTGGTGTGTCTGAAAGCTGCTGCTTTCTCTCCCAGGGATCTGTCCGAGTTCATGGAAGAAAATTTACTGGAGTGGAAGTCAGCAAAATCATCATCACTCTTTCCTGAGGGAGTGTTATCTTTCAGCTCTTCAACACCTAGTCCCGATCCTTCCAGAGAGAGTTGTTTGAAGACATCGTATTTGGTAGACGCAGCGGCAGAGTTCTGTCCATTCTTCACTGTGCTGCTCGTGCTGCTGCTTAGAGGAACAGGACTACTTTCCTCTTTAAGGGCCTCATATTTGTCATCTGCCTTTTGCTCAGATGAAATAGAACTATTACTGAAAGCCATAAAATCTGCAAAGTCATCCTGCTCCCCAACAGATGCTGGACTAGAATATTCCCCAAAAAGGTTGAATTCTCCAAAATCATCAGCCAAACTAGAAGTTTTAGTTGACGCCAATGTCGTCATGGGTGCCGCAGATCCCGCTAGCTGGGGTCGTGAGGAAACAGATTTTGATGCACTAAATGCAGCTGAAAAGGACAATGGTTTCTCGCTGCTGCAAGTAACTGAGGAAAACATATCTAGGTCTGCTAAGTTCAGAGGATTTTTCACTTGTGTTTGTGGTTTCTGTTGGATAGCTCCTGAGGGGAAGGCTGCCGGAAAAGGTTTGTCTTTTGCTGGTGGCTCTAGTGGTGAGATACTATCGGCG
This sequence comes from Balaenoptera physalus, assembly GCF_965194825.1. Classification (NCBI taxonomy): domain Eukaryota; kingdom Metazoa; phylum Chordata; class Mammalia; order Artiodactyla; family Balaenopteridae; genus Balaenoptera; species Balaenoptera physalus. The sequence goes on from NC_138901.1 coordinate 43,253,336, forward strand.
GTTTTAAAATCGGTGAAACCATCATCATTTCCCGCAGATCTGAATTCTGCAAAGTTTTCTCCTGAAACAAAAAACACAACCAAATACAAAAGAATGCTGAGCTGAAAATCCCATGATCCATATTAAAGTACAAGCATATTACAGACTTTTCCCTCACTGGCTTCACGTTATTTAACCATAGTTTAATAATATCCCTACCAGGGGCTTCCCTGGTGGCGCAGTGGTTGAGAGTCTGCCTGTCAATGCAGGGGACGCGGGTTCGAGCCCTGGTCTGGGAAGATCCCACATGCCGCGGAGCAACTAGGCCCGTGAGCCACAATTACTGAGCCTGCGCGTCTGGAGCCTGTGCTCCGCAACAAGAGAGGCCGCAATAATGAAAGGCCCGCGCACCGCGATGAAGAGTGGCCCCCACTTGCCGCAACTAGAGAAAGCCCTCGCACAGAAACGAAGACCCAACACAGCCATAAATAAATAAATAAATAAATAAATAAATAAAAATTGTATAACTTAAAAATAATAATAATAATAATAATAATAATAATAATATCCCTACCAAATATCCCTTTTGTTTCCACACTGAAGGCTAGTGATAGGGAAATAAATAAAAATCAAACTGAGCACATGTATCACACAATTTTCATTTGCTCATTTCAGTGTGATATGATATGTGACATGATATGTCTGTGCCAGAGCCTTCAGTTGTCCAAAAGCATTGCTCTAAGGATGTTTTCTCACTCTTTCTAGCCAGCCAAGCATACAGGAGAATAAGAAATAGGCGCCGGACAGTGGTTGAGAATCCGCCTGCCAGTGCAGGGGACACGGGTTCGAGCCCTGGTCCGGGAAGATCCCACATGCTGGGGAGCAACTAAGCCCGTCTGCCACAACTACTGAGCCTGCGCTCTAAGCCCATGAGCCACAACTACTGGGCCCGCACGCCACAACTACTGGAGCCCGCACGCCACAACTACTGAAGCCCGTGCACCTACAGCCTGTGCTCTGCAACAAAGAGAAGCCACCACAATGAGAAGCACTTGCACCGCAACGAAGAGTAGCCCCCGCTCGCCGCAACTAGGGAAAGCCTGTGCTCAGCAACGAAGACCCAACGCAGCCAAAAATAAATAAATTAAATAAATAAATTAAAAAAAAAAAAAAGGAAATAGGCGCTGGAGGTTCCTGAAGAGAGGCATATTAAAATACATAGTGGCCCTTTAAAGATAAAATGTGTTACATGGTGATCAATCAGAAAAAAAATATCACAGGTACCAATGAAGTATTATGAAAAATGCTGCATCTAATATTTAGGATGTACAAGACTCTGCTCAACTAGGCACTTAAGCTTATGGTTAGATACTACGTGGTTTTGCTCAAGTATATTGAGGCATTAACTTGAAGGGATTTGATGAAAAATTCTGAAAAGGCATCTGCTTATTTGCAACGCATTCTTGCTAAGGGCACATTATAAAGTAGTTCCCTCCACACTTTCCAACAAATAAGCTGAATCTTACAAAAAAAATCCATGAGTAGTTGGGCTCTTCTTGAAATCAGCAATCTCACTGTACCAATCAGCACTTATTCTTATTTATTACAATTCAGAGGGATTTGAATACCAATTCCATTATTAAAAATTTTGAGGGGACTTCCCTGGTGTTGCAGTGGTTAAGAATCCGCCTGCTAATGCAGGGACACAGGTTCGAGCCCTGGTCCAGGAAGATCCCACAGGCCGTGGAGCAACTAAGCCCGTGTGCCACAACTACTGAAGCCCGCACACCTAGAGCCCGTGCTCCGCAACAACAGAAGCCACCGCAATGAGAAGCCTGCGCACCGCAACAAAGAGTAGCCCCTGCTCGCCGCAACTAGAGAAAACCCACGCACAGCAATGAAGACCCAACACAGCCAAAAATAAATAAATAAATAAATAATAAATTTTTAAAAAAATTTTGAGGGTCGGATTTAAACTTTAGTTTATATTGTGCTACTCTGAGGATGGGGTTACTGGCAGCATTTTTTAAATTATTTTTTTAGTTAGAGAAAATAGGTACTAAGGTATTTCTCATAAATAATTAAATAGACGCAGTTAAGATACTGATAAAAATCTGGGCCCATGGTTCTTAATAGGGTTTCTATTCTTTATTATCACAATAATGTTATCACTCATAGGCATGAGGTTAGGACACAGATGATCTCAGTTTTCGAATAGTGCCTGAAGGTCTTCCATAAAATCCACTAGGTTATACCAGATAATGAAAACCAGAGATAAACCAAATATAAATATAGCTATACTAACATCACTTATTATTTAAAAATATGAATGCCATTTCTGGAGAGTTATAAATTAAAACACAAGCTTTAATTTCTTCATCCATTTTTAAAAATTCTATTTTTCCCTAAAAATGAGATACAGAAGCATATGAACTATAAAAATGTGTGTAAAACCAAAATATAATTCTGCAAATTGTCACTAAAATAATACAGGCTTTAAATATATTGTGCTTGTAACATGATATATACTTTGATACATCATAAGAAAAAAGCATGGGGGCTTCCTTGGTGGCACAGTGGTTAAGAATCTGCCTGTCAGTGCAGGGGACACAGGTTTGAGCCCTGGTCTGGGAAGATGCCGCAGAGCAACTGGGCCCGTGTACCACAACTACTGAGCCTGCGCTCTAGAGCTCGCGAACCACAACTACTGAGCCTGCGTGCCACAACTACTGAAGCCTGCATGCCTAGAGCCCATGCTCTGCAACAAGAGAAGCCACCACAATGAGAAGTCAGTGCACGGCAACGAGTAGCTCCCGCTCGCCGGAACTAGATAAAGCCCGCCTGAAGCAATGAAGACCCAACACAGCCAAAAATAAATAAAATTAAAAATAAATCTACAAAAAAAAAAAGAAAGAAAAAAGCATGGAAAATAATGGAAGCTTATTTTCCCCCTAATTTGAGCTACTTAACAAATTCACCAGCATAATTTATCAACGCAGAGAAATCTATTTAATATTAGGGAAATTTTAGAAAGAGAAGAACAGCAACATTCAGAATTTCTGTATTTTATGTTTTTATACATACCACTAATAAAACTAAAGTCAATTTCACAAATTGACAGGAGAAGCAGATGTAAAACTTTAAAAATCGCCCTAGAATTTTAGGCAAGTACATCACTGATAATATTTGTATTATTTGTGTAAATAAAAAGGTAATAAGCAGCCAATTTTGTCACAGCCTAAATTTTTGATGTGCTGCTTTAAAATGTCTGTGAAACTGACAAGTTTTGCTTGGTTATTTTGTAAAGGAAATCACCACAGCAAACTAAACTTACTGATGAATTGTAAACGTTTCCATTAGAAATGTAAGCTGGGTGAAAGGGTTAAAAAGAAATAAAAATGGGTGGGTTTACATGTTCAAAAACACAGGGGCTTTTTGGGCAAATAAATTAGTTGCAGACACTGGAAGCTTGCTTATCAGGAGGTACATTAAGCATATGACTTCATGGGTAGCTTTTCAGTCCACTTTTTTTTTTTTTTAAGTTTTAAAATTAATTAATTAATTTATTTTTGGCTGCGTTGGGTCTTCGTTGCTGCGCGGGCTTTCTCTAGTTGCGGCGAGCGGGGGCTACTCTTCGTAGTGATGCGCGGGCTTCTCATTGCGGTGGCTTCTCTTGTTGTGGAGCATGGGCTCTAGGCATGTGGGCTTCAGTAGTTGTGGCATGCAGCCTCAGTAGTTGTGGCTCACAGGCTCAGTAGTTGTGGTGCATGGGCTTAGTTGCTCTGCGGCATGTGGGATCTTCCCAGACCAGGGCTCGAACCCGTGTCCCCTGCATTGGCAGGCAGATTCTTAACCACTGTGCCACCAGGGAAGCCCTGTATTTTCAATGAGAGTAGAAAAAAATATATTCTCCTAAAATGAACAAAGTTGGCATCTCTCCCTGGAAAGCCGTAAAGGTAAGACAGGAATGAAAGCAAGCACACAACAATGGCAACAACCATCTGGGATTCTGTTCGTAAAGTACTGCAAAAGCAGGGCTAAGATGTGCTGCTTACATTTTGGTGGCACCATGGTGTTTCCCAGGAATAACATACATATCATACGATCACTAATACCAGAGTATATAAAGAACCCTGATATTAAACCATGCTCTTTACTCCAAACTTGCCTTGGCCCAAGAGTTGATAAAAGCATTGCTAGGAGTAAATGCCAAATTAACAAACCAGAAGTTCCTCTGGGGTTTATTTTGGTACTCCTAGTACCTAATACAGGCACTGAGGAAGAAAGTTATTACATCCTAAAGGCTTGAATGAAACACAAGGAAACATTTCTAGAACCTAAGAGCTGTAAAAGATTGAATATTTCTAGAGATATTTAAGCAGTACACTTTCTACTTTAACTTTCACACATACACCTTACCTTTCCTGTAATTTCCCCCCACCTCCCCACGCCCTCCCCATTGCTCGGAGAAAAGGGTTAGAACAAATGACTGTGGAAAGATGTTCCAAATTTGATTGTCCAATACAGAGAGGTAGAGTGTGGTACTGTTCCCAGGAAGAACTCCTCAGTAGAGGATACAAATTTCACAGCATGCGCGGTTAAGCTTTGAAGGACATCATTTGACCTATGGATTATCTAAATCCTACACATCAGGTTTCTAGTAGGATTTAGCCACAAATATGACTTTACATATATGGCTCTCAAATTATCATTCTACATTCCTTTCTACTCTATTTAAGCCCTTCTATCAAAGGTAGGAACCACACAGGCACACAAAGCCCTCTCACTTCTTCTCATTAAATTACAGCCAATTTTGAAAATCTTGAGACGTAGAAGACTGGTTGCTGCCTTGCGCGCAGTCCACAGATTGCTGCACTGCCAACAGGTCAAGTCTTGTTTTGAGCGTTAAAATAACCGAAAGTGGTCACAGGAGTCTAACTTGGCTTGAAGGCTTCCAGTGAAAGGGAATGCACTATCTTAAAAGGAAATTGCGTTGATGTGGGGTTTGCCCTAAATTTTAGAAAATAATTTTTCTAAATTATCTGTTATTTTATTATCTAATAACTGAACCACATTTTTCTTTCTTGTAATTTCCAGAGCTACAAAACGAAACAAAAACAACCACACACAGTAAAATAAAAGAATGTTTGGGATGCTACTGAAAGAACCATAAAAATCTCTTATTAAAAATTGAAATAATTTATCCATTTAAGGAAACAAAAACTTACCTAAAGATTTACTCTCTGCTGTCTGTTCAAGTTCTCTGAAAGCACTATATTTATCACCAGGCTCTATGATGAAAAGACAGAAGCCCAATTAAGGTTAGGAACCTTAAGATCACAGCTCAAGGACATTCACCATAAAAGGTCACCACTAAAGACAAAAATTTACATTCATAGGTTCATGAATTTATGAACTGTTTTTACCTCCAAATGGAACAGTATTTTCAGAGGACTTGTCAGCTGCAATTCCTTTAAACACAGCATATTTATCCACTGAAGCTGATCCTTTAGTTCCAGGAAGTGGCATCAACAAAGAAGGGGCACTAAAAGGGAAAAAGAAATACTTCTTAATGACTAGAACATTGTCTCCTTACTCTGTCATCAAGGAAGAGCTTAGAATTAAAATGGCACACAGATACCTAGTTAAAACTCATGGCTCCATGCTTTAAAAGTTAGAAACTATATATGTACACCACAAATGACAAAAAAAACAACATCCTTTTCCTTGAAAAAAAATATATTGAAACAACACTCAAGCAATAATTCTTTTCTTGATTATGTGAAGAGGAGTCAGATCCACGCTGACCATCTAATCATCTTTAAGCCATAAGAACCACTGGAATGGCATTAGAAATAGATTATTACAGAATGATGACGTCCTGTAATTTTAAATTTAGGTCCATAAAACTGTGAAAGTGAACTGCTCCAAGTACGTATACCCAATATTTTAAAGTAAATTATGTTAACCTTAATATAAATTATTCTCTAAAATGGGTTCAGAATGCAGAGGTGGAATAGTTAAGATAAAAATCTATTTATGAAATGCTGTTCAAGCCAAGATGTAAATTGTCCTTCTTTTGATCACACTGCATTGCTTACTGGCAGAAGTTCCCACATCTGATAAGCAGGAGTAGAGTTAATATAATTTGCATTTTTACAAGGATCACATCAGCAGTTCCAGAAGCTATCTTTGCAGCAAAACAACAATCACTTCAAAATTAGATAAAGATACTTTTGCCTGTGGTCACATTTCCCTGCTGGATGGAAAAATAGTGTAATGAGTAGTATCTGTGTGGGTAATTCTTGGGCGGCTTAAACACAGACTATAAAAGCACTGCCTTTTTTTTTTTTTTTCCCTTATCAGACCCAGGCAGCTCCCTGGAAGAACCACCTTTACATATGAATGACTACATTCCACTACTAGTTTGTGTCATTCAATACCATACACACAAGTTATATAAATGGATTTCCATTGAGTTCTTTGCCCTGGAGCAAAAATTTTCTACAGTCATTTAAATCTTCTTATCAGTGGCCTACAAGCAAGGTAAAAACCCTGCTCTTGCACATGCATGCTAATGGGCGTCTGCAGTGCCTGGAGGACTTAGTGCTATCAAATGTTATAATTTCACACCAATACCAAACAGCTGCTACATATTTGATCTGGACAAATAGGTCACTGTTCATACAGTATAGGTGGATTTCTAAAGTTCCATAAGTAATTAAACTATAACACACTGAACAGAATGTTATATAGGAATAAAGGTAATTAATGTCTTAGGAAAAAACCACAAAGTTGAATGATCTATTTGTTTTTTCATGATCGCCAACGTTAGCTATAGCCCTTTAAAGTCCATGGTAAAATCTTCTACTAAATATGACATTTATTTGAATGTTATTAATTTAAAAATTATTTTCAGAATTGGGAAAAAACCAGAGGATCTTCAGAGTAATGTAGTACTGCTGAGTGAAGTCAACAAAATAAAATTCCATTCAAAAAACGCTATGACTCAGACTATAATTTTATGCATATTACAAAGGAAGAATTCATTCCAGTTCTTTCCTTAAAGTTTTTATTAAATTAAAAAAAACCGTAATCACCATGAAAGTTTTTATGCCAGTTATATAAAGTAGTTATCTGTTCCAAACATGCAAATGGTTATTTCTACTGTTTAATACTAACGAAAGGTACTCAGTGAGAGAGGCATACTGTTTTAAAATTTAAGAACCTGCATTCTATTTAAAGATGAGACTTTAGAGAATTTGGCCACAAAAAAGTGCTTTGCTTTTTCTCTAGTGTATCATTTGTGTTTTACAGTTACTTCACGTGGCTGTGGTAGGTGACTTTACTTAGTTGCTCAACCTGCTAAATACACCCATTTAAAAAGCAAAGAAAATAAACCAACTCAAAACTCCTACGCCTTAATCCTTTTTGAACTATTCTATCGCCAGCGCCCCATGACCGCTTTGTTTATCATACGAGGCTCCCCAGTGCCCAGCACACGGGAGGTATTTTCTGAATGGATAAATGAATGATGTTGCTCCCTTCCAGATGCCCTTTCATGCCAGCTCAGGTGCTATTCCTCCTTTGACTTTGACATTCAGTTCAACACCGAGTCCAACCAATTTCTCAGATACATACTTTTTGGTATCTGTAACTCTAAACCCAGGGTAACTCTCATAACCTCACAACAGGATTACCATGGAAGCTGCATTTATCCCATACCTAGTAGCAAAAATCACTTTCACCATGCCACTTATTTCTAAAATGCTTTACAGATTATGTCACAAATCATAAGGCATCCCATAACTGGTGCCTGCCCTTAACTAGTGTCATTTTTTCAGACTAACAATACTCTCCGCTCCAGCCTATTTTAACACCTTACTTGTCTTTTCATCTTCTCGAACAAATAATGTCCATTTTTGCTTAAAAATACTGCTCAAAGTGGTCTTACCTATTTATATCATGATTTAACAAATATCCTTTTAAAATAACTCACAATATGGAATACAGATCATCATAAACTAGGGAATTCATTATACATGAACACACAAGCACACCACTGAAGGAGCAATTCTAAGAGAGTTTTATTAGATAATATAAATATCCAGATAAAACTAACTATCTTTAGAGCAGAAACTGTGCTTTTTGCTTCTGTATTTCTAGTGCCTACCCCAATGTCTGGCACACAGGAGATGCTATGTAAATGTTTCTGAATGAATAAAGAAACAATGAGTATGGATTCTTAGACATGAACGAAATGTTTTCATGCAAGGAAAGCACAGAAGTAGTCAAGCCAGAACTGAAGAAGAAAAATCTGCAAAGTATGGCTGTATATGAAAGTAAACTACTGTGTGGAGATAATGCCACACAAAATTGCTAATACCCCATATATCTCAGGTCTGGCCACCATCTTAAAACTTTCTATGCCCAAATTTTAATTTCATCTGCTGAAAGTTTTCTCCCTGAGGAATGAACCATCAATTTGTTAAATTCGGTTTGTAACCTTCATACTACAATATATTCATCCAACAAACCTTTATTAATTACATATCACAGGCTAAGTATTACATACAGAGACATGAAATACTGTCTTCAGGTACTTACAGCCTAGTGAGGGGAACAGTCAGGTAAACCAGTAATGGCAATTACGACACAGATATTCACAGGCTACCATGGCAGTAGAGAAGGAGAAGCCCTTAACTCATCTTAGAGGTGGGGACTGATGGAGTGGAGTTAGTAAATACTTCCTATAATGAACCGATTTTCGACATGGAACTAGAATTAACTATAGAGAGAATTTCAGATTGAAGAAAACAGAATGGAAAAGGCCAGAAGCTTGAAAGAGCATGGTCAGTTTGGTGGTTTACGTGTGGCTGGAGGTAAGCTGTGGAGAAATGGCAACAGTCAAGAGGGTTGGCAGGAGCCAGATCACACACGGCCTTTTCCCACGCCAAGCAGAGCTGACAGAGTTAATGGCGGTAAAGGAGAGAGAAGGGAGACAAAAACAGCATGTTTCTGATTAGGTGACTGGATATGGTGATCTAACAAATTTTTATTTAGCTTTGAGCAGGAAAACAATGAATCATTTTATGGAGGTAATTTGAGATGCCTTGGGTCATTCAGGTATGTTCTAGATAGCAGTAGAACATATCAATTTGTGCAGAGGAAGAGACCTGAGAAAGAAGTGTTATGTGTCTATCAGGTTAATACATGTGTGTGCTGGTATAGCGGGCTTGGAACTCCAGTACTTTACAGTCACACCCCACGTATGTTTCTTCTATGTGTCATTTACAAGTGTCTGATGTATTCTTAAAATCAGGAGAATAATTCTTTCCCTAATTTCTAATTCTCTATAATGCCTATCCCTTAGTTTTTCTTACAGTGTCTGCAGGAAGTGTTGACTAAGAAATAATCAATTGGTTAAAATAGAAAAGATGAATGAAACTGCACAAATAGGAACATAAGAGAAATGGAATATGTACCCTGACAAAAACAAGTTCCAAAAACAACCAAAGACATTCACATTGCTTACTCAAAGCCTCATGTGCTCTACTCGGTGGAAGAAGTATCTACTAAGTACTTTTAAAAAATGATGGAGATAGGCGCTTCAAGATGGCGGAAGAGTAAGATGTGGAGATCACCTTCCTCCCCACACCCCACAAATACATCAGAAATACATCTACACGTGGAACAACCCCTACAGAACACCTACTGAACGCTGGCAGAAGACCTCAGACCTCCCAAAAGGCAAGAAACTCCCCACGTACCTGGGTAGGGCAAAAGAAAGAAGAAAAAACAGAGACAAAAGAATACGGACAGGACCTGCACCAGTGGGAGGGAGCTGTGAAGGAGGAAAGGTTTCCACACACTAGGAAGCCCTTTCACTGGTGGAGAAGGGGGGTGGCGGAGGGGGGAAGCTTCAGAGCCGCAGAGGAGAGCGCAGCCACAGGGGTGCGGAGGGCAAAGCGGAGAGACTCCTGCACGGAGGATTGGCGCCGACCAGCACTCACCAGCCCGAGAGGCTTGTCTGCTCACCCGCTGGGGCGGGCAGGGGCTGGGAGCTGAGCATCTGGCTTCGGTCGGATCGCAGGGAGAGGACTGGGGATGGCGGCGTGAACACAGCCTGAAGGGGGCTCGTGTGCCACAGCTAGCCGGGAGGGAGTCTGGGAAAAGGTCTGGAACTGCCGAAGAGGCAAGAGACCATTGATTTGGGGTGTGCAAGGAGAGGGGATTCAGAGCACCACCTAAACGAGCTCCAGAGACGGGCGCGAGCCACAGCTATCAGTGCGGACCCCAGAGACGGGCAGGAGACGCTAAGGCTGCTGCTGCCGCCACCAAGAAGCCTGTGTGCGAGCACAGGTCACTCTCCACACCTCCCCTCCCGGGAGCCTGTGCAGCCCGCCACTGCCAGGGTCCCGTGATCCAGGGACAACTTCTCCAGGAGAACGCACGGCGCGCCTCAGGCTGGTGCAACATCACGCCGGCCTCTGCTGCCACAGGCTCACCCTGCATTCCGTGCCCCTCCCTCCCCCCCGGCCTGAGTGAGCCAGAGCCCCCGAAGCAGCTGCTCCTTTAAACCCGTCCTGTCTGAGAGAAGAACAGACGCCCTCAGGCGACCTACATGCAGAGGCGGGGCCAAATCCAAAGCTGAACCCCAGGAGCTGTGCGAACAAAGAAGAGAAAGGGAAATATCTCCCAGCAGCCTCAGGAGCAGCGGGTTAAATCTCCACAATCAACTTGATGTACCCTGCATCTGTGGAATACCTGAATAGACAAGGAATCATCCCAAATTGCGGAGGTGGACTTCGGGAGCAACGATATATATATTTTTTTCCCTTTTTCTCTTTTTGTCAATGTGTATGCGTATGCTTCTGTGTGTGATTTTGTCTGTATAGCTTTGCTTTTACCATTTGTCCTAGGGTTCTGTCTGTCCGTTTTTTTTGTTTTTTTTCTAGTATAGTTTTCAGCGCTTGCTATCATTGGTGGATTTGTTTTTTGGTTTGGTTGTTCTTTCTTTCTTTTTTAATTACTTAAAAAATATTTTTAATAATAATTTTTTTTTATTTTAATAACTTTATTTTATCTTTTTCTTTCTTTCTTTTTTTCTCCCTTTTATTCTGAGCCATGTGGATGACAGGCTCTTGGTGCTCCAGCCAGGTGTCAGGGCTGTGCCTCTGAGGTGGGAGAGCCAAGTTCAGGACATCGGTCCACAAGAGACCTCCCAGCTCCACGTAATATCAAACGGCGAAAATCTCCCAGAGATTTCCATCTCAACGCCAAGACGCAGCTCCACTCAACAACCAGCAAGCTACAGTGCTGGACACCCTATGCCAAACAACTAGCAAGACAGGAACACAACCCCATCCATTGGCAGAGAGGCTGCCTAAAATCATAATAAGGTCACAGATACCCCAAAACACACCACCAGACGTGGACCTGCCCACCAGAAAGACAAGATCCAGCCTCATCCACCAGAACACAGGCACTAGTCCCCTCCACCAGGAAGCCTACACAACCCACTGAAACAACCTTAGCCACTGGGGGGCAGACACCAAAAACAATGCGAACTACGAACCTGTAGCCTGCGAAAAGGAGACCCCAAACACAGTAAGTTAAGCAAAATGAGAAGACAAAGAAACACGCAGCAGATGAAGGAGCAAGGTAAAAACCCACCAGACCTAAGAAATGAAGAGGAAATAGGCAGTCTACCTGAAAAAGAATTCAGAATGATAGTAAAGATGAACCAAAATCTTGGAAATAGAATGGAGAAAATACAAGAAACATTTAACAAGGACCTAGAAGAACTAAAGAGCAAACAAACAATCATGAACAACACAATAAATGAAATTAAAAATACTCTAGGGCTTCCCTGGTGGCCCAGTGGTTGAGAATCTGCCTGCCAATGCAAGGAACACGGGTTTGAGCCCTGGTCTGGGAAGATCCCACATGCCGCGCAGCAACTAGGCCCATGAGCCACAACTACTGAGCCTGCGTGTCTGGAGCCTGTGCTCTGCAACAAGAGAGGCCGCAATAGTAAGAGGCCCGCGCACCGCAATGAAGACTGGCCCCCACTCGCCACAACTGGAGAAAGCCCTTGCACAGAAATGAAGACCCAACACAGCCAAAAATAAATAAATAATTAAAAAAAAAAAAGTCATTCTCCTACATACCACAATACCATTAAAAAAAAAAAAAAAACTCTAGATGGGATCAATAGCAGAATTACTGAGGCAGAAGAACCGAAAAGTGACCTGGCAGATAAAATAGTAGAAATAAGCACTGCAGAGCAGAATAAAGAAAAAAGAATGAAAAGAATTGAGGACAGTCTCAGAGATCTCTGGGACAATATTAAATGCACCAACATGCAAATTAGAGGGGTCCCAGAAGAAGAAGAGAAAAAGAAAGGGGCCGAGAAAGTATTTGAAGAGATTATACCTGAAAACTTCCCTAATATGGGAAAGGAAATAGTTAATAAAGTCCAGGAAGCACAGAGAGTCCCATACAGCATAAATCCAAGGAGAAACACGCCAAGACACATATTAAACTATCAAAAATTAAATACAAAGAAAAAATATTAAAAGCAGCAAGGGAAAAACAACAAATAACATACAAGGGAATCCCCATAAGGTTAACAGCTGATCTTTCAGCAGAAACTCTCCAAGCCAGAAGGGAGTGGCAGGACATATTTAAAGTGATGAAAGGGAAAAACCTACAACCAAGATTACTCTACCCAGCAAGGATCTCATTCAGATTCGAAGGAGAAATTAAAACCTTTACAGACAAGCAAAAGCTAAGAGAATTCAGCATCACCAAACCAGCTTTACAACAAATGCTAAAGGAACTTCTCTAGGCAGGAAACACAAGAGAAGGAAAAGACCTACAATAACAAACCCAAAACAATTAAGAAAATGGTAATAGGAACATACATATCGATAATTACCTTAAATGTAAATGGATTAAATGCTCCAACCAAAAGATACAGACTGGCGGAATGGATACAAAAACAAGACCCATATATATGCTGTCTACAAAGATCCACTTCAGACCTAGGGACACATACAGACTGAAAGTGAGGGGATGGAAAAAGATACTCCATGCGAATGGAAATCAAAAGAAAGTTGGAGTAGCAATTCTCATATCAGACAAAATAGACTTTAAAACAAAGACTATTACAAGAGACAAAGAAGGACACTACATAATGATCAAGGGATCAATCCAAGAAGATAGAACAATTGTAAATATTTATGCACCCAACACAGGAGCACCTCAATACATAAGGCAAGTACTAACAGCCATAAAAGGGGAAATTGACAGTGACACAACCATAGTAGGGGACTTTAACATGCCACTTTCACCAATGGACAGATCATCCAAAATGAAAATAAATAAGGAAACACAGCTTTAAATGATACATTAAACAACATGGACTTAACTGATATTTATAGGACATTCCATCCAAAAACAACAGAATACACTTTCTTCTCAAGTGCTCATGGAACATTCTCCAGGATAGATCATATCTTGGGTCACAAATCAAGCCTTGGTAAATTTAAGAAAATTGAAATCGTATCAAGTATCTTTTCTGACCACAACGCTATGAGACTAGATATCAATTACAGGAAAAAATCTGTAAAAAATACAAACACATGGAGGCTAAACAATACACTACTTAATAACCAAGAGATCACTGAAGAAATCAGAGAGGAAATCAAAAAATACCTAGAAACAAATGAAAATGAAAACACGACGACCCAAAACCTATGGGATGCAGCAAAAGCACTTCTAAGAGGGAAGTTTATAGCAATACAATCCTACCTTAAGAAACAAGAAGCACCTCAAATAAACAACCTAACCTTACAGCTAAAGCAATTAGAGATAGAAGAACAAAAAAACCCCAAAGTTAGCAGAAGAAAAGAAATCATAAAGATCAGATCAGAAATAAATGAAAAAGAAATGAAGGAAACTATAGCAAAGATAAATAAAACTAAAAGCTGGTTCTTTGAGAAGATAAACAAAATTGATAAACCATTAGCCAGACTCATCAAGAAAAAAAGGGAGAAGACTCAAATCAATAGAATTAGAAATGAAAAAGGAGAAGTAACAACTGACACTGCAGAAATACAAAGGATCATGAGAGATTACTACAAGCAACTATATGCCAATAAAACGCACAACCTGGAAGAAATGGACAAATTCTTAGAAATGCACAACCTTCCGAGACTGAACCAGGAAGAAATAGAAAATATGAACAGACCAATCACAAGCACTGAAATTGAAACTGTGATTAAAAATCTTCCAACAAACAAAAGCTCAGGACCAGATGGCTTCACAGGCGAATTTTATCAAACACTTAGACAAGAGCTAACACCTATCCTTCTCAAACTCTTCCAAAATATAGCAGAGGGAGGAACACTCCCAAACTCATTCTACGAGGCCACCATCACCCTGATACCAAAACCAGACAAAGAGGTCACAAAGAAAGAAAACTACAGGCCAATATCACTGGTGAACATAGATACAAAAATCCTCAACAAAATACTAGCAAACAGAATCCAAAAGCACATTAAAAGGATCATACACCATGATCAAGTGGGGTTTATCCCAGGAATGCAAGGATTCTTCAATATACGCAAATCAATCAATGTGATACACCATATTAACAAATTGAAGGAGAAAAACCATATGATCATCTCAATCAATGCAGAGAAAGCTTTCAACAAAATTCAACACCCATTTATGATAAAAGCCCTGCAGAAAGTAGGCATAGAGGGAACTTTCCTCAACATAACAAAGGCCATATATGAGAAACCCACAGCCAACATCATCCTCAATGGTGAAAAACTGAAAGCATTTACACTAAGATCAGGAACAAGACAAGGTTGCCCACTCTCACCACTATTATTCAACATAGTTTTGGAAGTTTTAGCCACAGCAATCGAGAAGAAAAAGAAATAGAAGGAATCCAAATAGGAAAAGAAGAAGTAAAGTTGTCACTGTTTGCAGATGACATGATACTATACATAGAGAATCCTAAAGATGCTAGAAGAAAACTACTAGAGCTGGGGCTTCCCTGGTGGCACAGCGGTTGACAGTCTGCCTGCCAGTGCAGGGGACACGGGTTTGAGCCCTGGTCTGGGAGGATCCCACATGCTGCGGAGCAACTAGGCCCGTGTGCCACAACTACTGAGCCTGTGCATCTGGAGCCTGTGCTCCGCAACAAGAGAGGCCGCGACAGTTAGAGGCCCACGCACTGCGATGAAGAGTGGCCCCCGCTTGCCACAACTAGAGAAAGCCCTTGCACAGAAACGAAGACCCAACACAGCCAAAAATAAATAAATAAATATATTTAAAAACTACTAGAGCTAATCAATGAATTTGGTAAAGTAGCAGGAGACAAAATTGATGCACAGAAATCTCTTGCATTCCTATACACTAATGATGAAAAATCTGAAAGTGAAATTAAGAAAACACTCCCATTTACCACTGAAACAAAAAGAATAAAATACCTAGGAATAAACCTACCTAAGGAGACAAAAGACCTGTATGCAGAAAATTATAAGACACTGATGAAAGAAATTAAAGATGATACAAATAGATGGAGAGATATACCATGTTCTTGGATTGGAAGAATCAACACTGTGAAGATGACTATACTACCCAAAGCAATCTACAGATTCAATGCAATCCCTAGCAAACTACCACTGGCATTTTTCACAGAACTAGAACAAAATATTTCACAATTTGTATGGAAACACAAAAGACTCCAAAGAGCCAAAGCAATCTTGAGAAAGAAAAACGGAGCTGGAGGAATCAGGCTCCTGGACTTCAGACTATACTACAAAGCTACAGTAATCAAGACAGTATGGTATGGCACAAAAACAGAGATATAGATCAATGGAACAGGATAGGAAGCCCAGAGATAAACCCACGCACATATGGTCACCTTATCTTTGATAAAGGAGGCAAGAATATACAATGGAGAAAAGACAGCCTCTTCAATAAGTGGTGCTGGGAAAACTGGACAGCTACATGTAAAAAAATGAAATTAGAACAGTCCCTAACACCATACACAAAAATAAACTCAAAATGGATTAAAGACCTAAATGTAAGGCCAGACACTATCAAACTCAGAGGAAAACATAGGCAGAACACTCTATGACATAAATCACAGCAAGATCCTTTTTGACCCAGCTCCTAGAGAAATGGAAATAAAAACAAACAAATGGGACCTAATGAAACTTAAAATCTTTTGCACAGCAAAGGAAACCATAAACAAGACCAAAAGACAACCCTTAGAATGGGAGAGAATATTTGCAAATGAAGCAACTGACCAAGGATTAATCTCGAAAATTTACAAGCAGCTCAATATCAAAAAACAAACAACCCAATCCAAAAATGGGCAGAAGACCTAAACAGACATTTCTCCAAAGAAGATACACAGATTGCCAACAAACACATGAAAGGATGATCAACATCATTAATCATTAGAGAAATGCAAATCAAAACTACAATGCAATATCATCTCATATTGGTCAGAATGGCCATCATCAAAAAATATACAAAGAATAAATGCTGGAGAGGGTGTGGAGAAAAGTGAACCCTCATACACTGTTGGTGGGAATGTAAATTGATATAGCCACTATGGTGAACAGTATGGAGGTTCCTTAAAAAACTAAAAATAGAACTACCATACGACCCAGCAATCCCACTACTGGGCATATACCCTGAGAAAACCATAATTCAACAAGAGTCATGTACCATAATGTTCGTTGCAGCTCTATTTACAATAGCCAGGACATGGAAGCAACCTAAGTGTCCATCGATAGTTGAATGGATAAAGAAGATGTGGCACATATATACAATGGAATATTACTCAGCTATAAAAAGAAACAAAATTGAGTTATTTGCAGTGAGGTGGATGGACCTAGAGTCTGTCATACAGAGTGAAGTAAGTCAGAAAGAGAAAAACAAATACCGTATGCTAACGCATACATATGGAATCTAAAGAAAAAAAAAAAGTCATGAAGAACCTAGGGGCAAGGTGGGAATAAAGATGCAGACGTACTAGAGAATGGCTTGAGGACACAGGGAGGGGGAAGGGTAAGCTGGGACAACGTGAGAAAGTGGTAGTGTATATATGGACATATATACACTACCAAATGTAAAATAGATAGCTAGTGAGAAGCAGTCGCATAGCACAGGGAGATCAGTTTGGTGCTTTGTGACCAGCTAGAAGGGTGGGATAGGGAGGGTGGGAGGGAGGGAGATGCAAGAGGGAAGAGATATGGGGATATATGTATATGTATAACTGATTCACTTTGTTATAAAGCAGAAACTAACACACCATTGTAAAGCAATTATACTCCAATAAAAATGTTAAAAAAAAAATAATGGAAAGGTGTTGACAACATACTGAATCACTTACTGTACCTAAAAGTTAAAACATTAGAAAACATTAGAAAAATGTTTACGCAACTGTCTATGCAAACAGACAAACAGAAACCTGAAGGCCTAAAAGCCACTATCTCAAACAGAAGAGCGACATGGATAAACAATCATATTTAGATCTCTAAATGATGATTTCTGTGGAAAAGCAATAGTATGTTATATTGCAAAATGTCAAATTATGTGCCCCTTCCTAAAAAGCTTTTCAGCAGTTGAAGACCTGGATCTAACATAAGAACATGAAGTCATGCCTGGCACAGGTGCACTCAGCTGTAATAAATCAGGTTTAGCACAAGCAAAAAGAAATATTGTTAAGCAGGTGTGTACTGGGAGGAAATGGTAGAAGCTGAAGTTTAAGGTGGACAAAGGGGAAGGAAGTTTGAAGAGTGAGTATGAATACACTAGGAATAACCAAGAAAGCATGAGAGTAAGGAGTCCTAATTCTCTTATTTATACTTAGGCTTCTCATTGTGGATGGTCTCTTTCTCAATTACTAAATAGAGTGTTAACTATATTCAACTCTTTTCTACCTGTTTCCGTGCTGAGAATTTGATTTTGAAGAAGCAGGCAACTCTTGGAAATCACTGAATGAGTCATCAAGTGATCCTGACTTGGAAGCATCTTGAAAATCCTGGAAGTCATCTTCTTCTGGTTTGACCACCTAGGTTTACAGAGGACGTTGAAATAGAAAACGTCTTATGATAAAAAGGTAAATAACAAATCTTCAACTGTCAACCTCAAAGACTACTTTTTTTTTTCAAAGACTACTTTTTAACTCTTCCCATTTAAGTACAAACACCTAATTTTAGAAGAACACCCTTTAGACATAAACATCAACTCAAGTGCTTAAGGCAGGAATGCTGCCTAATATTTTTAAATGCTTTCTTGTACAAACGGTAAAAGACTGGTTTAAACAGTTAATTTATATAACTTTTAAATAGCTGAATCACATTTAATAGATTACTGAGAAACTGCCATCTTTACAAAACATTTCAATCATGTTTGTAAATTAAAGAAGTGATACAAGTTTGTTTTAACTCATCACATACATGTATAAAGGAAACCGTGACACGGACTCCTAATCCCATGCTTAGGAAGTGAGCACTGTTCACAGTTCATCTGTTTTATAGAAAAACGAGCTTATATTATATTGTTCTGCACTTTAAAAAAAATGTAATTACAGAACATGGACATCTTTTCCATGCAGTACATGTACATCTGCTGGCATTCATTTTAATAATCTAATAGTTTACATGAACATCTACTGGCATTCATTTTAATAATCTAATAGTTTATCACTGTAGAGATAAACCAAAATTTATTTAACCTTTCTTCTTCTGATGGATATGCAGCTACTCCTAATTTTTTACTCTAACAAACAATGGTACAACAAATATCCTTGTATATTTTTGCTAATTTGAGTTACTAAGTTCTGTGAGACTCCTAATAGAGTGACTGCTGGGTCAGAAGATACAAACATTTAGAATTTTGATAGCTATTGCCAAACGTGCCTTCTAAAAAGGCTGTACCAAAAAAACCCTTTTCCCTACATTTTTACTGACACTGAATATATGTTTAAAACTTTTTTTGCTAATCTGAGAAGTGAAAAATAAACTGAAGCATCTTAATTTCAGGTTTAGCAGCTTCCTCAAAAGACACAGCCTAAGGATTTAATTAGCTTTATTAAGCTTGGTGTTTAAGACATATATGATAAAGAACTATAAACTTTTAGCCAAAATTCAAGTATCTTAAGGCTTAAGAAATTTTTTTTTTTAAATAATGAAAAATTAAATGTTGTATTGTTTTAATACTGCTTAATTTTCACGTCCAGTGTCCATCATAATCCAGCAATCTTTTCTGCATTCCTGGAAAAAAAAAGTTGCCTGGATTCATTTTCAGGGATAACTTAGAATATGCACAGCCTCTCCATTTTGCACAGCCTCTCCATTTACCTGATTTGCAGGGTAAGTTGACATGAAGCCACTGGAAGTCTGGGCTGCAGCTCCCCCGACTGGTCCAACAAGATTAATGCCCATGACTGGCTGTCCGAGGGTGAGGGGCATGGAGCCTGCAGGGCCTGAAGGCATCCCAGTTGGCTGACTCACAGCAGTAGGCAAAGTCATAGGAAAGCCACTTAAAGTTGGAACAGGAGCCGCTGGAAACTGATTTAAAGCATCGGGACTCATGGCAGGAACACCCCTCTACATAGAACAGGAGGAAAATGGAAACATTTTAGGAAATTGCAAACCACATACAACCCAAATCTGGCAAAGAGAGACCTAACTGTAAAATCTGCAGCCCTGGTATGTTTCCACTCTGACTCTCCCAAAACTCAGGAATTTGACACAAGAAAATAAGTTATGAGGTTAATGTGAATCTAATATTTAGTAAAGAAATGGCCAATACATACCAATTCTGACATTTTCACTCTGACAAGTTTGGTTAATTCACTACAATCAAATCATTTACAATGATTTTGTAATATGAGAAAAACTGCTGCCAGACCGAGTATACTTTATCTGTATCTAAGGAATTTTAGACAAGGACTTCAAAGGACAGAGAGTAATTTCATCTATTACTAACTAACTTTCAAGTTCAGAAGGGTTACAGTTAGGTCAGAGAATGTTAATATATTAAAGTCTTTAAACAAAGGAATATTTTGCTAGTATGCACATCATATAAACTGTACATTTTTGAAGAACTGTATCCTGAAAATAATCTAAATTTTAATGTCCAAGGAGTTCTGCAAGGTTGTAGAAAAAAAGGATTCATATTCTTTTAGTTTATATTGGAAAGTCATTTGACCTAACCTTAAAAACAATGTCTACCTGTGTTACTGCTATCATGGCGAGAACAGTATAAAGTTCTTCTTTAGTAAGTTTGCCAGGTGTGGTTCGATTAGCTAAGGCCCATATCTGTCCAAGAGTTTCCCTGGGAAGTCCGGATGACATCAGGATGGGATAAAGTTTAGCAGTATCTATTCCAGTCGGAGTCATTGTGGTTTCTAAAATTTTCTTATACGCATCTATTAAAGGAAAGACCAGATTACAAATGTAAACATATTACAAGTGATTCATCTTTTTTGTTGTCATTGCTGCTTATACAAGAATAATCTTAAGTCAAACTGCTTTAAGAGAACTGAAGCCACATCAAGGGTTTAAACTGCTGTAAAGATATTCAAGTGCAAATATCCAGCAGACAATTAGGGTCTGGAGCTTAGCAGAGAAGTTGGAGCTTGGCCCTACAGACAAAGATTTGGGGTTAAAGGTAAGAGAAAGTCTTATAATTCATTAGTAGATAGTAACAACAATAAGATGGAGGTGGTATAAGTAGATATTTTGGACTTTAAAAAAGAAGTTGTAGAGTAATGATGGTGGGACTAATTTGAAAATAGCAGTGGGAAGCAAGAATTATACTAATATCACCTTTCTCTTGTCCCAGTGAATTAGAGGCTATTAGAGGAAACATCATTGGGTAAG
Source organism: Balaenoptera physalus (assembly GCF_965194825.1). Taxonomy (NCBI): domain Eukaryota; kingdom Metazoa; phylum Chordata; class Mammalia; order Artiodactyla; family Balaenopteridae; genus Balaenoptera; species Balaenoptera physalus. The sequence goes on from NC_138901.1 coordinate 43,274,242, forward strand.
GTGCTTTGGGAACACAGCCTTTAGAGAAAGACACGGTTTTAGTTAGAGAGCGGAATAAGTGTTTGAATAAAGGAAGGGACTGTTGGGGAGTTTTTCACTATAAAATGGCCTTTCCAAAGGACAAAGTGGGAAAGGCTGTTAGGGATAGGGTTGCCACATAAAATACAGGACGCCAATTATTGCATGGGGTATATTTATACTAAACAACTATTTGCTGTTTCTCTGAAATTCAAATTTAACTGGATGCTCTGTATGCTTATTTGCTAAATCTGGCAAGCCTAGTTAGAGGAGTTTGGGGGATGAAAGTAGGGCTAAGGCAGACGGAGAAAAATGCTTAAAGCAAAAATTTTACATCTAGCATTTAGATATGGATTACAGGTTAGTAGGCTGACCATAAGAACACATATTTTGGCTAGGAAATTATGTGTACGTGTATGTTTGGAGGGAGAAGGGAGAAAGAAATACAAGCTGGCAGAAAAGGGACAGAATCCCAAAATGTACGAAGATCTAGATTTTGTTTGTTTGGCTTGTAGACAGAGAGGAAGAAGAAAAGATGCGATCTGTCTAACGGGCAGTTGGGAGGAAATCAATTATCTTTATGTACAACTGAAGTCCCCTGTGGTTTTGGGAAATGAGCCTTTCAATTTGTGATTATGTGATTCTGAGGAAAAGTAGACATTACTAATTTCTTCCCCAAAAAAGTTGAGCTACAGGGATCTTGCATGAGTTTTATTTAAATCAAGTGTAGAACCAACCTAGATCAAGTCTATGACCAACATAGAGAGCTAAAGATCAAAGTTACCTTTAGTTTTTAAGGGGTTTGCAAAGCAAATTGAACAAGTTACAATACACTAAGAGTGATTAACATAATGCCATTGTAATAGTCATTATTCTATGCACATCAACCATGGCTTAAACACACTATTCCCTTGTACCAATTGAATACTACATCACAAAATGTGTACTTCAGTAATTTTTTGGCTCAGCAGTTAATAACATACATAAGGAAAAAAGTAAACAACACCTTCCAAAGTAGGAAAAGATGCCACTTGGTGTTTTACTTCATATAGTATTATATTGACAAAGTCAAAGAATATTTTTTAAATATATAAACGAATCACCAAGAGTTCAGAAAATTATACTAAACATATTAGTACTATTCTTGATGTTATTAATAATCTGTGAAATAAATATTTGATAGTGTCTTTTAAAGCATAATAAATCTAAGAAAAGCTTTTAGATATAAAAGTATATGATGGTCAATAAAACATTAAAGCAAAATACTTCTTCATTTATATAGTTATTTCATACATGAGACAGTCTTTTTTTTTTTTTTAATATTTATTTATTTATTTATTTGGCTGTGCCGTGTCTTAGTTGCTGCATGTGGGATCTTTTTTTTTTTTAAGCTGCAGCTTGTGGGATCTAGTTCCCTGACCAGGGATTGAACCCTGGCCCCCTACATTGGAAGCACGGAGTCTTAACCACTGGACCACAAGGGAAGTCCCTATAAGGCAGTCTTAAACACTAGATGTATTTAATTTTCTGTACTCTTTTAGAAAAAATAAATAAGAAAAAGTTACAATTCCTTCTGCATATTCTGTAACCACAATAGTAAATATTTATAACTACATTTACAACATTTAAAGTAAAGTATCCAGATAGCAATCTTGGACAAAAAAGCTCTTTTTACCTGGAACCAAATTTTCATTGTATATCCAAGGAGGCATTCTGGGCTGAACAGGATCCTGTGAGGGAAATACTCCCACACCTAAGAAGTTAAAGAACATTATCTAATGTATATACTGGTCCATGTAGCAGATGGGGAAATCACACTGTGTCATGGTTTTTTTATAAGAAGAGCACTGGAGACACTAAAAAACAAAAGTCACCAATACAACTAAAATTTGGTTTCTAAGCAACTCTTGTACACCTATGTCCTAAGGTGTAAACTAAAAATAAACAAAAAAATATCCCTAAGATGTACAAAATCAATATTCTGGATCATATGAGGCTTGTGCCAGTCACATATATTACAAATTATAGACAAAAACATGAGAGATGCCGGTTTAAAGATTACATACGCAAAAAAAAAAAAAAGCCCAAGCTTCACTTGCAGCTTTTAATAACACTTCTTTGCAAAGTCTGATTTTTTAAAATCCTGAATATGACACTGCTGCCTTAGATGTATAGCATTTTTGTTTAAAATTTTTGTTTTTCACTTTGTCCTGTAAAATAGCCTCCAAAAGTTTGCCTCCTGGGCTGCCTACATTGGAATTCATCTCTGCAAGTTGAGTTTATAAAAATGTGGATCTAATTTAGGCAGCGGTGTGTACAATTAATTTCAGAGAAGCAAAACTATATTCTCATTGGTGACTTTTCCAGTTAAATTTTAACTTTTCAACCTTATAGAAGAACAGAAAGTTTAAGAGGGGGAAAAAGTTTTTTATAAAATAAAAGGCGAAGAAATTTTAAATCAGGAATGATTCCGATTAAAAAAACTGGTTATCGAAATTTTTTTAAAAGGAATAACAGTGTGTTGAAAGAATTCAGAGCAAAATTTTAGGGGTTAATTAGAGAAAGGAATGCATTAAATATATTTTAAGCAAAATTTCAATTAGCAAAATCAAGCAGCATTCATTTTAAGATTAATGCCTAAGGTGTTAGCATTTGAGCAACATTTGGTTAAATGAACTTTTTGCTGAATATTTCATGAGCTCACCACTCTCTTCAATGGACAGGTTTTGGTCTGAAGTCTTTTCTGCCTCTGCGGTAGTGGTACCACTTACACGTCCATCTACAGCACCCCCGTTATTGGCCGTTAAACTGGGATGGTTCTTACTGGAACCTGGGCCTATGGCTTTGTGCCCAACTTCAGAAGTATTTAATTTAATTTGTTCCTGCCCAGATGTACTTATATCACAAGATACTAGGAGCTTCTCCTCCAAGGAAGGGCCTAAACAAACAGCATGAAGGATTATTTGTATATAACTGCAGGCTTCTAATTTTTCAACCATCCATCTCCACCTCCCCAATTCTAAAGGGAAGGCCCTGCCACATATAATATAAATTTTGAAATAATTCAAGTCCACACATTTGTCTAGGGCTTGAGACACTTTAGCGATTTTAGAGAACTTAAACATCATTATCTACTTTGATTCTCAGGAATTCTGTGAGACAGTAGGTAGAATGGTATAGTGGAAGGTGTTCTACCTTAGAACTCTGGTGACCTATACAAGATACAGACACTTCTACTAGCTATTGCCTATTTCTTCATCTGTCAACCGAGAACGTGTAGATGAGTACATGTCTGCTAGGATCCCTCTCAGCACTGTTCTGTGCCTCAAGACACAGTAACTACCTCCCGCCCCCACAAGTGATAAAACTGAGGTATAGAAATGTTTAAAGATTGTCCAGGGACAAACTGACAGTAAATGGAGAACCTGGGCTTCTGACCCCAATGTGCTTTATCACAGAGAGCACTTTCTAAAGCAGCTTTCCCTGGCTCATTACTCTTAAGAAAATGATGGTGGTGATTCCCCCAAACAAGAGTCATCTCCTGAAGAAATCAGTGTGTTCTTAAAGTTCTAAGGTGGTTTAAATAGGTCCTAATTTAGGAGCAGATGTTTCCAATCACTCTTCCAGAATGCGAAGCCCCCAGAATTAAAAAAATCTATATTCTTACTTTGGTGAATTTCAATAGTACTCATATATTCAGGCACATGTTTCTGTGCCAACATCACTGTATTATTCTACTTATATAAGTGAAATAAATTATCCTAGATTATTTTAAAAATACTTTCATTAATAGTCTAGTAGTTACCTGCTTTCTGCACATTGTATGAGGCTCAAACAGTAGAGAAATAAGGAGTTTGCCCAGGGACACCACATAAGGCAACAGACACTGGACTCTGACCTGGAGGGATATACTGTGCTCCAGCCTTCTGAGCATGCAACTGGCCAAGTGGGGCGGTGGGGTGGAAAGACTGAAAAGGCTGGGAAGTGGAAGAAGGACCACATGTGGGAGCTTCAACAGGCCCCTGCATAAAGTCACTGAATTCTTCTTCATCAAGAAAGGCTGGTGATGGGGAGACAGTTTTAGCAGAATGAGATGATGTGGGATAATCTGCAAAATGGAAAATGGCAATGAAACACACAGAAATGAAAATCAACAGGGGAAAAGAAATTAAGATGTAGTATAACCCCAAAAGAATATACTGAAACATGAATAGTGGAGGTGAATAAGAAATAACATGTAACAACAAACAGAATCATACAATGAATGCAAAACACTTTGATGTCTATTTACAAACAATTTTTTAGTCTTTTTTTTTTTAACATCTTTATTGGAGTGTAATTGCTTTACAATGTTGTGTTACGTTTCTGTTGTGTATAACAGTGAATCAGCTATATGCATACATACATCTCCATATCCCCTCCCTCTTGCGCCTCCCTATCCCACCCCTCTAGGTGGTCACAAAGCACCGAGCTGATCTCCTGTGCTATGCAGCTGCTTCCCACTAGCTATCTATTTTACATTTGGTAGTGTATATATGTCAATGCTACCCTCTCAGTTCGTCCCAGCTTACCCTTTCCCCTCCTTGTGTCCTCAAGTCCATTCTCTACATCTGCGTCTTTATTCCTATCCTGCCCCTAGGTTCATCAGAACCATTTTTTTTTTCAGATTCCATGTATATGTGCTAGCATACAGTATTTGCTTTTCTGACTTACTTCACTCTGTATGACAGACTCTAGGTCCATCCACCTCACTACAAATAACTCAATTTCATTTTTAGTCTTTTTTAAAAAGAGGTTTTATAGCTATTTTGCATTTTGTTCAAAAACAGAAAAATGTAAAACTCAAAATTTCTTTCCTTCTTTCATTAAGTTAGCACTTATTTTTTTTCCTTGAGACCACTAATAATTTACATCAAAGTGGTGATTATTTTTGGAATTCAATTGATCTATTTATCTGGATAATATTTTCTCAAACCAATATAAATGAGAGAACCTACCTATATGCTGCTGAATACATTTTAGACAGATATATACTGATGATTACATTTCATTATGCTAGTAAAAAACAGTGCATGACGCACACTTGTAATTTTTGATAAATCATGCCTAATCCATACACTTAGCATAGTTCATATTTCATATGAGGATGAAACTTACTGTGTGGGGAATGAAAATTACAAAGGCAACAAGAACATCAAACATATTACCAAAGTGATATTTTCTTGTGAAAAGCATCAAAATTAGGACATCATAAAGTGCTAAGTCAAATAACTCAACAGCCAATTTAAGAAAGTAAACCCTAAGAGCTATGTTTAAAAGATCTTTGCCTCTAAAAGATATAAACATCACTGTGGCTTTTTACTGTTAAATATGAGATTCACTTATGTAATAAACCTTCTCTACAGGGATTATGCTTAATACTAGGCTCATTAACAATACTATTATTGTTGCTTCTTCACATTTTTAACTTCTCTGAATTGCTTTAACATTTACTAAAGTCTAATGTCACAAGGAGCAGTCTTTTTTAAAAAAGGCTCTGATTTGAAAAATGGGGACACTATGTTTTTCTCTTTTGGACCCTTCTCTTTTGGATCCATGAAATAAAGGCTGGAAGCATTAAAGTTCTATGAAAGATGCAAAATGAATATGCAAAATTACTGCCTTAATGAATTTTGTTTTAAAAAAAGCCATGTCATAATGAATCCCAACCCTCCCAATAATGGTTACTGAGAGTGTGTATTTAAGCTCTCAATTTGGGTTCTCAGATCAGTACTGGTAGAAAATAGTAACAATGCAAAACTGACAGCTACTATGGATATAGTAGCTGACTGTTTAGGCTAAACCAACTTTTTTCCTTTTCTTTCTTTTTTTTTAGGCTAAAAATTTCTTTGCATTTGACTGGAATTATGTTAAATCTATGTGGTATATATTTTGGCTTAGAAACTCTTGTAGCTATATATATATATATGATTAATAAGAAGTATAAAAATTATGTGATACAGTTTGTATATTCAATATTTTAAGATAAACAGTCTATGGGCATTTATGCCTCTGGTGGTAAAAAGGCTGGAAACTTTTTACATACTTTAGGCCTAGGTTTAAGACCCTAGCTGGAGAAGCTCTGGAAATTCCTTGGGCTTGCTTCAAAAAAAAATTTTTCTAGCGAAGCATGAAGCAGTTAACTAGGAACAGCTAACTGCACGCATGTTGACTGAACTCAAGAGATTACTTGAACATCAAAACACCAATTTATTACTTACAATGAAGTTGTTAAACCATACCGTTGTCCAAAGGGGGCATTCTATATGGATAGAACAGTATGTGACCTAACAATGACCATTCCTCTCTGCCTTCTTCTCCTTTATCTAAGTTCCATGCTGGGTCCAGTTTTACCATTCCAATGACTATACTTAAATGACTTACTGACTAGCTTATTCAGCTTGTAATTTTCATTTTTAGGTATGTTTTTCCTTTCTGAACTCATTCTGATTGCTAATATCCATTCCCTTTTCAATATCAGTATATATTTTACTTTGGGGCATATTTTTGTAACGATAATCTGAGTATATAATCTAGCAAGTGAAATTAATAGCACAGAGGCAAAGCTGTCCCAGAAAGTCAAGAACTCGTTACTCTGCCAATATTAGATTATGCCCTCCTGATATCACCTATAAAAGGTACCTATAAAGACCGTCAATGTACTACATGCCTGCAGAAAATAGCACTTGGCTGAATGATTTATGAAAACTATTCACCTATTAATGGTATGTTATTCTTGAAATTAGCTGAGAATAAAATGTCAAAATATCAAATTTTAAAAAAGGATAGGGTAACAGTTATGTGAAGTTAAAACTCATTTCAACTGCTAAATGTTTAAAACACATGCAAAAAACCCCCCAAAAATATCTCTTTACCCTGCTCTATTAGGTACTTTTCTTTTGCTTATTTGATGGTAAATGAAAATAAAAACTACAAAGGAATGTATTTTAAAAACTAAAATTTCACGAGAAATATTATTTAATCCATGACATTTTTTAAATTGGAGTGTAGTTGCTTTACAATATTGTGTTATTTTATATTGTACAGCAAAGTGAATCAGCTATACATATACACATATCCTCTATTTTTTGGATTTCCTTCTCATTTAGGTCACCACAGAGCACTGAGTAGAGTTCCCTATGCTATACAGTAGGTTCTCATTAGTTATCTATTTTATACATATAAATCCATGACTTTTTAAAGGAGTCATTTAGAAAATTTGTAAGTTTCATCACATTGAATAAAATCTGAACTAGTACATCAAAAGTAAAACTACTTTAAAATAATGAGAATGAAATGGTAAACTCCTTTATTACATTTGCTTTTAGTGAATGGATTTTACTAACGTTAACATACTCATTTATACAGAAGATTTACAAGTAAAGTTGTCATACTGACATTTACTAGAAGACAAAGAGGTTTCTTCCTCCCAAGATTGTCTAGACCAGAGCTCTTAACCCACTGTAAATTTTAAAACATCCAAATCTGTACTTAGCTTGAAGGAGGAGTTCAACATTCACTCTCCGCACACACACACAATGGTCAATTAAACACACAGGGACTATAAGTCACTCTCCAACAAAAGAAAATTTTTAAATTAAAACTACCTGGTTTCTTAGGGTGTGATGCTGGGGTAGGGTGCATCTTAGCATCTCTGGAAAACCCATCTAAGTTTCCTTTTATGGCTTCCAAAGCATCATCTCTACTCTTCTCTCCTGTCTGGGAGACAATAAATGTATATATATTTCTTCACTTGTCTCTCACACTACGTCCTAATCCACACAAGTTGAAAGAAAAGTGCAGATATTCGTCAATTTACAATATTTTTACCACATACTTCGGATAGTGAATTTTCCAAGTCAGAAAAACATTGACATAAAGCCAAGGCGTAAAACAACACTCTAAAGAAGATTATTAAAAGGCCCATTTAGAAATACTTTAGGCTACAGCTGTTAGATATTAAGTATCCAGTATCAATGCTTCCCAAGAAAAGATTACAAGCATTCCAAAGGTAGAAAACAAGAGTTGAGAAGATAATGCTGCTATGCCATTCCCTTCAACAATAAACTATCTTTAAAGAAAAAGAAAAGTCCTTTGCTTTCGGACTTAGACAAAACCAAAACGAATCAACCACAGCCTCAGCTTGCGCTGGTGCCCACGTAACAAAATCCACTAAATGACTGAGAAGAGGCACATTCGGGGGGGTATGCTGTGTGCTGGAATACGTTACCTTGGGTTTCACACTACTCAGAAGTCTGAGCTTTTGCTTCTGCTCTTCAAACTGGCGTCTTTTTCTTTCTTCTTCTAAGAGCTTTTGCTGCTGTTCAAATCGTTTTCTGAAGGAAAAACAATCTAGTAAAGAGCCAGCTTCAGGGATTATCAACTGTTATATTCATATTTCTTCTTTCTAAGTCATCTAGCATTTCTAGAACTAAAAACTTCACTGATAATTATATCTAATTTTCTGAAGACAATCCTATTTCACCACTATATTAATTTCCAAATATATGAAATAAGTCTAAAAAGTGATTTACCTAAATTATAGACGTGAATTTATTTCCTGTCTAATTTGCAAGGGAAGGAGACAACATTTTACATTCAAAGTAATTACAAAAAACAGAGAGGGAGGTAGACGAAATAAAAACACTCTTTGCTCTGCATACAAAAAAGAAACTTCTACTTGAGGAGGCAGTAACATACATGAGAAAGAGCAGTGGTTCTGGGACTCAGGAGGCCCACACTCGGGTCCAGGTCTTACTGGTAACTGTGTAACCCAGGCTTACACGTGGCTTACTCCTTTGGACCTCACTTTCCCCAGATGTAAAGTGAGAGGATTGAATTACAGGATCTCTAAGGTCCCTTCTGGCTTTAAACTTTTAAATAATAAGAGTATATTAAAGAGATTTAAAGGCACCGTAAATGTTTCAGCTTCAAAGCTGCACTACAGATCATCTGACAATTTTCAAATTGACTGCTATCATGTATCTTTATCCTTGCATCCTGAGGTCTCTTACTGCTGCTCCTCGGCAAACTGTTTCTGCATGTCTGGAGTGTACTGTGGGCCTGGAGGACGCATTCCTAGGAAAGGTGCTTGTCCCAGGTAAGGCATTCCTCCTGCTGGTATTGGTCCCATTGGTATCCCTGCCTAGAAAAAAACAGACAAAGACTTAAGCTTAAAAAAACACAATTTCGCCTTTTTTCCTTTTTTTTTTTTTTCCCTTTGGCTGCGCCGCACAGCACGCGGGATCAGTTCCCCAACCAGGGATTGAACCCGTGCCCCCTGCAGTGGAAGCACGGAGTCTTAACCACTGGACCACCAGGGAAGTCACCACAATTTCTCCTTTTAATTACTACAAAGAAAAACTGTAACTTCCATAAATTTTCTTATTTTTAATTAATGAACTATATAAAGGCATTTTAATAGAATATTTAATATTATTTATTAACGAACTATATAAATGCATTTTAATACAAGATTCAAAGAACACAGGCTAAAAATGAAAAGCTCTCCTTAATATCTTGCCCCTTCCATTTCCTTCATGTCTTCGAGGGGACCACCACTGCTAGAACAGTCTGAGGGTGTGTGTGTAAAATCTTTCAGTCTGTGTGTGTAAGGCTGTGTGTGTGCACAACTCACAAGTCATATCTGGTGAGTCCACTGATCCATACTCTTAGAGAAGAGGGATCATATCTTACACATCTCTGTATTTCCAGCAATAGATAAGCGCCTGGCATATGGTAGTTATTCCACAAGTGAGATTAAACACGATTTTCCAACGTGTATGATAGGATAATGATTATTTTGATATTCATTATCATAGGCTTGGCTATCCAAACTTTTACAGAAAATATCAATAATAAAAAAAAATCAATAGTAAATGACATATCAATACAACAGTATAAAGTTTACTGAAGTGTCCAGAAGTAAGAATGGTATTACACAACAGCTAACCACAAAATCTAATATGAATAATGATGATGATGATGATGAAAATGATGGCAATGGGTAATTTTTACTGAGTGAAAATTCCTCTGTTATTCAACCTTCTCCCTGAAAAGTTCCCCTTCAGTTCCCTAACTTGAAACTTGGCTGTCCCTGGAAGCCCTCTCATTTGGAGATTGCTGCTTTTCTTCCAACATTTCCTGTAGACGGGCAATATTCCTCCTTGCTTCTTCTAAACCCTTTTTCTCCTCTTTTCCTTCAAAAACCTGAACACATTTTAATTTCTTGCCATCAGACTTCATCATTTACTATCCTAACTTGTTTATGTCATCTACTGACCCTTAACTCCCTCACTCTTCAACTAAAGGCTTCAGAACCTTGCTATGGTCCATTCTACTCCTAAACTGCTCTTGGTGACGTCAATAATCATATGGATGACTCGTCTAACACTGTGGCCTTTCGGGTCTCCTCATCACAACCATGTCCAACATACCATTCCAGTTTCCCATTCCACGGCCATCTCCCCTGATCATCCGGCCCAGTAACTGCATCATCTCCAAAATCTTGATTTTAAACATCCCAACACTTGACCACCACCTTCTATCCTTCCAGCCTTCCAGCTCATGTACTCCAGCAATTCTCTTATTTCATTAATACCTCCCTCCCATCCATTAATCTTACCACTTTCCCACTGTCCATCATCCTCATCACGTCCTCACTTCTCTTCTTGCTCAGCTTAGACTCCAGGATTCAATATTAAATGCCTGTGTAAACATCCTTAGCTCCCTTACCTCTGGCTTCCTTGGTATGGTCTCCTGGGAAACCTCATTCCTGGTTAGTCAACTAATCACCTTCTCTTATCCTTACAACCAAACCATTTAACCTTGCTGGAGAAAAACACCTTGATGACTCACCTTACATTCCTGACTACAGATCTCAAATGGATCCCCAACGCAGGAGTCTTATGAGGACTCCTACTATGTAAGATTTCAACCCTTTGACATTTCTTGAGATTTGCTATGGCCCAGCATATTTCAATTTTAATAAATATTCCATGTTTGCTTAAAAAGAAAGTGTATTTTGCAATTGTTGGGAACAGTGTCCTATTTATCCACTAGTCAAGCTTGTTAAGAAGGTTGTTTAAACCTGTATCTTTACTGATTGTGGATTTGTCTATTTCACCTTGTTTTTGTGTCAGTTTCTGTCTTATACATTTTGAGGCCAGGTTATTAGGTGCATACAAACTGTTAATCTTTCTGGTGAATTTAATCTCTCATCAAAATGAAATATCCTCTTTACCTCCAGGCTTTTAAGGCTTTTTGCCTTAAAGTATATTTTGTCTGATTTTCCTTTAACAGAAATCATGTTACTGTTTCCCTCAAATAAAAAAAGTATTTCTTTTGAACTTATCCAAAATACCTTCTTGTTCTGAACCTTTACTGAGACAGTGGAAGATTGTTTTAAGGTCTAGAAGTAATATAATATGTGTAAAGCACCTACAACACTGTCTAGTACATATGAGTAAATAACAGCTACGATAGAAATAATTATCTTTATACATTAGAAATATACTTTATACATTAGAAACAATACTAATGACAGAACAGAATACTTTCAAAAACAGTAAAGATTCAACTTTTTTCTGAAACAAAATAAGATTCCTCAAGCAAATACAGAATTAAGCAACTAGATAAGAAAAAAGAACACAATAGTTATAGGTATCATTTTACTGTGTTCCTGCCATATGTCAGCTATAGAACTAGGCATTTACATACATTATTCTCAATATATGTGTAAGATCATCAGAATTAGGGATATTTCCGATAATGATCAATAAGAAGACCTTAGTAATAACACTTATGAAGCCTGTACTATGTTCCAGGGACTTTTCTAAGTGCTTTACATGTATTAATTAATTTAATCCTTACAACAAATCTATGCAGTAGGTGCTACTATTATTCTCATTTTACAGATGAGGAAATTGAAGCAGAAAATAGTTAAGTATCTCACTCGTTACTGGCAAGTGTCAGAGCCAGGATTAGACCCAGGCAGCTTCTGGTCCCCAAATCCATGTTCTCCATCATTATGCTATGCTCCCTCTCCAGCTACCAACAACCACCATAAAATTCAAAATTAAAATTAAAAAAAAATTTTTTTTTCTGTTTCTATTCATGTGCTCAGACACATACCTGCTCAATAAATACTAGCAGCCTGTAAGGCTTATGAATGGTTTCTAGTACTTTACAACTGGAATTACAAGTAATATTGCTTAATTACTAACACTCCCTATTCTAAATCTTGGGTAGTAATGGCTATGTATACTTATTTTTAATCACATTGTGGTTCTCTTGCTGCTAAAAATTAGTGCCAGAGTCCTAGTATTACATTTCTTTTTTTCCCCCAATCTATAATTTAATCAGTTCCTTATTTTTTCCAGTTTTATTGAGATGTAACTGACATATAATATTGTATGAGTTTAAGGTGTGCAACATGTTGATTTGATCCACTTATATACTGCAAAATGATTAACACCATAGCATTAGCTAACACCTCTGCCATGTCACATAATTACCATTTCTTTTTTGTGGTACGGGATTAAAATTTCTTTTTAAATTTTGACTCAGTTTATACTCAAGGCACACAAAACACAAAAGAAACCACCCAAATCATATAGGCTAAAAGACAAAATGAGACATTCCACAAAAATAATAAAGAATGAAAGAAGGTGTTATTATGCATATTACCTTTCTATTTACACAATTCTGTTCTTCAAGAAGATTCAAACTTGCTAAATGGCATTTTGTATTTCTCCTTCTCCTGAAAAGTAACTTTATACATTTCATAGTCTAATTTTATACATTCTTTTGAAATCTAGATAAACCAAAAGGTTAAGAGACACAAATCCTTAGCTATACAGTGAGTGAATAACACAGCAAAAGAAATAACTCAGAAATCTGAGATACATCCAATAAACTACTAAGAAGACTAAAAGATAAAGAAGTTCACCCCAAGTTGAAGGATACTGAAGGATACTGAAGGCTACTGAAGATCTGAGTAAGTGGAGAGGTACGACACAGTAAGACTAAAAGAGTAAAAATGTCAATTTCTTTTTTTTTTTTAATTTTTATTTATTTTTATTTTTGGCTGCCTTGGGTCTTTGTTGCTGTGCGCAGGCTTTTCTCTAGTTGTGGTGAGCGGGGGCTACTCTTCGTTGCGGTTCCCGGGCTTCTCATTGGGTGGTTTCTCTTGTTGCAGAGCATGGGCTCTAGGCACATGGGCTTCAGTAGTTGTGGCATTCGGGCTCAGGAGTTGGGGCTCGTGGGCTCTAGAGTGCAGGCTCAGTAGTTGTGGTGCACGGGCTTAGTTGCTCCGCAACATGTGGGATCTTCCCGGACCAGGGCTCGAACCCGTGTCCTATGCACTGGCAGGCGGATTCTTAACCATTGTGCCACCAGGGAAGTCCCCAAAATGTCAATTTCAATCAAAATCATGACAGGTTTTATATGGAACTTGACAAGCTTATCTCAAAATTTATACTGAAGGGGACGTGACCATGAATAGCTATAATTGTGTAAAAGAAAAAGGAGGATCCACACCACCAGATATCAAGGCTTATCTTGGGCTAGAACAATTAAGACAGTAAGATGCTTATTGATGTAGAGATGGACAGGAATAGCAATGGGACAAACAGAAGAGCTCAAAAACTAATCCAAAGCATATAAAGAAATTTGATATTACAGGAGTAATCTTAGAAATCAACAGGTAAAGAATGGGTTGCTGGGCTTTCCTGGTGGCGCAGTGGTTAAGAATCCGCCTGCCAATGCAGGGAACACAGGTTCGAGCCCTGGTCCGGGAAGATCCCACATGCCGCAGAGCAACTAAGCCCCTGCGCCACAACTACTGAGCCTGCGCTCTAGAGCCCGCGAGCCACAACTACTGAAGCCCGTGCCTAGAGCCCGCAAGCCACAACTACTGAAGCCCATGCCTAGAGCCTGTGCTCCACACAAGAGAAGCCACCACAGTGAATAAATAAATTAAAAAAAAAAAAAAGAATGGGCTGCTGAGAGGAATTCCCTGACAGTCCAGTGGTTAGGACTCCACGCTTCCACTGCAGGGGGCATGGGTTCGATCCCTTGTCGGGGAACTAAGATCCCACATGCTGCACAAAAAAGAATGGGCTATTGATAAATGGTTTGGGGGACAAATGTCTACTCAAATGGAAAATAATAAAATTAGACCCTTCAGCCTCACACTGATACCAAAGAACAATTCCAGGTAGGTTAAGGACCTATATATAAAAAGAAACTTTAAATTTTTAATAAGAAAATACAGGAGAATATCATTATTACCTCAGGGTAGGATTATGTCTTAGATGAGACACGAAAAGCTCAAACCATAAAAGAAATGATTTATCCATCTGACTTAACTTCTACAAAACATGACACCATAAACAAAATTAAAAGGCAAGCCAAAGTCTAGAAGGAGATATTGACAGCACAAATAACCACGAAGGTTAGAATCCAGAATATATAATGAACACTTAGACATCAATAAAACCAAAACAAAGAGCAAAAAATTGAAAGCAACTTAAATGTCCATCAATAGAAGAATATATATTCATGCAATGGAATACTACTAGCAGCTATATGAACAAACTTGGCATCATTCCACAACTGGGATAAATCTTGGAGAAAAACGATGTTAAAAGAAGAAATCAAATGCAAAAGGGAACACACTTACGTAAAATTTTAAAACCTAGAAAATATTATATAACATTCATGAATATACAAACATTTAAAAAAGTACAAAATACATACGGAAACAATAAAAAGTGAATTCATGATAGTGATAACTATCTCTGGAAAAGTAGAGGAAAAAATTATACCTATATTGTTAAAGTCTTTTAAAAAATGTGAAGCAAATATGGCGGGTTAAAACTTGATAAAAGGATGACATGACTGTTTAAGTAGAAAATCAAAAGGAATCTACACAAAAATTCCTAGAACTAATAAGTGAGTTCAGCAAGGTTTCAGTTTACAAGGCAAATATAAAGAAATCAATTTGTATTTCTATATACTAGCAATGAACACATTAACACAGAAATTAACAATATAATGCCATTTACAATTACTCAAAAGAATGAAATACTTAGATGTAAATCTAACAAAACATTTACAAGACTTGTATGCTGAAAACTATACAATGTTGATGAAGAAACCAAAGAAGACCTAAAAAAATGGAGAGACATACTATGTTCATATATTGAAAGAATCTTCATATTAAAGATGTCAATTTCCCCCAAGTTGATACAAAGGTTTAATATAATTCCTACCAAAACTCCAGCAAGAGCTTTTGTAGATCTAGACAACATTATTCTAAAATTTTATGGAAAGGCAAAGGAACTTAGAAAAGTTAAAACAATTTTGAAAATAATAACAACGTGAGAGGAATCAGGCTTCTATAGCTAATGAGATTGAACCAGTAATGAAAATCTCCCAACAAAGAAAAGCCCTGTCCTGATGGTTTTGCTGGTGAATTATACCAAACATTTAAAGAAGAAATAATAGCAGTTCTTCTCAAACTTTTCCAAAACATTGAAGAGGAGAGAGGTTACGCTAAGGCCAGCATAACCCTGGTACCAAAGCCAGACAAAGACACTACAAGAAAAGAAACTACAGATCAATATCCCTCATGAACACTAATGCAAAAATCCTCAACAAAACACCAGCAATCAGAATTCAGCAGCATAGTAAAAGGACTGTAAACCATGACCAATTGGGATTTATTCTTGTAGTGCAAGGCTGGTTCAATATATGAAAAATGATCCATGTAAATACCACATATTCATTTCAATGGATGCAGAAAAAGCATTTGACAAAATACAACTGCATTTCATGACAAAAAACACTCAACTAACTAGGAACAGAAAAAAATTACCTCAACACAATACAGGTTATATATGAAAAACCCACTGTGAACATCATACTCAAAGGTGAAAGACAGAAAGCTTTTTCTCTAAGATCAGAAATAGGGCAGGGGGGGACTTCCCTGGTGGTTCAGTGGTTAAGACTACATGCTTCCACTGCAGGGGGCACGGGTTCAATCACTGGTTGGGGAACTAAGATCCTGCATGCTGCGCGGCGTGGCAAAAGGAAAAAAACGAAATAGGGCAGGGATGCCCACTTTTACCACTTCTATTCAAAATAGTAGTGGAAGTTCTAACCAGAGCAATTAGGGAAAAAAAGGAATAAAAGGCATCCAAGTTATAAAGGAAGAAGTAAAATGATCTCTGTTTGCAGATGATATGATCTTATTTGTAGAAAATCATAAAGACTCCACAAAAAAGCTGTTAGAACTAATAAATGAATTCAGCAAGGGGCAGGATACAAAGTCAACACACAAAAATCATGAGCCAACCTCGCTACAGGGGTGTGGGAGCCAAAAGAGGTGAAGGAATGTCAGCAGAAACAATTACTCTTCCCACCAAAAAGAAAAGGCATAAAATGCTCAAAATTAAATGAAAAATGGACTGTTCTAGAACTTAGAGAAATAATATTGTTCAATATTAAATTGAAACAAAATAAAGCTTTCAGATTGTATTTCTCCCTAAGCACTAAGAAAGTGAGTATGTACCACTAGAAAAAACTTGACATTAAAATAATGTTTTTAAATCATGTGCATTTCTATACACAAAAAATGAACATCCAAAAAGGAAATTACAAAAACAATTCCATTTACAATAGCATCAAAAAAACAAAAACAAAAACAAAAACAAAAACTTAGGAACTAACTTAACCAAGGAGGTGAAAGATTTATCCAATGAAAACTACCAAAAACTGCTGAAAGAAATGAAAGAAGTCATAAATAAATAGAAACACAATGCATGCTTCATGGATTGGAAGACTTAATATTGTTAAAATGTCAATATTACCCAAAGCAAACTACAAAAGCAATCCCTATAAAAATCCTGATGACATTTTTGCAGAAATAGAAAAACCCATCCTAAAATCCATACTCAATGGGACTTCCCTGGTGGCACAGTGGTTAAGAATCCACCTGCCAATGGAGGGGACATGGGTTCAAGCCCTGGTTCGGGAAGATCCCACATGCCGCGGAGCAACGAAGCCCGTGCACCACAACTACTGAGCCTGTGTGCCTAGAGCCCGTGTTCCACAATAAGAGAAGCCACCACAATAAGAAGCCCGCGTACCGCAACAAAGAGTAGTCCTTGCTCTCCGCAACTAGAGAAAGCCCACGTGCAGCAATGAAGACCCAACACAGCCAAAAATAAATAAACAAAATATTAAAAAAATAAATTAAATAAAGAAAGAAAACAGTATACCAAGTCCTCAAAAAAAATTAAAAAAATAAAATAAAATAAAATTCATACTCAAGGGACCCTGAATAGCCAAAACAATCTTGAAAAAGAAGAAAAGTGGAGGACTCAGGTTTCCTGATTTCCTGCTACAAAACTACAGTGATCAAAACAGTAATGGTACTTGCATAAAGGCATATAGACCAATGGAAAAGAATAGAAAGCCCTGAAATAAACCCTTGCATATATGGGTCAAAATGATTTTTGACAAACGTACCAAGACCATTCTATGGGTAAACGACAGTCTTTTCAACAAATGGTGGTTTTCAACAAAATTGGACCCTTACCCAACACCATATACAAAAATTAACTCCAAATGTATCAAGAACCTAAATGTAAGACCTAAAACAATAAAACTCTCAGTAGAAAACACAGAACAGAAACTTCATAATACTGGATTTGGCAATGCTTTCTTGAATATGACACCAAAGGCACAGGCAACAAAAGAAAAAATAGACAAGTTGGACTTCATGAAAATTTTAAAAATCTGTATATTAAGAGGCACAATACACAGAGTAAAAAGGCAGCCCACAGAATGGGAGATAATATTTACACATTACATATATGATAAGGGGTTAATATCCAAAATATATAGGAAACTCCTAAAACTCAACAACAAAAAATTCAGTTCAAAAATGGGCAAAGGGGGTTCCCTCGTGGTGCAGTGGTTAAGAATCCACCTGCCAATGCAGGGGACACGGGTTCGAGCCCTAATCCAGGAAGATCCCACATGTCGCAGAGCAACTAAGCCCGTGTGCCACAACTACTGAAGCTTGCGCGCCTAGAGCCCGTGCTCCACAACGAGAAGCCGCCGCGATGAGAAGCCTGTGCACCTCAATGAAGAGTAGCCCCTGCGCGCCACAACTAGAGAAAGCCCGCGTGCAGCAACGGAAGACCCAACACAGCCAAAAATAAATAAATAAAATAAATTTTTTTTTAAAAAGGGCAAAGGAACTGAACAGACATTTCTCCAAAAATATACAAATGGCCAATAAGCACATGAAAAGATACTTAACATCACTAATCATTAGGGAAATGCGAATCAAAACTATAATGAGATACCACCTCACAACCATTAGTATGGATCCTATCAAAAGAACAGAAAATAAGTGTTGGCGAGGATGTGGAAAAATTGGAACTCTTTTATATTGTTGGTGGGAATAAAATGGTACAGTTGCTGTGGAAAACAGTATGGAGGTTCCTCAAAAAATTAAAATAGAATTACCATATGACCCAGCAATTCCATTTCTGAGTATATACCCAAAAGAATTGAGAGCAGAGTCTAAAAGAGATATTTTTACACCCGTGTTCATAGCAGTATTATTCACAATAGCTAAAACATGGACTCAACCCAAGTGTCCAAAGACCAATGAATGGATAAGCAAAGTGTCATATATACATACAATGGAATGTTAGTCTTAAAAAGGAAGGAAATTCTGCAATATGCTACAACATGGATAAACCTTGAGCACATTATGCTAAGTGAAATAAACCAGTCACAAAAAGACAGATACTGTATGATTCTACTTACATGATATACTTAGAGTAATCAAAATTATAAAGACCTAGGGACTTCCCTGGCAGTTCAGTGATTAAGACAAAGCGCTTCCAGTGCAGGGAGCGCAGGTTTGATCCCTGGTCAGGGAACTAGGATCCCACATGCCGTGCAGTGCGGCCAAAAAAAACCCCCAAAACCCAAAAAACATAAAGACCTAAAGTACATAATGGTGGCTGCATGGGGCTGAAAGGAGGGAAAAATGGGGAGTTACTGTACAATAGGTACAGAGTTTCAGATTTACAAGATGAAAAGAGTTATTATGCGGATGGATGGTGGTAATGGCTGCACAACAATGTGACTGTATTTAATACCACTGAACTGTATACTTAAAAATGGTTAAGGTGGTAAACTTTATGTTATGTGTATTTTACTGCAGTAAAGTTGGAGAAAACATGGGAGGAATCAGTCTTACATAGCTACTGTAATCAAGACTAGTAGACACATAAGTCAATGGAACAGAACAGAGAACCTAGAAAAACACTCACATAAACATGCCCAACTGATTTTGACAAAAATACAAAAGCACTCTGATGGAGGAAGGACAGTCTTTTCAACAAATGGTACTGGCGCAATTGGACATCCATTGGGAAAAAAATAAACCCCAACCAAAGTTTCATACCTTGTACAAAAACTAACTCAGAATGGATCATGGACTTAAATGTAAAATGTAAAACTTTTAGAAAAAATAAAAAAAATATCAGAAAAATCTTCAGGATCTAGGGCAAGGTGAAGAATTCTCAGACTTATACCAATGCATGTTTTATAAAGTGAAAAACTGATAAATTGGATTTCATCAAAATTAAAAATTTTTTCTCTGAGAAGGACCTTGTTAAGAGGATGAAAAGACAAGTGCTATGGTCTGAATGTTTGTGTCTCCCCCTAACTCATATGCTGAAATTCTAACCCCCAAAGGTGATGGTATTAGTAGATAGGGCCTTTGGGAAGTGATTAGGTCGTGAGAGATGAAGCCTCATAAATGGGATTAGTGCTCTTAAAAACAGATCCCCCCCAAAAAAAAACCAAAACCAAAAACAAAAACAGATCCCACAGAGCTCCCTAGTCCCTTCCCCCCTGGGAGGATACAACTAAAAGTCTGTGACCTGGAAGAGGGTCCTCACCCGACTATGCTGGCACTCTGATCTTGGACTTCCAGCCTCTAGAACTGTGAAAAATAAACTTCTGTTGTTTATAAGCTACCCAATCTCTGGCATTTTGTTATAGCAGCCTGAACAGACTAAGACAACAAGCTACAGACTGGAAGAAAATATGTGCAACTCAACAGTAAAATAACAAAAAAATCCAACTAGGAAATGAACAGAAGACAGGAAGGGACATTTCGCTGAAGAGAATGTAATGATGGCAAATAAGCACATGAAAAGATGTCCAGCATCATTAGTGTTAAAGAGAAACCAATATGGAGGCTGCACTTTGAATATACCCCTAGACCAAAGGCTCACAGTAACCAAAATGTAACACTGTCCTGAGTTCCCCCAAATGCTGACTCTGACTTTAAACAAAACCTAAGCGTTCTTCATGTCAGTATGACCTTACAGTTTCCTAGCTAATCAGCTACAAACAAGTAAGCTTAGCAATGAAAAGGAAAGTAAGTTTCTAGAAAGTCATCACAGTAGAAGACAATGTACTCATTCATGTTTCTAATTAACTGTAACTGCTGACAGCACTTGCGGCTTGAGGTCTCCCTATTGGGGAATAGTTTGTTTCTTGCCCAATAAAATACCCATATCAAGTAAAGCTCCTTGAATTTTCTTTTGACATTAGTCATTGGGGAAATGCAAATTAAAATCATGAAATATCACAACACACCTATAAGAATGGCTAAAATAAAAAATAACACCACCAAATGCTAACAAGGATGCAGAGAAACTGGATCACTCATATATTGCTGGTGAGAATGTAAAAGGGTACAACCACTCCAGAAAACAGTTTCTGTAAAAACTAAACATCCAAATACCATGCCACCCCACACTCCTGGGCGTTAATCCCAGAGAAATGAAGCCTTATGTTCACACAAAAACCTCTATTTGTCATAGCTAAAAACTAAAAACAGGCCAGACGTCCTTCAATGGTTAAACAGACAGTAGTATATACAATAATGGAATATTATTCAGCAATAAAAATGAAGTACATGCAACAACTTGGATGAATTTCAAGGGAATTATGCAGAACAAAAAAAAAAGCCAATCTCAAAAGGCTAGTGATTCAATTTAGGTAACACTGTTGAAATCACATAATTATAGAAATGGGAAACATATTAGTGATTGACAAGGGTTGGGGGGGTATGAAGTGGGAGGGAGATGAATTTTGTTGTAAAATGTCAACATGAGGAGATCCCTGGGGTGATGGGAATGCTCTGTATCTTGACTGTATCAATGCCAACATCCCGGCTGTGATATTATACTGTAGTTCTGCAACTTGTTACCACGGGGGGAAACAGGGAAAGATCTCTTTGTATTATTTCTTACGTACATGTGTACAGACATTTACCTCAAAATTAAAAGTTTAACGAAAAATGTTTTGATAAAGCTGTGCAATTGGCTCACACAGGTTCATCATATAGTCTATTCTTCCCTATATACTTGAAATATTTTGAATAATAACTTTAAAATTTATTCTAAATCTTGTGAAGTGTGTTCTTTTTATGAGTTTTGGGGAGTGGAGGGCTATGCGGCAACCAAGACTAATTTTCATCTTTGACTTTTATCTGAAAGTGCACCCCTCAAACATTTAAGGGGTGACTAAAGAATAATGGGTATTCCTCATACATGTCTGTGGTTGGTTAAGGTTATTAAGTTTGAGGGAAAAAAATAAGATCTGAATGAGTTTCTCCTTTAAGAACAGTGAGCAGCTTCCAAGCAGTATAATGCCTGTCAGCAAGAAAAAAGGTTAAAGAAAAAGATTTTGGCTTCTTTACTTTAGAACCATTAATCCTAAACTCCTGATATTCAGGGAAATTATTTGGGTGATATCAAATCTGGTAGTTCACTTTCTTATTGTTTTCTGCATGTTAGAGATCCTTATTGTTTTTGGTTGTTTCAAACTCTTTAAAAAATTTTTTTAGATAATTACGCAAGTTATAAAACAATGTTTAGTGTGAAAATTAATGATTTTAAAATTGTGGGCATTCCCTGGAGGTCCAGTGGTTAGGACTCTGCGCTTTCATTGCTGAGGGCACGGGTTCAATCCCTGGTCAGGGAACTAAGATTCCACAAGCCGCCGGGGGTGGCCAAAAAAAAAAATTGTATCAGTTGTTAAGATTCAGTGGTAAGTTTACTAAATCTTAATTAGAAACACATGGTATTCTTTGGTAGATTGTTTCCAATTACTTGCTGCCCTTACTATAAGATGACACATCCCTATGTGGTGTGCATTCCTCCTGGTATACTCTCCTAATGATGCTTTTGGGTCATGTTACTTTGTGAGAAGTGACTGATAAATCCTGCCTTTGAGAGAAAGCTTTAAAAGCCATCACAGGGTTTGGCCATCTCTGGGATGTCCTTGATTAAGGGTCTCACAATAAAGAGAACATGGAGCTGAATCCGCTAACTCATAAAGGACACGTATCATAAATGAGAAATAAATCTGTTTCTGTAAGTCACTGAGACTTGGGGATTTTTGTTTCTGTAGCATAGCCTAGTGAAAGCTGAGTAACTTGGACTTAAAACCTACAAAAGCTCAATTTATTCCTATTTTCTTCTTACTGGAGGTGAATAAAGAATGATTTGGAAGTTTTCCTAAATCTTTACATACAACATAGAAGCTTTATTTGCTTAAATGACTTTGACATGACAATGGTTTAAACTTAAATTCTGATTGCTAACTCCCAATATTATTTATAAGTTATATACATGTGCTATTATACTAATATATACATAAAACATGCAGGAATAGAAAATATTAAATAATTAGGTAAAAATGAAATATATGGCACTTAAAATATTAATAGTACAAAATCCTTTTGTTCTGGTTTATTTGTGAATGATTTTTTTCTTTTTCTTTCTTTTTTTTTTTTTTTTTTTTCAATAATATAACACTTTGGATTCAGCCAAAGATCTGACTCCTGGATTCAGTTTACTTGGTTTAAATAGGTATCATGGCTGAAGAAGATAATTTACCAATGTGGATAAAGCCCATTCCTTAGGCTGTACTTGTTAATTAAATCATGATACCATCAATTTCACTCACCAATTCTAAAACCAAAACAAAAGCAAAACAAAACAACCTTATTTGCTTTAATCTACACTATCTACGATCACGACCAGTTACGCAGGGACACATGCTCGGCACGCTAGCAGGAAAATTCTCTACAATTCCCCTGCGACTCTCATTCAGATTCCAATTTATGTCTCGTTTTAAGTGTTATTAATTTTTACCTAAACTCTCCCTTTTTTTTCCTTTTTTTAAATATAAAATTTACAGAAAATTTGGAAGAACAGTATAATATATATTTTTTTGTTTTATTTTTAAATTTTTTGGCTGTGCCTAGGGGCTTGCAGGATCTTAGTTCCCTGACCAGGGATTGAACCCACACCCTCGGCAGTGAAAACATGGACTCTTAACCACTGGACCATCAGGGAATTTCTGGAAGAACAGTATAATGTTAGCATTTTGCCCTATTTGTTCTGTTTTTTTAAAAAATATTTGTTTGTTTTAATATTTATTTATTTGGCTGCATCAGATCTTAGTTGCAGCACGCGGGATCTTTAGTTGCGGGATGTGGGATCTAGTTCCCCGACCAGCGATTGAACTCAGGCCCCCTGCATAGGGAGCGTGGAGTCTTATCCACTGGACCACCAGGGAAGTCCCTGCTCTCTGTTTCTACACATACATACACTCTTTTTCTCTTTTGCTGAACCATCTGTGGGTAAACTGTAGACATAATTTACTTTTTTTTTTTTAAACAAAGAGAAAGTAAACATGAGGTTTATAAACTCCAATAAGTAACAGTACCTAGCTAGAATTTGGTAATATTGTTTTGATTCATCATATTTATTTTTTGGTTACCCTCTGCTTATAACAAATGAGGTTTTCTATTTACTTAACAAGAAAAGATACCTTTAAGAATTTGCCACAAACCTAACCAATTAAAAATGTTAATTAAATAATACATGGCAAAAATCATGAAGGTGATACTCAAATGACTAAAGGCTGGGAAACACTGGTAATTAAGAACTCAGGCTCCAAAACGTAAGATAGCTTTGGTTTCAGTCTCTGTTCTGAAACAAGCTGCACGACACTGAACAGCGCACTGAATCTCTCTGACTGCAGTTTCCTTATCTATAAAATGGGAATAAAAATATTACTTATAGAGTTGTTATGAGGACTGAATATATAATACACACAATGAATATAGCACAGGTAAACAACAAATGGTGGTCATTATTATTATTACTGTTTATTACCATTATTCAAGAAAGAAAGTTTTAGAAAGAAATAGGGGTTGTGAGCCAATGAAAGCATGGAAACATAGACAAATATTAAAAACAGAACATGAAATAGTGCCATGCCACTGGAAAGATCATTCCTGATATTAACAATATAAGAAATAAAAATTTCTTGCCACTTCCTGCTCACTGTGTGCCAGGTACAATTCCAAGTGCTTTATATAATTCCTTTTTCAATTCTTTCTATAACCGTACAGGCAAGTTATTACTAAATCCCCATTTTACAGGTAAGTGGCAAAGCTGGGCTTTGAACTTAGGTCTGTCTGACACCCATGTTTTTTTCCTTTAATCCCCCCACCCCCCAACCCCACCACCTTCTGTGGTTGTTCCTCTTCAATCTCCTCTGTTTGCAACTCACTCCCTTAGATTTAAACACTGAAATTCTGAAGGCTCTATCCTGGACTATTTTCTCCATCTATAGGGTTCTTGGATGTTCTAGTTCACCCCTATGGCATCAATTACCTTCTATGTGTGGATGATTCCCAAATCTATAACTTTCAACCCAGAGTGAAAAATCTTGAGTGCCAGGTCAACTGATAATTGTCTCTGGACAGCCCCACTTGAATATTTCATGGGTCCTTGAAAGTCAACAATTATGTTCCAGCAAACAATCTCTTCTGGTGTTTCTTTTATTAATAAATGAGCAGTCAGTGGCTCATGCAGAAAACGGGGAATCAAGTGTGATACCACCTTCTCCTTTATTTTCAACATCCAATCCTTCATCAAGTTCTCTTCATTTTATTTCCTAAGAAGTTCTCAAAAACATCCAACTCTGCACCCGCCTGCTACCACCCTAAGTTAAGCCAACATCTCGCCTGCTCTCACTACATCAGCCTCTTAATGATTCTCCTTACATCCACTTTCGCTCTCCCCTCTCCTTCCAATCATTCTCCAATCAGCAGTCAGAATGATCTTTTTGAAACACAATTCTGATTGCATCATTCCACGCTTTATACCAGTCAATGGCTCCCTGATGCTCTCAAGAGAGAATTCAATGTATAAACAGTCAAGTACAGACCTACTGAAGACACAGGTTCAAATCGTGGCTGCCTATGCTCTGTGAGCATCCTCACAACACTTCGGTTTCCTCATCAGAAAAATGGAGATACCACCTCTTTAAAAAATTGTTATGGGGATTAGATGAGACAATTCAATACAAAGCAGTATCTAAGTCTTGCAAACGATAATACTGCTCCTTTCATGAGAACAGTAGAGTTCTTCTAACAATGTGATTTCATGGCCTCAGGTCCCTAAGCTTTCCAAGATGCCATTCTATAATTCTTCTAAGTCAGTAGTCAAATATAGAGGTCACCAGATTTTTCTTAAATGATTTCTTTTTTTTTTTTCACTCTTACAAACATATATTCATTTTATTTTGAAGGAAGCCACCTAAGATGCAGACTACACTTATTTCTAAATATAACATTAAGCTCCTAGTATGTAGCTCTTAGAACATAGACAATTAACAGCAAACGATAACTCTGTAAACACTGGCTAAAGAGGCAAGTACCTGCATAGCAATAGGTCCCTGGGACATCTGAGAGCTGTAATTCATTCCTATCATGCCTTGCATATTAGGCTGCATGACAGAGACCATAGGAAATCCTTGTTGCTGCATCGGCATCAGACCTGCTGAAAAACATAAAGATATCACTAAGGTCAATGTGTTTTACAGTTTATTTTCTTAAAACCATAAGCACCTAAAGGACTTGCTACTTGGGAGGTGGCACAGTATAGAGGAAAAGGCACAGGCTCTGGAGTGAGACAGACTTGAGTATGAATTCCAATTCCATCATTTACTTAGCTATGTGATCTTGGGCAAGTTACAAAACTTCATCTGTAAAATGAAGATAATAATACCTATTCCACAGAATTTTTGTGCATACTTAAAAAATACACAATATGGCTTAACTGGCCTTCAAGATGGCCCCCAGCAATCTCTGCCTCTTGGCATTCATATCCTTGTCCTTCCCTCCCACACTGAATAGGGCGGACCAGAATAACCAATAGGATATTGTGGAAATGACGGTGTGTAACTTCCAAGGCTGGTTCTTCTTCCTTTCCCTTTCCCTTTCTTTTTTCTTTTCTTTCTCACTCCCTTCCTCCCTCTCTTTATTATATTTATTTATTTCTTTGGCTGCGCAGCGCCAGGTCTCAGTTGCGGCATGCGGGTGCGGGATCTTCGTTGCAGCGTGTGGGCTCTTAAGTTACGGCATGTGGGATCTAGTTCCCCGACCAGGGATTGAACCCAGGCCCCCTGCATTGGGAGCGCAGAGTCTTAACCACTGGACCACCAGCAAAGTCCCCCAAGGTTCCTAATAACCACTGCAGCTTCCTTCTTGCTCTCCTGGATCACCTGTTGGGGAAAGCCACTGCCACATCATGAGAATACTCAAGCAGTCCTAGGGGGAGTGGAGAATCCATGCGGCAAGGAACTGAAATCTCTTGCCAAAAGGCAGCACGAATTTGCCATCTATGTGAGTGAGCCATCTGGGAAACAGATCTACCAAACCCATCAAACTTTCCGATGACTACAGTCCTAGTTAACATCTTTAAGGCAATCTCTTGGCCTTAAGCCAAAATCACCCAGTGAGGCCACTCACAGATACCTAACCCACAGAAAGTGTAGAACAGTAAAATGTTTATTTTCTTTAAGTTTTGGGGTAATTTTTTATACTGCAGCAGATTACTAGTAGTTAAGAGTTAATACTAATTAATACTAATACTAATTAAGTTACTTTTAATACAAAAGTAGTTAAGAGCATGAACTCTGGAAGCCAACTAAAAATGTCACTTGCTAGGTTTGGAACCTTAAGCAACTTGCTTAACTTCTTTCTGTGCCTCGGTTTCACATCTGTGAAACTGTTTAATACCTAATATGCTCAAAGAAATGATATTCCTCTTCTCTTTCCTTACATGAATAATTAATATAACACCACAAAACAGCTATCAGCATGCAAAGTATATAATGCAATGGCAGGAAAACCATCATGAAAGTATGTTTTATAGTATAGTACCTCCCAAACTTTTCCAATGAAGTATTCCCAAGAGTACAGGAGAATAAAGATTACATCCCTTCAGGGATTTAATAAATACAAAATGCCTACCACATTTTAGGCACAGTTCTAGATACCTGGTATGCAACAGTGAATAAAACAAAATCCCTACATAGCCTGAACACAAATTTCATCCTAATTTTGCACTGTACAACATATTACATCCATGTTGGTTCTAGTATAAGGAACTTTGTAAAATCAAATTTTGATTTTAAAAAAATTAAAGGTCTGCTAAAGTATACCATATTGATCTCGTGGATTCTGTGTACCTTCAAGGTTATTCATACAGAGTTTAATTTCAGAAGCATGGACACCACATTTGTAGGTAACATTTATTAGTGGCAAACTATTCATTTATATTAATCATTTTTTCAAATATTTGAGGGCCTACTCCATATCAGGCACCATTCTAGGGACACAACATTGAACAAAGCCAGGTCTTTGCTCTCATGGAACTTACACTGTAATTGGGGGAGATAATAAAAAAAAGAAAAAAATAAGTGGATATCAGGTGGGGATGGGGGAAAGGGAGAGCCAGGGAAAGGAGTGGTTGCTGTTTCACAGTCAGAAAAGGTTTCCCCAAAGGGTGGCATTGAAGCAAGGACTTGAAGGGAGGGAGCCATGCGGATATTTGGTTAGAGTATTCTAGACAAAGGAACACCAAATGCGAAGGCCTTGAGGTGTCATGGAGAATTAGAATGCACAGACTGGGAACTTCCTTGGTGGCACAGTGGTTAAGAATCTGCCTGCCAATGCAGGGGACACGGGTTCGAGCCCTGGTCTGGGAAGATCCCACATGCCGCGGAGCAACTAGGCCCGTGAGCCACAACTACTGAGCCTGCGCTCTAGAGCCTGCGAGCCACAACTACTGAGCCCGCGTGCCACAACTACTGAAGCCCACGTGCCTAGAGCCTGTGCTCCGTAACAAGAGAAGCCACGGCAATGAGAAGCCCACACGCCGCAAGGAAGAGGAGCCCCTGCTCGCCGCAACCAGAGAAAGCCCACGTGCAATAACAAAGACCCAACACAGCCAAAATAAATAAATAAGTAAATAAATAAATAAATTTACCGAAAAAAAAAAAAAGAACGCACAGACTGAATATAGCATAGTAAGATGTTTTCCCTCTTATGCCTTTGGACCTACAGTTTTATTTATTTTCATAAGTGTATTTAAGTCGAACAGGTAACTCAAGGATTCGGTACAACATTCAACAGCATAGAAGTATACACAGTGAAAAACAAGTCTTGTTTCTCTCCTGTCTCCTATTCACCTACTCAATGATCTTGTAGCTACTCTTTTTGTCTGTTCCTTGTATATGCTTTCAGAAATAACCCATGCACAATTTAATGCCTTCAAAAGATCAAAAAGTCCACTCTAACATACTTTGTAAAAAAATCTTGAAAACAATTCCAAATTCCAGAAGAAAAAATATCAGGCAACCTTCTGGGCTCTCTTCTTCTCCTGTTCCTTTGCTCCATATGTAGATTTTTACTTGAAAGTTTATAAAAATGCAAAATGACGAGCCACAATAATGAACACACAACTCTCTAATGCCCTCCTAAAGAACAAAAGATCTCAAACCATTTGATCTAAATCTGGGACACATCTAATTACAGATAGCTTAAATAATGCATAAATGTGAGCACAATGAAAAGAATACAACTGACCCTTGGAAAAATTTACCTGAAACTCAACCTCCATCACTGATTATAAATGGAGACACTGACCACCTGCTACTGAGCTGCTCTTTATCATTCATCTCTTTTTTTTTTTTATATTTTATTTATTTATTTATTTATTTATTTATTTATTTATTTATTTATTTATTTATTTATGGCTGTGTTGGGTCTTAGTTTCTGTGTGAGGGCTTTCTCCAGTTGTGGCAAGTGGGGGCCATTCTCTACTGGTGACCTAGGAGTCTCTGTTTCTCTAGCAAGCCTACCATAACCAGTTAACACTGGCTTTGTGAAAAGGGCCAGTTTTCAGAGCAGCCTGGCCTGTGGAGAGGAGGGGGGCACACTGGAGTGGGAGAAGTGAGCAGAAAGAAGGGCAGACATATTCTTTAATCAGTTTTGTGTTCCAGTGACACAGAAGCATGAGTCAAGATTATATCCCTTCACTACTGTTTCCTTGAAGACAAAGCTAGAATCAGTATTGGTGGGCCCTTGTCTGAAACCAAGAGAGAAGGGATATACCTAGTGGAGAAACTGCTAGGAATAAAACTGAAACTTAAAATAGTTTAAACGGAATCAGAATATGTGATCTCTTATGTACATGATTAAAATAAGACCAAATTCATATAGAGAAAACCTAAGTATAAAATAACTAAAGGGGTTCATTTATTCATTCAACAAGCATCTATAAAGACCCTATTATTTTCTATCAGCATGCTGGGTGCTGGAGATACTGACGAGCATAAGGCAGACATAGCCCCTGCCCCATGGAGCTAACAATCTAGAAGACAGACAGGAGAAAGGTGGCATTCAGAGAACTACAACTCATTTCATCTTTGTCACCTGTTTCTTTAATACTTTTGTCTTGAGAGTCTCCTTCATCTCTGAGGTTAAATAATAACCTGTCAATATAATGCTTAAATAAGTTTGGAGAAATGAGGAACGATCCTTCTTATTCGCCAGATTAAACCAAATTCGCCAAATTTTTGAGAAATTTTAAGAGTAAGCTGTCACAGAGGTTCGAGACTATAAGAAAATTTTACTCTATTTGGCAGCAATAGGACTTTTTTACCCACTTAATCCCCAAGTTCAGAAACATAATAGTGAAAAATGAAAGTTGAAAACTTAAGCTTTCACATACCTTGAGGGGGTCTTATTCCACCTGCAACTGGAAACATGAAGCTGAAAACAGAACAAAAATATATCAGGATCTTCCTATGTGCAAAGATTTCAGATAAAACATGTAACATTTCACATAAATAAAAAAATTATAGCCTGGGCCCTGGCATCTGTTCCATAGTACAATATTGAATTATCCACCATCAATACAGATTGACCATCCACAAGACACATGACAGTCAGCATGTTAGTGTAGGGTGAAAATTTTTGAGCCAGAAGACAGAAGACCTTGAAACTGGTCCTGGTTCTGTCACTGTGTGACTCCCCTGGATTCCCATCTCCCCATCCATAAAATGAGAGGGCTGGATTAGATTCAATTCACTGAACATTTATTGGGTGTCTACTACATGAAAGGCCTGAATGAGCTCAGTCTTGCTGAAGACACAGATGCAGGCAAATAACTTTAACATAGGACAGAATGTGCTAAGAGCTGTGAGAGGGCCAGAATACTAACAGAAATGAGAAGAAAAAGATTAATTTTATGGGTTATATCTTGGGAAGTTTTTTGGAGGTATCTCTTGAGCTAAATCTTAAAGAGAGGCACACCATATAGCTTGAGCAAAATCTCAGAGGCCGAAGCTGTAGCGTGTTCAGAGAAATGATTTAAGGTTGAATATAAGACACAGGACTGGAAAAGGAAGCAAAATGTAGAGGGCCTTTAAAATGTTTGATTTTATTTTGAGTATTGTATAAAGTCAGAGATTTTTTTTAAACTGTGGTAAAATATACACAATATAAAATTTTACCATTTTAACCATTTTTAAGTGTACAGTTCAGTGGCATTACAATGTTGTACAACCATCACCATGATCCATTTCCAGAACGTTTTCATCATCACAAACAGAAACTCTGTACCCATTAAAAAATAACTTCCCATTACTTTTTCCCCCCAACCCCTGGTAACCACTATTCTACTTTCTGGCTTGATAAACTTGTCTATTCTAGCTACCTTATATTAAGTGGAATCATACAATACTTGTCCTTTTGTATCTGGCTTATTTCACTTAGCATAACGTTTTCAAGGTTCATCATGTTGTAGCACACGTGAGAATTTCATTCCTTTTTATGGCTGAATAATACTCCATTGTATATATGTACCACATTTTGCTTATCCATTCATCTGTTGATGGACAGCTGGGTTGGGTGTTGTGAATAATACTGCTATGAACACTGGTGTACAAGTATTTGTTTGCGTCCCTCTTTCAATTCTTCTGGGTCTCCACCTAGGAGTGGAATTGCTGGGTCATAGCGTACTTCTATGTTTACTTTTTGAAAAACTGCCAAACTGTTTTCAACAGCAGCTACACCATTTTACATTCCCACTAGCAATGCACCAGGGTTCTAATTTCTCCACATCATCACCAACACTTGTTATTTTCTGAATTTTTGTTTGTTTGTTTATAATGATAGTTATCCTAATGGGTATGAGGGGGTATCTCATTGTGATTTAGATCTACATTTCCCTGATGTCATACATTTTTCTCTAATGAAATGATCAGAAATGTGCTGTAGGGCTTCCCTGGTGGCGGAGTAGTTAAGAATCCGCCTGCCAATGTAGGGGACATGGGTTCGAGCCCCGGTCCAGGAAGATCCCACATGCTGCAGAGCAACTAAGCCCATGCACCACAACTACTGAGCCTGCGCTCTAGAGCCCGCAAGCCACAACTACTGAGCCCATGCGCCACAACTACTGAAGCCCGCGCGCCTAGAGCCCGAGCTCTGCAACTAGAGAAGCCACCGCAGTGAGAAGCCCGTGCACCGCAACGAAGAGTAGCTCCCGCTCGCCACAACTAGAGAAAGACTGAGCAGCAACAAAGACACAACACAGCCAAATAAATAAGTAAATAAATAAAAGAAATACACTTACTAAAAACAATCTAGATTTATAAAAAAAAAAAAAGAAATGTGCTGTAGGTTTCTCTGGTAATGGGGTATGACAGAGAAGACTTGAAGTAACAAGAATTAGCTAAGAAACTGCTACAATAATCTTAATAAGAAATGAAAAGGGTCAAAACCAGAGTAGTGGGAATAGAAAAGAAGAGGTGAATGAAATCTATTTAAAAGGAAGAATCAACAGGACTTAGCAACTACCAGGATGGAGAACAGCACTGAAAAAGCAGAAAGGGCTGAAGATGCTGCCGAGATTTTGGGCCTGAGCAACTGTAAGGATGGTGACACTGTTTACCTGCTGACAGGAACCCAGTGTGAGCAGGTCTGGGGAGAAAGGTGTTAGGAGGGTGTCCACGAGGAGCAATCTAATAGGCAACCAGAAAAGTAACTCCAGCTCAAGGGAAGGGTCTGCATCAATCTACCTAGGCTCTTTTAAATAAAGGTAAAAAAAGAAAAAAATTAAAGTCTGGTTGTGGATGAAAGAGCCAAAGGGATGTATACATAGTGAGAAGACAACAAAGGAAAACCTTGGAGAATTCTTAGTGAAAACTGAGTATGGAATGGTCACTGAGAACCAAAGAAGTTGCTTATAACTGAGAGTTATAACTGAGGAAGGACTGCATTTAAGGAAAAAGTGTCTAACGCTGTAGAGAAGCTGAGAAGAATGAGGATTACTAAATAAAGATCGCTGTTTTCGAAAATGGTGATCTTTGAGTGAACGGTTTCAACAGAGGAAGGGGAAGGGACCTTCACAGACAAAGATTTAGGATACAAAGATATACTTAGTGATAGCTAAAACAAGGTTTTTGAGAGGATGGCATTAACGTAGCAAAAGGAAGAGGGACTTCTTTCTCTGAGACCGGAGGGAAAGGAAATGGGATAGATTAAGGAAGAAAAAATCTGAGTGGGAAAAGCCCTTAATCTGGGAGTCAAGGATCTGAAGTGGGTTTCTGGATAGTCTTTAAAGATATAGTGAGATCAGGAACGGTATGCCAAATTTATGTGTCCTTGCATTTTTCTATTGCACAACACTCCCCCTTCCCAGGAAAAGGGCTAAAAATCAAACTTTAGAGTCTTTTAGCTCTAAAATATTTTAATCAACAAGATTTTTCTGTAAGGTGGTTCACAAATTTCTAGTTGGACATCTACCTGATTACAGCCTTGTAGAGGATCTGAACCATTCGCAAATTCTGCTGACAAGCGAGCCCGCACCAAAGAGAGGTCTGAACAGTGAACAGCTTTTCCGAACTGCACACAAGACGTATTAGCTAAGTAATGTGTTAACTGGATAAAGTGTTTAAACTGCAAGTTGAAATTTAGTAGGACTCAATTTTTTAAAAAGTTACTCATACACTAAGACTTAAGTAGTCAACCTATTGAGACTTTCCAAATCAGTCTTAAAGATTACAATCACCAATAGGGCTTAGTGGCTAAGTAAAAACTGGACACTCGAGTGACATTTTCTTCTCTCCAGCTCCGCCACAAAGTAACCGTGAAGCTCTATGCAATCCCTTTCACCACCCTGTCCTGTTTGCCCTTTGTCAAACGAGGACACAGAACCACAAGTTTGCCAAGGTCCTAGCTAAGACAACCAAATAATGTACAGATGTATAAAGGCTACTTTGAAAACATAAACAAAAACTAAATTAAGAACATTACTGACAAACATGACTTACTCCAGTAATTATACAACCCAAACTACCTACTGACCTATGTACCATTCATAGGACTCTCTGAAATGTTTAGACTACTAACAGCAACATGCTTAAAGAGTGGTTAGACAAACAGCTAAGTAAGACTGATAAGACAGCAAAAGTTTGGCAAAAAAATGGGCAACAAGATGACAAACAATGTGAAGCAGAACTGTGAGCCCTGCTTGTCAAATGCCTATCTCATTCATCCTCCCCTTTCAGTTACCTCTGCTACTAACCCAGATCAGCCTTCACTTCTGAGGCCTGGACTCAGCAAGACTTCCTAATGGATCTCCCCACCTGCAGACTCTGTGGCTTCTAACGCAGCTCACGTAGCACAGGTGAGGCGCATCTAGCTAAGGGGCCATTTGATAAAGCTACTCTTGGGATTAAAACAATGTAATGATTCCCCCTTAAATTGAATTTTTTTAGTTTATATTCAAGGCCCTCTCCAGTTTGAACACAACTTTTTCAGTTTTATCTCACAGAACTCTTTTCTCCCACTCAGGGCCACAGTCCATCTGGCCTACCTGCTGTCCCCTAACGTTCACTGGGCCTTCCCATCTCCATGACAATCTCTTGACCCCTTCCTCTTCCTTGAAATGAGGCCCAATTGAAATACCTCTTCTTTGCCTACAACGTTGCTTGAATCTACAAATATTTACAGAATGTTTTCTATGTGTAGAATGTGCTAGAAGCAGTGGAAGATAAAAAGATGACGAGGCCCTTAAGGAGCTTATAAAAGCAGGAAATAGACAAGCTCACAAATGATACTATCCCAGAAGGACACAGTCTAATCAAGATCTTTCAACTGTTTTTTTCCTGCCATACTTTAAAAAAGAAAAAAAGTTATACTTCTCATCTCTTGCATAAATTTTGCCCTTTATACAACTCTACTATTTATTCTAAAGTAGCCCATTCAGGATACCAATCAAAAGTAGGCTAACATTAATAAAGTTGGAAAATGCCTGTGCTTTTTGCTTAGCCTCTTAGGAAGGACACAGACAAGTACCTAAGAAATACAGTAAATTATAGTTCACGGATTTCCTCCATTAAAAGCTGAGAAAGGTTGCCTGGTTCTTTTTCTTTTCCCTAAAATATACTTAGGGTACCAACCATAACGTTAGCTTCCTTATAAAAAAACAACCTCAGCCCTCACCACTGCTCTCTAAAAACCATATTCTTTCTTTATTAAGCATACAGCTTCTCAGCCTCAGAAAATCTCCAATATAATATTTACCACACATTTTACAAGATAAGGCTGATTTGCTCTCCCACATATCCTCTAGAGCTTAAGAATGTAATGTTACTACCACCAAATTTTAAATAGGAAAGAAATTTTAAAGTCAATCATTCTAATTTCTATTACAATTCAGGCCATATTTAGAAAAAAAATTGTGTTCATGGACCAATGATGTTAAACTACTACAAACTAAGGGGAATGATCCACTTAACTTTCTACACCCAAACTCCTCTCCACCTAAAAAAAACAAAAAAACCCCAAACCAAAACAACAGCAAAACCCCCCAAAACCCGTACCTAGAATGCCAAATTCTTTTAAGTTTATATTTCCCCAGAACTTGGTGCCATAATTCATCATAAGCTTGGTCAAATTAATGCCACTCAAGAACATTTTAGAAACTGCTGTCACATTCAGAAAAGAGAGATTATTACATATTTGTCTTCTCTAGCCAGAAACTGACTTATATCAAGTATTCATGAAAAACTCTAATGAAACAGTGGAAATCGGAAAACAAAAGAGAAAGAAAAGTTTTAAATCTAGAGAGAAAGATGTGAAAAAGAGAAAGTGAAAAATGCAGCTGCACACAGGCGAACAGTGACTGCTCTCTTTTCCTCGCGTATATACAAGCATCTGCAGGACGTGAGGATTTTAAAGGCTTCACACTGTGGCGTTCATGACTCCAAAATAAAACACTGCATTAAAAAAAAAACTAACACTTTGTCTTCCAAAAATAATTTAGGATGCTGAAGATAAAAAGCTAAATTATCTCCAAATGTGTATGAACCTCGGGTTGGCTAGCAAAACAAAGTCAGACTAGGTCATTACAGAAGTGGGATGAAAACTTCCCAGAATCAAATATTTCCTCAAATGATGAACTTGTCAGGTTGCAAATGTTCATCTCTTTTATTGTTCTAGATATGAGAGCCACTGGCGATTAGTAGCTGGAATTGACAGAGAGCAAATTTGTTTAAGGACTAAGTAAAAGTCTGGAAGCTTTGTTTTGATAACTGCGTACGTGCTGTTTAACAGTGAATTGTTTTTTAGTAAGAAGACAGGTGTTAAAACTACCTCTACAAGAGCTCCATATACTAATTCAAAGGTCTTCAGATTTTCCTGCTGTTTCTGGTGTGTTAAGGAAAAAATAAAAAGGACACAACACTGAAAAAAAGAGTGCACACACACACACACACACACACCTTGGAAACACTTGTGCAGCTCTGTGAACAGATTTTTCAGAGCCCCTCCCTGGTCAAGCCCTGGGAAAAGGAAGTCTCCGGTCGCTTCAGATCCAGTCGGGCTAGAAGCGAGGCGTCGGGGTTCCTCCTTTATCCACCCAGCCGGGTGGCAGCCGCACCGATGGGACACTCACCTCCTCCCCCTCTCCTCCCCGCTCAGCCTCAGCAGCCAGTGCCCCCGAGCCTGCAGGACAAGAGTCGAGCGCCCGGGCTCCATCCACCCCTTCGGCCTACGTTCCCGGAGAACGACCCTCCTCCCGCAGCGCAGTTCCGAGGGAAAAGGGGTCGGCGCGGGCGAAAACCGCCATAACGGCCGACCACCCGTCGCCGGTGCCGGGTCTGCTCTGCGTCTGCGAGGCGCGTCCCGGCCCAGGTCTTCACACCCACCTGCCTCCCCCGGCAGCCCCCGCGCCAGGTCCCGCGGCCCCGCCGCCGCCAGCTCCCGTTCCCGGCCGCAGCGCCATCTTGCTCCGGGCCCGCCGCCGCCGCCGCCGCCTCCGCCGCCACCTTCCCAGCAGCTGTCAGCGCCCGACAGCCACTTCCGGGGCAAACGCAGGACCCCACCTCGCCGCGGCCTGGGCGACGGGGCGGGGCCGCGCTCCCACGTGACCCTTCGCGTCCGGGGGAGGAGCTGCGCTCCCTCGTCACGTGACCCGGCCACAGCTGAGGGCCGGCCGGGTGCAATTCTAGTTCAGGTGCTGGTGGGGTGGTCTGGGCCCGGCTCCAGGGGAGTTGATTCATTCTCAGGCAAAGGTCTGTGGAGAACCCAGCTGGCCGCCGAGCGGCAAGGCGTCATCGTTCCTCCGTTTGAAAAACCATCGTCTTGCTTAGTGAAAAGAGTACACTGAGTCCTGTTTTTTAACCTGGATGGTGGGTACACGGGTGTTCTTTTATTGTTACTCTTTACACAAAGAACAGATGGATCTTTAATGCCCCTTTGATAGCTTCACAGCGCCGATTAGTGATGAGCTCTACTTTTTCCCAGGAACTCGGCAGCTTCCTTTTGGTACCCACCCTAAAAGCCGGTGTTTAGCCGCCTGGTAATCCCCGTTTTCCCTATACTTACAATCAGGGCCAAAACAGTGGTGCTTGGAAAAGTTCATTGCTCCGAACCTTCCTGGGCATATTTTCACCGTGATTTTTTTTTTCCTAATCAAACTACTGTAAGTAAATATAAAAGTTGAATGTAAACTTTCTCAAGCCCTCAAGTGGAGTTTGCTTACTAGCAAGTAACGGATTATAATTAGCTTTATCTTTTACTCTTGCCTCAGGGCTTTTACTGGGAAACAATTTGTAATAATAGTTATTGTTTATTGGGCACAATCACTGGTCAAGAAATTTACTGTATTTTTTCAAATCCTGTGTCCCTAAGAGCTAGTATTGGCATTTCACAGATAAGAAAATCAAGGTTAAAAGAAGTAGTAATTTACCCAGAACAAACAGCTGCAAAACAGCAGGACCAGGATCAAAATCCAAGGTGTTTGACTTCAAAGTCTTTGCTCATTTCAGCTAGAGCCAGCTATTTAATTATGCTTTTTTCCCCCATAATTGTCCACTAACTTCATTCCTCCCCTTCTTTAGATGGAACTGTGTAGCAGATGTTCCAATGGACATAAACTGATATGTAACTAAATTCAGTATTAATCCATTGACAAATCAAGATGATACAGGCTTATGTAGCCACTTTTAAGGATGGGTGATTGCACAGGAGAAAATACTTAAAAAAAAAAAAAAAAGAGGAAATAAAGTCAAATGAAGGGAGTATTTCAAAGATCATAGACCACATGACTCAGGATGTCAGCGTTCCACAATATTTCCAGTCCAGGTTAGATGCTGTCCTGTGATGATTCAGCATTGTGGCCTTATGTCTAACACGGCATCTACCGCACTATTTGTTCCTTTACTTTATGCCCACTACACTGTAAGCGCAGGGACTGTGTTACCAAGACTTGTATTCCTAACCAAATATATAACGTTTGGTTAAGGAATATATTTTGTGAAGTTATGACGTGTCAGGCACAGTGCTAGGTACTTCTAATCTTGAGACACAGTCGGTATTACCCTCAATTTCACAAACTGAACCTCTGAGAAATTAAAGAACTTAAAACAACTGGCAAATGGGTGGTACCAGTATACCCACTTCCAGAATACATTTTGAGTCAAGGCTCTGTTTGCAAGAACAAAAAAATCACAGGCTTGTAAGTATTTCTTGCACCTTGTAGCAATAGGTCTCCATTTACATAAATTCTGAAGATGAACAATTTTTGTCTCATCTAAAATATTTAAGTTGCAGTCTACCCATCCTGACTCTAGAATAAAAGACTGAGAATACAGGAAATAAATAAGTTTAAGTCAAATGTTGCTGAGAAAAGGTTATCTATATTATAGTATTACAGTACTGATAACTAACATTCATGTCAGGCACCATTCCAAGTACCTTACATGTATGAAGTCGATTTTTTATTCCACTGTACAAAACTAGCAACTGAGGAAAATCTGCTAAGAGTGAATAGTCTCTATCACTGTATAATCATAATCCTTTACCTTTGGCAGAGACCTGCATACTATCTGGATGAAGGGCCATAAAGCCTTAGGAAAGATAAGCTGTAAGAGAACGAAGCCAGAGGTGGATCAAGTAAAAGGAACATTCTTCCTTATCAGGATAAAATGTTTTTCACTTTTCGAGCAAAGTCATCTCAAATGGAAAGACACAGGAAAGAACATGGTTAAATGATGGAAAATGAAGTAAGAAAGGGAGAAGCTGACCATAATCTTACAGCTGCAACATTATGAAGGTAAGGTCTGAGCTACGATAGGGATGCGGTAAAAGATATTTATGTATAGATCAAAGAATTTAAAATCCTAGTGAACTTGAATAACCAGCCATATAAAAGGCATCTTGTTGTGGCTCGTATCACAAAAGGCCATCAACAAATGAAGAAACAGTGAAATAAAGAGAGCAGGAGGTTTATTCTTGGTAGACAGCCCGTGCTGCTTCTTGTCCACCCCCCAAAAAAAAAAAAGTGGGTAGGAAGGGGCATTCAATCTCAAGACTTTACTTCGCAATGTGGTTCCAAATGCCTCTCCACAGCATACGTGACACCCTCCTTCACACTTGAAGGGAAAAATCCAGTTCACCACATTTGGGTGTTGTTATTTTTAGCATAAACTTTTGTTCTTCTGTAAGAAGCATCGCTCTGGATTCAAACCACATGAATGTCAATGAATGTTTCTTCCATTATATGATCATTTAAAAAATCACCTATGAATTGAAACTTGACATGATGCACTGATAGTTCAGGATCATTTTTCACTAGTCCCACGTTCTTGTGGTTGATTTCAAATGTTTGGTACAGATGATTATAAGACAATGTGTTCCATGAAAACAACATTCATGCTGGAATCATAAAATCACATTTGTGATATAGTCTTTTTAGAAGTCTGTTTTTAACTTTTGTCCTCAGGAGTTACTTTCTTCTTGCTGTTCTGACCAGTGACCTTTTTCCTGTGACAATGAAAGGAAAGTTAAAATTAGAAATTTTAGATATATGTACTTTCCAAAACTCTACCAGTTTAATAAACATTTACTGAAACCTCCTGTATAATCAAGTATACGAGGCACTAGGAACACAAAGATGTGTCTTTGCCCTTTAGAAAACCACATCCACCTAAGTAAGACAGAAACACCACAGTAAACTACACTACAACATGGTATAAAAGACAGATTCTGATCCTGAATTAATAAGAGTTCACACTGATTAAATGCCAGATACTGTTTATAAGTCATTTATATGTATCAACTCAGAAAGCCTTCCTAACTTACGAAGAAGATTCTATTATTATCCTCATTTTACAGATGTGGAAAATGAGGTAGAGTGGTTAAGTAACTTGCTGATCATCACACACTGGTGATAAATATTAGACATGACACTGGTAAAAATTTTAGACATGACGGTCTGATTTTAGAATTTGGTGAATGGTGAATGCCATCAACTAACTGTTAACACAGGAAAAGGAAAAAAAGTTTTGAGAAAATAATCAATATTCACATACTACAGTATAGTAATGCAAAGTCCTTAGATGTATATCAATTCATTTAATCCTCCACCAACCCTGAGTGGCAGAGCTGGTATTATTTATATAACTATTTCCATTATATATAGGGGGAAAGAGGCTTAGAGAGGTGAAGTGACTTGTCCAAAATCACACAGGAAAAGGTGTTATTAGAGCCAGTTATTCTGGCTCCAAATCCAATCTCCCCTACGCCCTACTACACCAGTTTGAGTTTGCAGTGCCTGAAGTGACATCCACTAGGCAACAGGCTTCAGGTTTATAGCTCAGCTGGGAAGCTGGGCTTGAAGATATGGACTTGAGATTTATCAGCATAGAGCTGAGGCCACAGGTGTGGGTAGGATCATTAAAGCAACACCTACAGTGGAAAGGTAAGCTAGATTCAGATCAGGTCTTGTTTGTATGCTATGTTAAGAAGTATGGCCTTTAAATGTGAAGAAAATAGAGAGAGAACCAAAGCATCTTAAGCAGAGGGCTAGTGACAAGGTTTATACCAGGTGTCCTCAAAGTCTTAGCGCAGCTTTAAGTTTTAACAACCTCAGATCATAAAAGCTACAAACTTACAAAAATCAGCAATTAAAGTGTCATTATTTAAAATATCGATTTTATTATTACTGTTCAACACAGCCATGATCTTAGGCTCTAGTCAATTTTCGACCTTTGTAAAAACTTTTATCAGCTGCTGCTCAGTGCCTGAAAGGAGTGCATTTCCAATCCTAGCTTTACGATCACCCAAAGCATGAGGTTCTGATGTGTACGCAGCAATTCTGCAGCAGCCCACCACAAGAAAAAGTCTAGTGAGACAGATAAGGTGACCCAGCAGGGCAACCTTCTCTACCAATCCACTCGTCTGTCACCCAGGGACTGTTGCCACAAAGAATGAAAATTAAAATGTATTAAGAAGAAAAAAAAAAAAGTATTAAGAACGCACAAAACTGAATAAGTACAAGTTAAATTAAAATAATCTTTCAAATGAGGTAGTTTTGTAAGGTTGCAACATTTATTCTTCCCAAGTTATTAAAGCTCAAAACCACCAAACCCTTTGGGACACTCTGTACAGTCTATGTACTGGGGCTGAACATTATTTCCCACAATCGATACAAGATGTCAGGCAGACTCTTTCACTCAGAAGGAAAGTGCAGGCCAGTTTTCTCGCCTGGGTTCACCTTGTTCCTTCTACATGCCTAAATTTTACCTATCCTTGAACATAATTCTACTTCCTTGAAACTTTCTGTAACTACACCAATCCATAATGATTTTTTCCCTTCTCTGAACTTCTGTTTTATTTAAAAATTATTCTCTAATTTTTTTCATGTATATTAATCTCCTTTCCCTAACTTCAGGAAAGGGGTCTCATTTTACATCCATTCATACACCTTACTACATATTATATATGTAGTAAGACTGAAGGTGGACAGTAAGTACTTGGTAAATGCCTGCATTTTATATATGTTATATATTAATTGGTACTGATAGACTTTGAAGGGTGTCATTTTTCCTTAAATAGTGGAAAGACTAGTACTGTGCAGAATATTTTAGCCCACCCCTATGAAACCATGTAGTTTCCTGGCAGTAATAGGCAAAAAAGGTAGTCCTGTGTGTATGCTAAAAAAAAATCTATGCTTTAAAATCCTCAAAAACTCAGCTAAATGACTACAAATTTACCCAAGTCATACTGTTCAGAGGCGTTACAATGTGCTTCAGCATAAGCCCAAGATCCTACTGAAATCCTGCCCAGAATATGGAGCTTGAAGGAAGACTCCATCAATGTGAGTCAGCAGTCCTAGCTACTGGCCTCAGTAGTGTGCCCAGATGCAGGCTGTGTGGAGATGGTGGACAGTGCAATTCTAATTCATAGTGAATTGACATCATATTTTCAAAGATGGAGAAAAACAGATCATTAATATACAGATAAAGAAAAATTCCAAGATTGAATTATCCAAGTTTCCAAATCACAGGCAACCTATGATATATTACTTTTATTACATTCTATAATGGACTGTAGACCTATCAAATTCTACTTCTAAAAATCTATCCTAAGGAAAAATAATGCTTACGTTATAAGAATATGCTAGAATCAAACAGTAACTTTTACCATATACTTACCGTTTATCCTTAGCTTTTTCTAAGAAATATTTTGGAGTTGTACTAATGCTCTCCCTTTCCAAAGGCTTCTTAATCATCTTTTTCTTTTGTTTACTGAAAGTTACAAAGAAAGAACTGAATTAAGTGCAACTTAATTTAAAAGACCTAAAACTAGTTTTGGTTCTTTGGTTCAAAAAATTTGTTTCCTTCATCCACTTACAGGTTTACAGTGACACCACTGTATCCACTTTAATATACTAGGTTACCTAACAGCATCTAGAGAGGTAACCCAAAGGGATGATAAATTCAACCAATTTTTTAAAAGGCACTGATTATGATTAAAATATGTCATGTGTCACTCTTATATCTTGTGCTAACAAACTAACAGTGCCTTTTTAAAAAGGCACTGATTATGATTAAAATATGTCGTGTGTCACTCTTATATCTTGTGCTAACAAAATCAAACAGGGTTTGATTTTGGCCAATTAACTGCTTTTTACCAGTTTAATGAATTAGAACAAAATCTCAGCATATTTCACTCACGTTGATTAATACTTTAAAAATCTGAATACTTAAAATTTCAAGGATGAAAAACTGGCAGGGAAAGAACAGACAGTATTCACAAATATTTAAAAGGAAAATTTTTAATCTTAAAATGTTCTAAAAATAGTAGTATTATTAGAACTATAATGTATAAGAGTGTGAAATCAAGAATATATATGCAAAGAGAGAGAGAGAGAGAAGCTCCAGGTAAATTCAAGATTGTACCTTAGTAGTTTTTGGAAACCTTTTATGTATTCTGGGACAGGACATCCGGCCTGCTGGATAACATTGGCAACACTGAAAAAGGTACCCATAAACGTAAATTTGTATCTTGTCAAACTGATGTTTATGTACATAAACCCTCTGCACAACACAAGAGGAACTAAAACTACACAAACAAAAAAGTAATCCAGTAAAGTGTTCTGATAAATTATTACCAATTATTACCAGATGCAGTCATATTGGATTACTGAGAGAATGGTCTGCTGGACTGAAATCAATGTCTTGATGAAAATTTTAGATAGCAGCTGTTTCTACTGAATATTTAACAAGCCCTAAAAAGCTACTAAGCCCAGTCTTGGATGAGACACTGACTAAAGTCAGAGTCACACTTAAATTTATTAAATGATAAAGCTTGACATGGTCTCAAGCTTCTCATGTATACAGTAAGTCCCCTACACATGAACCTTCAAGTTTTGAACTTTCAAAGATGTAAACATGCGTTCGCATGCCCAATCATGTAAATTAGTTCACGTCTGGCGTACATTGTCATATGCATACATCCTCTACAAGTGGTTGTGCTTTTGTGTACTTTACTGTACAGTACTGTATACAGTAGTACAGTATCTTTGTTTCAAGCCCAGGATGTCCGGAAGCAAGCATAAAAGCAGCGGTGATGTAGCTGGTACTGCTAAGAAGCGCCAGCTGTTGTACTGTACTACTATACTTTTCAAGGTACTGTACTGTAAGATTAAAAATGTTTTCTTTATTTTGGGGTTTGTTTTTTATGTATTATTTGTGTGAAAACTATTATAAACCTATTACAGTATGTACTATATAGCTGGTTGTGTTAGTTGGGTACCTAGGCTAACTTTGTTGGACTTACGAACAAATTGGACTTAACGAACACACTCTCAGAACGGAACTTGTTTG
This sequence comes from Balaenoptera physalus, assembly GCF_965194825.1. Classification (NCBI taxonomy): domain Eukaryota; kingdom Metazoa; phylum Chordata; class Mammalia; order Artiodactyla; family Balaenopteridae; genus Balaenoptera; species Balaenoptera physalus. Next base: position 43,318,456 of record NC_138901.1, read on the forward strand.
TATGTAGGGGACTTACTGTAGTAACTTATCAATCCTTACAACCCTTTGTAGTAAATACTATCATTATCCCCATTTCCCAGATGGAAAACTGAGGTACACAGTTGCACTGATATGGGGGTCATCAGATGCAGATGCTTGGAGTCGCTGAGAACTCAGGTGAATCTAGGCTGTTGGAATGTACTCCCCTACACACCACACGTGAAAGTCTGATCACAGCAAAATCAAGGCTGACAGAGCCAAGGCTCAGAAGGCATGAAGCAAAATCTTCACCAAAACTGATAAACAGAATAAAGTACAAACCGTCTACATCCACAACTCAACTTCATTTGTTAGAAATTTGAACTGTTGCCAATTATCATCAGCCTAAAATTTCTGTAGGCAGCCCAAATGTAGGAAACTCAGCTTCTATATTAAAATCTATGACGATGGGCTAAATTAAGATAAGATTCTAAAAGTGTATCTATCATAGGTTACCCAGGCTTCAAGGGGCTACAACTGAATATTAGAGTGTATTACTAAAACAGTTTTTCCTCTATGACAGGTGATCCTGGGACTAAACATAAAACTCCAGCTGCCCCTAAGAGTAATGGGAAGAATGCGCCCATGCTAAGAGATCATTTTGACTGGGCTATAAGAGACTCAGGGGTTAACTTTAAACTATTCACTAATCCAAAAACCTTAATATTACATTTTGAGTAATATCAAGTGATGGCTATTGGGAGAATTCTGTGAGTCTGAAACTTTTTTTTTTTAATTAATGAATTATTTTTTGCCTGCATTGGGTCTTCGTTGCTGCGCACGGGCTCTTTTTAGTTGCAGCGAGTGGGGGCTACTCTTCGTTGTGCACAGGCCTCTCATTAAGGTGGCTTCTCTTGTTGTGGAGTACAGGCTCTAGGTGCGCAGGCTTCAGTAGTTGTGGCACGTGGGCTCAGTAGTTGTGGTGCGCAGGCTCTAGAGCACAGGCTCAGTAGTTGTGGCACACAGGCTTAGTTGCTCCGTGGCATGTGGGATCTTCCTGGACCAGGGCTTGAACCTGTGTCCCCTGCATTGGCAGGCAGATTGGCACAGATAACCACTGTGCCACCAGGGAAGCCCGTGAGTCTGAAACTTAATGAATATTCCATTGTGAATATTTCCAAAATCTAACAATGGAAGGGCAAAAACGAGGCCCTCTGATCATTTTTCTTTTTTTCATGGCTAAGATTTGTTTGACTAGTATCATAACAGAATTTGGGACACAGCCATTTTGTAATTATCCGTTAACTGTGTATGAGAATAATGAATCAATTTTGCCAACTTAATGCTAAGTTTTTTCTCCTAATTTACCTTCTTAATAATGGCTTATCATCTTCAGTGAAAAATGTAACAGCTTTTCCTTTATGCCCGGCTCTTCCAGTTCGACCTAAGAGAAATCAGACCATTAAAAAAACCCCTACTTTTGGGCGGAATGGGACATTCAAGAATCACATATACAAGTCACTGGATTTTCACAGCACTAAAAACTTGAGCATGTTGAAGGGACTGGTAGTGGTGCTAAGAGAGGTGAGTAGAGAGAGGGGTGGGGCACACGACTCACCTATCCTGTGGATATATTCCACTGAGCTGGTTGGAAAGTCATAGTTGATGACCAAGTTCACACCTTTAAAATCGATCCCTCTGGCTAGCAAGGCTGTACAAATAAGAACCCAGATTTTTCCTGCTCTGAAGCTATGGACTGTGTTATCTCTCTGGTTAACAGAACATACATTAAATGTTTTAGTACCACGCTAGGAATGGAAAACAAGTACTTCATAAATTGAATGCCAATTAAAAAAAATTTAGTTGTTCTTTATTGCTTTGAAAGTATGCATTTGACTTTACCTGTTGCTGAGTTCTGTCTGCATGAATAACATCCACATTAATACCTTCATATATGAGCTCATGAAAAAGTTCTTTAGCCCTTTCAATGGACTGAACAAAAACAAGAACAGGTGGATTGAAACCCTAAAAGAAAGCATACATAATCCATAATCAAGAATATAACTGCAGTATTTCATATGATTTTGGTTCATTTTAATTTAGAAATTGACAAATTTCTTAGACCAGAGGTCCAAGTCTGCCTCTTGTCTTCCTCACCATCCATTCTCTACAATGGGTTCTTTCTCTTGTTGTGGAGTACAGGCTCTCCATCTTGCTAATTCCAATAATCTTGTCTAATTAATTCCCCTTCATCTTTCTACAGCAGTGGATGCCCACTCTTTGAAATAATCATCTGATTGCTTGTGCTTCAGAACATTTTTGTTTCTTCTTAAAATGTAATAGCTGTCATTTTTTTAAAAATAAATTTATTTATTTTATTTATTTATTTTTGTCTGCGTTGGGTCTTCGTTGCTGCGTGCAGGCTTTCTCTAGTTGCTGTGAGCGGGGGCTACTCTTCATTGCGGTGCGTGGTCTTCTCATTGTGGTGGCTTCTCCTGTTGTAGAGCACGGGCTCCGTGTATGTAATTTAATTTACATATAAATTATATATAATTTCAGAAGGTTCACAGAACTCCTGAAGTTTATACATGGCTAAAAATCTCTGGTGTATAATTCCATTTGAGTATCTGTGAAAACCTTAGATTTCCTATTGCCAAATGATATCCTTAAGAACATTAGTAAAACATGCACATAATAGCATTTATTATGTGCCAAGCACTATTGTAAGTACTACATTTCTATTAACTCATTAATAAAACAAAAAACCCCACTCTAGTGTCCTATTCATTAATGCCCCAGTTCTCTAAGAAACCAGCAGAGTGATGGGGGGAGATTCAGGGGCAGATATATACAGGCATACTTTGTTTAATTGCACTTTGCAGATACTGTGTTTTTTACGAATTGAAGGTTTGTGGCGACTCAATGCTCAAGCAAGTCTATCGGCACCATATTTTTCCAACAGCATTTGCTCACTTCACGTCTCTGTATCACATTTTGGTAATTCTCGCAATATTTCAAACTTCTTCATTATTATTATATTTGCTGTTGTGATCTATGATCAGTGAGTGATCTTTAATGTTACTGCTATGACTCAGTGAAGGCTCAGGTGATGGTTAGCATTTTCAGCAATAAAGTATTTTTTTCTTTTTTATAAATGGAGGACATTTAACAGTAACCTTTAATGTTTTTTTAATAGATTTATTTATTTTATTTATTTATCTTTGGCTGCATTGGGTCTTCGTTGCTGCGTACAGGCTTCCTCTAGTTGCTGTGAGCGGGGGCTACTCTTGGTTGTGGTGTGGGGGCTTCTCATTGCGGTGGCTTCTCTTGTGGCAGAGCACGGGCTCTAGGCGTGCGAGCTTCAGTAGTTGTGGCTCGCAGGCTCTAGAGCGCAGGCTCAGTAGTTGTGGCGCACGGGCTTATTTGCTCCGCGGCATGTGGCATCTTCCTGGACCAGGGCTCGAACCCGTGTCCCCTGCATTGGCAGGCAGGTTCTTAACCACTGTGCCACCAGGGAAGCCCCAGCAATAAAGTATTTTTAAGTTAAGGTAGGTACATTGTTTTTTAGACATAATGCTATTGCACACTTAACAGACTACAATATAGTGTAAACATAACTTTTCTATACACTGGGAAACCAGAAAATTCCTGTGACTCACTTTATTGTGACATTGGCTTTACTGTGGTGGTCTGGAACAGAACCAGCAGTGTGCTGGCTGGTGTGGAAAAAGGAGGCATTCAGGGCAGCAGGTAGGTCTTTTCCTGGCCTACCCAGATCTGGGAACAGAAATCTTAATATATTCTGAGAGGAGAGCCTCTCCCCTTCGAGACAAGAGTTGCTCCAATGCGCTTCTTACCGATTTACCACTGGATTACTAAATATGACGCAGGAATAGCGCTCAGCCTCCCTTTTATTTTTTTTTAAAAGTTTCTAAAACCTTTTATTTCAGCTGAAATATGGAAACAGCCAGGGCACGGAGGGGGGCCCACCCAGAAATCCTGCGGCAGGACCCCCTCAATAGCATACAGCTCAGGGACCCAGGCCACAGCACTGAGCACCCTACCTGGGGACAGGGAGGAGAGCTGGGGGCCCTGCAGCCAGTTCTGGATGGGAGTTAGGATGTGGGCAGGGAGAAGCTGGGACAGAGAGACCCCCAAAACTGCCAGCAGGAGGCAGGAGACCCAGCAAAGCCCCAATCAAGGGTCTGCCAGGAAGTTAAGTGTTCATAATAAATCTGTCTTCCAAGGCTAGTAATACAAGTAATTGCTAGTAATATTACACCTAGTAATACGAGGCTTGGTGAACATTAACAAAACTCAAGAATGTAGTCCAAATATACCTTTTTAACAAGTTCTCTCATGGCCAGAAGTTTTCCAGTCTCAGACCCAACGAAGAGAAGCTCTTGTTCTACAGTCTCTACTGCAGAATTCCTAAGAAGAAAACATCCCTTGTAGTTTGCAAGAGCTGATTTTTGTTTCCCCCCTTTAATTCTAAATAAATGAAAAAATTTACACACAACTCCAACAGAATGACCTTTTTCCACTGTCAATATAAGTACCTAATTTTTTATATTTTAACTTAAAGACAGTTGTTATTTTTAAATGTTTTGTTCATTCTTTTTTTAAATTTTTCAATCCAAGTATAGTTGATTTACAATGTTATATTAGTTTCAGGTGTACGGCAAAGTGATTCAGTTATATGTGTATATATATGTGTGTGTGTGTGTATATTATTTTTCAGATTCTTTTCCATTATAGTTTATTACAAGATACTGAATATAGTTCCATGTGCTATAGAGTAGGACCTTGTTGTTTATCTATTTTATATACAGTAGTTTGTATCTGCTAATCCCAAACTCCTAATTTATCCCCACCTCTGCCTTTCCCCTTTGGTAATCGTAACTTTGTTTTCTATGTCTGTAAGTCTGTTTCTGCATTGTAAATAGGTTCATTTGTATCATTTTTTAGATTCCACATATAAGTGATATCATATGATATTTGTCTTTCTCTGTCTGACTTACTTCACTTAGTATGATAATCTCTGGGTCCATCCATGTTGCTGCAAATGGCATTATTTCATTCTTTTTTATGACTGAGTAATACTCCTGTGTGTGTGTGTGTTTGAGTGTGTGTGTACACCACATCTTCTTTACCCATCATCTCTCAATGGACATTTAGGTTGCCTCCATGTCTTGGCTATTGTAAATAGTGCTGCTACGAACACTGGGGTGCATGTATCTTTTCGAATTATAGTTTTCTCTGCATATATGCCCAGGAGTTGAGATCGCTGGATCATATGGTAATTCTGTTTTTAGTTTTTCAAGGAACCTCCATACTATTTTCCATAGTGGCTGCACCAATTTACATTCCCACCAACAATGTAAGAGGGTTCCCTTTCTCCACACCCTCTCCAGCATTTATTCTTTTTTCTTTTAAAAATTTTTATTGGTGTATAGTTGATTTACAATGTTGTGTTAGTTTCTCTAGCATTTATTCTTTGTAGACTTTTTGATGATGGCCATTCTGACTGGTGTGAGGTGCCACCTCATTGTACTTTTGATTTGCATTTCTCTAATAATTAGTGACGTTGAGCATCTTTTCATGTGCCTATTGGCCATCTAGATGTCTTTGGAGAAATTTCTATTTAGGTCTTTGAATGTTTTGTTATGATTATAAAAATGTTATCTCAAGAAAATTTAAAAAAATAAAGACAAAAACAAATAAATTACCCACAATTCTACCATTTTAGAATAAACTTTGACATTTTGTTGTGTTCTAGTCATAAATTTTCATGTGTCTAATTACTTACAAAATCTTTCTAAAAGTAAAATTATTGGGTAAAATGAGAACATTTTAAAGGGGGTTGTTACATATGCCTAAATTTTTTTCTTAATGGTTAGCAAAGGTTTACTTATTGACAAACAGTTGGGGTGAGGTATCTTTAGGTTTTATTAATACTCTATACCATGTATAAATACTTTTTCCATTCTGTTATCTGCCTTTATCATTATGTTTATGGTTAATTTGTTCTATTTTTCTTTTTATACACAGGAGTTTTTTGTTGAAAGTAGAGAGGATATTCTTTACTGTTTCATTTGGCTTCTTTTTTACTTAACATGGTATTGCAAGCACTTTTTCATATAGCTACAGTCTTCACTCTGACCATTTCACGCGTTGCATTATGGTATATCAAGTAGGCAATATCATAATTTCATAAGACTTTTCTCTACCATTTAGCATAAATGCTCCCCAAAATATTTTAAAAAAGCAATTATAAATCAAGTGGCTCAGTAACATCAGCTTCCTTCTCTGTGGCCCTACTTTGTTAAGCCATCAACGAGATTAAATCCTTTGGGCGGCCACAGAGCTCGTGTCATACTTTGTGGATTGGAAAAACCAACTAAACGCATGAGGATAGGAATATTAATATGACAATATGAGAATCTCCCTTTGGATTATTCTAAAATAGAAAATCCTTAATCAATCTTGACTTTAAAGAATATATTTCTTTCAGTCAAACTCTTTTTATCAATCTTAGGCCACACAACCTATCTCTTTTAGTCTAAAATAATGACTTGTGTTTTTTTAAAAAAATGAGTCGGATAATGTGGAAGAACAATTACCTTGCTCCAATGGAAACAGTAACGACATTATCCAAGTTGAGTCTGCACCACTGCTCAACATCATAGGCAAAAGTTGCACTGAACATAGCTCTTTTGACCTTGTGGGATGTGCAGGCCAAGAAAATGGAAGCCAGCTGGTCTCTGAACCCAGTTTTGCCATCTTCAAACAGTTTATCTGATTCATCAACTACCAGCCATTCAACACTAAGAAATAAAAAAAAAAAAACTTGTGGGTATTGAACTGAAATATCCAAGATGCTTCACTACCTGTGGGAACACATGAAGAAGTCAAACCACAATGATGCTTCTCAGATCTATGTATAATACCAGAAAAAGGTATAAGAAAAATAAGCAAGAAAAAGGTAAAAACAAGATAAACATAAATTAATGAACCTATTCCATTAGCCCCAAAGATATGAGGTTCCATTGGTCATGACAGCAGCTCAGATAAACCTTATGAACGCCATCACCATTGCTGAAAGATGTGAAAATTTCTAGGGGAATTCTGTACTAACTGCTTATCGGAATCTGTTAACTTTCTTCCAGACCAGGATAGTTACTTTTCTATGAGTTTAATGAAAACCATTTTCCTCAGCACCAACATAGCAAGCTCCAAAGAGCAATAATACAAGTAATTGAGGACAAAATATAACCCATTTAATGAAAAACACACATAAAAGACATTATTAAAGTAACGTACCTTGTTAAGTCTATTCCTGGAGGATCTTGCTTTAATAAATAGATTAGTCGATTTGGAGTAGTCACAAGAATATCTATAAGGAAAAATAAATGGTACAAATTGCAAAAACAACATTCATCCCTCTTGAATTAGGGATTAAGTCTCCTGAATTTCTGTTAATAACCTCAGGTGGGGAGAAGTGGTTATATGCACTACACCAACAACACAATAAGCTAATATACATATTTTTTTAATCCATCATAGCACAAACTACTACATCCTTACCCTCCTTTTATTTGATCTGCCTTCTCAGCTTCTAAGAGGCAAGAATACTATAATCTACCAGTTTGCTTATCAAACATTTGTTTGTTTTTCAGGAAAATACTTTTCCTTAAATGCAATTTTACTCAGAAGCTCAAGATAAAAGACAAGTAAAACAGATTCTCTGGCTGATCTAAGAGTAGGGATGTAAACCAATCTTATCTGCAGAATATTTCCATGGCAGATTAAAAATCAATAGAATAAGCAGGGATTCTCAACCTCAGCACTACTGACATTTTGGTTCAGACAACTCCTTGTTGTAGGAGGCTGACCTGTGCGTTGTAGGATGTTTAACAGCATCCCTGGCTCTGTCCCTATACTAGTAGCACCTCTCCCCAGCTGTGACGACTTAAAATGTCTTCAGATATTGCCAAGTATCCCTGGGGTAGAGGGTGAGGTGGGGGTGAAGGGCAGAATCACCTCTGGTTGAGAACCACTGGTATATATTTATATAACTACTGGGTGGGGATAAGGAGGAGATCTCTTTTAGCTTTTCTAAAAATCAAACTAACTACACTTTAAGAACTTCTAGGTAGCAATTAGGATACTTGTTATTTCCAAATCCCTTACATCTCAAGCATGAACCCCTTACCAAATTTCTTAGATGATTTAGGTCCAAATTTCTTGGCTGCAACTGCTGCTTTGTGGATCATGTGTATCCTGAATCCTGTTCCCTCAGATATTTTTACTAACTCTCGGTGAATCTAAAACAGAAAATGATAAAAACATTAGCTGCTAAAATACTTGGATAAGATGTATAGTCTCTTTTTCATTATTAACAAAATAAATCTAGTATCAACCCATGAATATCTGAAATTAAGCCCATAGTAATCTGTACATTAACCTGGAATCTCAGCATTTTGGAACGTCAATACCAAGTAAGATGCAGTAGTTTCCTCCGGTCTAGTAAACTAGTTCCAAGAGATAAAACCGAAACTCTTCCATTCTGTTACATTTGTTTGTACAATACAGTACTGTTATAAAACTATTTCATACTTGGCATGTATTTTATATTAAGCACATTGGGAGGGTGGAGTGGATCATTGTATAGTTTTACTTTCTGAAAAACTGAGATGAGGTTTCATTTTTCTAGGTAAGGAAAAAAAGTTTTAGTGGGGAACGATATATTACAGTAGCCTTCCAACTTCAAGGATCTTAGAGCATATACCAAAGTATAAATGTTAAGAACAACATATTTTATAAAACTGAAAAGACTTAAAAGACTTGCCCATATGCAGTAAGATACAGAGAAGTGTGCTTTGAACAGAATACGTGATGAGAAAGACACAGGCCTTACTCTTTTGGACCTTTCTATTACCCTCAAATAAGAAAGATGACTGACAAACACAAACACAACCTCTTCAGAAACTACAAGTCATACCTGGCTGGCAAGTTCTCGTGTTGGTGATATAATCAGGGCTCTGAAGCCTTTGTTTGTGGGTTGTTTCAGCTGCATTAAAACAGGAATGCTAAAAGCCAAAGTCTTTCCAGATCCAGTAGGAGCAGAAGCCAGAAGTTCTCGACCCTAAAAACAGAGTATATTAAGTACAAGGAAGAGTACATAAATTTTTCAGAGCCCAGTCAAATAATGCTACCAGCGATAAAAATAACAAAATTATACATAATAAATCCAAACACTCACATTCCCATCACTCTTCTAACTTCTCCCATATTTGCTTTTCTACCCACCCCTGTTACAACTGCCCCAGTAGTTTCTGAGCATTATTACTAAGGTTCATTTGAACTGGGTGAAGAAAGTAGATAACTAAAACCCAAAGATGATCACAACCTTATTTCCATTATTTCAATTTTTCTTTCCCCTAAATCTCTTTATCAAAGCAAAATTACAAAACCAACTTTTTGACCTGATATCTGCATTGCTCCATCCTTAAGGAAGGTTTTAATAAGTAACAGAATGGCTAAAAGTAAGAAATAAAAAGTGGTGAAAACCTGAGTGACAGAGTCATTTATAGGTGACAATCTTCAAAAAGTCACTGTGATTTTTTTTTTTGGTCACTGTGATTTTTAAAGCTTTAAGTTAAGGTCACTACAGAAACAACCTTAAATGAAAACTAAAAGCAAATTTACTATAATGTCAGTCAACAACATCATTCAAACATATTCTTATTTCAGTTCCCAAAGAAAATGAAAAGGATTAGTATGGATGAGGAGAGAGGGAACTCATCTCCTCTGGCTACTAGAACTGAAGGCCATCTTGCTTATGTTGGGGAAAAAAGTCAGCTCTCACCTCTACAGAAAGAAACCTCAGAAAAACTTAATTTCCAAAAATCTAAGTTAACTCATACCTCTATCAACAACACATAAACAAATTATGGTATAGTCATACAACAGAATAGTACTCAGTAACAAACTACTGATATATGCAACATGGAAGAATCTCAAAAACAGTATTAGAGTGAAAGAAACCAAAAAGAGTAAATAATGAATGATTCCACTTATATGATTCTATAAGAGGCAAAACTAAAACATGGCAATAGAAACCAGAAAAGTGCTTACCTCTGGGCGGGGGTCAGGTGAGGACTGAATGGAAGGGGTATGAGAGAACTGTTTGGAGTGACAGAAATGTTACGCATCTTCACTGAGTTGATGGTTACATAGGGTATGCACTGTTGAAACTCACTGAACTGTGCACTTAAAATCTATGCATTTTTTGGGCACTTAAATAGACTTCAATAATAAAAAGTACTGGGATAAAAACAAAGTCAGGTTGTGTACAAGAATTCTGTATTTCTGAAATAGTTCTCGAATATTATAAACTAAACCACGGATGAAAAAACAGAACACAGTCCCTATCCTCAGAAGATTAACACTCTTAGTTAAATGGAAAAGATGAATATAATTAGTGCAAATACATAGTAGTGTAAAGTGTAAGACAAATGTTGCAAGAAAAAGAAAACACATGGAGAACTGGGTGGTAGGGGAAACTGTTGGTAAAGGAAAAAGATCACATCTAGCAGTAGTGATCAAGACAAATCTTATGGAGGCACAGGTATTAGAGATGGACCTTGAAAGCAAGGGTAGGATTTCAACAAGGGGAGATAAGGCAGAAAGGAAGATTTCAAAGACACAGGAAAGAGAATGAACACACATACACATTTCAAAGACAGAGGAAAGAGAATGAACACACACACACATACACACGCACGCATACTCACTTATAGGCCTTCATACTCACATGCAGCATAACTGGAATGGCTTGCATTTGGATTGGTGTAGGTATCTGGAAGCCTGCATCTAGAATGTTCTGAAGCAGTCGAGAATTGATTTTAAATTCCTGGTCAAGTTGCTGAAATGTAGCAATTGGGTCAGGAAGATCAGTTCCTTGGACATGAATTTTATGTTTATTCCGGAAGAAGTTTATCTGAAAAGTGAAATAAAGGAGTCGCCATGAATGTGGTCAAATACATTGTCAGATGTTGTAAAGCAACAGTAACGGTTTCTGGGATAAGCTTTAGTAGCATATGAAACTTTCTGGTTAAATTCCAATCCCTACAAGATACAGATATTAGGTATAATTTGTGCCCTTTCATAGAAGGAAGACCTTCATAACAATGAAACCTATCTATCCACACTTTCCTCATATTAATGTGTCAATGCCATGAATAATGTGTTATTCATATTAATGTGCTACTGTCACAGTCACAATCTTATGTAAACTTCTAGAAGGCAGGCACTGAATCAATCTATTGTCTTTATATGGCACTTAGCATACAAGTGCCAATGCTTTTTAATGATCTACCCTAAACTCTACTTATTAAGACTGAGTGCCAAAAGCAGAATCAAGTGATGTTGATTTTTTTTGTTTTCCCATTCTCTGATCCAGACAGCGAAATTCTAGATTTGGGATTACTAAATGAGCTGAACAATACTCTCCATCTGCAATATGACAGGAGCGCAGCAAATGCGACAATGGCATATTTGTTGTTTCTTCTGAATTCTACTCCTCCTAGTCTCAAGTTATAAAATAGGTTTCTTAAGAATTCTAACTCTCAAATCCCTGTCAGAGGAAATCCTTCTAAACCAGTGTGAGCTTAACATAAAGGAGAAAGGGGGCCAATTTTATGTTTATCAAAAGGGAATAAGAAATTTTAAAAATTTAATTCTAAACACATCATCAATTTTGACCTAAGTTTCAAGATTTCAAGATACTTTCAAGAATTTCAAACTTTAAAAATTTCAGCCACAGCACAAATACTACTTTGCTTGAAGTTTCCATTAAAGTAAAATCTAACCTAATATAAGTAATCTTCTATCTTAACAAAACCATACTCGCTTTTACCAACAGAATAACCCAAGGATAGCGAAAAAGTCATTAGGCCAGAAAAACAATTGGATGAAGACATTTTTCTAACCTTTTCTTTTCTGAGCTGCTCCAACTTTCCTGACGTTAGTTTATTTTCTCTTTTAACTTTTTTATCTTCAATCTTTGCTTCCACAGATGATATCCACTGTATAGTAGAAACTTCTTGAGAAGTAATTTCTAAAATATATTTTTAAAAAATTAAAAGATTTTAAGTGCAACATTCTTAGGTGGCACAAACAGGCCATACCTTCCACTAAACAAAAGAAAAAGTACTAGTAGTTGTAACTGGATGAAAGAAAGTAATAGGAGGTATAAAAATTGGGAAAGGAGAGGGACTTCCCTGGTGGTGCAGTGGTTAAGAATCCGCCTGCCAGGGCAGGGGACACGGGTTCGAGCCCTGGTCCGGAAAGATCCCACATGCCACGGAGCAACTAAGCCCATGCGCCACAACTACTGAGCCTGCGCTCTAGAGCCCGCGAGCCACAACTACTGAGCCTGAGAGCCACAACTACTGAAGCCCGCGCGCCTAGAGCCTGTGCTCTGCAACAAGAGAAGCCACCCAATGAGAAGCCCGCAAACTGCAACGAAGAGTAGCCCCTGCTCACCGCAACTAGAGAAAAGCCCGCGCGCAGCAACAAAGACCCGAGGCAGCCAAAAATAAAAATAAATAAATAAATAAAATGGGAAAGGAGAAGCAAGTTGTGTGTTGGTAAAATCAGAGCTCTGAAGCTCACTCTCTTCCCTTTTTTTTCTTTTTAGTTATTTCAGCTTTGTAATATGTACCTAAACGTACACTTGAAAACAATAAGGGATTAATTCAAAAACTATTTAAACAATAAGAGATGTCAATGAGGCAGCCAGCTTTTCTATATCCACAACCAGCTAGAAAATAAATATGATGCAAGAAAAGATTTCACTTATAATAGCAATAAACACAATACTTAAGGACTACTCAATATTATAAAGAGAGCAATTCTCACTAAATCTATAAATAACACTAGTTCAATGAAAAGTAATAATAGGATTGTTTTGGTAACTGGAGGAGCTGACTTTAAAGTTTACATGGGAAAATAAATATGTACAAATATCTAAAAAATTCTAAGAAGAGTAATGAGCAAAGACTACTTCTGGAATTTCTTTTAAATTTTTTCAACTTCACCGATGTACAACCAACACAATAAACTGCATATATTTAAAGTATACAATTTGAGGCATTTTGACATTATGTATACACCTGTTAAACCATCACCACATTTAAGACTATTTCCATCACTTCCCAAAATTTCCTTGTGGCCCCTTATAATGCATCTGTCCAACCCTAGGTAAAAACCTGTATTCTTTCTTTCTTTTTTTTTTTGGCCGTGCCGCACAGCATGTGGGATCTTAGTTCCCTGACAAGGGATTGAACCCGTGCTCCCTGCAGTGGAAGCACAGTCTTAACCACTGGACCACCAGGGAAGTCCCCTGTTTTCTGTCACTGTTGATTAATTAGCTTTTTTTTCCCTGGAATTTTATATGAATGGAATCATATAGTATTTAATAAATTTAGTATGGTTTCTTTCACTCAGGATAGTTATTTTGAGATTCATCCATGTTGGAGCATGTATCAATAATTTTAACTTTTTATTTACAAGTAGTATTCCATTGTATGGATATACAATTTGTCTATCCTCCACTTGCTGAAGGACATTTGGGTCATTTCCGGTTTTTGGCTATTACATATAAAGCCACTATGAACACCTGTGTACAAGTCTTTGTGAGGACATACGTTTTCCTTTCTCTTGGGTAAATTCTAGGAGTGGAATAGGTGGGTCACGTGGTAACTGCATGTTTATTTTAAAAAAAAATCCTTTTCAATTTCTACCAAAAAAGCCTACTAGAGTTTTAACTGGGTTTGCACTGACTCTATAGATCACTTTAGGGAGAAAATATCCAGTTGCCCAATCAATAAAAAGAGTATGCCATACCACTCTATTGGAATTTATAAAGTAAGGCCACATTAATTAACACAAGCTGGTACTGGTGTAGGAATACAGAATTAGAAATCAATGAAATAGAATAGAGTCAAAAGACCCAAATATATATGGGAAATAAGTTACAATAAAAGTTGTATTTAAATCCAACGGGGAGAAGATGTAATATCAATATATTAGGACAATTAGCTAGCCATCTGGAAAAAAATTAATTAGTTCCTCATTCATTCCTTATACCAAATAAAATCCCAGAGTGTCAAAGATTTCAATATAACAAAATGAAACTACAAATAAGTAAACATGGGAGAATTTTTTAAAAATAAGCTTAATGCTTAGAATGCAAAAACAAAACCAAAAAACCATAAAGGAAAAGATAAATTTAACACATAAAATGGCAATAAATAAATAAAGATGATAAGTGACAAGGAACAAACTAGAAAACATATCTGTATACATAGTATGCTAGAATAGAGCTAATTTCCTTAATATATATAAGGCCTAACAAATTAAAAAGAGACACAGATGAACAATATTAACAGGAAAAAGGTGCAATACTACATGAGGAGGCAAATTAATATAAAAAGAAAACTCTCGTACATCGCTGGTGGGCATCACCAATTAGAATGACTTCTTTTTTTGGAAAGACTTTTTAAAAAAATAAAATTTTGCTCCCTTTTATGAGACAGTTGGCATTAATAGATCTGAATCATTACTCATCCACAAGATCTTGAATTTTCCAATTAAAACTATATATATGTCTATCCACACCTGTTGCTAAATGGTTATAGGACATATATCTGGGTGTTTCTGGTTGCCCAGGAAAACAGGGCAACCTAAGCTGGTGTCAGGTCTTTTTTCAATTCATCTCGGTGTAAGGCTTTATTAAACTTCCTTGTAGCCAGGAAAGTAACATGACTTGTTAACTATGAAATTCCACTTCTAAGAATTTATCAGACAGATATACCCACACATACACACAAAGTAAAACATTTATTGCAACACTGTAACAGCAAAAGTGAGGAAACAAACTAAATGCCCATCACATAGGAACTTGTTAAATCAGTTACAGAATGTACAATGGGATTCTATGCTATGTTAAAATGAACAAGGCAATGCACTTCCTACTCATTCCAAACAATCTCCAAGATATATTGTTTTTTATAAAAGGAGTAGGGGTAGGGAAGGTTCAGAACAGAACAGCATACAGAGTACACTATCATTCACGTTTTTTAAGCGAGGTATAAATACATGTGAATAGAATATCTCTAGGAAAATACCTAAGAAACTGATTAACAGTGGTTGCCTCTGGAGAAATAGGGGACTAGAGACAAAATAGTGGAAAGAAAATTTACTTTTCACCATTGTATAACTTTTTAAAACCATGTGTATTTAGTTTATTAAAAAGGTAAAATGGCTAGGAAACTTAATAGATGTAATAGACAAAGAAAAAAGGTAAATAACCCTATTGTTGAGTACAGAAAAAAACCTTGTGAAAAACAGGCAAAGTGTAAAAACAAAAAAGTCACAAAACTTGAAATGTAAATATCCAACAAAGCCTATGAAAAGATGTTCAACCTCACCAGTTATCAAGAAAATACAGAAAATACAGGGCTTCCCTGGTGGTGCAGTGGTTAAGAATCCGCCTGCCAATGCAGGGGACACAAGTTCGAGCCCTGGTCTGGGAAGATCCCACATGCTGTGGAGCAACTCATGCTCATGCACCACAACTACTGAGCCTGCGCTCTAGAGCCTGCGAGCCACAACTACTGAAGCCCACGAGCCTAGAGTCCGTGCTCTGCAACAAGAGAAGCTACCCAATGAGAAGCTTATGCACTGCAACGAAGAGTAGCCCCTGCTCGCCGCAACTAGAGAAAGCCTGTGCTCAGCAACAAAGAGTCAACGCAGCCAAAAATAAATAAATTAAATAAATTAAAAAAAAAAAAAGAAAATACAAATTAAAAAAGTTTCACTCGTGAGATTGGCTAAAAAAGTTAAGACCAACAGTATCCAGCATTGACATGGCTGTGGGAAGTCATTTTGCATCTGTTCAAAGAAAGAAGTGTGCATGCCCTTTCACCTAGTGAATTCACGTTTAGGATGCTAATTACAGAAATACAGCACCTGTACAAAAAGATATATGTACAGGTATCTTATTGTAGCAATATTTGTAATCACAAATACCTGGAAACAACCTGAATGCCATCAACTGACAAATAGCTGTATACTGTCTGAGGTATAATCATAAGCTTGCATAATTTTTGTAATTGAAAAAAAAAAGAAAAAAAACATACATCAAGCACTAACCTGAAGTCATCTTCTTCCTCTTTTTCTTGTTCTGCTCCCTCTTCCTTTCAGTTAGGCTCTCTTCATTTTTCTCTTCATCTTGTAGCTCCTGATGAGTTCTTGATGCTTCACACTCACCTGGAACAGACTTCTTGTTTCCAAAAAAGTCCAGTCCCTGTAGCACCTCCGAAGAATCAAAGTCATATTTCCTTTTTCCTATCTAAAACCCAGAAAATTTCAAATGAAATCTATAGACAGACTGGCACTGTTTTCACCCTAGCAGTGTTGGCAGTAAGGGTGTGGGTACAATGACTCCCCATCTTTTTTATCTTTCACCAAATATTTGTTTGAGCTAAGTGTGTGTTTGGGCAAATGGAATCCAAGATAATACCTTTTCTGACCTTATAAAAGTAATAATAATAATCATAATAGCAACTAACACTTATAAGCATAATACTTACATGCTGTCAGGCAGATTTCTAAGCATGTTTAGATACATTAAATTCCTTCTTCCTTTAACAACCCTAACGAGGTAAATAGCAATATCACAGATGAGAAAATCGAGGCATTAAGAGGTTAAGTAACTTGACCAAGGTCTCAAAACTAGTAATTGGCAGACCCAGGATTTGAACCTGAATAATCTGGTTCCAGAGTTCAAACACTTAACAACTACGCTATGCCGTCAGACAGAGAAAGAAGAAACACACGTGTTGCACACACACCCAAATGTCCCTAGTCCCAATACCAAGAAATTTTGATATTCAAGATTTTCCACAATTGGGCCCTAACTACTCCCGATTTATCACTCACTACTTCCCTATGTAAGAGCTCCCATTTCTAAATCGCTCTTCTCATTGGTTACTTAACACGCCATGGAGTTGCGGGAATAAAAAAAGAACATGCCCACTAAAGGCACACGCATGCCAGGACAAACCTGGAGAGACTACAGTAAAATCATCTGTTCTCTCCGTTTGGGGTTGTTTCTGTTTTTCAAATTCTTCTCCAACAGTTTCGGAGAAAAGATAACTTCTGAAAGTAGGATTCTAACTGTGCTTTGAATAAACTCAGGAGGCCGGGAGGAAACGTTTCCTTGCTAGACCCAACAAAGTCTACAGAACGATGGGAAAAAGAGTTCATTCAGAAAGCTGCAGTAAGCTGAACGCCAAGGGAGGGAAAATGCCCCACAGCCAGGCCACGGGGTCTCCGAGTGCCGGCTCCCCCAGCAGCCAGTTCCTTCTCCGGCACCTGCCCCTTTTCAGTTACTCGGGCTTTTGACGCCTTGCACACAGTACCTTGAATCGGGCAGCGTCCGCCGAGAAGCGTCTCACGTCGAATTTGGCCCCCGCGCCGAGCCGGCGAAACAAGTCATGAGCATCCATCTTTTCCCAGAAAGCTCCGCGGTCTCACGGCGCCTGCGCAGAGGACTCCCCTCCCGGAAGGTCTGGGGCTGGACCTTGAGTGGAAGTGGCTCCGGGGGGCGGGGCCTGGCGGCTGTGAGAGTTTGCGAGTTTTTATCGTCGTACAGTCCGTTGTTTTTTATTTGTTCTTTAAAAAAGTATTTATCAAGATCCTCTTAAGCCGGGCACTGTTCTACACTTTTAGGGATAGTTTGGTAAACAACACCCCAGGAATCTCACCTCGGGAAACTTATATTTTAGTGGGGATGGAAGATGTTAACAAATAAATAAGCAGAATAATTCCTGAAAGAGAAAAGTGCTATGAAACAAAACAGTGTAATTGATAGAGAAAGGGGAGAGGAGCCACTTTTAGGTAGATTAGTCAGGTTCATTCTGATGAAGTGATATTTGATCTAAGAGGAGGCAGCCTTTCCCAGATATGGGAAACAGCATTCCAGACACAGGAAACATGGCCTGAAGAAGGAAAAAGGTTTGGAACATTGAGAAAATAGAAAGAAGGCCAGGGTGACTGGAGCCAAGTTGCAGTGAGGAAGAGTGGTACAGATTGGGTTGAAGGGACAAATGAAAATCAGATCTCATAGACTTTTATAACAAGGTCATGGTAAGGAATTTGGATTTTAATCTAAGCATGCTAGGAAGCTATTCAAATTTTTTTACTGAGAGTGCAACATGACTTAGTTTATTACATTTTGTATTTATTTTCTTCATTGTATTTGTACTGTACAAAATTATTTACTTATGAGTTGCCTCCCCCTTCTAGAATGAAGTCCAGGAGCACAGAGATCTAATTTGCTTCACTGCTGTATCCCCAGTGCCTGTGTGCTCTCAATAAATATTTGATGAATGAATGAGTGAATGCTTTGTAAAAGATTACTCTGGCTATTTGGAGGTTGGACCATAGAAAGGGTAAGAGTGGAAACAGGTCAGTCAAAGTAGAAATGATGATAGTGGCTGGGATTAGGGTGGTATCTGTGCTGATGGAGTTAAATGGATAGATTTGGGGTATATTTTGGAGGTAGGTCTAAATTCACCTGATGAATTTCATGTGGAGGTGAAGGAAAGGGAGGAAATACTCCTAGGTTTTTTGTTTGAAATCTGGGGTAGGTGGCATGCCATTTACTGAGCTAGGAAAGACTGAAAGGAGAACAGCTTTTTTGTGTGTGAGGATGAGGCATGGGGGGGTGGAATCAGTTTTTATGTTTTGGGCATGTTAAGATGCCTCGTTGACCTTAAGTGGAGATGTCGAGGTGGGTAGTTGATTCCATGAATCTGAAGCTCAGGGGAAAAGGTCAGGGCTAGAAAAATAAATTTAGGAGTCATCAACATATAAATGGTACAATGGAATCATACCAAACAAGCATTTAACTTATTAAAATTGAGTTATACATATTCAGCCAGAGAGTGTGAGAGTACTTTAAATTGTGTGATTCCTTTACACTCAAGTAAAGCAAGTGTGGAGTGAGGATGAGATGAGAGATGTGAGTCTGCTGTACCCTCAGATGGAGTCAGTCCCCAATTCTCTCATTGTGGGAGCAGCTTGGTGTTCCAATTGTGTCTGCTCTTTAAAAACAAGTATTTTTCATGAAACGTGGCTCCTAAATGAAAGCCCCAAGTACTTTTTCATCTATTGCTCAATAAAAACAATTTATCTCAACATGGCAAGGGAAAAAAATCAACTGGGTTTTTTAGGAAATGGAGTGTTGGTCTTCAGTTTGGCACATAAATACGGCCACAATCATGTGTAAAATCAACATGTATGAAACCACAACTTCTGTAGTTTATAGGTGATTTAAGGAGTTTCCAAGAGTAATTACACTTCATGAGTTTTTTTTTTCTTTATGAGTTGACTTTAGAACCCAATCCCTATGTAAGTGGTGACAAACCCATATCTAAAAGCACGGTCATAAATGTGATCACTTAGAGACATTGTGTGACTAGGGAAGAGAAGGGGACCCAGAACTCACCTTTAGAGTACACCAGCATTTAGAGATTGGGTAGAGGAGGATATAACTGTAAAACAAAGGTTTGAGAAGAAGCAATCAGTGAGGTAGGAAGACGAGGAATGTGGTGTCCTGGCAGCCAGAGGAAAGTTTCAAAAAGAAGGTAGTGATCAGATGTTTCAAAGGCTGTTGAGAGGCTGAGCACGAAGAAAAAAGATCACTGAATTTGGCAACATGGAGGTCACTAGTGACCTAATATCAGTTTCAGTGGCATGGTGGCTGGAGATGATTGAGTGGTAGAGGTGGAGAAAGGGAGACTGTGATGAAGCCAACTCTTTTTTTTTTTTAATAAATTTATTTATTTTTGGCTGTGTTGGGTCTTTGTTGCTGCACGCTCTTTGTTGTGGTGCACGTGCTTCTCATTGCAGTGGCTTCTCTTGTTGCAGAGCGTGGGCTCTAGGCGCGCAGGCTTCAGTAGTTGCGGCTCGTGGGCTCTAGAGTGCAGGCTCAGTAGTTGTGGCGCACGGGCTTAGTTGCTCCACGGCATGTGGGATCTTCCCGGACCAGGGCTCAAACCCGTGTCCCCTGCATTGGCAGGCGGATTCTCAACCACTGCGCCACCAGGGAAGTCCCTGAATCCAACTCTTTCCAAAGGTTTAACTGAGAAGGAAAGCAGAGAAGTAGAGTAGGAACTACAGGCAGATGTGGGTTCAAAGGTGGGTTTTGTGGTTTTTTTTTTTTTTGATATAAACCTGGAGCAAGTTTTCACAAACTCCATCTTTTGGTTTGTGCCTTTTTCATATTTTATTACATTCCGTTTTTTTAAAATCACAACAGCAGTATCAAAGACAACCTATGTACAAACATTTTACAAAAGAAATATTGCTAGTATCAGCTGTAATAAGGGCAAGTTGAAGAATAGATGCTGAGTTTCTGGGCCAAAGTCTGCCCTCAAACAAAGACATCTAAGATGTGTTCAGGCAGCTGAAACAGGCTTCTTTCCCGATGACAAGCATGTGTGGTCGGTAATATCAATACAAACGATGGTAAATGAGGATACTACCGGGCCCAAGTAGCGAACTCCTCATCAGGAAGGCCACGATACAAGTGTAGCTAATCCATAACCTAAACCGAAGACAGTAAAAGCGCTGTTTCCCATCTAAACGCATTTAAGCCTTCAGCAATGATTGCGTCACTTGTAAACGATGCTGGGTTGTCATACAGACACTTGATTCTTATACATAACCCTATGCCAAACTTCCCTTAACTCTCGAGTCAGGTTTCTGGTTGGACCGAAAGGGGAGGAATTTTAGAAATGCTTCCTTCAGGACAGAAGTCAGAAAGAGAGGTGACCCTGAGAACAGGATCTATTAAATTTGGTGGCGGCGGGGGGGGGAGGCAGGAATTTGGGAGGAGGAATGCCTCCTTGGGGCCAAGAATCAAGAAGCGTGACTCACTTGGGTCTGGGACCTTGCTGAAAGCTGATCCCCACCCCACCCCAGCCCCGCGGGTATCTACAAGCTCGGTTCCTTTCTCATCTCCCCCAGTTCCTTATCTCCACCTTCTTGTACTTCCACGACTTCCTCCGGTTGGTGATCACCAGGACGGTCACGCCGGCGACCAGGGCCACCACGACCACCACGATGACGGCGATGAGGCCGCTGGTGAGGCGCTTCATGGAGAACTGGGGGGACTTCTCATCCAGGTAGTAGATGAGCGTCCGCTCCAGCAGCAGGGGCTCTCCGCGCACGCGCACGTCGAGGCCGCGGTGGCCGGTGAAGAGCGACTGGCTCTTGACGTCCCTCTCGAAGTAGTAGGCGGCGTCGGCGATGTCCACGTCGCCGGCGACCTTCTGCGACGTGTTCTGCTGCAGCTCGATCTGGATGGTGGGGTGCTCGTAGTGCACGGCCGCCACGAACTTGGGGTGCAGCGGCTCGCGCTCCCGGAAAAGCCGCCGCAGCTCGGCCTCCAGGTCTGAGGGGTTGAAGGCGCGGGCGGCCGGGCGGTGGCGCAGGTCGTTGAGGATGGGGTGGGTGCGCACCAGCTCGTCGCAGCGCAGGCTCAGGTCGCCCTTGTCGGTGCATGCCCACCGAGTTCACGCACCACGCACGGACGTCTGGTTGCACTAGCGCGCCTTGAAGCGGCTCTGCTGGTCGCACTCCGGGTCGTACAGGCCGTCGTTGTCCAGGAGCGCGTGCTCGCTCGGCCGCACCGGGGCGCGGACGCTTTTCCGGGCGCTCACGCGCGCCTTGAGCAGCAGGCACTTGGATGTGAGCGTGGAGCAGTGGACCTCCAGGCCCGAGCCGAGCACGCGGCACTGGCAGCGGCCACCGGGGCCGCTCCGGTCGCACACGGTCATCTTGCTGGTGGGGCACGTGCAGTTGTCCTGCGCGGCCGCGTGGCCGATCACCGCCGCCAGTAGCAGGAGCGGCGTTAGCAGCGACGGCGAAAGCAGAGCGAGGCCCGGACCCCGGGCCATGGTGGGGCGGAGGAGTGCGGACGGGGCGCGGGTTGGCGAGCGCTGGGGACTCCGCCGAGCTCGGGCTCCGCTGTCTGAGAAGGTCTCCAGGCGCCTGGGGTTTTGCTTTTTGTTTTTGATGTTTTTAAGGATGGGTGCTAGGGGATATTTGTAAATTGCAAGGAATGGTCCAGTGAAAAGATGGAAATTGTTGATGTAACAGAGAAGGGAGAATAATGGGATGGGCGTGGGATGAGATTTTGTCAGGGAGTATTGGAGGGCTGAGGAGGGAAGAAATTATATGAAATATCCTCAAAGAGTGGGAAAATGAACTTACTGGGAAAAAGCAATAATACCGATGGGCAGTGAATGCTCATTTGAGTTGGAACAATGAATTAAAAAAGAGACTAATCAGCATGATTCAGCTGCTTAGATAAGGGTGTGAAGAAGTTGTATTGCTGCATTTAGCCGGGGTTAAAGTATCTTCAGGTAAATATGATAGAGGATTATGGCAGAACTCCTTGTGTTCCCTCTCCCGCCTCAAAAAGGTCCCCTGGGATTGATAGTTCAACAGAGATTTGACCTCCTGAAACCCAAGAAGGAGGGGGAAAATCCCTTGGAATGGCTGTCTTATTCAGAATAATACTCTGGGTTAGATTAATAATCCAACCTGCTTCCCCTCTTTCAGAGGAAAGAATTGTATGGAGTGTTGAATATGTGCTATATTTTACTTTCATAAGCATATAGTTAGAGTAAAACAAGTCTGAGTTTAAATTCCTCCCAGCCTCTCCACCTGTCAGCCGTGACCTGGTCAGATTAACCTCTCTTGGTCTAATTTCCTCATTTGTAAAATGAGGATCATGATACCTACAGCAGGACTGCTATCAGCATTAAGCTGGGCTCATAGGGCAATGGTGTATAATGGAAAAAGCATGGGTTTTGGGTGTCAGAAAGACTTATGTGTGAATCCAGTTGTATCATTTACTAATTTGACCATCGTAGGCAGGTTATTTCACTGTTCTGTGCCTCAATTTCCTCACTGGAAAAATGGGGATTATAGGATTATAATATCCTATAATCCTACTTTGAAGGCTAGGAGTAACACTGGTTCCCCACACAGAGATCAAAATGGTGGGAATTGGCTTAGGATTCTATCTATCTATCTATCTATCTATCTACCTATCTATCTATCTATCTATCTACAGTTATCCATATTAGAAATATGTATTATATATATGTGTGTGTTATTGTATAAAGCTTTTGGAACAAAATCTCAAACACAGTAGGTGCTTAATAAATATTAGTCCTTTTCTTTCTTGCAATCCATTCTCCTAGAGCAATAGTTCTTGACCTTAACAGCACTTTAGAATCCTCTGAGAATCTTAGAAAACAAAAGAAAACTTGGTCCAACCCCCAGAAATCCTGGTTTCATTGTTCTGGAGGAGCTCTACTGGCCTGTAATTTTTTTTTTTAATTAATTAATTTATTTATTTATTTTTTTGGCTGTGTTGGGTCTTCGTTTCTGTGCGAGGGCTTTCTCCAGTTGCGGCGAGCGGGGGCCACTCTTCATCGCGGTGCGCGGGCCTCTGACTGTCGTGGCCTCTCCCGTTGCGGAGCACAGGCTCCAGACGCGCAGGCTCAGTAGCTGTGGCTCACGGGCTTAGTTGCTCTGCGGCATGTGGGATCTTCCCAGACCAGGGCTCGAACCCGTGTACCCAGCATTGGCAGGCAGATTCTTAACCACTGCGCCACCAGGTAAGCCCTGGCCTGTAATTTTTGAAAGCTTCTCAAGTGAATCTAATTGCACTCAGGATTAAGAATCACTGCTAGAATTATCTTTCTGAAGCCCAAATGAGACTACGTTGCTTCTCTGCTTAAAAATTTCTCATGGGCTTCCCTGGTGGCGCAGTGGTTGAGAATCTGCCTGCTAATGCAGGGGACACGGGTTCGAGCCCTGGTCTGGGAAGATCCCACATGCCGTGGAGCAACTGGTCCCGTGAGCCACAACTACTGAGCCCGCGCGTCTGGAGCCTGTGCTCCGCAACAGGAGAGGCCGCGACAGTGAGAGGCCCGCGCACCGCGATGAAGAGTGGCCCCCGCTCGCCGCAACTAGAGAAAGCCCTCGCACAGGAACGAAGACCCAACACAGGCAAAAATAAATAAATAAATAAATAAATAAATAAAAATAATTTAAAAAAAAAAAAAAGAAGAAAAGGAATTAAAAAAAAAAAATTTCTCATGATTTTCCACTGTCTACTGAGTGTAGTCCAAGCTCCTGTGACTTGTACACCAGACCCTTAGCAGTGATTCTCAACTCTCTCAGGACACATGACATGCTCCCATAAATAACTTCAGCTTGAGTTCAACTGCCCCCAACCCTTTTACTTACCAGTTGTGTGATCTTAGGCAAGTTACTTATCCTCTGTAAGCTTTAATTTTATCATCTGATTTTGCCTTTGCTTCTTCTAATGCTGAACCTTTGTACACGTTTTTCTTTCTTCTTGGAATGTCCTCTCTTTTTTTCCTCCCTAGCAAATGCCGTATAT
Source organism: Balaenoptera physalus (assembly GCF_965194825.1). Taxonomy (NCBI): domain Eukaryota; kingdom Metazoa; phylum Chordata; class Mammalia; order Artiodactyla; family Balaenopteridae; genus Balaenoptera; species Balaenoptera physalus. Next base: position 43,342,979 of record NC_138901.1, read on the forward strand.
TCTTTGAAATTCAGTTTATATGACTTATGGTTGCCAAAAGGGTAAGGGGGGGCAGGGATAAATTGGGAATTTGGGATTAACAGATACACAGTACTATATATAAAATAGGTAAACAACAAGGACCTACTGTAGAGCACAGGGAACTATATTTGATATCTTGTAATAACTTATAATGGAAATGAATCTGAAAGAGAATATATATATGTATAACTGAATCACTTTACTGTACACCTGAAACATTGTAAATTAACTATACCTCAATAAAAAAAAAAAAATTCAGGGGCTTCCCTGGTGGCGCAGTGGTTAAGAACCCGCCTGCCAATGCAGGGGACACGGGTTCGAGCCCTGGTCTGGGAAGATCCCACATGCCGCGGAGCAACTAAGCCCGTGAGCCACAACTACTGAGCCTGTGCTCTAGAGCCCGCGAGCCACAACTACTGAGCCTGCGTGCCACAACTACTGAAGCCCGCGCGCCTAGAGCCTGTGCTCCACAACAAGAGAAGCCACTGCAATGAGAAGCCCGTGCACCGTAAGGAAGAGCAGCCCTTGCTCGACGCAACTAAAGAAAGCCGCGTGCAGCAACGAAGACCCAATGCAGCCAAAAATAAATAAATTTATTTAAAAAAAAATTCAGTTTATATGTTCTCTCCTCTGAAGCTTACCCTGAATGTCCCCTCCTTGACATAGTCCCTCTTCTTTCTTTGAGTTTTCATGCCACTTTGTAAATGCCTCTATTTTAGTTCTTTTCCTGTTGCATTGTAATTTTGTTTTCCACATCTGTCACATACCAGACTTTAAGCTTTTTGAGGGCTGGGCCTGTATCTCATTTATTTCATATTATGTTGGCCTAGCCTGGATATTGTTTCATAGTTAAGTGGTCAATAAATCTTGTTGAATTAATGAAGTGAAATAAAATAGACAAAGATTCCTGAAACTGCCAACCTTGTGGATTTAGGAAAGGACCTATATCTTTTGCTTAGTGCTTTGCAATAAATTTTGGCTGAATGAGTGAATAAAGTCAAATGAAACTGTCAGACTGATATCATTTTCTACCTTGACAATGTCCAGTTGACTCATTAAGGGACCATTTCCTCTTGGGAAAAAAACAAAGCAAAACAATTAAAAACCATCGTCAATAAAAGTGGTGAGGAAATTGAATCATGATTTTGTATAAGTGGAATTTCTCCAAAAACCAGTATGGTCTGACTGGTAGACACACATGGTTTCTCAACTGTAGCAAGTGAGAACACAAATTTTGTATAACGCTGCAGTGGGAGCTGGTTGGGATATCTTGTTGTTATGGACAGAGTGATCACTTCATGCCCTAAAAGTATGTTTTTGAAAATCTTTTTCTCCTCCACTCCCTGCTTCTCATTCAACAAACTTTGGCATTGTTTCACAGTGTGATCGGCATGGACTTGGACCTAGAGATGCAGAGATAGATACAGTCCTTGCTCTCAAGTAGCTTAAAGTCTGCTAAGGATAGTGACTAAAGTCTGTTAGAGTCTGTTTTCAAACAGAGCAAGAAAATTCCCTAAGCACTGTATAAGTTATAGGAGGTAAGGGAGTGTTTGCTCAAAGGTGGCAGGATGGGATGGGCTTTGTAGGAAGTTAGGAAAGGTTTGTAGAGGAAATAAAGCTTGCAAACCCTTAAAAAAAGATGTTGGCAAATTAGACAAGACGGGCAAGGCTCTTTTAAATAAAGGGAACAGCAACAAATGTAAGAGGGTATGAAAATGCCCGTTGTGGGACTTCCTGGTGGCGCAGTGGTTAAGAATCTGCCAGCCAATGCAGGGGACATGGGTTCGAGCCCTGGTCCACCGGGAAGATCCCACATGCCGCGGTGCAACTAAACCCGTGTGCCACAACTACTGAGCCTGTGCTCTAGAGCCTGCGAGCCACAACTACTGAGCCCACATGCCACAACTACTGAACCCTGCACGCCTAGAGCCCGTGCTCCACAACAAGAGAAGCCACTGCAATGAGAAGCCTGTGCACCTCAACAAAGAGTAGCCCCCGCTCACCTCAACTAGAGAAAACCCACCCATAGCAACGAAGACCCAGCACAGCCAAAAAATAAAGGAAAAAAAAAAAAAAAAAGAAAATGCCTGTTGTGTTTGGAGATCTACTAGTAGTTCAACAAAACCTGAAGTGGATGATGCAGCAAGAGGTGGAATCAGGTGGGTAAGGACTAGCTCCTGTACACCTTATGGGTACGCCAAAGAGCTTGGACTTGATCTTGTAGGCACTGAGAGCCATTAAAGGATGCCAAGTTAGTGATATAAACAGTTTTTTAATTTTAAAAGATCACTCTAGCAGCAACATGGAAGGGAGGCAAGCCTGGAGTCAGGGAAACCAGAAGAATATCACGGTAGTAGTTTAGTGAGGGAAGAAGGCAGTAGCAAAAGGGAAGAGGAGAAAGGAGCAGATCTAAAGGACATTAAGGTGGTGACATTGATAGCACTCCCTTAGTGATTAGATGTAGGAAGACGGAGAGAGAGAAGCCTGAGGTAGCTCCCAGGTCTCAAACTTTGGTGACTGGGTGAGGGGGGCTCTGTTTATGGGGATGGGGAATACTGGAGAGCTAGGATAGTGTGAGAACAACATAATAAAGTTTAATTTTGAGAAGGTCTGAGTTTGAGATTTCTGTGGAACACCTGAGTGGAGTTTCTAATGGTCATTTGGAAATAGGAATTATTTCTTTGCAAAAGGAGCTAGAAACTTCTAGATCACAGCTTCAGGGTCTTAATTAAAAGTAAGTTGAGAGAGCAATTGGCTATAGATAACAAACACAGCAGCCATTCACGCAGACAGAAATCTCACTTTCCCTGGGGCTAAGTTTTCAATATCAAATTCTCAAGCCTTACCCATACTCTTGTACTTTAGAAATCCAAATCAAGTACTTAAGAAATCCAGATTCTTACACTTTTTGTACATTTCTGTTTTGCCATCAAGAGTCCAATGTACAAAATGTTAAGAGTCCAAAGTATAACATGTTCTTTTCAGGCTTTAATGGAAGTTTAATGCAATATAAATGTAACCACTCAAATATGCTTGTAATCAGGACAGAATTCAAGTAAACATCGCCAGGACCAAAGCTGACCTCAGGGTGGCACTCCAGTCTTGTCGGAATAAAGGGCTCTGGAATCATCTTACTAAACTCTTAAGTGGACAGTCCACTCTGAAGTAGAGTTGGCATAAACTCTGGGTCCATAGACCACACAATTAAACTACCTGGGGAGAATTTACAGGGAAGGATGTCCTTTTTGTTTTTAAATCCGCTCTGACCTAAGGCTGGATCAACAGTATAGGGTATAATATGGCAGCAGGTCTCCATCCAAAAAAAGAAATTTCACCGGGGTTCAAAACTAACCAAAATAATATCCTCATTATTATTTATTAATAGCTACCATTTATTGGTACCTACCGCGTGCCACACACAGTTCAGGATGCCTTTCATATTATATGAACCCACTGAACTCTCATACCAACTCCGTGCAATTGATAATTATTCTCGTTTTTCTGAGGAAGAAACTGAAGCTCAAAGACATTAAGTCACTTGCCTCTCAAGTCATCCAGGTGGTAAGTATCCATGCTGTATTTTGAACTCAATCCGTATGATTCCAAAATTTGAGGTCTTTAAGCAAGGCTGCATGGCCTCGTATTATTGATGCCAAAATTAAAGCAGTGACAAATGAAACTTTGTGGTTTTCTTTGGGTATAGGCTGTTTGGATTGAGGTGGTTTAAATAATACTGTATTTAGGGAGATCTAGTGAGGACCTCTATTGTGAATTTGAGGCCTCTTCCTGAAACTCTTCACCACCTATAAGAAACAGGATATTTACATATTCACAAAGTGTGTCCCACAAGGTATTTATTAATTACAAAGAGAAAAATAGCAAATTTCCAGTGGAGAAATCTTGCAGATGCTATGTTAATACAATAAAGTATAAATGAGAAAGCAAATGTGGTGAAATATCAATATCTGTGCCACAGAGAGATTCTTTTCCTTTTACGGTGGAAAAAAACAAGGGGCCAGGGAGGATCTGTTGACAGGATTGGTCAGCAGTGGAGCAGAGGACTAATTTCTATCTTTGATCTCCATCTGTGAAAGCCCAAATCCCACAAAGGTTTCCAAATGAAATAGTTACCTTTCTAAGGGGTAGAGAATTATTGATGAATCCTGGACTCTATATAAAGGAAGACTCCCAAATGAAAGACACAAATAATAAAACTCCAGAATAATGTTATTATACTGATCATAGACGGTAGAGATGGGAGTTAGTTGTCCTTACTCCTCCAATGCTTAATCAAGAGTGTCAAAGCATATTTACAAAGCATTTTTTAAATGCCTTACAGACTTCAAAGCCATAAATAGCTTCTCTGTCTCTCTAGGGCTAAATGTCAGCATTTTTGTACATCCTCAGTCTAAGAGAATTACCAATCTGTCTATTTCTTTAAAGAACTGTTCTTTTAGTGAGAAGGAAAAGGTGTCTAGAGAAGCTTTTTTGTTCAACATGTCGGTGTTTGCATGATTTACAGTATAATTAACCAGCCCTGTAGCACCAGCAGACCAGCTCCTTTTACTATTCATCATGTTTCCAGTGACTTCAGATCATCAACTCTGCTGGGAGGAAATACCTCCTCCTTAGAGATGTAAAAATATTATGTCCCTGATCATTCCCACAGGCAGAATGTGATCCATCCTTATATAAGTATTGTTTTTCAGATCTAAGGGATTCCTCCCCCACCCCATTATTTTTGCACATCATTACTCTCAGAGCTAAAATCTAATTAAATAAATACATGCAAAATCTAAAACTATTTAGGAAGAATTTTGTTTTTCAATTGCTTATAATTACCAGAACACATTTGTTAAGATATGAAAGTCTGGTAACTCAAAATATAAAACAAAACACCTATGTAAACAAATATGTAATAAATATTATCACAGATCTATTTTAAATCTCTATATTAAAACCTTATTAGGCATCTAAAAAACATCAAAAGTGTCTACTTTGGGCCCAGTAATTCTACTTCCAAGAAGTTACCCTAAATATACACCTCCAACAATATGAAAGTACATATGCACGAGGTTAATTATTGCAGCACTGTTTGTATTTGCAAAATAAGGGACACAACCTAAATGCCCATGTAGAGGAGAGAGGTTGAATAAACTATGGTACAAGCACATAATCGAGCACTACACATCTGTAAAAAAGAACGAAGAAGATGTTTGCAAACTGATAAAGAATAATTTCTAGGATATACTGTTTAGTGAAAAAAAGCAAAGTACAAAAGAGTGTCTATAGTATGCTACCTTTTGTGTAAGAAAAAAAGGGAAGTGAGAAAATACACAAGTGCCTGCATTTTGACCAAAAAGCAAACCAGGAAGGATAAACCAGAAATTAATGAGATTACTGTTACTTACAGGAGGTAGTTGGGGATGAGTTGAAAGGGTAAGTAGAAGGTGGAAAGTGACATTTCTCTTGAATTCTCCTTTTTATATAGTTCTGTCTTTTGGATCCATGTTAATAATTCATATATTAAGTAAAACACACACACACACACACACACACACACACACACACAAATAGGGGGAAAGCCTAAAAATGGAACACAAACAAGTGAACCTAATGGTTTTAAATGAATAATATAAACACATTGAAAAGCACATGTTTTTGTGTGGGAGGGAAGACTAACTCAAAGTAACTTTAGAATACAATATTTTTTGCTATATACTCTCAGACTAAAGAAAAACTGAACTGTAAATGAATGTTAAAATGAAATTGGTTTGGTTTTTTGCAGTGGTTGGGTTTCATTTTGTTTTGGTAGCAATTCTAAAACGACTTTCTGTGTAATCTGAGATTGGGTGAAGAAGTAAACGTATAAATATAAACAATGAGATTCAATTTTCTCACTGAGAGAAAAGAGAGCTACAAATATGGAAAGAGAGAAGAGTAGAATGAATTCTATAGTATTGGATTAGAATTGGACATGACAGCCCTGTCCACTGAGAAAGCCCAGAAGCAATGACACCTCAGGAGCAATTTGGTTTCTAAACTCTGTTTGCTGCTAAATGGAACCAGGGCCCCTTGGAGGACTGGCGGATTCTAGAGCTAGAGCTGGGAAAGAACAAGATGAACCTTGAACATCGTATTAAGTTAGTAAATTAGGAAATGCTCAGAGAATGGTAGGACAGATCAGAATGACAAAAAGAGCTGTACTGAAGGGACTAGTGCCAGCCAAATCTGGGACAATTAAACATAAAAGTAAATACTGATAGTCATGTATTACAACCCACTGAGTAAAATAAGAACACATAGGCATATAAATAAATGAAAGAGTAAATAATGTGGGGGAAGGGAAAGTGAGTCTCAATAGAATGTCAGCTAATAAATTTAGAAGGAATGATGGAATTAGAAAAATCACTATTTGGCAACCATCATAGTAATAATTGAATCATCAATGGATGGTAGAATGAGTAGGTGAAATTTGGATGAGGAACAGGATATTTACATAGCTGCAAAGTATGTTCTCACAAGATATTATTATTATTATTTTAATCAATTATTTATTTATTTATGGCTGCTTCAGGTCTTAATCTTTCGTAGCAGCGTGCGGGCTCTTTGTTGAGGCGCGCGGGCTCAGTTGCTCCACGGTGTGTGGGATCTTAGTTCCCGAGCCAGGGATCGAACCCGTGCCCCGTACATTGGGAGCGTGGAGTCTTAACCACTGGACCACCAGGGAAGTCCTCTCACAAGATATTATTAATTACAAAGAGAAAAGTAGTAAATTTATAGTGGAGAAATTGGCAGGCGCCATGTTAACAAAATGATCAAAGTAAATGATAAAGCAAATGTAAAATATCGATATTTGGGAAATCTTGGTGAGATGTATACAGGAATGTTTGGTACTATTTTTACAACTTTTCTGTAAGTCTGGGATTACATAAAAATAAAAAGTTAAAAAGAAAAGCTTATTAAAGCATTTCTGAGGAGTTTGCTAGGCTATAGCAAAACAAAGGCTGTAATCAATGTATAGCAAGTTAATTCTGCCGGCCTCCTTGGCAAAATGGTTTATGGAAAGTCATTGTTGGGGAGTAGGAGGTGGCAGGAGGGCAAAAACCTTATTAGATGTTTCCTTGAACAAAATTTTTTCAAAAATTCTTTTTGAAAAGATGTAAACCTGTTGAAAAAGGGTTTTTGATAGCAATTAAACTATGCATGTATAACTGAATCATTTTGTTGTATACCTGAAGCTAACACAGCATTGGAAATCAACTATACTTCAATAAAAATAAAATAAAATAACAAAATATATAGCTAATTAAAAATGAAGCTTTTCTGTACTTAAAACTAAGCAAGAGAGTTCTATAACCATTTAAAGACTATTACTCACTCAAAATACTCTATATATAAAAAGAAAAGCACACTAAAACATAGGTAATTAACTGAAATAAAAATCAGTGTGACATTCAAAAAAATAAATAAATAAAATAAAAGGCTCTCTAGTATGTAGCAGAGACAAATTCTGTTTCTAGTTGGTAAAAAAACATAATTGGATGAAAATTTAAATGCCAGGAGACTAAAAATCAAAGAAATAAAAGAACTTTTAAATGGAGTAATTTCTGTTCTCTTCCCAGATAGTAAATTTAATAGAAATTTCTGATTATGATGGCAGTTATAAATCTTTGATGTTACTGATACAGAGACATGCTCCAAAACTGGGTTGTTTTTTTTTTTTCTATCACATAGAAAGATTGAAAACTGTCCCTGGGTAACAAATACTACTACTGCAATGACTTGCCAGATACTATTCTAAATATCGTTCATATATTAACCCATTTAATCTCACTGCAACCCTGGGCAGTAGATGCTATTATTAGACTCAGTTCACAATTGAAAAAACCAAGGTTCTCAAACTTTCTTGATTAACTGTGCTCTTAGTGTCTCAGTAGTTTTTTCATGGTAACTCAGGCCAAAAGAAATACAATAATTCAATTTACTGAGTTGTTGGAGCCAAATCTCTTAACATCTATTTATGATTTCACAATTTAGTAGCCATGAAAAAATACATATGAATTGAAAGAGAAAGTGTATTCTTATTTTATTGTTAAATAATCACGATTCCTTGCTAATGGGATGTATGAGCCTATTGAGGTCTGTACTTCTCAAACCGTGAGCTCAGATCAGACACGGCCACACTCATTTTCTGTTCCACACCAATATTCATGCAGTACTTGCTTTTCATCACAACTGCAGAAAACCCAGCTTCTCAAAGACATAACATCAAAAGGATGATAGTCTAATGCTGAAACCATGATCTACTGTGTTCTAGAAGTTCACATGAATTCTGACAGATGTTGAGTGTCACTGTGTTGCTCTTGAAACTTTAAAAAATATTCTATGTTCCCCCATAGGCTTGCTGCTGTGGCACCTTGTGGTGCCTTGGGGCACAGTTTGAGAACTGTAGAGGTAATACAGAATTATTATTCAGTCTGGGGGACAAAATTCTCGGGGCAGAATCAAAATCAGAATAGTGTGAACATTAACAAAGTGTAGAAAGAGTTAATATTAAAAAAATCTTGTTCTCCATGTATCTTTTCAATGCATGTCTTTTGTTTCACCTGATTGCTTTGGGATAGATTACTTTTTTAAAAATTTTATTCAAGTATAGTTGACTTACAATATTTTAGTAGTTTCAGGTGTACAACATAGTGATTCAATATTTTTATAGATTATACAGCATAGACTTCTATTTTGCAGATAACAAAACAGAAACAGAATCATCTGAATGAACAATAAAATGTTCACATCATATAGGTCAAAGGTAAATGCTGGCATTTAAGGAGTGGGAAGCAAGGACAGTACACAATAAATGTTTCGGCTGATAATATATGTAATAAAAATATTTTATACCACCAAGTGCATAGAGTGAACTCAAGGAACTTGGCAAGTTTAATTGAACCTCTCTTTTAAGCAAATGTATTACTTGAAAACTTGAATGTTTTAAACCAGTGTACAAGGGGCTTGATTATTTTACAAAAGAGTATTATTGAAGATTCCTTGGTACATCTAAAGTATGATGTGGTTCACTGAAATTAAAATGTATGCTGAACTGTTTTTGAACACATTAGTTTATGAAATATCTCTCTGTTGTTTACATTGCATTTTGAGTTTTCTGTCTTTTAGGAGGGTAGGCAGCAAAATATTCATCTCCTAATTGTCAACAGCGGGAAAATGAAGCACAGAGAGAAGCAGTGAGTTTATTTAGCATCATGCAGTAAGAAATGAGAAGGCATCACCTCCTCATCTGGGTTGTAAAAAATCATGTTAAAAAATCATGTATGGCATGTTAGTACCTAACGGCCATAGTTCTGTTCACAATAAGGCGATGATATATAACAATCAATACATAAAATCAAAAGTGCCCATTTGAAAACTGAGCAAGCCAAAAAAAAAAAAAAAGTGCCCATTTGTACAAGATTTTGTATGAGAGTGTATGTGATTGTTGCCCAAGAATTTAAGTCTCAATTCTATTGACTATATTGACATAGTCAAGATAATGCCAGAGTATCCCATGAGTGATGTGATGAAAATAGACTTAATGACAGATGGAAGGAAATGCTTACTCCTGTTTTACTCTAATGGCCATGATAAAGGGTTTATTTTGATTAGTGTAACTTCAGCTTATAGTAATAGCATGAAGAACCAAGAAAGTTTCACTTCACTTTGCCATCATCATTTTAACGGCAGATTGACTCAACAAAGCTGGGGTTCCCGGAGCACTGAGGAAGATACCTTAGCTATCTCTGCAAAGGTATCCTGCAGCCCAGACTGAAATACCTTTCCTGGGGACTCTACTATTTTAATTATGGAGAAATTCCCAAGCAATGCCTCCCATAGCCAGTTAGCTGCCTGTCGCTCCCTTCCTTTTCACTATTCAGGCTGAGTACCTGGCATTCTTTAAGGTAGAAATAAAGGCATTTCCTTGGGTCCTGGGGAAAAGCAGGGGACTCTAAGATAATCCCAGTGGAGAGGTGGTCTTTTTTATAGATCTCAATACTAGGTCTGTTTTGTGCGTGTCCTGAACAATTGTCTTCAAGACTGTGAGCCATAGTTCACTACCCAAAGTTTGATTTAAATATCATGATTAATTGACTGCAAAAAGAAGATGGGGGAGGAATGTGAAAGGGTCTGTATAACAGAGAACCATAAATCATCTCTGGTACAGTGGGCCCCCTATCATGCAGCCTTTGGGCTTGCCAGGGAGCTATAGGGAGAAAGATGAGAGAGAATAGGGTCTTCTAGCTGCAGGGCTGCAGCAGCCCCAGACCAGGAAAGCTGTTTACCCCTAACCAAATCCTTCCTGAGGTATCATTCACTTATTCATTTAGTAAATATCTATCAAGTGAGTGCCTACTAGGTGCAAGGCACCATTCTAGATGCTGTTGAAGTGGGAGGGGGCGGGAGGGGGGAAGTAGGACCAAGATGAGTAAGACACAGCACCTGCCTTACTATTTATTGGACATGGTTATGGCTCTGCTCTCTTCTTCAGCATAAACACTGGTACATAATTAGGTATGTACTTCACTTTACGAAACAGGTGTATTTCTGAGCCTTTCTGGCATTAAAGTGAATTTCCATCGAGTGAATCTCCTGTACATTCTCCATAAAGCTGTCCCTGTCACCCTCAGCTTTCCCCACATTCCTGGAGCCCTCTTGTGTATACACCGTATCTTTCTCAGTAGGCCCTTTTGAAGCAGCTGTCCCAGAGTGGAAAGTGGAAAGAACGTGGGCTCTGGAGCTGAACAGGCTCAAATCAGAATCCTAGCTCCTCTACTTAATAGCCGCGTGTGATCTGGGTTAGTCTCTTCACACCGCTAAGCCTCAGTTTCTCTTGTAAAATGGGGATAAAAATAGTTGCTATTCATTAGGACTTTGTGAGAATTAAGTGAGATAAGGTATGTTGGCATTTAGAAAATGCCTGGCATATAGAAAGCATTCAGGAGTTGTTAGTCATTACTATTAGGTGCTTTACAGATGATTGTTTTACAGGTGAGGAAACCGAAGCTCATTAAGATTTAATAACTTAGGTACATTATAACTTGGAGGAAATACGGCACAGCTTTTAAAAACTCTGGAGTCATATAGACCTCATTCACATTCCTTTTCTGCCATTTATCATGTATACAATCCTGAACAAATAATTTGATTTCTCTTAGCCTTCATTTCTCTATTTGTAAAATGGAGATGATAATTGCTAATAATATCTACTTCACGCTTATTATGAAGATTAAATGAGATGATGTGTGCAACTGGCAAGTGGCAGGACCTGGATTTAATGGCTCTGAATCCCAAGTGCTTACCCTTTTCTAATAAACTCACTCACCAGCTCCTTTGCTCTCTGAGCTAGAATTCTAAAGAGTTAGCGGATGTAATCAACATGGCAGATTTTTTCCAAGTGCAATAAAGTAGTTTGTTTTCCTCTTTTGATGATTGGTTTGTATTTTTTCACAGATATGTACTCACACACCCATAATCTTGAACTAGCCTTTCCCCTCCCCATCAATGGAATATATATATATATACATTTTCTAACCTCATAGAGGAATAGCCAACATCTCAAAGGAACATACTACTGCCTTCGCCCACATGGACTTTTCAAAATTCTTGCCTTTGAAAGAAATCATCAGCCCAGAGAAAGCATTACAGGGACTTTCTTGCGTTGAGGAGTAGGACTAAAATTCAAGTTTGTGGAATGAAACCCAAGTGAAAGGAAAAGCAAGAGCTCCCCTTCCTCTTCCCAGCAAGCCCTGCCTCCGGTTACTGCCCCTCCCCACCCCAGGAAGGGGAGAGAGCCCAGCTGTAGGGTCAAGTAGTGGTGACCAGGTTAGCAACAAGGGCAACAGAGGGAGGAGACAAAAGAACAGAAAGTGGCAGCGGCTGGCTGAATGCCTGAGCATGTTTCTTTGCTGAAAGAGAATGGCGGGACAGCGATTCAAACTGAGAGAGAGGAGGGTGGAGGGGGAAGAGGACAGCTAATGGATGGGGTGTCCCAGCAGGGGTCAGAGGTCAGGAGGGCACTCAGGGAACTAATTGGCCACTCTTCACATATTCACTTTCTGCTTCTAGCCTACAGCTGGGCCTTGAGGGAAAGCGCTGGGGTTGGAGCTGGCTTTATTTTGTTAGGCCCCGAGATTTGAGGCCAACTGGTGAAAAGCAAGTGAGACAAGAACCTTCTTTCCTTTTCTAGGAATAGCTGACCAGGGACAGCCCTCTGCAAAGGAAAATGCTGAAGATTCCACTTCACTCATTCATTCATTCATGCATTTCTTCTTCCTCCTCTTCTTCTTTTCTTCTTCCCCTTCTCCTCCTCCTTCCTCCTCCTCCTCCTCTTCCTCTTCTTCTTTTTCTTCTTCTTCTCCTTCCTTTACCTTCTCATTCTTCTTTTCCTTCTCATTCTCATTCTTCCTTTTCTCCTTCTTCTTCTTCTCCTCTTCCTTCTTCTTCTTTTCTTCTCCTTCTCCTCCTCCTCCTTCTTCTTCTTCTTCTTCTCCATCATCACTATCTCCGTATGTTAATTGGATGCCCCAGGAAATGTTATGCTGGGCACATTCATAAGATGGGAAAGGATTATAGACACCTTTAGCTCGGATCATAAATGATTAGAGTTAGGCCTGGGCTTTAGGGATCATCTAGCTTCATCTTGTTTCAGACTTATGGAAATGAGGAAAGCAATTTGCTCAAACTCACAGAGAAAGGAGTAGAGGAGGGAGTAGAGCTCAGGTCTTCTCCCTCCTGGTCCAGAGATTTTTCCATGACACTCTTCTCAGAAACGTATTAACTTTGAAAACTTGTGCAGACTGGTTAACAGCTCAGCCTCTGGGTCAGACAGCCTGAGCTAGAACGCTGGCTACTAGCTCTGGGACCTTAGGATTATTACTTAATCTTTCAAAGCAGCAAGTTGCTCATCTGTAGAAAAACAGGGTTGTTATGTGGATTAAGTGAGGTAAATGCATGTAAAGTGAGCATATGCTTCAATAAATGTTAACTATTACTATTGCTATTTCTTCAGAGCCCAGCATAGACTGTGTTTATGGTGATAAACACATAACACAATGAATACTGACTCTTTCTTCTCTTATAATCTCCATGGGCAACCCGTTCCAAGATGAAAATTCTCATTCCCCCTTAGTTAAGAGACCTGTGAGGACTGGAGGGACATTTTGGAGTCCTGTCTGAACCTTCTTCTGAAGGGCTGGCCAAATTTGGAAGGAGCTGATTTGGGTCAATACATGCAAAGGGCTTAGAACAGTGCAGTGCAGTTAGCACTCAGTAAAGGTCAGTTTTGTTATTATTATTATTATTGGGAAGGAGGGAGCTCTTTGTCTCTGCAGAGGGTCAAGCATTAGATTGGCTTACCCTTTGTCAGGAATGTTGGGAGGGACATTCATGGATCAGATGGAGGTTGGCCAAGATGAGGTCTGAATTCTGTGAATTTTCTTTCTAACTTTTGTGTAGTTTAATAGAATCAGTTTGCCTAGCTCTGCCCAGAGTTCTGAAGCAGACCATCACTCTGGTACCACTGCACGTGGACTCTGGAGCAGATAAAAAGATGAAAATACGAAAGAGACCTAGATCATCTATGAACATTGGCTCTCCCACCCCAGAGTGGGGATTTACATTATGGATGCCACGGGGTCACAGAGTGATATGAGCTTCTATCCAAAACATAATTTTGAAGTTCCCTTTTGCCACCTGTTCTTTCCAATTGATTGATTGATTGATTGATTAATTGATTCATTATTGAAGTATAATTTACAGACAATAAAATGCAGATCTTAATGTTCAGTTCAGTGAGTTTTGATAATTGTATATACTTATGTAACCTGCACTCAAAACTAGGTAAGGAACAGTTATATCACCCTAGAAAGTTCCCTCTTGCTCCTTTCCATTCAACCCCCCAGTCTTCCTCTTCTCCTTGCTAGGCAATTGTGCCTTCTATCACCCTAGTTTCATTTTGCCTGTTTCCAGATGCCACACATTTTTGTATCTGCCTCCTTTTGTTAAACATGTTTTTGAGATTCATTCACATTGTTCATGTATCAGTAATTCATTCCTTTTTTTTATTGAATACCACTCCATTGTATGAATATACCATGACTTATCCATTTTCCTGTGATGGACATTTGATTTTTTTCCCAGTTTTTAGCCGTTGTGAATAAGGCCTTTATGATTATTCTTATATATTTTCCTGAGCCCCATTGCATTTGTATTTTAATTATAAAATATATGCAGAACAGTCCAGAGATTATTACAGATATTCATATATCACCACTTATATTTAATAAATGTTAACATTTTGCCATATTCAGGGGTTTTTTTTGAATAAAGTTTACAGATTTGGTTGCAACCCACTCTGCATCCCTCTCCACTCCTATTCTTCACCTCTCATCCTTCAGAAGTAACCACTTTTCTGAAGTTTGAATCCATTCTGTGTTTTTATGTGTTTGATAATATGTCTGTGTGGATGGATCTGTTTTCATTAATATGCTAGATACTTGGTGGGCCCTTTCCATCTGGAAAGTCATGTTTTACTTCTAAGAAATTTTTCTTGGATTGTTTATCTGAGAATTTCCTCTTTTTTGTTTTCTCTGTTCTCTCTTTCTGGAACTCCTGTTACTCAGATATTAGACCTCCTGGATTGGTCCTCTTATTTTATTTTCTCTTCTATGTTTTTTTTTCTTGTCTTTTTAGTCAACTTTCTGGGAATTTTCTCAACTTTATTTTCCAACTCATTCATTAAGTTTTCCATTGATGTTATTGTATATATTTTAAATTTCTAATTTTTTGTTTTTTTAAATTGTCTGAATGTTCCTTTTACAGTTTCCTGCTCTTGTTTTATGGATGTACTATCTACTCTTACCTCTTAAGAATAATCATTACAGTCTTTTTCATTTGTTTATATTTTGTTTGTTTATTTGCTTTTAGCTTCCTTTTCCTGAATAGAATCTGTTTTCTCCAGGTTGCTTTTTCCTGTTAGTTTTGGTCTCTATTGTACATGTTAGAGGTCTTCCTTAGGAGTCTGGTGATTCTTGGATGCTCTCTAATATTTAAACATGGGCAACTTAAAAACTGATTGAAAGCTCTGAACTTGAGAGTAGGGCTTGCCAGTTATGGGGCTCACTGTAGATTTACCTGGCTGTGCCATTTCCTTGGGTGAACCCCTGATGTCAGAAGTGTTAAGCTTTTTCTCTTGGGCTAGTCAGAATCCCTAGGGAAGCATTGCCCAATCTCCTTCCTGGAGGGTAAATGCTTCCTTCACTTCGTCAGCATTTGGTGTATGAACATGCACTTAATCCTCTTGTTCTCCATATAATAACCTGCCCTCAGCTTTGTCTGTTGTTTTCTTTTCCAGAGACTCTCTCTTTCATTCTCTTCAAAGTCCTGGCTGCATGAAGCAAGGGGAAAAAAATCTGGGAACCTATTGGCTTTTTAAAGATTTCCATCTGATCTAGATATATTTCACTCCATCTTCACTCATCCTCATTGTTTGAAGTACTTGGTAGAATAACATGGGTAACTTCCCAGCTTTCTCCACTTCTGGATTGGGATTCAGCTTTCTTAGGTTTACTGAGTCAGTTATGTCTCAATTATTTGTTTTCCAGCTTCCAAAATTTCCAAAATTTGTTGTAGTCTCCTTTTCCTTTCTCTTTATCCTTGTGAGTTTATGCTTTTTGTAAAAAGAATCTTTACTGTCATCTTAGTGATGACAAAAGTCTCTCTTGTTGTGATTTTAAGTTACATTTCTCAAAATATTAGTGAGGTCTAGTACCTTTGCATATATTTTTTACCCATTGGGTTTCCATTTCTGTGACCTGTTCATATTCTTTGAACATTTTTCTCTTAGGTTGTTGGTCTCTTTCTTATTGATTTGTTAGAATTCCTTATATAATCTGCAACTCATCCTTTGTTAGTAGCATTCATTGTAAAGATTATCTTCCCCTCTGTGGTTTGACTTCTTTGTTTGTAGTGTTTTTTCCATTTCAATATAATTAATACATTAAACCTATTTAATGTATTAAATCTTCATTTTAATATAGTCAAATTTATCCTTTATAGTATTGTGCTTTGGGGGTCTTACCTAAGAAATCCTGCCCTACCCCAAGGGCACAAAACTATTCTCCAATATTTTCTTCTAAAAGCTTTAAAATTTTGTCTTTTTACATCAAAGGCTTTAAGTTGCTCTTTATATATAGTGTGAGGTAGGAAGCTAATTTTATTTTATTTTTCCATTTTGATAATCAATTGCTCTGGCACCATTTATTGAATTGTCCATCCTTTTCCCAGTGACCTGTGATGCCATTTCTATAATATAGCAAATTCTCATATTCATGGATCTATTTCTGAGCTCTCTATTCCATTCCATTGGAGCTATTTATCTCTCTGTGTGTCAAAATCATACCATTTAAGTTATTATAGCTTTATTAAAAGTTTTTTACATGTGGTAAAGCAAATGCCTCCTCCTTCTTCTTCCAGATTGACTTAACTATTCTTGCCTCTTGTCTCTCATATTTTAAGATTAGCTTTGTAAGTTTCCTATACACAGATACAGCCAAGTTGGTATTTTTATTGGAATTGCATTGAATCTATAGAGTAATTTGGGATCAAAAAATAATATTGGGGGACTTCCCTGGTGGCACAGTGGTTAAGACTCTGTACTCCCAATACAGGGGGCCTGGCTTCGATCCCTGGTCAGGGAACTAGATCTCACATGCATGCTGCAACTAAGAGTTAGCATGCCACAACTAAGGAGCCTGCAGCAACTAAGGAGCTGGCAAGCCACAGCTAAGGAACCCACAAGCCGCAATGAAGGAGCCCACGTGCTGCAACTGAGGAGCCAGCAAGCCGCAACTAAGGAGCCTGCCTGCTGCAACTAAGACCTGGTGTAACCAAATAAATAAATTAAATAAATAAATAAATAAATATTTTTTTAATAAAGAGAGAGAGAGTGTCTCTTCTAAATAAATAAATAATATTGGGTTTTTCCCATCCATGAATATGGTATATTGCTCTATTTATTTAGGCCTTCTGTCAGTCAATAAGGTTTTATTTTTCTCCATATGGATCAACACTTCTTTTATTAGATCCGCTACTAATACCTTTTAGTTTTTGTGGATATGGTGACAGAAACTCCTAAAGATTACATTTTTTGATTAGTTTTTTCAGGTATATAGGAATGCTTTTGATTTTTTTGGTATGTTGATCCTGAATTCAGCAACCTTGCACAATTCTTTTAATAATTCTGATAATTTATCCACGAATTCTCTTGGATTCTCTATGAAGACAATCATATTGTCAACAAATAGCAGCAAATTAATTTTTTTCCCTTCCAATCCTTATACTTTTTGTTTGTTTGTTTTTGCCTTAATGTTTTGTCTGGGATATCCAGTAAAATACTGAATGAAAGTGGTAAAAACTGATAGCTGTTAGTCAAAGGAACATACCACCTGAACTGTGATATGTCACCAGAACTATTGGCTCTAGAGCTATGTTGTACCTACTAGATCTGTACCAGCAAAATGTCTTTGGTGTTTGAGAATAGGTTTTTGTTTTTTTGTTTTTTTTTGAGAATAGGCATTTTTATTCTCTTTTAATAGATGAAGAAACAGCAACTCAATGAGGTAAATAACTTGCTTAAGACCACACAGTTAATGAATGGGAGATTCAACCCCAAATCTGATTCCCAGTTGAATGCTATTTCCATGATTTTCCTTCTAGCTATCTATTTGTGCTAATGTGTCACCTTTCTCAGATAATATATTGCATTTAAAAAGAGATATTCCAGAGCAAACAATGCCTTTATTCAATTAAATGACTCTAATAGTGGGAGTTTTAGGCAGATATTCTGTTTTGCCTAAACAGAAGACTTGGCCTACTTACAGTTTTTACAGATTCATAGATTTTTAGAGTTGAATGGTTTCTTGTCTTATCCAATCCCCTCTCTAATGAGTTATGCCTATACTACATCCCTGAGAGATCATCCTCCAGCCTTTACCAACTGCCAGGGTGGGTTCACCTCACTGTCAAACAGCTGAATAATTCTCACATGGATCCACGATCTGCCCACTGGTCCAGAGAGCAGTGTGTTTTCTTCTGTCCATAACACCTGTCCATGTATCTGTTCTCCTTAGGTCTTCCCTTTGAGACTATTCATTCCTAGGATATTTGCTATTGTCTGAATGAGATAGTTTCCAGACTTTTCACTATCCTGATTATTCTCCTCTCAATGCTTTCTAATTGATCCACGTCCCTTTTGAAAAGCGATGCTCAGACTTTAGGGTGGGGTCTGACTGCAAACAAAGTGGGACTCTCATGTTCCATGATCTGGACAGTTATCAGACACATCACTGATGCAGTCTAGAATTTTGTCTTTTTAGCAACTATGGCACATTGCTGACTTAAGTTTAGGGTTAGCTAAGCCCACACATTTTTCATCTGAACTACATTACTGAAAATGTGTTATTTGTCTGTTAAAAGAGAGAAAAGGGACTTCCCTGGTGGTGCAGTGGTTAAGAATCTGCCTGCCAATGCAGGGGACACAGGTTCGAGCCCTGGTCCGGGAAGATCCCACATGCCACGGAGCAACTAAGCCCATGCGCCACAACTACTGAGCCTGTGTTCTAGAGCCCGTGAGCCACAACTGCTGAACCTGCGTGCCACAGCTACTGAAGACTGCGTGCCTAGAGGTCGTGCTCTGCAACAAGAGAAGCCACTGCAATGACAAGCCCACTCACCTCAACAAAGAATAGCCCCCGCTCGCCGCAACTAGAGAAAGCCTGTGCACAGCAACGAAGACCCAACACAGCCAAAAATAAATAAATAAATAAATAAATTAAAAAAAAAAAAAAGAGAAGAAAAGAGTCTTGAAGGCAGGAATTTATATATTTATATATATATATATATAATATATTATATATCTCACTAAATTTATATATATATCACTAAATTTAAACATTTGTGTTCCTACTTCATAATCAACCATCTATAAACGTGCTAAAGCTTGCTCTCTGTATAGTGTGAGGTCTGGACTTGGAAAATGCAAGGAGCAGTTGTCCTGAATTACTAATCATTTAGGCTAGCAGCCATGCTAGGTTTTTTTTTTCCTTCCATCTCCTATACCCTCTCCTGAGCACTTTGGAGCTCTCTAGGTCTAGGTCAGAGCCAAGTCTGTGGGGAGGCAACCAGGACAGAAATCTACTCTGTTATGGAGACAAATAAGGCATCACCTGCAGCTTGGAGTCTGCCAACAGACTACCAGGAAACACCTGGTTGGTCAGGGGTGGGTGAAGTCACTTGGGACTGCTGTCGCAGGACAGGATAAAATTCAAATTTCAGAGCATTGGTACTTTGACATTTTTGATTATAGAGTTACAATTCAATTTCTTACACAAAACCAGAAATCTCATGATTTTTTTAAAACCTTCTTAAGAAATGTTGGAAGGACCACAGGAAGGGAAGGGGAAGCAGGAGTCAGAGTGCTCTGCTCAGCTTTATATCACCTGGTTTAGTGGGGTTACCATCCACCCCTCTATGTGACTATCAAAAAAGAATCTCAGGGTATGTCTTTGAGACTGAAATCCTAGCTATACAAATCTCCCTTGCCTTTCTTCTGCTCACAAATCCATACTTAGAAACTAGTAAACCTTCTCCCACCCCAATACATATCCCTCATCTTCACCAAATATTTGTAATTTTGCCTGGACTGTATTTACAAGGGCAGTGTTGTGTGACTGCAGCATTGACAATGCAATAATAAAAACTGAAAACATTCAATGGCACTTACTATATGCCACCCATTCTTCTAAGCACTTTCTATATGTTAACTCATTTTGCCTTAACAACGGTTCTTTGTGGTAGAGACTGTTATTATCCTTGTTTTACAGATGAGGACACTGAGGCACAGAGATGTGCTTGCTCAAGGTCACACAGCTAAAAGTGGCAGGTGGGATCAGACTCCAGGCGGTCAAACCCTAGTGTCTGGGCTCTAAACCACCATGGATACTGCCCCTCTAAACTGTGAAGGGAGCTGCAGTGGATATCATGTGTGTGAGATCTGCAGCCCCAAGCCTGCGTTTCTGCCCCAAAGCTATTCTTTGGCAAACGATTTCCTCTTATTATAATCACTAAGAAGGTTCTTAGGGTAGAATCTTCCAGTAGGCTTTAGCCCCTTTACAGACAAAGAAACATAGGTTCAGAGTGTTAAATAATGTTCACATAGGGAGTAAGTGGCAGCATTAGGATGTGAACCGCGCTCTGGATGCCTCTATCTATCTATCTATTTATTTTATTTTGGCCGTGATGTGCAGCTTGCAGGATCTTAGTTGCCTGATCGGGGATCGAACCCATGCCCCCTGCAATGGAAGTGCAGAGTCCTAACCACTGGACTGTCAGGGAATTCCCTCTGGGTGTGTTTAGTGTCCACACATGTCCCCCAACCCTATACCGCCTCTATCATGGGGCCGTATCTTCAGAAAGAGCCTGCACACTCTCAATACCCTCTTGTGCCTGGGATGGACAATATGTGGGGACCATTCTTCAGGGAAAAGTCATCATCATCATAATTATTACCCAAAAAATCCTGTTAAAGGTCCAGCTGGGTGCTGGATGCTACAATCTGGGATCACTTTTCAGGTCTCAAAGTGAGGGTCCCTGGAAAATGGGAGTGTTTCACCATTGACCTGGTGGAAGTAAGCCAAAGGGTAAATAAAGCCTAAGTAAGTAAATAAGTCCTAAGATAGGTTTCTCCACCTTTGGAGCTGATGGGTTGAATCAATTTACTGCTTCTCATAGACCCACAGACATAGAAGACAAACTCATGGTTACCATAAGGGAAGGGCGGGGGAGGGATAAATTAGGAGGTTGGGATTAACATACACACACTACTATATATAAGATAGATAAACAACAAGGACCTACTGTATAGTACAGGGAACTATACTCAGTATTTTGTAAAAATCTATAAGGGACAAGAATCTGAGAAAGAATATATATATATATATAGATATAAATATATATAGATATGTATAACTGATTCACTTTGCTGTATACCTTTCATTGAATCACAATTCTGTACAACATTGTAAATCAACTATACTTCAATAAAATATATTTTTGAATAAAGTTTTATAATTTTTGCTATTAAAAATTTACTGCTTCTCATACACCATTTCTGCTCTTGCTTTTAGATCAAGCATAAGAATTTGTTTTCAGGGCTTCCCTGGTGGCACAGTGGTTAAGAATCTGCCTGTTAATTCAGGGGACATGGGTTTGATCCCTGGTCTGGGAAGATCCCACATGCTGTGGAGCAACTAAGCCCGTGTGCCACAACTACTGAGCCTGCGCTCTAGGGCCTGTGAGCCACAACTACTGAGCCCGCGAGCCACAACTACTGAAGCCCACATGCCTAGAGCCCATGCTCCGCAAGAAGAGAAGCCACCGCAATGAGAAGCCCACACACCACAATGAAGAGAAGCCCCCGCTCGCCCTAACTAGAGAAAGCCCGCGTAGCAATGAAGACACAACGCAGCCAAAAAGAAATAAATTAAATAAATAAATAAATAAATAATTTTAAAAATCTTAAAAAAAAAAAAAGAATTTGTTTTCAGAATATGAGTCAAGGGCATGGTTCCTAGTAAACCGTGGGTGGCGTCTGGGATCACTGAGACATGTACATTCCTGTGCACACGCTTGCATGTGGGCACACACACACACCTGGCCCAGACAAGCACACACACCACACCACCACATTCGTGATGAGCAGGCCCTGGAAACAAGGGTGGCCTTCGGGGGAGCAGCAAGTTCACGGGCTTGTGGTCTCCATTCCCAGGTGCATTGATGTGACCAGTTACGCCCTGCTGTGGGGGGGTGGAGCCTGCCTTCTCTGAACTGAGCGCCAGCTGGGGCAGTCTTTCCAGAGGTTCGCCCAGGGGCCTGGGGACACAGTTCCTATTCCCTGGTCTCGGACTGGCAGGAGTGCCCACCTCACAGCCCCTAAGCAGGGTTCCGTGTTCCTGGTCGGCGCCCAGGCCAGCCGTCCTTCAGCAGCGATGCTTTCGTAGGTCAAAAGGGAAAGCATTGTTGCTGCCTTGTGGCCGGGCAAACAAGCAGCTGGCTTTGAAGTCCCAGGGGGGGATTTGCTCAGGCTGGAGTGGGGAGCCTGAAGGAGAGGGCTGCAAGCCTCCCCCGAGCCTGGCTGTGTTTGTTAACTCCGCCCGGCCACCCAGGCCTGGGGTGTTTGATGTCTCTCGGGAGAAGCAGGAGGAGGGAGGCATGCCCGGGGGTCCTCGCAGGGACAGCTTTCAACTCCTGCTGAGCCTGTGACGGAAGGAAACACCTAGCCCCCTCCATTCAGGGTGGGCCACGGGGGTGTGGCCCAGGGCGGCTGGCAGAGTGTGCTGTTTCCCTCGGGCGCTGTTTCTTTTCAGGTGGCATCAGGTAAGAATGAAAGGCAAGGGGAGACAGGAAGAAAGAGGTGACAAAGGCAGCCCTGGTGCCTTCAGTAGCCACAGGCCTGAGGATCCCACCTGAGGATCAATCTCCTCCTCCCTTCTCATCCTCCATCAACTGCTTCCCTGGGTCTCCGCATGGTGCCTCACCCTTTCTCCCCCATCCCCAAAGCAGCGCAGGGGGCAGTTTGCCTTCCCCCACGGGCAGCGCTGCTGTGTTCCTGCCTCAGAAGCTCTGCCCCCCAGCCCCTCCTGCAAGCAATAAAATGCACTGGGTGACAACCCTGGTGGGAGGTCGAGGGGAGAAGTCTTTAGAAACCTGGGTAACACAATGCTCCCACTGGGCTGGCTCTCAGGGCTTGCCTTAGGGTTCCCTAAGCATGTTTGTTACCTTTCAGGCCTGGGCCACAGGGAATGAGACAAGGAAGTAACCATTATTATTAACCAGTTCAAGGTCCTATATACGATTAGCCACAAACAGTTCCATTTCTGTCTCCTTCTGTCCCTCCTAAATGTCCCTCTTCTGCTACAAGCAAAGGAACACATTTCTGCTAGAGTCTCACCTCCAACACCGCTCCATCTGGTCCGTCCCTACCCGCCTCCCCCCCCCCCCCCCACACACACATGTTGAGATTGAGAAAGAGCTTGTTTACGATAAGACCTTGAAATCTGGAGTTATAAATCCTTCCAGGACGGCCACCCTATCTCCGTGCTAATGCTTGTGGTGCCGTCCAAAGGAGGCTCACCTGATTGTGACCCATCCCCTCTCACTCCCCGGAGCCCCCTGCTCCTCCTCTGCAAACATGGGACAATGGGCAAATGGGAGTTACCTGTCTCAACAGGTGTTAGCCTGGCCTCACTTTCCTACAGGGTGATGGAGAGGTCACCTCTAGCCCAGCCCTCTCTGGGCATTCTTGTGATTGTAAAAGCCCACCTTCAGATGTGACCTTCCTTCTGGTCCCCCACGACTTTAGCTGCAGGAGGCCGAGCCCACCTCAGTGGATTTAGAAGTCCTCACTTCAGGGACTTCCCTGGTGGTGCCGTGGTTGGGAATCTGCCTGCCACTGCAGGGGACACGGGTTCGAGCCCTGGTCCGGGAAGATCCCACATGCCGCGGAGCAACTAAGCCCGTGCGCCACAGCTACTGAGCCTGCGCTCTAGAGCCCGCGAGCCACAACTACTGAAACCCGTGCGCCACAACTACTGAAGCCCACACGCCTAGAGCCCGTGGTCCGCAACAAGAGAAGCCACCGCAACGAGAAGCCTGCGCACCGCAACGAAGAGTAGCCCCCGCTCGCCGCAACTAGAGAAAGCCTGCGCGCAGCAACGAAGACCCAACGCAGCCAAAAATAAATAAAAATAAATAAATTTATATAAAAAAAAAGAAGTCCTCTAGCTGCTGAGGCCACTGGCTAGAGCGCAGGCAGCACCCCCATTGTCCGGGGATGCGGTGTGTGTGTGGGCGCAGGCTGATGCCACTCAGTTTGCTCGCTGCTCTGTCGTGCACTGGTCATGGTCCCTATTAGCCTTCCCTGCTAAGCCATGAGCCCCTTGAGGGAAGAGATTTTTTCTTATTCATCGTTGAATCCCTATGCCCAGCAGACTGCGCAGAACATAAATATTTGGTAAATGACTTAGCCTAATGCTGTCATACTCATCACCAGCAAGTATCTATTGAGGGCGTCTTCTGTGCAGCGCCTCCGCTAAGCAGTAGTGGGTACAAAGATGAATGAGACACCATTCCCACTCACAGGGGTTTACGCTAGAGTCAGAGAGACCCAGAGAAGCTTCACTTGCCAGGAGGTCAGAGGAAGGAGCTGGGGCTGGAGACCCCAGGGAATGTGGCAACCAAAGTTTGCCAAAAAGTAAACTTATTGTGGATACCCCCAGACCCAGATACCCATTCACTGTGGATCTCTGTATATTCCAGAGTGGAGCTAACCGCTTACCAATTATCTGCACATCTAGCTTTTCCCTATGTGATTTCCGTGACTTTGTCTCAAAAATGTGAATAAAAAAGTAGTGTCTCTACTTGGGAAGGATTTCTCAACCATTTAGTCCTGGGAACCACGGAAGTGAAACGTGTCCCCACGGGGACTCCAAGCGGAGCCACACTTGTTAGCTGTGCCCGTGCTGTTTGGTTTGGGCTCCCCAGGGATTTGAGGCCAGAGCTGCCACCGCCCTCAGGAGGAAGGAAGGAAGGAGATGGAGGCACCTGTCTGGAGTTCAGGCCATCCCAACACAGCTCAGCACATCTGTGCTGGCCACCAGGAATAGAGAAAATAACAGCAGGGTTGTAACTCCTCCTCTTATATCTCCGAGAACCTGGGAGAAGAAGGACAGCAAGTTGATCTCTTGGGGTCCCAGGGGGGCCAGATAATGTGAGGGGCCATTGCTGTACCAATGCCATTGTCTCATCAAGGGGACCTTCACTGCATGGACTGGGGTCTAGCAGCGTGCTTGGACAGTAGAGGCACCGTCAGTGGGTGGCATTTTCTGCTTGACTCTTTTAAGCCAGTGCTTCTGAAACTGTTCTACTCAAGTGCCATTAGTGGCAGAGAAGAGTGAATTTCACATATCTCAAGGATCCTGGGGTTTTAGATCACTGCAAACAGGACATTTCTTTGAAGACCCATATTTGATCTTAAAAATGCATGTAAAATGTGTATTTTGTACCACGACCTATCAATTTGCTTTGATATAAAAATGCAGTTAAAATTACTTATCTCTGAATAAAATGGTTGCTCCAGGAAGACGAACTATGTTTCCTGTGGCTTCTTGGACCCCCTGACTCATTGCCTTGTGCCCCACTTTGAGAAGAAGCATGCCTTTTAGGACATCAGGCCCATACACATGTTCCAACCCAAAGTGGGCCTATAACACGCTTGCATGGCCCATGACCTTGATCCCCAAACACTCCTCTAGGTCTGTCCTATGCTGCCCTGTCCACACGTTCCTCCACTCTGACCCTGTGGGATCATCCCTTCACCTCTGGGTTCATCCTGGTGCCTCTAGCAGAATTTGGAGATCAGGTGGCCAGTAACCCTCTTCTTCAAATGTCTAGGGCCAATGGCTCTAAATCTTTTTGCAGCCTCTTTCACAGAGAATGAGCAGGGCAGTAAGTATGAGATCCTGAGGTGGGTTGAAAATAACTACTAAAATGGATACTTAATGAATCAATTATCTAAAGGGTCCTCGGCTAGGGATTGTCCTTGCAATGGCCTTGGTAGGCTTTGCTTTCCCTGACACAACTGCTCCAACCTGTACAAGGAAACTAGGAATCAAAGCTGCCTGCTTACGTGATGACGCAGAAGTTAGGTGATCTGAAGTCCATAGTAGGTTTGTTATGGATTCACTCTATCAATGGATTTCAACTTTTAAAAGAAGTGCCACCAATTCACTTATTCACTCACGCATTTGCTTATTCATTCAACGAGTCTTTATAGAGAATCTACTGTGCACCAGGCACTACACGAGGTACTGGAGGTACAGTGGTGAACAAGAGTAACATGGTCTGGGCCGCCTTAGAACTTGCCAGGGGGAGACAAAATTAAAGAAATGGTCTCCAGGAAGCAAATAGAACGAGCTCAGATGGGGCAAGCCCAGGGCCTTCTGCCATTGACCCCTCCTGCCTTGGATGTCATGCCCAATAGCACAAGGACACAGTGAGTAGGTCCGGAACTAAGTCGGGGTCATGGCGAATTGCCTGCAACTCCTCATAGGAAGGTTAAAAACACATAGAATGAAATTCCCCTCTGAGTCCCCCGACCTGCCCAACTGCCCCAGAGACAATGCACCAAAACCTAAGTGTGCAAACATGCCTGAGAGTGAGGAAATTCATGGTTTCATATAATCCTCACATTCGAACAGCAACGTGAAGTGGCACCAGGCTCTCCCCCATGTCACAGATGCAGAACCCGAGGCCTTGGAGAGGGGAAGCAGCCTGTGGAAGGTCCCCTGGCCGGGCGAGGACTGCAGTGGGGTTTACAGGGGGGCGGCGGGGCCCGGGGGCGTAGGGCCCAGGCGTGGCTCTTGATTCTACTGAACAGTGCTGGGCTGGAGCCTCTAGTAACTTGCCAGACAGACCCCCATGGTTCTGGAGACTCTGGCCACAGTCCTTTATCTTTCCTCCCCATGACCTGTGCAGATCTGATAGCTGTCGTTCTGAAAGATCTGGACTCTAGAACTCAGCTAAGAGCTGGAGGGACAATGGAAACGTGGGCTTTGGAATGTATCTAAACCACCCACAGCCCTGTCCCCTCCTCCCCAAAGACTGACCAATGACCCCTAAACCCCTGGATTGTTCCTAAGAAACCTAGCGTGGCTTTGGCAACTGCCTGGATTATCACCATTTCCATCCTTCAGTGCTGGAGTATCTTCATCTTAGCCTGTACTGCCATGTAAAAGAAACCGCAACTGAATCTGGAGTAAGTTAGGTTGTAGAGCTAATCATGTGTAGAGTCACCTTCTTATGACATTAAGACCTCCAGGAGAGCCACTGAAAAGTCTTGTGAGGTCTGCTAATTCCCCTGCGAGTGAGGAATGTGTTTATTCTTCCAAGGGGCAAAGATTCCCCCACTCAAAGTGACGCTGCCACATTGTGTAACCAGGAACACGGGTTGTTGCTGATGTAAACATCGGCCGGGGGCAGACCTGCCGGGAGTCTGGGCTCCTTTTCCCAGAGGTGTTTCTTATGAATGGTTGTGTCCAGTGAAGCAATTTCCTGCCTTGTAAATTTCTGCCCAGCAAACCACATCTCCTATCTATCTGCTGCCTGGCTCTGGGTCATAAAACAATTCCCCAGAGACCAATCAGAGCCTGATCAGGAGTCCTTGAGTAACAGGAAAATTACCCTCCACCTGCAGACGTAATGACACTCTGAAAGCTAGTGGCTTTGCAGTTTCTGAACGTAAACATCACATGCCTTACGCCATGCCTTACCTCTGCTCATCTGAAATGGGGGGCCCACCTATTTGATTCTCAGGCCCTGGTTCACTCCTCAGAGGCACTGGCTGGGTAGTGACCCATCACCTTGACCTGAGGACCCTGCAGCCTGGAGAACATATTTCACTGTGTCAGATCACGATTTGCAGAGCCAGGGCAAGAGAAGTTCAGGCAGGGGGTCTCAGGCATGCAGAAGACAGAAGATTTGGGCTGAAACTACATTGGAACTGATTTGGACATTCACTTTGCATTTTGTGGGTCCTCAGCCTGGAATGTCTTCTCCCCACCCCCTCCCCCATCTGCCTGGTGAACTGACATTCATTCTTTTTTTTTTTTTAATTTATTTTATTTATTTATTTTTTGGCTGCATTGGGTCTTCGTTGCTGCGTGCGGGCTTTCTCTAGTTGTGTCGAGCGGGAGCTACTCTTCATTGCGGTGTGCGGGCTTCTCCTTGCGGTGGCTTCTCTTGTTGTGGAGCACGGGCTCTAGGCATGCGGGCTTCAGTAGTTGTGGCATGCTGGCTCAGTAGTTGTGGCTCGCGGGCTCTAGAGTGCAGGCTCAGTAGTTGTGGTGCACGGGCTTAGTTGCTCCGCGGCATGTGGGATCTTCCCGGACCAGGGCTCGAACCTGTGTCCCCTGCATTGGCAGGTGGATTCTTAACCACTGCGCCACCAGGGAAGTCCCCTGACATTTATTCTTTGTGATGCAGTTCAAGTGTCCTCTGAGGAAACTTCTCTGATTTCCACCCAGACAGAATTTCCTCCACTGGCCTACCACTCTACCTTCTAACACCAACACAGCACATTCATTGCAATAACTTGCAAAATTTTCTGTCTCCCCGGCCAGGCTGGGAACTCCTTCAAGGCATCTTGGAATCCCCAGCACCCACCCCTGTGCCTGGCTCAAGTCAGTGTGCAAAAGAGGTTTGTTGAATAAATGAGTGAATGGGCATCTATTATGTGTCTCTCTACCACACCTAGATGCTTTGCATATGGAAAATGCACAATGGATATAGTCAAAGGGATGAAGCTCTACGTTAGGCCAGTAAAGACAGACATAACCCAGGGCTCCTGTCCTGGAGAAGTCTGCAATCTGGTTATGTTTCTACGGGTGATAGGAATAATTGCAGACAGGGTATAAAGATCAGATTCACAGATAGACAGAAGCTGTTTGTTTTTGTTGTTGGTTTTCCTTTCTGAGTGCCAGCTCAGAAGCCAGAATGGGTTCCAAGCTGGTCTAACTAACCCTAGTACCGCACTAGCCATAAGGCGATACCTAGGACCTCCATTTTCATCTCTTTCCTTTCTCCTTGTCTCCATTTATGGAAGATATAACAGTGACTTGCTCCTTCCTTTGAAGCTTGGGAGGCCCCAGACAGAGATGCTGAGGGTGGTGGTAGCAGGTGCACACTGGGGTCATTTTCCAGATGTAAAACTAATAAACTCCATGACACACATACACACATGCATTCACTCAAAAAATATTTACTGAGTGCCTAATATGTACCAGGTACTAGATGTTGGGGACAAAACAGTGAATAAAACTCCCAGGTCCCTGCTCTCATAGAACTTACACTCCAGTTGGGGGCAGGCACTCAGTGATGGCAGGGATGGGGGCCATCATGTTCTCTCTCACATAGTCCAAAAAAACTGGATGCAAATAACTAATGTTTAGTGCACACTTTCTCATGTACCTGGTGAAGGACTTGATCCACCTTGTATCTCATTTAATCCCTACAACAGCCCCATTTTCAGAGAAGGAAACAGGCTCAGAGAGGTTAAGTAGCCTTCCCAAGATCACACAGCTAGTAAGTGGTAGAGCCAGGATTTGAACTTCGATTTGCCTGACTCCCCCCCAAGCCTGAGCTCCTCACCATGACTCTGTATGGCAGCAGTAAATATTTACCAGGTGAACAAAGGGGTGGATGAATGGTTAACCGTCACTACAGTGGCAGCCTGTTGTTTTGCTTCCATGATACAAACGTGAGCACCACGTTTAAGTTTTTCATTTACTTATTGATTCAAGCTTTTCCAAAGTGTGGCTCCCATAGAAAGTAGATTTCATAAAGATGAAGAAACAAGCATCTTTCTCATTATCATCTGTGTTTCCTGGGCAAGGCAACCTATTTTACAAAAATAATCATGAATTATCATTGAAAAAGTTATGCCAAAGAAATTATCACCTTCAGTTCTCTTTTCTGGGTTTGTGGTAAAGTCTGTATTAGGCTGCATAACGACCCCCAAAGATAGCAGGTCTGAATCCTTGGAAGCTGTCAACCATTACGTTAAAAGGAAAGAGGGCTTCCCTGGTGGCGCAGTGGTTGAGAGTCTCCCTGCCGGTGCGGGGGACACGGGTTCGAGCCCTGGTCTGGGAGGATCCCGTATGCTGCGGAGCGGCTGGGCCCGTGAGCCACAACTGCTGAGCCTGCGCGTCTGGAGCCCGTGTTCTGCAACAAGAGAGGCTGCGATGGTGAGGGGCCCGCGCACCGCGATGAGGAGTGGCCCCCACTTGCCATGACTGGAGGGGGCCCATGCACAGCAGCGAGGACCCAACACAGCCAAAAGTGAATAGATGAATAAATAAAAAAAAAAAAAAAAAAAAAAAGCCAGACCCTAGTTAAAGTGGTCAGGACAAACTTATAAAAAAAATTAAAAAAAAAAAGGAAAGAGGCTTTGCAGATGTGATGAAGGAAGAATATCCTGGATAATCTGGGTGGGCCCTAAATGCGATGACATGGATCCTTATGAGGAGGAAGAAGAGGGAGATTTGACACAGGAGAGAAGGCAATGACACCAGGGAGGCAGGGATTGGAGTGATGTGGCCACAAGCTAGGGAACCTGGAAGCCACCAGGAGCTGGAGGATGCAAGGAACCTTCCCTATAACCTGCGGAGGGAGCGTGGCCCTGCTGACCCCTGACTTGGGCTCAGTGATACTGACTTTGGACTTCTGGTCCCCAGAACTGTGAGAGTATATATTTCTGGTGTTTTCAGCCACTGAGCTTGTGGAAATTTGTTATAGCAGCCACGGGAAACTAATACAGTCTTCTACTGAAGGAGGCAGCAGGGAGAACAAGTCTTTGACCACCAGTGTAGGTGATTCAGAAATACACTCTCTTTTAAAACTAAAAATAGAATTACCGTATGATCTAGCAATCCCACTCCTGAGCATATATCCAGACAAAACTCTAATCCAAAAAGATACATGCATCCCTATGTTCATAGCAGCACTATTCACAGTAGCCAAGACATGGAAACAACCTAAATGTCCATCGACAGACAAATGGATAAAGAAGATGTGGTACATATGTACAATGGAATACTACTCAGCCATAAAAAGAATGAAATAATGCCATTTGCAGCAACATGGATGCAACTAGAGATTATCATACTAAGTGAAGTAAGTCAGAAAGAGAAAGACAAATACCATATGGTACACTTATATGTGGAATCTAAAATATGACGCAAATGAACCTATCTATGAAACAGAAACAGACTCACGGACATAGAGAATAGACTTCTGGTTGTCAAGGGGGAGGGGGTTGGGGGAAGGATGGAGTAGGAGGTAGGGATTAGCAAATGTAAGCTATTATATATAGAATGGATAGACAACAAGACCCGACTGCATAGCACAGAGAACAATACTCAGTATCTGATGATAAACTGTAATGGAAAAGAATACAAAAAAAGAATGTATATATAAGTATAACTGAATCACTTCACTGTACAGTAGAAATTAACACAACATTGTAAGTCAACTATACTTCAATTTCAAAAAAAGAAGGAAATGCATTCTCTTTTTAGTCAGGATACCCCCAAGAAATCCCACCTTGGAAAGCAAGGGGATCCCCCTACAAAAATGAATCCCCCTCCTTCCCAGCTCCCATCCCCTCTCTTGGCTTTGTGTTTCTTTCCATTACCTGTCAATCAGTACCTGGCATACTGTATATTTGTTTATTTCATTATTGTTGGCTCCCTCCCAGCTGAATGTAAGCTCCATGGGAAGAGTAACATTTTTTAAACTGCTTTTCTTTCCATACCTGGAAGTGTATGTAGCACATAGTAAGCACTCAATAAACATTTGTTGGATGAATGATCAAATGTCAGGTTACTGCCACCTGGAGAGTCCTGACATCATATCAGGGACATGATAACAGCAGACATCACAGCATGACATACTACCCAGATGCTTCCTAAAGTACCACTTTACAAGATGCCTGAGATAGAGTCTTTGCCCAGGTAATATTGTTTTTCATTTTCTATAACATCAATTTCTATTTCCTGATTTGTCCAGGCCTCAGACCTTGGAATCCTCTTTGATGTCGCATCTAAACTATCAGAAAACCCTGGTGCCTTCAAATCCTCTCCCTTTAAAACCACATCCACGATCAGACAGCCTCTCCTCACCTCCACCACCACCCCCTGGTCTCAGGCTCTGATGATGCAACGGCTTCCTGATGGTCTTTTTGCCGTCACTTTTGGCGCCTCCCTACAACTCAGCAGTCAGAGGGATTCTGTTAAAGCGTAAGCCAGATCTTGCCCCTGCTCTGCTCACAACTTTCTGATGGCCACTAGCTCCCTCAGAATAAAAGTCCTTCCAGTAGCTTATAGCAGTCCTTACAATGGTGACAAGGTCCTTGTCATGTGTCAGCACCTCCCAGCACTCTGCTCACACCCTGACTCCCACACTCCCACTCACTCAGCTCTATAGCTACTCTAGCCTCCCTGCCGAATTTTTCATAGATTTAAAAAAATCATCTGACATGCACATACACACATTCACACACTTACTACCCATCTCCTTAACCAGAATGTAAAGGTCAAGAGGGCAAGGATTTTCATCTATTTGATTCAGTGATGTATCTTCAGTGTCAACAACAATGGTGCCTGGCACACAGTGGGTGTCAGTAAGTATTTCTTGAATAAATAAATGGGAAATATTATTTTGGACTAGATGATATTTCCAAAAGCAAAGGGATATACAGAAGGCTAAGGCCTTCTGGCTCAGGAAATCAGGCATGCTTTCCTTATAGTGCGATTTTTTTTTTTTTTTTTTGTCTTTTGAAAACTAGCTTTGGACTTCCCTGGCAGTCCAGTGGTTACGACTCCACGCTTCCACTGCAGGGGGCATGGGTTCAATCCCTGGTCAGGGAATTAAGATCTTGCATGCCATGCAGCGAAGCCAAAAAAAAAAAAAAGAAAAAAAACCTAGCTTTATCTTTTTATCTCTTTCATAATTAATTGGGAATCATTTAACATAATTGATTTATTAAGGATGTCTGGACAGTTGGGCACAGGAAGGAAACCTGCCTTTGGGGGCTATAACAGTATGTATCTGGTGAGAAAATTAAATGTGTGGAAATGGAGAGGAAATTTCAGGTGATCTGTTGGAATAAACATATTTATACATATGCAGACTGCATGAAACCCGCTCTGAGGATTCCTGCTTTTGATGTTGTCCCCCCTCATGTTTGTTCTGCTCATTCTTCCTTAGAAAGTATTTCCTCTATATACATGCAGATACCATTTTATATACACCAGGAAAAATATGGTCATCCAGGTGTGTGTGAAGCCCTGCATGCCCCAAAGATTCATTTATAAAATGCTGTCATGTTATAAATCTTGGCTGACAATCTAGTATTTGCCCAGCTGGAATGACCTCTGTACGAAAGAGAGACAGAGACAGAGAGACAGGGAGACAGAGACAGAGAAAGAAAGGGAGGGAGGGAGACAGGGAGGGGCTTTATAGGCATTTGGTTTAGCTGATTGCAACTTCTCGTGAATATTCAGTCTGTTTGATACAACTGGGATGTGTTTAAAGTATTAAAAAACATGGATTTGTTATATGCCACTGTGTGGTCCATTACTGGCAATCTCCTATTTTCCAGAACAGATTTCAATGGCATTTATTTGAATTACTTCCTCATTCAGAGGGGACGCATCAGCCCTGATCGTGCTTGGGAAGAAGTTCACTCCTGCCTCTTCCTGACCCACCCCCTTCCTCGCTCCCTCTATTCCCCCTCCATGACTGCCCCCTCCCCAACCTTTAGGGACGTGAAGCCACCTTTAGTTCCAGCCTCCTGGCTCTCTGTGGCCCTCCCACTCACCACCACATTTTACCTTCTTCTTTCCCTAAGGACACAGACTCTCCAGTCAAGCCTTTCCTCTTTCCTCAGACCTCTCCTTCCTGACTCATCCTTGGATCACTGCTTGATTGGTCATATACCATAGACGTGAGCAAAATCATTTCACCAGTGATTGGCAGTCTTCTTTACCAAGCATCACACCGGTGATGAGGGTGTCTGGAAAGATCAACCAAGTCCAGGAGGCTGCATGGGAAGGCACTCTGGGATGAGAAGATGCTAACACACACGTCTCACAACGTACCAGGCCCACGTCTAAGCGTTTAACGTATATGAACTCAATTACTCCTCAACAACTGTATACAGTAGGTACTACTATTATCACCCAATGTTATGTAGGACGACAATGAGCACGGGGTTCAGTGGTGAAGTTGGAGATTCTAATCAAGGCATTCTGGCTCCAAAAAGAACATCAAAGACCTGCCCCCAACCCAAAAGCTCAGTTCCCTGGCTGTCTACACTGTGTTCTTATCCACCTGAATCCAGCAGTTAACACTCCAGTTATTTCTGCCTTTGCGGGGAGATAATCCACTGTTTGGCATGGACAAATCAATCCATTTTAAGGCAGGTTTTCATTACCCATTTCATTTCTTATCCACGGATGTGAAAATGAAATCTGCCTTCCGCAGATCTCACCCTAGAAGACGGAGGCAGGTCGTGGTAAAAACAGAACCATCTGTCTGTTAGCCTGGGCTCAGGGTGTAAGGAGAGACCCCAGAAATGTTGGTCCATAACGTGCTGGAGGAAGGTATGGGGAGGTTTTAGTTGCGAATGAATCTTCAGAGTGGGTAATGCCCACCTGAATGCACACACAGTGGGCCTCCTTGCCCCTCTTAGAGCCAGTGGGAAAGGAGATTTGATTTAGAAGGGAGGTGTTCTCAGCTGTCAGGGTCACCTTCTACAAGTCTTGGATCATGTAGGGTTTGGTAAAGAAAACTCCCTAGACATTTCCCCCTACCTGCCCACCCCCCAACTCCCAGATGGCTTCTTGGATGGTTAAGACCTTCTGGATTCTCAGGGTTATTTCAATAACACAAGATCTAAAATCTATCAAATGCAGATACTAGCTGTCTCAGAAACAACATGAGTCCAAACATAAGGCTTCAGTTGAGGCTTGAGCTCGAGACCTATATTCCCTTCCTCTTCCTGGAACTCACAGGAGCCAACCAGTAGGACATCGCAACCAGAGACAGCAAATCTTGGCCTCTCTTGATACATGCTGCTCGGCCTTGGCCCCAGTCCTTTTCAACCCAACCAGGAATTTTCTCTTGACCACTTTAGCCCAAATTACATTGTCTGGGGGAGCCAGGAGCCAAAGGAGGTCAGCGTTTCCAAACCTATCCATCCCTGCCCTGGGCACTCAGTACATTTGCCCGGCTCACTAAGAATTACATCTTCCACTACACTGGGATTTTGAAAAACCTGTTGCTTGAGGCCTCGTTGGCATGATGCCCTTGCTTACACCCAGCTTGGGAACTGCTCTGTCTAGAAGCCAGAAACCACGTGCTGGTAGGTCTACGCTGCACGTAAGAGGAGACGGCAAAGAGGACAGGTCCATCCTCCTTCTTCCTGGAGTCAACACTGGATCATCTGTGGCAAAGTCCCTGCTAGCAGAGTGTTCAGGCCTCTGGCTTTTCACCTTTTGGCTTTTCACCTTCCTGCCTGGGAAGCGATCCCCACAAGAGCCATTCTCCTGACTAAGGGAAGAGAGCTGGAGTTAATGCTTAAAAGGAGGTTGAAAATGTTACCCACGGGGATTCCACTTTTCCTACTTTTTCTCTGTTCCTGTGACCAACAGTCACCAAGAGTTGGCTCCATGTCTACTCCCGTGAGTCTCAGAAAGACAAAGGTATTGGAGTTTGACTGGGGGAACAGACTTTTCTTACCTTAGCAGTAAAGCCGGCCTGAAGACACTGGGGCATGCAGCAGCGAGCCTGGTGGAGTAAGTGGAAAATTCCAAGGAGACCAGGGGCCGGGGGTTCTTGGAGGAACCGTGGCAGGGGGAAGAGTCAGAGACAGACAGAAGTATGAGACTCTGGGCAGTGACAAAATAAATTGTTTTAATGGGAGGTTTTCGGAAAGGGCGACTTTTCCTTGTGCTATCCAACAGCCAGTGTCCCTGTCTTGGGGTTTCCTGGGGAGGTACTGGCTGATCGCCCACCCCCACCGGAAGCGAGGACATTACTCTGACACTATGTTCAGCCCTTCCAGGGATCCAGAGGTGTGTCTTAACATCAGGAGATTGGGGTGAGCTAGCAGACAGTCCAAAATACACAGTCCCTGTGTGTGCCCGGGCCCGAGGAAGGGGGCAGGGGCTTCACTTCCACCTTAGATATTTCTCCGTGGGGGAAGAGAGAGGGGGCAAATCACTTTGAAAATTCAACTCTGACCTTTACGAAGAAAACTGATAGCCACTTTAGTATTATATACAGGGCAGAGGGGAGAGGAAGTAGAGGGGAAATTGCACTTAATTACAGTAGTTTATAGTTTACACCCATTGGACAAATTTACTTCTTTAAAAGAAATCTCCAGATCAGCCGGGATGGGGGGTGGGGGGGAGGGAGGTGGCTGATATTTACAGTGTGTTTGGCTCAGTTCAATAGCACGTGTCCTCCTCTCCTCATTTCAGTAACAGATTCAAGTTTTCACATCAGTTTGTTCGATGAAGGAGCATAATGTAGACGCTCCGGCTTTCTCTCTTCCTCTTCCTCGGTTTCTCATCTCCCGCCTTTAGGACAGACCAGACGGGAGAGCTTGACGTCTTGGGAGAGGCATCGTGACAATACTGCATAGAAGGGAAGCTGGGCTCCGGGCCGCGCCTCTCAGAGCGGATTGTCCGAGGCGCTGGCAGGACGTCAGGTGAGCAGGGACCTCTCGCAGGTGCTGCTTGTCAGGTCACTGCGCTTTTCCGCGACAGATGCCTGGAGGGTGATGGTGTGGAAAATAGGGTCCTTGTTGCTGTGCACAAAGTAAGTGACGTGTGGGCATCACCAGGCTTGGAGAGGACACTGCAGAGAGAGAGGAGAGACAGCTCAGCTGTGTACATCTGCCGGGACCTGGGCCATTAGTCTGGCTTTTCTGGGGGAGCTGAGACCCAACTCAGTCAGCACAGAGCTGAGGCTGGAGGCCTGGGGACCCTGTGCCTGCTGAGTCCCGCAGGGCTGGTCCTGAAACACGCTCCCTTTAGGAAGACCTAGGTGCCGGCTGCCCTGGCCACTTCAGAAGAGAGAAGTGAATTGCCGCCGACCTTGAAATAGTCATAACTCGTCGACCTTTATCCTGAAGTTGGGCTCCTCTTCCTGTGAGTTTATAAATAAACTGCTCAGTTTGGTGGCAATGGCAGCTGGATGGGGAGCTCTTGATTCTGGCGGAAATAAGGGTCTCTTCCTAAGTCCTCTAAGAGCAGGGGTTCCCCTAGACCCCTTCCCAAACTGTAATGGACCTATGAGTAGCAGAGATCCTGTTAAAATGTACTGATAAATTCTGATTCAGTGGACCTGGGGTAGGCCTAAGAACCTGCATTTCTAATCAGCTCCCAGCTTGGGCGGATGCTGCTGATATATTTTGAGCCACAAGGCCATAAAGCACATGAGAAAATCACCACGTACTCACAAACGATCCATCAGGGAAGAAGAACGGGGAATTGCAAAGCGCTTTCTACAACATTTGTTACTGTCAGGACAAGAGCTCAGAGGATCAGGATACAAGGGCTGACGGCCTCTGATGCCAGGCTTCCCGGCGGGTCGGGGCAGGAGACCTACGCAGCATGGAGGAGCCTTTGAGAGCAGCCAGACCCCCATCCGAGGCAGCCTCTGCTCCCAGAGCCCTGGGCCTTGCTCATCTCAACTGTCTTGGAACACCATTGCTCGCCCTTGCCTTCCAGGGAGTCCCTTTTCTCCTCTCTCTGTCTCCTCCTTCTCTTTCCGCTTTGTTGTCATCTCAGGGGAAGGTTCTGCCCTTCGGCTTAGTGGCTTATTTTCTCAAGACCTCACTCAACACACACACACATGCGTGCACGCACACACACACACACACACACACCTACCACTACTATTAAAGGCCTATTATCCCACTGTTATCTCATTAATCAGTGCTCCCAGCCATAGCCTTGTATGAGGCTGCCATTATGCCCATTTTACTGGTGAGGAAAACAAGGTCAAAGAGAGCCCGTGAATTGTCCAAGGTTTCAGAACTAGGAGAGTGTGGGGATTCAAACCAGTTCTGGGAGACCTCCCAGCCCGCGTTCTTGCTATTACGCTGAGGTTAGGAGCCTTCTACTAGCTTTCTTCTCGGTCAAGCGCCTTCCTCTGAGCCTCGGTTTCTCCACCTATAAGATGAAGGCCGTTGGGGGATCAGATGGGCTGCTCTGCATGCAGTACTCCGCACGGTGCTTGGTGTAACTGTCCTTGTTAACACTGGGCTGCCCGGGGTGCCCCCGCCGGGGCTGCTCCCCCTCCAGTGCCCCTCAGAGCAGGACTGAGCTGTGCGTCCGTGGGAGGAGACAGGTTTCTGGCCCTTCTTCATTCTTGAGGCCCTGGTCAGGGTCCTCTGATACCCTTTGCCTCCTCTTCCTTCTCCCACCCACCCCCACTCTCGAGTTTCTTTATCCCCACTATCAGCCTTTTTTCCAATTTTCAGATTTCAGGTGGAGGAGAGAGAAAATGGCTTGTGACCTTGCAGGTTTCAATAGAAAAGCAAACACCAAGAGCAGATAAGGAGACGCCAGCAAGATTCTATGACCTGTCATTAGGGATGGGCTTCCCAGCTATCAAATGTTTGCTCACATAATAAAATGGTGGCAGAGCCCTAAATGTTGTCAAAGGAACTAGGGTTATTTGCCCCCTTCAGAGTCTAAACACAAACATCTGATAAGGGGTGCCCTGTGCTCCCTCAGAACGGAGGCCCGGCTCACCCAGCCCCGCGGGGGCCTTGCCCGAGGACCTCTGAGGGACTACAGAGCCCCCGTCTGGAGGCTGTAGTGGCTGGGGGATCGTTAAGGACGCCCTCACCCTAAGAAGATTTGATCCGTAATGGGGAAGAGCTGACATTTACTGAGGTCCTACTGTGTGCCGGGCTGCACCGCTAAGTAAGGGCTTGACACGCATCATGGCGTTGAATGCTCACGTCAAGCCTTTGAGGCAGGTGATCATCATTCATTCATTTCACACGGTTTGGAGGTCCTTCCATACGCTTAGCCCTTTTTAAGGCACCGGGTGTGTGTGCAGTTGTGAACAAGACCCTGTCCCCATCCCCACTGAGATTACATTCTAGTGAGGGTTTCGAACAATGAATGAGTAAAACAAAACGCATAACATAAAAGTGTAGGAGGAGATGAACATTCTAGAAAAATAAGCATGGTAAGAGGTTTCAGTGACTGGAGGGAAGAGGCAATAAATTAGGGAGGGGGATCGGAAGGTGATCCCCCCACTCTTTGAGGTGGTGACGTTTGAACTGAATGAAATGAACGCAGGTAAAGATATGCATTAAAGAATATTCCAGGCAGAAGATACCGCAGAAGCAGAAGTCCTGTGGTGGGATTGCTTCAGCTCTGGTTCAGCTGAAGCTGAGTGACAGAGGGAGAAAGGGCCGTGGTCTGACCACATAGGGCCTTGGAGGTCCCTGTTTCAGTGTGGTTACAACGGGAAGCTAGTGGAGAGTTTTGACAGGGGAGCGACATGATGGATTTCCCTTTTCCAGAGATCACTCTGGCTGCTGTGTGGTGAACAAAGCACACCCACGCCTGTGGGGCAAGACTGGAAGTGGGAAGTTAGGGGCCGCTGCAGGAGCGAAAGACTGATGGGGTGGTGAGAAGCGGTCAGACTGAGGATGCCTTTTGAAGGACCCCTAGCAGAACTTATTGATGGACTGGATGTGGGGTGCGGGGTATGAAGTGATCAAGGGTACCCTCAGGGATCCCACTGGAACAACTGGTTTCATGTTTGGAAATGGAGAAGCCCAAGGAGGAAGCAATTTGGGTCAGGAGGAACTGGGGCAAAATGAAGAGGTGCTATTTTAGGCAGGTTCACTTTGAGAGGCTTGTCAGGTATGTTAGGTATGCATCTGTATGTGCCAAAGATGCATCAGGTTTGTGAATGGACCCTCAGGGGAGAGGTCTGTGCTGGAGACAGAATGATAGGATCCATCTTTGTGTACACTTGATCCAAAGCCCTGGTACTGGAGATCGCCCAGGGACACACATGGAAGAGAAGAGGCCAAAGAAGGAGTCCCAGGGCCCTTTGACAAGTAAATGTCGCAAAGATGAGCTGCCAGCCAAGGAAAGGAGGAGTGGCCAGTGCCATAGGAGGAGAACCAGGAATGGGTAATGCCCTAAAATCCAAGTGAAAAAAGGAGGGAGTGATTGGCTGTGTCAGAGACAGAGCTTGAGAGATAACCACTGGATTTGGTGACAAGGAGGTATTAGTGAGCTGGCCAAGAGGGGTTTCAGGAACGTGGGGACAAAAGCCAGACTGGAATGTTCTCAAGAGAGGTATAGATACAATGGGGGGGGGGGGGCGTATATATACAATGGAGTACTCCTCAGCCATCAAAAAGAATGAAATTTCACCATTTGCAGCAACACGGATAGATTTGGAGGGTATTATGCTTAGTGAAAGAAGTCAGACAGCAAAAGACAAATACTGTATGATATCACTTATATGTGGAATCTAAAAAATACAACAAATGAGTGACTATAATAAAAAAAGTAACAGGTTCACAGATTATAGGGAACAGAACAGTGATTACCAGTGGGGAGAGGGAAGGTGGGTGGAAAAAGAAAGGAGATTAAGAGGTACAAACTACTATGAATAAAATAAATAAGCCACAAGGATCTGTTGTACAGCACAGATATTGGAATACAGCCATTATTTTATAATAACTATAAATGGAGTATAACCTTTAAAAATTGTGAATCGCTATGTTGAAACGTATAGAATATTGTAAGCCAACTATACCTCAATTAAAAAAAAAGAAAAAAAAGAGAATTGGGGGTGAGGAAGTGGAGACAGTGAGTACAGATTATTATTAAGTTAGATTAATTATAGCTCTTTTAATTATAAGTAAAGATTATACTTCCAGTTTTGTAGATGAGGGAACTGAGGCTACAGAGATTTTAAGTGATGTGCCCAGGGTCTCAGAACAGAAAATTCTGTGCTCTTACCCACTACGTAAGATTACTGCCTTTTCTGCAAATATTCTCGCTGTTCTGATTTTGTAATAATCAGGGCAGGCTAAACATTCGCTATATTAAGACCATGCATGTGTCCCCAGACCTAGTTCTTTTCCTAGGTCTGGTTTTATAAATGCTGGTGATAAACCAAGTCTGATTTATGTGATGAATCTTAAGTGGGAAATGTCTGTGACTCTGGGTATCCGATCAACCTTGAGAAATGGTAGCACAGCTAGTGTAATAACTTTTGAAAATAACCATTGCTAATTTGATGATTATCCGTTGCCATTAAGTGAATTGTAAAATTAAAAAAAAAAAAGATTACTGCCTTTTATCTTGAGTGGGACACCAGTGGGGGGGGAAAATGCCCTTTGCCATTTAAGATCCTCCTTCCTAAGCTCGAGAGACACTCAAGGTTACCATCAGGGAAAGCCAAGATTGACCCAGCTGCCACGGACTGGGTGTTTCCAGCCAAGCGCCAAGCTGAGTGCTTTACAAGTTTTATTGCGTTCTGTCCTTTCAATGATCCCACGAAGGAGGAATCGTTATCTTCATATTAAAGATGAGGAAACTGAAGTTCAGAGAGGCTAGACTTTTCCCTTTGGTCACACAGGTAGACAGTGGTAGAATCTTGAGCCCGGGTCTGCCTCGTGCCCACATCGGCTCTTCATCAGCCCACGCTGCCAGTGGGGAAGGTTCGGGAGGGTGGGGGGCAGCTGCAGGGGATTTATGACGATGAGGCTGCCCACCTCCTTCTCGTCAGCACCCCTGATGGGTGACCGCTCCGGGGGTCCTCTCCTGACCTCTCTCTATGTAAACTAGGAAGCGGAGCGGTGGGTAGAGAAGTTGTGGAAACAGGACTTGGCTCACAGCCTACCCACACTTGTTCTAGCCAAGGTCGGTGCTTGCTGTGGTCTGGTTTCCAGGGCTGGCGGGCTGTTGTTTTGCAGGAGGCTCAGGCAGAGACCCACTTAGGTGGTAACTCGCCAGCACCCAAGGGTTGAGAAGGAGGGGATGGGGCATAAGCTCTGGAAAGGACGGAGGGCAGTAGCTGCCAAGGATTCCCAGCAAGAAAGTTCCAGTGTGAGGTTCCCGAAACATGATCCACGAGGCCCTGGGGCATGTCTGTCTTGACAATGGAAAACACTGGGATCAGACAGATTCAAGGTCAAATTCTGGCTTTAGCCTTATACTGGCATAACCTTGGGTCATTTTTATGAGTACTTTAAAAATGGATCTTAGGACTTCCCTAGCGGTCCAGTGGTTAAGACTCCATGCTCCCAACACAGGGGGCACGGGTTCGATCCCTGGTCGGGGAAGATCCCCGCATGCCGTGTGGCATGGCACAGCCAAAAAAAAAAAAAAAAAAATTAAATGTTAAAAAAATGGATCTTAGAAGGTGAGTGTTGTTTAATGGATGTGGAGTGAGAAGAACCAAAGTCTGGAACTCCAACTCCAGATTTACCGTCATGTGAATTTGGGCAGATTCTTCCCCATCTTTGAAATTCAGGTTTTTGCTCTATAAGTCAGACATACAAATTTCTACCTCGCAGGATGGGTGGGAGGATTAGCCAGGAAATTAAGATGGACAAGCATCTGGAGTGCTGTGTGGCAAATGGGAGGCAGTCAAAAATTCATTCATTCATTCATTCATATTTACTGAACATCTACTAAAGCCCAGGCATTTGGCTACACACAAAGGGCTTGGGTGCTTTGAGAGGCCCTGAACTATTTGCTTTTTTCCTGGGAGGTGGGTGAGAGGGCAGCCTTGTGTCAGCAGAAGAATGGGAAGCAGGGATCTGGAGCCTGGGCCCAAGAGGCAGGACGTGCTTGAGAGATGGTCCTAACCCTGAGAAATGTTATTGTCAGAACCTCCTTTGATCACATGCAGACCAAGCAGTGAGTTAAATATTGAAGGAGCTAATGGAAGGTGTCTCCTAAAGGATCACAGACAGAAAGGGGTAGGAACAGGGAGGAAGCTATCACTTTGTGCACGTGACTCTGTACTATGCATGGTCTTCAGGCACTTTGAATATTCCGTAAGAGGGAGGTGGGATTTTCCCCTTTAGAGATGAAGAAACTTAGTCTCACAGCCATGAATTAACTGCCCAAGGTCGTGTAGCAGGGGTGAAGGAGCTGGGATTGGCTCAGGCCTGTTGGCTTTTCCTAGCATTCTACGATGCCTCTAAAGCAGCACTGCCCGGGATGGGTCTCTATTCACTGCCCACATCAGCACAGGAAAGATTCTGAGATGCCCTGCCCTGTGGGATTTCTGTTTAGCCCAGCTGTTTCCCCAACAAATTTGACCATGGAATCTTCTTCTCATGCCAAATCTTCTCCTCATGCCATGGGCCCCTGATTCCTAGCAATAGCCTTGAAACTCTTTTTGGAAAATACTACTTTAAAACAACAAAAAAGCAGAATTGCCACCAATTCTCTTCCAGAACTCACTTCTGACCCTTTGCCTTTGGAACAGAGTTTGTACAACTTTTCTTCACCTTGGGTTCC
This sequence comes from Balaenoptera physalus, assembly GCF_965194825.1. Lineage (NCBI taxonomy): Eukaryota > Metazoa > Chordata > Mammalia > Artiodactyla > Balaenopteridae > Balaenoptera > Balaenoptera physalus. The sequence goes on from NC_138901.1 coordinate 43,386,253, forward strand.
TTCTGCTGCCAGGAGACAGCATCTTTACCCTCTTTTTACTTCATTCTGTCTTTCCTATTTCCTCTTCTCCTGTAGTTTGTAGGAAGAAAGTTTCCTGACTGGAATACAGTATGTGGGCTTAATTTTTACTCTTGTTCCTGACCGTTAAAGACCACAAGAGCAGCGATTACCACGGGTGTTTTAAAGATGGGTATTGGAAGACAAGTATTGTTTAAGTGGAAACAGTCCAGGATTTAGAATCAAAGACCAAAGTCCGGAAGTTTGGCTCCAGAATATCATCTATGTGACTTTGGGCAGGTGACCCTGCATCTCTGAGACTCAGTTCATTTCTTTGTACTTCTTAGGAGGTTTTGGTAAAAAAGAAAATGGTGAGATAATGTCCATGAGAAGTATCAATGTAAACTGTAAAGTGCTGTATGAAGTTTTATCCTTACTAAATGTTATCATCACCCTGGAAGTGAGTCCATCATAGACTCCTGAAATGTGCGGGGACTCGGAAACAACTTCACAGTAGTTCTAGAGGGCCGTCCGTGCGGCTTCAAGGTCGGCTGGCCACTCTGTCCGGTGGAGGGGAGAAGCCGGCTGGGGGCCGGTGCAGCGTCTCAGGGAGCATCTCGAAGTATTTTGATTAAGAGACCATTTCCTGAATTCAGAGGACTTGTTTCAACAAGCAAGCATCAAAGTCAACTTGGGAAAGACAGGAATCATTAATCACAGCCCCATCTAGGGCTGACCAAGCGGCAGATGGATTGATAAACCTTTCAAAGGGGAAGGTATTCCCAAGCAGGGCTGCTGCGCCTGGCTGCCCCCCTGATTGAGATTTGTGAGCACAGATAAATGTTTTCCCTGCTCACTACAAAGAGTGGGAAATCACATGGGAGTCGAAGGGCAGGGCAATGGGGGCTGTCCTTTCATCTTCCAATGGGTGAGAGAAGGGTAGCAAAGCAGGTCCCACACACCTCTCCCTCCCCAACACCCCCAATTCCAGAGCCTGGATGCCTAGGTTGTATGTGTTTCAGCATCCAAGATGTGCCAGGCACTTAATCTACATGACATCATCAAATCCTCAGAACAAGCAAATGATATGACTGGTTTTAGAGATGAAGAAAGTGAAGGCTCATAGAGGTCAAGGTCACCAAGCAAGTGGCAAAGCCAGGAATTGAACCCACCTGTTTGACGCTGCAGGACCAGGAGGAGATGGGGGCAAAGGAAGAACAGAGAAAGCTGAGCACGTGAAAGAACTTGCTCAGAAACACATGGCACTGGATGAGGTGTGATTTGAGGGAAAAAAGACCATCAACAGGACCAAACCCTGCCGAGAGCGTCTGACATGAAGTTCAAGGTTGTCGCCTACTTATCTAGCAATCAATAAAGGCCAAACAGTTCCCACACTGCACAGACCCCAGCTACTAAAAGGTCCTATTGTGTTACTCTGGAATTGTGACCTCTGTTCAGACATCTTGTCCTGTTTTCTAACTCTCGGCATCTCATTCCGGTCCAGCTGTCCAAGCTGCCGCCTCACCATGGGTCATCTTTACTCTCCATCCCCTCTATGTGGAGGTGGGCATTAGTCATCAACTGACATGATGACTAAGCCTCTGGATTCCCCACTTTCAATGCACCAGGAAGTTGATTCTAAGTTTCTCTGTAAAACACCAAGTAAATGCAGGTCCCTGGCAAGGCCAGGCTGTCTGCTGGGGAGTCCCCGTGGGTTGGCAGAATTGCATCATTCTCTAGAGCTTACAGCGTTGGGGGTCCAGCATGGGTCCTGGGCTGGGTGAATCAGCCTGGGGACTCACTGTTCACTTTCTCTATTGGTGGGAAATCCTCAGGGATCCCTCTTGCAAAGCATGGAACTCCACAGGGGGTCTGACTTTCTGAGCCCTCCTTGGAAATACCTTTTCCGTGGCTCACTGATCAATCCATTGGAGATACTCAGTCTCAGTGCCGATAGGCTCTGTGTAATCCAGTCTCTAGCAACTGATCAAACTTCAGTACTCTAGCGCTCTTGTTAGGGATGCTGGGGCGAGCGATAAGTCCCTCCCCTTCAGGCTGTGGCCCATCTTCTTTGCCCTGTGACCTCAGGGATTCCTTTAGCAAGTGCCAGGGGAGCCTCAGAAGGATCACGCTTGCGGCTGAGTCCACACTTGCCACACTCTCTGCACACGAGTAGCCGTAGTCATCCCTCCCCTCCCCCCGCATCTTCTTGCCGGCATTACCTGTTTACTGGAAGACATGTTGGTGAGTGTACTGATGCTGCTGGTATCTGTGACCACCATTGCAGATGGAAACCGGGAGGTGTGGGAATACTGGGGGGGTTCCTGCTTGTGTGCATACACTAGGGAGACAGAGTGAAGACAAAATCAAGGTGTAGATCACACAGGCGTGAGCACAGCTACAGACCCCCGCCACCTCCATCCCACACCACTGCTCCTGCTTCCCCAGGCAGATCAAAGGAAGGTGGTGGTGGTGGTTATGTCTGGCAAGGCAGTGCGATGTGATAAAAAGAACAGCCATGCATTTAAATCCTGGCTCCTTAATCAACTCAGTTAGCCTCAGTTTCCTCACCTCTAAAATGGGAATGATATAGGATTAGAAGAGAAATGGGAATGATATAGGATTAGCCATGCGTTTAAATCCTGGCTCCTTAATCAACTCAGTTAGCCTCAGTTTCCTCACCTCTAAAATGGGAATGATGTAGGATTAGAAGAGTTTGTGTTTAAAGCACTTCATACCAAACAGATCAATAGCTTTGCACAGTGCCTGGTATGCAGTGGTGGATGGCACTGCTGGGGTGGGAGCACTTCTTTCCCCCTGACTTTCAACAAAGTATTAGACTCCTGGGCATCAACAAGTGATCCTTAGGCATATGTGGTGCATCTGAGAACTTAAGGCAAAAAAAAGTTCTAAGTAGCTGGCAAAATGAAGGAGCTGGCCTGTTTGCTTACTGTTTCTGCCATGACTCAAGTACCAGGTCTCGTGCTAGCAACTGTAGATTAATTAATAATTGTAAATGGACACGGATGTCATTACTTGTATAATTCTGGGCTGTTCCAGTTTGCACTAAAATGCCTTATGACGTCACACAAATATGAAGGCTGATGGACAAAAGGAGACTAGATTCCAATAAAACCTCCAGGACCATGTGGCTCACTTTTTGTTTTTCTAGTATGTGTCCACCAAGTCTGGAACCTTTGACTCATGCTAGTTCATCCATAAGAGTCATGTAAATTCCAGGTCACATGACCAACCCAGAAAGCATGTGGATGTTTGGCCTTGAGGGAGGGACCAGCCTGTTCTACCAAGGAGTCCTCCAGTTGGGAACGGGGGTGAAGGTCACAGCCCGCCGCCTCAGCCTGCCCTTCCCTTGGAAGGAGGCTGGTTATTTCCTGGTCTGGGGCCCCATGAGCTATCTCTTCAGAGCCAGCCAGGCCAGCTGGGCCATGGCAGTCCACAGGTCACTGGTGTCCTGACTGTCATACCCGGGCCTTGCCACTGAGGAATCCTGCCCAGGGTGAGGGGCGGGGGCAAGTGGGGAGCATATTGGCCCTGGGTGGAAGGGCAGTGGTACACCTGTGGTCCCAGACTCTGCTACAGGCTGTGGCAGATTTTTTTAAAGCCACGAAAATGTGATTGGAATGTGAGATGGTACTTAGAAACCAGCTCCGCAGGCCTGGGGATAGAGCCCCGAGCATAGAAGAAGGCTGAACTTGGCTGGTCTCCCTCAGACCCACAGCTCTGCCTGAGGCAGCCGGAGGAGAAACTGAAATCCTCTTTCCCATCCCTGCCTCCTTCTATTAAGGAGTCCCTTAATAAATAATCATTTGCATTTTTACAACTCTTAATGCTTACCAAACACAGTTCGTACCTATTTTTGTTTCATTTCCATAATCACTCTACATGCACACTACTTCCATTTTACGAGGATGAAACTGAAGCTGAGAGTAGCTAGGGAACTTAACAATGGCTACCTAGCTGGTAAGGCTCAGAGCCAGGATTTAATCAGACAGCTAGGTCTGTCTGACCCTAAGGCTATCACCCTATTCCAGAGACGTCCCTGGTGTCCCTGTGGGAACTGTGCTTGAAGCAGGGAAGCCATCCTTTCCATGATTTCTCCCCAAACTCGGAGGCCAGGGACTATAGCCTGATGTGGCCAGAGGACTGGGGGTCTGGGGCTCAGGAGGGGTAGGGGGAGAGACACGGGGGATGGGGGTGGGTGGGAACTAAATGGTTGAAAGGTAGACTTGGGGTAGGTGTAGAAATTGGAGGCGGGAAGCAGCCTCTGTGTGGGGGGCAAAAACTCTAATATTCCTTGTACAGGATGATGTGTAGGCGGTATTTTCTGCCCATGTTCATGGTTCTTGATTGGAGATGTTTGGGGTGTGGAAACTGGAGGGTGTGGGGACTCTGGAAGATTTTTCAGTTTCAGAGAAGGCAAATAGGAGGCAAATTATATGCCAAGTCTGATCATTTGGTAACAGCTGCCTGGAATTTTGAACTGAAAAGGCTAAGTTGAGGCTCATTGGGAAAAGGGGCTGTGCTTGATTGGGGGGTCTCTTCCACGGGGGCCAGGGTGGGAAAGGGGGCATGAGTTCGTTCCACATCTACGCTACCCTTACTCTCTATCTCCAGCTCCCCTTTCCATATAGGCCTTAACTGTCTTCATCAAATCTTCCCCCAGGAATCCTGGGGGTAGAGAAGAGGACCAGAAAAGGCACAGCACTGCCTAAGAGTTATGCTTGAGATATTGGCTTTGTTGATCACACGTAGGGAAAAGTGACCAAACCAATAAGCTTCCAAGAAACTTCAGACCCGGAGAGGGAAGAGCTTGGCTGCTGAGGTCCCTTTGGGTTCCCTCCCCGACTTGCCCGTGTCCTTACTGTGTGAGTTCTGCAGCTGCGTCACAGCGGCCATGAAGGGCTGCTGGGCCATGTGGCTGCCCGGGCTCTGCTGCATGAGGGGCTGCTGGTGAGAGCTGTGCAGCTGCTGGGAGAACTGGACGGGCTGCAGGGCTGCCAGGCTGCCGGCCACACTGTTGATGACAGGGACGCTCTGAGCTTGGGAGGAGTTGAGGCCTGTGGGAACGAGAGGGAAGATTAGAGATGGCTTCAGGGGGGAGGACAGGTGAACAGATGTGAATGGTCATCAACGGAGCCCCTGCTATTTGCCAGGCACTGGGCTGAGCCTGTTACGTAAGAGACTGCACAGAAAGCAATTTTATAGACCCATCTTACAGACCAAAAAACTGAGGCTTAGAGAGATTAAGTTGACTCGCTCAAATTCCACAGCGAGTTGTGGATTCAAATGGGCTTTCAACAGATCTGACGGAGACCTGAGAGTCTCCCAAAGTCGTCCTGTGACCTCCCAAACTTAGCTCCCTTGAGGTTGCAGGGCCCTGTGCTTGCCTGCTCCATCCATGCCTGGCTCTGAGGGAGCAGAGTTAAAGGCGTCCACACTAAGGTGCAGATTACTGCCCAGATATGTCTGTCCAGCAGGGGGCAGGAGTGTGCAGGGACCCACGTTTGGATAAAAAGCAAAACCCCCTCCGCAGTCCTGGAGGTATGGAGCCTGAAGCCCCTCGTCTCGCGGGCTGTGCAAAAGCCGAAAGAGGTCAGATGCTCTTTCTCTTGACTGGAACAGAGAGGGGATAAAACACTGCAACTCAATCAGTCTATGAAGCGGGTATATCTCATCTGGCAGCACAGGGCTGGTGGCATCAAAAGGACCAGGTATTGGAAGGAGTAAGCAGTAAGTTGAAGGTTGGCAGTTACAGTAGGTGTTGCTTTCTGTTCTGGAAGGATGAGGGCCTCCGTGGTTCTGTCCTGTGTCTGTATCCTAAGGTCTCTTTAGAACTGGGGCCGGCATGGCAAAGATCAGGTCCCTGGTACCCACCCTCCATCGGCTCCCTGGGCGGGACTCTGGGGAAGGCACCTGAGGCAGGGTGGGAGGGGGGATGTGAGGAGCAGGGGAAAGACACCCCAACCTCTTTCCTGGAGCTGCCAAGGTTCCTTTGCCCTTGCTTTCTGGGAAGTGGGGGGAAGAATGCGACGAAGAAGGAAACCCAGAGAAAGGTCTCTTTTAGGCAAATGTGGAAAAGTCACCTAGAGAGCCCTTCCTGAGATGGAGAGGGTTCCATAAGCAGGTTCACAGGAGGGGGCAGTCCTCTGTGGAGATAGCACAAAGACCTCAACAATTGCCTGCTCAGAACCCAGCTGATACTGTTATCAGAAACCTAAAAGGTGAGACCATGAGCAGAAGGGAAGGGGAATAAGCCCCCTCCTGGCTCTCCTGGCTGGGACTGGGGAGGTGGGGTCCTCTGAGCACTCAGAATAGTGCTATCTCCAATTCCCCGGGGGGCTCGGCTTCTCCTCCAGGCAGTGTCTCACCCGATACCATGATCTCCTGTTTCCCTTTCCTACCTTCTACGTAAGGTCTCAGTACCCGAGGACGCCCCATGGATTTGCTGTTGTCTCCCCGAGCCCATTGCCCCTGCTCTTTTTGGGAAATCTCTGCCCAGAAAAGCAAATTATGCTGTCTAGAGTGGATGACAGTGGAGGGCATACTTCTGCAGCCTGCCTGTGTTTTAGAATCATCCTGGGGAGCACTTTAAGAAATATACATTCCTCGGCCTCACCCATGACTTAATGAGTCAGACACTTTAGAGGTGAGGCCCAGGAATTTTATTTTCAACACAGTCTGTGACCCTGATGTGCCTCAATTCCAGGATGGAGAGCCACTGATGTCATTCGAGCTCCTGCGGAGTGTGACTCTTGGCCTTTCCCATCTGTTTTCTGGGCACTGGTTCCTGCTTAGGAAGCATGTTATCCAGTCCAGTAGGTGAGTAGAGAATGAGGAATTGACACTGCTGGGTAATCTGTTATCACATTCTCCTTGGGCCTCTGCAGTCGCCAGGCAGGGCCCACGTACTCAACAGGACAGGAGTCGGCTATTCCTTGCCCCAAAACTCATCTCTCGGTTTATTGGCCTGTTGTGTGGAGAGCAGTACAAGCTTGGACTCGGTAACTGATTCTTCATCCTGACACTCCATGGGGTAGGACCACTGCATCTCAGCCATGTTTTCTGGTTACCCTCACCATGCTTCAAGTACACACACACACACACACACACACACACACCCTTCTAAGGTCAATGTACTCTGGTGTTGGCTGTCTGCAGTAGGAGATTAAGATTATTGTAAGAAGGTAGAGAAGTATGGGTGAGAAAAATTAGGAGGAACAAAACAGAAAAATATGTAATAGCTCCAGGGAAAATTTTAATTCAGATAGTGCCTAAGAAAATATATAACTGTGTGTGTCAGCCAAAGCTGGACGTGTGAAGAGAGAAGGTAAGTAGGATGGTTTGTGTATCATTTTGGTTGTAAAAATATAGGTGGGATATCTTATCCGTGGGCCTTTTCAAATCTAGAAGGTAAGCAAGCTGGTTTCAGTTATCCTATCTCATTCTCAAACTCTGGTGTTAGTGTGGTTACCATATTCCTGGAGAGGGTCCAGTGAAAAGGCAGCAAATTTTAAATACTTTATTTTGTGAGTTCTCTAAAGGCTTCTCCTTTCCCACTTCCCTTTACAGAACTCAATGGGGAGGGTGTCAATCTCCCAGCTGCTGAGGACAGACAGAGCCACACCGATTCATTCAGTAAACTCCTGTGTCTCCTAGGGGCCTAGCCCTGTTTTGCTCTCAAGGAGAGCACAAGTCCTTCTCTTCAGAAGTGATCTGAGTTGCTACCCTGACTAGAGATGGTTTAGGGAGAGAGGAGGGAGGAGCGAAAAAGGCAGGAACAAATAAAGAGGTGGTCTTTGTGGGTACTGGACACAGTGAGGCCACGAGGACAGTGGGCGATCCCCAGGGTGAAAGAAAGACAAGCAACGTACTGCCCTTAGATCTTTCCCGAGACTTCTCAGGGATGCTTCCCTGGGTCACAAGAAAGACTTGGCCTGAGCTGTTACCATAAGGCTGAAATATGCTGAATACTCATCAACATTATTACTCTGAGAGAGACATCCACTGGCACAGCCGTGTCAGCCTTCCCGTGCCCTGAAATGGCCCATCTGTGATGGATGGGGACAGACTCTCTGTGGGGTGTGAGCTGCTGGGGCTGGAAGGACCTGACCCCTCTCCCTGTCTTCAGGTCTGGGCATAACACAACCTATTTCTCCTTAAATCTGTCAAGGCTCAGAGATGCTGTGACAGTTTCCTGCAGAGTTCCTTCTCAGTATGTTTTCACCGTGGGCCAAGGAGGTCTCGTTCGACCACACAAAATTCCCTTTTAAGGAGGAAACCCCTCATGTCTTGCTCCATCTTGGCCAACACAAAGAAACATCAACACAACCCAACCTCCTGGAAAATCCACCACATACTTAGGGATAGGAATGAACACCAGACAAAAGTATAAGCTACAATATTATACATACTCATGCTTTATCAATTTACAGGTGTGTCTACACGTGTACACGGTCATTGGATTTCCTCAGCAACCCATTTTACAGATGAGGAGACTGACCCTCATAAAGCTTCAATGATTTGACCCACAATGCACAGCTGGTGAGCTGTGACCAAGATTCAACTCCGTTCCATAACTTTCTCTTATTTTAGGCTAAACAATCCAAATCTTGTTGAGGAGAGAGATAAGGAACGAAACGAGTTGAATCAAACCTACGAGTAAAGTGAGAGAGTGGCATGGACATATATACACTACCAAATGTAAAATAGCTAGCTAGTGGGAAGCAATCGCATAGCACAGGGAGATCAGCTCGGTGCTTTGTGACCACCTAGAGGGGTGGGATAGGGAGGGTGGGAGGGAGGGAGATGCAAGAGGGAAGAGATATGGGCACATATGTATATGTATAACTGATTCATTTTGTTATAAAGCAGAAACTGACACACCATTGCAAAGCAATTATACTCCAATAAAGATGTTAAAAAAAAAAACAAAAAAACCTACGAGTAGTGGGTGAGTTTTAAGGGGATCTTCTTTAGTTCTGTTTTTGTTTTTTTTTTTTTAAATCAGGTTGACTCATTTCCCACACTGCTTCTCCCTGCCCCCAAGTTTTCTGACCAAGAACAGAGCTTACTTTGTGCAATGGCCATGACTCCAGAGAGGGGGGTCATGATGAGGTTTTGAGGTTGCTGGGGATTGTGGTGGGACAGGCTGTGGATATTCGTCAAGGTGCTGACCGGGGGCAAACCTCCCCCTGACACTGAGATCTGCTGGAGAGAAAAAAACAAGAGCAGCATGAGCAGAATCGGGGTTGCAAAGAGCAGTGTCCAAAACGACGTGGCTTAGCAATTCCTTGGCATGGCTAATTCACTGGTTCATTCATTCATTCATTCATTCAGGAACAATTACTTTTTATTTTTATTTTTTTATACTTATTTAACTTTTTAACTTTTTTTATACTTATTTAACTTTATAAAGTCAAACAGGTTAACACAGATTTTCTGGAAATTATATTGGCAATACAAATTTATCAGGAACAATTATGAAGCACCAAGTGAGGGATAGGCACCATTCTAGGTACAGAGGATGGAGTGGTAAGTAATATCGACCATAGTCCCTTCCCTCATGTGCCTCCGTTTGTTGACTACCTTTGAATTACTAGCTTGCCTTAGAGATTCCTCAGCCCATGTGTAGTATATGATTGTCTCTGGCTCATGTTGAAAGTATCCTCTGTTCTGCTCTATGCCCTCTATATTATTGGTGCTAAAGACACGCGATTGCTAAAAATAGTAGCTGAAGAAATGCCCTGGGATTCCCTAGCGTAGCAGATTAGGGCCCAGGCAGGAGCACAGGGAAGCTTTCACTGAGTACAGGTTCTAGGAAGCACTGCTCATGCATTAACTCACAAACCTCACTATAGCCACGAGGCAGGTACTTCTGCCATTCCCATTTCACGGATTAAAAAACTGAGGCTCAGAGTAGTTGTGCATATTGCCTGAGATCCGACAACTAGTAAATGGTAACTCTTGTATTCAAACCCAAGTCTGTCTGACTCTAAAATTCAAGTTCTTACTTTTTACAGAGGACTTTTCCCCGACAATTATTACTAAGGTTTGTCTGGGGGAGATCAGCCATTATTGGGCTTCTCTACTTTTCCCAAATCTTTACTATACATTAAAAAAAAAAAACCACAAAACTTTTTTTTTTTGGCAAGGAGCTACTATTGTAATGACAAAGCTACTAAATGAGGCTTGGCTCCAGGTACCCCTACTCTGTTTCACCATTATATTTTAATGACAGATTAGTAAGAGAAACCTACTGAGTTTTGTGTATTTTTGTCCAAGGCCACTCTGAATCCTTTTATTTATTCCTAATAGTGTCTTTTCCTTATTGATTTTCTTCATTTTCCCAAGTGTATATATAACGGCATCACAGGCATATAATGCTAATGGGGTCTCTTCCTTGCTAGTGCTAATATGTCTACATGTCATATTGCATTGGTTAGAATTTTCCCAGTAGTATTAACCAGTAACAGAGGTAACAGATGTATTTACTTTGATTCTATATTATCAGAAATGCTTCCAATGTTTCCCCATTAATTATAAGGAGCTTTCAGTTTTACACACACATACACACACACACACACAAAACACACATACACACAACATACTTTTATTCATGATAAAGTAGTTTACTATTTATAGTTTTAAAATAATTTTTAAAAGTATTACTAAGAAAGGACTGTCCCCCCTCACTCTGAAATAACTCAGACATTCTTGATGGCATCAGGAATGCTGACAGGTGGGTTAGGGTTGGGATACATACATCAGATGTTTGAGTCGCCCTTTCCTTCTTCCTTCCCTTGTGACCCAGAGCTCCTTAGACTATAGGTCTCACACCAGCACCCGGGGTGGGTGGAAGACACTGTCTCCTGCCTGCCCTTCTGATCAACCCCGTAGCTTCCAAGGTGAATTTGAAAAAGAAAGAAAGGAAAAACCAAACAGGTTTGTTTGTGTTTTTAAAATGAGCATCAAGACATGAGTTAAGGGTCACGTGACCAAGAAGGAATTCTGACCACATCAAACAAGAGAGAACCAGCTTGTTTGCTGGACTTGTTTTTCAAAATGTCAGAGTCATTAAAAAAAAAAAAAAATCAGTGACCTGCCTTCAGACTTCCCCTGAGTAATGCAGTCCTTTGGAGAAAGTCAATGGAGTGACAGTAATCTCTGCCATTTCAATGTCTGGTTTTAATGGTGAAAGAGAAACGTGGGTGCTAATGATAAAAACAATTTAAATGTGTACGGCTTTAGCGCTTTCACTGATTGTCCTCAATAGTTAATGACACACATAGGGAAGGCATTATGATTATTGCTCTATGGTACAGATTAAGAAACTGAGCCTCTCTCAATGTCTTGTAATAACCTACAATGGAAGAGAATGTGAAAAAAATATATATATATATATATATTTATATATGTATAACTGAATCACTTTGCTGTACATCTGAAACTAACACAACATTGTAAATCAACTATATTTCAATAAAAATTTTTTAAAAAAGAAAAAGAAAGTGAGCCTCAGAAGAGTTGAAAGAGTAGCTCTGTGTCACCTGACTAGTAAGCGAGGAAGTCAGAATTCAAACCCAGTGTTGCTGGGCTTTAAATCCCATCCACTTACTATTTTGGGGGGCACCTTGGTCAAGTTCCTTCCCACTCTAAAATGCAACCATCATCTTCTATTTGCCTTCAGGACTGATGGAAGCCAGGGAGCTGCCAAGAATATTGGTCATGATCCTCACAGGATAATCCAGAGAATTTGAATGGTATCAACGCTGCCTTTTGCAGTCCTTTGCTTTGTGCTTTACATACCTACCATCTACAAGGTTGGTACTATTAACCCCCCTTTGCAGACAAGGAGACGGAAGTTTGGAGAAGTTAAGAAATGTGCCCAAGTGGTACAGTGGCCATGAAGAGCAGGCGATCTGCCTCCAGGCCTGAGCTTTTCACTATTAAGCTCTACTGTTTGATACTGTGAAAGTATCCAGCATGTGCTTTTCTAAAACACAAGGTTCAACACACACAGACTGCAATCCGAAACCTGGCCAGCTCTTTGTGGACGCCTGCCATTTGGGCATGGGGTGGGGGCCAAATAGAGCAAAAGAAAGCTCAAATGGATCACCATTATTTCCAAAACCAATCCCTGGGGGAAGATTTCAAATGCACATCCTACCACAGGTCAGCACACGGAGACTATCATTCCCTGGATGGGTCTTATCCCCAAAACAGCAGAGTTACAGGCAATCCTTACACCACCCTGGTGATGCAGCCATTGTTATCCCCCATTTTCCAGATGAGGAAACTGAAGTTAAGCAACGTCCAGCCTATGGCTGATAAACAACAGAACCCAAGACGTGGACACACTAGTTCCCTTGCTGCGTTATTTTTAACCATACTCCACTCCTGTCTTTGGTGGACCAAGATCTGTGATGGCTTGTTATATATTAACCGAAAACAGACTCTTGAATTTGGGCATCCAGCGATAGTGACATAACATATGAGCCAGGGTGTTGGAAACTAGAGAAAAGCTGGTCCCTGCAAACAAGCTTCCAGGTGTTTGCTAACGTTGAGGTGTGCTGTCTTGGTCAATCATCAATCCAATAACATACTGCCCATTAGGGCGCTGCCGAGCAGAAGAGGAAGAAAAAAGCGTCTCCTGCGGCTGCCTTTGGAGCGCCCCGGCCTGGGTGAGGCAGTTTGCTTGTTAGGAGGAAGGGCGGGAGGGCTCACAGGGAAACCCCAAGGACCTTCAAGCAATAGGAGAGGAGACCTGTTTCCTCCGCTGCGAAGCCAAGATCTCTCCCACAAGGCCCCCTCCTCCAGGGAAGTCTGGGCAATCCTTTAACTTATTTGGGTCTCACAAGGCAGCCAGAGAAGAAGCTTAAGGGATGAGAGGTGGGCAGGGGGGCTGCAAAAGGGCTGCCCTAGGAGCATCTTTCGTTTCCTTTTGCAGACACCACTACCAGGGAGCGACCAGTTCAAGTCCCCAAACTAGAGTTGGCCGGGCCTGGCGCTCCCCTCGGATATTACACTTTGTTTTTTCCTCCAGGGAGCTGGGGACTCAGTGACCTGTGACTCACCATTCCTGTGTTGCCTACACGGCACACACACGTCAAGGTCTAAAATGGCATCGGCTCCCTGCCCCCTCCTCCCCCCGCCTCTAGGTCAGACACCTTGAAGGAAGGCATACGGCTCCACCTTCAGCTTGGAAGCCAGGAACCCTCGGCTCCTCCCTCCCCTGAAACACAGAGCATGACCCAAAGAATCAAGTTTTCCACGTCCTACCCTTCCTAGTGTCGTCATGCTCGTGTTCTCTCGGAAGCCGCCCTCCCCTGCTGCACTTGTGCTGCTTGAGGATTAGGACTTCGAAAATTCAACATCAACTAGTCTATTCCTCACCGGGCGGGGCTGCTCAACTGACATCTGGGGCTGGGCTGTAGTTACGGGTACAGACAGCTTCATTTAGGGAGAATAATACTGACATTCACCTAACAATAACCACGTTGTCATTCATTGAATATTTACCATCCCAAACACCGTGCCTCTCGTGTTATCACATTTGTTCCGCCAACAACCCTAGTGTTATTACTTTTTATAGATGAGAAAGAAAGAGCTAGAACCTGCCCAAGGCTACACAGCTATTAAGTGCCAGAGCTGGGATTTGAACCCGGGTCCTTGTAACTTCAAAGTCGGTGTTTCCCACTCACCCTGTAAGCGCCGCCCCACCCCACCTGCCATTTTGTGCTGTGATCTTCACTGCCGTCCAGTGTCCTTCAACACCCCCGTGCCAGAAGCTTCCCCACCTCTCGCCATCCACTCAGTCCTGACTTAACTACCCTCCTTGCCAGGACCAGGGGGGTGTGAAGAGAAAGAAAGAGGGGGCTTGTTTCAAAGTGAGGTGCTCTCTGGGTTAAAACACTGGCTTTGGAGGCCCTGGGTTGGGGGGGATGAATGAGCATTTTATCAACTCAAATGTCACTGGCAGCCCCAAAACAAACAGTGTCCCACCCGGTTTGCTCCTTTATGAGGCATTCAATCAATAAAACGAGAGCAGGGCTCTGTCAGATTTATTGGCTGGGTTCAAACCGAACACCTCTTCCACCCGCCAAAGCCTGGGTCACCGGTTCTACCTTTCCGTTCCAACTCTGGACGGCCCCCATTTTCCCCTGTGGGGCTACAATGGTTCATTGTTTGAGGCAGGCCTTGTGAGAAGTTGTGTTTGTTTTGCCTCTTATCTTATCAGCTCCAGAGCTACAATGGCCCAGGTGTACTCACCATTTTACCATCAGGTGAGAGGAGATTGTGGCCCGGGTCCAGGCTGGCTGGAGAGACTTGCTGTAAAACAGACTGGCTAGTCACCATGGCGCTGTTGCCATGGTGACTGATTGTTGAGGAGGAAGTGACCTCATTGTTTCCCTGCTGGCTGTAGCGCACTCCTGCAAAACAAGGCAGACCCAACAGCGAATATTAGTGTCACCTGACCCGAGAACACTTGCTTTCTAGGGTGGATGACAAGGAAGAAAAGTTGCCTTCTTTCCCCTGTCTACCCATGAGAAGTATCAGCTGCCTTTCTCTAGGGTAGAGGTTGCATGACCTCTGCTTGAATTCTAGAATGTAATCTCCATGAGGGCAGCATGTTTTTATCTGTTCTGTTTTGTTCATTGCTGTATTCCCTTGATAGCCACTCAATAAATATCTGTCAAATGAATGAACAAACGAATGAACAAATGAATGGATTCTGATTCTTGTTGCTTCAGCATAGTTTTTAGGATTTAGGGCCTTCTCTTTCTGGCTGGCGTATTTCTTTTGTTTTTCAAAATGCCTTCTAGAAATGTTTCCCTGGCATCGCTTGGCCGAGTAGGGCTTCAAAGCATGAGTTGATGGATTTTACAGAGAGGCACTGGCCCAGCGACCCTTCTAAGGACCACAACAAAATGCACCAGACTCTGTGCACCACCATTTTGGCCAAGCCCAAGAGGCCAGGGGGACACAGGCAGAGCAGGATCAGGATGGGGCTGAAGCTAGGAGTCTTTGGTTCTGGAACTCACATTCCTTTGGTGGGGTCCCATTTGGCTGACTTCCAGGGCCCAGGGGAAGGCGTGTCTGCTGGGAGGTGGGGCAGGCAGCATGCACAGGCAGGAGGTGGATGCCTAGTAAACCACTGCAGTTTGGTCTGCAAGGGAGGGGAGAACCAAGCATGTGTACAACGTCACTGCTCTGACCCTCCCTCTCGCTCGGGAACCAAAGCGCAGGTCTGTGCTCAGGAAAGGGACAGTGCTGGCCAGAGACCAGGCGACTGAAGGGAGCTGAAGGGGGAAGAGAACCTGGGCCCAGTGTGCAAAGTCCTGCTTGATGTGTCCATGAAACTGCCAAAGACAAAGCCAGGGGTAGCTGGGGCATCTCACCCTCAGCTCAAAGCTGAGAAAGACAGTGTTCTGGTTTACGCTTTGGATTCAACAAAAAGGTTCGGGGGACCCTGTTCCTACCTGCAAGGGACGGAGACCAAACGCCTTAGGCATGGAATTATTTGGAGAGGAGGGCCAACTCCTCCTTCGTTTTCCCTTTTGCCCAGTTCCCCAGGATCAAACATCACTGTATCAGGTATCCGAGTTCTGTTGGTCCGCTTGCCCCCTGCCCTGCCTCCTGCCCCACCTGGAGCCCCATCTGCTCGAGGAGCCTACAAAAGTCCCCCTCCGCACCCCCGGGAGCCAGGCAAGCTGCCCTAACCAGCAGCCTCTTATTCACGAAGACAAAGCTTGCCAAGACGAGATCCAAGCTAGTTTTCCTTGAATTGTGCAAAGGACGTTCCCCAAGGCTGATATGACCTAGAGCTTAAGAGGGCTGGGGAGAAAACAAACAAATGCTAGGGCAGGGTTCTAACCTTCAGGAGCAACTTGTTTGACTATGAAGTGGCCTGATGCATGCTCTGTGGGCTTCCTCTATTGGTTGTTTCCCCATCCTTTGATTCAAGGGGCTGCTGGGGGCGGGGTGTTGGCAGAGGGGCAGCCCTGGAATTTGGTAGTTATAGGTCTGGAGCACTATATTTGGGTGGTGGTGGAGAACAGGAACCGTGAAGTTAAGAGGAAGAAAGACTTCCACGTCTCCAAACCAACACCGCCTGCCCAGTCCTGTCTGTCTTCCTCTGCACCTACCTGTAGCCCCTAGGTCTCCTCTTTACCACCCTCTACTCCATCCCGTTGGGTTAAATTAGATCCTTTTTCTCCACTCATATTTGCCACCGGGTTCCCAGCAGGATGCTTATTTAGGAGAAGAGAGATCTGGAACTTGTGAGCTCAGAAGGCAGCTGGGTCCAGTAGAAAAGGTGGAGACAGACTTCAAATCAATTAAACGAAGAATTTTCTAACAAGGAGGGCTAATGGGAAGATTGTGTGCTCTGGAGCTGGACAAACTCGGGTTCCAATCCTGACTTTGCTCTTAACAGATGCATGATCTTGGAAAAATCACTCTCTCTCTCTGTGGCTCAGTTTCCTCTCATAAAGTGAAGAGAACGCTTCCTTAATAGGGCTAGTTTGGATTAGAGATAACATCTATAAAGCTCTCAGCAGAATGCCAAATAAATGGCAACCATGGCTAGGGATGCTGCAGGAAGGGAGCTGGTGTAGGGATGGAGCCCAAGGTATTTGCCCTAAGGCTCTAGAATTCTGGACAATGAACGGTAGATCCTAAGTACTGAATGGAATTACCTTTCCACGGAGAATCATTTCCAAAGAATCCAACTCTGCTTCAACCACTGATGCTTTATCTTGGAAGCAACTTGGGAGGGAGGCCTGGCCCCTGGCCCTCTTGTTCTTTCCTTTTGGAGAAACTGGACTTCACCCTGTTTTTCTCCTGCTTCCTCTGACTCCCTGACCAGCTATTTACCTCCCCAAGATGCTCTGCTCCTGAGAGAGCAGTGATAACGCTGGGAGTCAGGTGTGTTTTCACCTCCCAGCTTGTCCCCATCATTGATTCAGTCTCAAGTCAAACAGACGCTCGTTTTCGCCTATTTAATTTGGCTGAAGGAAGAGGGCCAGTCCTCTGCTGATCGAATATGGGTCGTGGGGCGACTTCTCCCCTACCCCAGGCTACATAATTATTTATTTAAAAATAATTAACCAAAGATACCCGCAGGAAACAAAAGCCTTCTTTACAAGGGAGCCTGGCAGGAGGGAGGCAAGAACCATTTGTTAGAATCCCAGCAGCACAGCCCAAGGCTGCTGTGCTTTGTAAACCTTGTTTTCTCCCCCAGCGGAACTTCATTATATGAGAACTATAATGATGGAGCTGCTCTCTTCAAAGACAGATGGGCCTAGACCTCTGCAGCTCCCTTTAAGGACCGCTGGTTAAGAGATAGCGTCTGGCTGGGGATTAGGGGATCCCTGTTTTGAACTCAGCTCTGCCGTCAGCGTATTGGGGGAGCTCTAGCTCCCTCAGCTCTCGGCCAGAGGAGTGCCTACTGTGGGGAGGGGGCTGTCATCACTGCAGAGTGTGGTGAGAGCTGGCCACGAGGCTGCTCATCCGCTCCAGGTGCACCTGTAGCTTTTCCCACCGACACTCCTCTCGCCAGGAATTCGGCAATCACTCAGGCTCCTGAGAGGGTGGCTGTAATCAGCAAGCCGCCTTAAAAGCGGGTGCGGAGGTGGCCGGTGTATCACAAGGTCGCTGCCGGCGAGACCAGAAATCGGTGTTCTCGTTGGAGGAGGGAGAGGCCAGGTCCTTGTGTATTTCACAAACCCAGAAGAGCGCTTGAAAGGAGAACCAAAGTAGAATAAGCTCTGGTGCCAGGTGACATGGGTTTAAATCCTGGCTCTACCACATAATAGCTGTGTGACCTTGGGGGAATTACTTAACCTCCCTGAGCTTCAGGTTCTTTATTGTTAACGATTTCCATCCCTTCGGTCACTGGATGAGTTATGGGCGTGAAATTACCCAGGCCACGCTTGGCACACAACAGTTACTCGAGACACATCTGTTCCTCCTATTTGGGGATTGTCTTTGTCTAAAAGACATTTTTAGGAAGGCTGAGTTCACAAAACTTCATTGAGCATCTATCTCTGTGCCAGGCATTGCCGCAGGGCGCCTGGAAGAAGTGGAATGGCATCTTCCCTTCTCCCTTCACCACTGCAGGCTCTGAAAATGAACATACGACGAGGGGTCTGGTTTAATAGTGACTGACTGAAGATGCCAGGCTAATAGCCACAGAGGTCCCATAGGAGAAATGACAAGGCCAGAAGGTGGTCATGCACTTTCCACTCACTTCCTGGCTCAAGTCACTAATTGGCCACATCCCTATCACCAGCCCTAAGAACCACGGCAAGTATGTCCAGCAGCAAAAGGCATCTTAGCTGGAATCTAGAGACATCCCTGAGGCCTTGGAGCGGAGGTATCTACTCTCACCTGTTCCCAGTCCTCAGCATCATGGGTGATGATGCTATTTCTGAACTCCTGACAGCATGTGGGACAGAGACAAATCATTTGGTTTCTATCCAGTATGACTTGGTCAGAAGTGACAAAACATGAAGGAAGCTTATGGTTCCAGAAGCCAGCTTCTCCATACCCTGCCTTCCTGCACCAGCACCCAATCCAGGGCACTCTTCACACTACGGCAGGTTGGGATTTCTTTCTAGAACAAAATTGCACCATGTCACTGCACTGTTTGGAAACCTAATGCTGCTCCTCGCTGCCTTCTGGAAAAGCCCCAACACCTGAAAGGCAGAATTGGGCCGTTGTGACTCCAGTCTGCCTTATTGGTATCATCTGTCACCACATTTCATACAGCCATGTCAGAGCCCTGCCACTCCTCACCCAGACCCTGCCATCTCCTGCCTCTGTGCCTTTGCTTATGCTCTTCCCTGTGCCTGGAGAGCTCTTCCCTTCTTCTCCATGTCCCATCATTTAAAAGGGCTAAATGTTGCCTCTTCTGTGAAGCTCTCCTTGATTCATCCTGGTAGTTATCTGCTCCATCCTTTGTATTTTACATACAGTAGAGACTCTTAGAGCAGGAGGTCACCCTGCACTAAAATGCTCTGATGATATGTTTCCTTCTCTCTCCCTCTTAAAGAGATGGCTTTTTACTCATTAGTGCATCCTCAGAGCCTAGCAGAGGGGCTGATGTGTGAATATTCATTGAATGAGGGAATAAGCCCTTAGATGCTTTGAGGATCCTTGCCCCAGAGAACAAGGGAGTATCCCTTCGGGCAGAAGGAGAAAATACAGTCAGTTCTGCGGTAATATTGGTATTAACAGTGTGGCTTGGTTCCAACTCTATTGATATAATAGGGAATAACTTGAGTACAACATGAATTTCATATTTGAGGGATTCAGAAATCTGCACCCAGCTGAATGGAGCCACAGAGGAATATACTACAATTGCTTTTTTCTTTTTTTTTTTTAGTTTTTTAAAAAATTGAAGTATAGTTGATTTACAACATTGTGTTAGTTTCTGCTGTACAGCAAAGTGATTCAGTTATACACATATATACATTCTTCTTTATATTCTTTTCCATTATGGTTTATCCCAGGATATTGAATATAGTTCCCTGTGCTATACAGTAGGAACTTGTTTATCCATTCACATAGGAATACACTAAATGCACACACACACACACACACACACACACTCTCACAGTCGTCAAACATCTACCAGCTACCATTAGTTCACTGCATGTGCTGTAAGCCACATCCGTCCCCCACCCCACAATAACTCACCAGCTGCAACCCTTCCGATGCTCAGTTCAATGGGCAAACTTTAGGACTTTCTCAAGGTAAAGTGCCATATTTATTGTTGTACAGTGTTTACGTATTTCTTAAGCATTTAACAGGTGTAAAACTCTGCTAATGTTTTTATTAGATTCTTATCCTTTTCAAAAGGTGTCAATGACAAAGTTTTGGAGTATTGTGCCTTTAACCCCATTTTTTTCCCATAAGCCCTGTGGTTTTTATTGTGTGACCTTGAAAAGCACGGTGGTTTTTATGATGGGTATGTTGGGTTCTATAGGACTGACTGTGCCCCTGTGTTCAAAGATGGAAGCAACTGCCTCCCAGGAAGACCCCAGAGAGGAGCTGCCCAGGGTGTAATTAACCACAGAAACTTTTCAGAAACCTGTGCTTCAGGGGCTTGGACTACCCCATAGAGCCCTGGGTATCTAATCCAGCTCTCTACGAGCTTCAAAAAACAGCTTAGGAGTTTGGGATTAACATATACACACTACTATGGGACTTCCCTGGTGGTCCAGTGGCTAAGACTCCACATTTCCAATGCAGGGGGCCCGGCTTGGATCCCTGGTCAGGGAACTAGATCCCACACGCCACAACTAAGAGTTCGCGTGCCGCAACTAAAGATCCCGCACGAGGAAACGAAGATCCCGTGTGCCGCATCTGAGACCCAGTGCAGCCAAATAAATAAATAAATAAGTAAATATTAAAAAAAAATACACACTACTATATATAAAAGAGATAAACAACAAGGACCTATTGTATAGCACAGGGAACTATACTCAATATTTTGTAATAACCTATAAAGGAAAAGAATCTGAAAAAGAATATATATGTATAACCGAATCACTTTGCTGTACACCTGAAACTAACAAATACAACACTGTAAATTAACTACACTTCAACTTTAAACAGTGGTTTAAAAAAACCAGCTGAGGGAGTTCCCTGGTTGTCCAGTGGTTAGGACTTGGCGCTTTCACTGCCATGGCCCGGGTTCAATCCCTGGTTGGTGAGCTAAGATCCTGCAAGCCATGTGGTGTGGCTAAAAAAAAAAACCAACCAGCTGAGACCCCAATTCCACAACTCCAGAAATCAACTGGGCACCAGTGTCCAGCCACTTTAAATTCATACTCTATCTCTCTGCTTTGACTCTCTGATGATTCTGGGCCAGTCAACTTCTGGGCCTTGGCATTTTTATCTGTAAAATGGGCATACAGATCTCCGTTCCTCGGAAGCCAGAATAATGAATGAATAAAATAAGGTTAGAGAAGAACTGGTTTTTCCTGAGAAAGAAAATGCTGGGCAAACAGAACAGCAGCGTCAGCCCAGAAAGCATGACCAGAATTGCTCTTTTAGAAAGAAGCAAAGAGGGAGGTGGGGGTCTCCTGGGCAGTGGGAAGCTCAGCTTGACCTCACGTGGCCTTTGAGCCTGAAGCCTGGGGGTCCCTTTCACTGGGGTCTGTGAGCTGCACCCAGAATCTGGTGGGCTGCCTTTCACTCTTGACATTTCAAAGCCAATCTCCCATCCCTGATAATGCAGGAATGTTCCTCTGGCTGGTGGACCGCTGCCAGCTCGAGTGAGCGTCCCAGCCACCAACAGAGTAAACATTACTCAACCGGCCGGGGCTCTGTCACACACATTCTTCCCCTGTGTTCCTAACCTCACGCAGAGTGCAGCCCAGCACTGTCGGGTCTGGAAACTGGGAATTTAAAATCAGGCAGGAGGGAGAGTGCAGAGGAGAAAGCTCTTCCAAAAAGGAAACAACCGTGTCCATCAATTATAAGTAGACAGAGCTGTCTTTCTTATGAAGCCAAAACAGAGGTTTGGGGGTAGGGGCACCAGGAGGAATTAGGCCAGTCTTGCTGGGTCCAGTACTGCATCCTTATAAATCCACTTCCCCATTTCCCCCAAACGAGTCACTTTCTTAAGGAGAGAGGCAGAGACACATATGATTCAGTCTAGAGAACTTCTTAAGATACTCATTTAGGATAAAAGAATGTGAACAATTCCCCCAGCTTGAAACTGGGAACTCCAAAAATGAAAGCTTTCAAATAAGCTGGCACTGCTGCCTCAGTTTCCTCATTGGTCACGCAGGACTATTGCCAATTCTTATTAATATTTCCTTCTCTCTGAGGATAAAGATGAATGTTTGCCAAGAGTTGAGGAGACTAAAAATCTGAAAGCCTGGGAGGAAAAACCTGAGGCAAGATGAAAGCAGTTTAAACATGGGGCTGGTTTCAATTCCAGATCTCTTTCTACCCGAGGTGGCTTAGTTAGGAGCCCAATTCATAAGAGGAGAAACACAGACAGGCCTGCGGGGACGGTAAACATTCTTGAACTCAAGGAGTAAAAGTTGAGTGATACTTGAGGGAAGCCCACAAACTGGTTTTCTTATAAAAATCAAAGCAAATGTAACCAAGAAAAGACAAAGGCTTCCATCAAAAGCATCTTGGCTGAGAACAGAAATGAATGTGCACCTGAAAAAATGGCACATGTGGGGAGGTAGAAAGGGCTGCCTGTCCTTCCCACTAAGCCCATCTCGGCTACCACGCCTGCTCCTTAGCAGAGAGCTGGTTTCTGCAGGCAAACAAGAGAGGGTTTGCAACGAACACTTCAGCCGGGAGATGCTGCTGCAGGTGAAAGAAACCCAGCCACTCCTCGAGTACTTGAGAGGTCCTCACCTCTGTAAGTGTTTTACACAGTCTGCTTCTCAATGTGTCCCAGATGCCCATTTGACAGAGTGGAACACTGAGGTTCAGAAAGGAAGAAGTCATTTCCACCATCTCTTGCTAAGGGTCTCCCAGTAAAGCAGTAGTATCCCGAAGCTGGCCCCTCTCCCTCTTCCCCGATAGCCCCACATTGACTCCACATATCCTGAGCCTCCCATCGTGACGCACTAATAGTTTGAAATGATTTCATTTGTTTTCTTGGCTGCATCTCTCACTGGAATGTAAGCCCAGTGAGGGCAGGACCTCATCTGTCTTCTCCATGATCTCCTTCCTCAGCACCTTGTACAGACTATGCTCTGCCTCCTCGATAAGAGCATGTGATGAATGAATGAATGACCTGCACTTCAACTCTGACTGAGCAGTGGAGAAGTGACAATGGTATAATTTATTCTCTGATCTCCCGGGTTTTCTGAGGTTGACGGGAGGCATGTATTTTTAAGGAGGAGTAGCAGAGAAGGAGAGAGGAGAAAGAGAGATTAAAATCTAATCAAAATGAAGATATAGCATGGATGCATTTCAGCAACTTCATGTTGGAAGGTGCGAGGTGGGGGTGCTGAGGAGTAAGTATGATGTCGCAGCTCTTTCTTTCCGCACCGGACACCATGGACAGTGCTTTATCCAGAGTGTAAAGGGCCAGTGGGATGCCTGCAAGGACCTACCCATTCCCTACTTCCTGAGGCCTAAGAACATACCCGTTACCTAGGGTCCTGATGGGCTGACCGTTTCTAAAGTGGGCTGCTGTTGGGAGCCCCAAATTTAGACTTGCCACGTTAGAACCCAGTTTTAGGCCCCTTGGGTTTATTTGGGGGTCAGGAGGATCAATTACTGGGGATTTACTGTGGCAACCTGAGTAACTCAAACGCCTTTCTCCAAAGGAATCTAGGGTAAAACTAAGAAGGGTTAATGATGGACATCGTTAGGCCGAAAGTCTGTGCGGGCAGACACAGCCCTGCCACCGTCTGGCTCCTGGGGTGTCTTTTCTGAGAGGCTGCCTTTGCAGGCAGGGGTAATGCGGCTGCAACAAAGGCCCCTAGGCTTGGCTGACGAGGAGAATGATGATGCTTCTAGTGGGTCTGGGGAACGGGGAAGGCTATAAAGTCATCAGCAGACTGAGCCACTGGGTGTCCACATAAAAGTGAGGTCCCATAAACAGACATCTGTATTGTGACTGAAGGGCTAATAAAATTGCCTTAGAAGAGGGAGGTTTTCCACTGCGACCTATTCATAAGCAGGACCCTACTGGGAAGTGGTACCCGGGGAGAAGATCCCTGGAGGCCTGGCAAGTGTCAGAGCCGCCTCATTATGGGAGCTTGCCCGGCCAGACCTCAGCCTCTTCATCACCATCGTGGTGGGCAGCTCCAGCATCATTATCATCATCATCATCACCATCATCATGACAGACAGCCACCGATCACCTGGCAGGCTCTGGATGCTGGCCCCAGGGAGCAGCGGGTGCTGGGCACTGATACCTTGCAAGCTGGATGATCACTGGCTTCCATTGACCAGGAGCACCAGTAACGTGCTTAGGGATCCACCCCAGAGACCTGCTGGCAGCCTGGAGCTGGGGAGTTTCCTTCCCATTTCTCCAAACGACTGATTTGCAGTAAGTCCAATCCCTTTTCTAGTCCTCAGTTGCTCAATAGAAACTCAGGAAGAGTAATTCTTGCTCTTTGCTTGCCCAAGGGATGCTGGTAAGAGATTATAAAAGGAAGTAATCTAGAGTGAAGTAAGTCAGACAGAGAAGGACAAATATCATATGATATCACTTATGTGTGGAATCTTAAAAAAGGGTACAAATGAACTTATCTACAAAATAGATAAGAAACAAAACTTATGTAGAAAACAAACTTATGGTCACCAGGGGGTAAGGGAGGGAGATGAGGGATAAATTGGGAGACTGGGGTTGACATATACACACTACTATATATAGAATAGATAACTAATAAGGACCTACTGTACAGCACAGGGAACTCTACTCAATACTCCGTAATGGCCTATATGGGAAAAGAATCTAAGAAAAGAGTAGATATATGTGTACATATAACTGATTCATTTTGCTGTACACCTGAAACTAACACAACATTGTAAATCAACCATACTCCAATAAAAACTGTTTTTAAAAAAGGAAGTAATCTAGTAGAACTGAACTGAACTAGTAATCTAAACTCAGCTAATACACTGAACGAGGAGAAGCTAAATTAGTAGAACACAAGGGAGAAAGAATAATCACATGTTCCTTGAAAACTTCCTGGTAGCATTTAACATTGAGGGATTTTTTGGTGAACTGTATACTTTAGTTAAGCAGTATTCATGGAGGTGGAGCTGAATGACTTGTTTCTGGAAAGGGGAGAATATGCTTTACATAATAATATGTACATATGTTATGTAGAATGAAACTAATTCCATGCTCAGCTTGAAAGTGAATAACACACTTATAAAGCAGGGGATTTATGCATGAAGTTTTTGAACAGGAAGCCCTCTACAAGAGAGGTTGTCATTCCACAAATATATGAAAGGTCTACCATGTGCCAGGCACGGGGCTTTGGGCTAGAGACTCAGTGGTGAAAAAAGCCAAAAAAAAAAAAAAAGCCATAAGGAGCTGGATTTTTAGAGACTTCAGGGACTACCTTTTTCATGGTGAGAATAAGACTTTCTTGGTTTTTTTCTCTGTCTTTGACAGGTAGGAATGCAAATCCTACACTCCACCTGGCAGTGGGATTCTCAAGACGAAGGAGGAGAAGGCTCATTTCTGTTTCCATCTGTTAGACATCTTGAGATAAATTAAGCACCTATTTTGTGCTCACCATGCAAACTGATGTTCTCCTATGGGAGATGCTGTTCAGAGGTTTTCCATCCTTGCTGAGCAAGGACTCACTGGGCTTCATTGCCGGTCTGATCCAACAGGTGCCGACTGGAGAGAGGCACCCTGTGGCGGGCAGGCCAGAAGGCCTGGGCAGTCAGGCTGCCACTCAAAGGCCCTGAAAGTGTTAACCTCCAGCAGTTATAGGTGCCTCGTTTATACCCATTTTAAATCTGTTTATTGTGACTGGCCCCACCCAATCTGCTGGTGCTGTAAAGCTCTAATGGTCCCTAATAAAGGTGGAAGGCACACAGTTCCTGAAATGGGGAAGAAGTGAGGGAATGAGGGAGACCAGGAGGGAGAGAGACGGATGATGAGTTTAACAATAAAGTATCACAATGGCAAAGCTCCCTCTGCTACTTCAAACAGCAGAGCCCTGGGCCCCAGTGTCCAAATAATAACCTGTCAGAGCTGAAAGGCCAGAGCTGAAAGGTCTCATTTGCCAGACTCCCGGAGAAATTAAGTGATTTGCCCAAGGTCACCCCTGCTCCTCAGTGCCTCAGGGCTCCTGGATCTGAGTCTGGGGCCCTCAGCCCAGCTGCCTCATCGCTTTTACTTCAGCAGGGGACCATCAGGACTGTCGCCAACCCCTTGAGACTCTAGCCTTCTCCCATCTAGCCTATGATGTCCAGCCCTGATTGTATATCCACATCTCTTAGGGAGTTTGTTGAAACTTCCCATGCCTGACCCCTTGTTCCAAATTCTGATTCTAAAAGGTGTGGATGGGGGAGACATGGGTACTTTTAATAAGCTCCCCAGATGCCTTACATGTGGCCTGGGAAGGAGATCTGAGAACCACAGATCTTGTCAATACTTGGGTTTCACTGTTCCTGATGTCTCAGATGAAAAGCAGGGTTCATAAAAAGGGAAACTCTTCCAGGGTGAAACTGCAAACCACAGCCTTGTCAAGAACCCAGGGAGAACCAAAGCTCTTCCTCTCTCTTGACGCCCTGAGGGTTCCTGAGTCAACCTAATAACCCCTCTGGGTCAGGCACTGTGCGGGGGCACTGGGTGCATTTTATCACCTTTAAGCCCCTCAGTAGTCTGAAGGAGATAGGCATTACGATCCCTATTTTATGGATGAAGAAACTGAGGCTCAAAGAGGCTAAGTAACTTGTTTGAGGCCACACTGCCAGACAGGGACAGAACCACAATTCAAGCCCAAGCCTGTTTGGGGTGCTACACCTTGCTACCCAGACACACCCATCTGAGTGTGGTCCTGGCAATGCACTGTCTGTGACCAGCTTGCCTTGGGGATGCGGATTTCCCTTGGGAAAGTCATTAAATGCTAAAGATCATCTGCATGCATGGTGTGTCTCCAACTTGGGAGGGACATGCAGTGTACACGTCCTGAGAAATTTCTTGACGTCCTGAGAGCACTAGAGAGACTGAGCCTTGCTGGTCAGCTCCTCCGTGGCTGAACTCACACAGGGGTGCTTTGGACGGGGCTGCTGAAGCCAGAACAGAGGGTGCTGGGGAGGTATCTTAAGCAGATGCCTGCTCTCAGGTAGAGGAACGTCGCTTCCAGAAAATCAGCCCTCAGGAGCATCTGAGGTTTCCTGCGTTCACTGCAGGAATCGTGTCTACCCCACCCCTTCTTACTGCTCTTTTGCGTGAAGTTTGGGGGAGCTTCCTTCCTAAGAACAAAGGTCATGAAGCTTCTCAGATTTGGCCTCCAGCAGGAAAGTACCACACCCTGTCTAAGTGGCAGGTTCCCAGGGCTAATTACCAACGAGCAGGGGTACTCACACCTCCTTTCATTAAAGGAGAGAAATGCCTTATTAGGTACAGGAAATTCAGGGTCATCTTACGTACCTGACCTTGCTACATGGTCATGACCTGCCATCCCCTCCACCATCCACGGTCCCTCCCAGCTTTCTCTCACTGTTTAGTGTCTTTGCACTGAAAGCCTGTGGCACTGGATATGGCACTTGCAAATGCCTTATGGATGTCACAGAGCAGTCCTTCCTGGAAGCATGAGAGCCTGCTTGAGACTCAATTACTACAAGAAGCCAGCCTGAGTCTACTGCAACCATCAAGATGAGTATCTAGTAGAACTACTCAAATCATCTCAAAATTGAGGTTGAAATAAACCTATAAGAGGAACAGAGGTAAAGAGGAAAAAGAAACCCAAACCACTAGGCTCCGCAAGTTATGGTAATAGGTACCATTTATGAGAGCCTGCTACATCTGGGGTGCTTTGCATATGTTATCTCATTTAATCCTTCCCACATCTGCATGAGCGGGTGTCTCCATTTTATGCACTGAGAAACTGAGGCCCAGAGTTCAGAGTCACACAGCTGATCAGTGGCCAAGTTGAGGTTGGGATTCAGGTCGACCTCCATACCCATGACTTTGTTGCTACGCCCACTTGGATTTATAACAGCATTTCCCCAGAGTATCTTTAGCATATATTCAATGTCGGTACTGTTGACGGTCAGGCATCTATGGTACAGCCCGGGCACTGGGATTTTTGGAAGTCCCCCAGTTGATTCTAAGAGGTGGCGAGATTTAGGAACCGTTGTCCTAGAGCACGGGTCAGCAAACTGTGGTCTGCAGGCCAAGCAGCCTGTTTTCGTATGACCCACGAGCTCAGAATGGTTTTCACATTTTTAAATAGTTTTTAAAAATAAAAAAAGAATATTTTGTGATATGCGAAAATCGTAGGAAATTCAAATTTCAATCCCCATCAGTGAAGTTTACTAGAAGACAGCCATGGCCATTCTTTCACATATGGTCCATGGCTGCTTTTGTTCTCCAAAGGCAGAGCTGAGCAGCTGTGACTGAGACAGTATGGCCTGAAAAGCCTAAAATAGTCACTATCTAGCTCGTTACAGAAAGTTTGCCATTCCCTATACTAGAGTTCTTATGCACAGCTAGGATGATAAACAGGATTGAATGTATTTGACTTTATTTTGGGGCTATGTTTCATATATATATATGTTTCATATATATTTACTTTTATACGTTTCATATATATATATTTTTTCCCCTCTCCCCGTTTGTGTTCGATCTTGTGGCTTCCCGGCCAGCAGTTAGCGTCATAGACCCTTGCATAGCTCTCTGCCTCTCTCTCTCTGCACCTTTGGTGCTTAATTCTCTCCCAGTTCTTGTCAGTTTCCATCAAACCTTCAACAAACAGACTCCAAGGACACTTCTCCCATAACTTGCGGGCTGGGGCAACGTGCTTGCAGACAGCTTCCTTCCTCCTTAGATCGGACAGGAGGCATCAAGGAGTCCTTGAATTCTCTAAGGGTCCTTCAGGGGGATTAGGCACGCAGGTAGGGCTGCCTTCAGTGATAGAACTCCGGTATCTCCTTGGCCCCTTTGTGAGGAGGCTGGAGTCCCCCCAGCCAGGGCAGCCGGCTTTCTTTGTATGCAGACCAGGGTTGGTCTGCTCTCAGGGGGAGGTTGCCAGCAGAATGCTCTGAAGGCTGGGCCTCTTAAGCTCATTAATATCCTGATTGTCTTCCCCAATCTAGTGGCAGCCGATGGGGTGGTACCCGCGAGATAAAATGACCTTCGAATTCAACAGATAAAATGGCAGTCAGATAAAGTCCCTACAAGGAGAACATTGGAGCCGTGGTCACCGTGGAACTCCAAATCAGTATAAAATGTGTTTTCTAGAACAGCAGATGACTCAAGGCAGGATCTGTTTCTCTTCTGAACTCAAAGAACCTGCTACTTAGGGACAATGGGGCTTATTTACTGTGGGGATCTTTGCTGCGGAGATGAATATTTTTACGACTGCCCTCATAAACCCCCTGCACTCGTCTGCTGCCCAGGGAGTGGGCGGGGCTCCAGAGGTGAGCTGAGGTGCCTGCACTGTCTCAGAAGCCCCATTAAGTTGTTAAGGCATTTAGTGCCCCAGACAGTGCCGACTGCAAGGGCAGTTCAAATCCCCACCCAGATGGGGATGGGGTTGTGAAAGAGGGGGCTTTGATTTCTGCCCTGGGCACGGCACAGAATCCACCTTGGTCAGGGGCAACAGCTGGTGGCGGGGGGAGGCTGAGAGGGAGGCAGAAGCAGCAAACTAGCCAGACTGGGAGACCCCACCCTTAACCCACCACGCAAAGCCCCTTTGTCATTCAGAGGGGAACAGTAAGAATATAGGAGAAGAAGGAACAGTGGGAGGAGTGTGTGTGTGTGTGTGTGTGTGTGTGTGTGTGTGTGTGTGTGTTGATTTCCATGCCTGAAAGTCCTTAGGATCTGCGTAAAGCAAAGTGATAGTCAGTGTGTAACAGCTCAAAACCTGTCTCTGCCACTTACAAACTATATGAACTTGGGCAAATTACTGACTTACGAAATATCTCACCTTCCTTGATTGTAAAATAAGGGTAAGGTTATGGATGGTGTCTACCCTACAAAGCTGTGAGGATTAAATAAGATGATGCATGTACTCAGCCCAGGGCCTGGTACCCAGGAAGCGCTCGATCAGCACTAGGTGTTCTGATTATTCAAATTTCCTCACGACCCCACCACTGGGCACTTTTGAGATTTCCTTGGATTCCGCAGATTTCAGTGTCAGGAAAAACCACAGCGACCACATGATATCCTGGTCCAGAGTCTGGTTTGTCTAAGACCCAGGGTTAGATTTCTGCAGGCAAGTTAGGAGGAGGTGTAAGAGGGGTTCGGGGGGAGGCAGGAGGCTGGATTCTCAGGTCCTCAAGCTCTGATCTGACCATGGGGGCAATCACAGCCCCTGGGCTTGGAGAGGGAGGAGTAGAATTTGACGGGAGTGAGGCGTAAGCAGCCACAGAAATAAACGTCTCCTCTTCTTGGGTAAAGAGGCTGTGTGGCTCAGGACATCCAAAGGTTATCCTGGTAGGGCTTGTTCTCGCCTCT
This sequence comes from Balaenoptera physalus, assembly GCF_965194825.1. Lineage (NCBI taxonomy): Eukaryota > Metazoa > Chordata > Mammalia > Artiodactyla > Balaenopteridae > Balaenoptera > Balaenoptera physalus. The sequence goes on from NC_138901.1 coordinate 43,416,413, forward strand.
GGGCCTCACTTTCTCACTAGGAGAATGAGCCTCTATCTCCTTCTCGAAAGATGATACAAGAGGGAGGACATTAGGTGTCGGGTGAATGAAGGCTGATGAAGACCTCTGCCCCTTCCTTGCTGTCGCAAGGCGGCCAGGTGAGTTTGCTGGAGGCGACCAGGCGAGTTTGCCAGACTGGAGCAAAGGGGACAGTACGCAAGGCCACCGCAGATCGTGCAGCGGATCCCAGGGCTTGGGCCAAGGCTAGCCCAACTTCCAACCCATGCCAACTTCCTCCTCCTCGGGCTGATCAATACAGATACCAGTCTCCAACCAGTCTGCTTCCTGGCCACAGCCCTGCTCTCTGACCTTTGGGGGGCCTTTCTCTTGATTCCGCTCCAGAAGGGAGGTCGGGGCCATCACTCCGGGCCTGCTCAAAGGCCTCAGAATGGGCTGTCACAGGGCCTATAACCAGGGACAGCTCCTGCTGGCGAGAGCTGGGATGGGGGGGGTGCAGATAAAGGCCTTCCCGGCTGAAGATAAATGGCTGCCCGCAGCCTGCTACAGTAACTCCAGGCCCCCAAGAAGAGCAAACAAAGGGTGCCCCTGTGACACTCACTGGAAAGATGAAGCCCCATCAGAGGCAGCCAGGCTGGTTCAAAGCCCCAACTTAATTGTCAATTAAGCATGCATGAGGAAGACAAAGCCATGACAACCCTGGGCTGCATGCTGGCGTGTGATTGTAAAGTCGGGAGGGGCAACGCTGAAAACAGCTGATTCTGCTGACAGTGTGTTTGTAGGGCACCTTGTAACCAATCAGCCTCTGCTGACAGAGGCAAAGGGCTCCTCCTGCCACTCCTATTGTGCTGGACATTCCAGGACCAGGGTCACACTGTGGTCACCGTGGGCAAGTGGGCCACAGCACCGTAAGCGTGGCTGGGAGGGAAGGGGCTCAGGTACAGAAGGGATGCTCTCCTCTCCAGGAAGAGGGGTCAAGGGAAAGATTTGTCTCAAAGGTGCCTCCTGTCCTCCTGGCTCAGAGACTGGTGTTTGGAGGGGAAAGTGGGGAGGGGGTGGGGACCTCATCTCCCCAGCTCAGCCTTAGAGGTTGCTAGTGCTGACTCCGGCTGTTGGCTTCTCCTCGGCCACCACAGAGCTCTTTTCTGCAGCCAGGTAGGTTTGCAGCCTTAGAGGTTGCTAGTGCTGACTCCGGCTGTTGGCTTCTCCTCGGCCACCACAGAGCTCTTTTCTGCAGCCAGGTAGGTTTGGGGCTTGGTTAGAGACCATACCTTGGTTGTAGAGACCGTGATAGGAAATATATCGTGAGAAGTTCAGATCAAACCTTCCCTGAGCGCTGGGCTTCAGCCTGCCGTCTGGCTGGCCCTGGGCGCACTCCCTAGGAGCCTGTCACAGCCCATGCGCTGCCTCCAGCAGCAGCCTGCGAGGGGGGCAGGGCTTGATCCCAGCATTTGCACCCCAGCCCCAGAACACACCTCACTGCCTCTTAGGAACAACGCCCGTGTATGAAATTGAAAAGGAAATAGATTTCTGCTGCCCTTCACTCTTCCCACTGCCGCTTGTTTAGCCTTCTGTGATAATAATAATGATAATAGTAGTTATGGTTTATTGGGAAAGATGGTGTTTACACACTCTCTCGTTTAATTCTCACATGGCCCCTATGAGGTGGGTACTATATCTCCATTTTACAGACAGGAAACTCAGACTCAGAGAAGTTATGTGAACTGGCCACGCTGCAGTTATGGGAATTAGAACCAGGTTAGAACCAGGATTCAAAACTAAGTCCAGAGAATCAGTCCTGGACTATTTTGATGAACCCAGAATGGAAATTAACGGAGAGAGGAAGGTAGCCACTGAAAATACACAGTGGCCCATAATTATTGCTCCATAAATAGCTAGAAAGACGCACAAACCCCCCAAAGATAACCTTGATCCCCAGCCAGTTCTAGGCACTCTACGCCAGCAGGAGGTCTTCCCAACAAGACCATAAGCCCCCAGGGGCAGGGACGCGTGCGTGTCTTACTCATCACTGACGTGGTGCCCGGACTCAGCGCGTGTCTGTGCTGCGGGAAAGTACAGGGTGGGAATCGGCAGGCCTGGGTTCTAGCCCTTGTTTGGCTACCGTCGCCCTGTGGAACTCTGCAAAGTCACTACCTCTTTCTGGGCCTCAGTTTCCTTCTTCCAAGTTTCTCCCGGTTCTAATATTCACTGATTTTTAAAAAGGTTGTGACTTCCGGGGACCCTAGAGAATCCACTTCCAGTGGGATACGCCTCCTCAGACGGCTCGGTGGTGTCTCAGGGCCGTGTTTCCCACCCGACCCCTGCCCTGTCCCTAGTACCTGCTCCAGCCCCTCCAGCCCCGCCTCTCTGGGTCTCCTGTCACCATACAGAATGCCTAAGCCAACAACTGCCTGGTGACCTCACCACAACCCCAGCTTGTCAGAAAGCTGCCGGGCCTTTGTTTGGCTTGCAGGCTCCCTGACTTTGGTGTGGAGATCACAGGTCCCAGCACAATAGCCATTGTCTTCTCAGTAACGCCCCTAACCCCAGCCACGCCCCCCGGAGCTCCCCGCTCCAGCTCCAAGGATTACTACTGCACAGGGGTACATTACTTTGCCATCAGGCCAGTGTTCATCTGGAGGCTTCTCTGCCTCTCAAGAGTAACCCCAACTTTCTTCCCGTGTGGCCGAGCCCTCCCCTTCTGTGGCAGCGGGACCCAGAAAAGCTCCCCTCCCTGGCCCCCCAGGCTTCACGCTGGACAGTAGCAGGCTCCCAGAGACACTTGAAGAGGTCATGCTGGGGGGATGGGGTGCAGTGTGGAACAGATGCTTGGAGACGGCCCAGCTGCTGGCTCTGAGCCTGTGCCCCCAGCACTTAGGTCAGCGCCCAGGTCTCAGGCCTCTCCCATCAGAAGGGCAACCAGCAGGCGAGGGGACGAGCAGTTTCAGAACTGTCCCCCGAGTTAGAAATGGTGCTCGGCTCTCCTTCTGCAAACCCTTCCCCGGAGCAGGCAGCAGACTGTGCTGCAGTCTGTCTACACAGGCACCAAACCGACCTCAGTAAACACATCCACTCCGGGAAGCCGCTTTCCTGGGAGCACGAAGCCCCAGGGGAAGATGTACTCATCCCATCCCCAGCCTATGCCCGACACAGCCCTCAGCCTATGCCGGTGCTTTCCCACCAGGAAGGTGTAGGCTTCCATCCTGCCAAGCCCACCGCCCAGAACAGAGGCACCTAATCCCAGCCGGGGCCTGGCACACGGCAGCACACATACGTACTCAACCAATTTTGGCCAACTCATCACCGCCAAGATTTCAAGTGACCCGCCCTGCCCTAACTCTGGCGGAGCACAGACGCCAACAAGCAGAGTGGCCCTTCCCCAGAGGGCCCTGGGCTCCTCCCGCGGCAGCTGGACAGAGCCCTGGGGATGCACCTGGATGGGGTGGAGGAGGCAAGCCCTCTGCCTGCGGCGTGGACCGGGCACACCCGCGAGGCAGCCTGCTCCGTCTCATCCGGTGGTGGCCCTGACCCGCTGAGTCAGCAGCCGCAAGGGCAGAAGAGAGGAGCCTGGAGAAGAACGAGGCGGGCGGAGGGCTCCCTGGAGGCCGAGCAAGGAGTCAGAGCAAAGCCAACTAGAGCCACACGCTCTTCTCACGAGAATATTCCAGCAGCAGGAGGAGGCCAGCCCTAGGACCATCCAAAAGCACTGCCTCCTCTGAGATACCCTGAGCACCGTGGGGAGAAGCCGGAGGGTCGGGTCGCCCAGGCAGTGGGGCCCGGCTTACCTGGCAGCTTGTTGGGAGGGGAGGTGCTGGGCTGGTGCGGGGGGGAGCCGTGGGAGAGCAGCGGGTTCAGGCCGTGCGTCTGGCTGGAGCTGTAGGCGTCCATGGCCAGCTTCTGCCGGAATGCCTCCTCCTTCCTGCGGTTCGCGAACCAGTTGTAGACGCGGACCTCAGTGACCAGGTTGGAGCCCAGGCCGTGGGCCTTGGAGGGGGAGACACCTCGCTGCAAACATTCTGCCCTGAGAACAGGAGGGAGGGGAGGTGGTGAGCAAGGGCGGCCTGGGGCCGGCCCACCGGCCTTTGGCCCCAGACGCACAATCACGGGGGGCCTTGGCAAGGAGGGCGAAGAGGCCACGGATAGAGTGGGGGAAAGCCTGTCCTGAGAAAAGGCCAGCCCATGTAGTTATCTGATGAGACGGCGGGAGTGGGGCGGAACACAGGTCTGGAGCAGGCTCTCTGCCCCGGGAGTCAGGGGCGCAGCCTCTGGTGTGGCTCCTGAAAAAGAGAGGAAGCCGAGGGGCAGGCAGCTCAGGGAGAAGGTCCAGGTGGGCCTCCTGACTCCTCCTGATGTGGTTATTCTTCCCACCCTACAAAAGGCAAGCTCCCGGCTCTGTCTAAGCCCTTCCAAAGCACCCTGAAACGACTTCTGGTCTTCTGGGGTTTGGACATCCCACCCAGGTACCAGGGAAGCGAGATTCCTTATTCACACAGCAGAACCCCCTCCAAGGGGCAGGCAGGGTGAGGTATAAACGACGACACACAAAAGACGGCTGGTCTCTAGTTTTATCACTGCTGATGAAACCCCAGTGCCAGGCGTGAGAGAGATTCTTAGACACCAGTGGATACTGGGGGGTGCTTCTCATCAGCAGGGGGCCAGAGCACAGCGGAGGACGCTGTGACATGTACGGGCGGATCGTTTCGCCTCCCCACTCCCCAGCCTGACCTCCCTGGCTGTATCCTCCCACTGCCAGAGCCAGTCCAGCCCAGAGAGAGGTCTTAACCAGAGCAAAGAGCAGATTTTTTAAAAAGTCAAGGTTGGAGTCAGGGCGGATGGGGCAGGAATGAAGCAAAAAGATATCCTGAGGATTTCTAATAGTTTTCTTTAAAATTCCATGTTGTTAAGAACAAATGAACTCTACAAAAAGAACTCTAATCAGTGTGGGCAGAGTGGAGGGAAGATCTGAGTAATTCTTGCTCTCCTGCTAAGTTTCCTTTGAACCAATGTGTGTACAACATTTGGTCGAGGCCAAAGCCAGTCTGTGGTTAAGGGATAGCTTTTCCCTGGTCGGTAAGGGAGGTCAAACACATGATTCTCCCTTCATTGGCATCATATTTTAGACCAGCATTCTCCAGCATTCTCTGGGATAATAGTTCATAGGGGTATACCACAGAGAGACCTCCCATGGTTAACAACCAATTCAGCAAAGTGAAGAGGGCTTCTTGACTGCAGGACTTCTCAGAGCCTTTAAAATATTAATGTATGCTGTGACTCCCTAAGAGGAAGTATGCAGAATGATGCTTCTCAAACTGATTTATTAATGGCTTGAAATGAGGGTTCTGTGGAACACACTTTGGGAAACCCTGATTTGGCCACTTATCTGGATAACTAATGTCTCAATATTCCAGGACTGAGGGGATGGAGGCTCGGGTCCATGTGCTTGCCTGCCTGCTTGGGTGAGCTTCTGGTGGTGTTACCTGTTGCACTCCTCCACTAAGGCCTCCCTCTCTTCCTTGCTGGGGTTCTTTTGCCGGTCGTAGGCCTGGTACAAGATTTGCTGGGACGCGGGCCCCCATTTGAACCGGTTGCGACGCATCTTCTTGTTGGTGGGCTCAGAGCAGGCATCATCGGACTGCCCAGGCCCCTGGCTCTGTTGACTGAACTCTGGAAAGAGAAACAGCAGCTGATCCTGACTGCTTTTGTCTGTCAAATTTCCAGAACTCTGGACTGTCTGGTTGAATTCTGAAAAGAGAAAGGAGTAGATTTGATAGGGTCTGTAGCCTTCACTCAGCAGACACACAGACAGATAGACCAATGGAAAAAAAACACCTTTATTCCTCTCCCCTGAGCTTTGGGATCTGCTGTTACTGCGGATGGGGGTGCAGGGGGTAGGCTCAGCTCAGTCCCCTCACTGCCCACTTCTGTTGGCTCCACCAAAGCCACCCCTTTCCTTTCTTTGGAGGAGCTCAAACGTGGCCGACCATTGTTTGCAGGACAATTTATTATTATTATTATTTCATTGGCTCACTGGTTCTCAGACATGAAGCAACACTCTGAATCCTGAACTCTTGTGTTTTGATGTCAAGGAGATGAACTCCATCAAGTCTCAGGTCTAGGGGAAAAAATGCTCAAAAGTACAATTTGCACTTAGACAAAGTGTTCAGAGGCTGAAAATAGCTCCCCCCACCGCTCTCCTCATAATTCCTAGGGATCAACATTATAGTGTCTCTTTGAAAAACCCCAAACCCCAAATCTTTTGACTACTGCTTTGAAATAAATATAACTGGACCTTTGTATTGGAAAGAGAAGAAGCTCTTTAGAGCTCAGATCATTTCCGAGGCAATGGTGTGTGTGTGTGTGTGTGTGTGTGTGTGTGTCCAGGGGTCCATTTAGGAGGGAAACAGCCCAAGAGGGAAGGGTCTTACAGACCTGCCCTCACATTTGAAAGATGGGAAATGCAGGAGGTAGCAAACACAGGACCTTCCTGGGAATGGCATTTAATGAGTTGGAGAAAGGTAAATATAGATGGCATGATGCCCCTTGTCAGTCCAATTCCCAGGACCCAGGCACACTGTGACCCTCAGTATATTTTGGTTGAATGAATGAATGAAAGACGGCAGTTCGCCTGACGGTGATTCCCTAGCCTTTGTGGCTGCAATGAGATTTGATATCTGCTCATGGAAGAGGCAGCCTCGTTGTCCTCCTCCTCACACGTGCGTGAAAAAGGGTTCATCCGGGTGATTAATTCCATTTTACAGATGAACAAGCATAGAGGCCAAGGACCCTGCTGAACAAGGACGCGTAACGGATTCACCTCCTAACTCCTGGTCCCTGGGTTCTGGACCTTGATGTTTTTCTTCCTTGGTTCCTGGAGTCATCCCCACAGGTCTCAGAAAATCCTCAAGGTCCAAAGTCAGCCCACTACTTAGTGCTTGAATCCCGTCCACAACACCCTACCACGTGGCCTTCCAGCCCATCCACCTCCAGCAATGGGGAACTTACTACCATCTAAGGATCCATTTCCATTTTGGTCCATCACAAGGAGCCGTGCGCCCCTAACAAGCCTGTATTCCAGATGCAGGTGGTGTTGGCCTTTGTTTAACCAGTTGCTGATTGGCCAGGTTAACGAGCTGTCTCCCAGGTAGATGGACTGAACGTGTCACTGGGGCCTTTGATTTGGGCCCCACCCACTTTGGATGATTCTCAGGCCACTTAGGGCTCTGTTTTCACTGGTTCCCAACAATTCCTTTAGATACCTGAGAATGTCTCTGCCAAATTTACTGGCAGGAAGTCACTGACTCAATGAAATAATGTAGGGCCCCAACCAAGTTCCTTAATTCCTGGTCCCTCAGCTTCCCCGCCTGTGGAATGGGACTGGGTGAAGACCTACGGGCACTAAATGGTCTTTTAGAACATCTGCCCCTAGTCAGGATAACGGTGATGATAATGATGGTCACCCAGGTTCCTACGGAAGTTATACTTTTCAAAGTGCTTTTACACTTCCTATATTATTTGGTCTTCATAGCAGCCATCTGAGTACAGTGACTTTGGGGAGGATCACAGTGGGAGAAGGGAGTCCCCTGCTCAGTGGGTGTCTGTCTCAGTGACTCCTCTCCTCCCTGTGGCCCTGTGGAGTTACCATGAATAATAGCCAAAGCCAGTAGGGATGATTCCAAGGACCCAGGATCAGTATGAGGTTCCGCATCTGATGTGAACAGATGTCATCACAGGGAACATTTATTGAACCATTTCTACAGTGAGGTATTATACAGAATCCTCCAAATGTATCCCTTCATCTAATTCTCACACCTCTCTGTGCAAGAAGTATTGTTATCTCCATTTTACAGATGAAGAGATTAAGGTTCAGACCAGTTCAAGTTGCATGGGCTTGGGGCGGGAGCCAGGACGTGAACCCAACCTGTAGATGCTAAACTCATAACCATTGCATCACCTCTCGCTTGAAACAAAACCCAAACAACACATCCACAAAACCTTCCAATTGCCCTTGGGTAGAGGTAACTGAACTGACTCCTGAAGTTCTGCCTGTGGTGGGTGCAAGACACGCCCGCAGTTGCCCACACTATGGGGGCTGCCTCTGGCTGTTGGCTGCCCGTTTTGAAGAACTAGACTCCCCCATGTCCTCCATCCACCACCAACTCTCCCCCACTTCCTTCCAGATTAATTGGGGGAGGGGCACAGAAAATGTTCATTGCCCATAAAAATGAACTTGGAGAAGTTGGCTTCGGCAACCTCTTTACAGGCTCAGGAGCCAGCCTGGACAAGGAGATTCTATCTGCACAGATGGGTTCATGAATATTACCATTTATTATTTTTAGTTTCTCAAGAAAATTTATCATGTGTCATCTTTTTTTATCTTCCCCACTCTCTCTTACCACTTGCCACGTTCACTTGTGTCCCTCTTTTATTCATCTCACTTCCTATATTTTATCCCATGCGTGCATGTCTTATAGTCATCCTTTAAGAATTGGTTGAAATGTCGCCTCCTCTAGGAAGCCCTCCGTGATGTCTCTAGGCAATTTAGCAATTCCTCTGCTGCCCCTTGTGTATACTTTTATAACAACTCTTAGGAAGCAGCTGTCATTATTTTTTCAAACATCTCCTCTCCCTCATTAGGTTGTAAATCCCTGGAGAAAAGGACCTGTGTATCTCACAGCCCAGCAAGTGCTTGGCACCTCATAGGTGCTCATACAATATTTACAGAATGAAGGGATGCTTTGTAAGCTTTATGCCTCATGGGACTTTAAAACAATAATAATAATTTTAAAATCCTTTGCAGAGACTGTCATACATTTTTGCAAAATGTCATTCTCAAGCATCTTGAGAAACTTTTGGGGACTTTTGTCTTTTTAGAAGCTTCCGGCTGTCCTCCTTCTCCTTTCTGAGGGAAATCCCATGGCACACAGAGAGGTAGCTCAAACTGGAGATGCTGCCTGAGGCTTGTATTGGAATGAGGGCGTGTCCCAAGGGTTCTCTGGCCTTTGGAGACTGTGGCTCCTGAAAAATTTTCTTGGGCTTTCCAGGAATTACAGGGAGTTGCTTCATGTCAGACACACAAATTCTTAAAGACCTAGGCACCATGGATGGTGGATCATCCCAGAGTTTAAAAGGGGCCTCTTCCCCTCAGTAGCAAAGAGCTCTCACTTTGCTTCTTCTAACCTACCCATCTAATGCTTCCAACAAAAGAGCGAACCACCACAATATGAGATGAACCCTTAAACCCTTTCCCTCCACCTTGAAGTCCTTTCCAGCCCACAGACATTGAGACAATAAATACTGAAACAATCACTTCAGGTCAGTGTGTGACAGAAAACAAGAGTGATTTTAAAAAGTAGTCCTCCAGTGAGAGGGGAAAAACCCTGCCCAGAAAGTGGTAGAAACTCATATCTTGACAGAGAAGCCCACGGCCCAGAGGATAGTGTGTGGGAGGAGTGAAAGCTCATATAAATTTTTCCTAGAAAAAGGGCTGGATCGAAATAATCAAAGTGTAATGTAAAAGTATACCTTCCTAAAGTAAAAACAGTAGGTCACTGATACTCTTATCATTGAAAGGCAGTTCAAACTTCCCTAGACTTCAAAACAAAAATCTTTGTGTTATTGGGTAGAAGAAATGTTGGGACAAAAAGGAAATTTGGGAATGACAATGGGAATGACAAGAATTCATGGGTCAGAGTTGCAAATGCAGACACTTTTAGTGTGTCCTGCTTTAGCTAGAAGCAGCTTCTTCCTCCGATAGGCTCACTGGCTGGGGTGGTCTCAAAACTCTACCGATTCTGGTAAATGTGAGCAAGCATCTTAAGTTGCTTCAGAACTCAGTTGCAGCCCCCTACCCAACCCTCCCAAATAACAGGATCAGGTTCTGAATACATCTATATATATACAAATGCCTTCTATTTTTTATACTCTTTTCAGAGAAGAGGAAAATAATGATAATGGTGATCAATATTATTGATTGCTACTAAATGTCTTCCTTGGAAACTGATCCATGGTCATGTATCAAGGGGAGATGCTTGGCTTACTTTGGGGACGATACTCCACTGTTACCCACTTGGTTTCAAAGAGAAAGATGTTGGAAGCAGGGACCAAAATATTCAAGGTGCACTGCACACACTGAAGGGCTTGTCAAAGCAACTGGCTGGGTACTAGGGGATCGTGGGAGAAGAAAATGATGTAAGTCAACCCATTGTGCAGCAGCTCTGAAGGCCAGGTCCACATGCCAGCTTCCTTATATTTGCCAAGTGCTACGCAGACCTTGTTGATGAAGAGGAAACTGAGGCATTCCACAGGGGTCAGAGTTAGGGCAAAGGTCACTCCTGGTTGAGGCAGAGGCAGGATGAAAGCACTTACGTCGGAGGATCTCCCGTTGCTTTCGGACGTACCAGGTGTACAGGGCGGCGCGCTTCTGGGTCTTCATAGGGGTGCCCTTGTTGAGATGCTGGGAGAGGTGTGACTGGTTCAGGCCGGTGACGTCGACCACCTCCCTCTGGGGGATGTTGTGTTGCTGCATGTAGCCCTTGATCATTTTGGCAGCCCTCCAAGGGTCCTCGCTAGACAGATAAGCAGAGGGTTAGGACGCTGGTAGAAGAGGTCGGGGAGAAAGACCCTCTTTCTAGAGGTTTTACCTAAACTCTGTGTAAAACTCTGACCTTCCCCTGTTTCTCCTCCTGTCCAGGTTACATCCTGGGGAGAGGCCAACATAGAACCTAAACAAAAGAGGAGATGAAAGCTCCTATATAGTGTACTCCATCCCTTTCATCCGAGATTAGGAGGGCAAAGAGGAAGATGATTTCCCTGCTTCAGGAATGGGAAAGCACCCCAGCACTCTCTCTTGGGAAGCAGAAAGAGAAGTTCCTGCTTTATTTTGCTTTCCTTCACTTTCCTGGAATGTGAGAGACTTAAACAACGGCAAGAGGCCCACTGGACAGTGGAGGTGCCATTAGCTTGGGGCTGGGCTGGCTGATCCGACAGTGACAGAGGGCAGAATCTCTAAATTCACCTGGACTGCTCCCCCATTATTTTCCTTCAGAATGGGTGTCTCCGTTTCTTGTCTTATAAAACAGGAGTAAAACTTTTGTGTCCACCTCCTGAGAAGCAAGGAGGACTTCTTAGCCAAATGTTAAACAGTTTTCAGAGTTTCAGAAAAGTTTTAAGAAATGATGTTCCTTCCTGGGGCTGAAGAATCGCTGCACTGAGTTGAGGCTAGTAAAGTTAAAAAAAAAAAAAAAAAAAAATCTTCACAGCCCCGCCTCTCAAATAAGACCAAACGGAGGGAGAATAATTTCAATTTCTGAATAAGATATGAATGATTCCAAATGCGATGTTTTCTTGTATTCTTACATTTCTCCTCTGACAGGGTAAGAGTGTCTGGAAGTTAATCTTTCTCATACATTTTAAGCTTGGGATAAGGACTTACATTTCTCATAAACACAGGTAATGCAAAAAACTTCTTTAGAACACTGTATTAGTGCCTTTGAATTTATTCCAAATGTTTTCAACTTTGCCAATATCTTTTCTTGCTTACTGAATAGGTGACTTAAAAGTGAGAGATATAATTGAAAGCAGAAATTAAGAAAACAGTGCACAGTATAGAACAAAAATATTCAAGAAGCAATACATCCACATATACTATTTGTTTAATGCAGCTACATATTTAACTTAAAAAAAAAAACAGCATCCCTTTACTGTATGTTGATGTATATAATAGCCTGACAGAACATGAAAAAAAGTGAAGGGAAAAATTAGTTTCAGAGGTAATAAAAAACAATGCTGAAAAGCAACATTTACAGTGTTGCAAATGAAATAACCGATTTATTTCTAAATGGTATTTATAATATGTCAACTAAAGTTATGTTTGTGTAATTAATTTTTAAAAATCTAGTAATTAAACTGAGATTTTTGTAAGCATTTGAAAGATTGTGATCATTTTAGCAAGTCTTTAATATTAAATTTATGAAAACACAGGCTTTGACAGACATGTTTTGAGAAATGCAAACAAGATTTATTACATATAGCTTAATATATTTCTCAAATATTTATAAAGGTACTTCCATGTAATACAACATAATGAAGTAACAACAGGAACAAAAAATGAGGAACTGCGTCCCGGTTTCAAGCATGGAGAATTCACCTTGAGTAAGAGGAAAGTAATGTAACATTTTGCACATACCCGTGTAAACATCAGAGCTCATTTAAAATCTTATTTCTGGTGAATATTTCCACAGATATTTTTAGGGTAGAAAAACACCTTCAAAGGATACCAACAATAGCTTCGAAAGTTAGAAAAAGTATTTGGATTTTAAAAGTTAATGCTGCTTCAACAGATTCTTTGACTTTTTTGGTTTTGTTTAATATGTTTTTACTTGTATTTATTTCGTGTGTCTAAGAAACCTAACTGAAATAGTGTAATGTTCTAAGAGCGAATGATTCCGTTAAGAGTGAATTAGCTTAACAATTGGGAAGGTTAAAAAAAACCAAACAAACCAGTAAAACCTTATAAACGATAGCAAATCTTTCAGCCCGCATTGAAGGACCAGAGTTGGGGATAAGATGGCGTAGTTACACCTTTACAGCTCTGACCACAGAATTCTCATGCATTCACCGGGAAGAGCCCCGAGAGTCGGTTACGTTTTGAAATTTGAAAATACAGCCCGTGATCAGGGGTTCCCAACCCCGATAAACACACAGAACGGGAGAAGCGCGCCCGGGCATTGTGCTCAGGACGCAGGTGTCAAGCGCCCGACCTCGGCGCCCGCCTGGCCAGCCCAGCACGCTCCTTTCCAAACAATGCCTCGGCCGCCCACAAGCAGAGAGGCCCTGGACCCCGTCTCAGATCGCCGTGATTCTTCTTTAAGAAGCCTCAAGCCCGGCCTCTTGGGAGCAACCAACTTCCCAACTTTCCACCGCGCGCCAGCCTAGACCTGGGGCCGGGGACCCGGCAGCGCGCAGCCCCCGGCCTGCTTTTCTCGCCTTTCTCTTCCAGGAGATGGAAAGAGCGGCCGGGCGCTCCCCAGAGTGACTTGCCCTGTTCTTTTCTTTCCGCCTTAGGGGAGCGAGGTGGGCCAAAAAGGGAGTGCGTGCGTCTGGCGGTCAGCAGCCGACTGTGCAGTGACCTGGGGACCGCTAGCGATTTCTTGAAAAATTACTTTAATCAAGTCCGACCACTCCCGAAGTTGGGGGAGGGAAGGCAGCAACCGCTGGGGAAAGGGAGCGAAACCTTGGGGTCTGTCCTGCGTCCACCCGCCCCAGCGGGGGTCTCGCGCCCCCTAGCCTCGCTCCCCGCCCCCTGGAGCCGGGGGCTCTGCTCAGCGAAGAGCGCTGAGGTCCGGGGCTCCGGGCCGGGCCTGGCTCTCTGCCTGCCGGGCCTGCGGCGTCGGCGGCCCTGGGGCAGCCCGGGTCCGGCGCCGGGTCTCCGGGCGGCGCGGGGGCTCGGCTGGGAGGGCCCGGCAGCACGGTGCGTGTGCGCGGGCAGCGGCGAGCAGCCCCGCGTCCGCGTTCTGCTTTTCCTTCCCCCTCGAAGCCGCCGCGTTTACAACTTCACCAATGAATAACCCGCCTCTCCGTTCAACCTAATCACGACTTTTTGTGTATCTTTCTGTTGATGATTTATAGAAATAAATTAATAACACCCGAACTCCACGTGCTGCAGTTTATATTACATCTCTGCCGCGTCCGGCCCGGCGCGGGGCTGGGTGCCGAGGGGCGCCCCAGGTCGCCTCGGGCTTCCCAGGTCCTTCCAAATCCCAACTGGAAGGCGGGCGCCTGCGGCCAGGCATATGGGCCTAGGTCCCAGGGTTGTGGGGGGGGGGGGCCCGCCGGCGGGCGGCGGGAGATCGGTCGGTCCGCTGGGCCCGGGTCAACCTCCGGGCCGCCCTGGCGCCCCAGCCGCTCCTCTTCAGACCCCTCTCACCTTCCTGCACCCTAACCCCGGCTGGGGAGAAACCGCCGCCACGGGCGAAACCGCGAGGGAAGAACCTCAAACCTCAGAACTGTAGCAACATACTTTCGGGAAGTAAAAAAAATCTAGAAATTCCCCTGACTGTTTTGCTAGAGAGTTAGCCGCCGGGTCCCCAGGTAGCAAATTCAAATGCAAGGTCATATCCCATCCCAAAGTGCCACTGCGGGCGGGTGACCGAGGCTGCCCGAGTCCCCGGCGCGACTTTGGTCCTGGCCCTGCCTAGAGACCGCGGCTCTGAAGGGTCCGAGGCCAAGCGAGGGGCTTGGTCCTAAAGCAGAGTGGCCGGGAGCGACGTGCGGTCTAAGGGGACCGCTCGGCTCCTTGGATAATTAGTAACCAGCTGTCAAAGCCCTGGGCCGCTCGGGAAGTTTTAGCAAACGACCCGGGGCCGGGAGGTAGACCTCCCGCCAGCCTGTCTGGATTCCCCAGGGACGCCGGGGTGTCGGCGGCGAGATCCGGAAACGCCCTCCTTTCTCCCACCAAGTCCGCTGCGAACTGGGGTCTTGGCCGCATTTTCCCCTCGCTTGCTTAGTGACGTGGTTTCTTCTGCCGCTTGAGGATCCACCCTAACCTGACAACGTGCAAACATTTCCTTTCGCGAATCTAAACGGGCTTTGGGGATTCCGGAAAACCCTGGGGTCTCGCACGGGCGCTGCAAACGGGAGTGCACTCCAGAGAGGTCGCGCCCCAGATCCCGGCCCGGGTGCCGCCTGTCCCTCTGCTAAGAGCGGCAGGACGCCGTGCCCCAGGCCGGGTGCGTTTCCCCGGACCGCGGAGGCGTTACCTCGGAGAAAGGCTTGGCCTGGGGCTGATGCGGGCCCGAGCCTGGTCTCCTGGGAATCTCAGCGGTTTCACTGCGCCCACTCGCACCTTCCGCCGCGTGGGCAAACCTCCGGGCAAAGGGCCCCACAGCTCGGGTTCTCCCAGGCCGAGCTCCAGCCCGGCCGGGAGGGCCCCGCGGATCCCGGGCGCTGGCCTGGGCAGGCGGTCCCGAAGCCTCGGGGCTCGGGCCGTCCAGCTGAGGGACTTGGAGGGGTCCAGGTGTTGGGAGAGAAGCGGAGCGCCCCCCGGGGGACTTCTCTGGTGGGAACCAGGCTTGGCAAGAACGGTCGCGCGCAGTGTCGCTCAGGCGCTGGGCCGGGGGCTCAAGGGGCTCGGGCGCACACTCCGCACCTCGGCCCGCGCCTACCTGAGCATCCGGTCCACCTCCGCCCGCTGCTCCGCCGCCTCCTCGGTGTTGAGGGCTTGCAGCTCCTTGAGGATGGGAGGGGTGTCATAGTCGTCCCCGTCCTCGGAGCCCTCGTCCCCGGACAGACGGCCCTTGGCGTGGCCGTTCGTGAGAGTATGGAAGACCGGCTTGGTGTCCGGCTCGGCCCCGCTCCCAGGGGACAGGGGCAGCGTCTCCAGCTTCACCCCGAAACTCGGGGATGGCAGCAACTCCTCCAAGGCCTGGACCAGCACCTCCTTGGTGACCCCGGAGCTCAGCAGGGCGCTCAGGAGTTCTTGCTGGAGCGACGTGAGCTTGGACACCATTTTCCAAGGACAGAAAAAGAAGGGGGTGAGGGGGTGAGGGGGTGAGGGGATGGGTGGGTGCGAGAGAGGAGGGTGGAGGGGAGTTTCACAAGCGAACCCCAAGTCCAGGAACCCCCCCACCCTTCAGCCTCCAAACACCTGTTACTCCCCGGGGTCCGGAGTCTCCTCCGAGAGGAGTCAGAAAACTTCTAACTTGCCATGATCGCCACCATTAGGCCATATAAGATATGCAAATTAGTGGGGAGGGCCCGGCTTTCGGCCAGATGCAAATGGTCGTGGGGAGGGGGGAAAACCGAGAGAGGGAGAGCGTGAGGGGCAGACGGGGAGAGCAGGAGACCCGGGCCGGGAGCGGGGCTGCCAGGGTCCATTGTACTCACGCCAGGGGGCTGAAGAGATTCTTGTCCTGGTTCTGTTTATCAGCCAAACTTTAGCTGACCTTTGGACTTGTTAAACAAGTAGCTTGCAGCCTAGTGTGGAAGGCTCCGGGACTTTTCCACCGGCTGCGGGTCCGGCTTTAGTCCGGAGAGAAGAAGAAACTGCGCTTCGGGGGTTCAGGTGAGAGCTGGAGGAAGCTGGGGTGCTCTTGGAAGAAGGAGATGGAGGGGGATGCGAAGAGCAGAGACCCTCCGACGCGTCCCAACCGACGCAGGCGATGGGCCGGGAGAGCCAGGCGGGCGGAGGATAAACTGACCGCAGGGGAATGGACGCGGAGACCTGGGGGAAATGGGGCGTATTAGGTGGGGTGAGTGTGGGTTGCCGGGGCGGGGGTCCCATTTACTTCTACCTGAGTTACTGCTCTGCGGACCCCAGGCCCTCACCAGCTGGGTCTAGCGGTTTGGATTTGCAGAACTGCCGGCCCGAGAGCGTAGGCAAGCGGGAAGGAGGCCCGGAGAACACTTGGGAGGAGGCACCGACTAATTTATGACCCGAGGGAGTAGCCGAAGTTGAGCTCCCCCATAAGCGGGGCTGCACCAGCACCCAGCCTGGCCGAGCCGTGGAAAGCTGGACGCCTGGGCCACTGGGTTCCCCGGTTTAAACAAGGATTATCAAAGTGCCTCCGCTTTCGGGGCAAAACTAGGATTGCTGGGCCTTCCTTTCTGGCAGTGAAAGCAAAGCTTGGCCTGCAGCTGGATGGACAGTTGGAGCTGCATGTTCTCTGGGCCCACTGATTTCTGGTTTATTCGCAGCTCCAGGACACAGCGGTTCCCGGGGCCAGGGGCGGCGCTCTGCAGAGGCGAGGTCAAGGTGGCCCTGGCAGGCGTCTCCCACGCCAAGTTGGGAAGGCGCGGAGTAAGCCGCTGGGGGAAAGAAGTATTTTTCCACGCCGGCCTGGCCCAGGAAGGAAGCCGGGAACCTTTCAGCGCTATCGGAGTTTCACCTGCCTCTCCCTGAGGCGCCCAGAGGAAGGAAGGATGCAGGAGTCGCACCCAGACCTACAGGCTGGACCGGACCTGCAGAAGAACAGGGGCTTTTTAGGATCCATCGCTCACAGTCCCATAGTTCCTGGGGCAGAGAACACCCCCTTCCCCTCTCTAAGCCTCAGGTTCATCATCTGTGAAATATCGAAACCTAAAGTGCAGGGGATGGGGCATTGTACACAATGAATGAGACCACCTGTGAAACCCTGTGGTCTAACAATAGTGTTCACACTTTTCCTTCCGGGAAGGTAGGAAGCCAGTTCCTAGTAGTAAAATCTAGCCCCTCTGGAGGTTTAGGATTCTCAGAATCAGGCAGATCCAGTGCTGGGGTTGGAGGGACCGGGAGATTCAGAATGAGCAGGCAATTTGCAAAGGAGCTTCTAAGCAAATTCTCCTCCCTTCCCACCTTTAAAAGACAATTAGGAGGAAGGGGGGGAATTTCAGCACGGGTGGCGGTGGGGAGGGTCTGCAGTCCTGTCTGCTTGTTTCAGGATCAAATCTCCCAGGTGTATGAGGGCTGAAACTCCAGATGTGGCTGATCCAAGTCAGGCTGCTAAGGAGCTAGGCTGCCTCTTTTAAATACAGGGTCTGCTCCACACGCCTGGGCCACCCATGAGAAAGGGGTGGTTGTATGCACAGAGCTCTGGGGGACCTTTACACCGTCTCAGTGTCTTTCCCGGAGAGAGGGGTAATAAGTTCATAGAAACGAGGGCTCTTCATTTCACCTTATTGTCTTCTAGTTTGTTGTGACATACGGCAGATCCTTGGCCCTCACAATTCAGCCCAATGGGAGAACATTTTCTGCCTACCCAGCTCCCCTCAACGGGGATAATGAAGTGTTCAGAGTAAATGTCCCTGGAGAACAATCGCTTTTTCTCTCTCACTCACTATCAGGATAGAAGCAGTCAAGTGTAATGAAGATCAGTTTCTGTGTTCAGCTGGAAAACCCATTAAAAAACCAGCCATCACTTCCCTTTTACCAACAAAGCTTTGATTTGTAGTTCCAACTGCTGTGTTCCCCGTCTGACTCTCAAGCTTCCTTACCTCTCAAAATTCAGGTGTCAGAAAACCCATTCTTCCCCCTACCCCAAGCCAACTATGGGAATGTACAGGAAGTTGCACAGAGTACAGGGAAACTTCCTATGCGTGTCCAGGTAATCTGGCTATTAATATCCAGCAACTTCCTGTAACTCTCCTGTCCAGATCTACCTTGTATATACCACCTGATGCAATATCGGTGCTCACCAACCAAGTAACTGCAACTATGGATCTGTGAGCAGATCCAATATCTACCCCTTCATATGGAAATTTAAAAAGAAAAGTGTAAGTATCCCACTTTTCTTTTCAAGGATGTGGGTCACAAATGCTAACCAAATGAGTTATCGCAGAAAACCCTTTGGTTAAGCTTCCCCCAAACAGAGGAAGCCAGAGTACAGCTGAAAAACCCTTGTTTATGCTTCACACAAGATAAAGTAGTGACGGGCTAATATAGTAGCCCCATTTTAAAGAAATGGGAAAAGAAGACATAGGACACTTTAAGGAGGTGGCTTGGAGCTACTGTAATAAGTCAATGGAAGGGTTGAGATTGGGGCTCAGGACTTTTGAGCAGGGCTTTAGGATGAAAGAGGAAGGGCTCCAGTTTTACTGCTTTGGGAGATGGGAAGTTAAAAGGGGGAATTCTGCTGTGATTCCACGGCAGAGAATAGAGAGCAGATGCTGGAGTCAAACAGACCTAAATTTGGGTTCTCCAATCTGCTTAGCCAGCTGTGCAACTTGGGCACATTATATAATCTTTCTGAGCCTCAGTTTCCTTAGGTGGAAAATAATGATAATACTCTACTGTGTTTTTGTGAAGATTAAATGAGTTAGTAGCTGCAGGTTTCTGGATATGATATGTTTAGAAAGAGGCAGCACATCATGAAAACACGCCAAGAAGTGAGGCAGCCGATCTCTTTGGTCTCTTTTATTCCCAGCTTGTTTTTTTAAGAGTTACTGAATTCGAAGAGACTGCATTAGGTTCTTCTACTCAAACAATGAATTCGCTGCTCAAATCCCAAGATTTTCTATGGGAAATGTAGTCCCTGGTCCAAGATAATTTAAAATCCTGATGGCTCATTACTGTGTGAAGGTTTTCCGGGCACCACCTTGGAAGTTTCACAGAATGGCAAGTGTGATTGCCATGGACTCAGTCTCTCCTGTAACTTCACGGCATAAAGGATATTTCTTTCCTGCTCTTGTGCACACAGTCTTCCCCCTACTTTCCAGGCTTACCCTGATTTGCTTACAGCAGGGAGAGCCTGGTCCTCTCCGTTCCCTGCTGCTCTACTCTCCAAGGTTTTCACATTGATATGGGAGAGTCTCTAGAAGGCCTCAAAATGAAATCATCTCTAGAGTAAAACGTGAATACTGCCCTACCCTAGTCTGAAGGAGGTTGGGGGCCTTATTGTTGGAGAGCAGTGCTGCAGCCTAGAGAACATTCTAGACTGTGGTGTTAGAGCCTGAGTTTCCAGCTCTAGATACAACACTCTTTTTGGGATAACTCTTGACCTCCAAAGGCTTGGTTGAGCACCCTTTCTGATTCTGCTTTTGAAAAATGGCCAATTGGTCTGGATGACCATTTAAGTTCCCTAACTTTTCTATGATTTGAAATTCCGGAATTACCAGGGTGTCCATTTCCAGGCCTCTGTCCTCAGGCCAGAACTCTGGGTAGTGCTGGACATGGGACTGTTGACTTGCCTGTGAGGAAAGACACCACGGACAGTAAGCTCCAAGAGGGCAGGGACCATTTCACGCCTTACTCTTCAATGCCCGGAGAGGTGTCTGATCCATAAGAGATGCTCAGTGAAGCCCTTGTTGAATAAATGAAAAAGTGATCATCCCTGCATGATGCCATTAAGGGTGATTTTTGTTTCCTTATTTATACTTCTCAATTTTCCAAGTTGTCAGCAATGAAGTTGTAGTTTAAATACCTTTCCCAGACGCAAAAGGGTATATACTGTGTGATTCCATTTATATGAAGTTAAAAAGCAGGAAAAACTAATCCATGGTGATAGAGGTTAAAATTGAGGTTATCGGGGGATGTATTCACAGGGATGGGTAATGAGGGAGCTTTCTGGGGTGCTGAAAAAGTGCTGTATCTTGATCAGAATGGTGGATACATCATCAGGCTACACATTTAGGATTTGTGCATGTTGCTGTAAATGATAACTCAGTAAAAAGTAAATAAACAATTCCAAAGTGTAAAATGTAAACATTGGCAGCCATCTCCTTAGTGCCCCCTCTGTTTACAGTTGATGTGTGGCCCTGTACATTCTCCCCCATTCGCCATGTGTAGTTTATCACCACTGAAACTTACAGACTAGCATATTCCAGGGGTGGGCAAACTTTTTCTACAAAGGGCTAGATAGTATTTTAGGCTTTGTGGGCTTATACTCTGTCACAACTACTCAACTCTGCTCTCACAGACAATACATAAATGATTTGTATGGCTATGTGCCAATAAAACCATTTTTAAAAACAGCTGGGTGGCTGGATTTGGCCTGTGGGCCACCGTTTGTCAACCCCTGGATAAAGCACCTGTGTAGGTAGAGATCAATATATCTGAAAGAGACCTGAGAGGCATCTCACTTCACTTCTTCATCGTTGGGATGAAGAAGCAGATTCAGGGAGGAGAAATGACTTTCCCAAGAGATATCAACATTAGCACAGGGCACTGGGGAGATCCTGGCTTTGGAGTCAAATAGAGCCGTTGTTTGTGGGTGTGGCTCTGGGCAAGTTACTTAATTTGAGTCTTTATATTATCACCATGTGTCAACGGTGATAATAATGGAATTTCTATCTCCTAGGGTTATTGGAAGGATTAAATTAGATAACACAGCAAAACACCTGGTAGGGGGGCTGGCACAAGCTGGACTTGGTTTCAAATCAAGTGCTTTCTCAATCATAGCACACAGCTCACGGGCTCCCTCCCGCCTCCCTTCCTTCCCTCCTCCTAAAGGCACGACTTCTGGTGTAAGTTCACTGACAAACACCACCGGGTGTCTACTACCTGTGAAGTCCTTCAGGGACAGCTACAAGCTTGTGACAAATGGATGCAGGAAGATCTCAAGTACTACCACCCCAGCCCTCAACTTCCTTTCTAGAGATCCCTTCCAGCCCTGCGCTTTTATTTCCCAAACAAGCCGCTATCAGATGATCTTCGCCAGGAAAACTCCTAAGGGTAGAGGAGATTTCTCTCATTTTGATTCAACAACCTACCTCCTTCTGCCGGTTCATTTTTAGAAATAGGGTGTTCCCAGGAGCTTGTAAAAGATTAAATTAAAAATGAGAGACCTAGTATGATATTAAACTAATAAATACTACACCTGGCATAGACAGCCTTCACTCTGGAGCAATAATCTAGCCCTTCTACTACTACACCCATGAAAAGTGAGATTGGCAGGGGCCCAGCACACACCAGGGGCTCCATAAGTGTTTACTGAATCAACGATATGGGCCAGGCTAGTGTTCAGAAAAGAAAGAAAAGCGATACTCTTTACTAAGATTTCCCGGACTCTGCTTTAGGGTTAACATTCAAAGAAGTGTTAGCGAGGTGTCTTTGCTATACTCTCCCCTGTATTCCTCCCACAAACCTGTGAGCTGGGCAGCGTCAGCCCCGCTTTAATGATGACGAAATAGAGGCTTTAAAAGCGTAAGGATTGGCCCAAGGACCCACAAACAGTTAAGGAGTGGACCTTGGCCTTGAACTGAGGACCCCCTAATTCCATATTAAGTGCCTTCCTTCTGGTTC
This sequence comes from Balaenoptera physalus, assembly GCF_965194825.1. Classification (NCBI taxonomy): domain Eukaryota; kingdom Metazoa; phylum Chordata; class Mammalia; order Artiodactyla; family Balaenopteridae; genus Balaenoptera; species Balaenoptera physalus. The sequence goes on from NC_138901.1 coordinate 43,438,122, forward strand.
TTTTGCATCTTTCAAACCCAAACAGAGGAGGGAGCATATAGAAGCACCCTGAACAGTCTCAGTGAAGAGAAATCTTGTGATTGTGTGAGTGTGTGTCTGTGTGTGTGTGTTTGTGTGTGTGTGTGAGAGAGAGAGAGAGAAAGAGAGAGAGAGGGATCAAAGTCTTCTTTCCTGTCTGAGGACATACCAACCACGTAAAAAGCTATAACATTTGCACAGCGTTTTATGATGTGCAAAGAGCTTCCTCCTCATTTGATCCTCAAAATACTCTTGCAAAGAAGGCAAGGCAGGCATTAGTATTCACATTTCACAGATGAGGAAACTGAGATTCAGAAAGGAAAAAGGACCCACTGAAGATTCCAGAACCACCCTCTATTTTTTTAAAAAATAAACTTATTTATTTAATTTTATTTTTGGCTGCGTTGGGTCTTCGTTGCTGCGCACAGGCTTTCTCCAGTTGCGGTGAGTGGGGGCTACTCTTCGTTGTGGTGTGCAGGCTTCTAACTGCCGTGGCTTCTCCTGTTGCAGAGCATGGGCTCTAGGTGTGCGGGCTTCAGCAGCTGTGGCTCGTGGGCTCTAGAGCGCAGGCTCAGTAGTTGTGGCGCACGGGCTTAGTTGCTCCGCGGCATGTGGGATCTTCCCGGACCAAGGCTCGAACCCATGTCCCCTGCATTGGCAGGCGGATTCTTAACCACTGCGCCACCAGGGAAGTCCCAGAACCACCCTCTATTGACCCAAGTCTTCTGAAGCTGGACTCCACTGTCCTCTCCACAATATTGTGTTTGTACAATGACAAGATTAGTACAAGGCACAGCCCAGGAATAGATACAATATCTAAGAATTAGACAAAATAAGATACCCCAATTCTAGTCCCAAGGTCATGCTCAAGCAATGGAGAGCTGGAAGGATGCCAGGCAAGAAATTGGGTCCACTCCACGAGTTAGGAACCGCTACCCACTTGGTGTCACCCTGTGCCTCCCCACCTGCATCTCCTCTCTTCCCATGGTGGACCCACCCCTGCTCTGCTTAGTGCTGTCTGGTCAGGACTGCAGTCTGTGACATGCACTTAGGCATGAGAGTGGCCACTGGGCCTCAGGTAAGGGAGGACCAAGGTCTTCTTTAATGCTCTGGTGACTAGACACAGACACTGCTCCCAGCCCTGGGGGTGAAGAGCATGCAGCGCTGCTGAGACAAAGCAGCAAACATTTACTGAGCACCTACTGGGTGCTAAGCACTGCGGTAGGTGTCTAGCACTGCTGGGATGAATGTGATTTAATTCCTACTCTGAAGGAGTTGGTTTTATAGGGGGAGAGATAGACACATATACACTCACTTCTATTGCTAGACAGGATGGAGCAGCCTTTATAATAAGCACGGTGCTGATGGCTTCACATAAAGCATCTCATTTATTCGTAACAGCCCCATGAGACAGTACTATTATTCTACTTTTAGTTTTCTCAATTTATGCTCAGAAAGCTCAAGATTTACATTGAGATTTAGTGCTGTCTGGCTTCAAACATTTTCTGTACCTGCCGAGAGGCAGAAATGACAGGGGACTCAGTGTGGGACTTGGAGTCAGGATGATCTGGGTTTGCAACCTGTCTCTGCTGCTTCCTAGATGTGACCTTGGGCAAGTTGCCTCTCTGAACGTCAGTTTCTTCAGCGGTAAAAAGGAAAACAGTGTAGAATTTGGCAGGAAAGATAATATATGTAAATCGCCTGGCACAACAAATAATTAGAAGCACATGCTAATAATAGTAGGGGAACCAGCCAAGTTCTATGGGGGCTCAGATGCCTTGAAGGGTAAGTAGGATTTTGACAACAAGAACTCAGAGAACATTTCAGGCAGAAAAAAGCGTTGAGCAGAAGCTTGCAGGCATGAAAGTAGGTGAGGAGGTGATGGGGGCAGAGGGCAAGCTGAGTTGTCTGGACCATGGAGGGATCTTGCTAATGATGATGCTGGGAAGTTAGGGCAGGGCTGATCACGAGTAAACACTGGATGCCAGGCCTGGGGCTCTGAACTTCTCTCCTTAGGCAATGAGGAGTCTTGGAAAGTTTCCAAAGGAGTGTGTGTGTGTGTGTGTGTGTGTGTGTGTGTGTGCCGTTATTTATTGATAATTTCTTGTTTAGAATGCTTATAACAACAACAGTAGCACTGCTATTTATTAAGTGCTTACCTCACTGTGCTAAATGATTTCCACTATTGTACCGTATAATCTTCACAGTTATCTGAGGTTACTCTCATTGCCTCCATTTTACACATAAGACAATTGAGTGAAGTGATTAAATATGAGGCTCTGGAGCCAGAGTGCCAGGATTCAGATTTTGAGTTCACAACTCACAAACTGTGTGCCCACGGGCAAATTCCTAAACCTCCCCGTGCCTCAGTGTTCCCATCTTTAAAATGGGGATATAGGCGACATCTACCCAACGGGGAAGTTGTAAAGAGTAAATGAGTCAATACATGTAAAGTGCTTAGAAAAGGAGTAGCTGTCAATAGCTCTCAATAATTCTTAGCTGTGATGATTATTATCGTCCAAAGTGACACACCTAGGGAGAACGCGGCCCTGTGTGTTCCCTGATGGATTCCCTTCAGGGAGCCTTTGCCCTTCTCCAGGCAGGTGAGTGACGGTCTGCAGTGGAGCAGGAGCAGAGGGGATAGAAACCAGGGCACCGAGGAGGGTTGCCACAGAAGGAGCCTCTTCAAAGATGCTGATGGTGCATCCACCCCAGCATCCATCCACCGGGGGCCTCGGGAGGCGCGAGGCACCGCACAGCACACAGGAGGAGGCCAGGAAGTCCAGCATCTTACCAGAAGCCACAGTGGAGCAAAGGGAAAGTTCAGAAATAATCACAGGACGATCGAGACACCCCCATCCCCAACCCCCTTACCCTGCCAGCACCTTGTTAATCTCCACTTCTGCACCTTCCCACCTGCCGTTTCCTCCACCTGGAAGGGCGCCTTCCAGTCAAACCAGATTCTACAAACTTCCCTGAAAACTTGGTTTAAAATTCATGAGCTACAGGACTCTTTCCTGATTAGTTCTGTCCCTTCTAATAATTATTTTCCCCTGTAACCTTCTGGGATCAGCTGAGGGTTCAACTCCCCTTAGGAAGGCCCCACCCAACCCCAGGTTGAGCTCAGAGGTTCTCAGCTGAGGGTGGTTTGGCCCCTTGGGGAGACTTACCAATGACCGGCAGGACTGGCTTCATGGGTGCACTTGAAGTTTAATGCTCTGTAGTTGCCATCTTGAATGCTTAATAATTTTATTTTTGAACTTTTGTTCATCAGGGCAGCCTGATGGGAAAATGGAGCGTGCGCGGGGGGCTTGGCGCCTCAGCTCAAGAGGCCCCGCCTCCCGCTGCCTCCTTGACTTTCTGGGGTGGGTTTGAGGCTCCAGCTTCTGGCCCCGCCAGGCCTGTTTCTCCCTAACTCCCATCCAGCCACCACTGCTGTCCTCTGCACCCTTAAGGGGCCTGGTGTGGGCACGGGGAGCTTGGGATAGGGTGCTGGAGTCCCATGGCATCTCAGGGACATGACGGTGGCCATGCCTGATCCAAGCTGGAAGTGTCTGTCTGCCACGGGTTGGAGCAGCACCCCTGGGAAGGGGAGATGCCTGACCTGACTTCCATGCCCTCAGCTGGGGCACAATGCATTGGTCCAGTGGCTGGTCAAGGGGGAAACTGGCAGCTGGTGGGCTGGGTGCCCATGTGTGTACTGAATCACAGGGTGGGGAGAGAAATTAATTAAAAATTAAATTCTATTTAGTTTTTAATTAAATAGAAAATTTAAAAACAGGGAGAGAAAGAGAGAGGGAGAGAAAACAAGAGAGGGAGGATAGACCACAAAAGAAATGAAAAATCTTTGTATTTTAGATCTTTAATGACACTTTTTTCCCTGTGTTTTGAATAAGGGAGCCTCACGTTTTTGTTTTACACTGGGCCTCACAACTTATGTAGCTGCTCCTGACGTCTGGAGACACTGTGTATCGTCATGGCTGGGGGTTCTTACGACATCCAGTGGGTAGAGGCCACGGATGCTGCTAAACGTCCTACAGTGCACAGGACATTCCCCAGAGAACAGAGGAAGATCTGGTCCAAAGTGTCAATAGGGCCGAGCTTGAGAAACCCAGGCTATTTCTTCTTCCTTTCTGCTCCCAGCATCCTCTGTGCTCATCTCTGCCCCAGCTCTTTGCCCGGGTTGTTGAAATGACCTCACCATCTGTCTAGACCAGCAGCCCTTCAAAAGCAGGGTTGCATGTTCACTAATCTTTGTGTCTCCGGGACCAAATGCAGCGTTGGCACAGAGTAGGTCCTCAATACTCACGGGTGGGACTGGCTGGCAGGGCCTACGAACCTACCTGATCACATTTTAACCTATTATTTTGTGTCTGTTGGAAGCACGAATCCACGCTATTCTAAATCATTACGTGATTGTATGTTTTCTCTCCCCTAAGTGGATTGTAAGTCTCTACAGCACAGGAAATAAACTTTCCAAATTTTCTGTTTTGCTCAGTGGTGCTTAGAACAGTACACAGCAGGCCACAGGCACTCTGTAAGTGCTTGCTTACTGACTTTGTGTGCTCGGTGCTCCCTCCACTTTTCTGCATGTCCAAGGCCCAGAATACACTCACTTATTCATTCATTCAACAAACATCTATTAAGCATTTACCATATGTGACATGCCTGGGACTTAAAGATGTTAAAGATACAATTCCTACCCTCAAGAAGTTCAGTCAGGCCAGGGAGTCAGAGGGTGTTTTAACTCAGCATAATTAAGCATCACGGTGGCTGTGAAATTAGCCTTTGGAAGACAAAGGATAAAAAAGAGAAGATCCAGGGACTTCCCTGGTGGTCCAGTGGATAAGACTCTGTGCTCCCAATGCAGGGGGCCCGGGTTCGATCCCTGGTCAGGGAACTAGATCCCACATGCCGCAACTAAACATCCTTCACGCGGCAATGAAGATACTGTGTGTGGCAACTAAGACCCAAAGCAGCCAAATAAATAAATAAATATTAAAAAAAAATAAAATGCCATTTTTCAAAAAAAAAGAAAAAATAGAAGATCCAGTGACCCCATTTCCAAGGAATCCCCCTAAGCCGTGTTTGGTCTAACTCAGTCACTTTCAGCCCTTGGTTTCTTGGCTCATTGAGTACCTATCTGTGTCAGGCACGATTCTCGATACTGGAGATACAGCAGCAAATGAAACAGATGAAGGCCCTGCCTTCACAGAGCTTTCACTGCAGCGAGGGCTGGGGACAGACAACCAAACCGATGAACGAGGGAGTACATCGTATGTCGGGTGACAGTGTGCCATGGAGAAAAATCATAGGGCGGGGAAGGTGAAAGGGAGTGGGAGGACAATTGTAAGTGAGGGGTCTTCCCAGGGAAGACTTTTCAAATCAGTGACATAGGGCTGAGACTCAAACTCCACGTGGTCTGGTGACAGCTACTTCTCGGGATGTCAAGCCTCAGCCCTCCTCACAGCTCAGGCCCTGTGTGTGCCTGGAAGCCCCCTTTCTGAGGGTAGTCAAGGCACTGACTGTACATAGGGATGAGCTGAACCAGGTATTATTAAATTTTAAGGGTCTTTTCTTTAAAACTGTAATCTGTAAATGTTTTCCCCGATTACTCCTCTCAGTTAAAAAGGAAAAAAGTTTGAGCCCCTCAATACCATGATTTGCATTAAGTAATTAACTTACCACATGTGCTACTGTACTGATATTTCATGCTCATTATAAACCAAAGACGAAAATTAAAAGGCCATGGAGTTAACATAAATGTAAATGTCAGATCCAGAATTTTCATCCTGTACCCACAATATATCACCTTGCACACCTTTGGGACCCCTGCTCTAATGTACGAGAGTAGTCCATCTTATTTTATTTTATTTTTAAAATTTTTAAATTTTATTTATTTATTTATTTATGGCTGTGTTGGGTCTTCGTTTCTGTGCGAGGGCTTTCTCTAGTTGTGGCAAGCGGGGGCCACTCTTCATCGCAGTGCGCGAGCCTCTCACTATCGCGGCCTCTCTTGTTGCGGAGCACAGGCTCCAGACATGCAGGCTCAGTAATTGTGGCTCACGGGCCTAGTTGCTCCGCGGCATGTGGGATCTTCCCAGACCAGGGCTCGAACCCGTGTCCCCTGCATTGGCAGGCGGATTCTTAACCACTGCGCCACCAGGGAAGCCCCTTATTTTAATTTTTGATAAGCAGGAACCTGGCTACAGGTCAGCAGATACCTGCCTCTCCGGAATTAAGATTTGGAAAAAAGGGGAAATTGATTGGAGGTGTAGGATGAGAGAAAGGAAAAAAGGAAGAAAAGGGGAATAATGAGAAAAAGAGATAAGATTAATAAAATTTTAAAAGGAAAGGAAGAAAGACAAAAGGGAAGAAAAGAAGGAAGGAAAAAGAGATGAAAGATAGGAAGGGAGAAAGGATGAGAGAGAGAAAGAGAGAGAGAGAGAGGCAAAGAGTAAGGGGAAATGTCCCCAAGATTCCCCTGGACCGAGGCAGGGTGCATTCTCCCTGCCGGCCTTTGCCCAGACCTCACAGCGTTGTAAGAGTGTTCCGTCACAGTCTGTAGGCTGGACCTTGGCCTCTTTCCACACATTCAGAATCACCAGCTAATGAAGTGGATATTGTTTTCTGGTCCATCTCTCTCACCCTATGGCTAGTTCCCCTCCGTGGCCCTCACTTAGCAGTGGTGTCAGGAGTGATGGAGAGGCTGACCGTTTCCCATCCCTGTCCCGCACACCTCATTAACCTCTCCTTGCAGCTGGAGGTGACCATTACGGATTAGAAAAGCCGGCAGGCTCATCAGAGAGCAGAGGCACCCACAGTTTCCCAGAAGTTCCTGACCCATGCGTTCTCTCCTGTAAGTCATGGGAGACAATCTTCTGGGTTATAGAGCCATCGGAAGAAAGCCATGTTCGCAGCTCTTAGAGAACCCTGAGCACTTTTTTTTTCTTTTCAGAGACTTGCTTTAAAAACAAAGGAACAGATCTAAAACATACAACAACAAACTAGTGAATGTAACAGAAAAGAAGCAGATTCACTGATACAGAGAACTAACTAGTGTTTACCAGTGGAGAGAGGGAAGGGGGGAGGGGCACTAAAGGGGTAGGGGATTAAGAGGCACAAACTATTAGGTATAAATTAATAATAAGAATATTGTACAACACAGGGAATCTAGCATATATTTTATAACAACTAAAAAAATGATTAAGATTGTAAATTTTAAGTTATGTATGCTTTACCACAATAAAAATTTAGAAAAAAAAAAAAAAGGAATGAGACTAGGGCACTTCAATATAGAACTAATTAGAGAATATAAAACAAAAGAATACAAAAATACTATACAAAATTATTCAAGAGGAAAACTCAAGCATTGTTTGTTGAATGAAATGTCCCTATTTCAAATTTGATCTAGCCCTGGGCCAGGAGGCATGTGATATTTGTTGAATGGATGAATAAATGAATGGTGAATTTTCATGATAGTCCTGTGATGATTCAAGGTGGGTAACGTCTTCAGGTAAACTGAGGAGACTGAGGCTCAAGAAGTTAAGCGCCCAAGGTCACACAGTGAGGAAGCAGGTGGCAAAGTCCTGTCCTCCACTGTCACGGGGGCACTTTTTTTTGTTTATATATATATATTTTAAATTTATTTTATTTATTTATTTTTGGCTGTGTTGGGTCTTCGTTTCTGTGCGAGGGCTTTCTCTAGTTGCGGCGAGCGGGGGCCACTCTTCATCGCGGTGCACGGGCCTCTCACTATCGCGGCCTCTCTTGTTGCGGAGCACAGGCTCCAGACGCGCAGGCTCAGTAATTGTGGCTCACGGGCCTAGTTGCTCTGCGGCATGTGGGATCTTCCCAGACCAGGGCTCGAACCCGTGTCCCCTGCATTAGCAGGCAGATTCTCAACCACTTCGCCAATCAGGAAAGCCCACGGGGGCACTTTTTCCAAGCAGTCCTTTTGTTTCCTTCGAGATCTGCCACTTGCCCAGATGCTCTGGTGAAGTCATCCCTCGAGGGCAATGGGATTTAGAGCATCTATACTGACCACGTACAAGAAGACAGGTATGGTGTTGGGCACGGGCTGGGATGGAGGATTAGGCTGCCAAACTGAGCGTGCCCTCAGGAATGGCACAGCCCGACAGGTGTTCCTGGCGCCCACGACAGCCCCACTGACCCTGAAGCACGTCATTTTCACCATTGTCTCCCATGTCTCATTATTAAACATTTTTCTAATCTATGTGAGTATTCACTTAAAAAAGCTTTTGTTTTCTAAGTTACAAAACTAATAAACATCACCATATGATCCAGCAATTCCACTGTTTGGTATATACCCCAAAGAACTGAAAGCACGGATATTTGCACACAAATGTTCACAGCAGCACTATTCACAATAGCTCAGGTGTGGAAGCAACCCAAGTGTCCACAACCCAAGTGTCCACAGCCACCCAAGTGTCCACAGCAACTCAAGTGTCCACAGATGGATAAGCAAAATGTGATCTCTACATACAGTGGAATATTTTTCAGCTTTAAGAAAGGAAGGCAACTCCAGCAAATGCTACAACATGGATGAACCTTGAGGACATTATGCTAAGTGAAAGAAGTCAGTCACAAAAGGACAAATACTGTACGATTCCACTTACATGAGATACTGAGAATAATCAAATTTATGTATAGAGAAAGTAGAGTGACGGTTGAGGGGCAGGGGGAGTGGGGAATGGGGAGTTATTGTTTAACGGGTGCAGAGTTTCGGTTTTGCCAGATGAGAAAAGTTCTAGAGAAAGATGGTAGTGATGCTTGCACAACACTGTGAATGCACTTAATACCACTGAAGTGTACATTTAAGAATGATTAAGATGGTAAATTTTATGTTTGTTTTACCACAATTTTTAAAAACCTAACAAACATTACAAAAAATTAAAATGATCAAAACTGGATAAAGTAAAAAGAGAGTCTCCTTTCTCACCTATTTACTACCTGCTTCCCAATCCCCAACTGCCTCTTTCTCTAAGCATTTGCTATTCAGTTTATCTGTTTCCTTCCTGTATGCCCACACAGGTGTGTGTGTGTGTGTGTGTGTGTTGTACTTTAAAAAACCAAAACAGGATCCCTGGTTCCTTCTTTTCCGTTGCTTACTTCTCAAGGGCTGCCCAGAGGAACATTCAAGCCCACAGGCAGTGGGACAGATTGCTGGGTCTGAATTTCTATTCCATCCCTTACCGACTGACACCAGGGGCTAGTGACTTAACCTCTCTAGATCTCAGTTTCCACATCTGAAAATGGGTACACTATTGTTGTTGGGACTTAATAAAAAGGAGAGTGGCAGAAGCTTGGCACGTAGGAAACATACAGTGAGGGCTGAGTGTGGTTGTTCTCTGGAAGTTTCTTCCTTGACCTGGGCTCTGCGAGCAATCAGGGTTCAGGGAAGTCTGCAGCCAGGGAGGGGAGGGAGGACCTTGTAGGAGGTGCTATGCGCATACTTGCAACACGTGTTTCATCTTTCTGCAGAGGGTCTAGCTAGGAACAAGTTATCTTTGTCTTTCTAGCAATCGAGAGCCGCTGTTACAATACAGATATCCTTTTCAAAATAGTAGATCCCTGGAGTGAAAACTCAAAATGTAAACTTTAAGAAGAGGTGACAGAGCAGAATCCAGAAAATATTTAGGACCCGGAGCACGTGGATTGGTAATTTTAGGAAGATACTGGGGTAGTGGATTACGTGAAACACTTGGAGTCAAGATGCCCAAGTTCAAGTTCTACCTCATAGGAACATATAACCTTGAGTCATACATACTATAAACTTTGCAAGCCTCAGTTTCCTTGCCCAGAAAGTGGGCATCATATTTCATAGCATATAGGATTACTGTGAGGATTAAAGGGATATAGTATGCAAAAGTGCTTTTCAAACCGTAAAGCGCTAAGCAGATGCAAATGATTATTTCTGACTTTTTGTGACAATGGATTTGTGTCAATGTCCTGCCACACAGGCCTGTGCAGTACCAAAATCTTTTTTTATTTTTTAAAAATGAAAATAATTTTCTTGTTTTTTGTTCTCGGTAATATATAATCATTGCAAAAAATTAAAGCAAAATGAGAAAGTACAATTTTCCTTAATCGCAGCCGCTGTTGACACTTTGAAATCTTTATTTATTTAAAGAGATTTCAATATATTAAATGAAGAAAAGGTTTCAAACATTTTTATAGTATGATCCTAGTTATGGCTTATGAATTACTCCCAATCAAGTATCAGTGATGGGAAGAAACATGCAAGTTACCAATTAAGATCATACGATCTTTTAAGACTTGTATAATCTGGAAATGCTATCAATTATTTATAAAGAGTCTTCATGTATTTAAATTAGAATAATGTACTAGTTAGGACCTAGGTTCTACATGGGTAAGAATGGAGATAACATAGCGTAAATTCATAGTTTTGGTGAAGATTAGAGAATGCACAGTGTTGTCACAGACTGAGCCTTCAGTAAATGTTAGTTGCTCTTATTGTCAATAATAATACATTATGGTTATTTTGTCCCCTGCTTCTGATGACAATTGAGTAGTTGATCTGACGAATCCATGATCACCTGAGATAAACTAGGATTCTCAATTTACAAGGTTTGAAGGTAGAGCAGAAGTAAGGATGATTGTAGGAAGACTCTTTGAAGGTCAGGGAGTGACGGATGGTACCTGGTAGGTAGTCAGGCTAGGCAATGGTCCTGGGACTTCTAACCTGTGTTTACCACCGTGGCTTCTTTGGTCTAAACTTTAACTACTATTACTGAGATTTCATGTGACTTTCTCCCCATCTCCCTGTCCAAAGCTTCTTTAGTGCTATTGCCAGACTTGCTAATGTGTGAGGGAACAGTACTTTTCTTCCCTCTGCCAAAGATGGGAAACTTATTACAGGAACCATCTCATAAGTCCAGAACAGAACATGTTTTTTCCATTTAATCTAATTCTAAAGTCTTTCCCCTATCCCTATCAGATAGGGGTTATTAACATGTGGTACATGCAATGCCTGGGATAGAATGAGAGGCAGATGTTTTTTTGAAGTTTAAAAGTTGCTTTTTAAAACAGCATTTGCTACCACAGGGAATTTCTTCTGTATCACGGAAAACATACACACATACACCCCTCTCCCAGTTTTCAATGAATAACATTTGTGACTTTACCCACAACAAAAATGTGTCACCTTTTAGGTGGTCTTTGAGGTTTACCTTTTAAAAACTATTTCAAGGAGCTAAGTTTTGGTTTTGCTTTTTTCCTCTGGTCACTGCTGACTAAGGACTCCAGGCTGTTTACACGGGAGAGCTTTAGATACGGTTATTTGTGTGGCATTGTATCAAGGCCTTCAAATATTTGCGGGGAGGTTTGGTGGAAAATGTCTAGGCCAGTGCAAATACTGCCGGCCCCAGAGAAATCCAGGAGGCTCAGAGGACCATTCCAGAACCCCTGGTCTGTCCTATTGTCCCTACGAGGAAACCCTCTGAATCTTTGTCAGACTGAATGAGCCCATTGAAGAGACTTATGTGGGTTCATGTCATGAGAGGCTCCTGATTTAGCCACCGCTGGATTTGATCATTCCGCATCTATGAGAGGTACAGTGGGAAGCCATTGACCTCACAGTCAGGAACACTGAGCACCAGCCCTCGATCTGCTACTCACTTGCTGGGCCACTTTGGCAAGTCACTGGCCCTCTCTGGGTTCTGATTTTCTTAACTTTAAAAGCAGATGATTGAGCAAAATGAGCTCTAAGATCCCTTTCTTTGATCCTATTTCTCTATAAAGTACCTCTTCGGTGTAGTCATTGAACCAGGCCAGCAGTGGAAGATACAAAGAAAAATAAGATAAGATCCTTTGTCTCAAGAAAGTTTGATTGGATGTTTAACCTCTTTTATTATTTCTCAGCTCCCAGCAGTTTCCTGGAAGCTCACAATCTCAGAGAGTTTACACAGGGTGGCCACAGGCACATAATAAATTATTTATTGATATATTACAATGCATGTTGAAATAATATTGTCTGTTTCCCTGAAATAATATTGTCTGGCCACCCTGAATTTTTGTACAGGTGACCACACACTCAGAAGGCCAACATATTAATAAGTAGACCTATAATAACAGTTACATTTATGTGTAATAATGGCCATAATTTATTGAGCACCTACTGTGTACCAAGCTCTTTGCTAGATGTTTTAACATTTTTATCTCAAGAATCCTCATGACAATCTTGTAAGGTAGGCTGTGCCATCTCCACTTTACACAAGAGGAAACCAAGACTTTTAAGAGGTTGAGAAACCAGCCCAACCTCTTATTTATAGTAAGAGGCTTCACATCCAGTTCTTTGTGGTTCCAGAGTCTGGTCTCCTAGCCCTGTACCTCTAGCTTTGGGTGTAATATTTTGCATTTTACAAAGTATATATATATATATATATATATATATATATATATATATATATATATATATGTGTGTGTGTGTGTGTGTGTGTGTGTGTGGGCACACGCGCGCGTGTGTGTATACATATCTCTGCAGATTTTGAAGATAAGTAGATTCAAGCATAGAGAGCTTAAGTAACATGCCCCAAATCCCTCAGCTAGAGAGTGGCAAATACGGGACTCGAAACCAGGTGTTCTGACTCAAAAAACCAGAACTTTCCCCACCTTGCAACATCGCTTGTGCAGCATTCTCTGGCTGACTTGCTTTTGTAAGAATTTTTGAACCACCCCTTTCAGGTGGGGCAGGCACGCCACATGTATCTCCCCCTTCCTACTGTTTATACACAGCTTCCTATTTCCTTCCTCAAACCTGCTTTTCCTGCAATCTCTCCCAATTCCGTAAATGACAAACCCATCTTTCTACCTCCTTGTGCCTCCAAACAAGGAGGCATCCCTTTCACTTATACCTGTATCTAACCCTTCAGCAAACCCTGTTGGCTCTTCCTTCAAAATAAACCCAGACTCTGACCACTTCTTGGCACCTCCATCAACATCCTCTCAGTCACCCCAGGCATCTTTCCTATTGCCTAATCTGGGCCCTCTGCTTCTGCCCTTGCTCCCTAGAGTCTATTCTCTGCAGAGCAGCCAGAGGGATTTTGTTAAATCAAAAGTCAGATCATGTTCTTCTCTGCTTGTAAATATCCTGGTGGTGTCCCATCTCACTCAGAGCAAAAGCCTGCTGTGAGGTACTTGACTCCAGCCATAGGGCCTCCTTGCTGTTCCTGGAACCCACCAGACACATTCCTGCCTCAGGGCCTTTGCACTTGCTGTTTCCCTGCCCTGGGGCACTTCTCCCCGGATATCTCCCTCAAGTCTCTACTAATTTGTCATCTTCTCCGTGAGGTTTTTCCTGCCCACCTTTATTAAAACTGTAGCCCACCCCCTGCTTGATATTCTTGAGCCCTATCCCCTTGCCGTTTCTCTTCTTCTTCAAAGCATTTATCATCATCTGACAACCTATGTATTGAACAACTTAATTCTGTTTATTGTCTGTTTCCTCAACTAGCTATAAGCCCCAGGAAGGCAGGGATTCTTTTTTTGGGGTGGGGGGCAGCAAGGTCTGGTTCATTCACTGCCATAACCCCAGAATCTAGAACAATGCCTGGCACTTATTGGTTCTCAGTAAGTGTTTTTTGAATGAATGAATGAAAGAACGGAACTCCGCTGGTGTTTGAATTTCAGCCCTGCTGGGTCTCATCTTTTCATGATCTGCAGAGCAGATCACTTTTATCTCAGTCACATGGCCACTTCCAAGGTATGGTTCATTTATCACTGCCTCTTCACCTGAGCCCAGCTCCTACCCAAGAAGCTCTCCCAAGAGACTTGGGTGACGCGCCACAATCATGGGAGTTTCCGACCTAATCCACGTTCTGTGATTGTAACAAGGGACATGGAGTCAGGCGCCGTCCTAGGCTCCTCCATGAGATGCTGCCTTCTCCTAGAACACTCTCATTTTTAGGAGTCACTCAGCTGCTGAAGGTCAACCATTCAGTTTATTGAATATTAATTATTCAAATGTGCCTGGTCGTATGGGAAATGTTCAGCCAGCAATGACATGAGGGTGAATCAGGGAGAGAAAGAAAGCTCATATTAATACTCATCTTTTTCCCCCTCTCTAAAGGGGTAAATGCCCTCGAAAGAGCCCCTGTGTTTCTGGACGGAAGAGAGGGCAGGAGCACAGGAGGAGAGGCAAGGCTATTCATTTTGTAATTTGTGCAAAAGGAGTCAGTTATGCAAGTTTCTGCTTGAGATATTGAATGATGGAGTTGCCATTCAAAGTTTCTTTCGGGGTAACGTTGCCGATTGAAAATGAAGCATGTGCTCCCATTTTGTGAATGAGGAAACAGACATCAAGGGACAATTGTATTTGCCTCCATCTACCTGAAGTGCCCCAGACCGGCTCTGGAGGGGGTGTGTCATTATGAAATTACCCAGCAGTGAGAGAAAGAGGGAGAAGTGAAACTCCCTACTCAAGCCCCCCACAGTGTGGAGTCAGGGGTGGCAGCAGAGAAGGCAGGGCTGGGAAGAACCTTAGAGGTGACATCAGAGACCCAGCTGGAATGGTCCCTAGAGGTCGTCTAGAGCAACCTTAGAGGTCATTTGCACATGTAGAAGCTGGGGGGCAGAGAGGATGACTCTGGGTCCTGGTCACATGGGGAGTCTGTAACTGGAGAGGAGCCAGAATTCTCCCACCTTCAGGCTCCACATGGAGCCATGTCCAGGGTCCTCAAATGACCTTGGTGACCAGCTGGTCTCATATCCTCATTTTCCAGATGATGAAACAGAGACCAGTAAGGCAGAAAGAGCAGTGAGGCCAAGGAGGATATTTAAAATGGACCTTTGCCCCTTTGGGTTCTCTTGAGTTTATTTAAGCAGGACTTGCAGTTCTTTCTATCCTTCAGTGTCAGAGTAACTGATACATCAATTCTGTCTAGTCCCCGAGGAAATGGTCTTGAATTTGAAAAACAAATGCCTAAATTCACTGGACCAAGTTAGTTTCTTGTACTGTCCCTTCTGTTCCATGCCAGTGTTTCTGTCCAGAAGTGGGGTCGGTTTGGTCACAGCAGGGGAAGGAGGTACAATGGACCCCCCAGAGCCATCGCTTAGCAACAAGAAAAGAGGGACACCTAGAACAGTCTCCCCAGAGTGGACTATCCCAGTGTCTTTGGCATACAGCAGATGCTTACAGACGATTGTTGGAATGCCTTGTGGAAAACTTGTAAGCTGTCAGTTTCACAACTGACCAATAGATGAGTTCACTGATCACCCAAACACTCTATGTGCAGAATTATACTCGGAATTGTGCAATAGTCAAGAGAGATAGGTGTGTTTTTATTCTTACCCTCAGGGGCCTGGAAATCTTGTCCGGAAGTCAGTTCTGTCACATGTGACACAAATTGAGCAAAATATAAGACAGTTCCCACGTAAGACCATATAACTGATAGGACTGGGGGAGTGGATGTAAAAGCAATTCCTCTATCATCGTGCTGATATAATAGTAATCATAGTAATAATAACAGCTGCCTTTCTTTGAGCAGTCACTGAAGTTACCAACTGCACTTTAGAGATATTGTCTCATCTAATCTGCACAACAACCCTACCAGTTTAGTACTAATGTCACCCCCCTCGTCTGAGGTCTCATAGCTACAGGGTGAAGCTAGAATTTGAACCCAGATCCACCTTGCTCCAAAGCCACCTTCTCGGTGTTGACACCCAAAGCAAGTACTCAGCCTTCAGCACGTACTCTAGGCCTCTCTGTGTGTGTGTTCTTTAAATACGACTCTGAGACCTTTTAAACCCTCTCCTCATCCTCTGGTCACCATGTCTTTCCAGACCAGTGGTTCTCAAACTCACACAATAGGGTCCAGACGAGTGAGAAAGAAAGGGGAACTGCTCATAACCTGGGGCCCACTTGCTTCCACCCCAGCTGGCAGTGAGGGGGGAGAGCGAACCCTGTCCCGGTGTTACCCATCAGGTGGAACATCACCCCGACTGCTGTGTGCCCGCTTTGCCCCTGCCCTTCCTGCTTTCCTCTGTGCAAGCTTGCTCTCGTGAAGTCTGCCTTAAAAGCTAGGAATAAAATTGTCTGTAAGGTGGTCTCTGTTCCTAACCCATGTGTGTTTCCCTGGGGGGTTCAGACACTGTGGGTCCCGAGCCACTGCTCCCCTCTATGGTTGTGCCTGGGAACTGCAGCTCTCCTATTCCATTCTCAGGGCCTCCAGCATTTAGGTGCTGGGTTTTTTGCTTTCGTTTTTTGTTTTTTGGCTGAGCCACGCACAGCATGCAGGATCTCAATTCCCCGACCAGGGATCAAACCCACACTCCCTGCGGTGGAAGTGCAGAGTCTTAACCACTGGACCACCAGGGAAGTCCCTAGGTGCTGGGTTTCAATTCCACCCTCTCCCACTCCTGTACTCACTCAGTCTCCAGGTTAATGTGGAAGTACACCAAGCTGACAAACCCATTTGACCTCCTCAGATTACTGCCTTGGCTTCTGGGTACACTGAAATTAAAATCACCCTGATATTACTTCCACTACTACTATCACCATTACTACTACTATCACCATTACTACTATTACTACTGCCACTACCACTACTATCACTGTTACTACTGCTACTGCTACCACCACCACCACCACCACTACTACTTCTGCTACCACTACCACTACTACTACTACTACCACTACTACTATCATCACTACTACTATCACCATTACTACTACTACTACTGCCATTACTACTATTGCCATTACTACTACCATGACTGCTACTACTACTACCACTACTGTTACTACCACTATTAGTACTACCACTACTACCACTATCACCACTACAGCTACTGCCACTATTACTATTACTACTATACTATCACTATTGTCTCTGTTAGTACTGCTACTACTACCACTATCACTAGTCACTATAGCTACAACCACTATTAATACCAGCACCACCACTACTCCTCCTCCTCCTACTGCCATCACTACCACTACTACCACCATTAGTACCTCCACTACTACTACAGTTACTACTACTGCCCCTGCTACGGCTGCCGCTGCTGCCACAAACGACTTGCTGTGTGCTTGGCTCACAGTATTTTACTTAAATTGTCTCATTCCATTCTCACAACAATCCTTGAGGTGGGAAATACTCCCACCCCTATTTTACAGATAAGCTAACTACGCCTTGAAGAGACCCATGAGTTGTCAGAATTTCCACTGCTGCTAAGTCGAGTCAGGCTCTGAATCCAAATTGTCTGACTTTCAGAGCCCATGCACTTAACCCCTATGCTCAGTGGTCTGCCATGTAAGGAGGTGACATTGGCTTTGGAGTCAGGGCGGCCTGGGTTAGACTCCCCACTTAGCTGGGTAACAGGCAAGTTAGTCTTATCTGTAAAATGGGGTTTTCACTGACACGTATGGAGTTCTTTTGAGGATTAAATGAGAGGATGTATATAAAACACGTAACAGAGAAGCTGCACATAATCTACCCTGACTTCCAGGGAGCCTAAGAGACCTTCTGTCTGTGACTCTCCTCCCACAGCCAACAACAGGTCTTCTGCAAACGTTTGCAGAATGACTCACTCTCCACTCAGGCCATACAGACTACACGTTAATCATTCATTCGTTCATTCATTCATTCATTCATTTATCACACAATTATTGAGCACCTACTGTACGCCAGGTACAGTGCTCAGGCCATGGGCGATAAGAAGGTGAGGAAAGGAGATACGGTCACTGCCCTTGCAGACCATACCCTAGTGGAATTTTCTGTGTACAGACTCCAGGGTATGCAAAGGACAGTGTGGGCAGGCAAGGCACATAGCTGCTAGGGGGCTGGGAAAGAGAGGTAAAATAAGGCCATCAAGATGAAGAGGTAAAACGAGGACATCACAGTGAAGATTAAGATAAACGTCTTAAGAGACTGGGGAATAGAGAGCTGAAAGGGAGAGAACTCCCATCAAAGGAAAGAGAAATTCCACTGGTGGATGGATCAGGCAAAGCTTGTGAAGGGAAAGGAAGGGGCCAAAGGTAGAAGCCTGGAGGTGCATGCCAGGTGATTGGTGCCTTATTATTGAGGATAGTAACCAACTATTCTCTCCTAGCAGTTTCACTGAAGAGGGGGCACTGAGACAGTAGAGGTTCCTCTAGAATCAGTAAGGGACAGATTACTAATCAAGTGAAAATACTCCCATCCCATGCCAGGCACTGGACTGGACTCCAATCCTCACCACTTGTGAATGGGCCCCCACTTCACAGATGAGAACATTGAGGCTTACAGACGTTCAGTCGCTTGAATTCAAGTTACTGAATGGGGGAGTCAGCATGCAAACCTGGATCCATTTCTTTCCAAAGGCCACATTCTTTCCATCATAGGACACATTGACTCTTTCCTTTACTGAACAGGCAGGAAGCTCAGTGAACTTTCTCACTCAGATCTGATAGCTCAGGGGAGGGGGGTCTGAGGCAGTGTTTCCTGTGACCTAAAGGAATGGCAGTGTCTTCCATATGAAGGAGGCAGTACCTGGTGCCACACAGGGTCATTGACAGGAAGAGGTCAAGGCCATCGGGCAGTGTGGCATAGTGAGAGGCTGCAGAGAACAGCGGTTGCTGTCAGGCAGACCTGGGCTTGCATCTCAGCTGGGCAAGGTTTTTTTAACCTCTTTAAGCCTCAGTTTCCTCATCTGTAAAGTAGAAGGTAAACCAGTAGCACTTACCATAGGATTAAATCAGTTGATACAAGAGGAGCTCCAGCAAATGCATGTATATGGTAAGCAGCCAGTGCGTATTACTAGTTATCAGTGTTCTTTTACTAGAAGGTTGTAGGACAGTGCTAAGTCCTCAGGATGCAGCTACCCTGCTTCCTTTTTTCCAGAGCCTGACAACATCCCGGCCACCATACCCCTAACCCATGAGTCAAGTGGGTGCTTCATGAGCTTATGAATTTTTATAAGGTTCTATTTTTGCAATTTCATGTAATGCTCCAGTGCCATTGGACACGTCAGCTCCTGACCTTTCAGCCGGTGGAGTGCTTCCCATAAACAGAGCCATAAAAGCCCACTGGTTTTCTCCTTGGCGTGTGAGTGTGTTTGGTGCTCTCCCTCTCTCCTTCACTATTTGAATAGTGATGTCATATTCCAATATCCTCTCACCTCTACTGAAAAAGCCCTCCGCGTGATTCCCTCCTGAGCGCTCAGCAATCCCCAGAGGGGAAGTTGTGGTTTCAACAAGGTGCAGGCATCACGAAACCGAGACAGAACTGGCAGGGTGGAGAAGTTACTCAAAGGTAGGAGACAGAGAAAAACACCCACGTGATGTATAAATCTCCAGTCAGTGGCCAGTGGCCGAGTCAGTTTTTTTTTTTTTTTTAAGGCTTGCTGTTAAGACGCTGGCATAACAACATTTAAGGACATATATTTGTATGGAAATATGTTAATATAAATGTTTCAGACATTACATGAAATTTCTAAAAATCTTATATTTGTATTTGTATGGAAATATGTATGGAAATATGTTCATATAAATGTTTCAGACGTTACATGAAATTTCTAAAAATCTTGTATTTGTATGGAAATATGTATGGAAATATGTTAATATAAAGGTTTCAGACATTACATGAAATTTCTAAAAATCTTATATGTTCTGGTATAATGTTATAAGTAATAATCCTAGTTATTACTTTAAAATGTATATCTCAGAAATAACTAATTTTCTTGTCAACTGCATTATTATGAACTTTCATCAAATCTTTTACCATGGTCATTTTTAAGTCTTTTGTCATTTACAGACAGTTCTGGGTGTACTCTGATGATTTTGCAAATATGTTCCTATAAAAGGGTTTCATCTTCAAGAAATTCATGGAAAAGACTCTGACAAGTACAGGTTTCTGGTAACTGACTGTACTGCTGAACTGAATGAATAAGCATTTTCAGAACTCTGATGAAAAACTGATGAACTCATAAAAGTGCTAACAAAAGATCAAGATGAAAAAAAAAAAACAACAATTAATTACATGGGACTGAGTGAACTGATGAGGATGAGTATAATTTTTGTGACTTTCTGTCTGAATTTAAAAAAAAAAAAAAATCCCACAAGGACTCAGAGGCAGGGAATATACAAATCAATTTTCACTGCAAAGTAAAGGAGCTGTTACAGTGGAGGATTACTGGACTGAATGGCAATATTATGACATAGTATGAGTGTGTTTCATGTTTGGTAATTGCAATCATTGTTGCTTTTGTTGTGGTCATCCATGTACAATGCTTGGTGTCAGTCTATTTATCTCTTGTAAAAATAAAATACAGTGTGTGTGTGTGTGGAAAAAAAAAAAAAAAATAGAATAAAGCATCCACCCATTTCCTCCCCTAAATGCCAGCCCAACTATTTTCCTCTGTGACTGCTTTCAGGTTTTACACATATTTTTATGAACTTTATAATCAAGGTGTAGGTTTAATTTGGAGTCCTTCTCTGGTCTCTTAATGTTCTTTCAGGAAGGATTCTTCTGCATTGCTGCAATATCTTCACACTCATTGCGGAGGCTGTGGTGTCCAGCTTCATTCCTGAGACTCACTCACTCGCTCCAGTGTCTTGGTCCCAAGTAATCCTAGGGATGAGTGGAATAAAGTCTTTGGTTCAAGCCTTGGTTCTGCCATACTAGCCATTTAGTGACTGCCTAGTACTCCGAGCCTTGGTTTCCACATCTGTGACAGAGCTGTTGTGAGGTTTTGAAGCATATCCAGCACCTGTCAGAGAACTGCTTCAACAAATGGCAGCAATTAATAGAGATGTGCCGTGGTTTACCTGTTGTTGGATAGTTCTAAGCAACACCACGATGGACATCTGTAATAAAGTTTCTTTTCCTTTTGACTTTTCTTTTGATTATTTGGCCCAAGGGTATAGACATCTTTGTGGCTTTTGATAGGCAATGTCAGTTTGCCTTCTAGAAAGCTGATACCAATTCACAGAGTTGGCAGCGTAACCTGCATTTGATCCAAAGCTAGCAGCAAAGGAAGGTGCGGGGACTAGTAACGTAGTTCAACAATAGGCAGGTTCTTTAGGAACCAAGATGCAGCAGTTAGTGGAACTTTTGTGCTGGAAGCCAGCAATTGGCAAGACAGTGTGGAGGTCGTGGAAGTTAGGCTGGGCATAGTTACAGACCAACCAAAGGCAGATATTTATTTTCTGGGTGTTTGTTAAACAGGTACTGCAGTAGGGCTCAATTCTTTGATATTAAAATGTGACTCTTCCCAGATATATTTCTGGCGTAAAGCCTAAACAAAACTTCTGCTTAAATCTTGCCTTTACGGTTAACTCTCTTCCTCTAATTGCTGCATCTCTAGTTCTTTCCGTGGGGAGTTAATTAACCTGTTAAATAGAAGTTGCTCCATTTATCTATTCTTGATTTTTATAATACATTGAAGCTATTGCTTTGCTGGTTTTTATATTCCACTTAGCTAGATTGTAAACCTCAGTGCACAAACACTGTTTTCCCATTTGTGGGGTGGGAAGGTCAGTGCTATGATATTTTCATTTACGCTTTACGACTTAACACTATACCTCTTCAGTGGGGTGGAGAGAGCACTGAGTTGAGAATTGTTTGATCCAGGTTCAGGGCCCTGTTCTCTCAATACCTTATAGTGTAATTTGGGGCAATCACTTCCTCTTCCCCAAATTCTGATGCTTCCCTCCATGGAGACTCCCTGCTGTGGGGGCCATGTTACAGGTGACAGGTGGGAATATAGCCCTTCGACCAGAGTCTCCTTAAATTATTTTTCATTTCTGGGACTTCCCTGGTGGTCCAGTGGTTAAGACTCTGCGCTTCCAGTGCAGGGGGCGTGGGTTCGATCCCTGGTCGGGGAACTAAGTTCCCACATGCCGGTGCAGTGAGGCCAAATAAATGAACAAAATTATTTTTCATTGCTAAGTGTTAAGATGATCTGAATTCCTAAGTTCAAGGGCATGGTTTCCTTGACTCTGCCCTGTCCATCATCCACCTATACTGTTCTACAGCCCCATGGGAACTGCTGCAGGAATCCACACCTTTAAATTGAAGACACTGAACTAGGTAATATTGAAGGTCTCCATCTAGCTCTTATTTCCAAAAAAGATTTAGAAAATGTTGGAATTGACCCAGGAAAAACACTTGGGCAATGAAAAGTACTAAGGTCATTATTCCTTTTCTTAAGTTTGATTTACAACGGTGATAACTGGAAACAAACCTAGTGTTCAACACTAGGGGATGGTTAAGCAAATTGTGGCACATTCCCATCATGCAATGTTTGGGGGGCCATTAAAAATATAAGAGTTTGAAAGAACATGGAAAAAGACTTCTGGGATAATGTTCAGTTAATAAAATCAAGTATGGCGTCAACTAAGTACTAAAAACATGGCTGTGTAGAGGAAAAAAAAAAACTGGAAGGAAATATCCAAAGTGCCTATAATGACGTTTTTCTGGGTATTCAGATTTTTTTTTTAAATTAATTTATTTATTTATGGCTGCGTTGGGTCTTTCGTTTCTGTGCGAGGGCTTTCTCTAGTTGTGGCAAGTGGGGGCCACTCCTCATCGCGATGTGCGGGCCTCTCACTATCGCGGCCCCTCTTGTTGCGGAGCACAGGCTCCAGACACGCAGGGTCAGTAATTGTGGCTCACGGGCCCAGTTGCTCCGCGGCATGTGGGATCCTCCCAGACCAGGGCTCGAACCCGTGTCCCCTGCATTGGCAGGCAGACTCTCAACCACTGCGCCACCAGGGTGGCCCCCAGATTTTGAATGATTTTATTTTTTCAACTTTTCTATATTTTACCAAATTTTATATAATTTATTTCTATTTTTTTAATAACCAGAAAAAAATTTTACTCAGGTGTTATAAAATTTTTGAGACTACTTTAATCTAACCAGGAATCAAATTACCCCAAGGTTTAAAATTTTCTAGTATTAGAAAGTAAGGCCAGGGCTTCCCTGGTGGTGCAGTGGTTAAGAATCTGCCTGCCAATGCAGGAGACAAGGGTTCAAGCCCTGGTCCAGGAAGTTCCCACATGCCGCGGAGCAACGAAGCCCGTCAGCCACAACTACTGAGCCTGCGCTCTAGAGCCTGCAAGCCACAACTACTGAGCCCTCGCGCCACAGCTACTGAAGCCCGCGTGCCAAGAGCCCATGCTCTTCAACAAGAGAAGCCAATGCAATGAGAAGCCCACGCACTGCAACAAAGAGTAGCCCCCGCTCGCCGCAACTAGAGAAAGCACACACACGGCAAGGAAGACCCAATGCAGCCAAAAATAAATAAATAAAATAAATAAATAAATTTAAAAAAATAAGAAAGTAAGGTCAGAACAGTCAATTATGACATTAAAATAAAAATACGAATGAGAAAAATGGGCAAAATTTCCTGCTTTTTACAAAAATAAAACTACTCAGCATGATATATAAAAGTGTTTTAAATTTGAGTCAGAGAACATGGGTTCGAAACCCAATAGAATTCTGGCTGAATGACCTTGGGCACAATTAACTAATATTTCTGTCAGTTTCATCTGGGCCATAAAATGTACCTCTCAGGGTTGCTGTAAAATCAAATGAGACAACGTCTGTAGAACTCTTCTGTAAAATGTTAAGTTTAATAGGGGAGGATAATAACTGGGAGAAAAAAGGGAAGGGGCGCTTCTCTGCTTTCATTTGAAGGAATAGAGCAAGATTTTTCAAACCGTGGGTCCTGACCCATTTAATGGGTTATAAAATCAATTTATTGGTTCACAAACAGAAAGCAGTTATTTTAAAAAGAATATGATTGTATGGCAGAGTAATGACATTGTTTTGTGAAGTATACACATCAGATGATAAGTAAAACATGTATCTTACTGCCCTGAGGACCTAAGATGACTGCATAGGGCCGGAGAGTCTTTGGCTTTGAGGTCAATACCCATGGGGAGACCAGAATAGCAAAGGCCCCTTTCTCATGTTTGCTGCATGAAACTCAACGGAATTAATGTCTGGTGGCTCGTGAGTTAGTTTCAGGAGGAGAGGGGAAGTTAAAGAGGGGGATGGTTTACTCTACTGCCTGACAGTAAAATATTTACATTTGTAACATGCTCTGCCATTTGTAAATATTTTAGCGCTTAGGATCCATCCTTCCTTCCTTCTTCCCCCGCCCCCCCCCCCCACAAAAAACCAACTTATTAGGCACTCAGTGTTGCGGACTGAATTATGTCCCCCTCAAATTCACATGCTTAAGTTCTAACACCCAATAGGACTGTATTTGGAGATAGGAACTTTAAAGAGATAATTAAAATAAAATGAGGTCATAAGAGTGGAGCCCTAATCCAATATAACTGGTGTCCTTTTAAGATGACGAAGAGAAACCAGGGGTATACACACACAGAGAAAAGGCCTTGTGAAGACATAGTGAGAAGGCGGTCGTCTACAAGTCAAGGAGAGAGGCCTCAGGTGAAACCAAACCTGCTGATATCTTGATCTTGGACTTCCAGCCTCCAGAACTGTGAGAAAATAAATTTCTGTTGCTTAAGCCACTCAGTCAGTGATATTTTGTTAAAAGCTCTAGCAAACTTATACACTATGTGCCACGTTTGGTCCTAGGTCCTGGGGGATCCAGAGGTGAAAAGATCAGGCCCCTGTCTTCCTGGAGACAGATACACAAATAAGTACTTAAAATACAATATATTAATTGCAGTATGATGCTAAATGCTGCTCAAGGTTCAAAGGGGCTCAGAGGTAGCTGTCTCTAAGTCTTCCCAAGGGAGTCAGGGGTAGCGTCTCAGAGGAGGAAATTCTAGAGGATTTTTCATTCATCCTATTTTCTGACACTGTTAATGCCAGATCAAAGTACAGGTTCCCGATTTGGATACCTTTATTTCTAATCTCTGACTATACCTATAGCAGACACAGGGTCTCAGATTGTAGGTATACCGGTGACACCTACACAGGAACTGCAATGGTCTTAAAGGGACATGTGGAGGGGACCATCAAAGGCTCTAATGGAGGGACATTCAGGGCTAATGTAGGTTGTTGAATGCATGGAAGGCCCAGAAGTGACAGAGATAGCTCACAAAGACACGGTTCTGACTCTCTCCGCACAGGGAATTAATCCTTGCCCTCTCCACACATGGTGCCCTGTAAGCCTCTAGAGAATTTTCTTCATGAGTGATGTGTCTCCCCCCAACCCCCCCTTGGAAGTTTCTAGCTTTAGATGGCAAAGCCTGGGATCACTTCCAACATCTTACTACAAACCTTTATTCTCTACGTGAAGGGCCTGCAAGCTCTTTCTGTAAAGGGCAAGATGGTAAATACTTTTGGCTTCAAACACAATATAGTCTGTCCAACTGCTGGACTCAGCCATTGTAGTATAAAAGTGGCCATAGTTAATATGTAAACAAACTAACATGGCTGTGTACCAATAAGATTTTACTTATAGACACTGAAATTTGAATCTCATATAATTTTCGCATGTCATGAAATGTGATTTTTTGTTTGTTTTCTTTTCAACCATTCAAAAATGTACAAACCATTCTCAAGTCATGGGTATTCAAAACAGGGGGCTGTAGTTTTCCCACCCCTGACTCACATGGTCACGTATATTTTTCATGAATTTGATGCTTTTTTTTCCCCCAAGTGAATCCAGAGAATCCTAATAGTATCAAGAAGAAAGTTAAGGATGGTTGAGTTTGCTTTACAGCTTTTGAGTTTTCATAAATCAGTTCTGAAGTTCTCTATGACAATAGGCCAAGGGAATTTTAATAAAAGAACTTATCCCTATATTTTAATAAATTCATTTAAAATACCCTAGGGGGGAAAAATAATAATAAAATAAGATACCCTAGCGGGGGACTTCCCTGGTGGCGCAGTGGTTAAGAATCCACCTGCCAATGCAGGGGACACCGGTTCGATCCCACAGGCCACGGAGCAACTAAGCGCGTGCGCCACAATGACTGAGCCTGCGCCCTAGAGCCCGTGAGCCACAACTACTGAGCACACGTGCCACAACTACTGAAGCTAGCGCGTCTAGAGCCCATGCTCTGCAACAAGAGAAGCCACCGCAATGAGAAGCCCGCGCACCACAACGAAGAGTAGCCCTTGCTCGCCGCAACTACAGAAAGCCTGTGCGCGGCAACGAAGACCCAGTGCAGCCAAAAATAAATAAGTAAATAAATTTATTAAAACAAACAAACAAACTATAAAATACCCTAGGGGTATTTGCATAGTGACTTGGGGCAACTCTTCCCCTGGCTGGGCCTTGGTTTCCCCATTTGTAAACAAAGGGGCTGATTTAGGCAACCGCTCAGGCCCCTCCCTCTCCAAAATTCCAGTGTCCTGGAAAGAGGTACCCCACCCCCATCTCGTGCTAATGTTGAGGCTTGCCACCACCCTTGTGCTCTGCCTCTGACCATGCGCTTGGGGTCTGTGGACTTTGAGGCACTCTGCTCAGTTTAGCTCCCTTTCCCCTGTTAATCTTTAAGAAAGAAAGGATTAAATACACAGAATTGGAAAGCTGGGCCCTTTGCATCTTTCTTGGCAACAACACTTGGGTGGCCCCTTCGAGGAACTTACTTCCTCATCTTTGTTCTCTTTCCCAGCCTATTTCAAAGAACCCTTTGGAGAACTTGCTGTCAGATTTGGCATGCCCATTCCCATGGGGAAAGGGACAGACTCTGGGTCCCCACGAGGCTCTGGGCTGGCTCAGGGGACCCCATCTCAGTTTCTCTTGCAGGAAGTGATTATGGCCTGAGGGCCCTAGACACTGTTTATAGGCCACAATCATTGCCAGTGAAAGAAAAATGCCCAGGGCAATGTAATTAAATGTAAATGAGATTATTACTGGAACAAGGTTTTGTTTTTGTTTTTGTGTTTTTCCTTCTTTAAGAAAAAAACCCCAGCAGGTTCATGGAGTCAAGAGTAGCAGAGTTAAGGGCCTCTCACTCTAGAACAACCCCAGCTACACGTATGAAAACTAATCGGCAGATGGCCACCCTTTATCGTCACAATTCCCCCCTCTTCCTACCACCATGCTAAGAAGTCAGGCGTTCACAGCCTGTCTGGGACGGTTTCTCAAAACCAGGTGGGCTCAGAGGAACCAGAGAGGCTGAAGTCTGGGTCAATATAATCTGATTAAATGACCTGGTCTAGTTATGGCCCCAATACTGCAGCAGCGTTGGGGGTACGGGAGAGGATGGGGGCCCTGGGCCCATAAGTATGCATGCCTGAAGGAGGCTGCCTTGGTACATTTATGCTTGAAGACTCAGAAAAAAAATATTGTTCACATTAGTCACTAGAGAGGGAAGTGACTGCCCTGCAAGGAAATACATTGAAGTTTCCTGTGGTTAACCCAGGGAAATAGTTGGTTCTTCCTTCTCCCGTCACCTAGGATACTATGAACAGACTTTCGCCGTAACCACACATATTTCCTGTCTGTATTTTCCTGTAGCCTTTGAGCTCTAAGCTTTGACAGTCTGGGTCTTTCTTTTTTAAACTTTGTTGCTCTTTTCCAACCTCTTACCTCCAACCCACATGGCCTGTGTCCATAGCACAGTATCTGTCTTGCATTAGACCTTTGCTAGTCAGTGTGGTCTGTGGACCAGCAGCACCGGCGTCACTGGGGCGTCTGTTAAAAATGCAGAACCTCAGGCCCCACCCTAGACCTCCTTAATTAGGATCTGTGCTTAAAAAATCTCCCTGGGTGATTTCTGGTACATTAAAGTCTGAGAAGCACTGAATTAGAGAACAGGTGTTTGCTGAGTGTATAATGATGACATGGTGTTGCTGTCACTCTCTTTGCCACTCCCTTGGTGTGTGTTTTTTTTTTTTTAATGGCCGGCGCATGCTGCGTGGCATGCGGGATCCTAGTTCCCTGACCAGATATCACACCCACGCCCCCTGCACTGGAATTGCTGTGGAATCTTAACCACTGGACCACCAGGGAATTCCCCCGCTGGTGTGCAATTTGTAGCAAGCAGTTTAACAGACTTGGGCCTCAACTGCCTTTGGACTAGATCAAATCAGACAAAAGCAATATTTTAAGCAGAACTTCACAGAATTATAAGATGAACCAGGCATGAGCCCTGCCCTCAAGAGGTTTCGATTCCAGTGATGGAGATGAGACAAATATGCAAGTAGTGATAATACAGGGTGAAAAGTGGCAGGTGCCCCGAGAGAAGTACAGAGAAGGGGCTCTGGGCTTCAGAGAAAGAGGAAGCTCCTGCTAGCTCGTCCTGCAGTTCTGCCCTTCTGTGGCTTCAAGGGAAAAATGGGGCTTCCCTGGTGGCGCAGTGGTTGAGAGTCTGCCTGCCAATGCAGGGGACACGGGTTCGAGCCCTGGTCTGGGAAGATCCCACATGCCGCAGAGCAACTGGGCCCGTGCGCCACAACTACTGAGCCTGCGCATCTGGAGCTTGTGCTCCGCAACAAGAGAGGCTGCGACAGTGAGAGGCCCGCGCACCACGATGAAGAGTGGCCCCCGCTTGCCGCAACTATAGAAAGCCCTAGCACTGAAACGAAGACCCAACACAGACAAAATTAAATAAATAAATAATAAAAATAAAGGAATTCCTTTAAAAAAAAAAAAAAAAGGAAAAGTGAATTTCATGTGGAAGGGCTGGTTGAGACACCTCACACTTTACAAGCTACTGTGAAGTAAGGTCCACAAACGCTGCTGCCACTGTTCAGGAGGAAGGGGAGTTGCTTAGGAGGAATGTCAAAGATTCTAAGTAGGCGAATAAATGAAAATAAAAAGAAAAAAAAGAGAAAAACCACAGAAAAGTTTCTATTTTCCCATCCATGTTCAATATCACCCAGACTGTGAGATTTGGAGATCAGGGGCCTCGTCCTATTCTTCTCTGTGTCCCCAGGGTGTGGCACAGTGTGTGAGCCACAGCGAGAGCTTGATAAACATTTGTAGGACTGAACCGAACTGCAATGATTTTCTTTTTTTTTAAAAATAAATTTATTTATTTATTTATTTTTGGCTGTGTTGGGTCTTCGTTTCTGTGCGAGGGCTTTCTCTAGTTGCGGCGAGTGGGGGCCACTCTTCATCGCGGTGCGGGGGCCTCTCACTATCGCGGCCTCTCTTGTGGCGGAGCACAGGCTCCAGACGCTCAGGCTCAGTAGTTGTGGCTCACGGGCCCAGTTGCTCCGCGGCATGTGGGATCTTCCCAGACCAGGGCTCGAACCCGTGTCCCCTGCATTGGAGGCAGATTCTCAACCACTGCGCCACCAGGGAAGCCCTGCAATGATTTTCATGAGCAAGACAAACACACCTTTGGGATGGAGGAACACAGTCTTCTCTTGGGTAGTTTCAAGGCAGTGTGAACAAAATCCTGCAGTGTAGCAAGTTATTATCCTGTCTTCGTTCTAGAAAGGCAGATTGTAGAAAGTATCTCCTTTAGTTGCTCAGGCTTGAGTGGGAATTTTCTGAGGACCACGTTTCACTCTTCTTCCAATAAGCCTTGCGCATTTCTAAGGTCCATGAAGAAGAGCTAATCAGTGATGTGCCTTGACATTTGACTGTTAGCATTGTTGGGAATAAATCTCAATACACAGAAAGCTCTTTAGAACAATTCTTTAGCTCTTCTAATACTCCACAAGTTGGGTCAATAGAATTGCTTCCATTTTAAATAACAAAAAAGCTAGGCATATTTTCTGTCCATTGCCACCAAATATAACTGGGAGAGAACTTTGGTTTATGGGTTAAAACATGTGTCCACTGGAGTCACTGGACCCTATGTCTATTTCCATAGAAAGAGAGAGGAAAGATGGACAAGGTTCTTGGATTTCTATTTCTGATGTCAAGTTTCTCCTTTGAGTACATTTAAAACTATAGACTTTAGAACCTGGAATCTGGGATATCATTCATTCATTCATCATAAAGAAATTTCTGGAGACATCTGGTTAATGAGACAGACTGACTGACATGGGCTTGCTTCTCAACAAATTCATTAAAAATCTGGATTAAGTGGAACAAAAAAAATTTTTTCCCCAAATACATTGTTAAGCTTGTAAGAAATAAATAAAGAGAAGGGTTCAAAGCTAGAGTAGCAAGTAGGCACCGAGACCATGATGCTTGACCAGGGTCTCAGATTCAGAGATAGGTTTTAGGTGCTGGAGAGGCTAAGTTTCAATATTAAGTGAAGGCATAGAAGAGAAACTCTGAGGATAAGGAGAGGTGAGGAAGTGGGGTGAATTCTAAGGGCTCCCCTGTACACGAATGGCAACTGGAAAGCTGCTCACCAGCCCAGGGAATTTACAAGGAATCTTAATACCCACCTGGGACTCTGGATGGAAGAATAGACACTCATGAGAAATTGTAAACCAAAGCCTGTGTCATATGTCAGTGTGGAGTTTGAATTTATAATATCCAGGTGGGGCAGTGTAAAAGAACCAGTTGAAACCAGTAAAACCACTAGGGCCCTACAAGAGGCATATGTGAGACTTCACAAAAGATAATTCCTGCTGAAGAAGAGCCCATGATAAAAACTTACAAATTACACAAGGAACCAAAGCAACATGAGGGAGAGTTAACAGAGACAGTAAGTAGGAGCATTTGTATCCACAAAACTATCGATAATAGAACATTCTGAAAAGATTATAAAATGCGTGTGTTTAAAATATTTAAAGAGGTAAAAGGCTAAGAATGGGACACTAAAAAAGAATCAGGATATCTGAAAATGTTGAATTTTTAAAAATGAAAAATATAGGTCATTGAAACCAAAAACTTAATGGATTGGCTAGATGATAGAACAGCTACAAATGAATAGAAAATCAGTGATATTAAATATGGATCTAAGGAAGTCACCCAAAATGAAACATGGATAAGTAAAGAGATGTATGTTATGGAAGGAGGTTAAGAGACATGAAATATAGAATGAGAAGGTCCAACATACTCTTAATAGAGATTCTAAAAGAGAGTCTAGAGAAAATGTAGAAATGGCAATATTTAAAGAGATGCTGGCTTCCAAATTTGAAAAAAAGGTATGAGTCCTTGGGTTAAAGGAGTACCCTGAGTCCCATGCAGGATAAATAAAAGCAACTATACACTTAGGCACATCAGCATAATGAAGCTGCAAAAATAATACAGACCAAAACAAAGCAGAACACAAAAATGTTAAAAGCGACCAGAGATAAATACAAACACATTTCCTATACAGGAATGTCAGTTAGACTGAAACAAGACCTCTCATCAGCCACCAAAGGTACCAGAACACAGTGGAAATAATCTTCAAAGAGCAAAGGAAGAATAACCATTGGTGTAGAAATTTATACCCAGCTGAAGTATTATTTGAGAGAGATGGCAAAATAATGATATTTTCAGGCAAAGACAGAGTTTATCGTCACAAACCCTCACTGAAAGGACTACTAAAGGATGCACTTCAAGAAGAAGAGAATTGAGTCCAGATAGAAGGAGTGGTATCGCAAGAAGCAATATGAGCAAAAATAAAGTATACATGTAAGCATACTGCTATATCTAAATAATCATCGGCTATAAAATTTTTTAAAACAGTAATTTGAGTGAGTTTAAAAATAGAATGAAACTAAAATAGCAAGGTACAGGATTTAGGAAGAACAAGTTAAAGTATTCTAAAGTTTTTCTATTGGGGGAGATACTGGTTAACTTTATAGTCAGTCAGACAAGAATTTATGTTAAAATTTTAAAGGTTCCTACCAAAAGAATGGAAATAAAATGCAAAACTTCCAAACCAAACAAAATACAGTCAATTTGGTAGAATGCGAAAAAAGAAAAGATCAAAAGAAAACACAAAACAAAATGGTAGAAATAAGTTCACAAATATCGGTAATCACAATGACTCTAATTGGATGAAACTTAAAATTTCTGAACACACACTTGATGCCAGGCACTGTTCTACGCACTGGGGATACGAAAATAGATAAACTACAGCTTCTGTCTTCAAGAAGCTCACAGTCTAGTGGGTGGGGGTGTGGGGACAAATGAAGCAATAATAACAATGGACTAAGTGTTATGATAAAGGGGAACACAGAGTGCTGTGGGGCTAAAAGGAGGGGCACCTAACTCAGCCTGTAGGGAGAGGGTTGGCGAAGACTTCCTGAAGATGGTGACCCTTCAGCTGCATCCTGAAGGATGAGTAAGAAGGCACAGGGGATAGGAGGGGTGCACCAGGCAAAGGTAACAGCATGGGCCAAGGCACAGAAGTGTGAGAGAATATGGCACGTTCTGGTCCAACCTTCTTTTGTTATGGATGAGGAAACTGAACCTCAGAAAAGGTAAGGAGACTATCCCAAGGTCACCAGCTGATTAGTAACAGAACCAGGATTTGGACCCAAGACTCCCACCTCCTCGTACACCGCCTTTCTACTGTACCATGGTGTCTTAGATGTGTAGCAGGAGGGTTGGGGACTGCATGTCACTGAGACGCCAGCCGACTTTGAAAAAGAGCTGCCTTTGGGTGTGGGTGCTGGCTATGTCTCTGGCCTATCCTGGGCTGGGGCAGAGCCAGGAACTTGGCAGCTTCCAGAGCTGAGCAGCCCAACTCACCCCAAGGAAGCCATGGCACCGATGCCCAGTTTAATCATTAACTCCAAGTTCACAGGGCTGGAGCTGGAATGCACGGGACCTGGGGAACAGTCCGGGTCTCCAGGGAGCTAAGGAAAGATGGCTCTTGAGATGGGAAGGGACCCAAGTTTAGAATGGGGTCTTTTGTTCCTGATTGGGTCTATACCCTGGGCTCAGGAATAAGGGCTCTTGCTGTTCCTTTCAATTTTGTTGGAGTTTACCCATCATGTTGTTAGCTTGATTTCAGGATCCCTGTCAATGTTCACAGTATATCGTACTTGCCTCTGCCTCAGCCCTTACCCTGCATGGTAAGTCTTTACTCATCCATCTACCCCAATAAACTGTGACCTCCTGGAGGGGAGGACTCAGTCTTTTATCTCAGCACCCTCGGAGCCTGGCACAGCCTGGCACGTGGTAGGTGCTCATTAAATGTTTGCTGACTGGTTGAATAAATGAGACCCTAACTCTGCATAAAGGTATTCCAAAGCACATGCCTTTTTTTTTTTTTAATTAAAAGAAATGAAGAGTGATTTTGCATAAAGAGTTCAACAGAGGTTCACGAACATCTCTTGAGATGTTCTGTGGTGTCTTAAAACATCATAGAGCCAAGATGAGGTCCACTGGTCTAAACGGGATGGAATGTTCTTAAGGAGATGAGTCTTCTCTTTCTCCCTTAGTGTTTGGATGACAGCAGGGCATATTGAAGGTTGCTTGGGCACGCATGGGAGAGGCGTGCTCTTCAAGCATGAGGTGACATTTTATTGAGGAAACAAAAGCCCCATAGAGGGCAAATTCCACCGGCATAATAAAGCTAACTGCTGCTTATAATGTCTGAAAGCCTGCAGCCTGCAGTTGAAAAGACTGTTGGTAGTAGCATTACCAAACCTTGAGAACACAACTTTAAAGAGAACAGAAGATTCCACAGAAGAAAACTTCCGCTGGAGGGTGAGGTGCAGGTGTTGGCAAAATTTTTGTCTCTTTCTGGTGAATCTGATTTTCCTGATCTGCAAAGTAGAAGCAGTCATCTCTTCTTCACAAGGCACTTGTCTGGATTAAATGGAATAATGGCAAAAGGGCCTTGGTACCTAGAAGACACTCAGTCATGGTGCAGACATTTTCTCTCTCTCTCAAGAATCCTGAACCTATACAGAAACAGAGATGTGGAAATAAATTCTGCTCTTATGGCCATGTGACTGGTACCCAGGGACTCAGCAGCCCCGTCTGGAAGGGACAGAGTCACGCTGCTGACTCCTGGCTTCCAGTGCAAACGTTTGCTGGTAGTGTTGTATAGTCAGCCCTGGAGGATGCTGGGAGAAGAAACGTTCCTTGTAGGAATAGTCACTCCCCTGGAAAAGCCAGCTTGCCCGGTTGGAGTTGAGCCAGAAAAGCTGAGTCTCACCCTAGCAAATTCTCTATCACTCCAAGGTCCTGGATACTCTGGGAAGACTGCCCAACGTCAGGGAGCCTCCTTC
The DNA here is from genome assembly GCF_965194825.1 of Balaenoptera physalus. Lineage (NCBI taxonomy): Eukaryota > Metazoa > Chordata > Mammalia > Artiodactyla > Balaenopteridae > Balaenoptera > Balaenoptera physalus. Next base: position 43,472,124 of record NC_138901.1, read on the forward strand.
TGTACCAGCTTCTTGGTCCTTGCTGGTTGGTGGCATACAATCCAACCAGTTTGCATGTACCTCTTTCCACCACCTGTAAGTTCTCAGAGATCTGTAAGTTCTTTAGAATTCTAGCACTCAGTGATTGTTACGTGAGTTAATTCAGGAAAGACCCAGGCTTGGATTCCTCCAGCTTCCCACCTGCCCTGGGTCCCAGCACCATCTGGAGCAAGTCACTGAGCTGCCCTGTTCACCTGATTTCTTTCCCCTTGGCCTTTCCATTTCTCTCCCTTGCCCCAAGGAACTGATATGAAATGAGAAGTAAACTGCCAAAGGAGATCCTCTCCTGGGGCAAATTTCCTGTCTTGGCTTATGGGCACAGAGACCCTGAGTGGGGAGGCCAGTGCCGGGCACTCTTCTAGAACCAGCCCTGGGGTAACAGGTGCAGGGAGCATCCACCCTTTCATGGCAGGGCGGGGGTGGTTAAAAAGAGGAGGAGGAAAAAGAAAGACTGCGTAGGAGACCCCAAGGCTGCCCCTATTCCTCCAACCCTGCCCCATCCCGAAACTGTCAGTCTCCACCGAGTCTCAGCAAGAGAGAGAGAGAGAGAAAGAGTGAGAGAGAGACAGAGAGAAAGTGGGGGTGGGGGAGAAAGAGACGGAGGGGGGAAATCAAAGAAAATTGCAAAAGTCAATGGCCTGGAACAAGAGGCAGCCTCAGCAACTGCAGTGTGACTTTGATTCCCCTATCATAACCCTGAATTAAAAATTCAGGCAATTATCTGCATGGCTTCCTTCTGATTAGAACGAGCCGGAGCCTCATTAATGCATCGGCACAGAGGAAAGCCATTAGGGTCTGTGAAATGGAATGTTTCTCTGAGAACAGGTTCCGCTTGATGTAGAATACCCAGCAAAAAGAAATTTCACACATTTTTGAGCTCAGAGTCACAGGACGGCAGGCACCCTGCTTCGGGGCTGCAGACCCCGCCACGGTCATCCCCTCTCAGCTGGCTCTGGGTGAAAGCCACCTTTGTTTCCCAGCCTCTCTCTGGTACCTCCATCTGCTGGAGTTGTGTGGAGGGAGGGTGAGGGAGTTGAGGGACCAGAAGGGACTTCCTGGCCGTCCTAAGACACCAAGTCAGCCTGGATGCCTGATCTCAAAGTCCTCAAGCCACGAGGAGCACCGGAACTTTTGGGGAATTCACTGCCCTCCTTTGCTAGAAGAACCAGAAGCAAGCTTGTCGGGGACAGAGAAGGTCCGAGACTCCAGAAAAGATCAGAGTATCTGCATGACCCCAAGAGTCTTGGTGCTTTCCTGACCCATGTAGTTACTTGGGCATCCCAAGGTGGCCCAAGCAGGATCTGGTGAAGCTGAGCCAGCCGTGGGGGCTTGTTGCTTAGAAAGGGGTGAAGGGTTGGAGGTAAGGAGGGCACCCTTTATTCATCTTTTATTCTGTGAGCCCAGAGCTTCCAGAGATGCAAATCTACCACCCCGTGCCTAAGGGGGTGAACATCCACACGATATCTGGCATTCGGAAGTTCTCGTGCACCCCTCTTTGGGATTTCTAGGGTGCAGCTTTCTTCTTCAAATGACTGTGTATCGCTCACAGGGGAACCCAAGAGCAGTTTTCCAAAATAACCACCCTTGCAGTCCTGGTAAGTTCACCTCTTGGGCTTGACCCTACTTCATCTAGATTTTCCTCAAGCCAGTGGATGGCGCTTGGGTTCCCTCAATTCAGACAGCTCCACATTCCTCTAATACAGTGATTCTGGGGACACCAAACATTGATCCTTGGGATAAGTCACATAAATAATCTCTTTAGGAGAAAAGCCAATCTGACATGGTGAGAACTGGAAACCATGAAAAAGTTTTTGTAGGAAGAGAACTAGTTACAGTCAATAGGGTGCCAACCAGGAAAGCGTTATCCTTCAGTGTTTGAGCAAAGCCACATTCTTCTCCTGGCACACCTGTTGCCTATTCAGTGTTAAAAACCAGGGCGAAGTGTCTGCAAAGCTGTAAACACACCCAGACCGTAATCAGAATAATGGAGTCAATGTGTAGCTGACACAATTTGTACCAATGGCGCCCCCTACTGGACAGCAGCAACCCTAGGCATCCTAGGCAACCCTAGCGGTCATTCAGGTTTTCAGAATGTTTCCAGTTCCGTCCCACGTTGGAAGGGACATTCCTGGTCACCAGGGAGTTTTTCTGCAGCATGTTTTCAATACTGCAGACAGTTTTATGGATGAAGGCTCCTAAAGGTTACTTCACCCTCTAACACAAACAAGATGCTTGGTGATTCAACCATGTTCTTTGTGGGCTCTGAGGGTCCGATTTTTCTAACACTTTACTCTCTCTGGACCAACACTCACCAGAGTCAAATGCAGTTGAGAATAACTTGTGACTACAGATGATCCCTGTGTAAAGGGCTGACCTAAAGGCACCTGGAGTCTTGGGTGGGTGGAGGTTATCTCTCAAGCTTCACCGGCTGGTATGAGAGTAAAAGGGGCCGGCCAAAGGTCAGGAATGTGGGCCTTCTGGAGAGGGAAGCCACCCCACCAGCTCCACAGCTGAGCTCTTCTTTCTGCTGTTGGAAAGGATCAAATCTCAGCCTTTGTACCTTAGCCCTATCCACTGCATTCCTCAATATTTTAAACATAGACTCTCTCCTTAGTCAGACTATCCCTTTCTTCCCAAGATAACCCAGTTTCTACCTTTGCACCTTGTCACTCCTTATTCGTTCAACAAATATTTTTTGGACAACTCTTATGTGCCAGACATTGTTCTAGGAAGGGGAGCTATAGCACTGAACACTGTGGAGCAGACATTCTCGTTGGGGAAACAATTATAGAAAGACAAGTGTGTGTTAGCGGTGTAAGTGCCACGAATAAGCCAAGCTGGGAGAGGGGGATAGAGGGGGGGAAGCTACTTTTTTGGGGGGAGCGGGTCTCTAAAAAGCCCTTCGGAAAAGCTTCGTGCTCCATCCACCCTGGTGAGGATCTATCTGTTTTCTCTCCTTCAAAACTGGGATTGCCTCTTCCATAAAACCTCCCCAGTTCACTTTCCCTCTCCAGTGACGTTCCCTTCAGCACATCTCTGCTCAAGCTTCTTCATCCTTAGAAAGATGTTCAGTTACATCTTGGATTATCATCTCCTGGAGAATAAGGGTCCTGGTCCTGTCTTCTATTTCTCTGCTTTGCTACCAGAGCAGGAGGGTGGGGGAGGCGGGGAGGAGACAAGCATGTCTACTATGTGCTAGAAACAGTCACACATTCCTTCATCTAATCCCCGTGAAACTCCTGCAGACTCTGGCTTATTGTCCCCATTTTATAAGCAAGTAAAGTGAGGCTTCATTTATCCAAGGGCACACAACCACTGAGTGGGGGAACTGGGGTCTGAACCCTGATCTATCTAGCATCGTGGTCTGTACTATTCCCACCCTGGAGCCTAGAGTGAGTATTTGCGAAGTGTTGTCAGTGAGTGATGAGTACAGGGAAGGGATGAGCTTTGTTTCTCGGCGAATGGCGGTGCGAAAGAAGTGAGGAAACTCCCCCTGTCTGCTGGAGATCCTTCCTTTGCTGCCTTATAACCAGGTAACCACAGGCACCTCATTTCCCCTTCCAGGGGCGCATAACCCTTCTCTGTAAATTGAGGTTAGACCACACGACCTCCCAGGTCCTTTCCATCTCTGACATTCTAAGGAACATCATCTTCTGCAAGGAATGGGAGAGGATGGAGGGCGGGGAGAAGTCAAGTGACTTTACTGCATCGAATCTGATTTTTTTAGCAGACAGAGAATGAGATACAACAGTTTGTTCATTCAATTAAAATTCAATATATACTGAATACCTACTACGTGCCAGACCCTGGCGTGCGCTGAGGATACAGAACTAAACTTTTAAAACATTGCCCTTACCTTGGCATATATGTAAAGCGAAAGACAAATAGGACACGAAATTATCACAATGATAATAACGGCTAACATGGCATCCACCCTTGGCCAGAAATTGTTCTGAGCACTCGAAACCTTTGGACTCATTTTAATCTTCCCAACCATCTACGAGGTGAGTACTATTATTATTCCTACTTTACAAGTGAGTAAACCGAGGCACAGAGAGGGGTGTATGCCAAAGAAGTACCATGAACATTAATAATACACAAGTAGTGCTTATTTATGGGGCCTGAGACGTCAGGATGAGGACAGGCCGCTATGGTGCGGTATCAACACTGGTTTGTCCACCTGATATCGCAGTAATTCCTCGCTTGACCCTGTGCCGCCTGGAATCAGCCACACACGTCCGGTTGGAGGGAAGGGCTTTTCTGGAGTGAGCAGAGAAGGCTTTAGTTTTTGAAACTCAAAATCCGTGGCTATGAAGTAACTCAGGACATGGAATAAACCGGGTGAGTTAGAGCCAGTTTCCTGCCTGCCGGGAAGAGGAGAGGGGGAGGGGGAAAGAGGCAGGTACGGACCCCCTGAGAAGTGGAGCGCTAGCCCCTGTGCCCACCTGAGCCAGATACCCAGCGGGTCCTGGGGATCGGGCCCCGGACCAGGAGGGGCTGGTGTGCAAGTCAGATGTGCCTGATGGCCCCTGTGCAGGCGTTCCCTGGGCCCTGACGTGGCGGGAGCAATGGTGCCCTGGGCTCGAGAGCAGCTGGAAGAAGAAGTCTTAGCCCTGCAAGGGTCCCTCTGACCAGCACAGTGTACAGAGTAGAACGAATGTCTGTCTTCCTAGGAGAAGCGTGGAAGGAAAAAGAGGGTAGCTGGACCCAGAGCCCTCTTGAGTGGGAACCGGGGGAAACGCTGCCCCAGGACCAAGTGAGGAATGGATGTCTCATGGCTGCTGAAAAGAGGCAGCGGGGTATAGAGGCCAGGATGCGGGCTCCCCGAGGGCAGGGGGCTCTGTTTGCTTCGCTTACTGCTCCCTCCTGAGGGCCTGGGTCAGGTAACAGCGATCCATAAACATTCGTTAAACGGATGACCTTAGGTGGGCTGCCTCTACAATCAGTCTGTTGGGTTCCAAACCTCAGCTCTGCCTTTTACTAGTTATGCCATCCTTGCGTAAGACTCTTCCGCTCTCTGTGCCTCATGTGTAAAATGGGGATAAAAAGAGTGCAGATCAACGCTGATCTGACATAAACAGAGAGAATGCATCTGAAGCACTTAGTGTCCAGTGTAGCACGAGGGCTCAAGGAGTATTTGCTCTCAGTAACAGATGCCACTGCCCCACCCTTGCCCTGAACCTTAGCACCCCACCCTCACCCTCAATGCCACCCTGAACTTATACACAACCTTGAAGAAAAGAGTAGGACTCCAGAATTGGCTAAGATCAAGTTCCCACTACCACAGTACAATGGAGACTTCTAATACTCCTAATGGAAATGAAGCTAAGTGCTTAAAAAAAAGTTATTTTTCTTGCACAATGAATTTTGTAGCCTGATAATCATATTCAAGAAGAATGCAAGCCTGTGAAAGTCAGGTGTCCCTCGGAGAGCCCTGCTAGCATCTCAATTAAACAGCTTTCTCCCTCGCAGGTATGTCTACTCACAGAGCAACCTACCTCTCACCGTACTCGTCTTTCTAGAAAAAGCACGGTCCTCCAGGGGAGTTATTGTCTGCAAGTGCTGCTAACAGAACTAACTTTAAGGCAAAGAGGTCAAGTCTAGGAAACAGAACTCTGTCTTCCCCCCCAAAAGAGCGCTGAACTTTCCTGAAGAAATTCAGTACCAAGGGTTTTATTTCTTGTTAAGACATGCTCTCCTGGGCTTCTCTGGTGGCGCAGTGGTTAAGAATCCACCTGCCAATGCAGGGGACACGGGTTCCAGCCCTGATCCGGGAAGATTCCACATGCCGCGGAGCAACTAAGCCCGTGTGCCACAACTACTGAGCCTGCGCTCTACAGCCCGTGAGCCACAACTACTGAGCTCGCGTGCCACAACTACTGAAGCCCACGCACATAGATCCCGTGCTCCGCAACAAGAGAAGCCATCGCAGTGAGAAGCCTGAGCACCGCAACAAAGTAGCCTCCGCTCGCCACAACTAGAGAAAGTCTGCGCACAGCAACGAAGACCCAATGCAGCCAAAAATAAATTAATTAAATAAATAAATAAATAAGATATGCTCTCCTGAAGGTGAGTGATAGATGTTATCATTAATTTTTTGTTTAAAAAAAAACCTATCTGTATTTACCTGGCTTCACACTTATCTAACTGCCAATAGGTGACTAACTGTCCTATTTGCCCAGATTGTATGAGTTTTAACACTGAAAACTTCATATCCCAGGAAACCCTCTCAGTCCCAGACAAACAAAAATTCTCTAAATGTCCCAGATAATCCCTAAATGCCAATGACAAATCAGGTGGACTTGTCAGCCCAAGGGAGTGTCTGCAGATTTTTGTTTTTTTTTTTAAATGGGCAAGGAAATTTACTCGTTTCAAGTCAGAAGAGCTCACCTCACAGAGGAAAAACAAAACTGATCCCCTGGGGGCACTTTCCACTCTGCTGAGTATTGGCAAGCCTGGCCCTGGAGACCCTGCAAAGGAAGATGCAGCCTGCCTGACTTGACGTTGAGGAAATGGGAGGGCAGAGAGAAGACTGTTTCAAATGGGGACACCGGACAAGGCTGCAAAGCCTCAACTTGGCATCCTTCCCGTAAAGTCCCTCGTTTTTGGTCAGGCTCTCGACCCCTCAATGAATCCCAGCCACTGTGCAGGACAGTTCCCACATCTCCGAGTCACTGTCAAGCCTGTCTGCCTGTGCAGAGCCCTGTGGTTTGTCCACATGCAAGAGTAACCCAGGCATGGCAGTTCCCCTCAGGACACATGGAGTGGCTGCCCCAAGCCTCTGTGTGCGTCCCTTTCCCTCAGACCAAGTGTCTTTTGCTGTTTTTCTGGTGTCCTCAGACCTGATGGAATTGGTCCACTGCATGCAGATCAAGTTTCTGGTCACAGAGAACATGGCACAGCCTATTTCTGCACCTTGTTGGTGAGTGTAAGGGCCCATCAGGATTGTGGATGTTTGGCTCTGAGGTTGGATTCCTGAGGCTGCAGTGCTCGTTCTATGGGTCAGGGTGTCTCATGAAATTGCAGTCAAGATGTTGGCAGCGCTGCATCATCTGAAGGCTTGACCAGGGCCGGAGGGTCTGCTTTCAAGATAGCTCACCATGTGGCTGTTGGCTAGAGATCTAAGTTCCTCACCATAACATCTCTTCATAGGGCTGCCTGGCATAATTAGCTTCCCCCGAAGTGAGTGATCCAAGAGAGAGGAAGCAAGGGGGAAGCCACAGTGCCTTTTAAGACCCAATCATGCACTATCATTTCCTCCATATTCTATTTGTTAGAAGAAAGTCACAAAGTGCAGCCTCACTCAAGGGGAGGGGAATTAGGGAGGGAAGAGTATCAAAGGATTTGTGTACATAGTTAAAAACCACTGTTTCCCCAAACATTAAAGGGCTGGACCATGGACGAATTCCCACAAACGTTGGTTCTGGTAGTAACATAGTAGGAAAAGCACAGGCTTCAAGTCAAATCTGAGTTTGATACAAGGCTTTGCTTCTTCCCAGTTTGTGGGATCTGGGGCAAAATTATCATCTCTAAACCCTTAGTTTCTTTATCTGTAAAATGAAGATAACAATAGTAATTCTTTCACTGAGTTACTATAATAATTAAATGAGATGACCTATGAAGGGACAGATCCTAATTGTACAGGGCACCATGCTTTTATAAATTGACAGGGCCCTCTTAAGAAAAGAGAGTGCAAAACTACAATTAGAAGTTAGGTACAAAATGAACATTTATGTAGAATTAGAAATGACCAAAAAACCCCACATTTTAAAGGCTGATAAATACCACAAATATCACAAGACCCAGAAAAAAATGACAATTAAATTTAACTACTTAAACATACCTCTTTAAAATACCTTCTTTCGTTGTTAGTGTATAGGAATGCAAGAGATTTCTGTGTATTAATTTTGTATCCTGCTCATGCAGCTCAATATCAAAAAAACAAACAACCCAATCCAAAAAATGGGCCGAAGACCTAAATAGACATTTCTCCAAAGAAGACATACAGATGTCCAACAAACACATGAAAAGATGCTCAACATCACTAATTATTAGAGAAATGCAAATCAAAACTACAGTGAGGTACCACCACACACTGGTCAGAATGGCCATCATTAAATAATCTACAAACAATAAATGCTGGAGAGGGTGTGGAGAAAAGGGAACCCTCTTGCACTGTTGGTAGGAATGTAAATTGATACAGCCACTATGGAGAACAGTATGGAGGTTCCTTAAAAAACTAAAAATAGAACTACCATATGACCCAGCAATCCCACTCCTGTGCATATACCCAGAGAAAACCATAATTCAAAAAGAGTCATGTACCCCAATGTTCATTGCAGCACTATTTACAATAGCCAGGACATGGAAGCAACCTAAATGTCCATCAACAGAGGAATGGATAAAGAAGATGTGGTACATATATATAATGGGATATTACTCAGCAATAAAAAATAACAAAATATTGCCATTTGCAGCTACGTGTATGGACTTAGAGATTGTCATACTGAGTAAAGTAAGTCAGACACAGAAAGACAAATATCATGATATTGCTTATATGTGGAATCTACAAAAAGGGGTATAAGTGAACTTATTTACAAAACAGAAATAGAGTCACAGATGTAAAAAACAAACTTATGGTTACCAGGGGAAAAGGGGGCGAGGGATAAATTGGGAGATTGGGATTGACATATACACACTACCATATATAAAATAGATAACTAATGAGGACCTATTGTATGGCACAGGGAACTCTACTCAATACTCTGCATGGCCCATATGGGAAAATAATCTAAAAAAAAAAAAAGAGTGGATACATGTATATGTATAACTGATTCACTTTGCTGTACAGTAGAAACTAACAGAACACTGTAAAGCAATTATACTCCAATAAAATTAATTTTTTTAAAAAACCTGTCTTTCCTACATTTTGACTGCACGTTTTTTGATCACTCCTCAGCATGACAAAGATTTTGTAATATTTTATATAGTCAGAAGACAATGATAATTCAGTCTTTCCTTAGCATGGCTGATTAAAATTTGGTTTTTATTACTGAGAGTTTATTATTCAGCTTCACAACCCATTGTTTGTAACATCAGGCACTTCCTCAGGGTTGTTGTCAAATTTGGAAAACTTCTATCACGTTTCTTCTACAGAGGAGCTCAGGGCATTTCAAAGTGTCCTGTGTAGTGAATTGATGGCACCCATTACCCAGGGCCATTAGAGGGGTCTGCACAAGGGAGGGCCTTAAAGCTTCAGCTTCCCTGTAAATCTTCCCCTAGAAGCAGGTATGCGTGTAGCAGGAAGACTGGCATGTACTAGGTGCTCAGGAAATGGGAGAAGCGTGGAGACAACCCTCATCTTCCCTCTCCATTGCTCCAGGCAGTCAGGGATTTCTCATCCTTGATTTCATCTTCCTCCTGCTCCAGTAGACCCTCCAGGGACCTTCAGAAGGCAGGGACGAAAATACACCCCTTGTTATGATGCAGTGGAAAGAACACTGGACTCAGAATGAAAAGACCTGGGTTTGAGTCCTGACTTTGTCACTTACCAGCTGTGTGACTTTGGCAAATTACCCAACCTCTCTGTGTCTCAGTTTCCTCATCTCTGATATGGGCATCGCTATGCCAGCCTCATGGGTTGTTGTAGAGATTAACGGCAGGATATAAGTAAAGGGGCTTTGTAAATTGTAAGCAATTTTACTAATATAAAGTGTTTTATTTTGATGTCTGGAAGTTACTGAGGAACCAGTTTGGACACTACCCAATGTCTATGAGCATCTTGAATTCTTTGTTCTCTGTGGCCTAATGGAATTGGAAATTCAAATTGGACTTTAATCAAACTTGGCATAAAGACCAGGATAACAAAATAGTCCACTCTTTCCACAGAAAGGTATTGGGTCCCAGCTATTGCCATAATTTGTGCTAGAGATGAGCATTCAAAGATAGACAAGACACAATCCTGGCCATTTGTAGATGGGCAGATGGAATCCCGCACGGACATCTGCAGTTTACAGCCTCGGCCTCCCTGTGTCTCAGTGCCTCCTTCTGCCAAGGGACGTGGCTAAATGCCTGAGAACGGTGTGGAAACAAATGGGTGAAAGCCTGCATATCACGGAGAATCCTTGCGCAGGTGTCCGGCAGAGCCATTAGAGGGTTTCACGAAGCCCCGCCGAGACTGACTGTTCTCCTTGGAGAATTTTCAAGAAGCTTTGAAGTGCCGCCAGGGCAAGGGAGGCTGCCCTATCCTGGAGGTGGATTCACTTGTAATTTACTCCTCCACGTGGGCTCTGGAGCTCCAGTCTCAAAAATACATCACCCATGCAGCCCTACCCTGTGTAAAGGAAGATGGAGAGAGGAAGGGGGGCCAGGGGAGAGGAATCCCTAAATTAAGGAGGTCCCTGGGAGTGACTGGCCTACAGACACGACTGAGTCCCCCGAGTTTCTCTCCTTGATGCATAAATACTTCCAACTAAGATCACAGACGCCCTTGTCATAAAATCAATGAAACCACAAGGGAAAATGACCTCCCGCTTGACTGCACCAGAGATATCTTAAATGGAGTCATTTCCCCTCCCGCAGAAGCAAGTGTGCTGGGGCTCAGGAACTGATATCCAGTCTCTGCTGTGGAGAATTTGAGGTGAAGAGGAAATCAGGTGGGTTGGGTGCTTGTCTATCTTGTTTTACTTGCTACATTTTGTGATGGCTTCTGAGCAACCTCTGCTGCAACGGGGAACTTTTTCCTGGAGTCAGACCTGGGTCCAAGCTCCAGCTCCTCTAATTACTGGCTGGGTGTCTTTAGGCAAAGTAGAATCTCATCCCAGTTTCCTTATCTAGTAAAAAGAGGATGATACTGTAAGGTCTGACTGCCCTACAAGAGAGGTGACAAGATCAAGAGGTCTGTCTATGCAAATGCTTTGTAAACCATAAAGCTCTTGATAAATAACAGGTTTTATTATTAAAAGATAAAAACACCAATCCTGCTAGTGTACCTGATAGAACTTCTTACACTGCAAGTGACAGAGAACCTAACTCAAACTGGTTTCAACCACATGGGGCTATTTCTCAACTTTCGTAACTGAAAAGGTCTGAGGTAGGATTGATTCAGGTGAAGATTAGATTCTAACAATGTCACCAAGGGCCAGCTCCTCCCCATCTCCCACAGTGACCACAAGCCTCACATCTTAAGATGCCATCCAGAGGAAGGGAGGTCCTCTTTCCAGTAACTTCTGTTGAAGAGAGATGGAGAGAGAAGAGTGAGGGGCTCTTCTCTTTCCAGACTTAGCATAGGTATCGCATTTCATTGGCTCTCTTTATATAGCCAGGGGATAAGACACACTGGCTGAAGAGGACCAAGGCCCATCTCTAGATGTGGGGGGCAGGATCATGATGCCAACCAAACCACGTTTGAAGGAGGTTTTTTTCTTTTTTTCTTTTTTTTAACATCTTTATTCGAGTATAATTGCTTTATGAAGGAGTTATTTTATCAGAAGAAAAGTGAGTGGATACTGAGTTGCAAAAACAACATCTATCCAGTACAGTGCACCCCCTTTAACTACTCAATATCCACTCTCACCTATATCCCCATAAATATACCTTCAAAAATACCCACTCTCTACATAAACACGGGCAACCTCTTTTCCCAAAATGACAAGCCACAGTTTTACCCAGTCTGGTTCTCTGGAATAGAACCTCGTAAATGGAGCTCTTTTGGTCATATGTGGTCCAGTGAGGCTAAATGGTAAATTTAATCACTGTTATGCACTCAGTAAACTGTAATGGAGAGAGACAGGGTAATTGCAGTTAAAAACTCTCATTTGGAAAAGAAAAGAACAGGAAACAACTCTCAATGGTCATCTGTCCATACATAGTACATGTCATATTCTGCCAGAAACTACATGGACGACCTGCTCCAGCAGGAGGTATATATCTTCCCCAGTTCTGCCCTCTGGAAGGCTCTCCTTTGCCCTTTGCCCTCTGTGGCTCCTGCTTATCTCTTCCGTGAATTATCCTTCATGGACCATATGACATGTACATCATGGAGGATGCCTCTTCTGGGGGCTGCACTGTTTTAGCAGCTCTCTTCCTGTGATGTGAGTTTGGGGGCCTGGAGATAACTCTCACAGACCATTGTAGGCCAGGTTTGAGGTTTCTCTGGCAAAATGATGCCCTTAAAAAGTTAACAGTCCGAAAACTATAAGACAGTGATGAAAGAAATTAAAGATGACATAAACAGATGGAAAGATATACTGTGTTCTTGGATTAGAAGACTCAATATTGTTAAAATGACCGTACTACCCAAGGCAATCTATAGATTCAATGCAATCCCTATCAAATTACCAATGGCATTTTTCACAGAACTAGAACAAAACATTTTTAAATTTGTATGGAAACACAAAATACCCCCAATATCCAAAGCAAAGCAATCTTGAGAAAGAAGAATGGAGCTGGAGGAATCAGGTTCCCTGACTTCAGGCTATACTACAAAGCTACAGTCATCAAAACAGTATGGTCGGGCTTCCCTGGTGGCGCAGTGGTTGAGAATCTGCCTGCCAATGCAGGGGACACGGGTTCGAGCCCTGGTCTGGGAAGATCCCACATGCCGCGGAGCAACTGGGCCCGTGAGCCACAATTACTGAGCCTGCGCGTCTGGAGCCTGTGCTCCGCAACAAGAGAGGCCGCGATAGTGAGAGGCCCACGCACCGCAATGAAGAGTGGCCCCTGCTTGCCACAACTAGAGAAAGCCCTCGCACAGAAACGAAGACCCAACACAGCCATAAAAAAATAAATAAATAAAAGCTTTATGAAAACAGTATGGTACCGGCACAAAAACAGACATATTCATCAATGGAACAGGATAGAAAGCCCAGAAATAAACCCACACACTTATGGTCAATTTATCTATGACAAAGGAGGCAAGAATATACAATGGAGACAAGACAGTCTTTTCAACAAGTGGTACTGGGAACACTGGACAGCTACACTTAAAAGAATGAAATTAGAACATTCTCTAACACCACATACAAAAATAAACTCAAAATGGATTAAAGACCTAAATGTAATACCAGATACCATAAAACTCCTACTAGAGGAAAACAGACAGAACACTCTTTGACATAAATCGCAGCAATATTTCCTAGAGTAATGGAAATAAAAACAAAAATAAAGAAATCGGACCTAATTAAACTTAAAAGCCTTTGCACAGCAAAGGAAACCATTAACAAAATGAAAAGACAACCTACAGAATTGAACAAAATATTTACAAATCATGTTACTAACAAGGGATTTAAATTTCCAAAATGTACAAATAGCTCATACAGCTCAATATCAAACAAACAAACAAACAAACCCAACCCAATCAAAAAATGGGCAGAAGATTTAAATAGACATTTCTCCAAAGAAGACATACAGATGACCAACAGGCACATGAAAAGATGCTCAACATTGCTAATTATTACAGAAATGCAAATCAAAACTACAATGAGATATCACTTCACACCAGTCAGAATGGCCATCATCAAAAGTCTACAAATAATAAATGCTGGACAGGGTGTGGAGAAAAGGGAATCCTCCTACACTGTTGGTGGGAATGTAAATTGGTGCAGCCACTATGGAGAACAGTATGAAGTTTCCTTAAAAAACTAAAAATAGAGTAACCATATGATCCAGCAATCCCACTCCTAGGCATATATATCTGGAGAAAAACATAATTTGGAAAGATACATGCACCCCAGTACTCACTGCAGCACTATTACAATAGCCAAGAATGGAAGCAACCTAAGTATCCATCAACAGATAAGTGGATAAAGAAGATGTGGTATATATACACAATGGAATATTACTCAGCCATAAAAAAGAATGAAATAATGACATTTGCAGCAACATGGATGGACCTAGAGATCAACATACTAAGTGAAGTAAACCAGAGAAAGACAAATATCATATGATATCACTTATATGTGGAATCTAAAAAAATGATACAAATGAACTTACTTACAAAACAGAAAGAGACTCACAGACACAGAAAACAAACTTATGGTTACCAAAGGGAAAGGGGCAGGGGAGGGATAAATTAGGAGTTTGGGATTAACAGATACAAACTACTATATATAAAATAAACAACAAGTATCTACTGTATAGCACAGGGAACTATATTCAATATCTTGTAATGACCTAAAAAGGAAAAGAATCTACAAAAGAATATATATGTCTAACTGAATCACTTTTTTGTACACCTGAAACTAGCACAACATTGTAAATCAACTATATTTCAATAAAAATTTTTTTAAAAAGTGAGTGGGATTCCGGTTTATTTGCTTTTGGCTAATGCCATGGATAGTAGCGACAGTCAGAGATATTCCCTCTTTTACTTGTGGGTGGATTAATCTGATCTTTCTTGGAAGATCTTGCTGAAGAGGTTATCAGCGCACTCCAAAATTTGAAATTTTCTTACAGTATTCTTAATGTTGAAGCCTCAGGAAGCACACAGTCTGAATCTCAAGGCTTAATAGGCAACAGGTTACATAGTAACCAGCTGTTTACTATGCCATAAAAAAGAATTACTAAATTCTCATATCAACTCTTTCCCTTCACCCAAATATCTCCCTGCAGCCTTGCAATATCCCACTTCTGGCATTAGATTCTGTATCAGTTAGAAATCTTTTTGTTGAAGCTCAAACCAACTTAAGCAGAAAAGAAATTTGAAGGAGACTGGGAATCATGGCTGGGAAACCTCAGCAGTGACCCCCTCGGAGGAGCTGCCCAGTCAGTGCCGGCCACAGTGGAGATGGTGCTGCAGCCATTCCCTGCTTATTTGCTCTCTGCTGAAAATTCCAATCCCAGGGAAAAAACATCAGATCGGTCAAGCTTGAGTCACCTGCTCACCTCATAGCTAGGAGTAGGTAGGACCCACCAAACTACGCTTGGTGCAGAAGAGATGATTCCAATAAAGGAAACTAGGGTGATGTTAGGGAAGAGAAGTGATGCAGAACAGTCCAAATCCAACAAGCTCCCCTTGTACCTAGCAACGTCAATCATATGGCACTGCAGCTGTTATTCCAATTTAGTCACAACAGTTGGATCAAAATGAGAACAAGTTGGACAGAGGCTTAGAGGAAATCAAATGGCAGTTAGGTGAATGTCAAGGACCATGACTGCTCCCAACCAACACTTCTCCTTTGATGTCATCTTCAGGGACAAAATTCTACGTTGGATCTGAGTTACTGTGGTAAGACTCAGGCTCTCAGGGGTTAAAATGTAACCAAAAAAAGTTGCTTTGATTGATGTTTATTTGTTTATTTCAGATGTTTGTATCTAAGGGACAAATACAAATGTATTTAGCTGTCAGCATATAATTATGCTCTCAGAAGCTAGTGATTCACTCTCTTACTTATTCACTCATTTAACAAATCACTTAATAGATATTTACTGGGCAGTTTCTTAGTCCTGGGCACTGTCTAGGAGCTAAGGAGATACAAACATGGATGATATAATCTCTGTCCTCAGAGGCTTAATATATGTGTGGTGATACAAGTAGTAGAAATACTTCAGTTTACTTGGAAGGAATGGTTCAATGTGAAGGCTCTTAAGTCAGACATGGGAAAGTGCAGCATTCGGTTTAAATTCCGGCCATGTGATCTTGGGCAAGTTACTTAAGCTCTCCAAACCTCAGTTTTCTCATCTCTATAATGGGGATAATAATAGTTCCTAATTCAAAGGGTTGCTATTCTCACATTGATTAATACATTCAATGTAATTCCAATCAAAATTCCAGCCAGCATTTTAAAATGGAAATTGATAAGCAGAATGAGTCTGAAATATATATGGAATACAAAGAGCCAAGAATAGCTAAGACAATCTTGAAGAAGAACAGAGCAGGAAGGATCACACTACCATATAACACGCCCGATTGTAAATCTACAGTAACTCAGACAGTGTGGTATTTTGGCCCAAGGATAGACAAATAGACTAATATAATAAAATAGTCTAAAACCAGACCAACACATATAGGTCACTTAATTTATTAATTTATGACAAAGATAATACCGCAGAGCAGTGGGGAGAGGATTTTATTTTTTAGTAACAATATTTGTTCTTTTGTATCTTCATTCCTTCTTAAGGCTGAATAATATTCCATTGTGCGTAATACCACATTTTGTTTATCCATTCATCTGTTGATGGACATTGGGTTGTTTCCACCTTTTGGGTATTATGAATAATGCTGCTTTGAACTTCAGTGTACAAATACCTGTTCAAGTTCCAGCTTTCAATTCTTTTGAGTATATACTCTGAAGTGGCCTTGCTGGATCATATGCTAATTTTATGTTTAATTTTTTGAGGAACTGCCATCCATTTTCCACAGTAGCTACACCATTTCACATTCCCATCAGCATTGCACAAGGTTTACAATTTTTCCATATCCTTGCCAACACTTATCTTCTAGCTTTGTTTGTTTTTGTTTTTGATTATGGCCATCTTAATGGGTATAGCCCATTTTTTAAAATTTACTTTTCGTACTGCTAAATGAGTGTCTCACTTTGGTTCATCATGGTCACTGGTCACTATTTATACTATGACATTTAACAATTAACATTTAATGGGTGGGGACTTCCCTGGTGGCGCAGTGGTTAGAATCCGCCTGCCAATGCAGGGGACACGGGTTCGAGCCCTGGTCCGGGAAGATCCCACATGTCACGGAGCAACTAAGCCCGTGCACCACAACTACTGAGCCTGAGCTCTAGAGCCCGTGAGCCACTACTACTGAGCCAGTGCACCACAACTACTGAAGCCCGTGTGCCTAGAGCCCGTGCTCTGCAACAAGAGAAGCCACCGCAATGAGAAGCCCGCGCACCGCAGCGAAGAGTAGCCCCTGCTCGCTGCACCTAGAGAAAGTGAGTGCACAGCAACGAAGACCCAACACAGCCAAAATAAATAAATAAATAAATAAATAAATAAATAAATAAATAGATTACTGCTAATTAAAAAAAAAATTTAACCGGTGCATGTCATAGGCACTGAACTGAGTTCTTTAATTTATTATCTTATCTAATCTCCACAACAATTCTTTAGCAAAGTTTTAATTGAAATATAACATACATAGAGGAAACTGAACAAATCATAAATGTACAGATTGGTGAATTTTTACAAAGTGAATACAGCTATGTAACCAGCACCTAGATCAAAAGCTAAAATATTACCAGCATCCCAGGAATCCCCTTGGTGCCCTCTCCCAGTTTTATCCAGTCCCCTACTATCCACCCACCCCAATAGAAAGCAGTGATAACTAATATATTGACTTTTAAAAACCCATAGATTAGTTTTGCCTGTTTTTGAAATTTTTATAAAGGGAATCATAGAATATAAAATCTTTTGTGTATTGCTTCTTTTACTAAGTATGTGTTTAAGAGGTTCATTCATGTTTCACACATAACAATAGTTCATTTATTCTCTGTTAATGTAAAACAATAAAACAGCTAGTTATTTTACCAGCAAAACAGGTTTATTCAGGAGCAGCAAAGAATTGCAATTTGGGACATGTAACTATGGCAAACCACATGCAAGTCCAATAAAGCAGAGGAAACTCTTTTATAGAGGAAAAGGGGGAAGCTGGGAGGGGCTGTTATAAACAAAAAGTCCATTGGAGGAAACTGGGAGTTCAAAGTATAATGGCTTTTCATTGGCTGGGCTGTGACAATCTCTCATTGGCAGAGCTGTTGCCAGTCAAGGAGAAAATCTTTCCTTCTCCTGCTGGTGGTAGTAAATTAGTGTCAACTTCCTGCTGAAGATGCAAAATACACCCCTTCCTGTTGGGATCTGTATTGACGTGGAGAGGTATGTAGGTGAAGCCTCCCCTTCTGGCTTCCTGACTCCATTTTTGTGAGGTTTCCCTTTATTAATTTTCACATTTCATTGCTAAACAGTAAACAGTATTCCATTTTATGACTATGCCACAGTTTATTTATCCATTCTACTGTTGAGGGATATTTTGGTAGTTTCCCATTTTAGTCTATTACTAATAGTTCTGCTGTGAGCATTCTTTTGGCAAATATCTTTTGATGAACATCATCAAAAGAACATATATACACAATTCTCCTGGGTATTTACCCAGGAGTGAAATTGCTAAGTCAAAGGATATGCATATGCTTAGCTTTAGTGGCTATTTACAAAGGGGTTGATAAGTATACGTAACCACCACAGACTATGAGAGCCCGAGAAACTCCAAACACTTGCCCACATTTGGTATCATTTCTCTTTTTCATTTTAGCCATTTTGGTAAGTGCTATGGTCTGAATGTTTGTGTCTCCCCCAAATTCATATGTTGAAACCGAATCCCCCAGTGTGATGGTGTTTAGAGGTGGGGCCTTTAGGAGGTGATTAGGTCATGAGGGCAGAGTGCTCATGAATGGGATTAGTGCCCTTATAAAAGAGGCCCCAGAGATACTCTTCTTCTCTTCCGTCATGTGAGGTTATAGCTGGAAAGCACAGTCTATGGACCAGAAAGTGGGTCCTCATCGGACACCAAATCTGTGCCTACACTGTGGGACTTCCCAGCCTCCAGAACTGTGAGAAAAACACCTCTGTGGTTTATTAGCCACTCAGTCTACGGTATTTTGTTATAGCAGCCCGAACAGACTAAGACTGAATGCATAGTGGTATTGCACTGTGTTTTAATTTGCACTTCTTTGATGAATAGTGAAATTGAGCATTATTTTCATGTTTATTGGCCACTTGGGTAACTTCTTTAGTGCAGTGCCTGTTCAAGCCTTTTGCCCATTTTTCTATTGGGTTATCTTCCTTTTTTCTTATTAAATGTGAAAGTTCTTTGTACATTTTAAAGATGAGTCCTTTGTGTATTGTATATCGCAAATATCTTTTCTTACTTGCCTTTTCACTCTCTTATTGGTGTCTTTTAATTAATAGAAGTTTTAAATTTTAATCTAGTCCAGTTTATTGTTTTATTTTAATGGTTAGTACTTTTCGTGTCCTGTTTAAGAATCCTCCAAGGGACTTCCCTGGTGGTGCAGTGGTTAAGAATCCACCTGCCAAAGCAGACGACACGGGTTAGAGCCCTGGTCCGGGAAGATCCCACATGCCGCGGAGCAACTAAGCCCGTGCGCCACAACTACTGAGCCTGCGCTCTAGAGCCCGCGAGCCACAACTACTGAGCCCTCGCGCCACAGCTACTGAAGCCCGTGCGCCTAGAGCCTGTGCTCTACAACAAGAGAAGCCACGACAGTGAGAAGCCCACGCACCGCAACGAAGAGTAGCCCCTGCTCACCGCAACTAGAGAAAGCCCACGCTCAGCAACGAAGACCCAATGCAGCCAAAAATAAAAATATAATTAAAAAAAAAAAAAGAATCCTCCAAGGCCATGAAGACAGTTTGTTTTATTCTCGAATATTTATCAGTTTTTCTTTTATATTTAGATTTATAAGCCACCTGAATAAGTTTTTCTGTATTGTATAAGGTAGGAATTAGAGATTCATTTTTTTTCCCACATGCATAGCCAATCGAAACTGAATTAGATTGCAAATGTGGCCTAGTCCAAACATTTAGCTCCTTTCTAAAATATTCCCACAGAATCCTAGTTAGAATCAACTAATTCATTAATCATTTTAAATTAAGTTGATAAATCTTTTTTGCACATCTAGTATTTGCTAGTTTAGCTAGGTTTGTAAGGAAAGGACTCTCAGAGCTGACATTTGAGGTCAGACCTGATTAATGAAATGACGCCAGCCATGAGCAGAGTTGGGGAGAAAATTCCAGGAAGAGGGAACAAGTCGTAGGTGGCTTGATATGTGCAAGGAACGACAAGAAGGCCGGTAGAGCTGAAGTCTAATGCTCAAGAGGATGAGAAGCACAAGCTCACTCCTTCGAATGTGAGATCAAAGGAAAGAAGCAGACTGCAATCATCACGAGACAGTGGAGCAATGCCTAAAAGTTCTGAGGGAAATTCTCTCTATCAAGAGTGAGGGCATGGGCTTCCCTGGTGGCGCAGTGGTTGAGAATCTGCCTGCCAATGCAGGGGACACGGGTTCGAGCACTGGTCTGGGAAGATCCCACGTGCCACGGAGCAACTAGGCCCGTGAGCCACAACTACTGAGCCTGCGCGTCTGGAGCCTGTGCTCCGCAACGAGAGAGGCCACGATAGTGAGAGGCCCGCGCACCGTGATGAAGAGTGGCCCCCGCTCTCCGCAACTGGAGAAAGCCCTTGCACAGCAACGAAGACCCAACACAGCCAAAACTAAATAAATAAATAAATAAAATTTTTAAAAAAGAGTGAGGGCACAATAAAGACATTTCGAACTCACAAGAACTCATAAATTTTACCTATAAAGCAAGTTTTCTTAGGATTTTTACACAGCAGTCTACTCCAACAAGGCGAGGATAAGAAGAGGACGACAGGAGCCGACCCAGGAAGACCATGGAGGGACACCCCACCGTGAGAGCAGTGCGACTTCCCTGGAGAACACTCTGCAGACCCCAGCAGCTTTGGAAGAGGTTTGTGAGTATTTGTAGCTTCTGCCTGTGCCCCTTCCAATCTGTGATCCACAATGTTGCCCATGTAAACTTGGTAGAGTTCTAGATTCCCTCCCCACCTCAGTTTAAAACCCTCCAATGGTTTCCCATAAGTTTCAGAATAAAATCCAACTTCCGGCGTGATAGGAAAGTCCCTTTGTTATTGACCCCTGCCCATCACTCACCAAGCTGGATGGCTGCTCATACCCTCTGCTCCAATCATTGATCGTTTACAGACTTCTTACAGCTATCAATATTTGCCACTTTGGAGCCTTTGTACCTGCTGCTCTCTCTCTGCAAGGAAACCCTTCTTCCCCTCCTTTCCCTGGTAGATTCGTCCTTGTTTCTCAAACCTCATTATCTTGGGGGGAACTTCCTTGACCACCTTGTGTTCCCCTCCTCCCACCACTGGTTTAAGTCCCCTCGGTTTTACCCCAGGATTTCTCTGTGTTACTCACCTCTGGTACAAATCTGTGTCTATTTAATTTTTTGTTTATTTACTGTTCTCCTCACTAGATTATAATCTCTTCGAGAGTAGGAGATTATTTTAATCATTGCATTTTAATCATTGCTGAAGTTTCTATAATGGCTTCCCTGTAGTCAGCTTGCTTATGTTAAAATTTCTGCTGCATCACTTGCTATGTTGTCTTGGGAACTCGAGTCTCAGTTTCCTCACTTGCCAAGTGATACGGTATTTTTATTTGCAGCACCTGGCACACAGAAGGTGCTCAGTAAGGTGTGTGGAATGAATCCAGGAAGATGGGCAGAGTTCCGGGGTCGGAGCCTCTCAGCAGGGGAGTAAGGGTGACTCACTCCACTCAATCTTGACTCCTCCTTTCCCCTCCCAAGGAGGAGTGCTCAGCTTCCTCTCCAGGACCGTTATGCCCCGGGGGTTGTGAGGAAAATCTGAAAAATGCAGGCTCTTCTCCTGTTCACCCTTATCCATGTGTTGACCTAAGGAATTCAGGATATCTCCCAAACATGTCACTGTCTGACCATTCCCATGAGGCTGTTTAAATATGGTGTTACTTTAGGACCCAAATTTCACTAGATGTGGATGTCTTAATGAGGGGCTGCTGGGAGGAAGCAAAGGGATCATGTACCCGTTCTGCAGATGGAAAACCTCACGATCTTCTCCAAACTTCTCAGAGCCCATGAACTCACATAAGTTGTCAGGAATCTACCAAGAAGAGGTCCCTGGCCCCCGGGTGTCCCCTCTCCTCCAGCTAAATGAATATTCTCTTTTTGTTCTTATGGTGGAGGCAACATCTCCATGGGACTGCTCTACTTTGAATGAGTTTCTAGAAACAAGAGAGAGTTGACCCTTCTCAATGTTTCACAAGATCTGGAGCAGAGTCAAGAATGGATTGTGAACTGGTACATGAAGGGTCATAGCAGCACTATTCACAATAGCCCCAAAGTGGAAACAACCCGAATGCCCATCAATGGATGAATGGATAAATAAAATAAAAGCAGAAAAAGGAATGAAGTACTAACACATGCTACAACATGGAGGAACCTTGAAGACACTACGCTAAGTGAAAGAAACCAACACAAAAGACCACACATTATATGATTCCCCTTAATATGAAATGTCCAGAGCAGGTCAATTTGTAGAGACAGAAAGTAGATTAATGGTTGCTTAGGGCTGGGGGTGGGGAGTGGGAGCAGTGGTGAGAGACTGCTAATGGGTAGGGGGTTTCTTTTTGGGGTGATGAGAATATTCCAATATTGATTGTGATGATGGTTATACAACTCTGTGAATATATTAAAAACCATTGAATTGTACACTTTAAATATGTGAACTGTATCTCAGTAAAGCTGTTCAAAGGAAATAGATCTAAGGAAGCGTTGGGGTGGGGGGGGTGATGGGAAAAAAAGGATGGTTTGTGTCACCTATATGCTCTCCCATGTATCTACTCCTGCAAGCAATCATCTTGCAGGGGAAGAAACTAGATCCTAAGAGTGGGTTTGAGACAGATTTCTGATCATCAGCTCTTCCTCTCCTCCTCAGCAGAGAATAGTCAGAGTGGGCTGTAGCTGGGTAGCCTTTAAGGTTCACTTTTGCAAACTCTAACTTCTCCATTTCCTTCTTTCTTTCTTCTTCGCAGGGACCCAATTGCCGTGCAGGGAGAGCGGGTGGACCACAGCTTGGATTACACAACTGGGACAACCAATCTGTCTGGAAAGTGCATTGAGTGCAACAGTGATTCAGGGGCCTTCAAGTGCGTGTGTATTCAAGGTTGCCCTTCAGCTTTTCTCTATGCAGGATGCTATAAAGATGGTCCCTGCCTGTAGAAAGCTTGTGGTCAAGCAGGGAGATTGGCCAATTTGTGTCAAGAAAGAACTCAGAATGCAGGTAAAGTGCCTGCTTTCTTCTCGATGAGGCATTAAACTTGAGGCTGGCCAAGGGAGGTCTGCTATGGGCACTAAACTTTTCATGTTTGCCATCAAATTGTTCAACATGTAAAACTTGCTTTTCTTACAAATGACAAACACCATTCTCTGTCAAATTGAACACTGAGATTGTGTGCCTCAAAGTAATGTAGATCCAACTTAATTTTAAAGCTAGGAGGCATAGGGTAAGGCTGCATTCAAGCCAAAGAAAGCAACGGAGTTTGCTGGAGTATTCCAGAAGTTTGCCTTGATTACATGAGAGGTGTGACAGGGCAGGAACAGCTGGATGCATACAATGACATGGGGCAAATCAGGGAGTTGAGGGTTAACCATTAGGGCTTTGGACCCTGAAGACAGTGTCACACTATAGGTATTGAGATTGTGTTGTAATAATTGCTGGCTTGTTTCATGTTGCTTTGAGTCTCTTGATCCCTTCAAGTATGCCACCAAAAATTCTAGTATCTGACAAAGCTGAGAGCCACAGATTATCTACTTACTCCCTAAAGTCCCTTCTGATTAAGATGGCCAGGTAAAATACAGGCAATCCAGTTAAATTTCAATTTCAGAGAAACAACGAATAATTCTTTAGTGTAAGTGTGTCCCATGCAATATTTGTTTATCTGAAATTCAAGTTTAACTGGGAGTCTTCTATTTTTATTTGCTAAATCTGGCAACCTTACCTCTGATTCCCTTCTGGTCACTGCAAAAATGATAAATGCAGCCCTGCTTCCAGGCTAATATTTTGTAATGTGCACCATCTAGTGGTTACATGAACAAAGAGGAAACCAAGAACCGTCCCCAAGAAACAACTTGAAAACAGCAATCCAGAAAGCTGAAAAGAAACAACTAGGCTTTAATTTTAAAAATTCTTAAAAAAATTTTTTTGACTTACTTCTTTGGATGCGGTGTCTGTGATCAGGTCAACAGCTTAGAGTGTCCAGTGAATATCTGAAATCCCTGGTAGATGAGCCAGTGTTTAAACAGCAACCCTCACTGGGCTGAGGCCTTGGGCTCCTCCATTAACACCTAAAGGCGAATACACAGCCTTGTCCTTGATCTGTTGTGGTTCCCAGCGTTCCTAGTGATGCTTCACAATGAGCATGTGGCATCCAGCCATATCTATCAAGTACAATAAATGTCAGGCTGGTGCAATTTTATTAAACCCAACCAGGCCTGTACGGAGACTCGAGGAAGCAAGTATTTCCTGTTTACTATTTTACCAAGAGGGTATAGGGTAAGTGCCAAAGGGAATTGGCCCCATCCAATGGGCCTCTGGCTGCACATTGCAATCACCTGGGGTGTTTTGAAAAGCACCAATGCCTGTCCTTTCCCCCTTCCTCCTCTTTCTCTCCCTCCCCCTCCCCCTCCTCCTTCTCTTTTTCTCCTGTTTAAATCATGTGAGTTTATACATCCACATGGTATTACTTTAAAGGAGTGCAATAGGCAATGCTGAAGACGATAAGAGATGGTCACTGAAATCAGATTTCACCTTAAAACGAGATATTTTATGGACAAAACCTCTCATCCTCAGCATATCCACTGAAGCTGTCTCTGTTTTTGTTTTACAGGCAAGGCTAAAAGGCAGAGGAGCTTCCCTGTCTCCAATTCCGTGTCTGTGGTTCTGTAATTTCATCATAAATACTCACTATGAAACGGTATAGAAACTCCATTGGCGGTTTAGCCCAGGAGAAAATTCCAGAGCTCAGTCTGTTCTTTGAATCGGTTTTAAAATAAACTGGAAGGTGAGAGGGAGTTTGGGGATGGAAATTTTTCAAATACCCTCCAAATTGACAAGGTGTCTCTATATAATTGTATAAACAATGAAAAATAATACCTGCAATTTGTTGAGGGTCTTTTATGGACCAGGATGCTTTGCACACACTATCCTTTTTAACTCTCAGAGCAACCCAAGGTGGCTGGGGACCATATTGCCATATTACACACGAGCAAACGGAGGCTCAGGATTTGTACTAGGTTGGGCAAAAAGTTCACCCGGGTTTTTCCTAAGAGGACACAGCTGGTGAGCAGCACAGCTGTTTTTCACACCCAGCTTTGTCTGACTGCAAATCCTGTGCTCCTCCGGCTCTGATATTCTGCCAAGACTACAGTGCATAGTTCTGCAGATTTCTTTCCCCGCTGGTCGGGCTTGTGACGGAGAGCTGTCTGCCAAGTCACTCACATGTCAATGACACTCCACTGCCAGCCTCAGCCGCCCAGTATTAAGGCACTTGAAACCAGATTTTCAAAAATATTCACTTCCTTCTGGCTGGCTCAAGAAATCAAAAGGCAGTTTTCGTTTTTTATGGCACTTACCTTTGGGTAGCTGAGTCACGTTGGGGGTCTTATTGGGGCTTTGGTGATGATATTAAAGGCTATCTCTAAGGATCTATGGAGCCCTCCTTGGAAGGAGGAACAGGAAAACAACCATTTGTGACGGGTAGAGTGGAGATATACCGACCCAGAAACCATGTTTCAGAATCAATCCATTCCTCGTGTTTCAAGGCCCCACGTGCTGAAATGTCACCTCCTCTGGGAAGCCTTTGGAGACCTGCCTCTGCCCCAGGCTCGTGAACTGCTCCCTCTAATGCCACTGGCACTGGCCTCTGTTCTCCGTCTCAGCACACAGCAATCAGAAGCGGAGTGTGTGCATATACACCTCTTTCTCTAAACTGTGAGCTCCTTGAGCAGAGCAGAGCTGGCCTAGACCGGTTCAGGCTTCTGCAAGTCTGTGGCATCCAGAGGAAGGGGTCCCAGGGAGTAGGAGTAGGCAGTGGGCTGGAAGGAGGCGCCTTTGTCAGACTTTGCTTGGTGAGTCAGGGTCACATGGATTAGTCACAGGGGAGGGCTTTGAAAAGCTTTATGGTGTCCTGGGACGGTCAACCTCGTCCACGTCACAGCCTGTGGATTTTCTGAGCGCTCTAGATTTTTCTGAGCACCTTTAGCCTCTCCTCTGGGACCTCGTAACCGTCGTAGGACTTCACACACTCAATCTTTCATTCAGTAAGTACTTCTTGAGAGCCTCTTAGGGGCCAGGCACTGTGCTGGGTGCTGGGATCAGTAGTAAACAAAACTATCCGGCTCCTGTCCCGTGCAGCTTATAGACAAGGGGAAAGGCTTACATTTGCCTGGACCGAAAGTCTCCCCCAGCACACCGGGAGCTCCTTGAAGGAAGAGACTAAGTTGTATTGACTTTTTAACATTTTCATTTTATGTTTTAGTTTATTATGTAATTCACACCATAAAAGTCACCCTTTTAAAGGGGACAGTTGAGTGGTTTTAGTATATTCACAAGGTTGTGCAGCCATCGGCACCATCTAATCGCAGATCATTTTCATCAGCCCCGCAATAAACTCCTTGCCCATTAGCGGTCATTTGTCACCTCCCCTGCCCCCAATCCCTGGAAACCACTAATCTACTTTCTGTCCTGTGGTGTTGCCTTTTCTAGACATTTCACATAAATGGGATCATGCAGTAATGTGGCCTTCTGTGTCTGGCTTTTTTCACTTCGTGTGATATTTCCAAGGTTCACCCACATTGTAGCACTGATCAGGGCTCCATTCGTTTTTATGGCCAATAATACTCCACTCTGAATATACCACCTTCTGCTTGTGCAGTCATCGGTGGCTGGATGGTTACAGTTACTTTTGTAGTTTGTACCTCGATGTCTTCCTCTTCCGTGTCACCTTGTCTTCTTGCTCTGTCTCTCCTCTGTCCGTCCCTCCCTCCCTGTTCCTGCTTTCCTCTCTCAGATGCTTGTTATTCCACACCTACCATGTTATGGGCACTGTGATTAAACATCTCATAAAGGTTCCAGTCTGAGGTAAATCAAGAGGCACTATTTAAAAAATTTTAAATAAATGCCTTATTTTAAAATAGTTTTAGATGTATAGAAAAGTTGCTGCGATAGTAGAGAATTCCCATACACCCATCCCCCAGTTTTCCCCATTGTTAACATCTTACATACTGTGGTACATTTGTTCCAACTAAGGAGCCAGCACTGTTACCTTACTATTAACTAAACTCTACACTTTATTCCGATTTCACTACTTTTTCCCTAACGTCCTTCTCCTGTCCCAGGATCCCATCCAGGACACTTCATTGCATTTAATTATCATTGTCTCCTTAGGCTCCTCTGATCTGTGATGGTGTCTCAGGCTTCCCCAGTTTTTGATGACCTTGACGGTGTTGAGGACTGGTCAGGTTCTTGATAGAATGGCCCTCAGTTGGGGTTTGTCTGATGTTTTTCTCATGGTTAGACGGGGATTATGGGTTTTCTGGGGATGGCCACTGAGGTGAATAAAGCCATCATTTTTAAATGGCTGAAAAGCCCTGGAATGAAGAAGTGAGACCAGATTTTTCAGGATTATTCAGAAAAACCAGGGAAACGTTACTTTGGAGACCTTCAAATGGTAGAAGTGCTGTATGGAAGGATTCCCTGGTCTTTTTCCCAAAGAGAGTGGTATGCCGCCTATCCTCACGGTGGTGAAGAAATGAGCCTTTATCTGACATATAAACACAACTTGACATGTGTTCTTTCTCTCCTGTTGGCTCTGAAGTGTGACCTTTGGTGAGTCAAGCCCTCTTTCTTGGTGTCTGTAGGATTAGGAAGTTCAGACTGATGATCTCCAGGGCCTCTTCCCACTGTGACGGTTTATACTCTAAGAAATGACTCGTAAGTTCCCTCAACATCCATCAAATTCCTAAGTTTGGCTCCCCATTCTTCCATATCAGCCCCAGCCTGTTGGATTCAGGTGGCATTTCTCCCCAGAGGATATGCCCACCCCAACCCCATTTTAAAAACCTTCCTTGCAGACAAACATACTGAACAAACAAACCCCAGCCCTTTGCCGTGTGGATCTCCACTTTGAGGGGCTGGGGGAGCGTTCCAGAGCAGCAGTGGCCAGAGCGGCACCCTGGCCTCCCTGTTCCCCTGCTGACACAGCACAAGGCCCAGAGTGAGGAGGGTCACAGGCAGAGCTACACACCGCACGACGCTGGACACTCTTCACCCCAAGGGGCTGTTTTGGTTCAGCAGCTCCTGTGGCTCGAATAAGTTAATCACTGATGACGAGAGATTAATTTGTAACTGGACAGCAGACAAGATAGTTCAGGCTCCGGTGGGGCGGCACTGAACTGTGGCGTGGGCATTTCTCAGAAGACGCCTACTCCACAGCTTGGCGCGGACTCTGAGAACTTCAGATCTACACCGGTTCCTACAGGCCACCTCCCTTTCCCTCCAAAGGGGGGGAAAATGTGCCCGGGACTCTCCCTTCCTCTCTGCAGCATATTTGCTGGTCTTAGAAAACCTTTCCAGGCAACAGCCAGGCTCAGTAGAAAAGTCCAGTTTAGAAAGTCCACTTAAAGGGGAGCACGTGCCTGCCAGCCCAGCCGAGGCCCGTGGACCAAACCGTGCAGGAGGGGAGGAGAGGAGGGGACGAGCGAGGAGAGAGGAGGCAGTGGAAAGACGTGGAAGAATGGATGGGAGCCCGGGGTGGGGGTGAGAGATGGTTCCTACAGCCTGAAGCCCCGGCTCGTGGATTGCGGCCACTCCAGGAAAGGCAGGTCATTGAGGGTCTGCCCTCCCATCCCATGTGCATCCCCTCTGTCATTTCCAATCTTAGCCCACCGCCCCCATTCTGGGTCCAGGAAAGACAGGTGAATCAGGATGTGCAGGTCCCCCTGCGGCCTGACCCTCATGCTCCAGTCATCACTTCTCTATCAAGTAAAATGACCCTTTGTTGCCATACTGCACACCCATGGCCTTAGCTGTTGGCTGCGGATGCTGCCATATCGTCAGCTTCAGCAATCTCTTATTTCTAGCCAGGACAACTTGGAATTCTTAAGTCAAGCCTATTTATCAAGGAAGGCCCTGGCAATACTGCCCTGATGGCACTGGGCTCAGAAGGCTATTCTGTAAGGCCACAGTCTCAATAGAGGAAGAAGATAGGAAAAGAAGGTAAATGGAGCCAAAAATAGGAATGGGGCCTGCATTAAAAGGGGGTGCAGAAGAACTTCTCTGGGGGTTGCTGAAATGTGGGCTCCCCGCCCAGAAGTTTCTGGGAGCCCAGTTGAGTAGTGGGCGATTTGTGCTTGGTTTTCTACCAGGAGCCCGGATTCTTGTCATTTTGGTTCAATCCCACTGCCCTGGCCCATGAGCACGCCTCACGCAGTCTCCTGTCTCTGTTTTTGTTCATGCTGTTCCGTGGACCCAGAAGCCTTTCCCTCCTTTCTCCACGTCACTCACTTTGATCAGGACCTGGCTGAGGTGTCATTTCCACCAGAAAACCTTCCATGAGCCTCCAGGTTGGCCCTCGGCCCTGCTCTTCGGTATCGTCGGTTCCTTACACCTATTGGCAACAACACCTGTGCATCCTCAACCCTAAGAGGCAGCTTGGCATCACCTGGGGCACCTTGTTAAACATACAAATCCGAGATGACCAAGTCTCTCGGGGTGAGCTTGTAAAGCTGTATTTTTATTAGTCTTCACGTGTGTTTTGGATGCCAGGCCAGGGTTGGGTGTGTCTTCTCTCGTCTCTGTCCCCTAGGCCTGGGCACAGGGCTTAGGTCATGGAGACTGCATGTCTCTGTGGCCAAACAGGAAGGGCTGCAAAAGTGCAAGACCCTTGCCCTTTCATTCACACAATTTCCATCCTTTTTCTGTTCCTGCTTTGTGCCCCAGACGCTGTGCTGGCGATCCAAGAGCAAAGCCCAACACAATCTGCCTCGTACAGCTGACGGTCTGGTCGGGGAGACAGAGGTGAATCAAATTACTTAACACACATCTTATTGCAAAGTGCAACATGAACGTTATAAAGGAAAAACAAAGCTGTTCTGAGAACTTAAAACAGGGACTCTGGCATCAGCTGGGAGGTCAGGGAAGGCTGAGCTGAGCCCTAAATGAGGGTTAGTGGAGGACAGGGGTAGAGGGGAGCAGTCTCACTGGGTTCTTTCAAGCGCTCTTTTGGAAGCCGACTGCGAGGCGTTGGGGGTCCATGCCCCTCCAGACACTAAGATGGTCTCCAGAAGGAGCTTCTCCTCACGCCCACCCCAGGACCCCACCTTCACTTCTGCTTTTCTGCTGTCTCCTCTTGCCATGAGCCTCTGGAAGATGATGTATTCTAAGCAGGGGAAAGGCCTATTTCTCCAGGCTGGGGGCTGTCTGCTAGCATCTACGCTGCCATTGCTGAATTCCCAAGAGGTGCGCCTCCCTTTGACCTGACGTAATCTCGTACTGGGCACATGGCTTGGCTAGCGGAGGGCAGGCTCCCCTCCGACGTCCCTCCTGTCTCAACAGTGGGGCACCCTTGTGCAGTGAACAATGTGGACAACCATCTGTGGTGGCCTTGCTGCCGTCTCGAGCAGGACGTTCTGGCTTCTTGGTTCTCCCTCGTAGCTGGAAGATTCCTTTATCCCGGAAGGAGATAATTACATCTTCTGTGGCCATAACTCTGTTTGGACATTTAGACAAAAATTTATATGTATTTTCTGGAGGACTGGGTGTTTCTCTTACCTAAATTGAAAAGGGGCTTCTTTTAAATAGGATCCAAGAGAGTTCTTTCATATGGTAATTCACATACACTTTGGCTGATAAGCCCTAGACTTGGCAGAAGGTTCAAAGCAGAAATTGTGTTCAGATGAGGCACATGGATGCTTTTTGATCTGATTTGCTTTTAGCCGCTGACGTTGGGATAATTTTGGCCTCTGAGTGGCAGTGGGCCTCAAAAACCTGGTAAAATGAGATCTTTTTTAACCAAAGTCTGAACCACCTAGAGTGAGTGGAGGAGTCCTTATACACTGGGAGCTGGGAAAAGCAGCATTTTCTGGTGGAAGATAACCCTCATCACATGAAGGCCACGCCGGAGGGGCCCTGGAGAGGCACCTCATCCAGGTCCTTCCTTTTACCAGTGGGGAAACTGAGGCTCGCAGAGAGAATGTGGACTGGCTTAGGTCACACAGTGAGAGGCAGAGCCAGGCTGACCCCTGACAGGCACTCCTTTCTGCACCTGAACCTTGTTGATGGCCAGCAGTGACCAGTGTGAGGATGGAAGGAGCTATGTGGGTGACCGTGTGTATGGGAAGGTGAGAAGGGGACATGTGGGCTGGAAGACAGGGTGTCTCACCAAGTCCAGTGCGGTCCCTCCTCCTTCAGATATGGGAAGCTGCTTTTCCTACGTAAGAGGGGTTAGGGATAAGCATCACCTACAGGAGAGAGCACTAGGAATACAGTGGGAACTGGGAAGGAAAAGAGGAAGAGGGAAGTTCATCTTACAGACACCAGAGAATATACAGGTGAACCACGTGCCATGCCACTGTTTCACAAATGACCGTAATACTGGTGGGTTGGGGGAGGGTTGGGTGTCAAAGTGACATCCTACCTCGGGTACCGTATCTTTCCATGTCTGACACGTGTGAAAACACTTTCAGCTGTAAGGATAAGTTGAACTCACTGAGTACCCACTAGCTGAGCAACCTAGTGGGTGCTTGGTAAATGGTAGCATCTCTCAGTAGAGATCCTGCTAAGGAAAGGGACAGAGGAAGGGAACACGTTTTCTCCTTCAATTCCCTTAACGATGCCTTCGGGAGGTATGATTCTCCCCACCTAACAGATGAGGAAACAGAAAGGATAAGTTTCCTGCCCAAGTCACACAGCTCAAGACCAGTGAAACTCGGCTCCCCTGGCTCTGTGCTATTTCCACCAGCGTAACTCCCATCGGCTTCAGCTGACAATTCCTTCCCTTGCCTCCAGGCCCTGCCACCTCTCCCTGGTGGACATGTAGCAGATATGGTCCCTAAATTCGAGTGCATTCGAGTAGAGGTGCAGTGCCTTGTGCATAAGCTTTGATTTAGGGGGACGTGTGTTGGTGGCTCAAGCATTTGAGAATGCTGGAAATGGGAGTCTTTCCCAAAAATGCAAGATCAGTGGACATTGTGGGACATAACCTGGGTTTGTTTTTTATTCCAAGACCAGCTTGTTTTCCATAGGCCCAAGCTCCATCAGCAGGCCAGGACCCTGTTCTGATTCAGACTTAGAAAGTCAGCGCACACATCTGCAGTTGAGGCTGCTCCTGCTTGGGCCTGAGAAATCCTGGGATCCCCTTTCCTTCTCTTGTCTCCTGGCTCCTCTGCTTCTGGTGATGAGGCAGGGACAGCTTGGAACAAAGACCTTCATCATTTCTGTTGTGAAACTGTCCTAAGATTAGGCAACTGTGAATTTTTCATCAATATTCATTTCTCTAGTGGATTTCAACAAGATTAACTCTAAAAAATAAAAATTAACATTTCCATTCCCTGTGAAGGGTACTGGTGAATATGGAAAGAAAAATTCTTTTTTTTAAAAATTAATTTATTTATTTGGCTGTGTCGGGTCTTAGTTGTAGCACGTGGGATCTTCGTTGTGGCATGCGGGATCTTTTGTTGCGGTGCGCAGGCGTAGTTGCCCTGTGGCATGTGGGATCTTAGTTCCCCGACCAGGGATCGAACCCATGTCCCCTGCATTGGAAGGCAGATTCTTAACCACTGGACCACCAGGGAAGTCCCGGAAAGAAAAATTCTAAAGGTGAAATTGTCTAACTCTGAAGGGCACATGCAGGAGTCCTGACCAGGCTGGGAGTGAGGAGACCTACATTTTGGTCCTGATTCCCTCCTGCTGCCTGTGTGTCTTGGGCAAGTTGCTTAACCTCTCTGGGCCTCCATGCTTGTTAAGGACTCTTTCAGTGCAAATATTTTATGGTTATAAACAGGGAGAGAATCATCTCAATAACGTAGCTCCTTTGTAGTACTGACTTTCACACATTCACCATGGAGGATGATACTTGATGAGTTTAGAATTTTCTCTTGGTTGGAACAGGGACTTGAGTTCTTTCCAACTGTGGCCCTAAGTCTTTGGTTTGGTAGGCCCATCAGGCTGTAGAGTCACATGCATTTTACATTATAAAAATATTTCCCGTTTGCTTAAAATAAAATCCTGGAGGTGAAATGGTGTTTCCAAATTCCACTGAATTGTAGCCTCAGAACTAGAGCTGGACCATGTGGTCCAAACTCCTCAGTTTATAAGTGTGAAGGCCCAGAGTCAAGGAAGGAAGTAGCCCAGGATTCCTGGAGAATTTGAACAGAACTGGAGCTAGAACCTGGGTACCATCACACCCAATCTAGTGCTTTGCTTGTGTCCTCTCTGTATGCATAAAATTGAATAAAAGCCAGTTGGAAGAGTAAAGGATTATAAATGTCAGACCATAATCTTAAGAACAACTTTAATCCATGTAAATACAGGCACAGAGATTCTTATTTATATTTTCATTTTAACATGCATCAAAACCCTGCAGTCTTCACACACCACTATGGACATTCTATTTGCATTTCCTGAAGCCACCCCAGTGAGCAACTCTGAAATAAATTAAAAAGAGTGGTCAAGCCTGAATGCACACCGAGGTTTCCATGTGCTCAGCTCAGCAGATTCAGGTATGACCCCTACAGAGCTTGGACTCTGAACTGGCACTAACATTCTCTACGCTCAATGACCATTTCACACAATGAATTCATCTGTGTAATTGTGCTTAGCTGTCCCAAGATTAACTCCATGTTTGCATGAAGATCAAAATGCTTACTTTAAAAAGTTTGGTTTTCTTCCATTTCTGTCTTATCTGGGGAGGTATGCATGCTTGGAATTTCTTGGGCTTTTCTTTTTCAAATCTATTCTAGGGATTGAGAATGTGAGGGCAAGTGTGTGTGTGTGTGTGTGTGTGTGTGTGTGTGGTGGTGGGGTGACTTACCTTTTATTGTTCTGTTTTTGAAACAACAATCGGCAATCATTCTTTACTGTTTTGATGTCCTCTCGTCATAGGCAATCCAGAACATTGGGATCTTCAAGTGGGTAATAGCATTCTTGATTGCCCCCACGCCTAGATCCTACATTAGTTAGGATTCTAGAATTCTGCTTTATTAAAATTTTTATCCTGGGTTACAATTTACATAAAGAGAACACATCAGAAGTGTGCATCTTGGTACACTTTTATATATGCATATACTTCTGCTTTGCTTATACCTTCAGTTATTGTTTGGTACCACTTGGTAGTGAAATATCCATTGAGTTTTTCCAAAGACTACTGCATCCGCCTGGGGAGGAGGCTGACGTTTGGAGCTGCTGGAAGGTGGTGGTGTGACTGGAGTCAAGAGGATTTGCTTTCCACTGTTTCACCTTGCTTGCACTCCAGCCACAAGTTCTGGGAGGAATATTGGAAGGCACACTGCACTCTCGCTCGCAATGGGGATCAGCAGGAAGTGGGAGACATTTGAATGGGGTGGGGTGTTTCCACTTAATCATTACCACCGCTGACATCAATGAAAACCAAGTAATGCAGATCGTCCGCATGGGCACCTACAATGAGTGGAAAGGAGGCCAGATTCTTAGGAAGTGTTACGATAAGGTAGGGGATGGACAGAATACAAAACTGAGAGGGGGAAGCAGGGTGGCTCGTATTTCAGCTTCAGTATACAATTGATTTTTGTGGTTGAAGGGTCCAAATTGCCCTGGCTATTTCAAAACAACGTCAGGAGAGGAGCAGTTGTGCTTTCCAGCACCCCAGTGGTTGCCCAGGACACGAGGCAGCCTTGAGGACAAATACGTCCCTCCCTGAAATAGGAAGCCAACTATTTACTTATACAAATAACACTATAAAAGGGCTTTAGAAGTTGAGCTGCAGCTCCTGAGCTTTGACCAGCCCCTAGATTTGTCTCAAAAGCCTCCTTCCGGAGGAAGGAAAGTCCTGAGGCTCTCAGGTCGAGCACTGGATCAAACAACAATTTAAATCAAGCAGAGCCTCCACTGTCTCCAAGTTGAACCTGCCCAAGCGAACACCCTCAAGACAGCTTCCAAACAAAGATGACAATATTACCATCTCAACCTGAATGTGCATCACAACTCGGTTTCAAAATTCATTGTGTGAAATTAAAAAAAAAAAAAGTTTTTATAATAAAATTCACCTTTCAATCCTATGATTTTTCATCGTACTCACTTCTTTACATCCCCTCAATTCTCACCCCCTTCCTTTATCACACTCCTTTGGCAAAATCACAACCCTGGTTAGATCTGACTCTCCGCTCACTTAGCACCTGACCCCATGTACCTGAATGAAGTTCGAGAAAAATGCACAGCTAGGCTGGCAGCTCACACTTTAGATTCATGACCGCAAACCCTGATGGCTCCTTAGTGCTGCCAGGCAATCATATATTGGCATATCAATATATATTGGCATATCCCACTCATCAGTATTTGTTGAATGAATGGATTAAACAAATAAATTTTATTTAGGGTCCCATGGATGCTACAGTTCTGCTTGTCCAAGTTTAAAAGAGAATTTTATTTTAAAAACATTTTTTTTTAAGTGAGCACTGACCTTGGATGCAGAAGACTTGTATTCCAAGCCTAGCCCTGCTGCTTACTAGCTGGGCGACCCTAAGCAAGTTACCGTTCCTCTCTGGGACTCAGTCTCCTCTATGAGTGAGGCAGCTGGACCAGGACCCTAGCAGATGGAGAGTCTCTCTAGATGTCGGTTGAATGAGCGAGATGAGGTCCCTACCTTCTGCCAAAGTTCACAGATCCATGATTCTTCCTTGAGCCAAGCAAGCCCACAGCTGGGTGTCAATCAGGAGAGGGAGACGTGAGGTCACTGACATTTAAAGGAAGCAAGGAGAAACACTTGCAGGAGGACCCTTCTCTTCTTTATTGGTCTCTGATTTTAGTTTCTGGTCCTGCAGCTGGAAAGAGATTCCAAAGTAAGCAAACCTCTCATGATAAAAGCAAACAATGACTTTGGTTCTGAGCAAACTTCAGATGGAGTGCAGCAGAGAGGTGACACTGGACTGGGATTTGGGGACCCGGATTCTAACCCAACTCTGTCACTGGTCATCGGTCCTACCCTCCTCTTGGGCCTCAGTTTCCTCTCTGTATAATGAGTGAATTTAAGTGTCCTAAGCTTTTATCTGGCCTCCACCATTTCAGAGCACTGGTGGCATCTTTTCGCCCTTTTAAACTTGCCTGGCCTGTTTCAGATCAGAACTGGCACAGTATCAGCAAGTTTATGGTTTTATAAGCCCCAAAACATGCTTTGCAAATAAATGATAAAGGCATTGGAGTATTGCATGGAAACACCAAAGTTTTGAACAAGAGTAGGACTTTGGAATTGTAAGAGGAATGGGAAGGCGTTCATGGTAGAAACACTTGTCCTTGACCTTAAAACCAGATGGACAAGTGGCCACAGACTGAGGGAGATCCACTGGTGCTAGGAATACTGTCTGGCACTTACCCCCAGGATGTGGTACAGTGGGCAGTTTGGGTGCTACCTGGGCAAATCATTAAAAACAAATCAAAGTCTCCAGTGAGAAGATCACTTCAATTATCTTTCAATCTTTCTGATTCCTGGGGTCTGTTGATGGGCTAGGACATTTTAATAACTCTCAAAACTTTGCGAATCTGTCCCTTTCTCCCTGAAAACACTCTCCCCTCTGCCCCCACTTTTTATTAAACAGAGAGAAAAAAGGGCTCAAGCTCAGAATCTTTACCAGTCTAGAATTTGGTAATATTGTTTTGCTTTATTGCATTTATTTTTGCGGTTACGTTCCATGAATAGAAAGTGGTATTATTTTTTGATTTTAGAGTAGTTAAAATTTTATCTTAAAATACATGTAGTTAAGTTTAAAAAACTGAGTTAGTTTCTATAAAATTATTAAGGAATAATGTGTGTTCTACACAGATACTACAACATAGGGCAGGTGGTCCCTGGGGTTTGGTGGGTGGCATTCCCCAGTCCAAACTGGCATAATTCAGATAGGGGAAGTTCTCCTGGACACCACAATAGTGCTTATAATGCCATTTATATTTACTGGGTAACTCAGTTTTTGGTCTTTTTTTTTTCTTTTTAAATAAATGTTTACTTTTTCCTGATCACTTTGTGTAAAACTTGGAACTACACAAAAACAAGTAGAATAAAAGGACAAAATATTTTTTAAAATATATGGAATAGAATGAAAAATCACTTATTGTCTCTCTACTCAGAAATAACCACTCCTAATACAGTGGAAAATTTTTCTTCCTTAGTGTACCAACAGAGCTGTTATTAAAACATATGCATTAAATTTTTGTAGCCTATTTTATTTCCTTAACATTATAACATAAATGTGTCCCCACACCATTCAAAACTCTTCATAAACATTTTAAATGGTTGTAAGGTCTTTAACATAGAGAGGTCCCATAGTGGATTTAACCATTGCCCAGCTGTTTTACATCTGGGTTATTTCCAGTTTTGTCCATTAAAATGTTGTGATGGATAGCTTTATGCATCTCTATTTGCCTGCATTTTGTTTTTTTATTTCTCTGTTTAATTTTTATTAGAGTACAGTTGATTTACAATGTTGTGTTAGTTTCAGGTGTACAGCAAAGTGAATCAGTTATACATATACATATATCCGCTCTTTTTTAGATTCTTTTCCCATACAGCTTATTACAGAGCATTGAGTAGAGTCCCCTGTGCTATACAGTAGGTGTTGCCTGCATTTTGGATGGTTTCCTTACAATAATTCCAGAAGTGGCATTCCTAGGTGGGAAGATTTTTAAGGCTTTTGGGATACATATTGCTAAACTTTTTCCAAAAGTGTGGGGACCTGAAGGTACTCCGATCTGAACCCATGTGATGGGACACACTGGGGTTTGTGTATGTAAGGTGGGCTTGTTACTGGAAAGAGCTCAGACTCCGCCACTTTGGGCCAGTTACCTAACTTCACCACCTCCTGCTGGTGTGGGTCTGACCAGTCCCTCCCTGACCAAGAGCAAGTGTTCTTCACATCTAGGCTCATGAGTGTTCATATTTCAGCTCAAAAAGCACATGTCATGAACTTCACCATATGTGATTCTCCCTTCATGTAAAGGGATCAACAACCATTGATTATTTGAGAAATCTCCATACTGTTTTCCATAGTGGTGGCACCAATTTACACTCCCACCAACAGTGACTGAAGGTTCCCTTTTCTCTACATCCTTGCCAACGCTTGTTATTTGTTGTCTTTTTGATGATAGCCACTCTGAGAGGTGTGAGGTGGTATATCATTGTGGTTTTGATTTGCATTTCCCTGATGATTAGTAGTGTTGAACATCTTTTCATGTGTTTATTGGCCTTGTATATCTTTTTTGGAAAAATGTCTATTCAGGTCCTCTGCCCATTTTTAAATTCGGTTGTTTGTTTCTATGATGTTGAGTTGTATGAGTTCTTTGTATATTTTGGATATTTTAACCCTTTGTCAGATATATTGTTTGCAAATATCTTCTCCCTTTCAGGAGGTGGACTACTCATTTTGTTCATAGCTTCCTTTGCTGTGTAAAGCTTTTTAGTTTGATGTAGTCCCATTTGTTTATTTTTGCTCTTGTTTCCCTTGCCTACGGAGACATATCCAAAAAATACTGCCTTTATTTTCTTCTAGAAGTTTTAT
This sequence comes from Balaenoptera physalus, assembly GCF_965194825.1. Lineage (NCBI taxonomy): Eukaryota > Metazoa > Chordata > Mammalia > Artiodactyla > Balaenopteridae > Balaenoptera > Balaenoptera physalus. The sequence continues at coordinate 43,510,554 of NC_138901.1, forward strand.
GGTTTCAGGTCTTACGTTTAAGTCATTAATCTATTTTGAGTTTGTTTTTCTTCATGGTGTGAGAAAGTAGTCCAGTTTGATTACTTTGCAGGTAGCTGTCCAGTTTTCCCAACACAATTTATTGAAGAGGCTGTCTTTTCCCCATTGTATATTCTTGTCTCCTTTGTCATAGATTAATTACCCATATAAATGTGGGTTCATTTCTGGGCTCTCTATTTGGTTCCATTGATCTATGTACCTGGTTTTGTGCCAGTACCACACTATTTTGATAACTGTAGCTTTGTAGCATAGTTTGAAATCAGGGAGCATGATACCTCCTGTTTTGTTCTTCTTTCTTAAGATTATATTTTGGCTATTCAGGGTCTTTTTGTGGTTCCATACAAATTGTCGAATTATTTGTTCCAGTTCTGTGAAAAATGTCATTGGTATTTTGATAGGGATTGCACTCAATCTGTAGATTGCCTTGGGTAGCATGGTCATTTTAACAATATTAATTCTTCCAATCCATGAACACGGTATATCTTTCCATCTGCTTGTGTCATCTTCAATTTCTTTCATCAATGTCTTATAGTTTTACAAGTATGTTTTAATTGTTTATTGATCACCTATCACATGCCAGACATTGTACTAGGTCCTGGGGATACAAAGGTGAGTAAAACACTCTTGTGTCTTACTGGGAAGGGTCACATTCTTGCATGTGTATGTTTATGTGTGCAGGGGTGAGATGGAGGGATAGACCTGCAGTAATAGAGCTATCCCGTGCCCAGATGCCACATGGACCCTGAGGAGTAGGGTGTAGGATTGGTTAATAAAGGTTTCCTGGAGGAGGTGGCTCCTGAGATGTCAGAGAGGCTGAGAAATGCTCTGTGCACTTGCTGTTCCCCTCCTGCCCCCACTGCAGTGTTTGCCTGGGAAACAGAATAGCAATCACTGGGAGAGTTCCTTGGTGGCCTAGTGGTTAGGATTCCAGGCTTTCACTGCCATGGCCCAGGTTCAATCCCTGGTCAGGGAACTGAGATCCCACAAGCCAAGCAGCACAGCCAAAAAAAAAAAAAAAAAGAAAGCAATCACTTCTTTGCAAACCGTAGAAACTATAAGCAGCAGATTTATGATAAAAATTCAGATAAAATTAAAGGTCTAGGTCAAGAAATATTTCAACTATTGATGGAATTTCCCTCCTGGACAAGTTGGGTTTACTCTCCCTTTTCTGTACTTCCAGAGCATTCTGCACCTCACTATTGCCTTGACTGAGAGGTTTCAGTGTTGGTGAGGTGGGATCAGAAGCTTATTTTACTCATCTTGGTATCTGCCCTGATGTCTTCAGCATAATACTTGCTCAAAAAGTAAAATTAAATTGAACCAGCTCTTTGGGTTTTGCTCTTTTTTCTGTGACATTCATTCCAACGGCCTCCAAGTCTGAAGTCAGCGAAGCTGCCAGACTCTTCTGGGTGCTTCAGCCCCACCTGTCTGCTCAACGGACATCTCCACATAAAGCTCTCATAAGCATCCCCACTCCCTGTGCACGCTCCCCCTACAGCCTCGAGCAGCAGTTCTCAATGGGGTACTTTTGCTCCCCAGGGGATGTTTGGCAGTGGCTGGAGGTGTTTTTGGTTGTCACACAAGAGTGGAGGGGGGGTCCTCCCGGCACCAATAGAGACTAGGGGTGCTGATAAACATCCCACATGCACAGGGCAGTCTCCATAATGAAGCATTATCCTGCCCCGAATGTCAACAGCAACGAGGCTGAGAAACTAGAACTAGAGGGAATCCTGTACAAGGTAGTGAGACCATGGCACCGCTCTGCTCACAGCCCTCTCAAGGCTCCCGACCTCCTCAGAGTAAAATCGGCAGTCCTCACACCTCCCCCTTCTAACAGTTTTATTGAGATTATAATCCATGTGCCCTAGAATCCATCCTTCTAAAGTGTAAAATTCAATGGCTTTTAGTAATCAGTTGTGTTCCCATGACCACCAATTTTAGAATACTTTCATTATCCCCCCAGAAAACCCACCTACACCCCCTTGCCATCAACTCCCAGTCTCACCTTCCCCTCCCAGTCCTAGGCAACCACTAGTTTACTTTCTGTCCCTATAGATTTGCCTACTCTGGACATTTCGTATAAATGGAATCATACAATATGTGTATATATGGTTCCTTTGTTACTGATTTCTTTCACTCAGCATAATGTTTTCAAGGTCCACCCATGTTGTAGCATGTATCAGTACATCATTCCTCTTTCAAGGGACTAATACTCTATTGTAACAATTTACCACATCTTATTTATCCCTTCAACAGTTGATGGACATTTGGGTTGTTTCTACTTTTTGGCTATCATGAATGGTGCTGCATGAACATTTGTATGCAAGTTTTTGCGCACAGGTTTTCATTTCTCTTGTGTGTATCTAAGTTGCTGGGCCATACGGGAACTCTGTGTTTAACCTTTTAAGGAGCAGCCTGTTTTCTCCTCCTTTTCTCTAAGGATCCACATCCGACCAACCACCACAGGCTGTGATTCTTCCTCCTGAAAGTGTGCCCTCCTCCATCTCCGGAAACTGCCTCTCCACTTCTCACCTGGATGGCCACAGTGCTTCCACAGTGCTTCCAAACCGAGATCCCTCAACTGCATATCAGAGTCACAGGGAGAAGGAGTTTCACCATCCCAGTGCCCGGGCCACACCCCAGACCACTTACTGCAGCCTCTCTGGAGGCCGACCCAGGCATCAGCCTTTCTAAAGCTCCCCAGGTGGTTACAATGGACAGCCGAGTAGGACAACCACCGTGCCTCTTTCCCTCTAATCACCACCCTCCCAACTGAGTGCTTTTTCTAAAGCAAATCTGATTGTGTTAGCCGCACTCTTCTCGAAACTCCTCTTTGGCTCCCTCACAATATAATCTGAACTCCCCAGGATGCACACCTCCATCTACCTACCTCCTGTTCTTGCCTCCTTTCCCTCCCTGACTCAGGGCGCTGGCATGCCCGGCCATGCTGAGCCACACACACTTTCCTCTGTGTGCTTGCTCGCCACATCTCCATGCCTCTTCCGAGAGCCTTTTCCCATCTTTTCATCCTCCTCTGGGAAGTCTTCCCTGGAGACCTGGCTGAGCGCTGAGCGAGTCTCCGCTTCGGGCAGCCTTCCCTTCCCTTCCCTTCCCACCGACTGTCACATTGTGTTCACTGGCCTCGGGTCTGTGAGTTCCTCCGGCCAGGGCTGGTATGTCATTCATCTTTGTATCTTCCTTCTGTTGACACACAGTAGGTGGCGTGCGTTTGTGTGTGTTGGTGGGAAGGGTGATGAATGAAGGTGTGAAGGGGTGAAAGCCTACTGGCCCACTTAGGGCAGGGCTCAGGGAGGCAGTCCTACCAACTGCCCAGCCGTACACTCCTGAGTCCCAACAGTAATCCTGGGGCAGCCAGAGGCCCTGCTCAGTGCCCTACCCGGACTGGTGAGTCCACACATCTTCCACACCAGGGCCATATCCAGCTGCATTTCCTGTCTCGAGGCTTACATGTTTCAATTCTCTAGCCATGGGCCTGGTGCCAGCACGTGTTGGCAGGAAAGTGGGGGCTAGGTGGGACAGTCCTTCTGCAGCTAAAGGCAAAGTGCCCCAGCGCACAGATAAATCATAAACATTCACTTTCAAAGGGCCCCAGTGGGGTGGAACGTCCCTTGTCCCGTCTTTGGCCATAAACCTCCAGGCTCGAGAAGTTAATTGCCCTCCCCTGGAGAAGCTATAAACAGCATGGCACATCAACCGGCAGCAAAGAGCACAGGCTGAAACACCCCTCTGGGTGGGGCCTGGACTGTCGATACTCTGCCTACTCGGCTTTCCTGGGCCTCCCCTCCTGGCATGGGCTGCGCTGTCTCTGGGGGGACCTGTTGGAGGCTGCAGGCCTTGCCTGCCGGTGCTGGAGGCGTCCAGGGAGCATTTGCCCTGTAAATAACTAGGCTCTTTTCTGCTGCTCTGCCTACACTGACGCTGCTTTACTTCCCATGAATAAGAGGGGCACTGAAAAGGGAGTCCGGCTCTGCTGTCAGCCATGGCTGTGGGCGGCTCACTTCTCCTCCTGGGTTCGTGGTCCCCTTTGAGGTAAAGGGGTGGGGGTGGGGGTGGTGGATCAGATGACCCTGAAGGCTGCTGTCAGCTCCAATGTCACAGCTCTCCCCACCTGAGAGCAAAGCTGTGTGAAGTCTTCCTCATAGGGCCTGAGTTGTTAGAACACCATAGCTGGGGAGATCAGAGACAAACACAGCAAAAAATAACAACCTTGAAAGTAACTCCTGTTTCTATTTTCGTTTCTTCTGTATCTGGCCTCTGCATACTCCAGGGGATAGCAGTGCAGCGGGAACAGCGCTGGACCAAGGAGTCTCCTGGACCTGAGTTCAGCTCTTGCTCTGACTGGCAGCACCATCTGGGGCAAGTCACTCTCCCGTCCATAGGCCTCAGTTTTCTTACTGGAAAATGGGGATATTTCATACCTCCACAGTTCATTCAACAGACACTTGCTGAGAGCCTGCTGTAGGTGTGGCCTGGCACCAGGCTGGGCGGGGGGGAGACAGAAAGGTGGGTGAGATGGGATGCTCTCAAGGAGCTCCTGGTCCAGCTGGAAGTCAGCCACGAGAACAGGTGATTGTGGTCCAGTGTTGTGAGCGGCGCACGGATCATAATAAAAGGAACGATAAGAGCTGGCCTTCAGTTAGGTCTTCTCAGTGCTTGGCTCTCTGCTAGGGCTTGCTTGTTGCATTCAGTCCTGTACTGACCCTATGAGCTGACACCACAAACATCCCCACTTCACAGGTGCTCAGGAAAGGTGTCCCAGAGGAAATGGCGTGTGTGTCTGCTGAGACTTGCAGTGTGTAGACTGTGGTGCAGTCTGAAGGACGGAACCAAGGCCTGGGCACGCGGGAGCCCACATAGCTGAAGCCCATGGGTCAGGGGCCAGCGACGACAGGGAGGTGGGGGAGCAGCCATGAAGGCTCTTTTAAGCCATGTAAAGGGGTGATGACGGCCCCGGAGAACCAGCTTGGAGGCTGGCAGTTTGGAGAATGGGTTGAGCAAGGTGAGAAAGGAGACTGGAGCCCCACAGACTTGCCAGTGACCAAGGGCCCTCCTGGAGACTGTTGTCATAGTTTCAGGAAGAGGTGAGGACCTGGGCTGAGGGCCGGAGATCGGAGGGGACTGATGGCCAGAACTGGAGACTGTGGGCCATGGGGGTAGAGGGTGGTCAAGGCCAATGAGGTCATGTACCAGGCGGCCTCCTGGAAAGGTGGAGCCCACGTTCCAGCGTCAGCCCACAGTGCCTCAGGCTCATTCTCAGAATGACCACTGGCCCACCCGCCATCTCAGCTGTCAACACGCTGGGCGTGACCCAGAGGTAGAGGAGGACCAGGCCTTCCTGGCCTGGCAAGGACTCCACAGAACGTAGATGGCCAGAGGCCACGCTTTATAGAAAAAATACTTTATGGACACTTGTTAAATGGAAAAAAGCCTCTTTTCTTCCTCTTACAGCTAATATTCACTTCCTCTTAAATAGAAGGTGTTTGTTTTAAGTGTCAATACTAAATGTTCAGCAACAATTAGCTGCGTCTGAGATTCCCAAGTGAAATGTGGAGTTAAGCCCTATCTAGTCAAGAAAGCCGGGCAGAACCAGTCTTGTCTGGTGGGTCATCTGGCTACTGAATTTCCTGCTATAAAGCCCAAGAGTTAAAGAAGTTTGGGACTAGCATGAGGATAGAGGAGCAGTAGGATGAAGAGACTAGGAAGCTTACATAGTCCTCCAGGAATATAAGAACGTGGTATCTGAGCGAGGAGGCACGGCAAACCCAGGGGGAAGGATGGCGTGGTTACTACATCAGTGGTGTAGACACCTGGCTGACTGCTTGGGAAGGCACACAGTTACACCTCTGCCTCACATCACACATCCTGATAAAATTCTAACATCTATGAAAGAGTGCATATACATCAACAAACAATTGGAAAACAATGTCCCATAGAGAACTGGATAAATTATGGAATACTGATACTATGGACAATGATCAAATCGTTAAAGTCATGTTTTAGAAGAGTATTTAGTGCTCATGATACATTGTTAAGTAAAATAGCAGGCTACAAGAAAGTATACAGGTTATGACCGCAATTTTGTAGACTAATTTCCCACAATATATCTGGAAGAGTGTTCGCGTGCACACAAACATAACCGAAGTGTGTGTGAGTCCACATATATAGTGTATACTCATACATAGACATGTATCATGAAACATACAAAATGATAATAGTGATTATCTCCAGTCATTTTTACTTACATATATTTATTGTCTTGTTTTTTCCTAAAGTTCCACAATGAAGATTCATTACTTGTATAATATGGAAAATCAATAAATGTTATTTAGACAATGAATCTATGATGGCGCTAATATTAAAATAATTTAAACGCTTTGGTGAAAGAAAGTGGAAAAAAATTGGGGGAGCCTGCCCCACGAAGGCTGGGAATCCGGTTGCCTGAGCAGCTCTACTTTTTCCTGATGCCCTTCCATGGAATGACCAAACACGACTATAAACTTCTGGAACCCGACACCATGTGTAGGCTATGTTTCTCTGACGAGGGAACCTGCTGGCCCAGTCTTGCTCTTGTGTTACACAAGACAGTCTAGGGGTGACCCAGTGCATCTCTCCATTTCCAGGGGAAAAATTAAGTTCATGGTTAGCATTTTCTCAATTAAAATTTTTCTCCTATAAAATTTTCTTAAACATTTGACGCCTGAAGTTACTCTGATATATTAGAATCTAGTCTGAGACTATATCAGATTTAGTCCTGATTATATATGTAACTGTCTTAAGTTGATACATCAACATTTCAGTATGCACTGGTTCTCCAAAGAATGAAGACTACAACAGTCTGGGTACCTGTTTTTCACAAGTTCTCCAGGTGATACTGAAACATGCCAGCTTGAGACCGCCTGTTGGTGTGTGTTCTAAAGTAGTGGGTCTGAAACTTTGCTGTAATTAGAATCGTGTGTGCAGATTTTAAACCTCCCAATGGCAAAAGTACCCCTGACCACTAAACTCAGAATCGGTTTTTTTTTTTTTTTTAAGTTCCCCAAGTGATTCCAATGTGCAGCCAGGTTTGAGAAACACTGCTCTAACGAGAGCAACCTGAAATCCAGGTGCTGCAGCTCCCGAGCTTGAGAATCACAGCTTTGGTAAGAGCCCTGAGTCTGAATCATTTTGTGTTCTCTGTCTCCATCTGCTGGCCATCCTGCTACATAGCTATAGTTTACAACTTGAGTTTCCAAGACATGCTGCAGCTTGTATATACTTTTAAGAATGTTCACCATCTAGTGAATATAACAAAGAAACAGATTCACAGATATACAGAACAAACTAGTGGTTACCAGTTGGGAGAAGGAAGGGGGGAGGGGCAAAATAGGAATAGGAGGTTAAGAGGCACAAACTACTATGTATAAAATAAGTAAGCCACAAGGATATATTGTACAGCACAAGGAATATAGCCAATATTTTACAATAACTATAAATCGAGTATAACCTTTAAAAATTGCGAATCACGATGTTGTACACCTGAAACTTATATAATATTGTACATCAACAATATCTCAATTTAAAAAAATGGGACTTCTCTGGTGGCACAGTGGTTGGGAATCTGCCTGCCAATGCAGGGGACGTGGGTTCGAGCCCTGGTCCGGGAAGGTCCCACATGCCGCGGAGCAACTAAGCCCGTGCGCCACAACTACTGAACCTGCGCTCTAGAGCCCAGGAGCTACAATTACTGAGCCCACGTGCCACAACTACTGAAGCCCACGCACCTAGAGCCCGTGCTCTGCAACAAGAGAAGCCACCACGATAAGAAGCCCGCGCATTGCAATTAAAAGTAGCTCCCGCTCGCCTCAACTAGAGAAAGCCCGCGCGCAGCAACGAAGACCCAAGGCAGCCAAAAATAAATAAAAAATAAAATTAAAAAAATGTTTGCCAAAAGAATCAGAGAACCAAAAAGAGTTAAAATGTTTAAGTAATAGAAATAGCTACAAAATATATTCTTGTTTATAACAGGATGGTTTAAGTGTTAGAAATGCATTAACATAATGCATCTAGGATCTTTTTTGTGCTTGGCAAATAAAAAGCAGCCAATAAATGTTGATTATTACCGTTATAATTAGGCATAAGATAAACCCCTATCTTTTAAAATATATTTTAAAAATATATTTAGTGCTACTATACCTGGCACACAGTTGGCTATGTGTACCCAATGGTACACAGATACAGTCTGTACAGTGAGAAGGAGAGATCCAGAGAGTGTGTGTGTGTATGTGTATATGAGAGAGAGAGATTTTTTTAAATTATAGATGTTTGGGGGAGTATTCTGTGCTATGCGTTCTGTCACATGCATAGATTTACGTAAATACCACCACAATCAGGATTCCGGTTCCATCATCCACCAAAATTCCCTCATGCTTCCCTGTAGTCGAATCCTGCCCCCATCCCAATCCCTGGAAACCACTGATTTGTCTTCCATTCCTAAAGTTTTGCCTTTTCCATAATGTCATGTAAATGGAATCATAGTTTGTAACATTTTGAGAGTGGCTTCTTTCACTCAGCATAATTTTCTTCCTTCTGCTTGCTCTAGGTTTTTCTCTTATTTTCCTAGTTAAGTTTGAAATTTAGGTGATTGTTTGAAACCTTTCTTCCTCTCTAAAATAAGTACCAAATATTATAAATTTCCATCAAAGCTTTGCTTTAGCTGCATCTATACATTTTGATATGTCATATATCAAATACTATTTTCATTTTGTTCAGTTTCAAGTATTTTATAAGTTCTCACTTTCCAACATCCTTTGAGACTTCCCCCTTCGACCTCCTATGGATTACTTAGAAGTATGTTATTTAATTTCAAGTCATTAGAGATGTTCTGGTGATTGATTTCTGGCTGAATTTCATTATGGTCAGAGATCATACTTGGTATGATTTCAATTCTTAAAAATCTGTTCAGATTTGTTTCATGATCCAGAATATGGTCTATTTGTCCTATTGGCTACTGAGAAAGGAGTGAGTGTTAAAAGTCTCCAACTGTAATTGCTGACTTGCCGTTTCTCCTTTCAGTTCTATCAGTCTTTGCTTCATGTATTTTGAAGATGTGTTGTGAGGTTCATATCCATTTAGGATTGTCAGGCCTTCTCTGTGACTTGACACTGTTATCATTATGCGATTTCCATGTTTATTCCTGGTAAATTTTCTTGCTCTGAAGTCTATTTTGTCTGACAGTATATAGCTACTCCAAATTTCTTTTGATTAGTATTTGCATGGCATATTTTTCTTTCTCCTTTTATTTTTAACCTATACTACTTATTTTAAATGGGTTTCTTTTAACGCATATAGCTGGGTCTTGGATATTTTTACATTCTGACAAGCTGTCTTTTAATTAGTATACCTAGACCTTTTAAACTTAACGTAACTGTTGATATGTTTGGATTTAGGTCTACTGTTTTTTGTTTTCTATTTGTTCCCTATGTTTTTCATTCCTGTCTTTCTTTTCCTGTCTTCTTTTGGATTATTTGAATATTTTTTAGTATTCCAGTTTACCTATTGAGTTTTTAAATATATCTTCTGTGTAATTTGTGTGCGTGTGCATGTGGTTTCTCTAGCGACTACAAAATACTTAACTTTTCATAGGTTGTTTGGGATTAATATTTTATCATTCAAGTGAAATATAGAAATCTTACTACCGTATAAATCTCTTCACACTTCCTCTTTATGTGGTAACTTTCATGTGTATTACATCTATATTCACTGAAGACCCCGTCAGACAATGTTAAAAGTCTTGTTTTAACTGATTATACATGTTATAAAAAGCTTAAGATGAGAAAAAGAGTCTATTTATCCAAATATTTCCCATTTCTGTTGCTCTTCCTTCATTCCCACGGTTTTGAATTTCCCTCTGGTGTCACAGTTCTATTTACAAAATATTATCACATCAAGAGGTCAAATGAGAAAACCCAGAGAGCAAGAGAAAGCAATGGGCATCACTCCCTTGCTGTTGGGACCGCACTTCCTCTGGTCAGAGAGAAGGGTTCCCCTCCCTGAAGTTTTAGGCACCTGCCTGGCTGTGACAGCCTCTGCTGCAGTGGGATTGCCGAGGGGCTGGAGTGGGAGATGAGAAGCAGCAATAAACAGGGATCTCCCTGACTCTCTCTGACTTACACAGGCCCTCTTGCCCCATCCTAGGACCAGAAATAGACAGCTTCTCTGGGAGCTCCTTCTGCCTGCATGGTACGCAGGTCCAGGATGCTGTCTGCCTGGAGTCCAGGCCAGGAGACACCAGAGTGGGAAAAACAGTAAACTTACTGCCAGTTCGGTGGTACTCGGAGTTCCCCTTTCCTTCCCTGATCTTCCTGTTATTCTTTCCTTTCCAAGATAGCAGCTCCATGCATTGAGTCCAGGCACTACAGCTGCATGCAGTGGGAGAGACAGGGCGGGCTAGGACTGGAATGAGAATAAGAGATGGGTTTTTATGTAACAACAGGGCCGTGGATTTACAAAGGCTGAAAAATGCTCCCTTAGGGCACCCTAATTGAGGAAGAGATTCTCTTTTCCCTTGCAGTGTGGTGGCTAGAAGGCTAATCCTTGAATTTTTACATTCATTTTTCCAGATGAACTTTGAAATCATTTTGCCATTAAATATATGTTTTTTGATTTTGATAGGACTTAAGCTAAATTTATAGATTCAGAGAGACATGGTCTTTTTATAATAAAGGGTCCTTCTATCTAGGAACATGGTATATCTTCTCATTTTTTTTTTTTTTAATGTCATCTTCAATGACCTTCAAAAAATTTTTAAAATTTTTTTCACAAAATCCTTGCATAGGCTTTGGTTAGATTTATTCCTGGGTATGTTATTCTTTTTATTACTATTGTGATGGGATCTTTTTCTAACATAAAAAAATCTTATTGGTTATTGTTGATATGTAGAGGAGCTATTGATTTTGGCATATTTACTTTGTAACCAGCTACCTTACAGAACTTTTATTCTATTATTTTCTGAGTTGATTTTCTACAAATAATTATTTGTGAATTCTGTCCCTCAGACTGGTGTTTTACAAATAAAGATAATTTGGAACCTCTCTTTGAAAAAACTTGGAAAATTCTACTTTTGGTTTATTTAATCACACTGACCATCAAATCTTACACAATGTTAGGTAACAGTGGCGATGACAGGCTTGCTTGTCTTGGTTGTGACTTTTTTAGCAAAGTCACCATCAAGATAGAAATATTTTATGATGTTAACAAAGCATCTTTATTCTTTATTTTTTAAAAGGGTTTTTGATCAGAAAAGGACATTGAGTTTTATCAAGTGCTCTTTCAGTATCCATAAAAATGACCATTTTTATGAGTTTTCTTATTTGACCTATCAATGTGATAACATTTTGTTAACAGAACTTCTAAATTTAAAAAATACCTGTGTTCCTAGAGTCAATCCTAGTAGGTCATAGAATAGACTGCAGAGCAATAATTCTCAAGGAAGGGCTTTTTCCATTGACACAGCTGCTCCTGTTTAGAATTATGTCCCCAGAGAGGCTGCACTATATTCACGAGGTGAAGGCCGAATGAACCGGAGTAACTAGAACTCACTTAGCTCTTAGATTGGTGAGGTTCTGCTCCTCGTCTGGATTCACATACAAATATCAAAATCAGGGAAGTTGCTGCCCTGGTGTTCTATAGGAGGTTTCTGTCTACCCTCTAATCACCTTAGGGCACTGGCTCTACCATTAACTAATTCTACAAAAGAGGTTACAGTGTGCGTCTTCCTCGGGTTCTAGAAGTGGGCAGGAATTAGCGGGTTTCACAGGAAACGTTCGAATATAAGTGATGTTTCCTAATGCTGTCACTTCAATGAATAAAGGCTCTAGACATCTGTGCCAAGCTGACTCCTCCAAATTTTTCTTTTAAATATCAAAAGAAAGTTCAGAATTTGGCATTCTGAATTAGAATTCTGTATCAGAGCCAGACTTCCTACTGTTTCTGCATCAATTAAGTTCTGGCCCTTTATTCTCTGAGTGGCTTCCTTTCATGATGGCAGCTTTACTGAGGCCCCAGCCCAGGTGTCTGAGAGGAGCCCCTGGCCCAGGTGTACACCCACAAAGCCACAGGGAGAAGAGAATCAGCATCCCATTGGGACGGAAGCCCACACCCTGCATTATGGGATTTCTAGAAGTGCTTACCCTTGCTTTTTCCCTGCATACGAATATTAACATCTGTTTTCAGAAACCTGGACACCTTAACGGAAGCAAAAGGTTTAGAAAGAAAAAAATTAGATTTTATTCAAGATAAGCAAAAGATAAGAGTGAATCATCAAGTAAAACCATTCAAAGTCACTTCACAGATATTTTATCAAGGAACCCACTAGTGAAAGCCCAAAGAACCAGGAATAAGTTACATATGCCACATTTTTACTTTCATGAAAACAACAAGCAAATAAGCTGCTACTAAGAATTTATTCCTTCAAGAGAAGGAAGTCCTAAGATTCATTGCAGGGTCAGTACAGGTTCAACTCAGTTCCATGGCCTCTATAAAAAATCGTGTCCAGAATCATCTCCAAAGAAAAACAAGTCTAAAGAATGTTCTATATGGTAGTTTCTACTGTGCTGGTCGTCTCATTCTTTGGAAACTTGTACTCTACCAACAGAAAAGTGAGCCTTCAGCTATCTGAGCACTGTGTCCCCTAGTCTTTGCCTAAACAGTATTTTCTGAACATACAGCAGCACAGAGGGAGAAGAGTAACTTAAGGGCAAAGAAGAAAAACTGAGGACATATGTATGCTGTGAAATATGTATTTTAAACTAAATAACCATAGTTAAATAATATATTGCCAAAACCCACTCTATGTATCTTGATTCTTATTTATCCCATATCAAGTATAAGTGTGGAATCTTTTATTATGTATCTCTAAATTCCTGACTGAAATCATTTCCAATAAATTGTTGGTGGTCAAGAGATGTACGCAAAATTTAAAGGTTAATAATTTTTCAGTGAGAAATTACTTTTTATAACTACTTGGGCATTATCAAAGTATAACTTAAAAACCTTTCTTTGTAACCATCTAAATTAAACAAATAATCCTTTTTTAAGGCACAAATCCAAAAGTGGCAAAACCACCATAAATTTAGCATATGGGACCATATTCTCCTAAAGGGCATTAGGAAATTCAGATAGAAGCTGATGTTACGGCCAGGGTGAAATGGACATGGGCCTAGGCCAGAGGCCCTTGCGTGCCAGTTCACTCTTTACAGGATTGAAGGAAGGCGTGGAGGGGGCTTCCAGGGTTGCCACTTGGGGAGCTCAGTGCAACCGCTATTTATTAACCTGTGAGGAACCGTCTCAGTGTTTTAGCAACTGATGCAGCTGTACCAGAACGAACTGGCTGAACAGCAGCTCTGCTCGCAGCTTTCTATAAAGGCAACTTGATAAAAATGGTAGATTATGGGCACACTGCTTTACATTAGTTTATTATAAAAGAAAAACAATTCCCAGAGACACAATATACAACATTCTAACTCCTAAATCCTTTTGCTTTTTTTAAAATACTCTTCTGAGACTAAACACTCTTTACAACCCCCCAGTCTGCTCAGCCCACACGACAACCCAACTCCTTGGCTCCCGCGTGCACAGGTCAGAGGTTCCAACAACCATGGCCACGGTCAGCACAGTGAAACCACTCTCTAAAGTGGCTGAGCCCTTTGAGAAAAATTTAAATAGCTGCTAACTCAATCTAAATAAATAGTGAAAGGACTGTTTCTGCCCCGAAGAGTAAATCCCACACATCTGATGCTCAAGCTCAGGTCTTCCTGTCATCACTTGACACCTGGAAGGTCCGGTAAAATATTCACCGATTTGTTAATCCTAAGAGTGCTACTTGTGATCCAGATGGGTCGAAATAAACGGTCAGGATATCTTCTAAAAAGCCCATGATGGCCCTTTTGGATGTGTCGCCAGCCAGTGCCTGGACACTGCTTATGTGCTCCAGGGCTGTTTTGACCATCTGGTCTCTTTCCTGCGGGCTGTGGGGTGCTCCAGTGTCATCTCTCTCTGTTCCTGATTTTAAAAACTGTAGGATATAGGACTGGACCATGTCCCCATTCAATTCAAGGGTTTCTTTGATGCAGGACAGGTCTGAGGCGCTGGCCAAGCTCAAGAGGTGAATCAGTGCCTGGCAGATTTGGGTCCGTAGGCTAGCACAGTACTTGAATTCCAAAAAGTCTGTGGTGTCTTCGCTCTTCTGTAAGGCAGTGACCAATGCATTCCAGATCTGAGCGTACTGGTCAACAGACCCATAGTGCTCTCTCTTGCCCGGGACGGAAAGGGCAGCGGCAGATCTGATGCGCACTTTGAAGTTCTTGCATGATGTCACAACTGATGTCAGGGCATTGTAGGCCTGGGAGGTCCACAGGGCTGTTCCTAGAAAGAATCCATAGTCATTAAAGCAAATGAAGGTTTAAAAATAAGTGGGGTGAGAGGGAGAGGGGTAGAAGGAAGCACATACACTAGTGCTCAAGTTGGTCGTTTTATGTTTTAATTCTCACAATAACCCTACAAGATCGGGGTGGTGAGTGACTACGGGATCCTAGGTAAGTGGCCAAGTACCGGCTCCCAAAGCTCTCCCTTTCCCTAGATGAGCATGACATGTGCTCAGGACCTCTGCCACCCTGAATAGGAACTTTGGTGACTTAGAAAGAGGCTCCTTCTCTGGGAAGATGCTCGTCTGAGGGGGTAAGGCTTGGTGGGAGGAGCAGGGACTGAACTGCAGCCCCACCTGTCCTCTCGGCTGGGTGCTTCTGAGCAGTGCACAAAGTGCACAACTGTATGCCCAGCCCTGCTCATGCTGGCAAAAGGCCATTTCACCACCCAGATTAGCATCTAGACCCTGCTCTGGACAAAGCAAGTCATGCATTTTATTGCAAAGAAAAAGAAAATACTGTCTAGGCAGTGACCGGGGAACAGAGGACTCAGATGAACGGAAGGCTCAATTTTCTAATATTGAGAAGATGATGCCTAGATTCCTGGCTCCTCTCGCTTCCTGTTGGCCCCAGGAAATCGGCCAGTTTTACTCCTCGTCAGAGTTACCACTTACTCCATTTCGGGAGTTCTCAGTCCTCAAGGTGGGCAGCAGAGTAGAAGGCAGCTTCCCTAATGCTCCCAGCCCTTCCCAACCTCTCTGATGTCTCTGAAGACAGGCAGCAGATACCCAGCTTCCGTGAGCTCCAACCCCAAAGGTTACTTCAGGCTGTTTCCTCAGTGGAAAAAGCCACGAGGCTACATCTCCACTGGCTCCCGGCTGACTGGTCCGCCTGGACGCTCTTGGCAGTAAAGGGGAGCAGAGCCAGATTTCCCTAACCTGATGCAGGCTCTGCTGGTCCAGAATGGCTTCACCTCTCCAGGAACACACACTTATGTTTCAAATCTTGTCACTGAGACAAATATGTAAGGTAAATGCTGGCAATTCAAGCGACTGGGATTTGGAGGCTGCAATCCAGACACCCAAGCAGCTGTCAGCCACTGATGATCTATCAAGGTGCACAGCATGTCATTACTCAGAGGCAGATCCCTATGCAGCATTCCACTTCAGTACCAAGGGCGCATATGGAATTTCCCATTTATACTCTCTTTCTCCCAGGTCTGTTTTCCCCTTTACTTTTTTCCTGATTGTTAAAACGATAGATGCTCACTGTAAAAAACGTAGAAAATGAAAGCAGATAAAATCCTACTCATCATCCCATTCAGAGGCAACCACTGTTAATAATTAGACTAATTTCTTTTCAGTCTTTTTTCTACTCATTTATTGAGATCATACTGTAGAAACAATTTTTATATCCTGTTTTAATTTGCTTAACATCAGAAGTATTTTCCCAGATTACCAAAAACCTTTTGTAAACCTAATTTTAAGTGGCAACAAAGTATCTCTCTGAATATATATACCATGATTTATCTCACCTTTCCCCTAAACTGGGGTGTTCAGTATGTTTCCATTTTTTAAAACATTATGAATAATACTGTGGCTTTAATAACAATGCACACTGGTGTGTGCTGTCCAAAGAGGCCCTCCACCAGAGAGAAGAGGGAGATGTTCTTACCTAAGGGAAGAGCAGAATTTTTAAATACATTTCCCATTGCGTAACAAGCATTCCATCGGACTTTCATGGCAGCCTCAATTAGAACGGTAGAAATTAGGGCCTGGATAGCCTCCTCAATGATTTCAGCAAATCTGGGTTTTTCTATATGAGATGGTTGCAGAAAATGAAGCAAATTACCAAGGGCCCGGACTGCATTGCTTTTTACCTAGAATCAAACATAAAACATGCTAAAGACATGTGCCAGAAAGTATAATTTCCACTTAAAAAACCCAGGAGGCCCAAGACATCTTAAAGCAAGAGAGATAATGAAAAATGCAGCCTGTAAAGGCGCAAGTTCTTAGAACTCGGCAAGGTCTTGTGTGGTTAACGTCCTGAGCCATCAGAGAGGTGAGGTTCTGCAGAGCTCCTTGCCCTGATTTTTTTAATGTTAGACTGGACTTCAGAGAGGTCCATTTTCCTTGTTGTACACAGATGGTGTGCAAGGCCCAGGGGCAACAGGACACTGGTGGTTTGCAGCAAGGCTTGGAGGAAAAGCTAGGTTTCATAATTCCAGTCAATACTTTTCTGCTAGACTAGAGTCTCAACCTTTGCAGCATACTAGAATCATCTGGGAAGCTTTCTTTTTTAAAAACCAATTCTGACTAAATTAGCCTGATGTAGGGCTTCCCAGAACCACTGTACTAAATTAAGCACTTGCTATCAGTCAGGTACTAAGCTAGGTGCTATTAAAAAAAGGCATCTTGTCAATGGAACAGGATAGAAAGCCCAGAGATAAACCCAAGCACATATGGTCACCTTATCTTTGATAAAGGAGGCAAGCATATACAGTGGAGAAAAGACACCCTCTTCAATAAGTGGTGCTGGGAAAACTGGACAGGTACATGTAAAAGTATGAAATTAGAACACTCCCTAACACCATACACAAAAATAAACTCAAAATGGATTAAAGACCTAAGTGTAAGGCCAGACACTATCAAACTCTTAGAGGAAAACATAGGCAGAACACTCTATGACACAGATCACAGCAAGATCCTTTTTGACCCACCTCCTAGAGAAATGGAAATAAAAACAAAAATAAACAAACGGGACCTAATGAAACTTAAAAGCTTTTGCACAGCAAAAGAAACCATAAACAAGACAAAAAGACAACCCTCAGAATGGGAGAAAATATTTGCAAACGAAGCAACTGACAAAGGATTAATCTCCAAAATATACAAGCAGCTCATGCAGCTCAATATTAAAAAAACAAACAACCCAATCTAAAAATGGGCAGAAGACCTAAACAGACATTTCTCCAAAGAAGATATACAGATTGCCAATAAACACATGAAAGGATGCTCAACATCACTAATCATTAGAGAAATGCAAATCAAAACTACAATGAGGTATCACCTCACACCGGTCAGAATGGCCATCATCAAAAAATCTACAGGGCTTCCCTGGTGGCGCAGTGGTTGAGAATCTGCCTGCCAATGCAGGGAACACGGGTTCGAGCCCTGGTCTGGGAAGATCCCACATGCCACGGAGCAACTGGGTCCGTGAGCCACAACTACTGAGCCTGCGCGTCTGGAGCCTGTGCTCCGCAACAAGAGAGGCCGCGACAGTGAGAGGCCCGCGCACTGCGATGAAGAGTGGCCCCCGCTCGCCGCAACTAGAGAAAGCCCTCGCACAGAAACGAAGACCCAACACAGCCAAAAATAAATAAATAAATAAATAAATTAATTAATTAAAAAAAAAAATCTACAAACAATAAATGTTGGAGAGGGTGTGGAGAAAAGGGAACCTTCTTGCACTGTTGGTGGGAATGTAAATTGATACAGCCACTATGGAGAACTGTATGGAGGTTCCTTAAAATACTAAAAACAGAACTACCATATGACCCAGCAATCCCACTACTGGGCATATACCCTGAGAAAACCATAATTCAAAAAGAGTCATGTACCACAATGTTCACTGAAGCACTGTTTACAATAGCCAGGACATGGAAGCAACCTAAGTGTCCATCGACAAATGAATGGATAAAGAAGATGTGGCACATATATACAATAGAATATTACTCAGCCATAAAAAGAAATGAAATTGAGCTATTTGCAGTGAGGTGGATGGACCCAGAGTCTGTCACACAGAGTGAAGTAAGTCAGAAAGAGAAAAACATATACTATATGCTAACACATATACATGGAATCTAAAAAAAAAGGTTCTGAAGAACCTAGGGGCAGGACAGGAATAAAGATGCAGATGTAGAGAATGGACTTGAGGACACGGGGAGGGGGAAGGGTAAGCTGGGACGAAGTGAGAGAGTGGCATGGACATATATACACTACCAAACGTAAAATAGATAGCTAGTGGGAAGCAGCCAGCCGCATAGCACAGGGAGATCAGCTCAGTGCTTTGTGTCCACCTAGAGGGGTGGGATAGGGAGGGCGGGAGGGAGATGCAGGAGGGAGGAGAAATGGGGATAAGTGTATATGTATAGCTGGTTCACTTTGTTATACAGCAGAAATTAGCACACCACTGTAAAGCAATTATACTCCAATAAAGGTGTTAAGAAAAAAAAAAGGCATCTTGGAATCCAATGAGGTATATGTAACGACTTCCACGTTACAGAAGAAATTCACCTTCGTAGAAGTTAAATAATGCACCAAAGGTCACTCAGCTAGTAACCGGCAAGCCAGGATTTGAACCATGTCTGCCTGACCCTAAAGCTTAGGTCTACATTTTAAAAACTTAATAGTGTAACAGGGAATGTTCAAAGCCAAGCTGCTCATCTTTCTGACTTGTCTATTCTACTTAAAGATTTTTGGAAAAAACCAGCTACATGGACATATCATGGAGCAGTCTTACAAATGGCACTGACGGGCTTCCCTGCTGGCGCAGTGGTTAAGAATCTGCCTGTCAAGGCAGGGGACACAGGTTCGAGCCCTGGTCCGGGAAGATCCCACAAGTTGTGGAGCAACTAAGCCCATGTGCCACAACTACTGAGCCTGCGCTCTAGAGCCCACAAGCCACAACTACTGAAGCCCGTGCACCTAGAGCCTGTGCTCTGCAACAAGAGAAGCCACTGCAATGAGAAGCCCACACACTGCAACAAAGAGTAGCCCCCGCTCACCGCAACTAGCGAAAGCCCGCGCGTAGCGACAAACACCCAACGCAGCCAAAAACAAATAAGTAAAATAAATAAATAAAATAAATAAATTAAAAAAATAAAATAAAATAAATGGTACTGGTATTTTTCATGAGACAGGAAAGAAACTGTACAAGTGTGGCGTGCACACTATATACCCTGAGTACACCCTCAATCTCCTCTGAACAGGGATAAATTTGGTGGGATAAAACTATAATACACGAGTATCTAACTGAAAAATATTAGGTTTTGCTGTCAGTCTACCTTGTCTTTATCCTTGGATGCCTCTATAGCTGATCGCAGCATCTTCAAGAGCAGGAGGCCAGAGAACTCTTCCTGGAAACTTGGGTCTGGTGTTTCCCTGTCCCACCCAAAGCAGGCAAAACATGTTAAAAGGTAAAGCCCAGTTAAATATAGACATGTACAAATTATATTCACTCAGTATAACTATAAAAACAGCTCCAAAAATCTGTTCAGATTATACCAAGAACTTACAGTTTATACCTTTTGACCTAGTAGGTCCACATTCTTTTGGATGTAACCAAAAAAAATATCTCAAAATGGAGAGATTTCATGCACGAAAATGTTCAATGCATATAAAAGCCTAAAATAACATGAATGTTCACTTACAGGGTAATGGTGAAATAATCATCACATAGTGATGACTGTGTAATAATACCAATTTATAAAAAGTCAGTAGAAGTCAGGAGAATGCTTCTACATGTTATATGTTAGAGTTAAATGACAAAAAGCAAGCCACTTGTGTATGAATAAAGCAGTCGCCTCTGGGGAGGGAAACTAGGGGATTAAGGTAGGAGAAAGGCTTTATACTGCATACCCCTTTGTACTGTTTGAATTCTTTTTTCAACCTGTGAATATATTACTTAAAAAAATACAAATACAATATTTAAAAAGTAGGGCAACCATTACTAAGGTTTTGGTTTTATAATAGGGCTCAAAGATATCCTCTTGGGACCTTAGGCTTGGAAGTCACCCAGGAGAAATGAGCTGAGTCACCTACATGTTGACAATCAGAGTGTCTGTCAGGTTGCCTAGGGACCAGGCTGCTTTGGCCCGGACATTAAGAGACTTGTCTTGAAGTGACATCAATATTGCATTTGCTGTGTCTGCAACAAATATGACATCCTGTAAGATAAACAAAACAAAACACTGTAGTCACTTTAGGAGTTCACACTGCTACCTTGAAAATTCTCAAATTTATTCGCAGATACAGCTGTAAGCCTTTACCACAAATCTTTATTTGGAAATCAAAATTCCTTTACTCAATCTATTTACTCTTCTTCTTCTATATTACAATCTGGACACTCATTAAAATCCCAGGGGAAGGTCTCCCACAATTCTGGTATGTGCCATGCACACCCAAGGAGCCTATAGATTTTGCTCTTGTGAACATCTTATAACTCGGCCTGTGACAACTGTCTGTGAATCCTGAGCTTGGCTTGATTTCCTCCTCAGGAAGAGATGTGGACAATGAAACACATTTCCCAAACACACCCTGTTCACTTACACACTTCTCAGAGAGATAAAGGTCACAAGTCAGAGTGAAGGAGAAATTTATTTCCTTCTTAGTAAAAACTCTATTAGCTTTCTAAATTATTAGTATCGTACGGTAATGTCCCATTTCATTTTTTCCAATTATCCACTGATTTAAACATTTACTGTTCGAGAGTCCTGGCCAGTGGACAAAATCGTTAAAAACAAATGAACTACACGCAGTGGCATATTTCAGTAGCAATTAAGGAAACCAGATTACAAAGCAATTTAATTTCCTTTACTGTCCAACTCAGGAGCTCTATATCCACCAAAGAGAGTAAGAAAATGGACTGTAAAGAGGCACAGTGGAGCTACACGGGCTCACTCTGACCTGTCTGAGACAAGGAAAAAGCACGTAGACCCCAAGGGCCCGAGAGGTCGCAGCTTTCACTAAACGGTTCTTGCTGTCGTTCAGCCCCAGCAGCATGGTGATGCACAGGATCTGCCTGTCACTCTGCAATGAGAAAGGTTGGCCAAGGAAAAGTGTGAATGAAACAGCCATGAGCCGATGCCTTCGACAAGTGACTGTGACACACCTGTGTTGAATCCACATTCAGGAGTTGACCACAACTGAGCCCTTGAGGCTAACTCGGCAGAGAACAAAGGTTCAACTCAGATCCAGTTATCAACTGAGTACCCACTCGGGGCAGGGGTACACACAGCATTGTGATTACATTTAACCTCCACCATCGTGAGTCAGGTCATTTTGTTCTCCTACTTTAGTCAAGCTGCCTTCCTTATAAAAACTAATTTACATAAATAAGAATGGATGCAAATGCCATTAAGGATTAAAGGAAGTAGCAGTCTGAACACTATGTGTGTTGGGCACCAAGCTAGGCGTTCTTACATGCTTCACGTTATTACTCACATCATTTACATTTTATAGGTGATAAAACTAATTTTTAGAGAAGTTAAGATAAGCAAAGAGCTAGAAGGTAGAAGAGCTGAGATTTAAACCAGCTAGGATTTAAATCCAAAGAGCTGGGATTTTCTAACTTTTGGATTTGAAATCTTTCTGAAATCTGACTTCAAAGCCTCTGCTACTTTCACTTCTCTCCCCCCGCCTTCTAAGCACAGGGAGTAAAAGCTCCTCTGAGACATTAAGATGTCAGTGCTGCTCCCCACTGCCCTCACCCTACACTCAAGTAGAACATGCACCTTTTCCTCAGAGATAATGTTGAATACTGGTGCAAAATGAAAAACAGTCAAAATCAAACTCAAGCTCTCATGCTCAGCGTCACAAATTAAAGATGATAAAACACCGCTAAGGTTACCAGCAGATTGCTGAAGGCTTCCGGCAAGATGGAAGACAGGGCATCACAGGCGCTCGCCTGCAGAGTCGGATGCTCTGAATTCTGCAGGGCTCTGGGTAAAGGACCGTTCAGCATCACAGTCCAGAACATCACCACCTGGAACAGAGGCACGGTTACAACTGCAGCCCAAGAGACAACAGTGGGACCAGCTCGACGCTAAGACCACCACGAGTAACCTCAGTGATGAAAAGTTTTTCCTTAAAGTAGTAGCTTACTGTAAATACTTTTACTAGTACTTCTTCCACAGCAATGAAAGGAACTTTAGAAAACAACTAATTAAATGCTTCCATTTCATCCATTAGGAAACTACAGTGTGCTACAGTAAGGCAGCAATAGTGATGATAATAATGGGGAGGAAGACGAGGATGAGGATAGCAATAGCAGCAGCAGCAGCTGTTTTTCAGAGAGCTTCCCACACGCCAGGCATTGTTCTCAGTGTTTTACACATATCAACTCATTTTAATCTTCAGACCAACTAAATGAAGAATATATCCTTATCTCCATTTTCACACCAGGAAACTGAGGCAGAGTGAGATAACGTTAGTGGGCAGCAGAGCTGGTCGAGAATCAGATCAAATGACACCCAGCCAGGGCTTCCCTGGTGGTGCAGTGGTTGAGAATCCGCCTGCCAATGCAGGGGACACGGGTTCGAGCCCTGGTCCTGGAAGATCCCACATGCTGCGGAGCAGCTGGGCCCGTGAGCCACAGTTGCTGAGCCTGCGCGCCTGGAGCCTGTGCTCCGCAACAGGAGAGGCCGCGATGGTGAGAGGCCCGCGCACTGCGATGAAGAGTGGCCCCCACTTGCCACAACTGGAGAAAGCCCTCGCACAGAAACGAAGACCCAACACAGCCATAAATAAATAAATAAATAAAATTTAAAAGAGATAAGCAAAACATTCTCTCTATAAATTTGATCTTTTAAAAAAAAAAATCTAATTTGTTTAAAAAAAAAAAAATGACACCCAGCCAGGGCTCTTTCAAACCTCGAGGGCACAAGGGTCGGGGGCCCAGAGCAGCCCAGAGGCATGTGCCCGAGTACAAGAAACACGGGATCCAGAGGAGGAGCTGGGGTGGAGTTAGCCCTTCAGCTTCTGCTTCCTGTCTCTGCAGCCTCAGGCAAGTCACTGAACCGGTCTAAGCTTTGGTTCCTCTTCAGTAAAACAGGACAAAGAGATTACTTGGCAGAGTTTGTGTGATAATAAAATGTAAGACTGTGTGTAAAGTCCCTAGGACAGTGCCAGGTGCACAGTGGAGATTCTTAAATTGAACAACAGGCTCTGTTTTCAGCACTTTGAAGAATTTTCTCACTTCAATGCCCCTCAAGGTAGGCATCTGCAGAGTACCTTTAACAGTCTCCTTTCCGTGCTTTATAAAAACCCTGGGATTTCATGCCCCATGTGCAAATCTGTCTGGGGTTTTGGTGTCTCCATTTCCTGCCCCATGGACTTAGTCCTCAGTTTTGCCATGCACTCACACACCAATTCTTTCACCCCACAATCCTAGCTCCTGGACACCCAATCTGGGTCCTCCTGCCCCAAACCAGAAGAATGCGGACAGGTGTGGTTGCCAGCCTCCAACATGGCCCACAATGAATCTCACCTCCTAATGTTCAGAAGGCCATCCCCTCCCACACTGACTAAGGCTGACCTGTGTAACTAATGGGGGTATTGTGGGAATGACAGTGCAGAACTTCCGAAACTAGGTTATAAAAATCCTACAGCTCTGTTTTGCTCACTCTCGATTCATTTGCTAGAAGGGAGACCGGCTGCCTTGTCAGGAGAACACTCGCGCAGCCCTCTGGAGAGGTCCTCATGGGAAGGAACTGAGTGAGATCTGCCATCAGCCAGCGCTAACTTGCAAGGTATGCAAGTGATCGGGCCACCTTGGAAGGAGCTCCTCCAACGCCCATCAAATTTGGCTGACTGCAGTCCCTGCCAGCATCCTGGCTGCAGCCTCATGAGACCTGAGCCAGAACCATCAGGTAAGCTGCCCTCAATTCCTGGTCCACAGAAACTATGTGAGAGAATAAATGTAGGATATGGTTTTAAGCTGCAAAGTGTTTAGGATAATTTATCACTCAACAGATTAGTAATACAGAAAGTATATCCCTTTTTTACATATGAAACAACACTTAAGTGCGAACAGTTAAGAGTCTTGCTCAAAGTCACTTGGAACAAGGGGAGAAGTCTGGATTAAACCCAGGTCTGTCTGATAGCAAAGCGCAACTCAACTCCCTGCAAACAGTGACATTTCAGTTTTAGTGGCAGTCTAGGGAAGTGACTAGAGCTAGACATTCTTTTTTTGAAATTTATTTATTTTTGGCTGCATCGTGTCTTCATTGCTGCGCACGGGCTTTCTCTAGTTGTGGCGAGCGAGGGTGTCTCGTGGTGGCTTCTCTTGTTGCGGAGCACGGGCTCTAGGCGCACGGGCTTCAGTAGTTGTGGTGCACGGGCTTAGTTGCTCCGCGGCATGTGGGATCTTCCCGGACCAGGGCTCGAACCCGTGTCCTCTGCATTAGCAGGCGGATTCTTAACCATTGCTCCACCAGGGAAGCCCGAGCTAGACATTCTTAATTCTAGCATTCCATCTAGGGTGATGGAAATTGTGAAAAGAAAAAGAATAGGCAGGATGAGGAGGGCAGAGGGAGAAAACATCCCTAATGTTGAGTTGATTTGGTTTTTGGCTCTAAGTAGAAGGTTTTTTTTGTGGGCTCACATGTTCCTCCTCCAAAGAATAACTGGCACAGTGTGGGGCAACACACACAAGCTCAGACCACAGAACTGAATGGGAATAAGGGGGAGGGGCCTGGCAGGGAGGGGCTAAGGGAATTAAGACTCACTGAGCATCTACTATTTGCCAGAGTCTTCACATCTCATTCAATCTTCCAAAAGTCCAGTGAGTTAAGGATTTTTACTCCTCTTTACAACAAGAAAACTATGTTCATAGTCACATATTCATTAAGTGGTTTAATCCCATGTCTTCTGATTCCAAATCTTGGGCTCTTCCCACCATTCTAGTCTGTCTCTTGGGCACACTGTGTAACCAAACTAGGTTTTGTGGGGGAAAAAAACTCCCCAAAAACTGGTTCTTCCATTGCTGGCTGTATGTTACACATAATCTTACCACACACTGAACAGCAAATAAACTGAAATGCAAATAAAACCTATTCATCCTAGATTATAAACCATAATTTCTGATATTGGAAAAAACCATACTCTACACCACTTTATCACTGAGCCTCAAAATAAAACTGACTGAAGCACTAAGAAAAGAGAAAACCATGAATATACATTTACTTACCAAGGTGACTGGCACTCTCTGATCAGGTGCTATGGAAGAATCTGGTTTATATTGTTGTATTAAGCCTGTACCCAGTTCTTCCAGAAGCTGCCAAGATAAAAGAAATAGATTATCAGAGATCAGTATTAGAACCATGGAGGTAAAAAGCCACTTCAGTTTGGAGATTACCTCAAATCAAGGGGAAAAGTAATTTCCAACTGATTTTCTTTCTTTTCTCAGTAACTCCTATCTCAGAGGCATTCTTTCCAGGAGCAAAATCACCAAGTATATATTGTTAATTTATTACCAAATCAATTCTTTGGGTTTACATGTAGAGCTGAAAATAGAGGAAGGTACTGATATCACTTCCCTACCTGAAGCCTCCTAAAGAAACTCAGAATTGATGGACATGCAGCAGAGGGAAGAACATAAAAGGAAGAGAAGAAAGAAGCACACAGCTTTTTTTTTCTTCTTTAAAACTGGGGTATAGCTGCTGTACAATGTTGTGTCAGTTTCCACTGTACAACCAAGCAAATCATCTATATGTCTACCTATATCCCCTCCTGGATACCCCTCCCACCGCCCCCATCCACCCGTCTAGGTCACCACAGAGCACCAAGCTGTGCTCCCTGAAGCACAGGGCTTTTACTGAAAATTACCTTTGCTCCATGAAGCTGGACAGACGGATCTGCCTCCCCCAGGCACTTGCAAATCACCTCTCCAAGCTCCATCAAGTAGACCTGAGTCATTGAAAAGTAGCCCCTTGCCAGATGAGCCAACACCTGCAAAGAAAACAGGGGATTAACCCCAAGACCTGAATGCAGGACTGCAATATCCAGAAGTATTTCAATATTTCAGAAATCACTCACATTCAACAAGGGGCTGAAATCTGATGTTAATGAAATGAAGAACAACCATAATCTTCAATTAAGTATATCATAAAATTTTATGGTGCTTTATAATTTACAAAATGTGTTTCATTTAGATTATCAATATTATCACACTTAAGTCTGGGAACAATTTATCTACTGGTAGGTATTTATTGAGTATCTCAGCTGAAGAAACTAAGACTGAAAAAGTTAAAGGTTAAAGAGGTTAAAGGACATGTTCAATATTAACCAGATAATTAGCAGACCCTAGCACCAAAAAACAAATACTTTAGGGTGTACAGAAAAAACAAATACTTTAATATTTTTAAAATATTACAGAAAAACAAATACTTTAATCTAGGGTGGTTTTCTTCCTTTGAAGGAGCAAATACTTTGTTGTCTCTAAGCAGATATAAGACCAAAGAGAAGTTTATAGAATATTAAACATTTATTTAACTTTCAGATGCAGAACTCAAAGATTAACTCTACAAATTCTTTCAGAATTATTATATAATCTATTATACTGACCTGCCATATAATACAAGAGGTGACTAAAATGGCTTGCAACAAAAGGGGACGAATGTGATATTTTACAACCAATCCCCCCCACCTACCCCCCCAAAACAAAACAACAAACAAAGCATTCACACCTGAAGTGTGAATTCACACACAACTCCCACTAACACCAATGACACACGGCTTGGTTTGACCTTATTTTCACAGACTTACTCCCCAGGAAGTAATCACCCCACGAAGAAAGGATGATTACTTCCATTTCAGAGATGAGGAAATGGAACCTCCTACCTGTAAGGCCTCCAGTCGCAAGGGGAATGGCTCATACGTGCTTCCTCCTGTGCAGCCAGCATCGCTACCTGAACAGGCATCTTCCTTGGGCAGAACAACAATGGAAATGCAAAGTCGAATGAGCCAGCAGGGCTCTGAAGACACCTTTGGCGAGCTAACTGCGGCTTCTTCCAGAAAGGGTCCTGAAGGGGCTTTCTTCCACCAATCAGGAGGACTGACGTGAGGAGTGGCTGAATTGCTATTGCTGAGTCCAGAAGAACAGGGCTGTTGTAAAAGTAGCTGGACTTCAGGTAAAGGTGCGTGAGTGGACACTATGGCCCCCAATAGTGTGAGACTTGACACACGAACATTAACATCTGTCAAAGGAATCAAAAAGAACCTATCACCACAGGAACAGCTACCATAAGGATCGTAACTATCCCTGCAGGCAATTAAGAATTATGGCTTCTTTGTTTAACCTGAATCTAATTAAACCTCTAGACCTAACGTCCAGTTTACGGGACAGAAGTGTAAGTTAACACTGTAAAGAAAACACCCAACAAATTGAGAGTATACGACATACTATAAGACAACTGGCTTGGACCCTTCCAAAATCAGTATCATAAAAGAAAGAAAAAGGGCCACAGACTCCTCTAGAGTCAAAAAGACTTAAGTGAGGAGGCGGGACAAGATGGCACAGTAGGAAGACGCTGGGCTCTCTCCTCCCAGGGACAGGAAAATTACAACTGCATAGAGAGCAACTATCTCTGAGAATGACTGAAAGACTAGCAGAGAAGATTCTCCATAACTAGGGATAAAAGGAAAAAAAAAGCCACACTGAGACAAGTAGGAGGGGCAGAGACACGGTCTGGCAGGGACCTACACCCCCAGTGCTGTGGACCACAGGCAGGAGGGATTTCACAGCCTCAGAGGTCGGCTCTGAACCCCACACTGGGCTCCCCAGCCCAGCGGGACATGCATCAGGAAGATGAACCCCCACAATGCCTGGCTTTGGAAACCAGCAGGGCTTACATCCAAGAGAGAGCCAGAGGGCTGCAGAGAATTGAGAATCCACTCTAAAAGGCTGTGCACAAAAACTCACTCACCCCAGGTCCTGGCACACAGACAGCAGTTTGAAAAGTGCCTGATCATATGTGAAGGAGATTCATTGACTAACATTAAGGCGTGTCACCAAGAGGTACTGAGGAGCTGGCGAGTGCCACTTAAAAATTTTTTTTCTTTGTCTCCCTCTCTACCTAGGTGGCCAGGCACCGGCAGGCACCAGTTGTTTTTGGTTTTTTTTTTTGCCTGAGCCACACAGCTTGCAGGATCTCAGTTCCCTGACCAGGGATCCAACCCAGGCCACAGCAGTGAAAGCACTGAGTCCTAACCACTGGACTGCCAGGGAATTCCCAGGCGGTCACCAGTTCTGACTCTCTCCATCTAATTTACTAGCATCACTCAACCTGCCCTGGGTTCACCTGCGGATTCAACCCAGCTAGTGCTAATCTAATGCAGTCCCCAATTACAGCCAGCTGCACTGGGAACCAACCCTACTCCCTAGCACACCTGCAGAAAGCATGGCCCAGCCACAGCAAAAGGGCACATGCAACCCACACAGGAGACACTCCTGGAGCACCTAGCTCTGGTGACCAGGGGGGACCATACTACTGGGCCTCACAGGACACCTTCTATACTTAGCCACTCTATCAAGAACAAGAAATGTAGATGATCTACCTAATACATAGAAACAAACAGAGGGTTAGGCAAAATGAGGAGACAAAGAAATATGTCCCAAATGATAGAACAGGACAAAACCTCAGAAAAAGAACTAAATGAAATGGAGACAATCAATCTTCCAGATAAAGCATTCAAACTAAGGATCATAAAAATGCTCTCTGAACTCAGGAGAAGAATGGAAGGACACAGTGAGAACTTCTACAAAGAGACAGAAAATATAAAAAACAACCAATCAGAGCTGAATAAAATAACAAAAATGAGAAATACACTAGAGGAAACCAAATGCAGATTAGATGATACAGAAGAACAGATCAGCAATCTGGAAGACAGGCTAATGAAAATCATCCAAATGGAAAAGCAAAAAGAAAAAAGAAACAAGAAAAATAAGGATAGTTTAAGGGACCTCTGTGACAACATCAAGTGTACTAACATTCACATTATAGGGGTCCCAGAAGGAGAAGAGAGAGGGACAGGGACAGAAAATCTCTTTGAAGAAATAATGGCTGAAAACTTTCCAAACCTGGCAAAGGAAACATACATCCAAGTCCAGGAATCACAAAAAGTCCCAAACAAGATGAACCCCAAAAGACCCACACCAAGACACATTATAATTAAAGTCAAAAGTTAAATAGAGGGCTTCCCTGGTGGCACAGTGGTTAAGAATCCTCCTGCCAATGCAAGGGACACGGGTTTGAGCCCTGGCCCAGGTAGATCCCACATGCCGCAGAGCAACTAAGCTCGTGTACCACAACTACTGAGCCTGTGCTCTAGAGCCCACAAGCTACAACTACTGAGCCCATGTGCCACAACCACTGAAGCCTGCGTGCCTAAAGCCCGTGCTCTGCAACAAGAGAAGCCACCGCAATGAGAAGCCTGTGCACCGCAACGAAGAGTAGCCCCCACTCACTGCAACTAGAGAAAGCCCGCGCACAGCAACAAAGACCCAACACAGCCAAAACTAAATAACTAAATAAATAAGTAAATAAATTTATTTTAAAAAAAAAGTTAAATAGAGAATCTTAAAAGCAGCAAGAGAAAAACAACTAGTTACATATGGAGGAGCCCCAGAAGATGATCAGCTGACTTTTCAGCAGAAACTTTACATACCAGAAGGGAGTGGCACAAGATATTCAAAGTACTGAAAGGAAGAAAAACCCTTACAACCAAGAATATTCCCTCTGGCAAGGCTCTCATTCAGAATTGAAGGAGAGATAAAGAGTTTCCCAGACAAGCAAAAACTAAAGGAGTTCATCACCACTAAACTGACCTAACAAGAAATGTTAAAGGGACCTCTTTAAACAGAAAACACAAAACTATAAGTAGAAATATAAAAATTATGAAAGAAAAAATCTCACTATAAAGGCAAACATATAGTAAAAGTAGTGGATCAACCACCTGTATAGGTACTATGAAGGTTAAAAGACAAAACTAGTAAAATCCTATATATCTACAATAATTAGTTAAGAGATACACAAAACAGAAAGATGTTAAAGATGACATCAAAAACATAAAACATGGGGGTAGGGAGTAAATATGTCGTGTTTTTAGAATGTGCTCAAACTTAAGCGACCATTAACTTAAAATAGACTGCTGTATACCAGGTTGTTATATAATAACCTCATGGTAACCACAAATCATAAAACAATACAAGATAAACTCAAAAAACAAAGAGAAAGGAATACAGTAAGTCCCCTACATGTGAACCTTCAAGTTGTGAACTTTCAAAGATGCAAACATGTGTTCCATCAATGTCAGGCATGAGTAAAATAGCAGCTTGCCCTCCATCTCCTAGCTGACGATCCTTCAGCTCTACCATCTCCCACCTCCACTCCCTCCTCCAGTCAGTAACTCTTCTTGCCTGTTCACTCGATGCCAGCCCCTGTAGGCCAGCCATTATACTGCACTACTGTACTTTTCAAAGTACTGTAAGATTAAAAATGTTTCATTTTCTGTTTGTTTTTTATGTATTATTTGTGTATTAATATTATAAACCTATTACAGTACAATACTATATAGCCAATTGTGTTAGTTGTGTACCTAGGCTAACTGTTTGACTTATGATCAAATTGGACTTACGAACGTGTTCTCAGAACAGAACTCGTTCGTATGTAGGGGACTTACTGTACAAACATAACACTCAAGAAAGTCATTAAATCACAAGAGAGCAAGAGAAGAGGAAAGGAACAGAGGAAAACAACAAAAATAACCAGAAAACAATTAACAAAAAGGCAGTAAGTACATAACCATCAAAAGTTACTTTAAATGAAAATGGACTAAATGCTCCAATCAAAAGACATAAGGTGGCTGAATGGATAAAAAAGCAAGACCCATATATATGCTACCTACAAGAGACTCACTTCAGATCTAAAGACGCACAGAAATTGAAAGTGAGAGGATGGAAAAAGATATTACATGCAAATGAAAATGAAAAGAAAGCTGGGGTAGTAATATTTATATCAGACAAAACAGACTTCATATGTACCACAATGTTCACTGCGGCACTATTTACAATAGCCAGGACGTGGAAGCAACCTAAGTGTCCATCGACAGATGAATGGATAAAGAAGATGTGGCACGTATACACAATGGAATATTACTCAGCCATAAAAAGAAATGAAATTGAGTTATTTGTAGTGAGGTGGATGGACCTAGAGTCTGTCATATAGAGTGAAGTAAGTCAGAAAGAGAAGAACAAACACTGCATCATTGCATGCTAACACATATATATGGAATCTAAAAAAAAAAAAAAAAAAAGGTTCTAATGAACCTAGGGGCAGGACAGGAATAAAGATGCAGATGTAGAGAGGACACGGGGAGGGGGACGGGTAAGCTGGGACGAAGTGAGAGAGAAGCACTGACATATATACACTACCAAATGTAAAATAGATAGCTAGTGAGAAGCAGCTGCATAGCACAGGGAGATCAGCTCGGTGCGTTGTGACCACCTAGAGGGATGGGATGGGGAGGGTGGGAGGGAGGGAGACGCAAGAGGGAGGGGGTACGGGGATATATGTATACATAGAGCTGATTCACTTTGTTATACAGCAGAAATTAGCACACCACTGTAAAGCAATTATACTCCAATAAAGATGTTAAAAAAAATAGACTTTAAATCAAAGACTGTAACAAAAGACAAAAAAGTGCATTACATAATGATAAAGAGATCAATCCAACAAGAAGATTTAACACTTGTAAATGTATGTGTACCCCACATAGGAACAGCTAAATACATAAAGCAAATATTAACAGACATGAGGAGATACTGACAGTAATATAATAATAGTAAGGACTTTAACACCCCACTTATATCAGTGGATAGATCATCCAGACAGAAGGAAACAATGTGTTTAAGGAAACACTGGCCTTATATGACACATTATACTACCCTGACTTAATAGATATATATAGAGAGAACATTCCACCCAAAACCAGCAGGATACACATTCTTTTCAAGTGCACGTGGAACATTCTCCAGGATAGATCACATGTTAGGCCACCAAACAAGTCTCGATAAATTTAAGAAGACTAAAATCACATCAAGCTTCTTTTCAGACCAAAATCCTATGAGACTAGGAATCAACTATAAGATAAAAAACTGGAAAAAACACAAACAAGTGGAGTCTAAACAACATGCTACTAAACAACCAATAGGTCACTGAAAAAAATCAAAGAGGAAATAAAAAAATACATTGAGACAAATGAAAATGGAAACACAGTGTTTCAAAATCTATAGGGCACAACAAAGGCAGTTCTTAGAGGGAAGTTTGTAGCAATATGGCCTACTTCAGGAAACAAGAAAAACCTCAAATAAACAATCTAACCTCAAACCTAAAGGAACCTAAAAAAAGAAAAACAAAACTCAAAGGGGAAAATAAGGATCAGAGTGGAAATAGATGAAATAGGTACTAAAAAAAAAAAAAAAAAAAAGAAAGAAAAAGAAAAGATCAATGAAACTAAAAGTTGGTTCTCTGAAAAGATAAACAGAATTGATAAATCTTCAGCCAGACTCATCAAGAAAAATAGAGAGAGGGCCCAAATCAATAAAATCAGAAATGAAAGAGGAAATACAACCAACACTACAGAAATATAAAAGATCATAAGAGATTACTATAAACAATTATATGCCAACAAATGGGACAACCTAGAAGAAATGGATAAATTTCTAAAAACATACCATCTTTCCAAGACTGAATCAGAAAGAAATAGAAAATCTGAACAGACCAATTACTAGTAATGAAATTAAATCAGTAATCAAAAAAACTCCCCCAAAACAAAAGTCCAGGACCAGATGGCTTCACAGATGAATTCTACCAAACATTTAAAGAAGACTTAATATCAATTGTTCTCACACTATTCCAGAAAACTGAAGAGAATCCAATTTCCAAATTCATTCTACCAGGCCAGCATTACCCTGACAGCAAAACCAGACAAAGACACTACAAAGAAAGAAAATTACAGGCCAATATCCCTGATGAACACAGATGCAAAAATCCTCAACAAAATATTAGCAAACCAAAGTCAGCAATACATTAAAAGGATCACACATCATGATCAAGTGGGATTTACCTCAGGGATGCAAGGATGGTTCAGTATCTGCAGATCAATCAACCTGATACACTACATTAACAATATGAAGAGTAAAAATCATATATCATCTCAATAGATGCAGAAATAGCTTTTGACAAAATTCAACATCCCTTTATGCTAAAACCTCTCAACAAAGTGGATATAGAGGGAACATACCTCAACATAATAAAGGCCATATATGACAAACCCACAGCTAACATACTCAACAGTGAAAAACTGAAAGCATTTCCTCTAAGGTCAGGAACAAGACAAGGATGCCCACTCTTGCCACTTCTATTCAATGTAGTATTGGTAGTCCTAGACACAGCAATCAGACTAGAAAAAGAAATAAAAGGCATCCAAATTGGAAAGGAAGAAGTAAAACTGTCACTGATGACATGATACTATATATAGAAAACCCTAAAGACTCCACCAAAAAACTATTAGAACTAATAAATGAATTCAGTAAAGTTGCATAAAATTAATATACAGAAATCTGTTGCATTTCTATTCACTAATAACAATCCATCAGAGAAAGAAATTAAGAAAACAATGCCATTTACAATTGCATCAAAAAAATAAAATACCTAAGAATAAATTTAGCCAAGAAGGTGAAAGACCTGTATTCTGAAAACTATAAGACATTGATGAAAGAAACTGAAGACAACACAAATAAATGGAAAGATACATATACCATGCTTATGGACTGGAAGAATCAATATTGTTAAAATGTCCTTACTACCCAAAGCAATCTACAGGTTCAATGCATTCACCATCAAAATACCCATGGCATTTTTCACAGAACTAGAACCAGTAATCCTAAAACTTGTAGGGAACCACCAAAGACCCCAAATAGCCAAAGCAATCTTGAGAAAAAAGAACAAAGCTGGAGATATCACATGCCCTGATTTCAAACTATACTACAACACTGC
The DNA here is from genome assembly GCF_965194825.1 of Balaenoptera physalus. Taxonomy (NCBI): domain Eukaryota; kingdom Metazoa; phylum Chordata; class Mammalia; order Artiodactyla; family Balaenopteridae; genus Balaenoptera; species Balaenoptera physalus. Next base: position 43,544,847 of record NC_138901.1, read on the forward strand.
AGTAATCAAAACAGAATAGAGAGCTCAGAAATAAACCCACACTTATATGGTCAATTTATCTATGACAATGGCGGCAAAAATAGACAATGGCGGCAAAAATAGGCAATGGAGAAAAGACAGCGTCTTCAATAAATGGTGTTGGGAAACCTGGATAGCTACATGCAAAGGAGTGAAACTGGACCATTTTCTTGTATCATATACAAAAACAAATTAAAAATGGGTTTAAGACTTAAATGTAAGACCTGAAACCATAAAACACCTAGAAGAAAACATAGGTAGTACACTCTTTGATGTCAGTCTTAGCAGTATTTTTTGGATTTGTCTCCTCAGGCAAGGGAAACAAAAGCAAAAATAAGTAAGTGGGATTACATCAAACTAATAAGCTTTTACGCAGTGGAAGAAATCTTTAATAAAAAAAGGCAACCTACTGAATGGGAGAAGATATTTGCCAATGATATATCCATGTGTGTGTGTGTGTGTGTGTGTGTGTATATATATATATATATTTCTTAAAAAGGAAATCATACAACTCTGTAACAAAAAAAACCAATCCCATTAAAAAATGGTCAGAGAGCCTGAACAGCCCTTTCTCCAAAGAAGACATACAAATGGCCAAGAAAAACATGAGAAGATGCTCAACATTACTAATCACCACTAATCATCAGGGAAATCAAAAGCACAATGAGATATCACCTCACATCTGTCATAATGGCTATCATCAAAAAGACAAGAAACAAGTGTTGGCAAGGATGTGAAGAAAAGGGAACCCTCGTGTACTTTTGGCAGGAATGTAAATTGGTGTAGCCACCATGGAAAACAGTATGGAGGTGCCTCAAAAATTAAAAACAGAACTACCATACGATCTAGCAATTCCACTTCTGGGTATTCACTCAAAGAAAACAAAAACATTGATTTGATATATGCACCCTAATGTTCACTGCAGCATTATTTACAATAGCCAAGATATGGGAACAACCTAAATGCCCAACCTAAGTGGATAAAAAAGATGTGGCATATGTATACAATGGAATATTACTCAGCCATTAAAAAAAAAAGAAGGACTTCCCTGGTGGTGCAGTGGTTAAGAATCCGCCTGCCAATGCAGGGGTCATGGGTTCAAGCCCTGGTCCGGGAAGATCCCACATGTCGCAGAGCAACTAAGCCTGTGCGCCACAACTACTGAGCCTGTGCTCTAGAGCCCGTGAGCCACAACTACTGAGCCCATGTGCCACAATTACTGAAGCCATAGGCCTAGAGCCTGTGCTCCACAACAAGAGAAGCCACTGCAATGAGAAGCCAGGGTGCCGCAACTAGAGAAAGCCCGAACGCAGCAATGAAGACCCAATGCAGCCAAAAATAAATAAATAAATAAATTTATTTAAAAAAAAAAAAGAAATCTTGCCATTTGCAACAACATGGATGGAACTAGAGGGTATTATGCTAAGTTAAATAAGTCAGACAGAGACAAGTACTGCATAATCTCACTTATACGTGAAATCTAAAAAACAAAACAAATGAACAAACAAAACAGAAACAGACTTACAGATAGAGCAAATTGGTGGTTGCCAGAGGAGGTTAGGGGATGCATGAAATAGGTGAAAGGGATTAAGAGGTTACAAACTTACAGTTATGAAATAATTAAGTCACAGGGATATAATATACAACATAAGGAATATAGTCAATAATACTGTAATAATTTTGTATTGTGAGAGATGGCTAGCTACTAGACTTATCGTGGTGATCACTTGTGATGTATTTAAATGTTGAATCATTATGTTCACCTGAACATAATGCCAACTATACTTCAAGTAAAAAAAAAGTTAAAAAGGCTTAAGTGACATAAAAACTAAATATAATGCATGAACCCTGAATGAACCCAGGTTTTTTTAAAAAAAGCTATAAAAGAATTTTGGGGACACACGAGGAAATCTGAATGTGGACTAGACATTAGATAATACTATGGAATCAATGTAATTTTCTTAGGTGTGAGAATGGTATTGTGTTTTTTAGGAGATTGTCTTTATTTTGGGGAGATACATACTGTGGTATTTAGGGTGAAATATGTCTATAATTTACCTTCAAATGGTTCAAGGGAAAAAAGCCTATATAAATATGTACACATAGACCAAAATATGCATATAAACACACACACGTACACATATACACACTGATACATATATGTAGAGAGAGAGAGAAAACAAATATGACAGTGTTAACAACTGTTAAGTCTAGGTAGAGGTAACAGGTGCTCACTGTACAATAGTAAAAATTTTCTGTGGGTTTGAACATTTTAATAATAAAAGGTTGCTGGAGGACAAAGTCAGATACTTGAAAGGGACCTTTGAGACATGGTCCACTCCCCTCAGTCTGCAGATGAAGAAAAGCTAGTGCAGTGGAATGAGCAGGGGACTGAGCCAGAAGACTTGGGTTGTCTTAATCTTACTTCTGCAACTAACGTCATAAGCAATCTTAAGGCAAGATTTACCTTCCTGGGTCCCCTTTTACACATTGGTGAAAGGGATGAATTGGACTTTGTTTACATATCATTATCTCATTTAAGCCTCATAAAAATCTTATGAGGTAGGCATAGATCTTCCTGTTAGGAGGAAATTAGGGTTCAGAGAAGGGCATGGCTATGCGATGGCAAAAATGGGAGTGAGCTGCAGACTGACACTGGGTCCAGAACATCTCCCACGATGCCACAAAAACATCCGTGCCTCCTTCAAGTTCTACAATTCTGACTAAGAACTCAACAAAATGTGGTCTGATCCTGAAGTTTGCAAACAAAAGAAAAACAAATCTTCTAAAGGCAACACATATATATTACATGTGGGAGTAAGTCAGGAAATAAGAATGTAGTTAGTGGAGATTTGAGGTTCTGAAATTTTATCTGAACTCCAGAGGAGATAATGTTAAAGAAGTTAGGTTTTATATTCCACTTCTTCTTTCCAAAATGAGGATAACGCCTGTCTATCTGACTGTCCATCCACCCTCTACTTCTATCTAAAGGATATGAACTATTACATACTAGGGTGGGACCCCCTGGGATTTTGCTCAATCTCAATTCTAAAGGGATACCCTGGTCACTGCACTGATGCACTGAAGAGGCATTAAACTTGACAGTTAATTCTCCAGGTCACTTCTTTCCAGTGGTGTCCACTGGGGCTTTAGGGGTCAAAAGTGGGGTTCTAGCAATAGTTGATTCCCCCTAAAATTTGAGGAGAATAAGCAGAGACATCTTAGAGCTATAAAAATGCCCTATTTTTTTAAACTAATAATCTAGATCTGATTGACATAAAGAAGCAATCAGTTTCAAACTCCCACCAACCTTTGTGGCGGATATAAGGCTTTATCTGGTTCCAGACTTTGGTCAGCAGGCTGAGTTTCAGACGGTTATAAGGTGAATTTGATACTAAGTTTGCAAGGCACTGCAAAACACAAAGAAGAGCTCATCAGTGGGCCTGATATAGTCACAGCATAGAGACAAAATTTTAGAGCCTTTAATTTAGAAAGTCTTTATACTTATTTAAAAATCAGTCCTTTTTTTTTTTCAGGGGGAATAGCACTTGTACTCTCATTGGTACAACTTAATACTAAAGATAAAGCAGTATTTTTAGTAAATCATTTATTTGGACATACAGAGATTATAGGTATGATCAGACAAGTAGGAACAGACTTCCAAACAGGATATCTTTAATAAAATTACTACTTAGTTATATTCTTAAGTCAATTCACTTTTGGGCAATATAAACATTATGCAAAAAGAGAGAAACTGCCTCTGTAACTCACCGATAACTTGGCACATTTACCTTAATTATCTGAGTAAGGGTCTGTGAGGATGATTCAGCCACCAAAGCTAACAAAAGACATCTGTGCAACTCTTTAATGCTAGAAGCGATCATTACAGAAAAGGGAGTGAAAGCCCTTCTGTGGTCACTGGTATCTTCAGCAACAGAAAGAAACTGCTTTGAGCCTTCCAAGATGGCAGATAAAACTTGCAGAGCACAGGCACGCGTCTGAAATTTCAGGATGATGCACATCAGTTAGAAATCAGGACTCGAATCCCCTTCTTCCTATATATGTTTTTCATTTTCAAAGCATTTAGGATCCCTTTAATTAGAGGAATAAAGGCAATGTGATTATCCATCAGGCCCTAAGAGCAGCCGTGAACTAAGCCACCTGCGTGCCGCCCCAACCCCACATTTCAAAAAACCAACAGAGCCTCAAATCACATTGCTGTTAGGGTTTCCTACTGTAAGGAATAAGCCTAAGCTGCCCCACAGTATAAAAACCTGATGTCATAAGCATGAAAATAACTTAAAGATGAGAAGCCTAGTTTATTAAAGCATAAAGCCAAATGAAAAGAGACAAGCAAACCGCCTGTGGGCAGGAAAAACTACATGCACCTAGGGTCTGTTTCATATCAAAGTTCCTGAGGACCTTCTGCTTTACGTTCCAACCTAAAGCATCCATGAGTGCTCAATATAGAGATATTAGAAACTTTGTGCATACTCAGCCTGGCAGGCACCATTAGTGACCCAACTTTCAGAAACATTCTTCTAAGGTACAGAAAATAAAATCTGCAATAAAATCTTTGATACTCAAAGGAATACTATTAAATATAACTTTATGGATAGAAAGGAAAACATGTGCACCTTTATCAATGGACTGCTCTATTTATCACGAACAGTGCCACTGCATTAAGATTTTCTTTATAAGGTTAAAAGATTACTTGTAATTGGTATTCTGATGATTCTGCAGTATTAAAAATCAGAGAAGAAAAAAAGAAAGGAAAAGAAAGCCAATTTAACCAAAATGGAATGTAGGTGATAAATGCAGGACTACTAATATGAAATAATACTGTACCCTCTTTGGCCAGCTAACCCCAAAATGTCATTTAAAAAGCAAGGAATCAACATTATAATTCTAGGATCTAATCTAAGTATTTACTCAATATGAAGCATATCTTGAGTTTGGTGTGAAAAAGGTTTTCCAGAAAATCTTCAACTGTTATCTCCAAATTACCAAGAAATAAATCATTTCTGCATGCTTTTTGTAGAATGGAATCATAAACAAAAAACTAAAGATTTATTGCTTTGAGAACAAATTTGTAGTATAGTAGTATGAGTCTTTGGAATTAAGCATAATCACTTAAGGAAGGCAGGAAGTTGACAATGTATTAGGAAAGTGTGTGTGAGAGAGACAGAGAGACAGAGAGAGAGCTCGTGCACAAGTCAGCTGGTCCAAGAAGAACTCAGATGAGGTGCTAGCAACCCTTTTCCATAAAGCGCCAGTAGCACAAATTTTATAGTCTAGACTTCACAGGCCACAGAGTCTTTGTTGCGACTACTCAACTCTGCTATGGGAGCACAGACACTGTACAAAGAAATAAATGTGACTGTGTTCAAATAAAATTTTACTTATGGACAGTGAAATCTGAATTTCATATAAATTTTACATGTCACAAAATACTATTCTTTTGATTAAAAAAAATTTTTTGAAAGCGTAATAACCATTCTTAGATCATAGGTCATACAAAAACTGGTAGTTGGCCAGATTGGGCCCACAGGCCATAGTCTGCCAACCTCTGATTAGATTGCTGGCTGGTCTTAACCAAAAAAGGCGGATGTTATGCTAAACCTCCATTTCTTTAGAACATAATTAAAAATTACAATTTCAACAGCTCAACAAACCAAATAAAATTAAAAGCCAAGTTGTAGAAAGAAATAAACTAATACTCAAAAGTAAAAATTTTTCAGCTCAATTAACTTTGGTACCCAAAGTGGGAAAAAGCATTCATGACTATCACAGATGAAAACAAAAGAATGTCACTGAGGGCTTCCTTGGTGGCGCAGTGGTTGAGAATCTGCCTGCCAATGCAGGGGACATGGGTTCGAGCCCTGGTCTGGGAAGATCCCACATGTCGCGGAGCAGCTAGGCCCGTGAGCCACAATTACTGAGCCTGCGCATCTGGAGCTTGTGCTCCTCAACAAGAGAGGCCACGATAGTGAGAGGCCCGCACATCGCGATGAAGAGTGGCCCCCGCTTGCCGCAACTGGAGAAAGCCCTCGCACAGAAACGAAGACCCAACACAGCCATAAATAAATCAATCAATAAATCAATAAATTAAAAAAAAAAAAAAAAGGAATACAACCAATATATTAAAAAAAAAAAGAATGTCACTGAAATTAGTCATTTTTTACCATCGAGGTATAAAATCTACATGGAAATATGATACTATATCGAATTTTACTTCCCATAGTGCTGATTTATTTCCTTTAAACACTGTTTTATATACCTTTGTTGTTATAAAAATGCTATTCATGACACTGAATCAGGTTCAAGTTCTGCTTCATTTATTTTTATATCAATATTTAATACTGTTTACCATTCTAATCAGCACTTCCAGCAGAAAGTACTGATGTACAAGCAAACCATAAGAGGTGCAGCTCTCCAGAGAGCTCATTTTGTTAAGTTTTTATTGTCTGAATATTTACGTTGGTAGATGAAAGCCTTTTTAATCTTATAAACATCAGTGCACTCAGTTTCACTAGAGGGTAGTTTTACCCCCTTGGGCACGAAGGCTTGTTCAAAGGTAATGAAACAAGAAAGCACTTTTCCTTTTTTGCTATTTAAGGATATAGTAGAAATTTTTGCTGAGGTAGCTCAGTCAATCCTTATTTTTTCCTTTTTTATGTATGTTCAGCCTCAGCATATTTCTGGAAGAGTGATGAAGTCGTCACTGCTGGGAACGGCTACCACTGAGGTTTCAATGCAGGGCACCTGGCTGTGCTTGTCTTTGGCTTTGTCCAAGTCCTGATTATTCTTCACATATGTTCAGGGTTAATTTCATTTGAGCACACCCCCAAAGTTGGGTGCCTTTTAGGTGGAGGCATGTGCATACTGTGTCAAGGTCTCTAGATTTAGAGACCTCCAAGCAAAGGTCACCTGTTCTTAACTGACCATAAAAGAGGAAACCTGATTACCTACCATTCCGTGATGGTTAAAAGTTTCAACTCTTTATTCTCTCTCCTAGTTATGCTATCTATTATCTAGATTTTGATTTGTTTCCACATTTCATAGCTCTCTAAAAGAGAAACAAATAATCATCATGGAATTTGAAAATCAGGATAATTCTACAGGTACCAAGAGGAAGGTATGCCCTACAGTTTGTCCCTTAGGTCAAGTCTTGTTGATATATATACATAATCTACTTTTGTAACACCTGAGGAAATCATAAAGAAGAAATTCTTAAATTAGTCATATTGTTACTAGTAGTAGAAGTATTATTTTAATTAGTCATATTATTATACTGATTGCTCTATCTTGCCTGAAAACATAGGATGTGCTTTCTGAAGCACATTTCCAGCATGTAAACATGTGACAATTTCCCAAGTACCATCACACTGCCAAATCCTAGAGGAAATTTCTAAGTTTTCTCCTTCTCAATGAACCATTCTAGCATCTCACATTCCAGTTTCCTGAAAATAATCCCTGTCATTGTTGGTGTTCTGAATGGAGTAGTCCAATCATGTTTCCTTCTGCCCATTTCTCTCTGGAAAATTTCTCAGTATATCAGTGACAATTGTGCTTCCAACTGAATCTACCATATAGGTCATATCAGAGCTGCCATGAACTCAAAACCATCATCACTGTGTACTTCAAGGAGAAGAGACACTATTTTTGTCTTGTCATGTTTCATCCTGGCTAAGACAAACTTCAGTCTATGCTATCCATCTCTATACTCACCAGAGGTGACCACTCAGCTTTTACACATGGCTGCGCCTTTTAACCTAGCTCTGATCAATCCAGAATGCTGTTCTATTCCAATGACATGAACTAGTACTTTTTTTTTGGCCATTTCTTGCGGCATGTGGGATATTAGTTCCCCGACCAGGGATTGAACCCGCACCCCCGCAGCTGAAGCTCAGGGTCTTAACCACCGGACTGCCAGGGAAGTCCATGAACCAGTACTTTTAATTTTTGCACGTAACTTTCTAGAAGTCTTTCTAAAAAGCCTCTCTCACTGACATCATCTACCAAAACACTTTCTTCTAACATGGGTCTTGGTTCACAATTAATTACACACTATGGACAGTTTGCAGTGGTGCGCTCCAAGACCTGTTGTGGACAATTATCATGACACTTATTTACACCCTTCTAAACCCAGTATCTGCTAAAAAATCTGAGTATATTCATTTCGCTTGCCATTACACTGAACTCATGAATTTTAATCATTACTTTGATCTTTTAAAAAACCTGTATAAGAATGATGACTGGTCTTCCCTTTCTCCAGGACCTTTGTGTGGCGTTCGTACTAGACCTAGGACTTCTCCAGAAGGGAGTTCTATATTTTTTTTCACTCATCACGTCTCTTGCATTACTGAAATTAAACAGCAAGAACATATCTAAGAAGTACCCCAATCAAGGAGGACCACTTTGCAATAAGTAAAATTTCTCATGGCAAGTCAAATGTAAATGTTTGAAAAATACAAAGATATAAACATCATGAAAATTATTTCAATCTACTTTCATCTCCATCTCCTTGGCTACTTACGGCAGCTCCCCTCAGCTGGAGGGTCTTCAAAAACATAAATACATATATATATGTATTTTCAACCTTCATAGCAGTTTTCCTTCCAATTACTAGAATGGCCTCATTATTTATTTATTTGCCACCACCATTTTTCAGGTTCTCATTTGCTGACGATTCAGTCAATCTGAAAAATTTCTACTGGTTTAACTATTTAGTATATTGGGTATTTGAAATACTGTACAAGGCATTTTTTTGTGTGCATAATTGAGGCTAGTTTATTTTTCTCCACCCTGTAAAAGTGCTGAAGGGTCATTTAGAAGTTTTCTTATATAGTAATTAGCTAGTCAAGGAGATGATCAAAGGGAGTTTCAATGTATGATGGATTGCTAGTCCTCCTTACTTCTAAGGGAAAAATCTTAAAAACAGAAAATAATACTATTGGCCTAACTAAAACTATTCATTTTGAGAGGGTAGGTTAATTACCTGAGGATAACAGATGCCATTTAGCATGAGTTTTTAATGTTCGTTATTTTAAGAGGAATCTAAACGGCAGACTATTTTCCTTATTTGGGTAAAAAGCTAACTTCTGGAAAAGAGCTAACATATCCAAGAAGAGGCAAATATTTGATCAGCCATAGTTACCTTGCTGTAGCTATCCACGACTGCCAAGTCACTTTTCCTTCTTTTCTAAAAATAAGTTTTTCTCATTAAACTATGTATTACTATTTATTACATGTGATTTGAAAAATATGGAAAAGTTGAAGGAAAAAAACCACTGTTGGGATCATATAATTCTATATCCTATACTTTCATAAAGCCTCATCAGCATTTCCCTAAGCCTTACACATCTTTCATAACCATTATATACCATGACGTTCCACTGAGTATTAAAGCCACTTTTAACTTTTTTCTATTATAAACGCCATGGCAATCAACGTTTTCATAAAAGAGAGAGAAGCACAGCTGCTTCAGTGCAGCTCAAAGAGGACACTGAAACAATAACTCAGTGTGCTCATGCTTCAAGCAAGCCCTGGGGCAGGAGGTGAGCTCAGTGTGATCTCCCTCTACCTGATATTCACATAAGCCCATTTCCTATCCTCCTGCCCATTTAGTGGTTCTCAAGTCAGGACTTGGGTCGGTATTAATAAGAGCCTTGTTCAGATAAGATCAGATGGGGCAGAGAAAACAACAAAGACTTGTAAAGATTTTCTTCCTAGTTATAACACTTAGAATTTAAATGCTCTTACCTTTGGAGAAGGATCTTTTAACGTAAGAGTCATCAAGGACACAGACTGTGGGCTTCCAAGCTCAGGTGTATCAGGAACAAAGGCTGACCAGTAGCCATAAAGAACTTTTTTTTCTATTGATTTTATAGTAGAAAGAAAACAGGCTAATGCTCCTTGGCGAACTTTGGCTTGGTAAGACCTTTAATAACCAAAAGAAGGAAGAAAAAAGCCTTTTAATTGTTTTTAAAAACATAAGCATGAAATGCTATTTATTCCAGCCATCTCAAATGATACAGTGGGAAATTCAACATTCTAAATAAATCTGAAAGATGCCAACATTTTAAAAATTATTTCAAAATGTGATCAAAACATGTTAAAGCAATTTGTATATCTAACAAGTTAATAAAGTCAACAATTAAAAAAACACAACTAGGTAGAGAATAAGAGGGCAACATTTTGATATTAGGAAATCAGTATTAAATATGAGATACTGCAGAGTACCCATTCATCCAACAGATAATGTACTGAGAATCCTTACGTATGTGCCAGGCACTGTGCTGAGGCTGGCAGACGTAAACTAAGTCCCTGCCCTTGACAAGCTTATTAATGGCAGAGACACAGGGTTAAAGAGATTACAACACAGTAATCAGAGGTAAGTCAAAGAGTCACATAGGAGGGGTACCTAAGCCGGAATAGGGGGTCAGAAAAGGCTTCTCAGAGTATATGATTGCTGAGCTCATACTGAAGATGGGTAGTGGTTAACAAGGCAAAAGGCAAAAAAAGTGAAAGAATAACCCAGGCAGAGGAACCACATGTACAAAGGCAGATAAGAGAACAATGCAAAGTGCAGAGTAATACAAAGTCCCACGTAAATGAGACTCCTCCAAGTTAAATCACATGCGGCAGTCAGACTTTTAAGCAAGGTTAGAAACTTATACACACAACTCAGAATGTAAGGCATAAAAATATAACAAAATACTACTACCTCACTTTACTCTGCATGCCTCCTTCAGCATCAGAATAGTCTGACTCACTACTGCTGACTCTCTTCCAAATGGAAGAACTGAAGGATGAGGAGACTTGGTCTTTTCCTGCAGCTCCACTTCCAGCTAATGGCAAACTCGGAACACCCAGGGAGGAGGGGCACTGAGTGTCCCCTTTATGCGGGTTCAGTCTGCCTGAGCCAGTGACTGGGGCTACTTCTCTTTCACCACTGGATTCTTCCTCCTCCTCCTCTCCTTGCTGGATTTTCTTCACTTTTACTTTTGATTTTTTCCTTTTATTCTGATTTTAGGAGCAAATGAAAACATATATATGATAGCTATTGGTAACTTCTCATTTGATAATTACTAAATATGTCCCCAACACGTAGTATGGATAAAGAAGAGGAGAAGAGAAAAAAGCGGCACTTAATACTCCATGCGTCAGGCACTATGCTAAGTGTTTATGTACACCTTACTGGACCATAAGAAACAAGGTAGGAAATACATGGGACAGAGCAAAACTTGTGACCTGGGTTTAATATATTCTACATCTGTGATCCTGGGCAAATCATTTAGCCTCGCTGAGCTTGCCTTTCCTCATCTGTTTAAGTACGGACTAATGCCACCTTCCTTGCACGGTTGTGAAAGCATTCAGCCTTCTCAACAAAGGTTCTGCAAGAGATCAAGGTCTACAGAAAATGACTTGAGTGATTATTTTCTCAGGTCTCCCAAACAGGATACGCAGCTAGCACCACTCTAGATGCACAGGAGGGATGTTACTCCTTTACATACAATCCAGGTTTTAGAGCACTGGGGCTTTGTAGATATAAAGTAAAAGCCTGGGACTTCCCTAGTGGTCCAGTGGTTAAGACTCCACATTTCCACTACAGGGGGCACGGGTTCGATCCCTGATCGGGGATCTAAGATCCCGCATGCCGTGCAGCGCAGCCAAAAAACAAAAAACAAAAAACTTAAAGTAAAAGCCAGTTTCTTTCTTTTCTCCTACTTCCTTCTTTCGGACATCCAAAGATCTTTGGAATCTGTGCTCTCCTCTGCATTCTCAAGGTCCCTAACCTTTAGGAGAGAAGGTCCTCATGACTTCTACCTTGAGTTATTAATGTGGCTCCAGACTCACACCCTTTTACTTGCTACCACAGTGACTTCTCTGAAATGCCCATCTGATATCACTCCCCTGTATCAGATGCTTCATTTCCACCACCTATAAGATAAAAACCCAAACTCCTTAGCACACTGTGTATGACCCTTATGATTTGGCCTCTGCTACATACTTGTCCCACCTTCCCCTCCACACACCTGACACTCTAGCCCATTGTTCAACTCGCATTCCCTAAGTCTGTGTACCTGTTGTTCCCTCTGAATAAAACATTCTCCTTCCTTCTCTGTACTATTACTCATTCTTGAGGCTCAGGTTAGCCACTATATCTTTTAAAAAGCACCCCCTTACTCCTCTATTCGTTGCCCTGAATGTGCTCCTAGAATACCCCCGTGAATATTCTGTTGAAAGAAATCATAATACTGCACTGTAGTTGTTTATTTATCCACCTTCGCTTTCTCCCCCAAATTCCTAAAACCACAATCTATGTTCCTAATGCTTAGCACAATGTCTGGGATATAACAGATGCTCAGTAAATGCTAAGTAAATGAGTGAAAGAATTTCTAATTATAAGCATTTTAATCAGGTATTACATTTCTAGGTGTAATACCTCAGCCGTACATCTGTATGCTTTAGGTTCTCCAACAGAAACAGGAGGGAGATGGCAGCTATCTGGAAAGACTGGGAAATTTGGCAGTGGCAACAGAGACCTATAATATTTACCAGCTAGCCTCTTGGAGAAAAAGTCTGTTGACCTGTGGTGTTGAGCATTTGAGGGATGCGGATGCTTGGCTATGGGTATAAAGCGAATGCCCATTTTTATAGCTGTTACATTGCCTAGCCCGCTTAGAAGTGTAAGATGCTCTAACTGGTAGTTTTAGCAGTCTGATGAATTTAAATTTACTATGCTAAAAACCCTAAGTTGAAATCAAATTCAAGGTGAGTCTTTGGCACAGCAGTGATGCAAATCATAGAAAACACACATAGCAAGCCAATTAAAATCAATCCACAACTTAAGTCTAAATATACGTAAATGTACCACAGCTGGTCGAGAAGTGCTGGATTCTGTCTGCTGCGGCTTGATGGGTGGCCGTCCATCACACTGAGGCAGTGGAGTGGGGTACAACACCGTGGGCATCTCTATGTTTAGTCCAGGGAGTCCATGGAACATGGTTTTCTAATAATGATGATTAAGGAACACACAAACACACATACAACGAATCATAAAACAGAATTATTCACCATGTTCTGAATCACACAGATGAACAGATTCATGTTTAAAAGCTTTATTAAGGAAACTGAAATGGGACAGAAAATAGATACCCTGAAGGTTTAGAGCTTAAAGGAGAGTTTAATTTCATCTAGACCAGAGGGATCTGGTTTGGCCAGATCCGGTTAAACTTTAGATTCTAGTTTATTTACTTACTACTTTTATTTACTAATTTAAAAAATTTATCCAATCACTTTTGTCCAATATTTTATCTATAATTTTTTTAACCAATCTATAATTTTTATTTAGCATATCCATGTCCAAATCTAGCTCTCTGTTATCTATTAGGGAGTAGGGGAGATGGTACAGGAAAAGAACTAAAGTTTTAGTCATGATAAAGCTAAGTTATCATACATGACTTTGATCTAAGGCCACCACAAAGTTTCTTACTATTTCTTGGCTGAACTGAAGACAGCTGGATCCCCAGAGAGGTGGATCTGACTCTCCCACTGACTGGCAGGCTCAGAAGCCAAAGGATGGCAGCCTAATGATTCACGTCTTGATTGGCCTGCCTACTACGTGGGAGCTAAAGCCAAGGAGAAGCACTGGTTCCTCTTTCAAGTCCAAACAGATTCAAGATAATCTAAAATTAAATCATCTACAGATCATACCTCATAACCTATTCCCAATAAAATTTTAGAATTTTGATAAATTTACTAAAGATTTAGTCTTTACAGTTCTTAATTTTATTTTATTTATTTTTAATTAATTAATTTATTTTTGGCTGCATTGGGTCTTCGTTGCTGCACACGGGCTTTTCTCTAGTTGCGGCGAGCCGGGGCTACTCTCTGTTGCGGTGCGTGGGCTTCTCACTGCGGTGGCTTCTCTTGTTGCGGAGCACGGGCTCCAGGGGTGCGGGCTCCAGTAGTTGTGGCTTGCGGGCTCCAGAGCGCAGGCTCAGTAGCTGTGGCACACGGGCTTAGTTGCTCCGCGGCATCTGGAATCTTCGTGGACCAGGGCTTGAACCCGTGTCCCCTGTGTTGGCAGGCGGATTCTTAACCCCTGTGCCACCAGGGAAGTCCCAGTTCTTAATTTTAAATATATTTAAATATGAACATTTTATTCTTCTCTCTTAAAATATAATACCCTAAAGCTAGCCTTGGAGTAATGATGTAAACTGGTCCTTATGTCTGGGGTGTAAACAGGAAAGACTCTAACCACATGAGGACCTGGGGTTTAAACAGGCAATGCCTTACCTTTAGCACAGCCAGAAGAGCTCCAAGTTCATCAGTCTGTGTCAGTTTCATCTTCCCACCATTTAGAAGAGACTGTATACCTTTTAATGCATTTTGTAACAACTAGAGGGAAAAAGGAGACCACGTTAAAAGGTAAATGAAATTTGGTTGTCCAGGGACCAACCTCCTAGCACCACGTAGGATGGAGAAAGAAAAGCCTTTAGATGATGAAAAAAACCTTAGACAGGGGAGGGGAAAAAAAAAGAGCAGAGACGAGGATCCAGAGAAGAAAGCTGATGAGCTACTACTAATTATTTTCTAGAAGAATGGAGCGCTTCTATCGAGTAAGAGTGGTCTTTTCGTACGTTTATAAACCCGCATGTACTAATCATGAGCAAGAAAAAAAAAAGAAGAGATGTTTAGTGGGAAGAGTACGATAGGAATAAAAATGCAGCAGCAGAGATTGGAAACAGGAAATCTCTATCATGTGGTAACCAAAGCAGCTCTTTTCACAGCAGCTCTTAAAAGCAAAGGAATGTATGTGGGGACAGGTTTCTAGAGGGCAATTCGGATCAAGATTAACTTTTTGGCCAGTAATGTCATTTCTAGGATTCTGTCCTTAAGAAATACTCCCTACGTGGAAAGGATGTGAACTGCAGCCTTGTTTGAAATAGTAGAATCACTGAAAAAAACTTTAATTTTCCATCAATTATGATAATTATTTAAGAAGCTAACCCTCTGCTACATATGAAACTTAACAATAACAGCAAGCACTTTTCCAAGCATATTTAAGTGCTTTTATCAACAGTTCATATACACCTCCTAAGACCTCTACAAGGTAGTTACAACATTTCTCCCATTTCAGAGATGAGGAACATGTAGGCTCAAGAAGTTAAGTAAATTGCCAAGGTCTCCCAGCTACAGCAGTTAGAAAGCACGAAGTACATCAACAGGTATTGAAAAGATGTCCAAGATATATTAAGTTTAAAAAGGAGAGAGAGCTGCAAAATAGCATATTAAATATGATCCCATTTAAAAATTATAAATATGCTCATTTATGTACAAAAAAATCTGGGGGCATGTAGAACAAATTGTTCCCAGTGGTTCTATCTAAGCTGGGGACTATAAGAAACTTTCCCCATCTTTGATTTGTAATTTTTGAAATGTATCACTTTGAGTTTAAATCATGTTAATAAACTGTCATATTTGCATCAGGTTTTTAAAAAAAGAAATAAAATAGTGCAGATATTGTTGAAATCCACTCCTTTCCCTTCCATCTAAAAGACAGTCACTAGTCAGAAATTTTTTATTTCCGCTTTTATAGTCAGGAGGGTAAAAATAGTTTAAGAACCTAGAATTCCAAAACAAACAAACAAAAATGGCAAAACAAAACAAACAAAAATAATTTCTTGTAATTTAAACCTGAAAAATATGGGTTCAGCCTTTTTAGATTATAAACATCCCCTTATGCCTATATCTCTAGACAAAACTAATACAGCAACAAAATTAAACTCTTTAATAGCAGCTTTTGTTCTACTGCTGCTTCTAAACACATCTGTAACAGTCACAGGATTAGTGGTAGTCTCACCTACCATGCAAAACGTGATATCATCCATATCAGATGATTTTGGAGACTGTAAAGTGGTCAAGAAAGCTTGGAAGCAGATATTTTGGTAGGGCTCCTCCAAGTACGGCTGTCCTGGCACACTAAAAAACACACAGAAAAAGCAACTTCAACTCAGTCGCCTTTGAAATGGGGCTTGCAAAAGAATAAGAATTAAAAGTACCAGCAATACCGACTAATGGAGTTGGAATATACCCTTGAATGAAACTGTATCATAGAAGATTGTGCACTCTGGTTAATTAACTACTGCTGTGGACAGGCACGAGGCGGGAACGAATAGGAAGAAGAATGGTTTCCACAGGGAAAAGTTACAGAAGTCTGTAGTGAAACAAGTACACAGAAAGCGAAATCTTTTTTATTCTGCTTTTCAGTTCTTAGAGGGAAATAATGCAGACAGGTTGTCAAACTAGAATCACACAGCTGAACCTGCCTTCAGAGCCACTGGACAACACTGCAATGTAGAGACAAGATATTACACATCAGTTCAAGCTTGTGCCACTCATTTTCTATTGCATGAATTTAGAATTGGGCAGCTGGGATTGGTTCTGTTCTCTTCAAAGAAATTGGCCTTGACAGATATATCTCACCAAAGCTTAAATTAAGATGAATATATCCTTCTAGAAGACTTAATATGGTTAGAATTTATACCAACAGAAAACAAAACCTCAACATATTGCACATATATCACTTTTACCATATTTTAGAAATAAAGTCCTAGTCTAAGGTCCTAGTCCTTCACTTCTTCATAAGCTTTCTTCACAAGCAACGTTAAAATTAAAAATAAACAACATACGATGATGTCATTAGCAAAGAGCACGGGAAATGCAAAGTAGGTTATTTTTCTAAGTTGGCTCTGGCTTCAGACAGATTGAACCACCTACAAAGGGCCCATGAGAGGCCCCATCTTACTACACCTGGGAAGTCTGACTGAATCCACATACCTGAGACATAAGTTTGCCATACAATGCACCGCAGCTCTCCTAACTTCAGGGTCCGACTGAGCCAAGTCACTCAGCTTCATCAAGAGTCCGCTCTTGCCAAGCAAGTCTGGGAGGTACTGAAACAACATCACAGCCAATGTTGGCCGAAGAAAAGCTTCTAGGAAAACATTACTTTTTAAATAGATTTCTTTCTTCTTTTTTTTAACTAAAGGGAATTTAGGTACCAAAAGACTAGCTGCTAGGTAAATCCTTCAGACAGGCATGCAAAAATATGCCCAAAACACATCAGTAAGGATCAGCACTCCCAGCCTAGGTTGTTGCTGAAGCTCTTTCGTCTTGGCTGCACAGCTGAAGGGTCATGATAATAATAATAATGATTAATATTTACCAAGTGCCAAGCACTTTACAAGTGAGACGGAACTATTTTACACGTGAGAAAATGAGGCTCAGAGTGACTGAGGAAGGGTTACTCAACATTACACATCTAATTAATGGCAGGACAGAAACCTGAACACAGGCTTGCTGGTTCAGAGCCTGTGCTCCCAACCTTTCAAAGGAAAGACAGAACGCAGTTTAAACTACCTTTTGACACTTTGAGCCATTGCAGTAAACCAGGGCTGCCAAGGCTTGGAGAATCTGCATGTGTGTCCAGGAACTGCACTGCTGAATAGCAGAAATAGTATATGCCAACAGGAAATCCAGGTTCTGTTCGTCAACAATCACCTATCAAGAGAGGGGAAAAAATTACATGATCTAACTTCTAGAAAAATATTTAATCCTTTTCAGACATGAATGCTCACCTGAATCAAGCTGTGTAAGAGAAAGAGAGCGCACATGTATCCATCTTTTTTGTGTCAAAAAAAATCAGCTTTAAAGACCGTGAAAGTTTGATCGAGAGGACCCCCTCCCTGCCCCAGGGCCTTGCTTACTTCTTCCCCTTTACTCCCTCTACTCAAAGTAGAACCTGGCAAAGTCCTTGTAACTTTTCCTTGAACTAACCAGACACTGGTAGCTGTAAATACACAGATATGTAAGACTCAATAATCCGCTGAAAACTTTTAATTCAATTATGTTTCCTAGTAAACGCTCAACAAATACCTTGTGACTAAATATGTCTGCTAAATAGCTACTATGTCTCTGCCATGATGTGGAGAATATAACAGAAAGAGATGGCATATTCCTGTCCTTAAGGAGTTTATAATTTTATTGGGATAAAGTAGGCTAATCCAAGTACCAATTCATGGACAACTGAAATAAACCACCACCAAATGTTAGAAACTTGGTTAAGGGCTGTGGGTGCCACGGGTGACTAGGAACCTTTCCAACTGCCAGTGTTAAAAAGATGTTACCTCTGAGAACAGCAAACATTCAGAAGCCACCACATCAGTTTGAAAAATTCTAAACTTGAAAAGAGCCTTATTTCATTTAGCAAGTCACATGCAGCAGACGCTGTTGGTTACCTCCAGCATATTCATCCCTCTTTTCTTGCTGGCAGAATACTGATCTTATTTGGGTGTCTACCTTCCCCACATGAGACCTGAAGGTAAACCCCAATTCTGCTAAGACAGTGGTTTTCCACCAATGGCAATTGTGGCCCCCAGGGAACACTTGGCAATGTCTGTAGACATTTTTGATTGTTCAAATTGGAGATGCTACTGGCATCCAGTGGGTAGAGGCCAGGATGCTGTTAAACATCTTCCAATGCACAGGACAACCCCTCATAGCACAGATTTATCCAATCCAAAATATCAACAGTGCCAAGGATAAGAAACCCTGACATAAGGGCTGAGCTGCATATGGTAATCATCTAGGGAGCACAGGTCCTCCAGGTGATTCTAATGGGCAGGCAAGGTTGAAATCCCTTGTTTAAGCCATTCATGGTAATACCATTCCCCTGATCAGACTGCTATAGAGGGGTTCTCGTATGACCTAGGTCTCTCCAGCCTGATATCAGGGAAGAGACTGCTGGAGAGTCTGTGAGGCAAGCTTCCTCATTCTTAAATAAAAGAGACAAAAAATACATAGTTCTTTTGCTTCTGCTGGGTGTTATTTATTTTCCATGGGATGCCTGGATTTTAAGTGTGAGAGTTGCTAGCTGAGGATAACCCATCCACTGAGGATGGCAGGATGGAAAGATGCCAGAAAGCCTCAATTATTAAGTGCCCCTAAAGCTGCATCCCTTGGGGCTTGTGATGTAAGATCATTTTAAAAAAATTATTTAGCTATTCTGGCTTGGCTCTTCTGTTTCTTACAGCCAGAAGCATCTTAGATTACATAATGCTAACTGGTAAGTTTTGTGCTAACTACATTCACATACTCATGTGGTAGCTTGTAGTAACAGCCTCAAATTCTGAACTGTTCCTAAAAAAAGATACCAGATTTATTTAGCAAGTTGGAAAAGATTCTGAAGAGAGGGGAGCTATAGTACAGACCTTCACATAAATAACAGGGATCTTTTTATCTAGGTCCCCTTGCCCCTAAGCTACTTCTTATGTTCTATGAAGACCAAAAGTAGATGACAAAAATGGTAGCTTTGGGAGAGGGGAAAAAATACTGGTCGGAAAGGGGTAGGGAATATTTCAATTTATTCATAGATATGTCTTAGTCAAATTTATCTTTCCTGAAAAATTCTAAGACCTGGGGGCTTGAATGATATTGGTTTCCTGAACCGAACGGATAGGAATACCTCTGACAGACAAACCTGCAGAATCTTTTTTTTTGGTTAGAGTTATATTTGTTTTAATGTAATTCTTAGTAAGGCATTTGCTTCTCACATTTGCACAGCTTCTGAAAAGACCAGCCTATCATACTTACCACAGATATAGTATCTCAAAGGTACTTACTTATTCTCAAAATTCATGATCTGAATTCTAAAGTTACCTATATGATTACCTGTAGTGTGTTAAGTAAATGGTGGATAAGCTGAGACAGTTTGCTGACAAGATGATTCTGATTAAGAGGCACCAGTCGGCAAGCATGGACAAGAAGAGTACTGACGTCCTACCAAAAAAAAAAAAAAAAACAATCAAAAGGTGCTATACCTGTTAGCCAAGAGAAGACCCGCCCCCAACACAGCCAAATGAGAAAATAAAAGTCAACGTTCACACTCCAAATGGGGAAAGATGAAATATGAGGCAGAGAGTAGGATGACAGCATAAAAATAGCATGTGCTAAAAAAGGAAAAGAATCAATATGATTTTTCTCAGGCTAAAGACTCCAGAGTCTCTACATATGTAGAGACAGTACAATTAAATAACCAAAGAAAGGATTCCAGAATATAAAAGCACACACTGAAATTAAAAATACCAAAGAGTAAGCAAACCAAATTTGCAATGTCACTGGGAAAATCAGAAATGACACTTGTCCAAATTTAATGTAAAATTAGGAATTCTTTTCACCTATTTGCAAATCACACCATTCATTCATCTATTGATGTTTATTGAATTAAAAAGCTCTGAGCACCTTCTCTGTGCCAGGTAGTGTGCCAGGTCTTTGGGCTCCAAACATGAACAAGCATATTCCTGAATCTCAAAGAGCTCACAGTCTAGTGGAAGAGACAGAAATACTATTCACAAATAATTAAAGTGAATTAGGTGCTGAAAGAATTCAGTACAAATTCTGCGGGAACACAGTAATTAGGGAGGTCTTGTGGAGGTGATTTGTAAGCAGAATCTGGAATGATCTGAAGGATGAGTAAAACTGTGCCAGACAGACAAGGCACCGAAAGACACAGCAAGCAAAGGGAATGGAGTGGGCAGACTTGGAACAGGAGTAGGTGTGGAACACCAGGATGTGCTTGAGGAACAGCAAGTTTTAAAATGACTGCACAAAGGGCACAGAAGCAGGAGTGACGGGACATAAGACTGGAAAGTCACAAATTATATAAATAAAGCAAAAGTCCCCGACTCCTCCCTTAATGCCACTCTCCTCCCTAGTGACGCACACTACTATTTTGTTGTAAACGCTTCCAAACATTGTTTTGAACTCTTTGCATCTATAAATGTACATTTATGTTCAAGCCCTCCCCACCCTATATTGGTCTCATACTGTAACTTGCTTTGCCCAGTTACCAATATGTATTGGAGATCCTCCCAAATCAGAGTTTTACTTTTCTAATGAGATTCTTTTCCGATGAAGAAAAGGTCACTCTGGCAGGAGAGCAAAGAATGGTTTGGACAAGGGCTGGAGATAGTAAGTTAGAGGAGACCAGTGGAACAATCCAGGAGAGTCATCTTGCCTGAGGGCCTAAGGCTTTGGCAATGGGAATAGAGAGGAGGGGATGGACTGAGAAACACTGCTGACATAGATTCTGAAGAATCCAGATTGGATAGGATCTGGGAGGAAGGAAAGGTGAAGAACCAGTGTCTGCACCTTTGCTCTGTGTGACTGGGCAGGCTCTGCGTGTTTGTGTGTGTTGGGGGATGGGACGGATTGGGGATGTAATGGGTGTATGGAGACAATGAACTAATTTTTAAGAATTGTCAAGTTTGAGATGCCTGTGAGCACCAGAACACAGTGGTTAAGACTAGGTCAAGAGTTCAGGGAATTCAGTAGCATCCAAGGCCTGATGTGTGTGAATACTATTACTCAGAGCCAAAGTACTTCTAAAGAGGCAGCAGAGAGCGCGGAGCTAGCATGGAGTAACAGAAAATGGCTGGGACTTTGAGACACTTTAGTTCCAATTCTAGCTCTGCCTTTTGCCAGCAATATGACATGGGACCTTTTTTGTGAGCCTCAGTATGTTTAGCAGTAAAACAGACCTAATAATACGTTCTAAGATCCCTAGAACCGTGTACGGTAAAGTACAGTACGTGGTAGCAAGGAATTTTATGCACAAAGTGCTCTGAATGCGGGGAGCGGAGGGACGGGAAGGTGGCACCAGAGATGACACCTGCAATGCTATCAGAGCAGAAGTCATCAAGCTGGGTTTTGAAAGAAGCTAGTTTGCCAGGCACGGCACGGTTCTTCCAGAAAGGGAGGGCGGAAAATGTGCCACGGACGGAAGGAGCAAACGAGCTTGCAACTAAGCACGGCGACGTGGGGGCGGGAAAAGGCCAGAGAGGCGGGCGGGAGCCACCAAGTAAGGTCCCTGAAGGGTGGGGCCGGGGCCAGCGGGCCTACCTCCGGGGCCACGCCGCTGCCCTCGCTGTAGTTCTCGGAGATGAGCTGGTCGAAGAGCAGGTGGATCTCGGTGCGGCTGGAGCTGCTGTCATCCGGGCGCAGGGCGCAGAGCCTGGCTGACAAGCAGCGGAACCCACGGCCCTGCTCGAGGGGTGGCTCCCGCTGCGCGTCTTGCGCCGGCCCGCTCGGCAAAGAACCCGCAACCTGCGCCGCCGCCATCTTTCCTACGTAGGACCGCAGGGAAATACTTCCGGGGTATTCCCCCCGCTTTCGCGCGCCGGTTCCGGAAATGCCTGTTTCAAACCAGAACCCGAGGTGGGAGGGGTTCTGAGACTACAGGATCGATCCTCGGATTAGTGCCCTGTGAATGTATATCAGAAATTATGTGGGAGATTTTTTTCGCCGCCCACCTCTCCTTGAGCCCTGACTGAAAAGTGGGGACTCTATTTGTCCTCCCAGAGAGTTTGTTACTGGGCAGGGCTGACATTCCTGTTTAGTACTAAGCGTTTCAGATTCAGTCTGGGGTTGCAGGAAGGCCGCTGTGGAGGGGAGTGACAGAAACTGCTAGTTCGACATCCTTCTCTTCTTACATCGTATTGGAGCCCCTAATTTTTTCCCTAGACACAAAACCACCCTGAATAAAAACTGTGTTCCCCAGTATTCTTTGCAGCTGGCCGTGAATCCTGTAGATCTAAAAGCAACTAACCACACAGAAGTAATTTGGGAGTTCAAACTGAACCATGTAAAATATAACCTGCCTAAGGGTGACATGGTTGAGATTGGACACCCCAAGATCTCCTGAAACCTTAAAAGCAAGAAGCTGGAAAAGAAAATAGCCATTTAAAAAGCTGTGAACAGTTTTCAGTCACACCGGAAGTGAAGGCTTGAAATTTACATTTGGGCAGACTGGGAAAACCATCTCTAGGACGTTTGAGTTATGCAAATATAAAGCAAATTCTCACCCATAACTCTTACAGAAATCCTTGAAGTCACCCAAATGTACATATTTTATCCTGTGAATAAAATACTTATGTTTAGCAATGAAAATTGGTGATACGCTTTAGAAGAGCTAGTTCTCTGAAAACTTTGGGATTCTTTGGGGAGAAATACTTATTTTATTTTGAATTTAAATTTCATTATGCTTGTATATTATTTCTTCTTGGATGGGTGTATACATATGTATGTGTATTTGTGATATTCAAACATTTGCTCAGAGAAGATCAGGAGCTGAGAACTAGTCACTGATTTTTTTTTTTTTTTTTTTTTTGCCACACTGTGCAGCATGTGGAATCTTAGTTCCCCGACCAGGGATTGAACTGCGCCCCCTGCATTGGAAGGGCAAAGTCTTAACCACCGGACGGCCAGGGAAGTCTCTAGTCACTGATGTTTCAGTTTGAATTCTCCTAAAGCAGAGCCTCAGGTGAGGTTGATATGTGAGTGATTTACTCAGGAATGAACAGGAAAGAAAGGGGAATCAACAAAAATATGTGCTATCCAGGGGCTTCCCTGGTGGCGCAGTGGTTGAGAGTCTGCCTGCCAATGCAGGGGACACGGGTTCGAGCCCTGGTGTGGGAGGATCCCGCATGCAGCGGAGCAGCTGGGCCTGTGAGTCACAATTACTGAGCCTGCGCGTCTGGAGCCTGTGCTCCGCAACGGGAGAGGCCGTGATAGTGAGAGGCCCACGTACCGCGATGAAGAGTGGCCCCCACTGCCGCAACTGGAGAAAGCCCTCGCACAGAAACGAAGACCCAACACAGCCATAAATGAATGAATGAATGAATGAATGAATAAATAAATAAATAAATCCCATTAAAAAAAAATGTGCTATCCAGTTGCCCATTGCAAGGGGTGAATGATTGCTCAGTCCTCGGGACTTTATGAGAAGCCTTATGGAATGCTCTCAGAACCCCTGTCCTGAGGAATGGAAGGGGGGAGCATATATCTGCCAGCCTTTGACCTCTGTTGTCAAGTGTTGCTCCACCAAGCATTAACTCTCCAGTGCTTCTGAGTTGAGCATGCGTCAGTGTGTGGTGGTTCCTGCAGGAGTCTCCTGTTGCATGGACAAAGAAGTCCTGAGGCAAAAGTGAGAGGTGTGGGCTACTAGGGTAGGAGTCTGACATGTTAGCTTGTGCTGACATGTAGTAGATGCAGGAGATAAACTGGTTCCTATAGCAATGATTAGGATAAGACTATAAGGCCAAGAATGTTTGAAGCAGTGCATAAGAGTTGTCCAACACACTGGGCTAGGAGGACTTGAGACCTGGTCTTCACCACAGTGAAGGTGGCATGAAAGAAACTGTGGAAAGGACCTAGGTTTGGTGTGGCTAATCTTAGGTTGAAATGTGGATGACCCACACTTAGTGTTATTCAAGACTGAATGACTCAGATATTGTGAACTATACCAGTCTGTTGAGTTCTGATGGAGTATACCCTTGTGGATGGCAGTGTGGTTTCTCCAAGGAAATGAACATGCCTACTCTCTGGTGATCACCAGCTGAAGGAAACGTACATCAAGCTCTCATAGAGGCCTTTGAAGGCCCCCGGCATTGGCTTGTATTTGGACATTAACCTCCAAACTGTGAAAAATCACCGTTTGGCAAACGCCCTCCCAAGAAAATCTCCTCACACATCCTTACCTTTCCTCACTCTCAGTATTTTTATACTCTTACAGTGACTGAGGGGCTTTAAAGGGTGCTAAGTAAGTTCACAGATATTTCCTTTTATAAATTCTGCATAAGGTAATCTGGAGCCTTACTCTGGAATTTCATTTCTTTCATGTTTTGGAACCCTGTTAAGACTTCGTTTTTATTGCCTCATTAGGGTCTGGATCATCCTAACTAAATTAAAGTAGGCTTTACTTTACATCCCTCCCCCATTTCTAATTCACATTCTTATTTCCTTCAAAACATTGACCATAATGTGTAGTTATCTTCTTTATTTGTTTACTTGTTTATTACCTATTTCTTCTTATAGAATGTGAGCTTTGTGAAGGTACAGATACCATCTGTCTGGTTCACTATTGTATCCCCAGTGCTAGCACAGCACCTAGGATGTGACAGGCAACCCACAATACCTGTTGACAGAATATATGAAGTCATTATTATTATCAGAGCCCCCTATTTGCCATCTGTTGGTTGATATGAAAATCAAATGTTCTGTAAACTGTAAAGTTCTATTAACCTTAGGATCCAAATGAGGTAGATATTATTATTTCTCCCTTTTTACAGCCAAAGAAAGTTTAAATGGTTGAAAGAGAAAAAATTTAAACAGTTTAAATGGTTTGTCAGGGGCAATGAAGGCAGTAAATTAGTCAACATCAGTCTACAACCTGGGCCAGTTGAATCTTAGGTCTGTGACTGTGAAACACATAGACAAGACATTTCAAGTCTATTTTAACCTCCCACATTTCATAATGGGGAAAACAGGAGAGAGGAGCTGGCTTTCAGTATCCAGATGAACTATGAGAGTCCAGGAAGGAGGATTAGCCTTGTGTTCTGTTCTAGAGTCTTAGAAAATTAGGACTAAGAGTCATTAGCCTATCAATTTGGTAATAATAATAATCATTTAGTCAACATTTACTTAATGTTTCCCACGTGTCAGGCACTGCTCCAAGCACTTTACACAAACCAACTGTTTTTACCCTTGCAGCTCTATGAAGTATTGGATTGGCCAAAAAGTTCGTTCGGGTTTACAGAAAAAACCCAAAAGAACTTTTTGGCCAACCCAATATATACTGTTATATAGATGAGGAAACTGAAACACAGAAAGGTTAGAACACTTGCTGAAGGCCACACAGTTGTGTGGTGGGCCTGGGTTTGAAATTCAAAGTTGGATCTCCTAACCTCTATGCTATTGATATAAGGTATAGGCCTTAGAGTGTGACATGGAAGTATAGTTAAGGCCCTGACCCTTATCTGCTATATGACTTCGAGCAAATTACTTAATTTCTCCAAACTTCAGTGTCCTTATATGTAAAATGGTAGTGAGAAGAATCACTGTCACAAGGTCATTGTAAGGATAAATTAGATGATACTTGTGGGGCATATAACACAGTCCTTGTTGCATAGCAAGTGCCCAACAAATGTCATCTATCCCCCACTGCCTCCTCCTCCTCCTTATCACCCCTCACCAAATAAATTAAGTAGTATGGGTACTTTTAATGATGATGATTTATTAAAAGAAACAATTATTTTCCCTTCCCCACCACATCCCTTGTCATCTCCATCCATGGGCCCCCATTTTCATCTGTATTCCTGGGCAAGGAGTTTCAAATAGTCACATCTTTGAAGACAGGAACTCCAGGAAGGGATGAACAACTATTAGAGAAGGATGGCCCTTAAGATGTCTTCATCTGCGAAATGGACAAAAAAATTAGGCATGGGACCTGCTGTTTGGGGGACCTGGATCCACAGAATACAACTGAGAGGCAAGAGTTCCCAGTTCTAATCAATAAGAACCTTCCAGGAACCAGCAAGGCCGTAAGCACCCCAAGGATTGTGGGTGGATAGGACAAATAATACATTCTGAACACAAGCAGGTTATTTTTAAAGTATGTGTTGATTCTGTTGTGTTTAGTACAACTTAATTTATAATCAAAACTGAATCCTTGTAGCTTTCTAGTATGCATTTTTTTCAATCAATGGCTATTGACAATGAAGGAACTATCATGTGAGGCCCCTGAAATATTTTTATAGGAAAGAGGTTCTTATAGTATAATATGGCAATGTGCACCTAAGGCTTAAAATAAACATACTCCTTGGTCATCAATTATACGCCTTAGAATTTATTCTAAGGAAGTTAATAAGGGCATATATACCAATTCAGTATTCACTACAGCCATATTAATGATGTAAAAAATAAGAAATATATTAAATGTGTATTAATGGGGGTTGCTAAGTATATGAACATACATGATGGACATGCACATATGGAGCACACGTGAAGGGTATTAAAGATGATGGGATAGAAACATCAGTGTTGATATTGAAAATTGTTCACTAGCTATTTCTTTTTTTTTTCTTTCTGGGCCGCACTGTGCGGCTTGTGAGATCTTAGCTCCCCGGACAGGGATCGAACCCGCAAACCCGGGCCCTTGTCAGTGAAAGCTCAGAGTCCTAACCACTGGACCACCAGGAAATTCCCTCACTAGCTATTTCTAAGTGAAATAATCAAGAAATCAAAATAGGTACAAGATTATCTCATTTTTAAATAAATATTATATATGTGTGTATGTGTTATAATATGCACCAAAGTGTTAAGCAAACATCATTTTGGGGTGGGGGGGTTATGGGTGATTTTTATCTCTTTTTTTTTTTTTTTTTTCTCAAATAAATAGTCTGATCTTTCTCTAGGATATACCGGGTAATGAAATTATTTTAAAGATTTGGAAACCACCATCCTGTGGTAGGTGCTTCTTTTTTTTGGGAAGGGTGGGTGATGAGGAAGAGACCACAGAGAGACAGGCTTCCGTCCCACTCATTTCTGGAAGGTCCTATTAGGGCCAAGCGTACCGCCTGCCTGGTTTGGACATGGTTTGAGGAAGCAGGGAAGGGCCTGATGTTTTTACCTGTCCTTAGTCCGAGACGCATTTGTGGCCACAACCATTGCTGACGCAGTGCTCCTCCGGACCACAGTCCCAGTCACCACTGCAGAGCTCAATGCAGGTGCCTACGTTAGAGCAGACCAGCTGAACACCGCCATGCTAGAGACACAGGTGCTAGAGAGGCCAGCCCTTGATTAAGGAGCCAATTCCACTTTCTTCTTTTGGTTCAATCCATAGTATAATTTATAAATGATTACTCGCGGAATAACACTCATTAACATCTTATATGTTTCAGTGAAAAGCAATGCATTCACACAATCTCAACAAAACAAGTCCTACTTTAAAGAGGAGGATAATTGTGTCTGTGGAGGGGAAGTGCAAAGAAGTCCACTTCAATGTCCTCACTTCTCCTCTCTGCAGGGAAAGGGGCAGAGAAGGGGAGACTCACATTTACCAAATATCAGCAAGGGTGCCCTGCAGTCACCTTGTGCAGTGAGTCTGACTGGCCCCATTTTATAAGAGTGGCAGCGGGGATGCACAGAGGTGACTCTCCTACTAGTCAGTACAGAAGTGGGATCCAACCCAGACCCGCCTGGCCCCTAAGCCAAGCTCCCTCTGCCATCCCACAGGGTGAAACTGACCCTGACATGAAGAGCACATCTCCAGATTTCAAGGAGTCACTCCTGACCTGAGTGGAGGCTCGCCATGTTCCCAGAGCCTCAAGGTTAGTCTTCGAGGGCCAATGAAATAGGTCCAAGAAGCTGGTTAAGATGGTTAAGACCCCCCCCAAGGGTTTCTAACAAAATGTGTGCAGAGCTCTGGACGAATGTGTGCTGTGCTTGGGTTGGTTACTCAGCTGTGATCAGGAGATTCTCTACCTGATTCTGTCTCTGAACTTCTCTGGGCCTTTGTTTTCTCATATGTAAAAAGAAGCCCTTGGATCCAGCAGAGGTGGATGAAGTTCACTCTCCAGTGTCAACTCCAATCAATAGAGGTGGCTATTCTGATGCTAGCTTGACAAGAGCTGGGGCACCGTGTCCAGGCTCAAAGAGAAAGAGTGTTATGATTGATTAGCAATGTCTGAGGATGTAAGACGGGGGCCTGGTGGGATGTCTACAATGTGCCTGCAGACCTCAGAGAAGATCAACACCATCCCTCCATGCTTTTATTAGCCGTTGTTGGTTTATGGTAAGAGAATTGGGAGACTTCTTGTCTCCACTCACAGCAGTTTGGTCACTCATTGACATCTGTTGACTTCTTACTATGTACAAAGCACAGAGGTAAGTTATTCAGGAAGTACAAAGATGTAAGATCGGGTTATTACCTTCAAGCAGCATAGAGTCTAACAATGGAGATAGGATTTATGTTTAAAGTACTAAAAGCAAAGCAGTATGTGACATGTGCCCTGAGAGAGGTTTATCCAAAGGACTAAAGGAGCTCAGAAAAGAGAGGACATTACTTCTAATTAATCAGGAAAAGTGAGTCTTGAAGTATGGAAATCTTTTAAGGGCAGAATTGAGACGGATGGTAGAGAAGAGAAAAGAATTACTAGCAAAAGTTCACAAGGGGAAAATGCAACAGGGTGGGACTAGGGAGAGGTGCGTGAGGCACCCAGGGCACAAAATTGAAGGAGGCACTTGTGCAATCCTGGGAGTGAGCACCTCCGTAAATTTTGTACCCTATATGACTCATCTCCTCACTCTTAACCCTGAAATACAGGAAATACAGGAAGAATAGGAAATGGAAGGCTGGATAAGTATTAGGGAGCATTTGGAAGTCAAGGCAGAAAGGTAAGCAGGGGACAAAGTTACAGAGGGCAGATCTTGAGGACCTGAGGAGTTGAGATTTCATTTGGTAGGTCAAGAGAGGGATGTGATGGCCGTTTACTTATGAAGATTATCTGGTGCGAGAGCATAGAATAGACCAGGATTCCACAAGCAAGCAAACTTCAGAGGGAAGAGAGGGGCAGGGAGAGCTGTCAGGAAGCGATTGCACTCACCCAAGCATGGAGTAATCAGGACTGGAAATACAGTGTGGCAATGGGGGTTGGAAAGGAAGGAACATGTGTAAGAAACAATTTCAAAGAATGAACGGTATTTGGGAACCAATTTAATGTAGCGGAAGGAGAACAAAGAAGAGACGAGTTAGAGTTGAATCCAATAACATTTAGGGAGAAGAAGATAGTGATGATAATCTAAGAGAGAAGAAAGTTGGAGGATTGATGGAGTGACAAACAATGTCAGATGCTGCAGAGGTTAAAGACTCTGGCTACCGAAGAGAGTCAAGTGATTTGTCAACACGATCTGGGAGAATGATGGGGACAGCAATGGAGACTACAGTCAGTCTTCAAGGGATTAAGGAATGAGTTATGGGGAAGAAAGGGGAGAATGAAGGTTACCCCTTTGAGAATGTTTGTGGTAAAAGGAAAAGAAGAGATTGGGATGATTCATGGTTCACAGATTTAAGAAAATACTTTCTCTAGGCGATCCAATTTATTTACAGCAAGAGACAAGGAAACTGGTGGAGAGAGAGAGGCTGGGGAGATGGAGGGTGGCTGATGAGGGGGCAGAAGCCTCCCCTTTTGGAGAGTCTAGATGGAGGGGTGACCCGGGGAAAGGAGGGGAGAAAGTAAAAGCAGAAGCAGAGAGATTCTACAGTCAAGGTGGGTCCCTGCAGTGGCTCCTTGACAGGAATATCTTCCCGTCTCTCCTTTCTTCCCTTCCTGTCCCTGCACCTACTGGTCCCCGATGGCTTACTTTCTGGCTCCCTCATACAAAAAAGGACGGGGCTACCTTCTGCATGGACTTACCCAGAAGTTTATAGGGTCTCACGGCAGCCTGAAGCTCCTGTACCTCTGAGCTGAGGACGACTAGGGTCACAAGGAGGAGGAAGCCTCCCAACTTCATGCTGCTGTCGGAGGTCTTTGGTAAGGACGCGGCAGGGCTTGAGAACAGCTGAAATTTATCCTCTTCTGCCCCCTGAGCTGGGATGAAAGGCCAAGGGTGGGGCTAGAGTCTGTGGGAGCCTAAGCCCTGCCCAGAAGCTGACATGTCCGGAGAGCACACACCTTGTATACCTTGGGTTATGCCACATTGTTACCTAAGCAAGTCTCTGAGCCAAGGGAACACCCCTTCCTCTGACTGACAAATATGACTCCTAAACCAGGAAAGCAGTGAGTGACGGAGAAAGAAGGTGAATTGGGACACTTTGATTCACTCATTCCTTTTTCAACACAAGTATCATATGTCTTTTCTGGGCCAGGCACATGCTGGGCATGAGAAATATGTCCTTACAATGATTACAGCGTAGGAACTGGGTGCTAGCTGGTGAAGGCACAGCCTGTTCTCTCACTTCACCCCTCCTTGCTCTGGGCCCTGGCACCTCTGGTCTAGAGGGCAGGGAGAGGCACTAGGGCAGCCAGCAAGAGTGCTCTTAGATCACCTGCTGGTGGTAAGGAGGCGACGCTAGTCTCCTGGCTTGGTCTGATTCTTTCTCCTCCTGGGCACCAGGCAGACATGGTGGCCTTTGCCCATATGATACGTGTAATTGTCTTGGGATGGAGTTCCACCTCTCCTTGTCCCCCTTCATTTCTGAGGCCCCAAGTTCCCGATATACGTGTTAAACTCTTCCAGAATGTCTCCCATCATGAAGCACTGGGGTGGGGGTGGGGTGGGACTGCAGTAACCAACCAGCTAGGGAGTGAATTTCATTTCCCCACTTCTTGTACCCACTCCTACACTAGAGGAGTGATTCTCTGAAACACACGCTCCCCTTGGTTTTCTGGAGGGATAGGCCCTCTTCCCTCCCCAGTAGCAGCGGGGATCGGGGTGGGGGGAGGCATGTATGAATTCTGGCCATCAAAACTGTGTCTCATACGATGTCTGTCTTAATGTGAGATGAGGACGACTGGGCTGGTTGGTAATGGCAGGACCAGTTTGTAATCTCTTAATAAGGCCCTGGGGAGATGGTTGATTTCTCTTTACAAAGCGCAGTACTTGACGTTTCGCCAGGGGCCCTGGTTCCTAATTCTGGGGCTACAGGAAGAGAGAGCTGCCCTGTTATGCTCCATTTGTCACAGTTCCTGAAATGCACCAGTTAGAGGTCCTTTGGGCAAACAACTGACCTCACAAATTGCTAATACCCCTAGGTGGGTTAAGGAGTACATTTATGGGTTATTCATTATGCAATTTTGCAAACTACCTTAACTCAATCCTGCCTATCCCAAAGCTGAGATTGGTTGGTGTCTAATTTCTGTAACAGGGTAAGAGCCAGAAAGAAACTTTTAGAGATGCTGAACGCTGACGAGAATATCAATCCATATATAATTCCAAATTTTTTTAAATGCTAAAAAAAAGTTTAAACTGCACAAAGCTCAAAGGTATGTTGAAATTAAATTCATTTCCTTTTAGATGTCCTCTTTTCTGATTTGATTTTGGGTACTCTGTTTTGCTGGTTCCCTTAGTTTGTCCTTTTGGTTACTCAAAGCTGAGTGGGGCCTTCAGAGCCTTGGTAATGAGGCCCCCATCTTCCCTGGATTTACCTTGGCGTGCAGTTATTTGGTACTGCCAGCTAAACAGACATTTAAGCCTTCTAGTTTTATAAAGCCTAAAGAAAATTTTGTCTTGTGACAAAAAAAATCTCAACAAGACCGGTAATCTGAATTGAAGCCCACCCGAGATGTGAGTGAAGGGCATAACAACTCCCAAATGCCATTTAGTGAGCACTGGCTTTATTCCAGGCTAGGTTCTTTACCGACCTCCTCACATTTAATCCTAACAAGGCTGTGAGGTGGTCTGTTGGTTAGGAGTCTGATTGCTAAAAGAGGGAATTTAGTATGAAAATGCAAGGGTGTCATTTCTGCTTCACTTTCTTTTTTAAAAAAATTATTATTTATTAAAATTAACTAATTAATTTATTTTTGGCTGCGTTGGGTCTTCGTTGCTGCACGCGGGCTTTCTCTAGTTGTGGCGAGCGGGGGCTACTCTTCATTGCGGTGCATGGATTTCTCATTGTGGTGGCTTCTGTTGTTGTGGAGCACGGGCTCTAGGCGTGCGGGCTTCAGTAGTTGTGGCTCGCGGGCTCCAGAGTGCAGGCTCAATAGTTGTGGCGCACGGGCTTACTTGTTCGTGGCATGCGGAATCTTCCCGGACCTGGGCTCGAACCTGTGTCCCCTGCATTGGCAGGCGGATTCTTAATCACTGAGCCACCAGGGAAGTCCTCTGCTTCACTTTCACATCTATTTCATCTTTCTTTCTCTGCTGACCGTCTCCCTCTGTTTTTCAAACCATATGGTAGGGGGAATGTTACCTCCCCTGAGCCCTCAAGTTCAAGATGAGTCCAGAAAGTACTAGATTTTCCCAATTCCAAATTTAAAATGCCAGAGGAGAGAATTTTCTTGGCCTGGTTTGAGTCAGATGTCACCCCCGCCCCCCAAACTGACAATACAAACAAAGCTGCTGAGGGCTCTGTGTGTGTGTTTGTGTAAGGGTGTATGTGTGTGTGCGTGTGTGTGTGTTGCGGGGGTATTCAGGGAGCAATTGTAATTAGGAAGACACACAACATCGTTTCCAATACAGACAGGATTATTGCCATTTTACAGATGAGAAAACTAAGTCACAGAGAGATTTAGTAACGTACCCCAAATGACAGTTAAAGGCAGAGCCAAGCTCAAACTCCAAAAGTAGTGCTCTTCTCTAGAACATGTTACTATCAGGTTAGGTCCAAATTCTTAGAAAATAATTTCGATTCTTCTCTGTGGCACAGATGAATGAGCTTTTTTTTAAAACTAAATTTATTTATTTTATTTATTTTTGGCTGCATTAGGTCTTTGTTGCTGTGCTCGGGCTTTCTCTACTTGCGGAGAGCGAGGGCTACTCTTCGCTGCGGTGTGCGGCCTTCTCATTGCGGTGGCTTCTCTTGTTGCAGAGCACGGGCTCTAGGCACGCAGGCTTCAGTAGTTGTGGCATGCGGCCTTAGTAGTTGTGGCACGCAGGCTCAGTAGTTGTGGCACGTGTGCTCAGTAGTTGTGGCTTACAGGCTCTAGAGCGCAGGCTCAGTAGTTGTGGCACACGGGCTTAGCTGCTCCGCGGCATGTGGGATCTTCCCAGACCAGGGCTCGAACCCGTGTCCCCTGCATTGGCAGGCGGATTCTTAACCACTGCGCCACCAGGGAAGCCCACCTTGCGAGTTCTGAGGGCAGCCCCTGCAGCTCTGTGTTGACGATGGGGAGGAGGACGGACCCCCCTCTCCGCACACCCCACCTTCGTACGAACATCATGCTGCTGAGCGGAGTTTCCTTTGATGACAATGCAGATGGGCAGAGATGCGCTGTGAGTTATACTCTTCCCCTCTGAGCTCTGCAGCATGTGGAACCTGGATCAAGACACAGGTAATTGCAAACGTAACCCCTGATAGGCAGCTGACCTTTCTGGATGATATAGACCTGAGGTTAGCGTTGAGTAATGTTGTACTTTCAAATAAGCTCTCTGAGCCAAAAGAAATAGCTTGTTCCACCTAATATTCAAAACTACTAAAGAATGGAGGCCACTTTGAGTGACAGAGAGAAAGGAGGTAGAAACAAAGGGACCTGGTATTTATTGGGCACTTCTATGTGCCAGGTCTTATAAACACACACATATACTAATACACATATATGTATTTTGAATAATATATATATAATTATAGTGTATATTGAATAATATATATAATTATATGTATAAATATATACATATAATTATTTATACACACACACACACACACACACATTACTCCACTCCTTTTAAAGATCAAAAATACTCTCAGGGGTTATCTCTATTTCATACATGGGGAGATAATAACTTCCCCAGGTTCACACAGCTTCTTAATTACCTGTCTTTCTGACTCCAAATCCTAAGTTCTCTCGTCCACCCAACACTGTTTATGCCTTTTCCTTACACATTCCCACTCACTATATTCTAGACCCAAATATTAATACTACAGGGCTCAAGGCTTGATCTAAGAATGGGCACTGGTACCCTCTCGTCTTCTCCCCCCAGCCTCCATGGGACTCTCTAGAATTCCTCACTGGGTCACACTACTTGAACTGCTAACAAGTAGAAATTCCCTTGGGTAAATAAGCCTCCTGCCATGTTCAGATGGAAGGAAAACCCCATATCTGAGTATCATAGCTTTTTTCCTTCCTTCTACCTTGTACAGAATCCTCAGGCCTCCTTTTCTTACAGGTTCTCAGAAATGTGGATCCAGCTTTTTGTATAAGTTTTCAATTTTCCTTTTGTAAAACTGTTTGGAAGAACATTTATTTTACAAGGATGGCTCGATTTGACCATTAGGATAGACCTACTCAACCCATGAGCGTCAGACTTACTGGGTAAATGACTTTACCAAACTCATTTCTTCTTCCTAAGAACACAGTAGATTACAGCTCCCAGCTTTCCTTGCAGTTGGCCACGGCCATGTGACTGAATTCCAGGCAATGTGAGCAGAAGTGATGTGCCCCACTTCTGGGGCAAAGCCCTTAACTCCCCTCCCCACCCCAAACCCATGCCATCCATCCTCTTCTTCCTATTGTTAGCCCGAAGCACTTAGGCAAGTGATCCTGGAAGCCAAATGTTGAGGTTGATGAAACCACAATATGGAAGGAGCCTGCTTACCAAATTACCACTTGGAGGAAATCTGCCTGCTGTTCAAGAATACCCATTTTGGATTTCACACCAGGGAGGAATAAACCATAACTGAGTTAAGCCAGTAATATTTTGGGATTTATTTGTTGCGGCAGCTAATTTATACAATGTGAACTCTAATTAGTCACATCACTCTCTCTCTCTTTTTTTTTTTTTTTTTTTTTGTATTTTGGCCACGTGGCATGTGGGATGGTTCCCTGACCAGGGATCAAACCTGGGCCTCTGCAGTGAAAGCACCAACTCCTAACCACTAGGCCACCAAGGAACTTCCCTAGTCACAAAACTCTTGACAAATCCATTTAATCTCCTGCCCCTAACCAGCCCCCGCACCTCCCCCCAACCATCCGACACACACACACTCCACTGCTAAAGAGAAGGGCTATTTTTTGGGGGAAATTCCAATTTCTTAAAGTCACTATTATTTTTCCTGAATAGTGGTGATAGTGCAGCCGTTATGGAATACTACATTCTTATTGCATTTAAGAAGTGCCAGCCTATGCTATAATTCAGATGTGATTTCATTCCTTCCTTATAGGCTGTGAGGCTCAAGGACTTTGGGGTGACCCTATTGTGCACTTTATTGGCATAGGAGAGGGAATATTTGTGAACCCTGGGATTTCAGCATGATATTGAGAAAGTGAAGTTCAGTGAAGAGGAGAAAAAGGGTAATGTAGACAAATATTTCGGAGTTGGACCAGCTGGAAATAAGTACAGGTTTTTGGGCCACCAGTGACTTTCCATTGCACAGATCCAAATGTACCAGCCAGAAAGCACTGCTTCCCCAGGCATATCATGTAGACTTTAGACTCCAGGGACATTGCAATCCACGGTCAGGTGAGATGGTGCTATTCTCACAACCCAACCTTAGAGGTTCCCTCTTTATCTCTCAAAATTTCAGGAGGACCCAGCACCCATAGCCTCTCTTTTAAGGACTAATTAGCTTGGCACAGAGACTGTGTAATTGATCCAGGTCTTTCAAGTGCTTGGTCGCCCAAATGTTAACACAGATCCTGTAACAAGTCACTAACCAAGTGTTAGGAAACCCTGCAGTGTCAATTCCTAAGACCCCAGCACTATGAGTGCTTCCCACTGTGGGAGGGTGGTGAGTACAACAGCTTTCAAAGTGGTTGGTTGGAATTAAATTTGCAGATAAATATGCATTCTGCATTTGTATTTTTGGAGGTAGTATAGTATAAGAAACAGAGAGAGTCTTGGAGCCACTAAAATCTGGATTTAAATGCAGGTTCTACTACATCCTGGCCATATGACCTTGACAATTAATCTCTCTATGTTTCTTCGTCAAGAGTTAGAGGCTCAGCATATTCAACTCATAGGACTGTTGTAAGGATAAGGAAATAATGTAGGGGAAATATCTAAAACTGAAAAATATATCAAATAAGATATTTTCCTTCTCCTTTAAATGTTTCCTTACTCTCGGTTGGGTTTTAAACTCCTAAAAGTAAGAGGTTATTCTTTACAACCTCTATGGAGCATTTGGTACCAAGAAAAGAACCACAATCTAGTTGTCACTCCTTTGGGCATCTTCCTCCAGACTGGGGACCCAACAGGGCTCTCTGCTTCTTTACTAAGTCCTGAGATGACTCATTTTCAGGGCATGCTAGCTCTCCATTCCTTGTGCCCTGCTCAGAGGGTCCCAGTAGTAGGTGATGTTCAGACTACGTGAGTGGCATTATCCAAGTTTCAGTGTGTATGGTAGACCACAGGAAGCTTAGTTGGAGTCCTGGAGTGAGGTGAGATGGGGGTTGGAGCCAATCACAGGGAAGAGGGAAACGTGCCCTTTGAGGAGAGAATAGGGGATGGAAACAGTGATGAGGAAGTAGAGAAGCAAATATAGACAATGATATCTGGAGTTTCAGCTGTGGAGTGGATGGTAGCTGGATTGAAATATGGAGTCAAGGCATAGGTGTGTGACAAGGGGAGGATCCAGTAGTAAGGGAGACATCTACGGTACTGGAGATAATAATTGGAGAAGTCTTTCATTAGAAAAGAAGAATGTTAGTGGAGGGGTTGGACTTAAATAGGAGTAGGGAGCATTTTTTTTTCCATTATTACTGGGCATAAAGCAGAGTAAATGGATACACATATATGGGGGTAGAAGAGGAGGACATTTTTGCAAACTTGCAGTTCTTTTCCTAGTGAAGGATAGATGAGATAGACGGTGAGACCTGAATGGTGGAAGTTGGAGTGAGAGGTAGATGAGATGGGGAGTTGAAGAAAGATAAGTGGAAATCTTGGTTGTTGGGAGAATGAATTTTCTGGGGGAAGTGTGGTTAGATTTCCAGGCAGTGTTGAGTGCCTGGGCTGGTCCCAGGGAAAAGGATGAGGAAGAAACAGAGGACATGAATGGTGATGGATGATGAAAAAGAGAGAGGGTCCATAGATTGGGGTTAAATACTTGTTGGAGGTAGAGGTACTAATGTAAGTGAACTAGAAATCTTACATAGAAATAATGACTCAGGTTTGATAATGCTACAGAAATCATTTTATTAACAAGAAAGATAATTTTGAAAGCAGTCACCTCATGATTCCTCAAACAATTGCCAGAATTCAGCACTTAAACCAAGTTATTTTAGATCCACATCCTGTGATCCTGGGGTCAGTAAGAAAGCACAGCTCTTAGAATAAAGATGACGTTTGGGAACAGTTACTGAAGGAGACCAAGGTTCAATTATCATCCGAAAAGATAATGAGCATTTCAAAGAAAGGAGCATTTGGTACCAAGAAAAGAACCACGATCTAGTTGTCACTCCTTTGGGCATCTTCCTCCAGACTGGAGACCCAATAGGGCTCCTAAAATACAAAGGTAATTATGTCACTTTCCAGAAATTCCTGCTGTTTCCTACCAACCAGCTTTCTCCACAAGTCACCCGGACTTCAGTGAGCAGAGGGGCAGCTGGGGTCCCTTCTGGGCTGGCAAAGGCCAGCAGGAACTCATCCTCCCCGTAAGCAGCTCTCTGTCTTATACTCACGGCTCGAACAGCGGTGCAAACGTGTCCACAACCATTGCTGCAGCATTTTTGTCCCAGGGGACAGAATTGATCCCCTCTGCACATTTCAGCACAAGTTCCAAACGATCCTTTTGGCAGCAGTGGACAAATTCCAGGTCTCTGTCCATCTGAAAAACAAAACAGTCTTGCCAGAACCCAGGCTGGCTCTGTAGAAGGGAGTGGGACCCAGTGCTGAGAGAGAGCAAGCTGAAGTGTCTCACTCCCTGATGGACCTTTAGCCTCTTCCCTTCTTGATGCCCCCAATCTTTCCCCCTTCTAAACCTTAGAGGCACACAGTACTGTTTTGTGTATGGGAAAACACACTGATGACCAGCAGCTGCAGCATCTTGGGAGAAGAGGAGAGAGCCTTGCCTTTAACCCCCTTCTTTTTGTTCCAGCTGAAACTAGATAATTAAATCCCAGATCACAAACAGAGCCAACTTCTCACCAATTCTATGCGCCTTCAGGTGCCAATGAACAGAGTCCCACAGTGTGAAAATCAGACTGGGTACTAATACCACCACCAGCCTTACTTCTAGTATAGGGCTCTGATGACTGCATTTGGAAAGAAATATTAGATAAAAGACAAAAGACCAGGTTTCAAGTTTTTTGTTTTTGCTTTTTTTAAAGGGAGTTCCCTGCTGGTCCAGTGGTTAGGACTTGGCGCTTTCACTGCTGTGACCCGGGTTCCATCCTTGGTCAGGGAACTAAGATCCCCAATCCAGTATCTAGTGCTACTCAAAATGGGTCCCCTGACCCAGCAGAATCAGCAGAATCAGCATCCCCTGGGAGCTTGTTAGAAATTCAGATTCTTGGGCCCCACCCCAGACCTACTGAAACAGAAACTCTAGGGCTGGGGCACAGCAATCTGGATTTAACAAGCCTTCCCCCCGGTCATTCATTTAAAAAAAAAAATTATTTATTATTTATTTATTTTTGGCTACATTGGGTCTTAGTTGCGGCACACGGGATCGTTCGTTGCGGTGCGTGGGCTTCTCTCTAGCTGTGGTGTGCGGGCTTAGTAGTTGTGGCGGGCAGGCTTAGTTGCCCCATGACATGTGGGATCTTAGTTCTCCGACCAGGGATCGAACTGGTGTCCCCTGCATTGCAAGATGGATTCTCAACCACTGGACCACCAAGGAAGTACCCCTCACAAGGTCATTCTTATGTGTGTTGATATGGGAGAACCCCTGCTGTATATCACCCCCCAAAACAGTCTACCCTATTGAGTTAGGGTAGACTAACTAACATGGAAAATGCAGGCTGGATATCACTCTTGTGAATCAAGTGAAATGGTGGTTGACAATTGTCTATTCCATGTTGGGCAGAGATCTCCTTCATCTGTGGGATTTCCTTACATACTCCTCCGTCCCCACCCCCCCCCCACCCCAAAACATCTAAGTGTGGTCCTTGATCCTGAGACAATGTAGAGATGTGTTAGCAAGCTGTTCCTTGGAT
This sequence comes from Balaenoptera physalus, assembly GCF_965194825.1. Classification (NCBI taxonomy): domain Eukaryota; kingdom Metazoa; phylum Chordata; class Mammalia; order Artiodactyla; family Balaenopteridae; genus Balaenoptera; species Balaenoptera physalus. Next base: position 43,584,524 of record NC_138901.1, read on the forward strand.
GATACACCCAGTCTTAACTCTACAGCCTCCCTAGTTCCCAGACCACTTTGGTTTTTGTTTGTTTGTTTGTTTGTTTGTTTTTTGGCTGTGCCACGCAGCAAGTGGGATCTTAGTTCTCCAACCAGGGATCGAACCCGGGCCCCCTGCATTGGAAGCTTGCAGTCTTAACCACTGGACCGCCAGGGAAGTCCCTCCCAGGCCACTTTGATGCACCCACCAAACTTACAGCAGCAAAGATCAATCCTAGGCTTTCAGTCAAGAAAGTAAGGGAGTTGAAGGTTCTGTGGGGAAAGAGTACCAGCCAGCCATGGCTGGCAAGAATCTGCCTCGGCAGGCGTACATACTGGTGGACTGAATGAATGAACCTGTGTGTTTCACACTGGTGTGGACGTGTGTTTGGGTGTGAGATATCAGCTAACGTGTTCATAACCGTGTTCTTTCCAGCCCTTGTTGAAGAATAATTTGGTACCTTAACGTTATTTCATTTTTGTTTTAAGAGTATTTCCAGCTTTTTCAAGTTTACAAATACTTCTAAAGCAAGATATTATTAATCTGTCTTCATGGTCTTCTAGACTTGGGAGAATTCTATTCTTTTCTAATTCTCCCAGAGGTTAGTAGTGGCCCCAGTATAGCCGCCTCCTCTCCCTCTGTGCAGCTGGCCTGAGAGCCATTATCCTGGCAGGGCTAAGCATTCAGTTAGTCAGGGACGTGGACGGCTGGGCTTGCAGCGCTTACCTAGCTTTCTGAAGGATACACAGATATGGCCACATCCAGTGTTGACACACCATCTCCCTAGAGGGCAGTCCCAGGATCCTTGGCATTCCTCCACACAGATACCTACTGGCAGAAAACATTCAGCCGAAAACTGTTAAGCCTGACAGGATAACAGGGGAGGGCTGTGAGAAGGTTTGTTTGTTTAAACTTTTATCCAATTCAAAAAATATAGACAAGCTATCTACCTATTTTGCACTATCATAAAAGTAGTACGTTTTTATTTTTAAAACAAAAAATACTCAACTATATTAAGTAAAAGGGAAGTTTCTCTTTCCCTCAACCCAACCAGTCCATTTCCCAGGAGATATCTACTATTTCTTGTAGCTCCTTCTGGAATCTTCTCTTTGCTTTTACAAATATAAGTACAAACACATCAATAACACACATATATACATACACAATGCGAGTAGATGTTTGTCTGTTAAATTACAAATACGTGGAGTGAGGCTGTAGCTTTTTGGGTGTTGAAAGGTGTCTTCATGAGGCAATATAGCAATCTATATCAAAAGCTTTCAAATGTAATTTGGCCATTCTACTTTTAGGAATTTATCCTAAGAAATATGATTTAGCTCAAGGACATTTATCTTGTCCTTGTTATTAAAAAGTAACTCAAAATGATAGATTATCTAATTCTATAATAGTAGAAGAAGGCATGGAAAGAAGGCATATCCACATACTGGAAAACAGTGAAGCTTTTTAAAATGTGTGATAGAATTGTGTTTATTGATTAGGGATGGGCTACAACACCATATTTGTAAAAATCATATATCCTGGATTTTTGTTTGTTTGTTTATATCTCTGTTACTATGAGATCTTTAAGGACAAAGACTTCTCCTTAACTATCTCCCAGCACTCAGCACAGTTCCAGACATGCAATAACCACAAAATAAACATTTATTCCTTGTTAAATCTGAAAAAATGTATATGTGTGTATATGAAACATGGAAGCTTTTATTTTAAAGGTTAACGTGGTTATCTGGGTAATGGGATCGTGGATAATTTATCTTTTTAATTAGTAGTATTTCTGAGGTTTTTTTATAATGAACATTATTAGTTGTATAACAAAATAAAAGAAGTTTCTGTGCTCAAAAAGTCAGGACACACAGGTCTGTGATATGCTTTTCCCTCTGGAAGGACAAGCCTGAAAGCAGAGACCCTGGAAATTAACCATCTACGGAAGGGAAGTCTGGGCAGAGCTAAGCACACAGTCTCTCTGTTGTGCGGGGTTTGGGGACCTGGGCAGGGCTGTGTGCTTTTATCTTTGTCCTGGACTGAAGAGCAGACTCGATTACATCCCTTCTTGATACATTGTTCTCCAGCCCCACAGTCCGAGTTTCCTTGGCAGTGATCCACACAGGTTCCTAACATCAGAAAAGGCTCAGTGAGTTGGTAGAAATGTAAATTGGTACAGCTGCTGTGGAGAACATTGTGGAGGTTCCTCAAAAAACTAAAAATAGAGCTACCATATGATCCTGCAATCCCACTCCTGGGCATATATCGGGAGAAAAACATGGTCCGAAATGATACATGTTCCCCAATGTTCACTGCAGCACTGTTTATAATAGCCAAGACATGGAAGCAACCTAAACGTCCATCAACAGAGGAATGGATAAAGAAGATGTGGCACATATATACAATGGAATATTACTCAGCCATTAAAATGAGCAAAAGCCACCTTGTGTCACTGAAGCTGTGAAACCGAGAGACGTGAAGAAACCATTAAAGTCACCAGATCCAGGATGAGGTCCCTCTGTCATCCTGACCACAGCAGAAGCACAGCCTGGTCCTTTCCTTGGCAGTGAAGCTGAGGGTGTGCTTGCAAGGTACTCATCGTAACCAGTGGCCTTTTGGTTCAAAGGAATGTCTTCTCTTTAAGTGACTTGACTGATTTTGCTACTTGTGCTTTTAGAGTCACATATCAGTATCAAGACCTTAATTATCACCAACTTACATATAAAGAAACCATATTGGGCAGGAAAAAATTCAGCCTGAGGGAGCAAAGGTTTGGTCTGGGGCACTGCTTGAGGGCAAATTTGGGGAACAGTTGGGGGTGTAACTTGTTAAGGGACCTCTCAAATTTTCTTCTTATCCAGCTGTGCAGAGAATTGAGCAGAAACGTTGCTAGGAAGATTGGGGGGTGGGGGTGGGTGGGTGGTAGGGTGCCCTGAAAGAGTGAGCCAAATTAAAGAGAATGTGCAACCAAAGCCTTTTTAGGGTACGGGGAGTGGGGCCACCCTGCTGTGTGCCCCTGAAGCAGAGAGCAAGAGAAGGAAGTGTCAAATCCCAGCAGCCTGCAGGGAAGCTGACACCATTGATCAACAGTGAGACTGACATCCCTGTGGCTTTGGGAAACCAAGCTAATGTGGGCACCAGCTGGCCCCCAGTGAGTCTGGCTGGGAGACCTTGGGTTGGGGCTCTGGTCAGAGGTCCCCAGACCTGATGGGAGGAGAGTTCAGGTCCCAGGTTTCCAGCTCCTGGTTCCTGTCTTGAGGATGGTATAACCCCTGCATGCACTTATTCTCTGGTCTGGTGGGACTGTTCCGTGAATGAGTTCATCTCCCGTAAGATTTCCAGAGCTTTGACGTTAAAGGAAGAAAAGAACATATAATCTCTGCAACAACTCTGCCAGCTGAGCCAGTGCACAAACACCAGCTTCCTGTAGCATCTATTTCTTCTCCAGGATAGATTCCTCATTTGAAATGTGGAGTTTCTTACACAAATAATTGGAGAATAGAGGCTGATCATATCCAACAAACTATGTGCCCAAGCTAAGAGTCTCATCTGTTCTTTTCCGATTTTTATTTCGTTTTTTTCTTCTGGGTGACCTGAATTAAATTAGCCAGGTTTAGGAGGAAATGAGGGCAGAGGAGGAGTGGATGCTAAGATTCTTTTTGCTTGTCCCAGCTCCCATGAGTTCTGCCACAGGGCGGCCCCATGCAGTGAGTCACTGGTTTTCTGAGCACATCTGCTTCTCCAGATGTTTATACTGTGAAAAACGTGTTAAGGAAACCTAACTCAAAATCGGAGCGAGGAAACCACGAAGAAGGGCTCTCACGCAGGTACCACTCACGGCAGCTTGCGCCCTCCAGCAGGAAAGAGGAAGATCTCCTGTTGCCGGCCGACCGGGAGCCGCCCTCGCCTACAGCCAATGAGAAGCTACCACCACTTCAGACTCTCACTTTCCTCCAATGAACTTCTGTACGAAACAACCCCTCCCAACTTCCTCCTGTCCTTTGTAAAAGCACGCTCTCCTTTGTTCTCCAGACTTACCCGTGGTTTGCCACATTTTGCTCGTCTCCAATTGCAACTCCTCTGCTATTCTCGAATAAACTCAATTTTGCTGGCTGAATTGCTTACCTTTTTCTTTTAAAAGGCTGACAGTACTATATACATTCATATATTTCATTTAATCCTCACACAATGTAGTAACGGAGATACCATTTTCTGGGTTTCCTTGATGAGGAAACTGGGGGTTAACAATATTACATACATTTCCCCAGTGTCCCCAGAGCAACGTTTTGAAATAAAGTCCTAATCCCATGCAGTGTTGCCTCCTACTTAACAGTATTTCCTGTTACTCCGTTCTTTTCCCTACTATTAATTTTTTTTTTTAATTATGTGCTAGGGTCAGGGCCAAATACATGATCTACATTAGCGCATTCAGTCCTCACCATACCCTCTGCGATAGGTGTTGACCCATGTTGCAGCAGAGGAACTCGAGGTAAAGTAACTTGCCCTAAACCCCACTTTGGTGAGCTGCAGAGGTGGGTTTTGAAGGCTCCGGAGCCCTGCCCTGCACCTCCCACTCTGCCAAGCACCGAGCCGGCATCAATCCTGACTTAGCCACTCACTGGTTTTATAACCACAAGCAATTCAAAGTTACTTAAACCCAAGAAACCTCAGTTTCTTCATCCAGGCATAATAAGGAGGTACATAAAATCTAGTGAGAAGAACCAGCATTGAGGTATTGCTTAGAATAGCAACAATAAACAAAATAACAAAACAAAATCCCACCTGAAATGTCCACTAGAAGGTGATTTACTGAGGTGATGTAGTATATTCTATATGGTGGGATACAGTAAATTAAATTAATTAATTAATTAAATTTATTAAATGTAATAATTAAATATGTGAAATAAAGTAAAATGAAATGTATTGTGTTGACAGTGAAAGATGCTCCCAACAAAACTTAAGTGACAAAACAGTATTTATGGGGAGAGGATTAACCAAGATGGCGGAGTAGAAGGACGTGCTCTCACTCCCTCTTGTGAGAGCACCAGAATCACAACTGGCTGCTGGACAATCATCGACAGGAAGAAACTGGACTTCACCAAGGAGGATACCCCACGTCCAAGGACAGAGGAGAAGCCACAGTGAGACGGTAGGAGGGGCGCAATCAGAGTAAAATCAAATCCCATAACTGCTGGGTGGGTGACTCACAGAGTGGCGAACACTTATACCACAGAAGTCCACCCACTGGAGTGAAGGTTCTGAGCCCCACGTCAGGCTTCCCAACCTGGGGGTCCGGCAACGGGAGGAGGAATTCCTAGAGAATCAGACTTTGAAGCCTAGTGGGAATTGATTGCAGGACTTCGACAGGACTGGGGGAAACAGAGACCCCACTCTTGGAGGGCACACACAAAGTAGTGTGCGCATCGGGACCCAGGGGAAGGAGCAGTGACCCTGGGGGAGACTGAACCAGAGCTACCTGCTGGTGTTGGGGGGTCTCCTGCAGAGGCAGGGGGTGGCTCTGTTTCACCGTGGGGACAAGGACACTGGCAGCAGAGGTTCTGGGAAGTTCTCCTTGGCGTGAGCCCTCCCAGAGTCTGCCATTAACCCCACCAAAGAGCCCAGGTAGGCTCCAGTGTTGGGTTGCCTCAGGCAAAACAATCAACAGGGAGGGAAACCAGCCCCACCCATCAACAGTCAAGTGGATTAAAGTTTTACGGAGCTCTGACCGCCAGAGCAACAGTCAGCTCTACCCACCACCAGAGCCTCCCATCAAGCCTCTTAGATAGCCTCAACCACCAGAGGGCAGACAGCAGAAGCAAGAAAAACTACAATCCTGCAGCCTGTGGACCAAAAACCACAGTTACAGAAAGACAGACAAGATGAAAAGGCAGAGGGCTATATACCAGACGAAGGAACAAGAAAAAACCCCAGAAAAACAACTAAATGAAGTGGAGATAGGCAACCTTCCAGAAAAAGAATTCAGAATAATGATAGTGAAGATGATCCAGGACCTCGGAATAAGAATGGAGGCAAAGATTGAGAAGATGCAAGAAATGATTAACAAAGACCTAGAAGAATTAAAGAACAAACAAACAGAGATGACCAATACAATAACTGAAATGAAAACTACACTAGAAGGAATCAATAGCAGAATAACTGAGGCAGAAGAACGGATAAGTGACCTGGAAGACAGAATGGTGGAATTCACTGCTGCGGAACAGACTAAAGAAAAAAGAATGAAAAGAAATGAAGACAGCCTAAGAGACCTCTGGGACAACACTAAACTCAACAACATTCACATTATAGGGGTCCCAGAAGGAGAAGAGAGAGAGAAAGGACCAGAGAAAATATTTGAAGAGATTATAGTTGAAAACTTCCCTAACATGGGAAGGAAATAGCCACCCAAGTCCAGGAAGCACAGAGAGTCCCATACAGGATAAACCCAAGGAGAAACACGCCAAGACACATAGTAATCAAAGTGGCAAAAATTAAAGACAAAGAAAAATTATTGAAAGCAGCAAGGGAAAAACGACAAATAACATACAAGGGAACTCCCATAAGGTTAACAGCTGATTTCTCAGCAGAAACTCTGCAAGCCAGAAGGGAGTGGCATGATATACTTAAAGTGATGAAAGGGAAGAACCTACAACCAAGATTACTCTACCCGGCAAGGATCTCATTCAGATTCGATGGAGAAATCAAAAGCTTTACAGACAAGCAAAAGCTAAGAGAATTCAGCACCACCAAACCAGCTCTACAACAAATGCTAAAGGAACTTCTCTAAGTGGGAAACACAAGAGAAGAAAAGGACCTACAAAAACAAACCCAAAACAATTGAGAAAATGGTCATAGGAACATACATATCGATAATTACCTTAAACGTCAATGGATTAAATGCTCCAACCAAAAGACACAGGCTTGCTGAATGGATACAAAAACAAGACCCATATATATGCTGTCTACAAGACACCCACTTTAGACCTAGGGACACATACAGACTGAAAGTGAGGGGATGGAAAAAGATATTCCATGCAAATGGAAATCAAAAGAAAGCTGGAGTAGCTATACTCATATCAGATAAAATAGACTTTAAAATAAAGAATGTTACAAGAGACAAGGAAGGACACTACATAATGATCAAGGGATCAATCCAAGAAGAAGATATAACAATTATAAATATATATGCACCCAACGTAGGAGCACCTCAATACATAAGGCAACTGCTAACAGCTATAAAAGAGGAAATAGACAGGAACACAATAATAGTGGGGGACTTTAACACCTCACTTACACCAATGGACAGATCATCCAAAATGAAAATAAATAAGGAAACAGAAACTTTAAATGACACAATAGACCAGATAGATTTAATTGATATTTATAGGACATTCCATCCAAAAACAGCAGATTACACGTTCTTCTCAAGTGCGCACGGAACATTCTCCAGGATAGATCACATCTTGGGTCACAAATCAAGCCTCAGTAAATTTAAGAAAATTGAAATCATATCAAGCATCTTTTCTGACCACAACGCTATGAGATTAGAAATGAATTACAGGGAAAAAAGCGTAAAAAAGACAAACACATGGAGGCCAAACAATACGTTACTAAATAACCAAGAGATCACTGAAGAAATCAAAGAGGAAATCAAAAAATACCCAGAGACAAATGACAATGAAAACACGATGACCCAAAACGTACGGGATGCAGCAAAAGCAGTTCTAAGAGGGAAGTTTATAGCTATACAAGCCTACCTAAAGAAAAAAGAAAAATCTCAAGTAAACAATCTAACCTTACACCTAAAGAAACTAGAGAAAGAAGAACAAACAAAACCCAAAGTTAGCAGAAGGAAAGAAATCATAAAGATCAGAGCAGAAATAAATGAAATAGAAACAAAGAAAACAATAGCAAAGATCAATAAAACTAAAAGCTGGTTCTTTGAGAAGATAAACAAAATTGATAAGCCATTAGCCAGACTCATCAAGAAAAAGAGGGAGAGGACTCAAATCAATAAAATCAGAAATGAAAAAGGAGAAGTTACAACAGACACTGCAGAAATACAAAGCATCCTAAGAGACTACTACAAGCAACTCTATGCCAATAAAATGGACAACCTGGAAGAAATGGACAAATTCTTAGAAAGGTATAACCTTCCAAGACTGAACCAGGAAGAAACAGAAAATATGAACAGACCAATCACAAGTAATGAAATTGAAACTGTGATTAAAAATCTTCCAACAAACAAAAGTCCAGGACCAGATGGCTTCACAGGTGAATTCTATCCAACATTTAGAGAAGAGCTAACACCTATCCTTCTCAAACTCTTCCAAAAATTGCAGAGGAAGGAAAACTCCTAAACTCATTCTATGAGGCCACCATCACCCTGATACCAAAACCAGACAAAGACACTACAAAAAAAGAAAATTACAGACCAATATCACTGATGAATATAGATGCAAAAATCCTCAACAAAATACTAGCAAACAGAATCCAACAAGACATTAAAAGGATCATACACCACGATCAAGTGGGATTTATCCCAGGGATGCAAGGATTCTTCAATATACGCAAATCAATCAATGTGATACACCATATTAACAAATTGAAGAATAAAAACCATATGATCATCTCAATAGATGCAGAAAAAGCTTTTGACAAAATTCAACACCAATTTATGATAAAAACTCTCCAGAAAGTGGGCATAGAGGGAACCTACCTCAACATAATAAAGGCCATATATGACAAACCCACAGCAAACATCATTCTCAATGGTGAAAAACTGAAAGCATTTCCTCTAAGATCAGGAACGAGACAAGGATGTCCACTCTCACCACTATTATTCAACATAGTTCTGGAAGTCCTAGCCACGGCAATCAGAGAAGAAAAAGAAATAAAAGGAATACAAATTGGAAAAGAAGAAGTAAAACTGTCACTGTTTGCAGATGACATGATACTATACATAGAGAATCCTAAAACTGCCACCAGAAAACTGCTAGAGCTAATTAATGAATATGGTAAAGTTGCAGGATACAAAATTAATGCACAGAAATCTCTTGCATTCCTATATACTAATGATGAAAAATCTGAAAGAGAAATTAAGGAAACACTCCCATTTACCATTGCAACAAAAAGAATAAAATACCTAGGAATAAACCTACCTAGGGAGACAAAAGACCTGTATGCAGAAAACTATAAGACACTGATGAAAGAAATTAAAGATGATACCAACAGATGGAGAGATATACCATATTCTTGGATTGGAAGAATCAACATTGTGAAAATGACTATACTACCCAAAGCAATCTACAGATTCAATGCAATCCCTATCAAATTACCAACGGCATTTTTTACGGAGCTAGAACAAATCACCTTAAAATTTGTATGGAGACACAAAAGACCCCGAATAGCCAAAGCAGTCTTGAGGGAAAAAAACGGAGCTGGAGGAATCAGACTCCCTGACTTCAGACTATACTACAAAGCTACAGTAATCAAGGCAATATGGTACTGGCACAAAAACAGAAACATAGATCAATGGAACAAGATAGAAAGCCCAGAGATAAACCCACGCACCTATGGTCAACTAATCTATGACAAAGGAGGCAAAGACATACAATGGAGAAAAGACAGTCTCTTCAATAAGTGGTGCTGGGAAAACTGGACAGCTACATGTAAAAGAATGAAATTAGAATACTCCCTAACACCGTACACAAAAATAAACCCAAAATGGATTAGAGACCTAAATATAAGACTGGACATTATAAAACTCTTAGAGGAAAACATAGGAAGAACTCTCTTTGACATAAATCACAGCAAGATCTTTTTTGATCCACCTCCTAGAGTAATGGAAATAAAAACAAAAATAAACAAATGGGACCTAATGAAACTTAAAAGCTTTTGCACAGCAAAGGAAACCATAAACAAGACGAAAAGACAACCCTCAGAATGGGAGAAAATATTTGCAAATGAATCAATGGACAAAGGATTAATCTCCAAAATATATAAACAGCTCATGCAGCTCAATATTAAAGAAACAAACACCCCAATCCAAAAATGGGCAGAAGACCTAAATAGAGATTTCTCCAAAGAAGACATACAGACGGCCACAAAGCACATGAAAAGCTGCTCAACATCACTAATTATTAGAGAAATGCAAATCAAAACTACAATGAGGTATCGCCTCACACCAGTTAGAATGGGCATCATCAGAAAATCTACAAACAACAAATGCTGGAGACGGTGTGGAGAAAAGGGAACCCTCTTGCACTGTTGGTGGGAATGTAAATTGATACAGCCACTATGGAGAACAATATGGAGGTTCCTTAAAAAACTAAAAATACAATTACCATATGACCCAGCAATCCCACTACTGGGCATTTACCCAGAGCTAACCGTAATTCAAAAAGACACATGCACCTGAATGTTCATTGCAGCACTATTTACAATAGCCAGGTCATGGAAGCAACCTAAATGCCCATCAACAGACGAATGGATAAAGAAGATGTGGTACATATATACAATGGAATATTACTCAGCCATAAAAAGGAACGAAATTGAGTCATTTGTTGAGACGTGGATGGATCTAGAGACTGTCATACAGAGTGAAGTAAGTCAGAAAGAGAAAAACAAATATCGTATATTAATGCATGTATGTGGAACCTAGAAAAATGGTACAGATGAGCCGGTTTGCAGGGCAGAAGTTGAGACACAGATGTAGAGAATGGACATATGGACACCAAGGGGGGAAAACTGCGGTGAGCTGGGGATGGTGGTGTGCTGAATTGGGCGATTGGGATTGACATGTATACACTGATGTGTATAAAATTGATGCCTAATAAGAACATGCAGTATAAAACAAACAAACAAACAAAACAACTAATACTAAACTTTCATTGGGTTATTTGTATGGAAATATGTTAATATAAATGTTTCAGACATTACATGAAATTTCTAAAAATCTTATATGTTCTGGTATAATGTTATAACTCATAATCCTAGTTATTACTTTAAAATGTATATCTCAGAAATAACTAATTTTCTTGTCAACTGCATTATTATGAACTTTCATCAAATCTTTAACTGTGGTCATTTTTAAGTCTTTTGTCATTTACAGACAGTTCTGGGTGTACTCTGATGCTTTTGCAAATATGTTCCTATAAAAGGGTTTCATCTTCAAGAACTTCATGGAAAAGACTGACAAGTACAGGTTTCTGGTAACTGACTGAACTGCTGAACTGAATGAATAAGCATTTTCAGAACTCTAATGAAAAACTGATGAATTCATAAAATGCTAACAAAAGATCAAGATAATAAAAAATTAATTACATGGGACTGAGTGAACTGATGATGATGAGTATAATTTTTGTGACTTTCTGTCTGAATTAAAAAAAAAAATCCCACAAGGACTCAGAGGCAAAGAACATACAAATCAATTTTCACTGCAAAGTAAAGGAGCTGTTACAGTGGAGGATTACTGGACTGAATGTCAATATTATGACATAGTATGAGTGTGTTTCATGTTTGGTAATTGCAACCATTGTTGCTATTGTTGTGGTCATCCATGTACAATGCTTGGTGTCAGTCTATTTATCTCTTGTAAAAATAAAATACAGTGTGTGTGTGTGTAAAAAAAAAGTATTTATGGAATGGCTTTTTTGGGTTAAAAATATAATAATAGTAAATATTATTAATATTTATGTAAATACAGATAATAAGTATAATGCTGTGGAAGTGTTCATTATTTTCTAGACTGTCAAAATATTATGATTATATAAGTATACCATATATATAATGATCATACCATAATCATAGTATATACATATATACACATATATAGGCTCATCAGTAGTTTCTGATTTTATATAATGAGCTTCACTTGTAGAAAAAACAAAAGGAAATGATTAAAGGTCTTTTTAAGGGGTCTTTATTAATGACATGCTGGGCACATGGCTCTCTCACCTGTTTTTCCCCTGTAAGGGCAAGAGTGGAGGAAGAGCCCCCAGGAACACTGATGGGTTTCTGTCCCATTTCTGATCAGCAGCACAGTTTTGGAAAGGCCAGGCAGGGCTAACCCTGGCACAGCTGGCTGGGGAATCAGGCAGGGCTCCTGGTCTTACCCACTTCGGGGAAGGTGGAGCAGACTCGGCTACAGCCCCTCCAGATGCACGGTTTCCTGGCTCCACAGTCCCAGTCTTTCCAGCACCGGCGCTCACAGAGAGCTGCCAGAGAAGATGCATCAAAAACTGAAACCATCTCCACTAAGATCAGGAACAAGACAAGGCTGTCCACTCTCACCACTATTATTCAACATAGTTTTGGAAGTTTTAGCCACAGCAATCAGAGAAGAAAAAGAAATAAAAGGAATCCAAATTGGAAAAGAAGAAGTAAAGATGTCACTGTTTGCAGATGACATGATACTCTACATAGAATCCTAAAGATGCTACCAGAAAACTACTAGAGCTAATCAATGAACTTGGTAAAGTAGCAGGATACAAAATTAATGCACAGAAATCTCTGGCATTCCTATACACTAATGATGAAAAATCTGAAAGTGAAATTAAGAAAACACTCCCATTTACCATTGTAACAAAAAGAATAAAATATCTAGGAATAAACCTACCTAAGGAGACAAAAGACCTGTATGCAGAAAATTATAAGACACTGATGAAAGAAATTAAAGATGATACAAATAGATGGAGAGATATACCATGTTCTTGGATTGGAAGAATCAACATTGTGAAAATGACTCTACTACCCAAAGCAATCTACAGATTCAATGCAATCCCTATCAAACTACCACTGGCATTTTTCACAGAACTAGAACAAAAAATTTCACAATTTGTATGGAAACACAAAAGACCCCGAATAGCCAAAGCTATCTTGAGAAAGAAAAATGGAGCTGGAGGAATCAGGCTCCCTGACTTCAGACTATATTACAAAGCTACAGTAATCAAGACAGTATGGTACTGGAACAAAAACAGAAATATAGATCAATGGAACAGGATAGAAAGCCCAGAGATAAACCCAAGCACCTATGGTCACCTTATCTTTGATAAAGGAGGCAAGAATATACAGTGAAGAAAAGACAGCCTCTTCAATAAGTGGTGCTGGGAAAACTGGACAGGTACATGTAAAAGTAAGAAATTAGAACACTCCCTAACACCATACACAAAAATAAACTCAAAATGGATTAAAGACCTAAATGTAAGGCCAGACACCATCAAACTCTTAGAGGAAAACATAGGCAGAACACTCTATGACATAAATCACAGCAAGATCCTTTTTGACCCACCTCCTAGAGAAATGGAAATAAAAACAAACATAAACAAATGGGACCTAATGAAACTTAAAAGCTTTTGCACAGCAAAGGAAACCATAAACAAGACAAAAAGACAACCCTCAGAATGGGAGAAAATATTTGCAAATGAAGCAACTGACAAAGGATTAATCTTCAAAATTTACAAGCAGCTCATGCAGCTCAATATCAAAAAAACAAACAACCCAATCCAAAAATGGGCAGAAGACCTAAATAGACCTTTCTCCAAAGAAGACATACAGATTGCCAACAAACACATGAAAGAATGCTCAACATCATTAATCATTAGAGAAATGCAAATCAAAACTACAATGAGATATCATCTCACACCAGACAGAATGGACATCATCAAAAAATCTGCAAACAATAAATGCTGGAGAGGGTGTGGAGAAAAGGGAACCCTCTTGCACTGTTGGTGGGAATGTAAATTGATACAGCCACTATGGAGAACAGTATGGAGGTTCCTTAAAAAGCTAAAAATAGAACTACCATATGAGCCAGCAATCCCACTACTGGGCACATACCCTGAGAAAACCATAATTCAGAAAGAATCATGTACCACAATGTTCATTGCAGCACTATTTACAATAGCCAGGACATGGAAGCAACCTAAGTGCCCATCGACAGACGAATGGATAAAGAAGATGTGGCACATATATACAATGGAATATTACTCAGCCATAAAAAGAAATGAAATTAAGTTATTTGTAGTGAGCTGTATGGACCTAGAGTCTGTCATACAGAGTGAAGTAAGTCAGAAAGAGAAAAACAAATACCGTATGCTAACACATATATATGGAATCTAAAAAAAAAAAAAAAAAAGGTTCTGAAGAACGTAGGGGCAGGACAGGAATAAAGACGCAGACATAGAGAATGGACTTGAGGACACAGGGAGGGGGAAGGGTAAGCTGGGACAAAGTGAGAGAGTGGCATGGACATATATACACTACCAAATGTAAAATAGATAGCTAGTGGGAAACAGCCGCATAGCACAGGGAGATCAGCTCGGTGCTTTGTGACCTCCTAGAGGAGTGGGATAGGGAGGGTGGGAGGGAGACGCAAGAAGGAGGAGATATAGGGATATATGTATATATATAGCTGATTCACTTTGTTATACAGCAGAAACTAACACACCATTATAAAGCAATCATACTCCAATAAAGATGTTAAAAAATAAAAATTAAAAATAAAAATAAAAATAGAAAAAAAAAGGAAGAGGGTGGACAGGAATCACGATAAGGTGAGAAAAAGAAAAAAGTATATTTGGTTCATTCTTTAGTTTCCTCATCTGTAAAATGGACGTGAGATGAATACCTACATCTTTCATACCTCAAGTTCTCAAGATTAAACAAAATAATGTATTTTGAAAAAGATCTGGCACAGAGAGGTTGCCAAATATGTGTTTTTCACTCTTTTCCCATCATGTGGGATGCCAACGTATGGCAAAGGACCTTTGAAACATACCCTAAAAACAATATTTCATAAACATCTTTGAAGTTGTTTTTAAATTGCATGTAATTAAGAATTAAAATATATCCAGCATTTTGAAGTTTATGAAACTTTTTGACATAAACAATACATCCTCACAAAAGCAAATTGGCCAAGTATCTTTGGAGTTAAAAAAACATGCATGTCCTTTGAGTCAGCAATATCATTTCTAGCAATGTTTCCTAAGGAAATAATCAAGTTATAAACGGAACCATTTAGTTCCAGGGGAACCCTTTGATAGTAAAATATTAGAGAAGTTTGAAAGCCCATTGGTCAAGAAGTAGTAAACAAAATGTGGTACATTCACAGTAAAAATGCTTTGATGTCTTTGAAAAAAATAGAGTTGTAGAAATATGTCCATGCTCGTAGCAAGCTATTCACTACATATTATTGAGAGTAAAAAGAAAAAAGGAAAGTTTAAAAACGTTTGCGGAGGGTGAGGCCATTATTAGTTGGTGCCATACCCCCTGAGTATATTTGTGGAAGGATATGCACATACATGTAACTATGTTTATCTCCTGGGAATAAGATTACAGGCACATCTTGCCATCAATTTGTTCCGTAGTTCCTGACTTTTCTGTAATAAATATGTATTCCTTGTGAAAAATTAAATGAGTTTTTTTTTTATTTTTTAGGATTCACATACTTGAAAATGTTGGGATAAAGGTTCTGAGACCAACCTTTCCCTCAAAGGGCAAGAACAGAGGGACACCTCAGGCATTCGGGTGTGTTTCTCTGGGTGATCACACAATTGTGCAAGTTCAGATTACACCAAGCTCCTAATTCTCCCAGGATAGGCTGGGATGGAGAAAGTCAGGACTCACCTGCTGGAACCTGTGGGGAGCAGATGCGCGAACAGCCAAGATACATGCATTCTCTTCCTCTTCCACAGTCCCTGTCTTCTAAACAGTCATACAGACACATTTCTGGCAAGAGGAAAGACGCAGTTAAAAGCTTTGAAGTCTTACGATTAGAAAATAAATACTCTCAATGCCTTTACAATATCTTTCAAAAACCATCAGTTCCCTAGAAATAAATCTAACCAATTATGTGCAGAAAACTACACTATATTACTAAGAAAAAAATTTAACTGTCTTATAAATGGAGAGAGACGCCATGTTCATGGATGAAAAGATTCAGTGTTATAAAGATCTCAGTTTCCCCCCAAACTGAAATTTCATACAATCCCAGTAGAAATCGTAGAAGGATTTTTCACAAAAATGGATAAGCTGATTCTAAAAGTTTATACGTAAGTTTCCCAAACCAACAATAATCAGGATAAGAATCAAGACAATTTTAAACAAAGTTACAGGACTTCAGGGTGGTTGGATTAACTGGACTGTCCATATGAAAAAAAGGAACTTGCCCCCTACCTCACACCACACTACAAACTCTGTTCCAAATGGGTTATAGACCGAAGTGAAAGGTAAAGCAATAAAGCTTCTAGAAGATACTATAATAGATAGCTTCATGATCTCAGGATAGGCAAATATTTCTTAAATATTACAGAAATATTACTGACCATTAAACTAGATAGGTAGATGGAACCTCATTAAAATTAGGAACTTTTCTTCATTGAATGACACCATTAAGAGAGTGAAAAGAAAAGCTACATTGGGAGAAAATGTTTATAATACATATATACGACAAACAACTTGTATCCAGAATCCCTTACAAATCCATAGTAACAATTGATAACCTAATAGAAAAATGGGCAAAAGGATTGAACAGACATTTCACAAAGGAGAAAGTTAGAAGTTGTTACAAAAAAATAATGTCAGATTTTGGGAAGGTGGTTTTAATTGTGTAGGTTGGCATAATTTTTGAATCTTCTATAATTTCCCCTTAAAAAGACACAGAGCAATCAAAATAGCAAAATTCAAAACACATAGACAACAAAACTGCGGAACAAGGTATCCCCTCAAACTCCAAAATATGAGTGGATGGAAGGAGACATACCACTGTCATCTACCACACCAGTGAGGTATCTGCATCTGTGCAGAAATCTGCAGGAAGCAATGAGGTGACTGATGGAGAAGACTGGGGACATTGTTCCTATGGGAACTTCCTGAGGAATGTACTAGAGATTGATCATCAGCCAACCAAAGTACTGGAGAGACATCAAAACGGGGACTAGTAAGGCCATTAGATATACACTTACAGTAGAATTAAGCCTTAATAATGGTCTATGGATAAAGTCTATGAAATAGCTATATGTTTTGACAATATACCTATTAAAAATCGGGGAGGGGGAAGGAAAGAACATAGGAAAAGCAGAGTAAGCTTGATAAGTACCTTAATATGATTAAGTGGGAATGAAAGGATATTGCTTAGAATCAGCTGCTGGGAGTAGGGGAGTGGGGAGGAAGGAAAGAAGGAAATTAGCTAATTTCATTATGACTATTACTCATAGTAGGAAACCTATAGATAATAATAAAAAAAGGCGGACCAAGGGTGGTACTCAAAGGTCTTAGTTTAAGGTAACTAATAGAACAAAAACCGAAACCCTTTCTAAATGCAAAACATATAGTAAGAGAGAGGGGAAAGGAGAGAGAGATTACACAAATAAAATAGATTATATAACAAAAGACTATGTATCTAACAAAGATATCTACAACAGTAAATAAAATAACAACCAAAATGGTAAGATAAACTGCAGGTATCTCTTTTAGAGATGCATATCAGACCCAACCCAATCTGATAAGGGGACTGGGAAACGCAGCGTGATCGCTCATTTAGATCAAAGGAAATGCATCTGATCAATGCCGAATCTCCACTCTGCAGTGGGGACATGGCAGCTTCCGTGCCAAACCATCCCCAGGTCTAACACTGGGCTCTGTACCTTCTCCGTTCTCAGCAAGGATCCCCTCAGCAACCTCACGGTTGAAAGTGGGTCTCGGAACACAGGCCACCTCCAGCCCCCCGACGATGAAAGCCACCAGAACAAAGATGGTGCCTGTCTTCATGTTGGCCTTTATGTGATGCACAGGCAGAACCCAGCCCCATTTTATACTCTCAGTGCCACCAGAAAGGAGGGTGGGGCAGGAGGCAGAAGAGCTGGAAGAGTATCAAAATATAAGCCCTCAAAGGAGCGCCCTCAGATGTTCTAGTTTCCTTGTTCTATTTTGCAACTGATTTCTCAGATTAGGGAATGGTTTCTTGGAGATGCAAGTACCTAACGGGAGAGCTTGGGAACATTTTTTAGCCCTTCATTCATTGCTTCATCACAGCTTGCCCCTGGTTTCCCTGATGCCTTTGGGAACTGTGGTCAAAGAAAAGAATTTTCTTTGTGTAAATTAGAATTTCAGAGTGCGAGCTTACATTATGAAGCCACGTGCTGTTTGTCAGGGCTCATCTGGTGTGTCCTGCAGGACCGGTTACACAAGGATGGTGAATGTATGCTTTGAGTGGTTCCCAGGGCTGAGGGTGGGACCACAATGGTAGTCATGTTTAAAGATCACAAGCTGGGACTTCCCTGGCGGCACAGTGGTTAAGAATCTGCCGGCCAAGGCAGATTCGAGCCCTGGTCCGGGAAGATCCCACATGCCGCAGAGCAACTAAGCCCGTGTGCCACAGAGCAACTAAGCCCATGTGCCACAGCTACTGAGCCTGTGCTTTAAAGCCCGTGAGCCACAGCTACTGAAGCCCGTGAGCCTACATCCCATGCTCCACAACAAGAGAAGCCACTGCCATGAGAAGCCCACGCACCGCAACAAAGAGTAGCCCCCGCTCGCTGCAACTAGAGAAAGCCCACGCACAGCAACAAAGACTCAACGCAGCAAAAAATAAATGAATAAATAAATAAATTTTTAAAAATAAATAAATAAAATAAAGATCAGAAGCTGGGCAGGGCCCTTGGGGGTTGAGAGACATGGTCCCTCTTGGTGACTGGTGTTCTCTGAGCCTATTCTGCGCCATACCAATAGGTTCCTGGACAGAAGGCTGTGTGGGTGAGCTACATGAGCAGAGCTACAGGAGAAGGACAACTAAACTTTCCACAGGGGCCTGTGGAAGGAGCCCGCCCTCTTTCCTATCCAAAGATTCTCAAAATCTTTGAGAAAGGCGTATGCAGGTAAAACCCCAACAACCGTGGGAATGAAGAGAAAGTCTGCGTTGTCCTTGGTGGTCAGAGCCTGGACAAACGCCTTAGGACTCCCTGTGGGGAGGCCTGGACAAGCTACCCTAAGAACAGAGAAAGACTCAGCAAGCCACAAGAGGAGGGCTCAGACTGGCCATCTCAGGCAGTGAGCTCACACCCAGGATCTCAGAATCTCTGCAGATGCAAAGGGTAGTAAGCACCCAGGAATGACTCCTCAGTCTGAAGGAGGGACCAGGATACCCAGAGAGGGAGCTCAGTCCAGGGTGGAGATCAATGGCTGCAGGCAGCGCAGAGAACAGCAGTGGGCCAGCCTTGATCCAAACCCAAGGTGGCTGGCCGGATCCCAGGCTGCTACGTATCGTGGCCTTGTTCGTGGGGCCGGGGCTGGACAGCCCCAAAGAGCTTGCAGGAGAATCCTTTGGAGCAGCACTATTGGCAAGGAGAGGACTCCTGAATCCCTCTCAAAAAGTGATGAGACGGGACGATTATCACTTAGTTAGTATAATCTGTCAAAGTTCATTTTCACACAACAAACACATGAATGTGCTAAATAATTCAAACAATACAGATATATCCAGAGTAACCTTGCAGCAGGTAATCAATATTACCAGTTTGCTGTGTATTTTTCTAAACCCTTTTCCTACGCTTTTACCTACACACATATGTGTATATACAAATATATACTTTGTTTGCAGAAATGAAGTTATATGTATTAATTTGCTTTATTCACTTAACATTATGTCTTGGAGATCTTTCCAGGTTAGTATCTTCTTTTCCTTTTAAAAAATAACTACTATCTAAAATTCCATTATATGAATGGTTTATAATTTATTTAACCAAACTTCAATTGCTGGACATTTAGCAGGTTTGTGGGTTTTTTGGTTATCAAACAATTTGCTGTGGATATGTATCATACACTTTGTAGTGCTTCCTTTTATCTATATCTATATCTATATCTATCTCAGTATTTCTCCCAGAATAGATACCCTAACATGGAAATACAAAGGAGACATCTATGGTAAAGTTGGAAGGTATTGCCAAATTGTCCTGCAAAAAGACTACACTATTTATGGCTCAATAATATTCATATATATAAATCATATATATATAACATATATATAATATTCATCTATATATATCACACTTTCTTTATTCCTCTGTTGATGGGCACCTAGGTTTCTTTGCAGATACGAAAGGTGCAGTGTGGGGAATATAGTCAATAATTGTGTAATATCTTTGTATGGTGACAGATGACAACTAGACTTATCCCGGGGATCATTTTGAAATGTATAGAAATGTTGAATCACTGTCTTGTGGACCAGAAGTTAACGTAGTGTTGCAGGTCAATTATACTTCAAAAACAAACAAATTCATAGAAAAAGAGGTCAGATTTGTGGCTCCCAGAGGCAGAGGAGGGGGAAGGGGGAATTAGATGAAGGCAATCAAAAGGTACAATCTTCCAGTTACAAGATACGTAAGTATTAGGGATATAATATACAACATGGTAAAGATAATCAGTACTGCTACGTGTTATAAATGAAAGCTGCTAAGAGAATAAATCTTAAGAGTTCACATCACAAGGAAAAAACATTTTTTAAAATTTCTTACTGTTGTATCTCTACGAGATGATGCATGTACACTCAGCTCATGGTGATGATCACTTTACGATGTATATAAGTCAAATCATTATGTTTCACACCTTAAACATGTACAGTGCTGTATGCCAATTATATCTCAATAAAACTGAAAGAAAAAAAAGACTATACAATTTACACTTCCAACCACAGTGAAGGAGACATGGATTTCTCACACACTGATTCAGTACATTTGTAGTCTTGTGTCCCCAAGTTAAATTTTTTTTTTTTTTAAGCAACATAAATTTATTCTCTTGCACTTCTGGAGCTCAGAAGATTGAAATCAAGGTATACATTCTAAAGTATGGACAGGGCAACTCCTTCCAGAGTTCTAGGGGATAAGACCTTCCTTGCTTGTTCTAACTGCTAGAGCTGCATTCCTTGCCTCTTGACCCCTTCTTCCACCTTTAAGGCCAGCAGCATAACATCTTCAAAACTCTTCTCTGTCTTCACTTTGCCGTCTCCCATTCTGTGACAAGTCTCCCTCTGCCTCCCTCCTACATAGACATTTGTGATTATATTTAGGACCTACCCAGGAAATCCAGGCTAATCTCCTCATCTCAAAATCCTTACTTTAATCATGTCTGCAAAGTCACTATTGCCATATAAGGTAACATTCACAAGTTAAATTTTTAAAAATTCTATTTATTTATGTCTTTCTTGAAGTAGAGTTGATTTACAATGTTGTGTTAGTTTCAGGTGTACAGCACAGTGATTCAGTTATACATATACACACGTAGCTATTCTTTTTCAGATGTTTTTCCATTATACGTTATTACAAGATACTGAATATAGTTCCCTGTGCTATACAGTAGGTCCTTGTTGTTTACCTATTTTCTATATAGTAGTGTGTAACTGTTAATCCCAACCTCCTAATTTATCCCTCCCCCCTGAAGTTTTTAATGGACTATTTCCAGCTGTATATAGTCCCATAGGCCCCTTGGGATGTATCCCAGTTGGGGATATAGGGCCAAAAATTCTCACCACAGTAAAGACATTTAATTAGCAGAAGTTGTGTAACCCAATATAATCTGCTGGTTACTCTAGCACTTCAGTTCCAAGTATGAAGCAAAGCATAATTATGGCCTGGAATAATCTTGCTGAAGTAGGCATTGCAAAAACAGGTGCTGCAAGGTTATTAAGGAGGGACTCTCTCCAATACTAATGACAATACTTGAATTTTATGAAGCATGCAATTGCCTGGCAGGTCCTGTACTTGTACTTTACACCCACCATCTCACTGAAGGCTCACAAGCCTGAGGGGTTGCTTCCATTGGCACTCCCATGTCCCAGATGAAGAAAGTGAGACTCAAAGAAAGTCATGCCTTGCAAACACTCCAAACCCACCAGAGACCCACTGATGTGGACTCTCCAGTCCTGGGGTCCAGAAAAGCTCCACAGATGCTTTTCATGCACCTGGAAATAATGAGGGGTGCTTTACCTACCAAATAAATAAAACCTTTATTTCTTTGTGAAAAACAAAACAAAATGATGTCCCTAGAAAAAGTGGATTTCTGGTACTCGAGTGACAATCACAGATTTGGGGATTTGCTAAATTCTCATGACATATTATCATTTGAAAGGGTCAGGTGTCTGCAACAGCCATGAGACGCAAATGAACAACGAAGGGAGAAGACTGAGTCAAGACCTTGGGAATTCCTGGATGTCCTCCTGTAACTGAGCAGGACTCTATGTGGCCTTCCTGGGACAGACCCCTCTCCCATATCCTCTGCTTTAGCTCCGCTCTGAAGTACCCAGATAATAGTATCAGATGCATATTTCCTGAGTTGTTTTACAGATGCTAAAATAACCCCCAAATGGAAGAAATTAACTATTTAATGACCGTGAGCACATAGTCCCCAGGCCTACTGGAGACTAAGGATTGATCATTTTAACCCCTGTGACACCCTTACCATCAAACAATCGGAGAATTGTGCACTAGCTGATCACAGATCCTGGGACTGCCCTTCCCACCTTGCCTTTAAATAGGCTTTGCTGAGACCCATCTGGGAGTTCAGGCTTTCTGAGCACTAGCTGTCCCCGACTCCTTGTATGGCACCTTACAATAAACACTGCACTTTCCTTCACCACAATCCGGTGTCAGTAGATTGGCTTTACCGCCTGCAAGGGAGCAGACCCAAGTTTTGGGTCAGTAACACTCAGTCTGTAAAACCCACCCATCGTACTTGCAGCCATCAAAGTTGTATTTCTTTTCTTTTCTTTTTTTAAATGGCACGAGACCTCAAAGCTGTCACAGCTTCCATGTTCAGACTCCTGAATTTGCTGGAATTCCATTTTTCCTGGAATTTCATATTCCAGAGAGTCATTTCCCAACCCTGTCAAATCCTTTAAACACCCAACTGCACTCTCAGCTCCCCAGTCCCAGATCTTGTTTATGTTGCACCTTTGTCATCTTTGTCCTGTTTCATAAAGAGTCGGGGATGAACACCAAGACATTGTGTTACAGAGCGTGAGATCTTGTTAGGTCAGAGATGATGAAATTAAAAAGTCAGGTAGCACATATCCGACTAACGACATCTCCTGAACACCTGGGGGCCTGCTGACTTTCTGTATGACTTTAAGTGTGTAACAGATAATCTTTGGAGGAATTACAAGGTGTCTTCCCTCCTTCCCCTACTTCCTTATACTCACTCGCATTCCCCTGTGTTGCAACAGTCAATTATAAAATACACTCACTGCCCTTGGGGGAGGGTGGACACAGCTTAGAGAAGCAAGTCAACTGAGTTCCTCAGTCGGTTTTCTTTCAGACTCTACCTTACATACTAGTTCTGAAATCACAGGCTTTCCATTTCAAGATCTCAGCTTTTGGGGAGAAAAGGATTTGGGTGGACATGGTAGGATGGGGATAAGGCCAAACCCCACACGAAACTGGAGATAGGGTTGATACCATAAAGTGTAGATGTGTTTTTAAAATTCATGATTTAAGAGCTAGCTTTCCACATAACGGGAGAGAAAAATAAGATATACACTAGAGGGAAGATAAAGGAAAGACGTGAGCCAAAAAGTTAGGCATCTGAGAATGATTAATAGGGTCCCATCCCCGCCCTGGAAGAGGGTGTAGTGGGACAGGGAGGTGGCAGAGCCCAGGAAGGCTGCCAGCCTTTCCAAGAAACTTGGTGAGCTCAGAGGAGCTTAGGGTTGGACAAATGGGCCAGAGCCATGGACCCAACCCAGGACGCCATGACAGGACTCCTGGGTCCTTTGAAGGATGAGTACGCAAAGCAGCTCAGGACAGCCTTGGGGCCGCTGGGCCCGGTCATCAGGAAGAGCTGTGGTTTCTTTCACTCTCTGCAGCTCAACTCACATCCTTGGCTTCTGCTTGCTCAGCTTCTGGCCTCCTGTGAGGAAAATGCCTGTGTCATGGGAACATTACAGAAGACTCTGGGTTGGGGTGAGGTAGTGAGAGGACAGAAAGTTTGCATAAACCAGAACATGAGGAAACAGACTCCCTCCCGTCTAGAGAGGGAGATGGGAAGAGGCAGGCACCGCAGGAAAGCAGAAAACACAGGGCTGGCGTCCAATGGCGCTCACCCCCCCATCCTGCCTCATCTCTTCTGGCCCCCACCCAGAAACCCAGAGAAACCTCAGCCAGACAGTCTTGAAAGCAGATACAAGCTCCCTGGCCTCTGGGTGAGAAAAGGAAGTTTTATGAAAAGAGGAGAAAGGGAAAAACAAAGTCTGATGTTGCACAACAGGTGAAGTCCTACTTTGCCCCACCACGAGGAGTCCGTGCTGTCATCTGTAATTCCCTGGTAAAGCATTTCTTCATGAGGGTGTTCAGGCCTCCTGCTGTCTTCCCTGGTGATCCGGCCTCTGTGGGGCTGAGTTTCTCTCTTCTCCACACCTCAGGGGCAGGGAGGTGTGGGGAAAGGGTTCCACTGTGAGGGAGGAGGTTCTGGCCCTAACCCTGTCTTCTCTCTAATAATGAAACCAGAGATGAGCCATGGCTTTGCTCTGGGCTTCATTAGACAAATGAGAGGGTGGATTCCTCCAGATAGGAGACCAAGATGCCCAGAGGGCCCCAGGAGTCTCAAGAAGAGTCAGGCTTCCTCTCTTTTTTTTTTTTTT
Source organism: Balaenoptera physalus (assembly GCF_965194825.1). Classification (NCBI taxonomy): domain Eukaryota; kingdom Metazoa; phylum Chordata; class Mammalia; order Artiodactyla; family Balaenopteridae; genus Balaenoptera; species Balaenoptera physalus. The sequence continues at coordinate 43,609,152 of NC_138901.1, forward strand.
AATACTTATTTATTTTGTTTGGCTGCATCGGGTCTTAGTTGCGGCACGTGGGACCTTTGTTGCGGCATACGGGATCTTTAGTTGCGGCATGCGAACCCTTAGTTGCAGCATGTGGGATCTAGTTCCCTCACCAGGGATTGAACCCGGGCCCCCTGCATTGGGAGCCTGGAGTCTTAGCCACTGGAGCACCAGAGAAGTCTCCAGGCTTCCTCTTAATGTGGCTGGTGGGTGTTGAATCTTTGGTGAAGCTTCAGCCCTCATACTCAGCTGCTGAAGCAGCCCCTCCTCTTGAGATGCCTCACCTCATCATAATCTGTCACCTTGGAATGTGGCCACTTCACCCTGAGTTTCTCTTGTGGGTAAGTTTGTCTCACCTTCTAGAATGTTCCATTCCCTTCCACACTAAGCTGGAAGGGGTCATTGTCAATGACCCTTCCATTGGTGATTGTATTAGTTTCCTATTGCTGCTGTAACAAATTACACAAACTTGGTGTCCTAAAAAAACACACAGTTATGCTCTTAAAGTTCTAGAGGTCAGAAGTCCACAATCTGATTCACTGAGCTGAAATCAAGGTGGCTGTGCTCCTTCTGGAAGTTTTAGGAGAGAAACCATTTTCTTGCCTTTTCCAGCTTCTAGAGCTGCATTCTTGCACTTCGTGGCTGTGGCCTCTTCCTCCATCTTCAAAGCCAGCAGCATGGCATCTTGCTTTTGTTATCACATTGCCTTCTCTTCTGTGGTCACATCTCCTTCTGCCCCCTCTTATAAGGACACTTATGATCAGATTTAGGATCCAGACAAATAATCCAGGATAATCTCTTCATCTCAAGATTCTTAACTTGATCACATCTGCAAAGCCTTTTTTACCTTATAAAGGAATATTCACAGATTCTGGGGATTAGGATGTGAACATCTTGGGGGCCATTATTCAGCCTACCACAATGATCTATACCTTGTCTCAGGCCTGGGGATCATGAATTCTCTCTCCCAACCCCTTCCCTCAGAATGGTGTTGTGTATCTTTCACCGAAGACCATACCCTAACCTTCCCGGCCACCCCAATTACCCCTCCTTTCCCTCCCTTTAGGCCCTGAGGATATCGGTCCAATGGAACTTCCTATGGTGATAGAAATGTCCTACATCTGCACCATGCAACATGGCAGCCATGAACCACATGTAGCCAGTGAGCACCTGAAATGTGACTAGTGCAAATGAGGAATTGAATTTCAAATTTTATTTAACTGAAATTAAATTTAATTGAAATTTAAATAGCTACCTGTGGCTAGTGGCTACGTATTGGACAGCTCAGATCTAGGCAGATGAGAAGTAGAAGCCAACACCAGTCAGGTTCTTTGCTGCTAGCCTCTTCTCACACATTTTGGGATCAGTTCTGCCCCTCCCCAAACTCCTTCTCTCAGTCCCTGCAGAATCTGAAGGAGGTTTCTACAGGAGCTCTGGGATGATGGGAGTGGCTGAGGGCAGGGCAAGGAAGGAAATTGTGTCTGCTGGCCCCAGAGAGGTACATAGTCTCAGTTCTGCTTTTGCATCAGACTAACATTCAAACAAGACATGTAAATCATAACCACAATGAGGTATCACCTCACACTGGTCAGAATGGACATCACCAAAAAGTCTACAAATAATAAATGCTGGAGAGGGTGTGGAGAAAAGGGCACCCTCCTACACTGTTGGTAGGAATAGAAACTGGTAAAGCCACTATGGAGAACAGTACGAAGGTTCCTTAAAAAACTAAAAATAGAGCTACCATATCATCCAGCAATCCCACTCCTGGGCATATACCCTGAGAAAACCATAATTTGAAAAGATACATGTACCCCAATGTTCATTGCAGCACTATTTACAATACAGTAGCCAAGACATGGAAGCAACCTAAATGTCCATCGACAGATGAGTGGATAAAGAAGATGTGGTACATATATACAATGGAATACTACTCAGCCATAAAAAAGAATGAAATATTGCCATTTGCAGCACATGGATGGACCTGAAGATTATCATACTAAGTGAAGTCAGACAAAGAAAGACAAATACTGTACTTTATCACTTACATGTGGAATCTAAAAAAAAAGAAAATGAATTTATTTACAAAACAGAAACAGACTCACAGACACAGAAAACAAACTTATGGTTACCAAATGGGAAAGGGAGTGAGGGGAGGGATAAATTAGGAGTATGGAATTAACGGATACACACTACTATATAGAAAATAGCTAAACAACAAGGATTTACTGTAGAGCACAGGGAACTATATTCAATATCTTATAATAACTTATAATGGAAAAGAATCTGAAGAATATATATATATATATATATATATATATATATATATATATATATATGAATATATAACTGAATCACTTTTCTGTGCACCTGAAACAACACGTTATAGATCAACTATAGTTCAATAAAAAAAAAAGAACACTCAAACAATTTTGAGGTAGCTCCCTCTTTACCCTACTTACATGATGAGCTCTCCTTTTGGGGACCATGGAGGCATGTCACAAGGAGCACAGAAAAGGGGACTAACCTGGGGCTTGACACTGGCCTTGTTGCTCTCTGGGTGGCCTTTAGAAAGTCACTTCTCGGGCTTTCCTGATGGCGCAGTGGTTGAGAGTCTGCCTGCCAATGCAGGGGACACGGGTTCGAGCCCTGGTCTGGGAAGATCCCACATGCCGCGGAGCAACTAGGCCCGTGAGCCACAATTACTGAGCCTGCGCTTCTGGAGCCTGTGCCCCGCAACAAGAGAGGCCGTGATAGTGAGAGGCCCACGCAGTGCGATGAAGAGTGGCCCCCACTTGCCGCAACTAGAGAAAGCCCTGGCACAGAAACAAAGACCCAACACAGCCATAAATAAAATAAATTAATTAATTAATAAATTAATTTAAAAAAATTATTAAAAAAAAAAAGAAAGTCACTTCTCAGTTCTTATTCCTCAGTTTCTGTACTATGATAGGGCTGGACCAAATGGTCTGAGAGGTTCCTCCCAGCTTGTGAATCAAGATTTAATTGTGCATGTAATTCTACTTGAGAGCCATGTTCTGCCTGACCTATGTCATAGGAAGTCATGACTGAAGGGTTGTTAAGTGGCCTTGGGTTACTCCCATCACACTCTAGAACCAAACCTGACATCTGTTCTTTTGTCCTCATGACCACACTTTGCATTTGCTCTGGCTCTAGAGGGCCGATCCACTAATCTAATCTGCCTGATGACCCTGGGAGGACAGACATTATAGCCCATTTTAAGTGAAAAAGCTGAGGCTCAGAGAGGGAAAGAGAGAAACTTCCAGGTGTCAGGCCCCATGATGAGAGCTTTACACATCACATCATAACACCCCTTCAAAGTGAATAATATCACTCCCACACTTTACAGGGGTGAAAATTGAGGTCCAATGAGACAAGATGACTTTCTTAATGATAGTGAGTGATGGAGGTCCACTTTTCTGATTCTGAGCTACTTCATCTTCCCTCTCTGTTATGCTGCTGTTCCTATTTACAGCTTCCCTACAAGATGTTGAAATGATAGCCCTCAGCAGCACAGGTATCTTTTTGGATCAGCCTTTCACGGTGCACCTCAAGCAGACCTACACGCCTTAGCAAGTCACACCACCTCTGTGCCTCTGTTTCTACATCCATAAAATTGAGGATAACAGTCCCTGCTTCATAAGGGTGTTAAAATCCTTGCTAAAAGTATTAAGTGAAGTTTGTATCTCTAGACGTTTTAGCCCATATTAAGGACTCAGTAATCGCTCATTCTTATTGAGTTTGGAAGCTATTCATAATAGCAGGCAATTCCCTTTACCGCAAATCAAATTAAAACACAAAGAAGGGCTTCCCTGGTGGCGCAGTGGTTGAGAATCTGCCTGCCAATGCAGGGGACACGGGTTCGAGCCCTGGTCTGGGAAGATCCCACATGCCGCGGAGCAACTGGGCCCGTGAGCCACAACTACTGAGCCTGCGCGTCTGGAGCCTGTGCTCCGCAACAAGAGAGGCCGCGATAATGAGAGGCCAGCGCACCGCGATGAAGAGTGGCCCCCACCTGCCACAACTAGAGGAAGCCCTCGCACAGAAACGAAGACCCAACACAGCCAAAAAAAAAAAACAAAAAAAAAAAACCACAAAGAAGCTGTCTACATTTTTAAAAAATTTTATTAACACTTGGACTCAATTGCATTATCCATGTATCCGCAATAGCAGAGAAACAGTGATGGTGGACCATCCCCATGGGGGACACGTGTCCTTTGGCAAAACAAACATAAATAGTGGGAAACGACACCAAATACAATAATAACATAGTACGTAATAAAGATTAAATTAAGAGAAGGACCAGGGACGACTGAGAAGAGTCGTGAGTGTGGAGAGGGTACGTCTTGCTGAGAAGCGTCGGGCTCAGGTGATCTTTCCTGCAGAACACCTGCCCCGGCCTCAGAGCAGCTCAGTTCAGTTCAAGGTCATCCATGTACTCCTGGACCCAGGGATCACTGGGGTTGGCGCACACCTGCCTGCCCTTTTTGGTCTGGAATCTGTGGAACAAAGAGTGGACAGGTTAGAATCCCGTGGGACCTTGCGTGTGGTGGGTATCTCCCTGTCCTTAACCATGGCTCATGTTGGACAGCCTAGTGGGTGAGAAGACCCTTCCTGGGGTGCTGCTGGGACCTGATTCCTTGTAACTTCCTCCTTGGGTTTAGCTGTGGCCTCCTGACTTGCCTAGATTAGGAACCAATGCGTTTTGCAATCAATGTGGACATATCTCCCCATTCATTCCCTGCTGCCCCTAGCAATGACTTTTGCACGTGTTTTCTAAGTATGGTTTAAGAATTCAGCCCACATCTTCTATCATCTTTTTGACTTTCCCTGTTTTCCTGGCCTCTAGCTAACTTCCTTCCCAGAAAGCACCTCCCCCTCCTTTAGCTCCCACCCAGCCCTCTCCAGGTCTCAACAGGTGACTTCATGACCTGTTCCTCACTGCTTTCAGGGAGGCCTTCAGCCCTGACACCTGCCTCCCTACTGCTTCATCTCCCCTCACCCCAAACAGGCCCCCTTTTCTAATCCTGCCCTCACCCTTGCCTCCCAGAAAGGCCCCCGGGTTGATACTCACACCACAGCTGGCTGGGAGCAGAGACTGCTGGTCTCGTAATAATCGATCACGAAGTTGCGAGGAAGCTTCCGCAGGGTGTAAGAGAAGCAGCAGGCGGTGGGAGGGTCTGAGCCCACTGGGAAGAAAGGCCGAGGTGAGACAGAAGCTCTACCCAGAGCTATTCATTTTGGCTTCTAGTTATAGATATTCAAAGGGCATCCCTGTGGATCTGCCAGATCCCCAAATATGGTCCCTTGTATCTAATCCCACCCACTCTGAGTAGGAGTCTTATTCTGAATAGAGAATCCTAGGGGAAGACCATGAAAGGATTCTAGAAGGTTCAGGCTGTATTGGGTCTTAGAGCACAGGTCTAACTCCCTTCATTTTACAGATGGGGAAACCAAGGCACAGAGAGAGACAGGGACTTGCTTAACCCAGTCTATGGGTTGCTATTTCTTAAGAAAACAGGAACTTGAATATTACTGAGTGTCTACCAGACTCTACATTTACCTGCAGGCTACTTAGAAATCTTCCCTGCTCCCTTTTGTCTCATCCCCAGATGTTAGTGTTGGACCAGCCCCAACTAAAAAGTCAGCGCTGCCTACATCCTGACTCAGTGGCAGCTGGAAGAATGGACTTACTTGGTGCTGAGAGTGCCAGAGAGCAGAAAGCAGCTGCAAGCACGAGGAAGGAGAGGACAGTCATGCAGAGCTTCATGGTCTTGGTGGAGGAGAGACTTGCCTGGAGCTTGGACTGCAGAACCTAGAAGCTTCAGAACCCTTCTGTGCTCTGTGTTGATACTGAGTTGGGAGCCCTTCTTTATAGGAACTCTGAGGCCTGGGACAGAGAGGAGGGCACAGGAGGGCGAGTGGAATTTCCAGGGTACAGATGATGTCATGGTGCCAATAAGGAAACTGAAGCTAGCTGACTGTGAGGGGCTCTGCACAGCTTTCTTTTCCCCAGCAGTGTCATCACAGAGGAAAGTGGAGGGAGGTGGAGGAGAGAAGAAGTGGGCTGAACCCTAGAGGGAAGTGGTATACCATAAGGCAGTGACTGAGGCTTGGGGGAGAATTGCAAACCCTACAAGAAAGACGGAACCTTCACACCTGCTAGAAGGGGCTTGTAGATGAGAACCATCCTGCTCTTAGTGGTTACCACCTCCAGAAGCTGGAGACGTCATGTCAGTCTTTCCAGGGTGGCCACAGGCCTGGCCCCAAGAAGGGGAGGAAGCCAGGATTCCATGTCCCACTGCAGGCCTCCTTCTGCTAGGCAGAGTGACTTTAGCGCCCTGTATATTTCCTTGGGCATAAAGAAAGTGTCCAGCTTTGAATGTGCAGAAGGCCCCAGCAGAAGTGTAGCTTCTACATAGCGAACATTTACTATGTGTCAGGCACTAGGCAAGCTGCGTCATACACACACATCTAACCCTACCATAACCCTGAGCAGGGTGTGATTATTCCCCTGAGGCAATGAGGATCAGAGGGCAGAACAGAGTTCAGTGATAATCTCAAGGCCACACAGCTGTTAAGTGGCAGTGCCAAGATTTGGACTGAGGTTCATCTGACTCTAAAATCCATTTTCTTTCTACCCTGTCATCTCCAGAACAAATACAGAACGTGACCACAGAGAGAGAAACTGCTGGCCACCTAGGGGCCACGCCACACACAAAGACCCATCTTATCAGGGCTGAATACAGGAAAGGGGTGTGGTCCGTCTGTCCCAAAGAATGCAAAAGAACTCAAGGGAGTGCAAAAGAAATCAAGACTTCAGTGTGCTCCCTTGGGCCAATAACAGAAAAGGAGAAAGAAATCAGGAAGAATCAAGTTTAGAAGACCCAGATAAAGAATGTTCCTCCAGTATAAAAATGGAATTGGATAAAGCTGGCAATGAATTCATCTATGTTACAGATAAAGTATATAACCTAAGCCTGTGGGTATTTCCCAGACATCCACAGGGAATTCCCTGTGTTCTTGTAAAGCCCTGCCTGGTTCGGCAGCTGCTGTGGGCCTGAAGGTGACTACATGAAGCTTCCAAAGGCCAGGAATACAGCAGTGCATGAATCAGGGCAAGCGAGAGCCATTAGGATGCTGGGATCAAGACCTCTATCCACCTGCAGCTCAACCACTCTGACCCACCTGCTCACCCGCAGTCCCACATTGCTACCTGCCTCTGCTTTGAAAATGAAGAATGAAGAGTGAAAAGAGGGAGCCAGGCCTCCTGGGTGCTGTAGAGATGTGGGATAGAAGAAGTCACAGCAGTATCTCGGAGCATTTCAGTGTCACTAAATAAAGTACAATGTCTTCCTACTTCATCACTCTCCCCTCTCCCTGCTCCCACCACCTACACATGCACACAGACTGTACTTCTTTTCTTTATCCTTTCTGTCCTCACTCCTTTCTTCCTGTGAGTCTTGCTTCAAGTGTTCTGATCTTCACCAAGACCCCCATCCCCAACTCTAACGCTCTACAATCTCTGATATCACCTATGCAAGTATCTCTCGTGGTCTCTCCTGGTTGATGGAGTTTCATCTTCATGCGTCAAGAACCTTGCTTCAAGGGAAGAAGGATGTGTCTTGTGGTTCCCGGAATCTACACAGACTTTGTTATCCTGGCATTTCCATTCAACCCAATTGAGTAGTCACCTGTTCTTTGTCAGGACAGACAGAGCTGAATGACGACCCATCGCTGCCCTCAGAGTCCTTAGTCTAGTGATGGTGTTGACAGTGACAGAAATCACTATCTCGTGAGATGGAATAAGGTATGTGTCATGTCAGAGGTAGAAACAAAATGTCAGAGAGCCCAAAGGATGGAGAAAACCATCTCTTGGCTGTAAATGAATAGTTCCAAGTCAAGGCTAAATCCACTGTGCACTAAGGAAGAGCCCTTGACGTGGAGACCTCCGTCTACATGAGTGGGGAGCGCTGATCTTCAAGCCATGGAAGTACATAACTCTTATGAAAATACATAAGAAGAATGATGACAGATAAGAATGGGTGATTACCCACACAGTGTGTTTGTTGATTTTTGCCTCCTAGTCTTGATTTGATCTTTGGCTCATGCAGGCAAAATTTTTTTATTCATGAAGGTCTTAACAATAATGCTGTGTTCACACCAGTGAACTTTCACACAGAGAGTACAAAGGCTTGTGTCAAAATATTTAGCTAAATCAATGGCCTCCAAGATTTATACATTGAGGCCATTTCTAAGTAATAGTCGATAGAGAATGATAACAAATGCCTCTCAAATACACAACCAAAAAAGTGCTCATCTCCTCTAGAGAACCTTCCCTGACCTCTCTCCCAACTGAATTCTGTACCTCCCTTTGTGCTACCTCCATCACATCACCTATAAAATATCTGTCTACTTGGCTGTCTCCCCTCCTAGAAAGGGAGTTCCTTAATGCAGAAACTGGGTTATGCTTATCTCTGTGTACGCAGTAGGTATTTTTTAAAATTTATTTATTTATTTTTTATTTTTGGCTGCCTTGGGTCTTTGTTGCTGCGCGTGAGCTTTTCTCTAGTTGCGGCGAGCGGGGGCTACACTTCGTTGCAGTGCTCAGGCTTCTCATTGGGTGGCTTCTCTTGTTGCAGAGCATGGGCTCTAGACGCGCGGGCTTCAGTAGTTGTGGCACTTGGGCTCAGTAGTTGTGGCGGATGGACTTAGTTGCTCCACAGCATGTGGGATCTTCCTGGACCAGGGCTTGAACCCGTGTCCCCTGCATTGGCAGGTGGATTCTTAACCACTGCGCCTCCAGGGAAGCCCTACACAGTAGGTATTAATAAGTGTCCAGAGGCAGCCCAATCTACCAGTTTTAATGGGAGGGGGTGTGATAGGTAACATGGACTCAGGATGTGAAGTCCATTTAGCCAAATGAAGTATGAATGAACTAGGCATCTGAGACTCTATCCAGAATATAATTCCCCAGCCTTGATGGAAATCTCTCCTCCTCCTTCTTCTTCCTCAACCCACATGCCCAGTGGTTTCATGGTAAAGGATACTATTCTAGGACTCAACTCTTTCCAGCTCAGGGATGTGAGAAGTGACAGCGAGAGTTAACCATGGTTCCAGAGAGCACCACGGGCATCCTGTGGGCCACCCCCTCACTCCTGAGCTGGGAAGCCCTCCACTTCCCCTCACTCGTGCTGATAAGAGGTTTCGCCTCCCACGCCCTTGACGGCCACTGTGCTCGACACTCTACCCTGGGAATTTTCACATCTGTTTTGTCATTTTGTCCTCCCAGCCTCCCCAGTGGTCCTGAAAGCAGGACCACTGGCCACAGCAGTAACAAGACCTTCCAAAGGTCCTAGTACTTTTGATTTCCCTCAGCATATCCATGTCTATGGTTTTATCTGATCCCAGTCTGTTTTGCCATGGCTCAGATTAGGAAGCAAGACCTAGAAAAGTTAAAAACCTTGATTAAGGTTACATAAGATATGGGTCAAGACTCAATTTCTTCCAACTCCTGGTCCAGAGATGACTAAACTTCTTTGACAGGTGTGACCCTTTGAGATCACACGTGGGAAGTCTCTGAAGGTACCAGACTCTCAGAAGAGATTACAAACCTGCTGAGGAGCAGGAAGCAGAGGTGGGCAATCGCGACATTCTGTGCTTTTGTGGAAGGAGAGCGCTGAGATGCAAGTGTAGGGGAGACCATTGGGTGCCGGGACCAAGAGACTTAGCCACTAGGAAGTGGAGTGCCCGGAACTAGAAAATTCCTTGTGCGTGAATGTTGCAACTTCAAAGCCAAGGTGAGCTGGAACATATGTTCGTTCTGCCAAGACAATAAACTAAGAAGAGGTAAATCCTTTAGTCTTGCCAATATGGTAGCCAAATCCCTTGGGGAGAATGGGAGCAGAAACTGGATTGTAGATTGAAGAAATAAGTACACAATTATTCGAAGTGCAGGTTTCAGGATGGAGTCCATAGGACAGTGAGCTGGTTGAAGCCATCCATCAGTGTTGGCCCCACTCTTCTTAAAGTGGAAATGTGCCTTCGTCACCGGCCACAGCCTGCTCTTTAGCTGTCAAAGGTGAAGGGCAGGGCTTCCCTGGTGGCGCAGTAGTTAAGAATCCACCTGCCAGTGCAGGGGACACGGGTTTGTGCCCTGGTCCAGGAAGATCCCACATGCTGAGGAGCAACTAAGCCCGTGCACCACAACTACTGAGCCCGCGCTCTAGAGCCTGCGAGCCACAACTACTGAAGCCCGTGTGCCACAACTACTGAAGCCCACACACCTAGAGCCCGTGCTCCGCAACAAGAGAAGCCATGACAATGGGAAGCCCGTGCACCGGAACAAAGAGTAACCCCCGCTTGCCGCAACTAGAGAAAGCCTGCGCACGGCAACGAAGACCCAACGCAGCCCAAAATAAATAAATTTAATAAAAAAGAAAAACTTTATGAAAAACAAAATTAGCATGCATGATGTTTCAGTGTGGGGATATTCCAAGCTTTTATACCAAAATTTATATTTAACCATTCTGTTACTTAGCCCATTCAGGTTGTTCTAACTTTCCTCTATTCTAAATTGAGCTGAGACTTGAAGGATGATTAACCAGGAAGAGTGTGAGGGTGGGGTCATTCAGGCGAAGAACAAGAGACCTGTGCTTTTTAAAATATATAAAATAGATTACTTGAAATATTTCAGTTATAATGATAATAGTAACTAACACATAACACTTACTATGAGCCAGTCATGATCTAAGCCTTTATAGATATTAATGCATTTCATCCTCACAGCAGTGCTCTGAGGTAGGTACTGTTATTATCCCCTTTCACACATGAGGACACTGAAGCACAGAGAGGTAAGTAACCTACTGAAGGGTAAGTAACACACAGCTCGTACATGATAGATTTGGAAATGACACCAAGAAGGTATGGCTCCAGAGCGTAAATAAATCAGAAAAGGGAAATGTGTTTCTTATAAATTTATGTTAAAAGTTTAACAGCCAAAGTTGTGTTATTATGATGTAAAATATCTTTCGGTTTTGCATTTTGCATGTCTTTGAATAGTGCAATCCATGGATTTCTCTCTTTTCCTTAGAAAATTAAGGGAATTAAACAGTGGTTTCCTTTATTTGTTCTAAATACTAATCTCTGCAGCTTTCACGGGATATACCCATGCTTACGGAATTTCACTCTGTCCTGTGATCTACAAGAAGGGGAAATTGTGCTTTGCCAAGTGACACCTTGTTCATAAAAAGCAGAGCAGAGACCTGCATTTTTAAGGAATCACATGTAGTTTAGAGAGCTGAGTCTTTGTTTCCAGGAAGTCTGAAGGTGGCAAGAAACAAAGCCAAAGGAGGAGACAGAGGTCAGGTCACAGAGGGGAAGCTTCCATTTCATGCTGGAAACAAGGTAGACTGAAGGGTTTTCAACAGAGAGAGACAGAGACCGATTTGAACAAAATCACTTCAAATGCCTTGTGTTGGACAAGTTGAAGAGAGGCAACTGGAGGAAAAAACAATTGACAGGACACTCTTAGAGTTGTCATGACAAGGACCCACCTAAGACAGTGGCAATGGGAAAGATGAGAAGTAGATATACTTAATTTCAAGTATACAACAGAGTCAGTAGTTGAATAGATGGAGGAGATGAGGGGGAGGGAGGAGTCAAGGGTGACTCAGCTTTCTGGCTTGGAAGCTTGGTAAGAGGGAATGCTTTTTACTGAGTTACAGAAGGAGGAGTGGGGGACAGGTGGAAGGATCTAATCCAGTACCAAGATGTACGCCCTGATCTGTGCACACGTGTGCACGCACACACACACACACACACACACACACAAAATGGCCAGAGGAGAATGACAAGAAGAACTCAAGATAGGAAAGGGCCTGGCTGCAGAAAGAAGGGGCTGCGTCAGTGAGACACTATCTCTCTAGGATGCTAGAAAGGGGCCCCCAGGATATTTTCTCTGCCCATGTGAAAGGCAGGGCCAAGCCTGCTGCAGCCTGACTCTGTGGACCACAGCTGAAAAAAATGAGGCCAAGGCTGGGCCAAAAAATGGTGTCATTATCAATTAGCCCATCCATGGAACCACTGCTGCCAAAGGGAGAAATCTGAGATTGACGCCTGGGGATGTAGAGCTATGGGACCGGAAACTGGAAGGAAACCAATCCATCAGGGCCAGGGCACAGGAAACAATGAGGAGGTGAGCGGAGCCGGACAAGGCAGAGGTGCTGCAGAACCTGAATATTATTCAGCCAGAATTCCCTGTTCTCATGGCTGGGACGTTCTGCTGGACTGAGGTGGGGCCTCAAAGAGGCTGGAATGAACCAGAAAGCTAGGACACAAGTCAAGCCCCTCCATGCTGAAGGATCCACCATGTTGACCGTTGGCTAGTTTCTGTGATCACCACTTAAGAGATCTTGGTGGTCCCCAAAGATCAAGACCTTGACACCATGGCCTTTCTGATCCTTTATATAATATTAGTATTTCAACTCCCTAGTGAGACGTTGGGCATAATACATACTGTTAGTCAAATTAATGAACCATTCATTCACCAAATACTTATTAATGCATTGTGGTTATTGTTGGAGATACATTGTTAAATAATGTATGCAGACACTGAAATGTAAAACTGACTAATTCCATCTCTCTGATCCTGGGCAAGTCATTTCACCTGGGAACATTAATTTACCTCCTAGGAAATGTCTGAGACCCTTCCAACTCAACCATCCTAAGGCTTCCTTACATTATTCATTCAATATGTGCATATGGAGCACATACTTTGGATACAAGTATGTTATTTTTCTGATTCAAATAAAAACATATATGACAAAGAGCTATTTCCTGGTTTTAGGATTGATACGAAAAATCTTACAAATATATAATCACTAAGATAGAATTTTATATTTATCAAAAAGAACAAAATTATAAGAAATAGAGACTATGTCAGAAAATTAACCATGTTATAATCAACATGTGCTAGAATTTGGTTTAAGTCCACCAAGACATGGTATGAATTTGGTTTAAAATCAACAGGACATGCAATAGGCACATGAAAAGATGCTCAACATCACTAATTATTAGAGAAATGCAAATCAAAACTACAATGAGGTATCACCTCACACCGGTCAGAATAGCCATCATTAAAACGTCTACAAATAATAAATGCTGGAGAGGGTGTAGAGAAAAGGGAACCCTCTTACACTGTTGGTGGGAATATAAATTTGTACAGCCACTATGGAAAACAGTATGGAGGTTCCTTAAATAACAAAAAATAGAGTTACCATATGATCCAGAAATCCCACTCCTGGGCATGTATCCAGAAAAGATGAAAACTCTAATTCGAAAAGAAATAAGCACCCCAATGTTCACAGCAGCACTATTTTCAATAGCTAAGACATGGAAGCAACCTAAATGTCTATTGACAGATGAATGAATAAAGAAGATGTGGTATACACACACACACACACACACACACACACACACACACACACACACGCACAATGGAATACTACTCAGCCATAAAGAATGAAATAATGCCATTTGCAGCAACATGGATGGACCTAGAGATTACCATACTAAGTGAAGTAAGTCAGAGAAAGACAAATATCGTATGATATCACTTGTATGTGGAATCTAAAATATGGTACAATGAACTTATTTACAAAACAGAAACAGACTCACAGACATAGAAAACAAACTTACGGTTACCAAAGGGGAAAGGCAGGGGCGGGGTGGTGGAAGGGATAAATTAAGGAGTTTGGGATTAGTAGATACAAACTACTATATATAAAATAACAAGGACCTACTTATAGCACAGGGAACTATATTCAATATCTTGGAATAAACCTTAACAGAAAAGAATATGAAAGAATATATATAACTGAATCACTGTGCTGTACACCAGAAACTAACACAACATTGTAAATTCACTATACTCCAATAAAAATCTAAAAATAAATTAAAAATAAATAAAATCAACAGGTCATGGTCTAGATTTTTGAAGAGACAATTACATAGATAACTATCACACAATGTGGAAAGTGCTGTAATGGCAGAGGTAAATAATAATGTCCGTTATCAGAAACGTGATTGATTCAGCAGTTTCCATTTCCTTCTTCTCACCCTCAACTCAGAGACGCCTGCTCTCAGGAACTAAATCACGAGTGTGAAGGGGGTTCCCCCAGGAAGTAAATGAGGGAATTCAATTCGGGGTATCGATTGAGGGCTGGGGCAGCGGGGGTGGACGTGAGGAGGAGGCATTGTCTGTGACCTAGAGTTTCCAGTGAAGCAAATGATAGACTCCTTTTTTTGGAATTGACAGTAACAAAGGAAGACAGCTGGATGCTACAGCCCCAGTGAAACCTGCCATTGCCCCAAATCTTGCCTTTGCTGCACCTCCCTCGGACCAGCATTAGCAATCATAGGGATGGGATGGAAACACAGCCCATGTGTTTTAAGAGAAGTAACTCTAGGGACACAGGAAGGACAGAATTCCTAAGGTGCGGTCTCACTTTGCGTATGTCTTATCTCCTCCATTGCTCTAACTCCTTTTGGGGGAATTCAAAGCCCTCTTGGTTTGGTCCTAATGTAGCCCCTTCATCCATATTTGCCCCTCCACTGTGCAGCTACTCTGAAGGACTCACTCCTCCCTCTGACCCAGCCATTTCACACCTGTGACTCTGCGTTAGCTGGCCAAGCCATCTACTGCCACACCATCTATATATGTTCAAATCCTGTGTCTCTTTCAAGACCCAATCAAAATTCCATCCCTTCTGTGACGCCTTTCCCTATCCTCCTCAGGGAGACCATGACTCCCTCTTCCTCACATTCTGAGCTTTCATTTATTTTTCTCCTAAGAATCTTAGCACTTTCTGTTAAGTGCTGTGGTTACCTGTTTATACTCTACCTGCTCCTACTAGACTGGGGGCACCTAGAGGATAAAGATCATTAGAAAGGATAAACCATAATTCAAAAGAATATATATATATATATATATATATATATATATATATATATATATATATATATAAAACTGAATCACTGCTGTACAGCAGAAATTAACACAATATTGTAAACCAACTATACTTCAATAACATTTTTTAAAAGTTCATTAGAAAGAACTAAATCTATTTCTCAGTGTAAAATGTGATTTATGCCCACTAATTCTGTAATAATAAATAATAAAGGATGGAAAAGAAAATATATACATCTGGCTAAGAAAGTATACTCTTTCACACCACTGAAATTATGAATTGAAAAGAATAGGAAAGGAACACTGCTCCAAATTTGGCATTACTTATGTAAATATCTTACAGGTTCCTCAAAATAGTTCAGACAAATGGAAATCAAGACTTCATTTTAGCAAAGGCCATTCGAAAGAAACCTTAGTATATTTATCCAAAAATTCTTTCAAATTAAACAATTGCCAACAACCTACCTTCCAACTGGTGGTGTTGGAAATGTTTTAAGACAGAATGTGTTCATAAATCTGTGGGCTGACCAGGAAGGTAATACATTCTTACTCCAAAAAAATTGAGAAAATTCCAGAAAAAAAGGAAAACAAAATTGCCCATTCATCTGTCACACAACGTTAAGTACTAATGATGCTTTGGCCATTTATTTCCAATGCTTTTTATTTTTTCCACGCCTAGACCATATATCCGTGTGTGTGTATACACACACACACACACACATATTTATGGTTACAATATTTATCATATATGTGTATATACACATATACACACATATATATTTGTATAATTCTTCATCTTATACAGCTGGTACAATTTTTATCTTACTTTTTGACAACTGATGTTATGATTATATTTATGCTACTTCATTTAGTTTAAGGGCTTAATAAAATACATTCCAGTGGATATATCATAACTGACTTTATCATTCCCTGATAGAGGAAAATTTAGGTTTCCTTATCTAGAGTTCTAAATGTTGCTGGGTCAGCATCTTCCTGTCTGAAGATGACTCCATATTTGGGCTGGTTTCTTTAGAACTCTTTCCTAGAAATGTGATCTCTAGGTTAGTGGGTATAAATATTTTTAGGCTCTTGACATATTAACACCCACATCTAATGTCTCTTTATGATTTTCAACTAGTGTTTAACCCAGTGCCCCTGGTCACTTGGTGACTGATGAATGGACAAATGACGGAAATATGACCTCATGCTTCCTAGCCCTCTAGCAGGGATTCCTTGATTCAGTCCCTTGCAACCAAGGGAAGCTTGTGCCACCCTCCAAGGCAGTATCGCACCTGCCCTATCCTTGTGGTTAGAGCAGCTGGGGAAACACAGCAGTTTCAGCTCTGTGGAAAGGTCAGAGCTGGAGAATTTGTTAGGGGAAGGGACCAGCTGAGAATAGCCCTGGGTGGACACACACTCCTCTCCTGCGGCTCACAGGGGAAACCCATTTCTTCACATGAAACCAGAACAAGTCATGCGTTGCGGGCTGAGACTTGTAGCTGACAGCAGCTATTCTTGGATATCCTGAGCCCCTGCGGTTGCCACGGACCCTGAGTTATGAAACACTTAGTGTGAAAGCATTACTATGCTTAAAAATTTCCTTCCTCACTCCCAGATTCCATTTCCCCATCCATCAGGGCTGCCTATAAAGAGCTGGGGAGATGGCCTCTCACTAAAGAAGGACGCAGGCAGCAGCGGGCGCCCAGTCCCACACTCAAGGCCACACTCCGCCTGTTCAGCATCATGAAGGTGCCCGCAGCTGCCCTCACCGTCCTCCTCTGCCCCATGGCCCTCTGCAGCCAGGTCTTCTCGGCACCACGTGAGTCTGTGCAGTAGTGGCAGGGGTCCCCACGCCAAACTTTACTTGGCCTTGAGAGCCCCCAAGAGAAAATAAAGATCTTCTTAAAGGGTTATGAAACATTTTGGCCTTTCTCTTCAATATTTTTATTTTTATCTTTATAAAGGGGTCCTCAGATCTGGAGCCAGGGTTGGGGAGGTACAGTCCCATTTTACAGATGGCAAAATGGGGACCTAAACAAATGAGTTGGCAAGAGGCAGAATCCAAATCTGGTTACTGTTCCGTGGTGTCAGTCTTCCAGTAACTCACCCTAGGTCCCCCCAAGAGTTTGTCCCTTGGATGTCTTATGAGAGCTGTCTAAGGTATTTCTTTTGCTGGGGTGTGACTTCTTGAACCAGAAACAATTTCCTGAAGGGCGATGTGATAACAACAGTCTGTTTGGATGTCTGGAGCACACAGAGAAAGAGAGAGCCCACAGTGAAGAGTCAAAAATAAAGAAGGATGCAGACAGAAACAAGGACAGAGACAGGGATATTTCTAGGCAAAAATGCCCAGCGCCTTCCAGTGAACTGTCGCCCAGTCTGTGCCCTAAGCCAGGCTGTCTCTCTCCTTCCGAGTCTTCCTCATCCCCTTCTGAACTATGACTCAGCCTCATTCTGCCCCTTCCTCCACAGTTGAGGCTGACACCCTAACGGCCTGCTGCTTCTCCTACACCGCCTGGCAGCTTCCTCGCAAATTCGTAGCTGACTATTTTGAGACCAGCAGCCAGTGCTCCAAGCCCGGTGTCATGTAAGTGCCAGTCTTCCTGCCCACCTCTGGGGAGACGGGATGTTGGATGGGAGTCAGCACCCAAGGGCACAGAGAGGCCTGGGGCGCCATCCTGGCAAGCCCAGCCCTCCGGGGCCTATCAAGTATACAGGACCCAGGTCTCTGAGCTGTGACCCGACCTGGCCGGGCTTGCAGAGTCAGGGGGTGCTAGGCCAGCCCAGAGGGAGGGAGGGGAAGAAGGAGGCTGAATCCTCTGCATGCTTTGAGGGGCCCCCTGAGTCAGGGAGAGCGTCTATCTGGACTGAGGTAGGCAGAGGGTCCCCTAGGGAGTGGCAGGCCCTGCGCCTCCCAGGAGAGAGGGGTGGAGGGGTCACAGGGAGCCCAGGATCCCCCTGCTGGATTCCTCAGTGTGTAATACTTTTGTCCTTCTCCAAAGCTTCCAAACCAAAAGAGGCCGGCAGCTCTGTGCCAACCCCAGTGAGGACTGGGTCCAGGAATACATCACTGACCTGGAGCTGAATGCCTGAGTGGCCTGGAAGCTTTGAGGAACCCAGTGACCTCAGTGGCCCGACTGGGCAGCAGGGGTCTGAGCCTTGCAAATACCCCTGTCACCTCCACAGCTACCTCTCCTGTGCGCTGGTTGTTTCCAAACAGCAACACTCCGGGACTCGTTCCTAACTTAGATTGCAACTTATTTACATATAATATTAATATTTAATTTTTGTAATTTAATTTCAATGTCCCACTGTGTCTGGGACTGTGTGCTCCAAGAGGTCCCAAGACACCTTTTCACAGACCTTCCCCTCCCCATTCGCTTGCACTCTGGTGACAATTGACTGTCAGCAGCTTGTTCTATGCAGAGATGGTGCCAATGCCACCAGACTGACAATTGTGTATTGGATGTTTCCATTCAGTGTTGTGTTCAGCAAAACGAAATAATAAAGACGCTCTTTTGAAAAGTAAACTGGCATTGAGTTTGGTTTTGTTTATCTGGCAAATCAGAATCACTGGTTGACTTTCTCTGAAAGACAAATACACGATATCGCTTATATGTGGAATCTAGAAAAATGGTACAAATGAACCTATTTACAAAACAGAAATTGAGTCACAGATATAGAAAACAAACTTATGGTTACCAATGGGGAAGAGGGGGATAAATTGGGAGATTGGGATTGACATATACACACTACTATATATAAAAGATAACTAATAAGAACCTACTGTATAGCACAGGGAACTCTATTTGGTGCTCTGTAATGACCTATATGGGAATGGAGTCTAGAAGAGAGTGGATATGTGTATATGTATAGCTGATTCACTTTGCCATACAGCAGAAACCAACACAACATTGTAAATCAACTATACTCCAATAAAAAAATTAATTAAAAAAAAGAATCACAGGTTGAAAGGAATAGTAGCTTAAAGAATAGGAAGATGGGAAATGGAGGGAAATTGGGAGAGATGGAAGGGGGCTACCACAGAGCTACTCTGCTTTACACTTGTGAATGAAAAATGTTGCCTGCTGTATCAGTAAACAAAGAATGTTGCAGCCATCAAGCCATCACCTTTACCGCTGCCCAGGAGGTAAGCCCTGAGGGAATTCAGGATAGAAACAGGTTGCCCACCATCTAGCAGTCAGCTGCTGCTGCCACCCCCAATGGTGCATCCTGAGGAGACTCAGGATGAGAAATCACAGGATACTGGCCCCAGATAGCTGAGGTTCATATCAAAAGAATGATTTCAGTGAGCCCAGGCTCCTGCATCTTCCCATACATACAAAAGCACTAAATTCCCTGAGATAGCTGGTTTTCTTTAATTAACAGTAATCTTTTGATGTTCCGACTACCTGGTCTTTGTTGCAAAAACTCCTATATATCCCGGCTCCCCCCTTACCTCTTCAGAGCAGTCCCTCAGAGCTATCTGAGGTGCTGGGTCCCGGGCTTAAGTACTCAGCTTCGTCCATCAATAAAATTTAACTCTTGGGGCTTCCCTGGTGGCGCAGTGGTTGAGAATCTGCCTGCCAATGCAGGGGACACGGGTTCGAGCCCTGGTCTGGGAGGATCCCACATGCCGCGGAGCAACTGGGCCCGTGAGCCACAATTACTGAGCCTGCGCGTCTGGAGCCTGTGCTCCGCAACGAGAGAGGCCACGATAGTGAGAGGCCCGCGCACCGCGATGAAGAGTGGCCCCCGCTTGCCACAACTAGAGAAAGCCGTCGTACAGAAACGAAGACCCAACACAGCCATAAATAAATAAATTTAAAAAATAAAAATAAAATAAATAAATAAATAAATAAATAAATAAAAACCCTTAACTCTTAACTTTTAGGTTGTGCATTTTTTTCAGTCAACACACTGGAGCCACATTTCCAGAACATTTAAGTTATGACTATTTTATGAATCAAACCATAATGTACATGAATGGATACCATTAAGAAGAGTATTCATAGTACATATTTATGATAAATCAAACTTTCTGAATAATGATTACTAACATATTTGAGACTTACTCCAGGCTGAGTGCTTTTTCTGCAGTGTTCATTTGCTCCTCACAATGAAATAGTATAGTTTAAG
Organism: Balaenoptera physalus; assembly: GCF_965194825.1. Taxonomy (NCBI): domain Eukaryota; kingdom Metazoa; phylum Chordata; class Mammalia; order Artiodactyla; family Balaenopteridae; genus Balaenoptera; species Balaenoptera physalus. Next base: position 43,629,298 of record NC_138901.1, read on the forward strand.
TACTATTAATATTCTCATTTGACAAAAGAGTAAACTGGGGCTGGGGCTCAGAGAGGTTAAGCAAATTGGCCAAGATCACACAGCAAGTAAGCGGCACAATTGAGTTCCAAAACTAGATTTTGATGTAACTACAGACTTTGCTCTTAACCAGTAACCAAGTTATTTCCCAAAATGTAACCCACCTGTACTCAAATTACAAGCAATGATTGAAGTTTAAGCCACTCACATCAGAATTTTTAGGTGTGGACCTGGGAATTGATATTTCTACCAAGCTTCAGGTGTTCCACATGCATGTTAACAGCTGAGAACCACTGAAAGAGTCAATAGAATTCACTGCTCTTTTCCAAATGCAGTGCATATCTGCATATGGTAACAGGTATATTGTACATTATTTTCCTAGAATCCATGCTCCACAAAATACATGGCTAAGGTTAGAGAAGGAAAAGATAACCAGCCTACATGTGGAGCAGGATTCTGTTTATAGGTTTACTGTGACAACTCAGTTATTTAATAAATAGGTTGCCTGAGTTATAGTTATAACTTTAAGAAATGTACACTGAGCTAGGGTCCTTTTGGCAGAAGGAGGAGAAATTCAAAAGACTTGTGTGAAAACCAAACATGTATTAATTTTTATGACCCACAATTGTTTCATGTTGTTTAAAATAATCTAATTTTTGTACCCCAAATTAGTTTAGAATTGTAGTGATCAAACTTTTAGAGTACAATTCAACACTACTGTTAAGCAAACATTAAAATGCACGTACTATCGGACCAAGATACCATTTGCCCTGATTCCATTTCTAGGAATCTGTTTTGTAGCAACACTGACAGAGGACAAGACTATAGACACGAAGATATTCTTTTTTTTTTTTTTTTTTTTACATCTTTATTGGAGTATAATTGCTTTGCAATGCTGTGTTAGTTTCTGCTGTATAACAAAGTGAATCAGCTCTATGTATACATATATCCCCATATCTCCCCCCTCTTGCGTCTCCCTCCCTCCCACCCTCCCTATCCCACCCCTCTAGGTGGTCACAAAGCACCGAGCTGATCTCCCTGTGCTATGCAGCTGCTTCCCACTAGCTATCTATTTTACATTTGGTAGCGTATATATGTCAGTGCTACTCTCTCACTTTGTCCCAGCTTCCACCTTCCCGCTCCCCGTGTCCTCAAGTGCATTCTCTACGTCTTTGTCTTTATTCCCGTCCTGCCCATAGGTTCATCAGACACAAAGATATTCTTTGCAGCACGGTTTGTAAACAGCAAACAAATGGAAACAACCATTTAAACCAATAGAAGATTACATCAGAAGAGAAATGAGATGCCCACCAATGGACTATTCTGTGGTTAGTAAAAAGGATAACACACATCTATACCTATGGAAAGTGTCCATAATATTAGGCGCAAAAGGTATATCTGTTTACATCTAGTATATGCATAGATACTCTACATATATGCTACAGAACTATATGTATTGAACGATATTATTTTTGCTTTTATTTTTAAAAACCATATATACATATATATTTACAAAGGCACATATGTGGAAAGATACATATCAAATAGCTAACTATGGTTTCTTAGAGGAAATGGGATTTTTATCCTTTTTTTTTAAAGGAATGGAGACTCTTCCTTTTTATTTTCTGTACTTTTTATTTGATTTATTTTTCAATGAGCATGTATTGCTCACCTCTCCAGTCTCATCTTACCTACCTTTTGACAGGTGATATTCCATCCATCAAAACTACTTTCTGGTTGGGATTCGGAGTTGACACAAAGAAAAGAGAGCTCAGCTTAGCTCACAGTCTTGATGCCGTAATGGCTTTTATATAATGAGAACAATGCAAGGAACAAGTCCTTTCGCCCAAGGCTTTCATATCACCCGCACATGCACACACACACAGAGCTCCTCCTAGAAAACATTTTATAATCCCCTTCCTTTAGGAGGGCCCCATTCCCCTAACACCATTACCACCCACACCATGACAAGTACAAAGATTCTATCAGGAGAATGAGAGGAACAAACCTTGTCCCCAAAGAAGCAGTGAAGCTGTCATCACTTCTTCTCTATTGGCTTCCAGCATCTAGGGACAAACAAAATCGGCTCATTTATGCTGAACTGCTTCTCAAGGTCCAGCAGCCCAAAGGCAAATGAAAGCTAACCCGTGCTCAATCACTCAATACAAGTGTTGTGAACAAAAAATGTAAATAGAATAAAGACCCCTGTGAGGGAACGGGGAGCATGGGAATTGCACTATTAACCAATGTATAGGGCATTTCAGAGTCCGAGACTTGACGGAAATGCTTAGTCAGCCTCTCGGGTTGACCTCCCTGGGGGTTGACCTCCCTGGGGATTGTCCTCTGTGGACACACATGTGTGCCAGCGAGGAGCCCTTTTCGGGAGCTGCCAACTTCTTATCCCTGTGAGTTAGGAGCCTGGAGTTTGCCTTAGGTGTTGGGCAGCTAACTTTGGCTGTGCTACGCTGCATGCGGGATCTTAGTTCCCCGACCAGGGATCGAACCCGTGCCCCTTGCATTGGGAGAGAGGGGTCCTAACCACTGGACCGCCAGGGAAGTCCCTCAAGTAATGCCCATCTAATGACAGCAGGCTTCTGATCTATTCCATGAGCTCAATAACCCAAAAGGGAGAGCTTGCCTAGCCATATACCTTGCATTTTACCTGGTGTTGGGAATGTGTTTCCTAGCATGGGCCTCAATACTACAGTCAACCCTACACCCCTACCTCTAGCCACGTGGTGGGAGACCTCTGCCTCCATTCTGGCCCCTGCAGAGATGGGGCAACATGCAAAAGTGATGAATATTTGATGCCCAAAGCCACGCCTTCCCTGTGCCTTTACAAGGAGCTGACTGTCCACTTCAAATAAGGAAGACAAATATTTCACAGGAGAGGGTGGGGAGAGGGACTTAGGACCTATAGTCAGAGCTCAGGTTTCTCTCCTGTTAAGTCTCTCACCTCCCTGCCTCTATTCACATTAACTTTATTTTATTTTATTTTATTTTTTTATCTTTATCATTTTTTTTAACATCTTTATTGGAGTATAATTGCTTTACAATGGTGTGTTAGTTTCTGCTTTATAACAAAGTGAATCAGTTATACATATACATATGTTCCCATATCTCTTCCCTCTTGCATCTCCCTCCCTCCCACCCTCCCTATCCCCCCGCCAGGTGGTCACAAAGCACCAAGCTGATCTCCCTGTGCTATGCGGTTGCTTCCCACTAGCTATCTATTTTATGTTTGGTACTGTATATATGTCCATGCCACTCTCTCACTTTGTCACAGCTTACCCTTCCCCCTCCCCATATCCTCAAGTCCATTCTCTAGTAGGTCTGTGTCTTTATTCCCATCTTGCCCCTAGGTTCTTCATGACCTTCTTTTTTTTTTTTCTCTTAGATTCCATATATATGTGTTAGAATACGGTATTTGTTTTTCTCTTTCTGACTTACTTCACTCTGTATGACAGACTCTAGGTCCAACCACCTCACTACAAATATCTCAATTTCATTTCTCTTTATGGCTGAGTAATATTCCATTGTATATATGTGCCACATCTTCTTTATCTATTCATCTGTTGATGGACACTTAGGTTGCTTCCATGTCCTGGCTATTGTAAATAGTGCTGCAATGAACATTTTGGTACATGACTCTTTTTGAATTATGGTTTTCTCAGGGTATATGCCCAGTAGTGGGATTGCTGGGTCGTATGGTAGTTCTATTTTTAGTTTTTTAAGGAACCTCCATACTGTTCTCCATAGTGGCTGTATCAAGTGGGGTTTATCCCAGGAATGCAAGGATTCTTCAATATACGCAAATCAATCAATGTGATAAACCATATTCACAAATTGAAGGAGAAAAACCATATGATCATCTCAATCGATGCAGAGAAAGCTTTCGACAAAATTCAACACCGATTTATGATAAAAAACCCTGCAGAAAGTAGGCATAGAGGGAACTTTCCTCAACATAATAAAGGCCATGTATGACAAACCCACAGCCAACATCGTCCTCAATGGTGAAAAACTGAAACCATTTCCACTAAGATCAGGAACAAGACAAGGTTGCCCACTCTCACCACTATTATTCAACACATTAACTTTAGATTAAAATAGAAATATCTGCATTTACAGCCCTTCGAGACTCCAGATTACTGACAACAGTTGACCGGCTGGAAAGGCCTTTCTTAGCAAAGCTGACTTGTTTTCCTTTTTCGATGTCAGATAAGCCCATTTCAAAGTAGTCTGAGCTCTTTCTTAAAGAATTTTACTTAAAGGAAATAAAAAAAAGATTTTTACTGAGATGCAATAGACCACAGGTCAACCAGCACCAGCAGTACCATGTGAGAGCGGTTCTCAAAAGGCCCTGCCCAGACCACAGCAGGAGCACCTGGGAACCATTAGAAATGCAAACTCTAAGCAAACACCCCCCCACCCCACCCGCCACCACCCCCACCCCCCGGCTTCCCCCTTTAGGGGTTGGTGCCCAGCAATCTGTGTCTAACAAGCCTCCAGGTAATTCCCACACACACCAAACCATTTCCACTTAACAAGGTCCTCACCAAACTCCCTGCTTTTTCAATTCAGCTAATCCCATGCTTCAGTCACGAGCTGTTAACTTTTAACAGACTCTGTATCTCTGCACAGATACAGGACTCTGTATTTCTCAGGATAGTAGTAGTTGCAAGAAGGAAAACAAACAAGCAAACCTACCTCAAAGAGACTGGAATAAATGAACCCTGTGGTTCCAAGATCAGAGGGTACAGGGAGGCTCTGGCTCCAGGAAAGGCTGGATGCAGCGGCCCTGTGATGCCCTGCAGGTCCCGTTTTCTCTTTCTGACCTCCCTTCCAGGTACGAGTCCCAGGATAGCTGCCGGCACCTTCCAGTGTCACATGAATTCTTGTTCATTTTCTTCAGGGAAGAGAGACGCTGTGTCTCCCTTGGAAAAAAAAATCACTAGGTTCTTTCAGATTTGACTGACAGGTCAGAAATCCAATTCCTAACCAATCACTGTGGCTAAGGGGATGGGTTTCATTGATTTGCTTAAGCTAATCAAGGCACATACCTGGATCGTGGTTGGATGAATTTCACAGAAATCTGAGAATTATGAGCAAGAGTGGCTTCCCAAAGGAACTGTGGGTTTCTGGTATCAAGAAGGATGTAGAGTAGGTGCTGGTCAGGAAAAACATGTTCTCACTATGTGTTTGTTTTTTTCCTGTAGATTTTTTTCTTGAGTTAACAACACTAACACTTTGGGTGTGATACACATTTCTTCTCCTTTGCTCTCTAGATTAGAAACTTTCAGTCTTCTCCCTTCCTGAATGACTTTATTTTTAAGAAGATGCTGATTTGTGTATTTCCTGTTGTCCTATAAATGACTATTGCCCAAATCTGAGGCAAAAGAGACATTAAGCTCTTCACAGTGGCAAAGTCACCACCAGAAAATAGGGCTACATGTGCATCCCAGGACACACTAAATGGGGTAGAACTGGTCCTGCCACAAACACTACCCACCCTGCTTCATAAAAGCAGAAGACGGGGGAAAGAGGAAAATGAGAAAACTCTCAGAATAATGAATCATCATTACTGAAATTGCCCATATTGAGGAAGAGAGGAGAATCCTTTACTATTAGACAGACTAAGGGGTAGATGGCAGGGGACACATCATACTTGCTGCTTCTGTTCTCCCTCTTTCCTGGGAACAGCATCCACAAAAAATATTATACAGAATTGACCACATCCCCAGACATGGGGTGGGTCCTGATTAAAATAAGCCTATTTGCATCTTGGGTTTTTTTTTTTTAACTTATCATTAGAACTTAAGCATTTCCCATGTAATTGTATTGTTTATAAAGGCTCCCTAATAGCCAACCAAGTGAAGATACCATAATTTTCTTTGCCATTTCCATATTGTAGACGATTTAAATTGGGTCCAATTTTAAATTGTTATGAATATGCTGGGGACCAAATACTCTTATGCATAAACTTTCTTCCATATTTGAATGTATTTATATAGGAAATAGATTCCTAGACACGGATTATCTTGGTCAAAGGCTAAGATCATTTTAAGGTTCCTTATGTATGTTACCACCATATCTAACATGTCTTTTTTTTTTTTTTGGCTGCATTCGGTCTTCGTTGCTGCACACGGGCTTTCTCTAGTTGCATCGAGCGGGGTCTACTCTTCGTTGCGGTGCGCGCACTTCTCATTGAGGTGGCTTCTCTTTGTTGTGGAGCACGGGCTCTAGGTGCACAGGCTTCAGTAGTTGTGGCGCACGGGCTTAGTTGCTCCCCGGCATGTGGGATCTTCCCAGACCAGGGCTCGAACCCGTGTCCCCTGCATTGGCAGGTGGGTTCTTAACCACTGTGCCACCAGGGAAGTCCACCTAACATGTCTTTATCCTCTTTGCTTTGTGTGTATTGAGAGCCCTTGATGAATCTCTCTTGAATGAGTGAGTGTCTGAAAAGCAGCCTGCCCTCTCATCACTCCTGAAGCCCAGGCTTTGCTAATACAACTCTGTCTACCTGGGTGTGGTTGAAATTGGGTTGTGCTTCTCAGGACTCATGGCATCATCGCAAATGGCACATCTATGCAGTTAGAACAGCTGTGGGATAACGGAAGTTTCTGCTGGGGGAAATTATGACTACAGGGCTCTAATGAGAAAGAACCAAGTAAGTGTGGTCCCCCGATGACACCAACATCTCACCTCCTCTCGCCGTGGAAACCACTTCCCCATAAACAGCCCCAGTTAAGTGAGCACTTGAACTATTCTTGCAAATACCCTGAGCCCTGTGGTTACCCAAGACCCCTCTTGCATATACAAGTCAACAAGGCACAACTGTGCTTAAAAACTTCCTCTCTCATCAACCCGAGTTTCTATCTCCCAATAGTCCACGACTTAGGTCTTAAGAGTAGGGGACATTAACACACCATTGTAAAGCAATTATACTCCAATAAAGATGTTAAAAAGAAAAAAAAAAGAGTAGGGGACATTGCTTGGACACCAGAAGGAGGCTGGCAACAGCGAGTTGTTCTGGCCCACACTCTTGAGCCCTTACTGCCCTCCTCACCATGGCTCTCTGTTCCCAGGCCTCCTCTCACAAGTGTCCTCCTGCTGACATTTTCTGTTGTCCCCCCACTTTCTGGCTCAGGTCAGACCACATCACTAAAGCCCTATGTACAGAGGTACCAAGTGAAATACAGGACTTCCCAAGGGGTTTGCAAAAATGCCCTGGGCTGGGGCTTCCCTGGTGGCGCAATGGTTGAGAATCTGCCTGCCAATGCAGGGGACACAGGTTCGAGCCCTGGTCTGGGAAGATTCCACATGCCGCGGAACAACTAAGCCCGCGAGCCACAACTACTGAGCCTACGCGTCTGGAGCCTGTGCTCTGCAACAAGAGAGGCCACGATAGTGAGAGGCCCGCGCACCGCGATGAAGAGTGGCCCCCACTCGCCGCAACTGGAGAAAGCCCTCGCACAGAAACGAAGACCCAACACAGCCAAAAATGAATATAAATAAATAAATAAATTTATTTTAAAAAAACCAATGATTCAAAATCTATGGGATGCAGCAAAAGCAGTTCTAAGAGGGAAGTTTATAGCAATACAAGTTTACCTCAGGAAACAAAAAATACCTCAAATAAACAACCTAACCTTACACCTAAAGGAACTAGAAAAAGAAGAACAAACAAAACCTAAAGTTAGTAGAAGGAAAGAAATCATAAAGATCAGAACAGAAATAAATGGAATAGAGACTAAGAAAACAATAAAAAGGATCAATGAAACTAAGACCTGATTCTTTGAAAAGATAAACAAAATTGACAATTTTTTAGACAGACTCATCAAGAAAAAAAGAGAGGGCTCAAATTAATAAAATCAGAAATGAAAAAAGAGAAGTTATAACTGACACCACAGAATTAATTAGAAAGGATCATACGAGACTACTACAAACAATTAGATGCCAAATAAAATGGACAACCTGGAAGAAATGAACAAATTCCTAGAAATCTACAATTTCCCAAGACTAAACCAGGAAGAAATAGAAACTATGAACAGACAAATTACTGGTAATGAAATTGAATTGGTAATAAAATAAATTCCCAATAAACAAAAGTCCAGGACCAGATGGCTTCACAGGTGAATTCTACCAAACATTTAGAGAAGAGTTAACATCTATCCTTCTCAAACGATTCCAAAAATTGCAGAGGAAGAGATGCTTCTGAACTCATTCTATGAGACCAGCATCACCCTGATACCAAAAGCAGACAAAGATATCACAGAGAAAGAAAATTACAGGCCAATATCACTGATGAACACAGATGCAAGAATCCTCAACAAAATATTAGCAAACCAAATCCAACAATACATTAAAAGGGTGAAACATTATGATCAAGATGGATTTATCCCAGGGATGCAAGAGTGGTTCAATATTTGCAAATTAATCAAAGTGAATCAACACCACATTAATAAATTGAAGAATAACAGATGCAGAAACAGCTCCTGACAAAATTAAACATCCATTTGTGATAAAACCTCTCCAAAAAGTGGGCATAGAGGGAACATACTTCAACATAATAAAGGCCATATATGACAAACCCACAGCTAACATCATACTCAGTGGTGAAAAGCTGAAAGCGTTTCTTCTAAGGTCAGGAACAAGACTAGGATGCCCACTTTCCCCACTTTTATTCAGCATAGTATTGGGAGTCCTAGTCACAGCAATCAGACGAGAAAAAGAAATAAAAGGAATCCAAATTGGAAAGGAAGAAGTAAAACTATCACTATTTGCAGATGACATGATATAATACATAAAAAATCTCAGACACCATGAAAAAACTACTAGAGTTCATCAGTGAATTTGGTAAAGTTGCAGGATACAAAATTAATATACAGAAATCTGTTGCATTTCTATACAGTAATAATAAACTGTCAGAGAGAGAAATTAAGGAAACAATTCCATTTACAATTGCATCAAAAAGAATAAAATACCTAGGAATAAACCTACCTAAGAAGGTAAAAGACCTGTATTCAGAAAACTATAAGACACTAATGAAAGAAACTGAAGAAGACACAAACAGATGGAAAGATACCATGTTCATGGATTGGAAGAATTAATATTGTTAAAATGACCATACTACCCAAGGCAATATAAAGATTTAATGCAATCCCTATGAAAATACCAATGACAATTTCAACAGAAATAGAACAAATAATTTTAAAATTTATATGGAAACAATAAAGTCCCTGAATAGCCAAAGGAATCTTGAGAAAGAACAGAGCTGGAGGAATCACGCTCCCTGACTTCAGACTATACTACAATCTTACAATAATCAAAACAATATGATACTGGCCAAAAACAGACACAAAGATCAATGGAACAGAATAGAGAGCTCAGAAGTAAACCGATACACTTATAGTCAATTAATCTGCAACAAAGGAGGCAAGAGTATACAATGGAGAAAAGACTGCCTCTTCAATAAGTGGTGCTATGGAAACTGGACAGCTACATGTAAAAGAATGAAATTAGAACATTTTTTCACACCATGTACAAAAATAAACTCAAAATGGATTAAAGACCTAAATGTAAGACTGGAAACCATAAAACTACTAGAAGAGAACATAAAACTACTAGAAGAGAACAAAGGCAGAACACTGTTTGACATAAATAATAATATTTTTTTTGGATCTGTCTCCTAAGGCAAAGGAAACAAAAGCAAAAATAAACAAATGGGACCTGATTAAACTTAAAAGTCTTTGCACAGCAAAGGAAACCATCAACAGAATGAAAAGACAACCCACTGAATGGGAGAAAATATTTGCAAATGATATGACTCATAAAGAGCTAATATCCAAAATATATAAACAGCCCATACAATTCAACAACAACAATGAAAAAACAAAAAACCCAATTTAAAAATGGGCAGAAAGCCTGAAGAGAACTTTTTCCAAAGAAGGCATCAGATGGTCAACAGGAACGTAAAAAATTGCTCAACATTTTTAATCAACAGGAATGCAAGTCAAAACCACAATGAGTTATCAGTTCACACTGGTCAGAATGGCTATCTTCAAAAACACTGCAAATAACAAGTGTTGGCAAGGATGTGGAGAAAAAGAAACCCTTGTATACTGTTGGTGGGAATGTAAATTGATGCAGTCACTGTGGAAAATAGTATGGAGTTTCCTCAAAAACAAAATTAGAACTACCATATGATCCAACAATTCCACTCTTGAGTGTATATCAGGAAAAAGAGAAAATACTAATTCGAAAAGATACATGCACCCCAATGTTCATAGCAGCATTATTTACAATTGCCAAGGTATGGAAGCAACCTAAGTGTCCATCAATAGATGAAGGGATAAGAAGATGTGGTTTTATATATACAATGGAATATTACTCAGCCATTAAAAAGAATGAAATGTTGCCACTTGCAACAACATGGATGAACTTGGAGGGCATTACGCTTAGTGAAAGAAGTCAGAGAGAGAAAGACAAATACTGTATGTTATCACTTATATGTGGAATCTAAAAAATAAAACAAACTAGTGAATATTACAGAAAGGAAACAGACTCACAGATACAGAGAACTAACTAGTGGTTACCAGTGGGGAGAAGGAACAGAAGAGAGGCAAGATGGAGTAGAGAATTAAGAGGTACAAACTACTATATGTAAAGTAAATAAGCTACAAGGTATATACAGCACAGGGAATATAACCAATATTTTATACTAACTATAAATGGAGTGTAATCTATAAAAATTTTGTATCACTATGTTGTACACCTGAAACTAATATAATATTGTAAATATATCTCAGTTTTTAAAAAATATGCCACATGGGAGGAGGGTAGAAGAGTCTGAGCTGCGGTCTGGCCATTAACCCCACCCCCAGGGTGACCACCCACAGTCAGGAGGGAACTCACAAACCGGGAGCTTCTCCCTGAGGAGCAAAGGGTCTGTAACCCATCAACTTTTCAGGCACCCCAACTTTTAAGACCTGCAACTGAGAGGTGATCCCCCCCCCAAAGATCGGGCTTTGAAAACCAATGGGACTCGTGTCCACGAGATCCAAAGAGCTGTAGCAAACCGAGAAAGCCGTCTTAAGGGGCTCATGCTGCAGACTCACTCGCCCCAGGGCCCAGCGCAGAAGCCGCCATTTGAAAAGCACCAGACTTGATGCCAAAGAGACGCATTTGCTAAACTTAAAGCACTGGCCTGAGGGGCCGGCCACTGGGATAATCTCCAGGATGGAGGTATGGTAGAACCATTTTTGCTCTCTCTCTGTGCTCTACTAAAGCCAGCAGTTATTGTTTTTTCTTTTTTTTTCTTCTCAGCCTAAGGCATCTTTACCCTCCCACCAGTGGACACCATCTTTGTGCTCACCCCCTGCCACACTCCACAGCACTGGTATCTCCTGGACAAGGGCTTTTACACATTCCTGGTGACCATGTTTTCCCATCTGCTGTCCAGGCTTTGTGGCTGCTGCCAGGCGATGCCCTGTGAACCCCTGACTTTAGTGGCCACAGGGGTTTGCATTCCTGGGTCCCTCAAGACTGTAACAGTCATGGAAAACAGGCTACCAGCCTCAGGGCACAGCACAAGTAACAGGTTGAAACACACCCCAGCTCTCTGTAAAAGAGGCCTGTTTGCTTGTCCTTGTGCCTCAGCTTGAGAGCCAGGCTTCAGGTCTGTCACACATCTAGAGGCTACATATTCCTGAGAGTTAAAAATGAAAGGCGATTTTGGGACTTGTTGGGTGGTCCAGTGGTTAAAGACTCTGCACTTCCAATGCAGGGGGCATGGGTTTGATCCCTGGTCAGGGAACTAAGATCCCGCATGCCGCCCCACAAGGCTGGAAAAAAAAAAAAAATTCCAGCCTGTTTTTGTAAATAAAGTTTTAGGGGAACACAGCCATGCCCATTCCATGATATACGGTCTGCGGCTGCTTTCCCACTACTGTGGCAGACTTGAATAATTGCCACTGAGTCTGTGTGCCTGCAAAGCCCAAAACATTTACTACCTGACCCTTTATGGAAAAGTTTTCTGAGTCCTGGCCTAGATTATGTTTTAAGTGCAAGAAAGTTAGATTAAGTCAGAGACTCTGTTGTAAAATTCAAGAGGGAGAAATTCCACATGCTTATGAGAAATGCAAATGTATATTAATTTTTTGTTAAGCCCTACTTACTTTGTTTTGTTTTAAACTCTTTATTTTTTAGTATCACAAAGTGGAATTTTGATAGTCAGGGTTTTTGAAGAGTAATGACACAGTTTCTAGCAAATTTTTAAATGTACGCATTCTTCAATCTATCTTATTTTGAGGAATCTATTTTGAGAAACACTATCTAAAGACATAAAGGTATAGGCATACACATGTTCTTTGCAGCCCTGTTTGCGAAAGCAATGAAAGAGAAACAAATGCATCAAAAACGGAATAGCTTAAAGCATCATCGTACAGCCACATAATAAATGTGAAACCACTGAAAATGATGAAGTAGATATAAATGTACTGAGATGAAAACGTATCCATGACATTAATTTAAAGCTATGTATATAAAATATACCTTTCATATGTGTATCTGTAAATATACAAATATCTATGTTATAACATAACTGTTTCAGAACTACATGTAATAATGCTTGCTCTGGTAAAACTCTATATATTTACAGAAACATAAGAAGGACATGTGATGTGATACCTCTCAACCTGTTAAATGTGATTTCCTCTGGGAAACACGATTTTTAAGAAATGGAGAGCTCCACTTTTCAGTTTCCACTCTTTGTCCTTTGATTTTCATACATATGAGTATGTGAAATTTTTCATTTAAAAGACAAGATTTTTTAAGTTGGGGTCTTACTCCAAAAACTTGCCCCTTCTTAGCTCTCCTTGTCCTCATCTCATCCTCCCACAGCCCACCCCCAGCTATATGTGGTATTCCAGATATCTGAATCCCTTGCTCAAGATCTAGATCCACTGTTGAAGGGATGAGCCTTTGAGACTTCAATGTGGCTCAGAAAACTTTGGAATGTTGGTTAATGTCATGCTGTCCATTGTATCAAGAGATCAAGGTAACAAACATATCCTGTCTAGCTCCAAGGGGTACATTTTGACTCAGGATTCCCTCTTTCTCTCTGTCTCTGTCTCTCTCTCTCCACACACACAGACTCACACACACACACACGCACATACCTGCACACAGAGCTTCTCCCATGCAACATTTTATAATCCCTTCCCATTCTGAGACATTCTCCCTTCTGCCCAACAACATAGCAAACCACCCATGACAAGTGCTATTAGGCGTGATCACAGGAGGAACCTCTGCTCTTGGTGAAGCCACGGAGTCTCCTCCTTGCTTCTGTGGACGCTCGACATCTGATGACTTACACAATTGGCCTATGAGCATTAAAATGTTTCCCAGTAGATCTAGGGTTTAGTCCACATCTCGACAGCATGACTATTGCATGAATACCTCATATGTAGGATGAGTACTAAACTGACATTCATCTTATAGTAATAAGGGGGGAAGGAAAAGAAAAAGCAAAATACTCTCATAGACTGCAAGTTCACATTGGTCAGGAATTCCCTGGCGGTCCAGTGGTTAGGACTTGGTTCTTTCACTGCTGAGGGCACAGGTTCAATCCCTGGTAGAGGAACTAAGATCCCGCAATCTCTGTGCATGGCCAAAAATAAAGTTCACATTGGTCAGACCTCTTTCATTGGTTATCCTTTTGTTTGAGAGTAAGTGGCAGAGACAGTGCTCCCTAAATAGTCCATATGTTTCCCTACATTGCAGCTGGGTTTGTTGACTAATTCTGGTCAAAAGACTGCTAGCAGAAGTGATGTGTGTCACTTCTGGGCCAGAACAGTTAAAAGCAGTATGCCTTTTCTGTCTCCTTCTTTCTCATTCCAGAATCTATAGCTACAGGATGGAAGCAGCCTAGATTCCTGAGTCACCAGGCAAGCTGCTCTGGGATCCGTACAACTCAAAGTACAGTTCATGGACCAGCGGCATTGGCATCACCTGAAAGCCCAATAGAAACGCAGAGCTGAGCCATACCCCAGACGCATAGAATTAGAGCCTCTTGGGTGGAGCCCAGGAATCTGTGCTTAGACAGGCCCTCCAGGTGATTCTGGAGCACACGAAATTTTGAGAACCAATGATCCAACCTACATCACATCTTGTGCAAGTGAGAAACTTTTATTTCGTTAATGTACTGGGGGCTTGTTCATTACAGAGCTACAGCCTGTCCTATCCTGACTCTTACAGAAAATAAACATAAAATGCTGAACTTTTCTCCCACTATTGGTTCCACCTTAACAACATTTTGGGCAGATCCCATAACTTTCTGGCCACATTCAGTAATTTAAATTCTTTCAGTTTAAAACTTCAATCTCACATTTGATCTCATCTCCACTTCTCCCCACCTCCACACCTCCCACTGGTGCAAATTGGGCTCAGAGGAGTTGGAGTGAGATGAGGCTTTAGTTTGGTCCTGGATCCCTTCCCATCCTCTCTTTTAAAGGCCTAATTCTTCTGGTATGGTGGGGAGGAGGGTGGTCTATGTGGGGTGATACTGGAGTAAACAGAAAACTTAACAGATGTAGTCCCTTTTCCCTTCTGTTTGTTATCTCTGCTTCTCTTTTTAATACCAATAAGCCACTGATGCTCTTTTGGGCAGCACATGCATTTCTTTGCACAGAAGGGGTTTCTGTGGGTCCTCTCTTTGCATAGTTCCCTGATGTTGACATCCCACTCTTGCCCGCATCCTTCATCTCTCCCTCAGTCCACACCACCGGCATCACACCTGGGCCTTCACTAGTCTCAGCATGTTGAGAAAAGTCTCCCACTTGGAGCACACCTGGCCCTGCGTTGGGTGTAAGAGTTTACAGGTGACGTGCAGACTGGACTTCAGCACCCTTTGCCCACACAGCAAGGGACCTTTGTGGACATCAACCCTGACCTCCTGCCGTTAGAGACCTTTCAAGACTTAGACCTCCTATTGGTAGGATGACCATTCTGAGAGTCAAAGAGGATACTATCAGTAATTATGCTGGCACAACCAGCATAAACGGGGTCTTCCCCAGAAAAGGTGGGATATATGATTCCCGAATCTGTGTTGTGTCGTTCAGAAGAAGGCTCAAGCTCCAGAACCTTCCACAGTGTCGCTTGACCAAGAGGAAACTCACTCTTTTCTCTGCCCTGCCTCTTAGCTCATTTTCTTCTCTCCCACTCAGTCTGGCTCAGGAAGTCAACAAGCACATTCTATATCTATAGGAAAAAAGAGAGTGGACCGCCTAGTGGGTTCCATCTGTGTGAAGAGAGGTCATTACTTCTCCTCTTGAAACCCAATGAAGGGGTCTTGAGGGGTGGGGGAACTCATAAAATCTGGAAGTGCCTGCAAGCAAAATGACTCACTTTACAGTTGAGGTTCTAGGATGAAGCTCTCAAATGGAAGGGAGATCAGAAATTCAGAAAGAGGGATTCCCTGGTGGCGCAGTGGTTAAGAATCCGCCTGCCAATGCAGGGGACACAGGTTCGAGCCCTGGTCCGGGAAGATCTCACATGCCGCAGAGCAACTAAGCCCCTGCGCCACAACTACTGAGCCTGCGCCCTAGAGCCCGTGAGCCACTACTACTGAGCCCATGTGCCACAACTACTGAAGCCTGCGCACCTAGAGCCTGTGCTCCACAACAAGAGAAGCCACCGCAATGAGAAGCCCACACACCGCAATGAAGAGTAGCCCCCGCTCACCACAACTAGAGAAAGCCCGCATGCAGCAATGAAGACCCAACACAGCCAGTAAATAAATAAATAAATAAAATCTATTTTCTGAAAAAAGAAATTCAGAAAGAAACATGGTTTATGGTGATACTTTAAGGACCACTGGATCAAGCTTTGCCTGAAGGTAGTCAATCAATACGTCTTGAAGCTTCAGTTATGTGAACTAACAAGTTTCCTTTATCGGTTAAGTCAGATTGAGCCAGCTTTTCTGATACAGTAACTCAAAACATTCCTAAGTGACATAGACTGCAGTGCTGCAGGCAGCAGACCCCAAAAGTGGAACTGGCTGAGGGCAGGAGCTGAATGCAAAATCAGTAAGGATACCTCTAGCCAGCACAACAGCTGGTCACCCCCATGGCCTCTTATATATTCTCACCAAGGTCATCTGCCTACCAAGGTTGCATCCAAAAGGAAAATTCAGGATGTTGAAGATTGATTACTTCTTGCATACATCAGCAAAGCCCACTAAGAAAGAGATTAGCTCACTTTGAAACTGGCTTCTCCGATAGCAGAGAAGGAGAAAATATAGTTTGCTTAAGAGAAACCCTTTCTCCTTGCTGCCTGCAAATCAAGCTGATTGAGAATCAGTCATCTGGAAAAGCAGAATTCTCTCCTCCAAGCTAATGTTAGTATAAGAAGAAATGGGAAGATGAGAGAATAGAAAGGACAAAAAAGTGGGCTCCATAAACAGCCTGATTCATCCCGTTCTCAGACCCCTCCTTTAAATATTTATCTTGTGGACAAAATGAACCATCATGTTCTCTGTGAAGACGCAGGCAACCGGGATGCAGTTGGAGGCATCAACTGCGTCAACATAATTGGAGCTAATTAAGGAAACCTCCGCGCCTGTGGCATCGTTTCATCAGCAGAGGGCCGTGGGGAGACAGCAGCCAGTGACATGGGGGAGAGGGGTGTGACGGTAAAGGGGACGCCCAGAGCTCCCAGTACTGTGCTATGAGAGAGGAGTCCCAAAACCCGTTCTAAATGTAACAGTAGCTGACGGATTTTCTGCTAATTAACCATCAGTGGAATTGACCAAAAACATATCAGAACCTTGAAAAATGGGAAAGGAGCTGTATTGCCTCTGAAACCCCAAGACCAGCCAAAAACAGACTAGGACTACACCCCAACATCGGTTCTCAAACTACCCATGCATTAACATTTTTAAATGACTGCTGCCCAGGTCCCACCTAAATCTCACTAAATCCATAACTTTGGAGGTGCGCTCCTGGCAATGGAGTTCTTTAAAAGCTCCTGCAAGTAATTCTATGTGAATTCAAGGTTGAAAGGCACTGCTCTGCCCTCAAGCCAATCCTATAGCACCCATCTCCAACAGGAACCAGGCAGCCTTTATGATACATATGCACCCCAAGTAGGGTTACCAGATGAAATACAGGATTCCCAGTTAAAATTGCATTTCAGATACACGACAAATACTTTTTGTATAAGTATGTCCCATCTATTGCATGGGACATCCTTATAGTGAAGAATGCTTCATCCTGTATTTATATTTAACTCTGGCCACTCTGGTCCCCAAGCCTCAGCTCAGGTGTGGCTATGGAGAACATTCCCCGAGAAAGCAAAGTGCAGAACAACAGAGAAGGTGGCCAAGGCTCTCAGTCAACTGGCTGGTAGGGTATCCTTGAGAGACTGCAGGCAGGGGTGGCTAGACTGTCACTAACGTGAGCACTTAGCACAGCACTAATGTAAACACTTAGCACAGCACTAATGTAAGCACTTAGCAAAGAACCCAACACTTGGTAAGCCCTCAACAAGTGTTAGTCATCATTCTGAGGAAATCATTTATGAAAAGGGACTTGTGTGCACACATTCGCATCACCATGGTATTCATTTAACTAGGAAATTTTCCTAGACCATATCAATTGTGATTTGGTTACAAAATAATATGTCAGTTTCAACTTTCCAGGAAAGTATCTCCAGGGAGATGTCTGGTGTCCCTCTACTAGTACTTTTATCCCTTTCTCATGGTTTTCTGCCCGTTTTCATATTTCCCTACTTCTTCCCCCAGTATTCCTCTCAACCTGTGATTCTGGTTAGTTGGGAAAACAAAATCAAGAGAGTCAGCACAAGGAAAATGCTGGTTTACCTTTTATATAAGAGCCTTCGATATTTTGAATCATGGTGCTGGGCAAAACCACTCAATCAGCATGTGTTGTTTGTTATGCATGATACCATCTCTGCCAAGAGAGCGCTAATCGCACTGATGGATCCACGTATTGAGAGTGAGGAGAACTGAAGAGGAAGGAGGAGGGATGGATGGTGAAGAGGATGACATGCGGTGTCAGAGCAAATATTCATTACATCACCCACTTCGACGGTGGAAATAAATGACAAAAGTTAAATAAGATACATTAAAGTTAAGGAGGGCCCCAGAGTGTGGCTGGGGCGGGGATGTGACCCACAGAAGAGGTGCCTTTTGGAGTCCCGGGGTTACTGCCCTGCTCCCCCATCTGCCATAGATGTAACACCTTCCCTGCAGCTCCCAGGCCACTCAGGCTCTCAGCTCCAGGTCGGTGATGTATTCCTGGACCCAGTCCTCACTGGGGTCGGCACAGACCTCCTGGCCTCTTTTGGTTTGGAAGCTGTGGAGAGGAGTGGAAGGATTACACACTGAGGAGTCCAGCAGGGGAATCCTGGGCCCACTGTGACCCCTCCCTCCTTCTCTGCCCCAGACATCTCCGAGCCTATCCACATGCTTTATATCATGTCCTTAACCTTGGGGTTTACAGACCATCCCTGTGTCTCATCTGGGGGTCCCCTGGGAAAGCCAACTTCCTGCTGTCACTCCTCCCTCTGCCTGGGGGCAGACCCTCCAGGACTCTCTGCAGGCCCCAGAGCAGGTTAGAAAACACGGCAGTGGCCTCTCCTGGTGTCCTGAGCTCTGAGGAGGTGCCTCAGGCCAGACCCCCAGTCTGCTTCCCCAGGGTGGGCAAGGAGACTGGCCCTTACGTGACACCGGGCTCTCAGCACTGGTGGCTGGTCTCATAATAGTCGTCTGCGCATTTACGCGGGATCTGACAGGAGATGTAGGAGAAGCAGCAGGCGGTCGGGGTGTTGGCACCAACTGTGAGAAACAGGACAGATTGATCCTAAGTCCTTGTTCAGAGGAAAAGGTGAACCAGCTGTACCTGGAGGGTCAGGCGGACCTGAAGGAGACAGCGCTGCCGGAGGGGAGGATGATGGGCGGGGGGATCCAGGAGGAAGTTGGCATTTCCTCTTTCCTTTGACATTTTTATTTCTGTGTCTCTCTTTCGGGGTTTCTAATGCTCTGTCTGTCTTGGTTTGGAGTCTCTATGCCTCTCTATGGAGAATTTAGTTTTCTGAACAAACTAGTTCTTTTTCTGGCTCTCACTGGGGAGTCTCAACTGGATTCTCAAGGAGAGTGAAGGCCACACCACTGGGAGCCAACTGGACACAGGTTCCACCTCTTGTCAGAATCCCGTCTGGGTCTCATTTTCCCAGGAATCCATAAAATGGGACTCCCTCCCACTCTCTCCCAGAGCCGGAGATGAGAATTGCTAAAACCCCTTGAGAAGGGAAACTCTGCTCAGGAAACAGTGTCTGAAATCTCTCTGAAGTCGTCTACTTAGAGGGCTCAGGCACAAGATTTTGGCACTGTGGTCCAAGCCGTAGCCAGAGAGTGGGGAGATGGGGCGGCAGGGGACAGGGCAAAAGAAAGGGAGGACAGACTCACGGGGGGCTGCGGCAAGGAGCAGGACAGCCAGGGTGGCCCCGGGGACCTCCATAATGCTTGACAGCTGAGTGAAAGCCCAAGTGGTGGCCAAGTAGAGTTGGGACTTGGCGACTCGAGGCTGCAGCCTCCTTCTGGGGTCTAAGCCATGTCCCCTCTTTATAGGCAGCCTTGGGGCATTCGAAAATGGAAACTTGGGGAGACCAAGGGGGAAATTTTTTATTACTGTGTTGCGATCATGCAGCGAATTGCAGAAACCAGGAAAGCTTCGGGTCGCCACAAAGGCTCAGGCTATTTGCAAGAATCGTTGTGTTGCTTACTTGATGGGGAAATGGTTTCCACAGTGAGAGGAGGTGAGAGGCTGGTGTGACCCTGTGACCAGGTTAGGTGGTGCCTTCTCATGAGAGCAGATCTGTAGACCAAGCATCTCTCCCACAGGGCTGGACCTTCTGGTACTCACCCCAGCTGACGGCACAGCTGTGATGTAGATGATAATGCCACAGAGTCTTAAGAAGCACACCCCAAGCTAAAACCATAGCCTGGATGGAGACAGCAGAACTGGAGAAGCCTCAGCTACAGAAGGGGCCAGATTGAGGCCGGCCTTTCAGACTTTGGCTCATTCCTCAAACATTCTACCTTAAACTTTTGACTGCTGAGGCATCCATTTCAAAGACGTCTATCTCGAATAAGCACATTGCCCAATACACAACTAGATAAAGGGCCAGGCTGCCCTACCCATGAAGTTCCCCTTTTAGAAAGTTCTGGGTGACCTAGATAACTGACCACTTGAGTGACCCCACTTTTCCCTTCCCTGCTGTAATTTCCTCTCTTATCTTTTAAATTCACCAATAAAGAGTGAACCCATGAAACCCTGGGCACCCCACCCTCGCCCCAATAAAGGCAGAACCCCAGGTCCGAGCTCTCTTATTCTCTACTGGCAACCTCGCTGTGTGGCCCCAGCAGTGCCGTGTACCTTCCAGGACCTGTGAGTAACAAACCTTGTCTTTTCAAAGTCCTCTGATGTTTGTTGCTGAGGTGTGTCTTGCAGTCATAATAAGAACCACAGTGGCTGGTCCAGCCTCAACTTTGGCTCTGGTCAGGGAAATGTCTGTGGGGCTCTCACAAGTACAGCCCAGGTGAGATCCTGCAGGGCATTCTGAACTGTAACATCACCATCAACAGGCTGAGACTGACACAGAACAGCTGGTCCCTGGCTTAGCCTTAAAATGTTGTTACCCTTTGAACAGCAAAGCTCTCTGCCAGGGATCTATCCTATGGATATAAACACAAAGATGACGTCGTAGGCATAATGGTGTTTGTCACAGCTTATTTATAACAATTAAAAGATGAGCTACAATTAAATACATGATGGTGTATTCACCTCTTGCAATAATAAGTCGCCCTTAGAAACTGTGAAAGTAAAGAAATTTTAAAAGGAAGTCCTTGTTATTTAAAAATCCTAGAACATTTCCTGTTTCCTTATTGTAAAGTCAAGCTGGCATTTCCAGGGTTTGCCTGGCAGCTCAATAATGTCATCAAGGACTCCCTTCTTAAACATGTCCCCTTCCCCCATTATTTCATTGGCTTTTCTTCTTTGGGCTTGTCACCTCATGGTGATGAAATGGCGGCTGCTGCTCAGGTATCACATCTTCACAAAAAGTCTCAACCACAGGCATAGGAGGGAGTCTCACAGGAGTAGAGAAAAAGCAATGTTACTAGTGTTTTTAATTCAAATTGGGTTTTTTTTTCATAATTTGTAATGTTAACTGTAGATGACCCTCAAAAGTGGTAAAAACTAATTTTAACTAGATATAAAATACAGAAAAGAAAAAAAACTTGTTTCATTTCTGAAAGCTGGGTAGGCATGGCAAGTGCAAGTAAGGATGTGGGAGGTTTTTGTCCACATTCTTCCTGTCTTTTTGTGGCATAAATGTATTCTGAGGCATAATCTGAGTAAAATTACATTCCTTAAAGGTAGGAAAAATTCTATTACCCAAACCTAACCACTATTAATTTGGTTTATTTCTTTCAAGTGCATTTTCCCCTAGGCTTATGATAGTTCCATTTACTTACTTGCTTTTTTACCTCTTTTTACTATGTGTCTGTGAGGAGAAGGGACATTACTGTAGTCATGATGTGGATGTAATTTTGTATTTTTCTTATTTATACCTAACATTACAAGACTTTTCCAAATCATTCCAGTATTTTTAAGAGCTGCCTAATTTACTCAACCATCAGCCTAGTGCATTTATATTATCATGTACTATTGTAGCACATTTGGACTGGTTCCAATTTTTAATTGCTATAAATAAACTGCACCAAACATCTATATGCATAAAACTTTCTCCATAAATGAAGTTATTTTCCATAGGATATTTTCCTAGCTGTAGACTTTCTGAGTCAAAAAATAAGAACAATTAAGGCTCCTGATCTATAGAGGCACCCTATATCTAATGCATGTTCATTTCTATACCCTATTGTTAAACCCAGTGACGACACATTGTAGGGACTTGTGAATGTTTGATGATTGAAACAGTGATTAAAAAGCTGATCTCATCTATTTTGTCTTGCCTGTAGCCCAGGCTTCCCCCATTCCATTCTGTCCCTCTGGGACTGGATCAAACATGGCTCAGGCTACTTTAGACTCTGTGGCATCATTAGATATGTCACGGTCAAAACACCTGTGAAGAACATTAGAAATGTCTGCTCTGAGGAAGGAAAAAAGGAATGGTATGGGCCATAAAGAACTGTTCTTGGTAGAAAGAACCAGCTAAGCTTGGTCCCCCAGTGACAACAACTCCTGTCTTCCCCCGTTTTTGGTGAATCACTTCCTTAGAAGCACTCTGAGCAACATGATGTCATGGTCCTTTCCACCCAGGGTGCGGTTTCCATTGCGACTTGTGTGCTCACGATGCTGTGGCATTACCCATAGATGTCACCTTGTATGATCAGAAGAGCTGTAGCAAAGCATCAGATCTGCTCTGTGGGTGGAACCATTCATCTCTAGATCTTTCCATGTACTTATAGCTCTAACCCTAACATCATCTCACCTCCTGTCACTGTCCAAAACATTTCCAGCCAATCAGCCCCAACAAGTGAGCAACTGAGCTCTTCTTGGATGCCCTGAACCTCCGTGTGACCCCAGGGACCCCGACATGTGCAACTCACATAACATGACACCAACCAACAACTTCCGATCTGGTCATCCCCAGCCTCTAGCTTCTCATGCTTCAGAGTTGCCTATAAAGGGACCAGGATACAGGATGGACTCCAGAAGGATGGAGGCAGCAGCAAGTGCCCAGTCCTATCTTGGCTTTGCCCTCTGCCTGCCCATCACTGATGAGTTCCCCATGGCTGCCCTTGTTCACCATCTCCTCACCAGGGCCCTCAGCTCACAAGTCTTGTCTGTATCGCAAGACTCTCTGCACCCTCATCCTTTCTCCCTTTTAGAATTGTTTCCCGATGCCCTGGATGGATGTCTAAACCATGTTACTTAAGCCCTATGGTTGAGATTCCCTATGTGAAAGCAAAGAATTCACAGAAGTTTTCAAAATATTCTGAACTATTTCCCAAGAAGTTTTAGCTCTCCTAGCCTCTGGATCTAAAAGGCAGACGAGCACTAGGACCCATTTTTAGTGGGGAAAATTGAGGTCTAATGCAGTCATTAACAAGATGCAAATGCCAGGTCCAGCTGGTTCCTAGGATGAGCCAAATGACATATTCCCTCAGCTCTCCCAAGGAGCTCCACGCTTTGGGTGATGTACAGAAGGTGGCATCTTGCTGGGAAATGTCTCTATGCACCAGATGAAGTTCCCCCGAAAGAGACGGAACAAGGGCTCACTGTTCCTATAGCTATATTCCCTGAAGAGGGAGCCAGAGACTGAGAACAAGACAGGCAGAGATTCAAAACAAAAATTCAAGGTAGGGACTTCCCTGGTGGCGCAGTGGTTAAGAATCCACCTGCCAATACAGGGGACACGGGTTCGATCCCTGCTCCGGGAAGATCCCACGTGCCGTGGAGCAACTAAGCCCGTGCACCACAACTACTGAGCCTGTGCTCTGGAGCCTGCAAGCCACAACTACTGAAGACTGCACGCCTAGAGCCTGTGCTCTGCAACAAGAGAAGCCACCACAGTGAGAAGCCCGCGCACAGCAACGAAGAGTAGCCCCTGCTCGCCGCAACTAGAGAAAGTTCGCACGCAGCAACGAAGACCCAACGCAGCCAAAAATAAATTAATTAATTAATTTTTTAAAATTCAAGGTAAAGAAGAAATGCTTAGTTTCCTTGGTTCGTTTGTGCCCTACTCTGCAGCCCTGAGCTCTGACATCTCCACCAACTTCTAGGTGGCCCCCTCCCAGGGTGGAAAAAATTGATTTGGCTTTTCTCGGGCTCTTGATTGCCACTTCTTCACGGTTAGGGCAGACACCTCAGTGCCTGCTGCTTCTCTTATTTCTCTCCAGATCTGTCACAAATTTGTTCATGGTCATGGTGACACACACAGCCAGTTTTCCTACCCTGGTATAATATCGGTATCACTCCTCCTTCCTAGAGACAGGCAGGGCTTGTGGAGGAGAGCCAACCCATGGGACATGGGGTGAGGAGCAGACAGGCATATTTCTTTCTGGTTTTTTCTTCCTCTTCTCAGGATTTTTTTTGCATCTTGCTTGTTAATATTTAATATTAAAAATTAAGTCTTTTCATGTCATTCTATTTGTTTAAGAGGCTGGCACTAGACTCTTAAACATTAGCCATTATGTCTATCAGTGGGTTTACTTTATCATTCCAGCACTGTAGAATATGTAGTTTGGTGTCAATTACTTAAGCATAGATAAGCTGCACCAAATAACACTGTCCTTAAAATTTTCCCTGTTTTGTGAGTTCATTTCCATAGGATAGATTCTGAAAAAATAGAATTTCTGGCTCAAATAATATGGACATTTTTAAGGCTGGACCCTTACCCAGCATTAAATCCAGACTTCATTGTAGGTATGCAGTGAGTATTTGACAAATAGACCATTACTGGAAAGCTAATCCTTATTTCCACCATTCTTGTACCTCCAGCCCTTCCAACTCTGTTCTTTCCATCTAGGGTGCACTTAAGCTTGGCTTATCCTTCTTGAGACTCAGTGGCATTTTTACACGTCACATTTATACACTTAGGACAACTGTGGGAGCCCATCAGAGCATCCTGCTCTGTGGAAGAAGGCTGTGATCACTCACTACAGAGAGGTATCTGTCACGTGGAAAGGAAACAGCTAAGAATGATCCCCGGGCGATGCCAACTCCTGGTCTCCCATCTGGAGAAACAACTTCCTCATAAGCACCCAAGCAAATTGGCAATTGAACCATTGCTATGTGCACCCGAAACCTCTCTAGTAACCACAGGCAACGCTGGGTTATACAACTCACACGACACCACTACACTTAAAATTCCTCGCTTAGGCACCTCCGATTTTTATGTTCCTGCAGCCCAGGACCACCTATTAAAAGGAGCAAAGATAGCTCACATCCCAGAAGGAGGCCAGCAGTAGGGAGTTCCCAAGCCCCATCTCAGCTCTGCCCACGCTCTTCTGCCTGCCTGTCCCACATCATGAAGGTCCTCGTGGCTACCATCTTTGTCCTTCTCTGCACCATGGCCCTCTGCTCCTATGTACAAGGTGAGTCTGTTACCTGCTCTCCTTTAATCGTTGCTACCCACACTCTGGTCTGAAGTCTGGCCCAAGTGCTGTGGCCTAAGAACCCCCATGTGAAATTAAAGAACCTCAAACGGGGTTTCAAAAATGACATGGTTGTTTTCTTCAAGAAGGTTTGAAAGCTTCTATTGATTTGGGCTTCAGGATGGAGTTAGGAGAGGTTTTATCCTACTTTTTAGATGAGAATATTGAAGTCTAATACATTTGCTTATTAGCATGAGGTAGAATCCAGGTCTATTTAGATCCTGGTGGTAAGTTTCAGAATCCCATTTCAGCGATTCCCAAGAGTTGTGAAAATCGTTCATACTTTAACTCAGCCATCTTATCTTTTAATTGATCAGAAAAAAATTCCACAAAGAGAGTTAGGAGGAGGGAGTAGACTATCTAGGGTTTAGTTCCCTGTAGAGAAAGATAGAGACCAAAATGGAGGGACAAGACCAAAAACAAGAGGAGGGAAAATAATGAGAAACAAACAAACGAAAGAATCAAATGCTTTCCCGTTTCCTTTACCCCCAAGCCTCAGCTCTGAGCTACGCTGTCTCTCTCCACTTCTTCCTGATCCTCTGGGGCTTGCCTGTACTCCTGAGTAACTGTTGTCCTTGCTCCCCCACAGAAAGGGTTTACAGCCCACACACCTGCTGCTTCACCTACACCTCCCAGAAAATCCCCCGTGGAAACGTGGTTAACTATTTTAAGACCAGCAGCCAGTGCCCCAGACCTGGTATCGTGTAAGTGTCAGCCCTCCTGCTCAGCCCTGGGGAGACACAGGACGTGGAGGTGGGGGAGTACCCACAGGAGTCAGAGCAGGGAGCAGATCCCCAGCGTACCGGCTCATGGGTAAGGAGCCAACCTGGGAAGGCGCCCAGCCCTCTGGGGGCTTTTTGTGCATGCAGGACACACAGAGAGAGGCCACTGGGCTGTTTCCTGACATGCGATGGGGCCTGCCGGGAGCCAGGGAGGATGTGGCCAGAAGCAGAGGGAAGAGAGGAGAGAAAGAGACAGCAGAAAGGAGATGACCTGAGGTTATCTCCATAAATCCCATAGGGATGAAGATGAAGGGGCCACAGCTGGTCAAGAACATCCTTACTCATTCTCTGTATAATACTTCTGCCCTCTCCACAGCTTATTCACCAGAAAGGGCCTATATATCTGTGCCAATCCCACTGACAACTGGGTCCAGGAATACTTCAGGGACCTGGAGAAGAACCCCTGAGTGGTCCAGAAGGAACCTGTTAGAGGTGTGGGTAGATTGGGCAGCAGGGACCTGAACCAGGAGACTGCAACCCCAGAAGTTCCCTCTCCTGAGTCCCTCTCCCCTCCACTAACCACATTCTGAAAACTTTCTTTAATTTAGTTAAGCTAGTTAAATATTGTATTTCATTTTATTCATTTGATGCTTTCTCTGAGAAATCATATGACACCCTCTCATTCCCAAGCCCCTTCCTAGTCAATCACACAGTGGTTGACTCATATTTGGGATGATGGTGAATGACTGTACTCCTGTATCTGGGTAGACGTTGGACCAAACCCATCAACAGATGCTTACTGAGTTTTTATGAGCCTTTTACTCTGTTCAAAATGTCAGAATAATAAAGATTCTTTTTGTTTCCTAAATATATCTTGGAATTCTGGTTATTCTTTTTTTCCCCTGACAAATCAGTTTCATTGGTTGGAAAGAATAAGAAAGAATGATTAGAGGCATCTGAGTAGAAAGGGAAGGCAAGAGAATGAGGATATGTTATCCCAACAACACCAGGCTTTATACCAGGGAAACATTTCTCATAGGCTAAAAAAGAAGCAAAGTATTAAAAACAAATGCAAATTTATATGCACCAGGGAAATCCATCACTTACATTGCACCAAAGCAAAGCATTCGATCATGCATATTTATGTATTTTCATAAATTCAGCTTTCTTAAGAATAAAGACTAACAGTTTTTGAGGACTTACTATGAAACACAGCCTGTACTAAGGGATTTACATGCATTGTCTATTCTTCAAAATCACTGTGTTGTGTATACTCTGATTATCTTCCTTTGACATATGAGAAAACAGAGTTTCAGTGAGCTTGCCCAAGGTCACACAGCTAGTAACTCTGTGGTCAAACCTGCAGACGAGAGCAAGTCCCACACTCTTAATTAAACACTAGGAAATTGTCTCTCAGTGTTCCACCTGAAGCAGAGTTACCAGGAATGCACAATTCTCTGATAAGAGACAGCCTACCTCAGCAAATGAGAAGTAAGGAATTGTTGGTTTAAGACCCCAGAGAGTATAGAAATCCAGAGATGTGAGCCTGGCACTGAGACCTCTTCTAGACTAAGGATGTTTGCAATTCAGAAGAGGTGGCTAAGAAGGTGAGCTGAACATTTCTCAGCCTTGCCAGGCTGGAGGAAAACAAAGTCCAGGTTTGCCCAAGTGAAGGGACTGTAAGAAACCATCCTCTGTTTGGGCTGATGGCTTAGGAGTAAAAGTAAATTAGAAGAGAACCATCCCTTGAACAGACAGGAGGCCAGCTCCAGTCTCCTGGGTGGTTTAGAAAATCTCAAACTCTAAAATGTTTTTAAACATGATCCCAGATGCTAATGCTAATGCCTTACAAAGAAGCTTGAGCTTTTTGGCAAGGAACTGGAAACTATAATGAGTATCATTGCAGATTTGTAAAAGTCAGAAATAAATTCTGGAACTGAAAAACGCAAAAACTGAAATAAAAACTCAGAGCAGATTAAACCCAACTGAAGAAATATCAGTAAATTTAAAACATATCAAAGTGAAGTGAGGAGAAACAGAAGAATAAAAAAATACAAAAAGAAGATAAGAGAACATGGAGGATAGAGTAGGGCATCTGTCATCTGGTTAATTGGAATCTCAAAATGAGAGGAGAGAGAGAATGAGACAGCAAATGGATCTGAAGAGATAATGGCTAAAAGTTTTACAAAACTGATGAAAGATATAATTCTGAAGATTCAAGGAGGGAAGGAGGGAGGGCATCATCCCCGTTGCTATCAGTGGGCCAAGTTTTGTGATAGCCACTCCTACCATCAGTCCTAACCTACAGAGGAGAAATACAACTGATGCTGGTGCCTGTCTCACCAGTGAATCCTGATGGCTTTGATGAATAGTGTGTTCTCTGGGACTTCCCATGGAACATAATCTGGTGGGTCTTTCAGCCTCACATGGTATATCTACTCCAGCATGCCCACTTCCATGGTCATTTTCATCCCTTCCTTCTCCATCTGTCATGGCAATTCAAGTATTTTAACTTCACTCAGCATGAACCATTGTTTTCTCCAGGCTTCTGGAGCTTTCCTGGCTGCACATTTGCACCAACCTCTGGGATCCTTGCCAGGAAGTTATAGCCTATATCCAGAAAGAGAACCCCCTGGTCAATAAGCTCCCTCAATCCATACTTGTGTTCCAGCTTCCTTGATCAAGCACCCTCAAAATCCAAACCCAAGGTGATCTCCCAGCTCAGGCTGGTACATGCTTGCTAAATTTTGATGTTCCTTTGGAGTATAGTCCCTTTTCTCCCTTATCAGAAATATAATTTACTGACATGAGAAGTCTATGTAACAAAAATATATGGAAAATATGAATGGTCTTATTTCTATTAAGGAATTAACATCAGTAATTTAAATCCTTGGCAAAAAAAAAAAAAAAAACTTCATACCTATTTGGCTTCAAAAGCAAGTTCTACCAAATAATAATGGAAGAGATAATGGAGAAAGAGTAACTTTTTTAACAAATGGTGCCAGAGAAACTGGACATTCATAGAACAAAAACAAACAAACATAACCAAAAAACCTTGACCTTAACTTCACATCTTACACAAAAATTAACTCAAAATGGATCATGGACTAAAATGTAACACATAAAACTACAAAACTTTTAGGAAAAACATAGGAGAAAATCTTCAGGACCTAAGACAAGGCAAAAAGTTCTCAGCTTTGATACCAAAAGCACAACCCATAAAATGAAAAATCGATAAATTGGACCGCATCAATTTTAAACTTTTGCTCTTCAAAAGACCCAGTCAAGAAGATGAAAAGACAAGCTATACAATGGGAGGAAATGTCTACAAACCACATATTTGACAAAGGACTTGTATTTGGAATATATAAAGAATTCTCAAATCTCAACAGTAAACAAACAATCCAATCAGAAAATGGACAAAAGTCATGAACAGACATTTCGTTGAAGAGAATATACAGATGGCAAATAAGCAATGGTTTTGTGATTTTTTTAATCCTTATTTTTTAAAGATAAAGGTTCAAAGAGTGCAGTAGGCAGAATAATGACCCCCCTCCCAAAGAGGTCCACGTCCTAATCTCTAGAACCTGTGAATATGTTACATTACACAGCAAGGAGGAATCAAGATTGCTATCAACTGACTTTGAGATGGGGAGATTACCCTGGATTATCTGCGTGGGTCCAATGTAATCACAAGGATCCTTATAAGGGTGGCAGGAGTGTCAGAGTCGGAGTGATGCAATGTGAGAAAGACTTGACCAGAAATTGCTGGCTACAGATAAGGAATGTGGGCAACCTCTAGAAGCCAAAAAAGACAAGGAAATGGAGCCTCTCTTGGAGCCTCCAAAAAGGAAGGCAGCCCTGCAGACACCTTGATTTTAACCCAGTGAGACCCATTTCAGACTTTTGAAATAAATTTGTGTTGTTTTAAGCCAGTAAGTTTGGGGTCATTTGTTACAGCAGCAACAAGAATCTAATACAACTGAATCACTGTGCTGTACACCTGAATCTTAGATGACATTATAAATCAACTACATTGATTTAATCAACTTCAATTAAAATTTTTTACAATATATAAACATAAAAAATAAGAAGCTAATACAAATACTTACAGATAAAATGATACTATGGTGCTTTTAAAACATGGCCACGATTTCTTTGACACTCCTCTCATGGAGAGGTAGGAGTCTAATTCCCCTCTCCTTGAATCTGGACAGGCTTGTGACTGCTTTGACCAATAGATTATGTTGGAAGAGGTACAATGGGACTTCTGTGGCTAGGTCATAAAAAGCCATCCAGCTTCCACCTTATTCACCAGGAACAGTCATCTTTGACCCCTAAGACTGCCATCTGGAAGGGCCACATGTACACAGCTCCAGCTGACAGTCCCAGGTGAGCCTGTCCTGCAACTGTCCTAGCCCAGGCACCAGACGTGACCAAGGAAGCTATGTTAGAAGTGGATCTTCCAGCCCAGATGGTGAGGGTTATTTTTAAACTGGACTGCTTGTGGCATCGTCATATATATCACACCTATGCAGTCAAATCAGTTTTGAAAGAACATCAGCACCTTCTGCTCTATGGGGGAGCAACAGTCAGCACACAGTTCACAGATACATCCGTCCTTGAAAGGAGGCCTGTTGCAATACAAGCTCCTGGCCACCCACTAACTAGGGATTCTTCAGAAGGACCCCAGAAAACAAATAATTTCATCAGAAATGTCCCCAACCAATGGAGAAATTGAGCTATTCGTGCAGATACTCTGAACCC
Source organism: Balaenoptera physalus (assembly GCF_965194825.1). Lineage (NCBI taxonomy): Eukaryota > Metazoa > Chordata > Mammalia > Artiodactyla > Balaenopteridae > Balaenoptera > Balaenoptera physalus. The sequence continues at coordinate 43,660,009 of NC_138901.1, forward strand.
CTCTGTTAACCAAAGGGTGTTGACAACCCTGGGTTGTGCAACTCACAGCATGACACCAGCACTATTATTAAATATTTCCCTCCAGTCATCCCCGGTTTCCATCTTCCAAGAAAAATGGCAACGGCTTGAACCCAAGGCGGTCTCTCTTTTCAAAAGTGTCCAGGCTATCATATTCTACCAAGTGGTTCAGAGAGAAAGAACAAGGCAGGTTAATTCCACTTTATAAATAAGATAATTGAGGCCAAATTCACTGAATAATTGGCAAGAGGCATACTCCAGGTCTAGTTATTTCCCATTGGTGCAGGTAAGTTTAGATTCATGTCAGCTATTCCCAAAAGCCCTGTTGTTTTGGAGACATAAGAGATATCTCAGGTTTGATCTCTGTTGTTTTGTGACACCATGGGCTAGATGAAATTCCCTCCCCCAAAAGACGGTAGGCCAGATAAGGCATTTTAGTGAGCTAAGTCCCCTAAAGAGTAAGAATAAAAGCCAAAATGGAGAGATAGAGAGGGAGAGAGGGGAAATTTACTAGGAAAAACCACATGCCCCAGTTCATTTAAGTTCCCCAATTTTAAGAAATGTTATGTCTTTCTAGTTCCTTCTGACCTTTTGTGGGTGGAAGGCAAGGAGAAGTTGATGTTGTTTGGCTTTTGAATGATTCAGTGTCTTGCTGTGTCTTCTCCTCAGTCTCCTGCTGATTTTGTAGCAGCAGCCAGTGCTCTAAGCCAATGTCGTGTAAGGGCCACTCGTCCTGCTTATTCTTGGGTTGAGAAACTGGGAAGCCCCATAGAGGGGAGCTGCCTGCATGAGTATAGAGAAGTAGATTGGGCACCATGGTAGAAATACTATCTCTGAGTCCATCACAGATACAGAAGAGACGCTGAGGTGTTTTCTGAGCCAGTCCAGACCCAGCACGGAACAAGGAAGAGTTGGCCAAGTGCAAAAAGAAGAGAGCAGCAGGAGGGTGGAGGGGCAATATAGGAGTAGGGGTTTAAGAGGTACAAACTATTATGTACAAAATAAGGTACAAGGAGAGGACAAACATATGGACACCAAGGGGGATAAGCAGGGTTGGGGGGGTGGTAAAAAAAAAATAATAAAAGATCTTGTACCACTGTCTCCAAAAAAAAAAAAGCTACAAGGGTATATTGTACAATGCAGGGAACATAGCCAATATTTTATAATAACTATAAATGAAGTATAACCTGAAAATTGTGAATCACTATACTGTATACCTGTAACTTATATAATATTGTACATCAACTATGCTTCAATAAAAAATAAATAAATGCCAAAAAAAAAGAGAGAGCAGGAGGGAAGCTATTTGAGGAGATCCTCATGAGAGAGTCAAGGAAATTGCGGTTCCTGAGGTATGAGAGCTGATTGCTGAGAAAGTGACAGATCCTGAGATGTCAAGTCAGAAAGAACGAAGGGGCCATCATGGCCAAGAAATTTCCCTGCTGGTTATGTCCTTAATCATTCTGCTCTTCTTCATAGATTCCACACTAAAAGAGATCAGTTGGTCTGTGCCAACCCCAGTGATGTCTGGGTCCAGGATTACATCAAGAACCTGGAGTTGAATCTGAGGGGTCCAGAAAGAAAGCCAAATCCATCAGTAGATTAGGAAGCAGAAACCTGAGCCAGAAGAATGGGACCCAGCAACTCTCTTTTATGGGTCTAAACCCCACCTCCCACTAATCAAACTCTGGAGTCTTCCATGTTTAAATTTTAATTTATTTAAATTATTTCGTCTTTATTAATGTAATTCAAAATTGGAAATATGTTTTCTACTGAATGTTTTCTCCAAGAAATCACATAGTACATACTTGTTCAAGGTGACGTTGAGTGCTTGTGCTAAATCTTCTCTCTAGATATTGGGCCAAATCCATCAACAAACAAGAATTTATAAATATTCATTTTTCAACAAATAATTTGGACTTTGCACTGTTATAACCCTTTGAATAATGAAGATACTTTTATTTATTTAAAAGTAGGCCTTGGGAGGACTTCCCTGGTGGTGCAGTGGTTAAGAGTCCGCCTGCCAGTGCAGGGGACACGGGTTGGAACCCTGGTCCAGGAGGATCCCACATGCCGCGGAGCAACTAAGCCAGTGCGCCATGGCTGCTGAGCCTGCGCTCTAGAGCCTGTGAGCCACAATTGCTGAGCTCACGTGCCACAACTGCTGAAGCCCGGGCGCCTGGAGCCCGTGTTCCACCACGAGAGAGGCCGCCTCAATGAGAGGCCTGTGCACCGCAACGAGGAGTGGCCCCGGCTTGCCGTAGCTAGAGAAAACACACGCTCAGCAGGGAGGACCCAACACAGCCAAGAATAAATGAATAAATAGATGGATTTATAAAATAAATAAATAAAATTAAAGTAAGCCTTGGATTTCTGGCCATTGTATTGTTTCCTTGGTCATCAATAATACTGATTGAGAAGAATGAAAGGGGAAGTTTAGGAAAAATGGAAGAGTGAGAAAAGATCAAAAAAGAGAAGACATGCCACCTTAATGACATTATGCCTTACAATGGAGACAGCATCCTAGAAAACTAAAGCCAAAATATTATGTTATAAATTAAACTATAATTTCTATTTCCTAAAATAAAATCAGCACTTTACATGAACAAAAAAGCAAGACATTCCTTCATGTGCACTTTTGCTTTTTTAAAAAAAATAAATCAATCTTTCTTGAGAATAATGACATATTTATTCAGAGTCTAATATGAATTAAGAATTTTCATAGACACGAAGACATAGAAAACAAACTTATGGTAACCAACGGGGGAAGGGGGTGAATAAATTAGGAGTTTGGGATTAACAGATACATACTCCTATATATAAAATAGATAACCAACAAAGACCTACTGTATAGCACAGGGAACTATACTCAGTATTTCTTAATAATCTATAAGGGAAAAGAATCTAAAAAAGAATACATATATATATAAATAACTGAATCACTGTGCTTTACACCTGAAACTAACACAGCACTGTAAATCAACTATACTTCAACTAAAAAATGAATAAAGGAAATGTGGTATATAAAAAAATAATAATTTTCATGTATTGGCTCATTTCATCCTCAAAATATTCCTATGATGCAAATGCTGTTGCTCCCCCAGTTGATAGATGAGGAGACAGACGTTCAGAGAGTTTAGATTAACTTCCTTATGGCTATGTAGTTAGCAGTGTTGGATAAACCTGGGTCCATCCATGTCACATGGTCTTAACCATCAGATCCCTGTCTCTCAAGGTGTTGCTCCACCTGGAACAGATTTAACCTGACATTCCCTGTTCCCTGATGTTGGTACTCTGCTTCCAGCTAACCAAGAGATCATCTACTTGGGTGGGCAAAGGCAAGACGGTTCAAGTCCCTCTACCTATTATGGCATCTTCACTTTGCTCATGCTTATCAAGCAAAAGTCAGAGTGTAGGCAAAGTCTCTCTGCTTGCCATCTCTCTCCCTTCCCCTTACCCCTACTCAGGTACACTCAAGGCACATCAGCAAATATACTGTTTATGTTGACTCCACCTAGGTATTGAGAAGACTCCCTCCTTCTTTGATGGCACCTCCAATCTCTACAAGTATTTCCCTTGGAGTTCTCTCATTTGCTTTTATGGGAGTAGTGAAACAATAACATTCCCTGCCCTGGACAATGATTCTCTCCTCTCACTTCTCTTCAATCTCCTGCTTCAGTAGACTGGAGGGATGTAAAGAGGTATAGGGCTAGTCCTGCCAACTCCAGGGGATATCGTCTGAAGAGGGGGTATATGGAATGGTCTTTTTTGGATGAGACAACAGCTTTTTGCAGCAGGATAAATCCCAACCAACATCTTATTAAATTACACAGAAAATTTCAGGAAGATGGAGGGGAGTGACACTGCCTAGGGCTGGAAAATAAAGGAGAATAAGTACTCATAAGATTACACCACAGGGACTTCCTTGGTGGCGCAGTGGTTAAGAATCTGCCTGCCAATGCAGGGGACACAGGTTCAAGCCCTGGTCCGGGAAGATCCCACATGCCGTGGAGCAACTAAGCCCATGCACCACAACTACTGAGCCTGTGCTCTAGGGTCCCTGAGCCAAACTAGTGAGCCCACGTGCCACAACTACTGAAGCCCATGTACCTAGAGCCCGTGCTCTGCAGCAAGAGAACCCACTGCAATGAGAAGCCCGTGCACCACAACGAAGAGTAGCCCCTGCTCGCCACAACTAGAGAAAGCCCATGCGCAGCAACAAAGACCCAACACAGCCATAAATAAATAAATAAATTTTAAAAAAAGATTACACCAGAACTCTGCAACTTAGATAAGAAATCACAAATATGGCCCCAACTTTAGAAAAGATATACACAACTTGTATAATGGTTAATATTCTTCACATATCAAGAAAAAATAAGAAAAAAAATATATTACATACTTAAGTGTATTGAATATATAATTTTGCTTCTAAAAGACATTAAAGTTTTCCCTTTTCCCATTATATTTCCTTCCTACTATTAGAATTGAAAATAAATGTTCCTCCAGAGGAGGTCTTGGTGGCACTGAATATAGCAAGTCGCCAGGGAGGTTGGGGTGCAAATGAAGAGTGAGCTCCATGCCAAGTTCTCCTATCTGCAGACACAGTCAAGACTCCATCCACATCAGGACCCTTACCTTTGCTCCCTCAGACTTCCCACTATTTTTATCTCTTATGTCCAAAGACTTGTACACAAATGTTTGTGAGAGTTTTATTCAAAATATCCCCAAACTTCATTCAAAATAGAACTCAAATATTCAAGTGGTGGATGGATAAGCAAATTGTGGTACAGTCATTCTGCTATAACATGAAATGTACATCCCTAAATATCACTGCACTATAAGAAATCATGCAATAAAACCACAGGGTTACGGGAAAATGGGGTTGAGGCAAAACACTCAAACACTTCATCAGTGACACACTGAAAAAATAGGAATCTAATAAAAGTGATAGCACAGTTTTACACATGTTAAATAGTTAACATAAATACTACAACAAATGTGGCACTTTACTTTGAAAAAGACCTGAAGTTTGCTTGTGGCAGTGAGAGTCAGAGGGTTACAGCTTGTGAGTTATTGTAAAGTGGTAGAAGGAGGGTTGTCTGAAGCCAGAAAGTTGTAACTCCAATTGTGGATGAGTATGGCTCATAACACATGGAGTGAACAGAGGTAGCTAGTAGGTATTTGAGGGGTGTGTGTGCGTGTGTGTGTGTGTTGTGTATTCCTATGAGGCTTGTTCACCTGATGTTTTTCACGGATAAAATCACATGTAAGCAAATGGAATAATTTGTGTTATGCTCAACTTGTTTCCTAATATTTTAATCATATCAGAATAAATTCACATTTTCTAAACAAGCATTATAGCAGAACTGACTATACATCCATACAATGGAATATTATTCAGCAATAAGAAGGAGCCAACTACTGATACATTCAACAACATGGATAGACGTCACAAGCATAATATTAAGAATCCAGACTGAAAAGTCTATGTATCGGGCTTCCCTGGTGGCGCAGTGGTTGAGAATCTGCCTGCCAATGCAGGGGACACGGGTTCGAGCCCTGGTCTGGGAAGATCCCACATGCCGCGGAGCAACTGGGCCCGTGAGCCACAACTACTGAGCCTGCGCGTCTGGGGCTTGTGCTCCGCAACAGGAGAGGCCATGATAATGAGAGGCCCGCGCACCGCGATGAAGAGTGTCCCCCGCTTGCCGCAACTAGAGAAAGCCCTCGCACAGAAACGAAGACCCAACACAGCCAAATAAATAAATTTATTAAAAAAAAAAAAGTCTATGTATCAAATTATTTTACTTACATAGTATTATGGAAAAGATGAAATTATAGGGACAGAAATCTGATCAATGGTTGCCAAGGACTGGGGATGAGGGGAGGCGACTGAGTGATAAAAGGGGCAGAAAGGAACATTTTGGAGTGATGGAAATGCCCTAAATCTGGATTGTGGTGATAGTTACATGACTTAATGCATTTGTCAAAACTCACCAAACCGTACACTTAAAAATGATCAATTTTATATGTATTTAAACTATATCTCAATAAACATGATAATACACACATACTCATAAGAAGGCTACAAATGGAGAAAACAAAGCAAAATGAAGTAAACTCCAAAAAGTGAACTTCTGAACTTTAACTTCTAATAGCCATGTGTGGGTTAGCATAATATATTAGAATTCCAAGGAGCTCCAGACACAGAGCAAGCCTGCACCCATCTGCCAACTCTTTCCTACAAGTCTTCATGAAGACCATGATTAGCATACTAAAAGCTAGGGGTAGCAAACCTGAAAGAGAACCTCCTGAAATGTGCTGGACTCCCAGCAAGTTCGAAGCAACTACATGCCAAGGCAGGAGGGGTGGGGGAGAACAGATGAAAGAAATTCATCCAAGGTTCTCCAAGTTTTCAGCTACCAAAGGCTGAGAACACGGCAGGAAATCTGAGATAAGTCCACTCAAGGCACTATAGGCTTCAGCTATTGAAGGTAGGGGGTAGGAAAGCTGAGAAGAAATCATTCTGGAATGCTATGGGCTTTCAACTACTGAAGTCAGGGGCAGGAGAGCACAGAGAAACAACTCTGGGGCATTCTACTCCTTCACAAATTATAAGGCCGCTGCCTTCCAAAATCTATGATTAGAGCAAAGAAGCAAAGAAAAAATCTCCTGAGGTACCAAAAGCCGAGAGCAGTACTATAAAGAGAAATAACCAGTGACCTAGATGGGCAAATGGGCTATAAATTAAAAAGATCTCATATGGTTCAGAAAGTTAACAGCACAAAGAGATCTTGAGAATTTTGCCAGTGCTCAGATCTCAAACCCTGCTGAAAGAAAAGTCCTGATCCTCCCCTCAGAATATTTAAAGCCAGTACAACCTGAGTCAAACTAAAGCTGCAACAAAGCCCATAGCCAATTCAACTACAGATCAGATTGAATCAGCCCCATATTTAGCAGCCTGAAAGAAGAAGAGGCATGCATATTCTGGGTAAATTATTTGCTTCAGTCCCTATTGTTCTTGTATACAAAATGCCCAAAGCTCAATAAAAAATTATGAGACAGGTCTAGAGGGGGGTCACTGAAGTGTGGAGTTCTGGAGTTTGGAGCCACGTGGCTGACAGGGTCTTGGTGCTCTGGTCTGGTGTCAGGCCTGAGCCTCTGAGGTGGGAGAGCTGAGTTCAGGATGTTGGACCACCAGAGACCTCCCAGCCCCACGTAATATCAATCGGCAAGAGCTCTCGCAGAGATCTCCATCTCAATGCTAAGACCCAGCTCCACCCAACAGCCAGGAAGCTCCAGTGCTGGATGCCCCATGCCAATCAACTAGCAAGACAGGAACAAAACCACACCCATTAGCAGAATGGCTGCCTAAAATCATACTAAGTTCACAGACACCCCAAAACACACCACTGGATGCAGCCCTGCACACCAGAAGGACAATCCAGCCCCACCCACCAGAACACAGGCACCAGTCCCCTCCACCAGGAAGCCTACACAAGCCACTGGACCAACCTCACCCACTGGGGGCAGACACCAAAAACAACGGGAACTACAAACCTGCAGCTTGTGAAGAGGAGACCCCAAACACAGTAAGTTAAACAAAATGAGAAGACAGAGAAATATGCAGCAGATGAAGGAGCAAGGTAAAAACCCACCAGATCAAACAAATGATGAGGGCTTCCCTGGTGGCGCACTGGTTAAGAATCCGCCTGCCAATGCAGGGGACACAGGTTCGAGCCCTAGTCCAGGAAGATCCCACATGCTGTGGAGCAAGCCCGTGCACCACAACTACTGAGCCTGTGCTCTAGAGCCCACGAGCCACAACTACTGAGCCCACAAGCCACAACTACTGAGCCCGTGAGCCGCTACTACTGAAGCCCACATGCCTAGAGCCCATGCTCCGCAACAAGAGAAGCCACTGCAGTGAGAATCCCGTGCACCATAACGAAGAGTAGCCTCCGCTCACCACACTAGAGAAAGCCCAGGCGCACAGCAACGAAGACCCAATGCAGCCAAAAATAAATAAATAAATTTAAAAAAAAAAAAAAAAAAAAAAAAAAACAAATGATGAGGAAATAGGCAGTCTACCTGAAAAAGAATCCAGAGTAATGATAGTAAACATGATGCAAAATCTTGGAAATAGAGTGGAGAAAATACAAGAAACGTTTAACAAGGACCTAGAAGAATTAAAGAGCAAACAAACAATGATGAACAACACAATAAATGAAACTGAAAATTCTCTAGAAGGAATCAATAGCAGAATAACTGAGGCAGAAGAACAGATAAGTGACCTGGAAGATAAACTAGTGGAAATAACTACCACAGGGCAGAATAAAGAAAAAAGAATGAAAAGAATTGAGGATAGTCTCAGAGACCTCTGGGACATTAAACGCACCAACATTCAAATTATACAGGTCCCAGAAGAAGAGAAAAAGAAAGGGTCTGAGAAAATATTTGAAGAGATTATAGTTGAAAACTCCCCGTACATGGGAAAGGAAATAGTCAATCAACTCCAGGAAGTGCAGAGAGTCCCATACAGGATAAATCCAAGGAGAAACACACCAAGACACATATTAATCAAGCTATCAAAAATTAAATACAAAGAAAAATATTAAAAGCAGCAAGGGGAAAGCAACAAATAACATACAAGGGAACCCCCATAAGGTTAACAGCTGATCTTTCAGCAGAAACTCTGCAAGCCAGAAGGAAGTGGCAGGACATATTTAAAGTGATGAAAGGGAAAAACCTACAACCAAGAATACTCTACCCAGCAAGGATCTCATTCAGATTTGACGGAGAAATTAAAACCTTTACAGACAAGCAAAAGTTAAGAGAATTCAGCACCACCAAGCCAGCTTTACAGCAAATACTAAAGGAACTTCTCTAGGCAGGAAACACAAGAGAAGGAAAACACCTACAATAACAAACGCAAAACAATTAAGAAAATGGTAATAGGAACATACATATCGATAATTACCTTAAATGTAAATGGATTAAATGCTCTAACCAAAAGATATAGACTGGCTGAATGGATACAAAAACAAGACCCATTTATATGCTGTCTACAAGAGACCCACTTCAGACCTAGGGCCACATAGAGACTGAAAGTGAGAGGATGGAAAAAGATATTCCGTGAAAATGGAAATCAAAAGAAAGCTGGAGTAGCAATTCTCATATCAGACAAAATAGACTTTAAAATAAAGACTATTACAAGAGAAAAGAAGGACACTACAGAATGATCAAGGGATCAATCCAAGAAGAAGATATAACAATTGTAAATATTTATGCACCCAACATAGGAGCACATCAATACATAATGCAAGTCCTAACAGCCGAAAAAGGGGAAATCGACAGTAACACAATAATAGTAGGGGAGTTTAACACCCCACTTTCACCAATGGACAGATCATCCAAAATGAAAATAAATAAGGAAACACAGCTTTAAATGACACATTGAACAAGATGGACTTAATTGATATTTAGAGGATATTCCATCCAAAAAAACAGAATACACTTTCTACCAAGTACTCATGGAACATTCTCCAGGATAGATCATATCTTGGGTCACAAATCAAGCCTTGGTAAATTTAAGAAAATTGAAATAATATCAAGTATCTTTTCCAACCACAACACTATGAGACTAGATATCAACTACAGGAAAAAAAACTGTAAAAAATACAAACACATGGAGGCTAAACAATACACTACTAAATAATTAAGAGATTACTGAAGAAATCAAAGAGAAAATCAAAAAATACCTAGAAATAAATGACAATGAAAACACGATGGCCCAAATCCTATGGGATGCAGCAAAAGCAGTTCTAAGAGGGAAGTTTATAGCAATACAATCCTACCTCAAGAAACAAGAAACATCTCAAATAAACAACCTAACCTTACACCTAAAGCAATTAGAGAAAGAAGAACAAAAATACCCCAAGGTTAGCAGAAGGAAAGAAATCATAAAGATCAGATTAGAAATAAATGAAAAAGAAATGAAGGAAATGAGGGCAAAGATCAATAAAACTAAAAGCTCGTTCTTTAAGAAAATGAACAAAATTGATACACCATTAGCTAGACGCATCAAGAAAAAAAGGGAGAAGACTCAAATCAACAGAATTAGAAATGAAAAAGAAGTAACAACGGAAACTGCAGAAATACAAAGGATCATGAGAGATTACTAGAAGCAACTATATGCCAATAAAATGGACAACCTGGAAGAAATGGACAAATTCTTAGAAAAGCACAACCTTCTGAGACTGAACCAGGAAGAAATACAAAATATAAACAGACCAATCACAAGCACTGAAATTGAGACTGTGATTAAAAATCTTCCAACAAAAAAAAGCCCAGGACCAGATGGCATCCCAGGCAAATTCTATCAAACATTTACAGAAGAGCTAACACCTATACTTCTCAAACTCTTCCAAAATATAGCAGAGGGAGAAACACTCCCAAACGCATTCTACGATGCCACCATCACTCTGATACCAAACCAGAAAAAGATGTCACAAAAAAGGAAAACTACAGGCCAATATCATTGACAAACATAGATGCAAAAATACTCAACCAAATACTAGCAAACAGAATCCAATGGCACATGAAAAGGATCATACACCATGATCAAGTGGGGTTTATCCCAGGAATGTAAGGTTTCTTCAATATATGCAAATCAATCAATGTGATACACCATACTAACAAACTGAAGAATAAAAACCATATGATCATCTCAAAAGATGCAGAAAAAGCTTTTGACAAAATTCAACATCCATTTTTGATAAAAACTCTCCAGAAAGTGGGCATAGAGGGAACCTACCTCAACATAATAAAGGCCATATACAACAAACCCACAGCAAACATCATTCTCAATGGTGAAAAACTGAAAGCATTTCCTCTAAGATCAGGAATATGACAAGGATGTCAACTCTCACTGCTATTATTCAACATAGTTTTGGAAGTTTTAGCCACAGCAATCTGAGAAGAAAAAGAAATAAAAGGAATACAATTGGAAAAGACAAAGTAAAACTCACTGTTTGCAGATGACACAATACTATACATAGAAAATCCTAACGATGCTACCAGAAAACTACTAGAGCTAATCAATGAATTTGGTAAAGTTGCAGGATACAAAATTAATGCACAGAAATCTCTTGCATCCCTATACACTAATGATGAAAAATCTGAAAGAGAAATTAAGGAAACACTCCCATATACCATTTCAACAAAAAGAATAAAATACCTGGGAATAAACCTACCTAAAGAGACAAAAGACTTGTATGCAGAAAACTATAAGATACTGATGGAAGAAATGAAAGATGATACAAAGAGAGGGAAAGATATACCATGTTCTTGGATTGGAAGAATCAACATTGTGAAAATGACTATACTATCCAAAGCAATCTACAGATTCAGTGTAACCCCTATCAAACTACCAATCGCATTTTTCACAGAACTAGAATAAAAAATTTCACAATTTGTATGGAAACACAAAAGACCCCAAATAGCCAAAGCAAACTTGAGAAAGAAAAACGGAGCTGGAGGAATCAGGTTCCCTGACTTCAGACTATACTACAAAGCTACAGTAATCAAGACAGCATGGTACTGGCACAAAAACCGAAACATAGATCAATGGAACAGGATAGAAAGCCCAGAGATAAACCCAAGCACCTATGGTCACCTTATCTTTGATAAAGGAGGCAAGCATATACAGTGGAGAAAAGACACCCTCTTCAATAAGTGGTGCTGGGGAAACTGGACAGGTACATGTAAAACTATGAAATTAGAACACTCCCTAACACCATACACAAAAATAAACTCAAAATGGATTAAAGACCTAAATATAAGGCCAGACACTATCAAATTCTTAGAGGAAAACATAGGCAGAACACCCTATGACATAAATCACAGCAAGATCCTTTTTGACCCAGCTCCTAGAGAAATGGAAATAAAAACAAAAATAAACAAATGGGACCTAATGAAACTTAAAAGCTTTTGCACAGCAAAGGAAACAATAAACAAGACCAAAAGGCAACCCTCAGAATGGGAGAAAATATTTGCAAATTAAGCAACTGACAAAGGATTAATCTCCAAAATTTACAAGCAGCTCATGTAGCTCAATAACAAAAAAACAAACAACCCAATCCAAAAATGGGCAGAAGACCTAAATAGACATTTCTCCAAAGAAGGTATACAGATTGCCAACAAACACATGAAAGAATGCTCAACATCATTAATCATTAGAGAAATGCAAATCAAAACTACAATGAGATATCATCTCACACCGGTCAGAATGGCCATCATCAAAAAATCTACAAACAGGGGCTTCCCTGGTGGCACAGTGGTTGAGAATCTGCCTGCCAATGCAAGGGACACGGGTTCGAGCCCTGGTATGGGAAGATCCCACATGCTGCAGAGCAACTAGGCCCGTGAGCCACAACTACTGACCCTGCGCGACTGGAGCCTGTGCTCCGCAACAAGAGAGGCTGCGATAGTGAGAGGCCTGAGCACCGCGATGAAGAGTGGTCCCCGCTTGCCACAACTAGAGAAAGCTCTCGCACAGAAATGAAGACACAACACAGCCAGAAATAAATAAATAAATAAATAAATAAATAAATAAGTAAATCTACAAGCAATAAATGCTGGAGAGGGTGTGGAGAAAAGGGAACACTCTTGCACTGTTGGTGGGAATGTAAATTGATACAGCCACTATGGAGAACAGTATGGAGGTTCCTTAAAAAACTAAAAATAGAACTACCATACAACCCAGCAATCCCACTACTGGGCATATATCCTGAGAAAACCATAATTCAAAAAGAGTCATGTACCAAAATGTTCATTGCAGCTCTATTTACAATAGCCAGGACATCGAAGCAGCATAAGTGTCCATCATCGGATGAATGGATAAACAAGATGTGGCACATATATACAATGGAATATTACTCAGCCATAAAAAGAAACGAAATGGAGTTATTTGTAGTGAGGTGGATGGAGTTAGAGTCTCTCATACAGAGTGAAGTAAGTCAGAAAGAGAAAAACAAATACAGTATGCTAACATATATATATGGAATCTAAGGGAAAAAAAAAAAAAGGTCATGAAGAACCTAGTGGCAAGACGGGAATAAAGACACAGACCTACTAGAGAATGGACTTGAGGATATGGGGAGGGGGAAGGGTAAGATGTGACAAAGTGAGAGAGTGGCATGGACATATATACACTACCAAACGTAAAATAGATAGCTAGTGGGAAGCAACCGCATAGCACAGGGAGATCAGCTCTGTGCTTTGTGACCACCTAGAGGGGTGGGATAGGGAAGGTGGGAGGGAGGGAGACACAAGAGGGAAGAGATATGGGAACATATGTATAACTGATTCACTTTGTTATAAAGCAGAAACTAATACACCATTGTAAAGCAATTATACTCTCACAAAGATGTTAAAATAAATAAATAAATAAAATGAAACCAAAAAAAAAAAGTATGCACCATTTTTGTTAAAAAATTATTTTAAGTCACATATAGAATTTTATAATGAAATAAATTGTATTATAATAAATGACATAATATTTATTATATTGTTTATTATAATATTTATTATAATAAATATTAATATAAATATAATAATATTATATTTATAGTAATAATATAATATATTTATTATATATTTATTATAATATAATAAATATATTTATATTTTATTTAATATATATTTATTATAATATAATAAATATAATATTTATTATATATTATAATATAAATAATAATAATATAATAATAAATAAATTGTATTATTCACAATTTGTCAAAGCATGGGCTCTGAAACTGATTTTTTTGTATATGATCCCAGCTCAGGAGAAAGCATGCAGAGGGAAAAGATACATCTAAAAGTGTTACTGTGGGACCACAACGTATTTCTGCTTACTTCTTTTTGCTTAAGTGTATTTTCTAAACTTCTCCATAGTGTTGCTTTTTTAATAATGAACCATGATGAAAGTTTTTCTTTTGCCTCATTTTAAGAAGAACGTGCCAAAGGCCTACTGCTTACTTAAACTTGCAGAAGACCCTATGCATCTCGCTCATGGCTGAATCTCTGGTGCCTGAACAATGCTCAGCTCACAGTATGCATTCAGTAATTCTTTATAGAATAAATGAAAGAGTAAATGAGTGAATTAATGAATGAACAGAGAGTGTTAACTAAACAGGTGGAAGAGATAAAGCAGGACACTTGGTCTCCAATTTTTATTTGACCCTTCTCTGTCCATTACAGTCTAAACGGGCATAATTCCCATGGATAAGAAGAAATTGAAGCCCAAGATGGGTAGGTAGATTGTATGACATTTCATTCCTTGGCTTGGATGAAGTCCCTTCTAGCAGCCCAGACAACTTGCAGTAGACACTGATCATCTTTATGGATTTGGGGGAGGCAAAGAGGTTGTAGAATACAAGATGAACATACAGCAATCGGCTTTCCAAAGAAGGAATAGGAAAGAAGATGGATTCCATGAACTTGAGAATGGTTAGCTACCTCTGTTATGGGCAAGATTCCATACCTATGCAATTCTTGGTAAGAAATCCTTTGTTGACAATTTAAAAAGGAAGTGTTCACTGCAAGTCAGCATGAGTGCAGCTAGGGCAAGTGTGGCGGGAGCAACTCCACTTCCTTCTCTGGCAGCAGCAGATATCTGAGGAACAGTGGGCTGGAAAGAACTGTAAACAAAGGCTCTGATCTCCAGCATTTAATAAAAGTACCCTGGAACCAGCTGGGAAAACAATAAAATTCAGGAAGCTAATATACAATCTATTGCATGCTGACACATTATCGTATTGCCAGTACAAAAACAAAAACAGCAACTTTACCCCAAAAAAGTCTCTTGGAGGCTTAATGCACCCCAAGCCCCCTCCCCCACTCCAGCCCTCCTTTTTTGAATAGAGAAGTAGAGTCAGTTAGGCAAGAGGGTGGAGGGTGCATGTTGCTTACAAAAGCATGGAAGGCAGATAACTCAGTGTCACCAGGAACTTAGATTTGAGAACCCGGGAGTTGGCATAGGGACCCAAGTTCTGGTATGAGTCAGCTTCTTTCATCCTTCTGCCCCTGCGTGTCCCACACCTCCCCCACATCTGATGTTCTGCTAACCAAGGGACAAAGGCCACTGCCTGCCACCTGCCCCGTCCTTTGCATACCCAGTCGCCCACAGTCAGCAGGGAGGAGAAAGGCAGCCATCAGAGGCGTCCACTACATGCCTCTCCATCTCTCTGAACTTATAAAGAATGGGGAAAGGCACTGATCCCCACTTAGGCTTTTGTTTGTTGGGAGAAATCAGGCAGCTCAGACCCTCTCCACCTACCTACAGGAGGGAGACTGAAGTCTAAGGGGGATGATTCCGTGGTCTTCTCTTCCTTGTTTTCCCTTAAAGCAAATGATAAGTGTTCCTGTTACATCCACCCACCTGTTCTCCAGGATACAGCTACCTCCAGGGCCCGCATGGATGAAATGGGATGCAAACTGTTGAGTGACCAGACCTAAAGGACCTGGACGATGGACCTCACCTCCCTTCTCTCCAGTCACCTGCTCTTCTGTCTATTCCTCAAATGCCCCAAATCCATTCCCCCCTCCAGGTCTTTGCCCTAGATGTTCCCCTTCCCAGGACAAACCTCCCCTGATCTTTGCAAGTCCGGCTCCTCCTCAACAAGCCAGTCCCAACTGAAATGACACCCCCTCTGGAGAGGCTCCCCTGACTGGCTTTTTAAGCAACCTCCACTCAACCCTCAGGCTCTATCACAACACCTTGGTTTATTCTCTTCCTAACTCCATCTCCTAGTCCCTTTTTGTCTGATTCCCCACTACAATTTGAGCACCTGAAGAGCAGAAGCCTTGCTTTTTTTGTCTGCCTCTGTATCCCAAGGGCCTAGAAAGTGCCTGGCATACAGGAGAGGTTCAATAAACATGAGCAGAAAAAATTAAATTTTAAAAATAATTTTTAAAATAAATAAAATATTTAAAAAGTAAAAAGAAAAGTTGCAAATCTACTGAATGAATGAACCTCAGCCCTAAGGAAGGTCTAAATATGGACATATAAGGAAGATTTCACTCACTTAGATTATGTTATATACACCTTTCAGTAACCATGCAAAGCTTTAAAAGCTTAATGAAATTACTCAAAAGTTCCCATAGCTTGTAAGCAGTGGACTCCAGGACAAAACAATGCCTCCCTCTGACTAGATCAAAAGTTCCTGCTCTTTCCATTAGAACAGGGGGTTAAATTTTTCCTTTTAATAGGGGTCATTTTCTTGGCGAACACACTGGAACCCTATTATATAAAACTGATAAAAAACATAGGTGCTTAAAAGTGCAATGAGATATCACCCCGCACCATTAGAATGGCTACTCTCAAAGATACAGAAAATAACAAATGTTGGTGAGGACGTGGAGAAATTGGATCTGTTGTGCACTGTTGATGGGAATATAAAATGGTACAACAGCTGTGGAACAATGTAGGAGTTGCTGAAAAAATTAAACATAGATTTGCCATATGACCTAGCAATCCCAGTGCTGGGTACACAGGCAAAAAAAAAAACAACTGAAAACAGGTTCTTAAAGAGGTATTTGTACGGCCACATTCATAGCAACATTTATTCACAATAGCTAAAATGTGGAAGCTGCTCAAGTGTCCATGCACGGATGGACAAGCAAAATGTGGTATATGCATATGACGGAATATTATTCAGCCTTAGAAAGGAAATTCTGACATATGCTACAAAACGGATGAACCCTAAAGACATTATACTAAGAGAAATAAGCCAGTCACCAAAAGACAAACTCTGTATGATTCCACTTACATACGACGTACCTAGCGTAGTCCAATTCATAGAGACAGAAAGCAGAACGGTGATTTCCAGTCGCTGGGGGAGGGGAGAATGAGGAGTTATTGTTTAATGGGATAGAGTTTCAGTTTTGCAAGATGAAAAATGTTTGTGATGGATGGTGGTGAAGGTTGCACAATGTATGAATGTACTTAATACCATTGAACTGTACCCTTAAAAATGTTTACGATGGCAAATGTTAGGTTATGTGCATTTTACCACAATGAAGAGAAATTTAAAAACCACACAGGTGCCTGATCTGAATTTGGTGGGAGTGGAGATGGGGACAGTCACCTCTGCCTGACCTCCAGCGGGGTGACCAACACATTCCTGTGTCAGCACTAAAAGTCCCACATCCCAGGAACCCCCTGAGCCCCAGGCAAACCAAGACGGTTGGTACCCTACCTCTCGGTTACTAAGTCATTGTGGTATCCTTTGCAGGGACCCTGCAGCACAAACTTGAGGGTGACAAGTTACAACTCTATTCTATGGAATACACTGCCCTGCCTCTGGTTCCCCCTGTTCAATCCAGAAGAAACCTGTCCCTCAGTCCTGGCTGAGCAGAGAGCCCCGTGCCCCTGTCTTGGTTGCTAAGGATCTGGTCAAGCCCCCTGTGCTGGGCAGGGGGCAAGGGCTTTAAGCTCAGCCTAAGTGAGGGGTTCCAGTCCAATCCTGGCTGGTGAGGCCCAGCCACCCCAGGATCCTCTCTGGACCCAGCTCCCCACTGCCAACCCCCATCAGGCCTGAGTCTTGTGCTCAGGGTGGACACAGCACTGTACCCTCACATCCCTATCCTGGCGGGCCCTGTAGTTGATGATCCTGAGACAGTCATCCAGGCCTCTGAGTTCATGGTCCACACCTGAGGCTGGGCTCACCGAGAGGGCTCAACCAGGCTCCCTGGGGAGAGGCAAGAGAGGAGGGCAGTTTCCAACAAAGCCTTTGGTCTCTGGGCCTCTCCTACCACCACCTTCAAGATATAAAGCAACTGTGAAATCTAGGGTCGTTCTCTGCCTTCCGCTTTTCTTCAGCTGAATTGACTTAGTTCTCATATTTTCAATACTTCGCTGGTCACAATTCCAAAGAATCAAAACTCCCATGCAATCTTGGATTTTTCTATCTTGTGACTTCCTGAGCAGCAACCTCTTATAAATGAGGCTCAGAGCCTAGATTTCAAGGAACTAGAGAACCCCTGTTCCTGTAGCTGGTTGGCCACCGGAAGGCTGAGGGTCACCCTGGCTACCCTGGCCTTCCTCCTCACTCCTGCTGCCCTCCACTCTGAGGCCGATAAATGTCAGACCTGTTACTCTCATTGCTCCGAACAAAAAGAACACAGTGGCTGGAGCGGGTGGGAGAGGGGCTGCAGGGAGGGACGAGGGTGACCTAGAAAAAGCAGCCTGGAAGTTCCTGCAAAACAGACAGCATCTTTACCAAGGATATCTCCCCATTTCTGGTTGGGACTCACTTCTGCCTCCCCTGGGGTGGGGAAAACCTGCCTCAGTACAGCCTTCCTGGCCTCTGGTCCCCAACTTAGAGAAGCTGATCCAGAGCCCTCCAGGCTATCTGCTCAGCTGCTTCCTGGGGACACACAGGAGCCAGGCATGAGCATAAACTGGGAGAGAGGAAACCACAAAGGATGAAACTGTCTTCACGGCTTAATGGGGTTTTATCATATTTGGATTGGTTGCCAACATTGAAAAACGGGAAACACTTAAAAATCTGTATTGCCCGTTTCTTTCGCAAATATGGAAGACCAAGCAGACCTGAGCCCAAGTTTCCACGAGCTAACCTCCAACTGGAACTGAGGTGGTGATGCTGTCCCCTTAGACAGGGGTGCTGCCCAGGCCTCAGGGATCCCCACTGCCGGGCAATACCCAGGTGCTCTCTGCCAGGCCTGCAGGGGCATTTGAGCCTGAGACACCCGTGTCAACTTCCCTCCTCTCCCTATAAGACTTGTCTCATTGTGTATATGGCACAGAGCCGCTCCTGGCATGTAGTAGTCTCTCAATAAATATCAGTAGAATACAGGAAGAGGAAGCAGCAGGTGACTCTGAAAGAGGCAGGGCTGGACCCCAGGTGTCCTGACTCCCAGCTCACTGCCCTAAACAGGCCCACTTGCCTCTCTGCTGTGGGTTGGAGCTAGGGGAGAAGGTGGCACAGCCGGGGCCCTGGGAGGAGGTTTCCCAGGAAACCACTCTCCCAAGCTGAGTTGCAACCAAAATCAGAGACAGAAAACACTCCATGCTAGGACTACCATGTGACATCCTGCCAGTTCAAGGGATGATGGCTATTTTCCAGGAATTTTGACCGCAAAAGGGCTTTTTACTGCTCTCCCTTAATTTCAGTTCTCATTGTATGACTTCTCATCTGGAAATGGGATAAGTGATAATTTCTCAAACGGTTGTGTGAGGAAGGGAGATAAGTCACATCAGGAACTAAGCCAGGCACCTGGCCTGTAGTAGAGGCTTAGTACAGACTTTCCTCAGTTTACGATGGGGTTACCTCCTGATAAACCCATTGGAAATTGAAAATACCAGAAGTCGAAAATGCATTTAATACACCTAACCTACCAAACACCATGGCTTAGCCTTGCTCACCTTAAAGGTACTCAGGACACTTACCTTAGCCTACAGTTGGGCAAAATCATCCAACACAAAGCGTATTTTATGATAGAATGTTGACTAGCTCATGTAATTTTTTTTAACACTGAACTGAAATGAACACCAGAATGGTTGTCTGGGTACAGAGTGGTTATAAGTGTATCGGTGTTGAGTCTGGTGACCCCATGTCTGACCCAGAGCTGCGGCTGTCTTGCCCAGCATCATGAGAGAGGATCTATCACACATCACCAGCTCAGGACAAGATCACAATTCAAAATTCAAAGTACAGTTTCTACGGAATGTGTATCACTTTCACACCATCGTAAAGTCAAAAAATCCTAAATCAGGGACCGTCTGTAAGTGGAAGCTTTTTTTTCTTCAGAGAACAGCAAAGCAGAATGGAGAAATTAACTGGCTTTACAGTCAGGAAAACATAGATTTAAATTGAATTCATTCATTCATTCAATAAGTATATATATATATTAAAAGCCTACTCTGTGTCACTCACTCAGGCAACATCCTGGAATGCAGCGGTGGGCAGAAGCAGACACATCTGCTCCTAGGAAGCCTCAGTCTGGAAGCTCCGCATTGGTCAGCTTGTGACCTTCTGTGCCTCGTTTAGCCTTGCTGACCCTCAGCTTCCTCGTCTGTTCCACAGGGGTAGTAAGGCCTTTATTGCACAAAACAATCATCAGTATAAAAATCAATTTGCGGACTTCCCTGGTGGCGCAGTGGTTGAGAGTCTGCCTGCCAATGCAGGGGACATGGGTTCGAGCCCTGGTCTGGTAGGATCCCACATGCCGTGGAGCAACTAGGCCCGTGAGCCACAATTACTGAGCCTGCCCGTCTGGAGCCTGTGCTCCGCAACAAGAGAGGCCGCGATGATGAGAGGCCCGCGCACTGCGATGAAGAGTGGCCCCAACTTGCCACAACTAGAGAAAGCTCTCACACAGAAACGAAGACCCAACACAGCCATAAATAAATAAATAAATAAATAAATAAATAAATAAAAATTAAACTTAAAAAAAAAAATCAATTTGCACAGTACTTGCCCCATTACTACTATTTGCCATTTTAAGGACAAAGGTTTAGAAAGGGTGAGTGTCCTGCCTGGAGTCACACAGCTCTCAGGGGCAGAAACAAGGACAAGTCAAGCTTTCCTGCCTCCTAGCCAAGGCCCTGCTCCTCTGGGCCAAGCAAACCCCCCTCTTCTAGCATCCCTCCCTCCTCCCTGAGACCTGTGAGGGAGGGTCCTCTCAGATGCAAGGCAACAGTCCCACCCTGCTGTGGCCCACCTTGGGCATTCACTAGCATTTTCATGTGGGAATTCCTTCTCAGCATTTCTCAGGAAATTATATGTTTTTCTAAATTCCAAGTCCCGAGAAAACTCAGTTGAGCAATTGGGAAAATGGAAAAAAGTATTATAATTCTCCTGAAAGAATAAAGCTTAACACTCAACAGAGAGATGTTACTGACTTAAAGGAATTTGCTGACATCACGAGCAAGAGCAGGAAACACTTGGCACCTGGAGTTCAAGGTTAAGATCAGCATGTGTGGAGATCAGGGCAGGAGCATGTATGGGAGAGGTGGTCTCCATTCAACAGCTTGAGACTGTTGCCATGGTACAAGTTCAGAGCTCTGCTGCTAAGAAATGCTAATGAGTTTGTAAAACTAATGTAGTTGCACAAATCATATAAGTGGTATTTCAAGAAATAACAAGTTTGGGAAACAAAATATGTCCTTAAATGGGCAACTTCAACTGTGTTTCTTGCTAGGAGATGTGGATATTATGTTATTCAATAATAATGTCTGCTGACATTGTCCAGTGTTTGAATAATTGCTAAAGGCTATAGTTCTTTATAAATGCTTTAATAGAAGAAATACAAAGAGAAAATGCATAAATATCATGGAATACTAGGACATGAAACCAGAAACATTGGCTAACTTTTATATAAAATCTAAATTAGCCAAAGCAATATCAATTTGAATAAAAAAGAAATTCAGGACAAGCAGACAAGATATGCCCATTGTTAAAATAGGAAATGAGCTTATATGAAGCACTAAGTACTCAAACTCCAACTTGAAAATGCATTTGGACATACTTTGAACAATTTGTCCAACCCAATATGGAAAAAATGTTCTATGTCTGGAATATTTGCTACAAAACAAGGGTAAAGACTACTAATAGTTTGCAATTGATGCTTCCTGTGTTCTAAATTTCTAGTTTTGAATGATAACTTTTAAATATTTTAAATATTAAATAGTCGTAGCATTTTTTTCCATTTTTAAATGATTTTCATTGGCCCTTTACTTTGTGTTAATGTTCCCTTCTTTTCATGTTTTCTATTATCAACCGTCTGTATGTGCTAGAGAACATTCAATGTGTTATTGAGTCTATAATCTTGTCACTACACATAGAAACATCATTTATGAGAAGAAACCAAGATGGCGGAGGAGTAGGAGGATGTGGAGTTCATCTCTCTTCACAAATGCATCAAGAACACATCTACACGTGGAACAATACTCACAGAATACTGGCTGAACACTAGCAGAAGACCTTGAACACCAGAAAGGACAAGAAAGATCCCCACATAACTGGGTAGGACGAAAGAAAGAAGGGAAAAAGAAGAGGAGAGGAAGCAGGATGGGATCTGAGTCCCTGGTGGGGAGATGAAGCAGAGGAGAGGTTCCTGCATCCTGGGAATCTCCTTCACCGACGAGGAAATCAGTTGGGACAGAAGGGGAGCATCTGAGGCTGTTGGAGAAGGGTGAAATGGCCGGTCTGTGGCAGACAGGACAGAGTGAGACGTACGTAGATGGTCCATGCCACAGCCCTGTGTGCCCCATACTGGGACATGTGTCTGTTGGTGCACACGCTGGCTGAGAGCTGGAATGTGGGGATTCGAGCGCAAACCTGGGTGGAATACTGCTGTTGGATGTGAGGAGACTGCCTGAGGGGATAGGAGGGAGGAAATCTGCAACCAGGAATGCTTGTGGAGGAGACCCAGACTGCCATAGAAGCAAGGCAACACTGTTGAGTGACGTGCAGCGGGTGGAGCCACCATTGCAGCCTCTCTCTCCCCACATGCCAGCGCTCTGCCCTGCCAGGCACTAGGAAAAGCCCCCACCAGGGCTGACCTTCTCATGCCAGCTGCCAGGTGCTAAGAAAGGTTCCCACTAGGGCCGGATCTCTCATGCCCGTGGCCGCCAGCTTTCCCACGCACCTGTCACCACTGGGGCCCCCATAACCCAGGCAGTCATGCCACCTCCGTGCCCTGTACTCACCAGGGCAGACCCAACTGCTCCAGGGCAGCCTCAGGAGCAGACTCCTGTTTCGGTAACAATGGGGCGACTAAGGAAGAGGAACAAAAATCTTTCCATGCAGCTGCACAAACCACAGATTAAATCCCTGTGATTGGCTTGGTAAACCCTATATCTATGGAATACCTGAATGGATGAGTGTTCCCACAAATGAAACCCATTTAGCTCCAGCAGCTGTGAACTTTCAGGACTAGTACATTCAGGAGTTATGCCAGGTCAGAGTCTGAGCTGCCCCCACAGTGCCCACAGAGGGACCAGAGAGCTACCTACAGGTTTTGGAGGGCCTCCTGGGGGAGCAGAGGTTGGCTGTGACTCACGGTAGGGGCAAGGACACTGAGAGCTGAGACCCCAGGAAAATATAATTATTACTATTTTTTAATGTTTTGTTCTGTTGCTGTTTTTATTATTATTTGTTTTTAATTTTGTTTAGGTTTTTTATATTTCTATTTCTATGTTACTTTTTTGTTGTTCTGTGTTTTTTCCTTGTTTTTCTTTTTCCTTTTTTTAATTTTGCTTTTATCTTTTTTCTTTGTTCTTTTCTTATCACTTTTTATCGTTTTTGTGTGTTTGTTTTGTTTTCTGTGTTTCTTCCTTCAGTTTGCATTCTGCTTTTGTTTTCCATTTTATTTCTTGTGTTCCTTAGTTTTGTTTTTAATTGTTCGATTTCATTTTGGGATTCTTTTGTTTGCCTGGTTGTTCTCTTGTTTTTTGTTTTCTCTGTTTTTGTTTCTGTTCCTTATTTTGTTTGTGTGTGTTTGTTTTGTTTGTTTGTTTTTATTTGTATGGTTCTGCTTTTACCATTTCTGTGGGGTTTTGTTTGTCTGTTTGTTTTTAATTGTTGCTGTTGCTGTATGCTTGTTTTTTGTCTTTGCTATTTGTCTTGGGTTTCATTTGTCTGTTTGTCTTCATTTGTTTTCTTCCCACCCTTTTTTTTCTTTTATTTTTTCTTCCTTTTTTGCTGAGCCGTGTGACTTGCAGGGTCTTGGTTCCCAGGCCGGGGTTCGGGCCTGAGCCTCTGGGGTGGGAGCACCGAGTCCAAGACGCTGGAATGCCAGAGAATTCCCAGCCCCAGGGAATATTAGTTGGCGAGAGCTCTCCCGGAGGTCTCCATCTCAACTCCAAGACCCAGTTCCACCTGACTGCCTGCAGGCTCCAGTCTGAATGGCCCATGCCAAACAACAAGCAAGACAGCAGTGCAAACCCACACATCATCAGAGAGTCTGCCTAAAGTCGGACTAAGCTCACAGACACCCCAGTACACACCATCTGATGCAGCCCTGCCCAGCACAGCGAACTGATCCAGCTTCACCCACCAGAATGCAGATACCAGTCCCTCCCACCAGGAAGCCTACACAAACCACTGGACCAACCTCACCCACTGGGGGCAGACACAGAAGCAAAAGGAACTATGACCCTGCAGCCTGCAGAAAGGAGACCTCAAACACAGTAAGTTAAACAAAATGAAAAGACAGAGAAATATGTTGCAGATGAAGGAGCAAGGTAAAAACCAACAAGACCAAATAAATGAAGAGGAAATAGGCAATCTACCTGAAAAAGAATTCAGAGTAATTATAGTAAAGATGATGCAAAATCTTGGAAATGGAATGGAGAAAATACAGGAAACATTTAACAAGGACCTAGAAGAACTAAAGAACAAACAAACAGTGATGAACAACACAATAACTGAAATTAAAAATATACTAGAAGGAATCAGTAGCAGAATAACTGAGGCAGAAGAACGGACAAGTGAGCTGGAAGAATGAATGGTGGAAATAACTGCCGTAGAGCAGAATAAAGAAAAAAAAGAATGAAAAGAATTGAGGACAGTCTCAGAGACCTCTGGGACAACATTAAATGCACAAACATTCAAATTATAGGGGTCTCAGAAGAAGAAGAGAAAGAGAAAGGGTCTGAGAAAATATTTGAAGAGATTATAGTTGAAAACTTCCCTAACATGGTAAAGGAAATAGTCAATCAACTCCAGGAAGAGAGTCCCATGTGGTATAAACCTAGGAGAAACATATCAAGACACATATTAATCAAACTAATCAAAATTAAATACAAAGAAAAAATATTAAAAACAGCAAGAGAAAAGCAACAAATAACATACAAAGGAATCCCCATAAAGTTATCAGCTGATTTTTCAGCAGAAACTCCACAGGCCAGAAGGGAGTGGTAGGACATATTTAAAGTGACGAAAGGGAAAAACCTACAACCAAGATTACTCTACCCAGCATGGCTCTCATTCACATTTGATGGCGAAATCAAAAACTTTACAGGGCTTCCCTGGTGGCACAGTGGTTGGGAGTCTGCCTGCCAGTGCAGGGGACACGGGTTCGAGCCCTGGTCTGGGAGGATCCCACATGCCGCGGAGCGACTAAGCCCGTGAGCCACAACTACTGAGCCTGCGCGTCTGGAGCCTGTGCTCCGCAATGGGAGAGGCCGCGACAGTGAGAGGCCTGCGCACCGCGATGAAGAGTGGCCCCCACTCACCACAGCTGGAGAAAGCCCTCGCACAGAAACGAAGACCCAACACAGCCAAAAATAAATAAATAAATTTATTTTAAAAAAAAAAACAACTTTACAGACAAGGAAAAGCTAAGAGAAATCAGCACCACAAAGCCAACTTTGCAACAAATGCTAAAGGAACTTCTCTAGGCAGGAAAAACAAGAGAAGAAAAAGACCTACAAAAATCAACCCAAAACAATTAAGAAAATGGTAATAGGAAAATACATCTCAATAATTACCTTAAATGTAAATGGATTACATTCATCAACCAAAAGACACAGACTGACTGAATGGATACAAAAACAAGACCCATATATATGTTGTCTACAAGAGACCCACTTCAGACCTAGGGACACATACAGACTGAAAGTGAGAGGATGGAAAAAGATACTCCATGCAAATGGAAATCAAAAGAAACCTGGAGTAGCAATATTCATATCAGACAAAATAGACTTTAAAATAGACTGTTACAAGAAACTACATAATGATCAAGGGATCAATCCAAGAAGAAACTAAAATAATTGTAAATATTTATGCACCCAACATAGGAGCACCTCAATATCTAAGGCAAATGCGAACATCCATAAAAGGGGAAATCAACAGTAACACAGTAATAGTGCGGGACTTTAACACTCCACTTACACCAATGGATAGATCATCCAGACAGAAAATTAATAAGGGAAACACAAGCCTTAAATGACACACTAGACCACATAGACTTAACTGATATATATAGGACGTTCCAGCTGAAAGCAGCAGAATACACTTTCTTCTCAAGTGCACACAGAACATTCTCCAGGATAGATCACATCTTGGGTCACAAATCAAGCCTCAGAAAATATAAGAAAATTGAAATCATATCAAGCATCTTTTCCGACCACACGCAATGAGATTAGAAATCAATTACAAGGAAAAAAAAAACTGTAAAAAACACAAACACATGGAGGCTAAACAATATGTTACTAAATAACCAAGAGATCACTGAAGAAATCAGAAGAAATCAAAAATGACCTAGAAAAAAATGACAATGAAAACACAAAAACCCAAAACTTATGGGATGCAGCAAAAGCAGTACTAAGAGGGAACTTTATAGCAATATAATCCTACCTCAGGAAACAAAATAAAAAATCTCAAAAAACAACCGAACCTTACACCTAAAGCAACTAGAGAAAGAAATACAAACAAAACCCAAAGTTAGTAGAAGGAAAGAAATCATAAAGGTCAGAGCAGAAATAAATGAAATAGAAACAAAAAAACAATAGCAAAGATCAATAAAACTAAAAGCTGGTTCTTTGGTAAGATAAACAAAATTGATAAACCTTTAGCCAGAATCATCAAGAAAAAAGGGAGAGGAGTCAAATCTATAAAATTAGAAATGAAAAAGGAGAAGTTACAACTGACATCGCAGAAATACAAAGCGTCATAAGAGACTACTACAAGCAACTCTATGCCAATAAAATGGACAACCTGGAGGAAATGGACAAATTCTTAGAAAGGTACAACCTTCCAAGACTGAGCCAAGAAGAAATAGAAAATATAAAGAGACCAAACTCAAGTAATGAAATTGAAACTGTCATTAAAAATCTTCCAACAAACAAAAATCCAGGACCAGATGGCTTCACAGGTGAATTCTATCAAACATTTAGAGAAGAGCTAACACCTATCCTTCTAAAACTCTTCCAAAAAATTGCAGAGGGAGGAACACTCCCAAACTCATTCTGCAAGGCCACTATCACCCTGATACCAAACCAGACAAAGATATCACAAAAAAAGAAAATTACAGGCCAATATCACTGATGAACATAGACCCCAAAATCCTCAACAAAATACTAGCAAACCAAATCCAACAACACATTAAAAGGATCATACACCATGATCAAGTGGGATTTAGCTCAAGGATACAAGGATTCTTCAATATAGCAAACTGAAGAATAAAAACCATATGATCATCTCAATAGATGCAGAAAAAGCTTTCAACAAAATTCAACACCCATTTATGACAAAAACTCTCCAGATAGGGACATAGAGGGAACCTACCTCAACATAATAAAGGCCATATATGACAAACCCACAGCAAACATTATTCTCAATGGTGAAAAACTGAAAGCATTTCCTCTAAAATCAGGAACAAAACAAGGATGTCCACTCTTGCCACTCTTATTTGCAATAGTTTTGGAAGTCCTAGCCACAGCAGTCAGAGAAGAAAAAGAAATAAAAGGAATCTAAATTGGAAAAGAAAAAGTAAAACTGTCACTGTTTGGAGATGACATGATACTATACACAGAAAATCCTAAAGATGTCACCAGAAAACTACTAGAGCTAATCAACGAATTTGGTAAATTTGCAGGATACAAAATTAATGCACAGAAATCTCTTGCATTCCTATACACTAACAACGAAAGATCAGAAAGGGAAATTAAGGAAACAATGCCATTCACCACTGCAACAAAAAGAATAAAATACCTAGGAATAAACCTACCTAAGGAGGCAAAAGACCTGTACACAGAAAACTATAAGATACTGATGAAAGAAATCAAAGATGACATAAACAGATGGAGAGATATACCATGTTCTGGGATTGGAAGAATCAAGATTGTGAAAATGACTATACTACCCAAAGCAATCTACAGAGTCAATGCAATCCCTATCAAATTACCAATGGCATTTTTCACAGAACTAGAACAAAAACTTTACAATTTGTATGGAAACACAAAAGACCTCGAATAACAAAAGCAATCTTGAGGGAAAAAAACGGAGCTGGAGGAATCAGGCTCTCTGACTTCAGACTATACTACAGGGCTACAGTAATCAGGACAGTATGGTACTGGCACAAAACAGAAATAAAGATCAATGGAACAAGATAGAAAGCCCAGAGGTAAACCCACACACCTATGGTCACTTAATCTATGACAAAGGAAGCCAGAATATACAGCCTCTTCAATAAGTGGTGCTGGGAAAACTGGACAGCTACATGTAAAAGAATGAAATTAGAATATTCCCTAACACCATACACAAAAATAAACTCAAAATGGATTAAAGACCTAAATGTAAGGCCAGACACTATAAAACTCTTAGAGGAAAACATAGGCAGAACATTCTTTGACATAAATTGCAGCAAGATCTTTTTTGACTCACCTCCTAGAGTAATGAGAATAAAAACAAAAATAAACAAATGGGACCTAATTAAACTTAAAAGCTTTTGCACAGCAAAGGAAACCATAAACGAGACAAAAAGACAGGGACTTCCCTGGTGGTCCAGTGGTTAAGAATCCACCTTCCAATGCAGGGGACACGGGTTCGATCCATGGTTGGGGACTAAGATGCCACATGCCTCAGGGTAACTAAGCCCGTGCACCGCAACTACTGAGCCCACGCGCTCTAGAGCCCATGTGCCACAACTAGAGAGCCCACACACTGCAACTACTGAGCCCACGGGCTGCAAAGAAGATCCCGCGTGCTGCAACGAAGATCCTGCCACAACTGAGACCCAATGCAGCCAAATAAATTAATTAATTAATTTAAAAAAAAAAAAGACGAAAGGACAACCCTCAGAATGGAAGAAAATATTTGCAAATGAAGCAACTGATAGGGATTAATCTCCAAAATGTACAAACAGCTTATGCAGCTCAATATTAAAAAAACAAACAACCCAGAATTCCCTGGTGGCACAGTGGTTAAGAATCCGCCTGCCAATGCAGGAGACACAGGTTTGATGCCCGGTCCAGGAAAATCCCACATGCTGCGGAGCAACTAAGCCCATGTGCCGCAACAACTGATCCTGCGCTCTAGAGCCTTTGAGTCACAACCACTGAAGTCCACACGCCCTAGAGCCCATGCACTGCAACTACTGAAGCCTGCGCACTCTAGGGCCCGTGCTCTGCAACAAGAGAAGCCACCGCAAATAAGAAGCCTGCGCACCGCAACGAAGAGTAGCCCCTGCTCACCACAACTAGAGAAAGCCCACGCACAGCAATGAAGACCCAACACAGCCAAAAAACAAACAAACAAACAGCCCAATCAAAAAATGGGCGGAAGACCTAAATAGAAATTTCTCCAAAGACATACAGATGGCCAACAAACACATGAAAAGATGCTCAACATCACTAATTATTAGAGTAATGCAAATTAAAGCTACAGTGAGGACTCACCTCCCACCAGTCAGAATGGCCGTCATCAGAAAATCTAGAAACAATAAATGCTGGAGAGGGTGTGGAGAAAAGGGAACCCTCTTGCACTATTGGTGGGAATGCAAATTGATACAGCCACTATGGAGAACAGTATGGAGGTTTGTTAAAAAACTAAAAACAGAGCTACCATATGACCTAGCAATCCCACTACTGAGCATATACCCTGAGAAAACCATAATTCAAAAAGAGTCATGTACCACAATGTTCATTGCAGCTCTATTTACAACAGCCAGGACATGGAAGCAACCTAAGTGTCCAGCATCGGATGAATGGATAAAGAAGATGTGGCACATATATACAATAGAATATTACTCAGCCATAAAAAGAAACGAAATGGAGTTATTTGTAGTGAGGTGGATGGAGTTAGAGTCTGTCATACAGAGTGAAGTAAGTCAGAAAGAGAAAAACAAATACAGTATGCTAACACATATATATGGAATCTAAGGAGAAAAAAAAAAAAAGGTCATGAAGAACCTAGTGGCAAGATGGGAATAAAGACACAGATCTACTAGAGAATGGACTTGAGGATATGGGGAGGGGGAGGGGTGAGATGTGACAGGGTGAGAGAGTGGCATGGACATATATACACGACCAAACGTAAAATAGGTAGCTAGTGGGAAGCAACCGCATAGCACAGGGAGATCAGCTCTGTGCTTTGTGACCACCTAGAGGGGTGGGATAGGGAGGGTGGGAGGGAGGGAGATGCAAGAGGGAAGAGATATGGGAACATATGTATATGTATAACTGATTCACTTTGTTATAAAGCGGAAACTAACACACCACTGTAAAGCAATTATACTCCAATAAAGATGTTAAAAAAAACAAACAAAAAACTTTTACCCCTAGCTTCCCAGGGAACTCCTCTCTCTATAGATACTCCCATGTGCCTCATAAACTCTTCTCCTGTTAAACTATCTGCTGTCAATTAATTTGCAGGCCCCCGACCACTAGGAACTAAGTCAGTAGAGGAAAAGTTTTTCCTCCCAACAGGGGTGATCTTAAAACATCCTGAAATTAGATAGCAGTGATAGTTGCACCACCTTGTGAGTGTATAAAAACCACTGAACTGTCCTTTTTTTTTTTTTTTTTGGCCACACTGCATGGCTTGTGGGATCTTAGTTCCCTGACCAGGAACCAAACCTGGGCCCACGGCAGTGAAAGCGCCGAGTCCTAACCACTGTACCGCCAGGGAATGCCCCTGAATTGTCAACTCTAAAAGCGTGAATTTTATGATATGTGCGTTTTATCTCAATAGAAATAAAAGGTGAGGGGAACTAGAAAGTTCCTACTTGACCGGTCTGCCCTGGACATCCAGCATCAGTGCACTCTGGGCTTAGCAGGTACTTCAAGCTGACCCTTTTTCTTACAATGCTCACCACCCACCCCCACCCCCACTACCACAGGGACTTTTCACCTGCAGCTCCCTTGACAAGTCAGGTGTTTCTCCGTTTGGGCTGGAGGCATTCGGTTCTCAGCCCTGAGGATACAGTGTGAACTCCTCCTCTTTGCAGAGGCCTAGTCTCCCTTCCAGGTGGTCCCCTTGGACAGGACCTGACATGACACCACAGTGACCCTCTCTCTGGCTCAAAGCTCACACCTTGTCCCTAGGAAACACACACGCACTCTTTGCCCTGAACAAGCCACCCAGTGCAACAACTTTCCCAGACAGCTGTCCACTGTATCCCCCAAATCGCTGAGTCATCCGGCTGAAGCCCCTCATCCCAACTTTAGGTGCAGAGAAAAGCATCTCCAGCCTTCCCTGTGAGAGGAAGAATCCTCTGCATTGCCACAACCTTCTTTCCTAATCTCCCACCTCCTTCCCCACCTTTAATACCTTCAATGTGAATTCCGGGATTTAAAAATCACAAAGTACCTTCTTTGTGAATCTGCATCAAGGTGATATCATGCCCGTATGAGTGGTATTTACCATCTTTTTTGACGTGTCTTTGGGGAGAGGAAGGAGGTTGCCCAATCTGAAGAAGGGAAAAATCAAGAAATGAGTAAAGTCTGCCTCTGTTGTCCTCAGCTTTCTCCTTTAGGACCTTTTAGGGCATCTCCACAGCCCTGATCCTTAGTTGCCCAGTGCCTTTAATTTTTTCTCACTCAGAGGCCATCCTGAAATCAGCTCTCTGAGCCTCTTTTCACACTAAAGTGGGAGTAACTAACGAGAGCATTTTAACAGGACTTGAAAGGCCAAAACCAAAAGTCAGGAATCATCCATGAAGTGAGAACATCTGGTAGCTTCCAGGCTTTGGGGCCACCTGAGCCTTCCAGGAAGGATGGAAGGGAGGGCAGGGGAGAATGGGGCAGGAACCCTTGGGCACAGGGAAAGGTCTGATGTTGCAGGACCAAGAGGTAGATTGGGCTTGGGAAAGGAGGAAGGCATCTAGGGGTGCTAAAAAAACCCCGAGACTTGTAATCCTACAGACAGCTCATTGACACCTGGTCCACCAGGAAGGGGAGACACCTGGTCACAGGAGGGAGAAAAAGGGCTTAGATTTGTGGAGCGCCTACTCTGTGCCAGGTATTGTGTGAGGTGCTCTATGGACCACACCTCAGTTGATACCCCCACCCCAACACTTGACGTAGGTTCCCATTTCTGGATGAGGGTACTGAGACCCAGTGAGGCTAGGTCTTTGAAGTAATGTGTTTTATTGGACAAACTCTAAGAGGATGGGCCTGCCCAGTTAACACAAAGCCACTGCTGGGGGTGGCTATGCCCATCTGGTATCTGAGTGACCCGTTCTGAGGGAACTGAGTCATGGGTCTTGCCTACCTGGCAACGCAGACCTGCTGCTCCTCCAGCCTTCCTCACCACAGTGAGCAGCCCCTGGTCCCGAGACCCGACCCCACCCCACTTAGGCAGATGAGCTGGGCATCCCAGCCAATCACTGCCATCATCAAGATCCTCCTTCCCATGGCCATGGCTGAGTCCGGCCTGATCATTTTCACCTGGAGGACTGCAGCAGTCTCCTAACTGGTGTCTCCACCCTTGGCCCCCCTGAATCCATTCTTCACAAACCACTCAGAGTGAGCTCCCCAAAATGTAAAACTGATCACGCTTTCCCTGTTTAAAACACACCAAAGGCTTTGTGTTGTCCTCAGGATAAACCCCATCTCCATAACAAGGCCTGGTGTTGCCTGTGCAATCTGACTCCTGCCCCCTCTCCAGCCCCATCAGGAACTCCCTTCCCCTGCTCTCAGGGTTCCAGCCACACTCAGTTCCTGATATGTGCTAGGACTTCCTGCCTCAGGACCTTTGCACAAGCTATTTCCCTTACCTGTATTCCTGTCTTCCTTGCTTTTCAACCTACCTAACACTGCTCAGATGTTCTCTTATCAGAGAGGCATTCTCTGAGCCCCCAATATATTCCTTTCCATTGTATTGTTTATTCCAATGTATAAGTATCTACCTACTTTTGTGATTATTTATTTAATGTTTGTCTCCAGGAGAACAGGGACCACGATCTTTTGGTTCTCTGTGGTATTCTCGGTGTCAAGCAGAAGGCCTGGAAAATGGTAGGCACTTGGTAAATATGTATTATATAGATGGATAGATGGACAGACAAACAAGTAGATGTTCTTACAGAAAGCTCACGCTGATTTTTCCTTTTGCCTCAGGCTCCAATATGGTTTGGCATAGTACTGTTACTGATCCTGTCTTTATTTAAAATTTTGACATTTTATTAAAATGTTATTTATGTTGATTACTGAGGTTTTGTGTTTTTTTTGGTGCCCCCTTAAATTTTGTGCTCAAGGTCAGTACCTCACTAACCATTCCCAAGTTCCAGCCCTGCCCATAGTAAGGAATTAATAATAACTATTGCTAAAATAATTATTATCATATAGACAAGACATAATAGAACGATCATAGGCTTTAGAATCAGACAAACTTAGGTTTCAACCTGGCACATTCATTCATTAATCATCCATTTACTGAAACGTGCTCAATGATTTTTTGAGACCCCGATCTGTGCCACCTATCTCTCAACATGCTGGGATACAGTGTGGCAGAAACACAGTCTCTGCCCTCAGGGAGCTTCCAGTCTAGAAGCTCTGCTGCTGACCAGCTTGTGACCATCTGTGAGTCATTAGGCTTCCTGAGTCTCAGGTCTTCATCTGTATCTGTAAGAATAATAACAATAACAATAACAACAACAACAATAATAATAATAATATCATCTGCCTGTATTGCCCAGAGGTTGGGAATTTTAGCAATCAGGTATGTCAACAGACATGAACCCATATCCCAATACCCCCATACCATGCCCCATCTGGTATTATCTGCAGTTTCAAGGAAGAGGCCCAGAAAAGGTAAGTGTCCTGTCTGGGGTCACACAGCCTTCAGAAGCAGAAACAAGGGCAAATCTAGTTTTCCTGTTTCATGATCAAGGCTCTGCTGCATACAGACAAACCTCCCCTTCCTGTCCCAGCATCTTCCTGAGATCTCGGGGACTGGGAAATGGTGGTGACCCATCCTTTTCACAGGGAGGACAGTCTTGCCCTGTTCTGGCCCACCCTGGGCATAGTCCAGCCTCGGGGAGTGTCTGAAAGAAGAAGGAGTTAGCAGAGGAGGAAAGGAATAAATCAAAAGGAGGAGGAGGAAGAGGCATCCAGAAGAGGTGCCAGGCCATACCCCCTCCAGGGTCTTGCCACCTCCTCCTCCTTCCTTTCCCCAACATTCCCAGGGACAGAGAAGCAGGTCTCAGTGTCCTAGTGGACACGGCTCAGCTTCACACCACCCTTCTCGGGGCAGAACCAGTGGCTGACCTGACCATACTGTCTCTCTTCCATCGCTCAAAAAATCCCACACAGTTTGTGCCAAATTCTTTTAAGACTTCTATCCTCTGCCCCAAAGCAATTGGGGCATCCCAGCTCAGGATGCAGGAAAAGCAGATGCCTGAGGCCCCTCCTACTGTTACCGAGTCCAAGCTTGTACTGCTCGCCACACGACAGACCAATAAATCTAGAGGTGAGGTGTTGGGGCAAGGAATAGTGACTTTATTTGGAAAGCCAGCAGACCAAGAAGATGGTGGACTAGTGTCCCAAAGAACCATCTTCCGTGAGTTAGAATTCAGGCTTCTTTTATAGTAAAAGGGGAGGGAAGTGTGGTTGGTTGTTGCCAACTTCTTGGTGTTGGAATCCTTTGTTCTTGCAGCTGTCCACATAGGTCAGGTAAACCTTCAACAAGACAAATGTTATTCTTTGTTCTGCAAATTTTTATCTCTATATGAATGGAAAAGTGTTATACCCTTAAAGGTCAGAGCCTTGAGAACGGGCTACCCTGTATATTTCAGGCTATAGGCAACATTCTTAACTTGTAGCAAAAACAATAGAATACAAAGGTCAAAGTAAAAGAAACAGTACAAATATGGAGTCAGATTTGTTCTTCCCTATTACACTACCCCATCCCCCTCACCTCAGCCAGAGCTTGGGAGTTGTCCTGCTCTGGATTTAACCCCAATATCACTTTCTTTCAGCTCTCACTCGCTGTGCTGGATTCTGTTCTCTTCCAAAGCTTTGCCCTGACTCCCTGCCCTCCAGGGCCCCAAGAAGCCAGGGGGCTCCAGGCCTTAGGGTAGATTTGGTAGCAGAGTCTTGCAGGAAGCGCAAAGGGCCATTCCATCAAAACTGTGCTGGACACATCAAGAATTTATGTGGTTTCATTTGGGCCTCTGACAGGTCAGGAGCTTAGAAGTGAAGGCGGGCAGGTCAGAACCCTGTGCAGGACACAAAAAGGAGTCCAGGAGTGGGGGATGGAAGCTCCTTTACTTTTAGTCCCATGTGACAGAAAGCCCACATTAAATGTCCTGGAGAAAAACAAAAATAGCTTATTGGTTTATGTCCTCAAATACTCAAAAAGAGCAAATGCCAGGGTGGCTCAGGGAAAACGAGTCCCAGGGCAAAGTACTCCTCAGCACTGTGGGGTTGACCCCACTTGCTCTTCTGCAGACGCCCCAAGACCCCTACAGGACCCCCTCCCTGCCAACGGAGCTGCCTCCCCCCTTCCTTATAAGCTGAGAACTACTGAGGAAGGACCACAGCTGCTGGGCATGGGAGGTGGGTCCCCACCTGAGAAAAAGGACTGACAAGAGCCCCGTGGGACTAACAGCTGCATGGGCAGAGAAGTTCCCTCAGAGAAGGAGGGCAGAGCTTCCAGAAGAAAGAAGGGTGCTGGAAAGAAAGAAACAGATGTAAATCTCCCTACTTTATTTTTTCTAAAAAACAAAAAAAAACACCTCTTGGTCTTAAAGTATTGATCTACTTTAAGGAATTGTCTTAAAGTATTACCACGTTAAATGTTTGTGCTCATTTCTACATTATGTGCGTGGTGTGCACACACCCAAAACGTGCGTCACATTTTATCATTTCCATGCCTTTGTCTGAAAGGGTGAGCTCTCGTATCAGGAGACCTTGTTTTGAAGCCCAGCTTTGCCCCTTTCTAGCCGTGTGAGCAAATTACTTCACTACTCTGTGCCTCTGTACCCTCATCCCTAAAAGGGGTTGATGATTGTACCTATTATACAGGGTTGTAATGAGGATATAATGATAAAATATTTTCAAAACAGTAAGTGGTTTGTGTCCTATTACAACTCTTTGTTATTACCACTATTTGCAGTTACCTCTGACTAGAACGTTCTTCCTTCTTTCTTTGCATTTTAAAATCGGATACAGTCTCAGTCCAATTTTTGAGACCCAGTTCAAATGCTATCTCTTTCATGAATTTTTCTCCTCATTCTAATCAAGGGATCTCTCTTGCCTTCCTCTGAAATCCTCACTGGGCCCTAAGGCCTCACAGCTCTAGATGGCAGGGACTTTCTCAGTCCTCTTCATCTCCACCCCGACTAGAATAAAACCATCTTTACTAATACTTACAGTAGGCCTTCTTACTAGCTTAATTAAAAGAAATAAGCCTAAATCTCCCAACAAAGAAAAACTCTGGACCAGATAGCTTCACTGGTGAAATCCACCAAACACTTAAAGAAGAATTAACATGTCAAACTCTTCCAAAAAATAAAAGAGGAAGGAATACTTCCTAACTCACTCCATGAAGTCAGCATTACCCTGATCTATGAACATATTTTCACATAAATATGTGTACATAATGTTTACAGCAGCACTATTCATAATATCCACAAATTATGAAACAACCCAAATGTCCATCAAATGATGAATGGTTAAACAATATGAGAGACTTCCCTGGTGGCACAGAGGTTAAGAATCCGCCTGCCAATGCAGGGGACATGGGTTTGATCCCTGGCCCAGGAAGATCCCACATGCCACGGAGCAACTAAGCCCGTGCGCCACAACTACTGAGCCTGCACTCTAGAGCCCGCGAGCCACAACTACTGAGCCCGTGTGCTGCAACTACTGAAGACTCCGCGCCTAGAGCCTGTGCTCCACAACAAGAGAAGCCACCACAATGAGAAGCCCAGGCACTGCAACAAAGAGTAGCCCCTGCTCACTGCAACTAGAGAAAGCCCGCATGCAGCAGCAAAGACCCAATGCAGCCAAAAATAAATAAATAAATAAATAAAATAAAATAAAATAAAAAATAAAAAATATATGAGATATAGCCATACAATGGAATGTTATTCAGTCATAAAAAGGAATTAAGTACTGATCCCTGTTACAACCTGGATGAACCTTAAAAACATGAAATTAAACATTAAATGAAAGGATCCAAAAACAAAAGGCAACATATAGTATTATTCCATTTATATATGAAGCATCCAGAATAGGCAAATCCATAGAGACAGAATGCAGACTAGTGGTTGCCAGGGGCTGGGGGAGGGGAGAAAGAAAGTGACTATTTACTGGGTGTAGGAAATACCTTTTGGGGTGGTGAAAATCTTCTGGAAGTAGACAGAGGTGATGGTTACACAAACTGTGAATGTATTAAATGCCACTAAATTGCACACTTTAAAAAGGATTAACAGTTAATATTATTTGTTTTACCTCTGTAACTACAAAAAGCAATAAGCCTCCTCTTGAATGAGGAAGTATTACTTTTGCTTTCAGGAAACTTATACAGATTAGTCAGTCTTCATTGCCCAAAGAGGAAATTATCAGTTAGCTTTTACTCATAATAAATCACCCTAAAATTTAGTAGATTAAAACAAGCATTGGGACTTCCCTGGCGGTCCAGTGGTTGAGACTTCACCTTCCAGGGCAGGGGGTGCAGGTTCGATCCCTGGTCAGGGAGCTAAGATCCCACATGCCTCACAGCCAAAAAAAAACCCCACCAAATCATAAAACAGCAGCAATATTGTAACAAATTCAATAAAGACTTTTTAAAAAATGGTCCACATCAAAATATCTTTACAGAAAAATAAACAAGCATTAACAACAAGATACCTCTGCACACCTACTAGAAT
Source organism: Balaenoptera physalus (assembly GCF_965194825.1). Taxonomy (NCBI): domain Eukaryota; kingdom Metazoa; phylum Chordata; class Mammalia; order Artiodactyla; family Balaenopteridae; genus Balaenoptera; species Balaenoptera physalus. The sequence goes on from NC_138901.1 coordinate 43,697,878, forward strand.
GGCCAAAATCTGGAAAAATAACAACATCAAAGGCTGGCAAGGATGTGGAACAGCAGAAACTCCCATTCATTGCTGGTGGGGATGCAAAATGCTACAGCCACTTTGGAAGACAACTTGGAGGTTTCTTACGAAACTAAACATACTCTTACCATATAATCCAGCAATCATGCTCCTTGGTATTTACCCAAAGGAGTTGAAAACTTATGTCCACACAAAAACCAGCACACAGATGTTTATAGTAGCTTTATTCCTAATTGCCAAAACTTAGAAGCAACCAAGACGTCCCTTAGTAGGTGAACGGGAAAATAAACTGTGGTACCTCCAGACAGCGCTAGAGCAAATGAGCTATCAAGCCGTGAAAAGACAGGGAGGAATCTTACAAGCATATTAGTAAGTGAAAGAAGCCAATCTGAAAATGTTGCATATTGCATGATTCCAACTATATGACATTCTGGAAAAGGCAAAACTATGGAGACAGTAAAAAATCAGTGGTTGCCGGGTTGGGGGTAGGTGGGTGGTAGGGGAGATGTGTAGGCAGAGCACAGAGGATTTTTAGGACAGTGAAAATAGTCTATGATACCATAATGATGGATTCACATAATTATACATTTGTCCAAACCCATAGAATGTACAACACCAAGAGTGAGCTGTAATGTAAACTATGGTCTTTGGGTGATTATGATGTGTCAATGTAGGTTCACCAATTGTATCAAATGTACCACTCTGGTGGGGACTATTGATAATGGCAGAGGCTGTGCCTTTTTGGGGTGTGGAGTATGAGGGAAACCCCTATACCTCCCCTCAGTTTTGCTATGAATCTAAAATTGCTTTTAAGTGCCAGCATTTATTATTTCTCACAATTCTGTGGGTTGGACAGATGGTTCTCCTGGTCTGAGGCAACTCAGCTGGGGTTCAATGGTCTAGAATGACCTCTCAGCTGGGACAGCTCTCCATGTGGTCGCCTAACCTTCAAGAGGCTACTATGGGCTGGTACACATAACTGCATAAAGGTTCCCAGCAGAAAACTAGCACAAGTCTCAATGGGCCAGCACTTTTCAAGTCTCTGTTTGCGTCACACATTCTACTGTCTCATTTGCCAAAGTAAGTCACATAGCCAAGACCAGAGTCAGTATGGGAAACAACTTCCCAAGGGTATGCATACGGGGTGGGGGGATTTATTGCAGCCATTTTTGTACATAAGCTACCAAAGGAAGGAAGAAGTCAAATATTTAAACCAAGACCTAATCTCTAATAACCAAGCTAGAGTTAGGAGAAGTGCTTGGTACAAAACGGAAATCTCTTTATTTGACTTGATATCAACAAGGCATACAGGAAATGGTCAGAAGATATCCGAGAAACCCCATCCATGTGTGACCACAGAGCAGTTTCAGTTCTACATTATAGAACAGACTTCAGCTGTGGACTCTTTTTTTTTTTTCTCATTTTTTTGTTTATTTATTTTTGGCTGCTTTGGGTCTTCATTGCTGTGCGCAGGCTTTCTCTAGTTGCAGCGAGCAGGGGCTACACTTCATTGTGGTGCGCGGGCTTCTCATTGCAGTGGCTTCTCTTGTTGTGGAGCACGGGCTCTAGGTACGTGAGCTTCAGTAGTTGTGGCACGTGGGCTCAGTAGTTGTGGCGCACGGGCTTAGTTGCTCCGCGGCATGTGAGATTTTCCCGGACCAGGGCTCGAACCCGTGTCCCCTGCATTGGCAGGCGGATTCCCAACCACTGTGCCACCAGGGAAGCCCAAGCTGTGGACTCTTGAATAGAATGCTATTCTTTGGATTTGTTGTGTTTCTCTAAGGAGGGCGTGGCCCCAGTCTTGTAGACATCAGGAGAAACAAGAAGATGTGTGGGTTGTATCTTTTATTCCCCTTAGTACTTAAAAAGAAAAACTTTCCCATGTACAATAGTGAGGCTGTTTAAGATCATACACAAGGATGGAAGAGGTACACACGGATTATTTCCAAACACAGATATTTACAGTAAGGACACGGAGGAAGTGGTGTAGACCAGGAGTCACCTCACCAGCTACCTGTCTCTGTGGGTCCTGGTCAGGCCTGCCCTAACATTTACAGGACCCAGGGTAAGAATCCATAAGGAGGCCCCCATGTCAGGTGTGCCAATATTTGAACTTTATAAAAGAGCGAACAAACAGATTTAAAAGTACAACGAATTGCTTAATATTGCAGCCCTGTGAAACTACTGCATATACAGCCCTAGTTTGGGAGTGCATCGCCACAGACCGGAGCACAAAAACAAGCGAGAAAATGAACACGGAGCACAGCCGGGGAAGAACTGCTTGTTTTGCAAGAATGTATGGTGTTCATACCATCTGCGAGGAAAAGATTCTGACAAGCTAGCTGGCTTATCTTTTCTCCTACCTAAAGGCTTCTGCGGTTCAGATCTTCCCCACGGTCCAAAGGGGTGTCGGCCTCCAGTGCTGGCAGTGGCAACCCATCAGCCTTCACAGCCTTTGGACTCACAGCCTTTCAAAGACATAGGGCAGGGCTTCCCTGGTGTTGCAGTGGTTGAGAATCTGCCTGCCAATGCAGGGACACGGGTTCGAGCCCTGGTCTGGGAAGATCTCACATGCCGCAGAGCAACTGGGCCCGTGAGTCACAACTACTGAGCCTGCACGTCTGGAGCCTGTGCTCCGCAACAAGAGAGGCCGTGGTAGTGGGAGGCCCGCGCACCGCGATGAAGAGTGGCCCCCGCTCGCCGCAACTAGAGAAAGCCCTCGCACAGAAACGAAGACCCAGCACAGCCATAAATTAATTAATTAATTAATTTAAAAAAAAAAAAAAACAAAAAAAAACAAAGACATAGGGCAGGAGAGGTGGAAATGCATTTTTCCCTTGAGGCATGAACTGTGTTTGTCACAAGAGTGGATGTTTAGTATTGAAGGTAATGCCAGGCCAGGCCTGAGTACCACATCCCAAGAGACAGAGGTTCCTTTGTGTTCTCTGATGAATTTATTTAGTGTGTGTTTGCGATATGAAGAATGCTCCAAAGCATGGGGTCCAGGCATAGTCCCCTCCTGTCTGGGTCTTAAAGGAGTACCAGTCCTGGCACTTTGAAAGTTGGGACGTGTTAGGCAGGTGATATAACTGTTGTCTGCCACCAGGAGCAGCTGTCCCAGGATGTCAACCTACGGCATGGTTTGTGCCAGAGTTGCCACAAAGGACACAACTTACACAGGTGCTGGATGGAACACTTTACTCATGTAGAGAAGAGACAGAGCAAGATCAGCTTCAACAGTGAGTGTCGGTCCTCCCCACAGGCAGTGGGTACCATCTTGCAGCCAACTTAGGAGAATGATCTGCACACATCCCTCTTGGGCTACAAGTGAAGGGTCCCATTCCCTCCCCACTGGGAACAGGTAGTAGGAGGGTTGGCCTGGTGCCCTATGTCGTACAAGCTTAGGCAAAACAAAGGAGCACACGTTGAGTCCAGAACACAGAAAGATAATCCCACATAAGGCAATAAACCCATCACAGCTGTGCAGCGCTTTATCTCTTGGGAAGGAAGTGTTCCAGCCCCAAGGCCTCTCTTCTGTGGCCCTGAAGGGGTTGAAAGATCGCATACCCCAGAATGCCTTTCCCAGTGGGATGCGCATCTGGCCTGAGAGAGAACTAGATCGCTACCTCACCTTTGCTTGGGACAACAACCTGAACGCAAGGGACCTTCCTTACTCACCACACATCCATCAGATGAGCCCAGACACCTGGGATGGTTTCACTTGGAAACTCAAGGAACAGCAGGGAAGAGCCACAACTTCAGGCCTCTCTCCTGAAAAGGGACCTGTGCATGGAACGCCATCCAGATTTCAAGACCTGCCCAGCACGCAGACACATAACACATGGAGTGATGAGATAGGAGTGAGGGGAAAGGTGAAAATAACAGCAGAAAATTCCCGTAGACTAAGTGCAGGTCTGAGAAAGAAGATGAGCTAACCCCAGCGAGGGGGCATCTTAGCTCAAATATGCTAACTTTGTAACAGGAGAGGGCAGCTCAGGTTATGCTGGACAAACGTGTTGTGCAAGTGCAGATCGTGGAATGTGGCAAGAGCAGTGTTTACAGGCAGAGATGACAGGATATTTGGTATCTCTAATGGAAGAAGCTAGCGGGTGTGCTAAGCAGTATTGTGAAATAATTATAGTAAGTGCTTCATGTAGCAAACGCCTCGTCTCAAAGGAACTGCCCAAAGCACAGTTCCTGGAGCGTAGTAAGTGTTCAGGAAGCATTGGCTGTTGTTATCATCAGCTCTGGAAGACCGCCTAGGCTGGAGCAGCTTATGCGGAGATGCACAGCCCGCTCCCTCGGCTATGCCAAGCTAAGTAGCAAATAGAGCTGATGTGATTCTTAAATGTCACCAATGATGCTTGGTGGTGGAGGAGAGGAAAATCAATAAAAGACTCAGGAAGTACACAAAAACCACTCACAAAATGTTTTCTACACCAGCGAGGTCAAGAAATGGCAGTATATTGTGAAATTGGACATTTGCGCCTTCATTGTTTCTTTTGCTGAACAAACATGCGTTCGGTACTGTGTCAGACACCTCTGCACACACCACTTTAGTCCGTCAGCGCCATCTCTTACTCTAGCCACCACCACAGCAACCAGTCCTGCACAGCAGGCCTTGTCCAGCTCCACATAGGTATAATCTGACAGCACCTCACCTTGCCATCATGCATACCCCTCTTTTCCTGTATCAGGGACTCTCTGTTGCTGAAATAGAGAACCTGAAGGAATCTGTTCGGTACTCAGGCACGTGCAACTTGGAGGTACTGGGCAAGGACTCATGACTACAGGGGCTTGGAAGTCACTGGGTAACATCTACAACAAAGGAGAAAGTCAGCGAGTGGATAGAATGACTTGTCCCATGGAAGCCAGCCAGCCTCTTCCCTCAGCCATGACAGTGCTAGTGCAACAAGCCCTTGGCTGTGGTGGCAAGGACGGCGGCTATGCGTGGGCCCAACAGTGTGGGCTCTCTCTCATCAAGACCCATTTAACTATTGCCACTGCTGAATGCCTAACCTTCCAGCAGCAGAAGTAGATGTCAGGTCTCAATATGGCACCCACCTCCAAGGAGAAAATACAGCCATACGGTGACCTGTTGATTATCTTGGACCTCTGCCACCCTGCAAGGGAGAACAATCCAACCTTTGCAGGACTGACACGTACTCCAGATGTGGGTTTTTTTTTTCCCTACCAGCAGTACCTCTGCCAATGGTCCAAGGACTTACAGAATGTCTGATCACTCAGTATGATATTTGTACAAGATGGCTCAAGTCAAGGGATCCATATTATAGCAAATGGTGTGAGTCAGTGGGTATATGGGATCCACTGGTATTACCATGTACTTAATCACCCAGAAGCAGCCAGATCAAGAGAATGGTGGGCTGCTAATAATTTAGCTGAGGCAACAACAAACTTCAGGGTTGGGACCTTCCCAGAATGCAGTATATGCACTGAATCAAAGGCTGTCAGATGATGCTATGTCACCAGTGGCTAAAACACTCAGGAACGAAGGGGTTGGCCCCTCTCTCCATAATTCCCAGTCATCTATTTGTGGTTCCCATCCCTGCAACATTAGGCTCTGCTGGATTCCTGGGGAGAAGGCAGAGGTGGGGAGTAGAGATGTACTAGTATGAGTACACAGTATGGGTTCTTTTGAAGCTGAAAGAACTAATACAACCATCTTGAAGGAGGCTTTGTGACGGATTAGACGTCGTAAAAGCACAAACACACTGGAGGGAAGCAAAGGGTGGACCGTATTGTGTATTACTTCACATCCTTGCAACCTCACCCTTTTATTCAGCCACTGCTCAGTCATCACTTTTCTTAGATTTACACAAGCTTCATGCAGGTCTCTTGCCTCATAACTCTAGCTTCCTGCCCTGGGGCTTCTCTGATCCTGAGCTGTGGAAATCATGATAGACTATAACACACATGCATTAGCAAACCAGAAGTGTGAGGAATTTAATATTTGTGATCCACCACTGGCCAATGAAGGGTTGTCCCCACCATCTATTGCTGTGTAACAAACCACCCAAAGCTTAGTGGAATAAAATGACCACGACTGTATTCTACTCACAAATTCTATGGGTCAGAAATTCATACAGGGCACAGCCCAGATGGCTTATCTCTGCTGATGATGCCTGGGGCATGCTTGGGAAGACACAATTAGCAAGAAATGACTCAAAGGGATGGGGAACCATCTAGAGCAGTGCTGTCCAATAAAAATACAATGCAAGTCACATATGTAAATTTAAATTTTTTAGTAGCCGTATTTAAAAAGGAAAACAGGGGAATTCCCTGGCAGTCCAATGGTTAGGACTCGGCACTTTCACTGCCTTGGCCCAGGTTCAATCCCTGGTTGGGGTATTAAGAGCCCGCAAGTCACGTGGCATGGCTTAAAAAAAAAAAAAAAAAGTAAAACAGATGAAATAATTTTCATAATGTATTTTCTTTAATCCAGTATATCCCAAACCTTATCATTTCCACATGTAATCGATATAAAAAATTATTGAGTTTTTTTATATTTTGGGGGGGTACTAAATCTTTGAAACCCAGTGTGTAGTTTATACTTTCAGAATATCTCAATTTAGATTAACCCCATTTAAAGTGCTCAGTAGCCACATGAGGCTAGTAGTTGCTATATTGGACAGTGCAGATCTACAGGTTTCCTCACTCCCATGTCTGGCACTTAGGCTGGGATGACTTGAAGACTATGCTCATTTGGGACTGTCAGCCAGAACACCTGCATGTAGTTTGGGCTTCCTCACAGCATGGCAGCCTCAAGCTTGTCACTCCTTTTAAATGGTGGCTCAGGGCTCCAAGAGTAAGTGTCCCCAGTGATCAAGGTTGAAGCCCCATGGTTTTTCACACCCTAGCTTCAGAGGTCACATGGCATGCTCCATTGATGGAACCAGTCAAAGCCCTCTCTGCTTCAAGGGGAGAAAACAGACCCCACTGTTTGATGAGAAGCATGTCAACGAATTTGTGGCCATATTTTAAAATGCCACAGGGATGAAAGCCAGGAGATAAATGTTTCTCCTTTCTTCCTCCAGGCAAAATATTCTGCAATGCATTCATAAGGCACTTCAAAAAGTCCCAGCAGAATCAAATGCTAATCCCCACCAACTGGGCCAGGCTCTCATTCCTGCTCCTAGGAATACTTCCCAAATTATCAAGCTTCACCCCATAGTTCTCATGCTCTGCTTTCAGGGGAATCTAAACTAGGAACAAAGATACAAAAATCCCTGCTCTCATGGAGTTTATGTTCTAGAAGAAGAGACAGATACTAAAAGATTTACAAGTAAAGTATATAGTATATTAGATAGTGTTAAGTGCACAGGAGAAAAAATTAAGACAAGAAATTTGGGCAGAGGGAGGTTATAATTTTAGATAGAGTGTCCCAGAAAGACTAACCAGAAAAATAACATTTGAGTAAGGAGCTGAAGGAAGTTAGGGAGAAAGTAATACAGTAATTTAAGGGAAGAGTAACGAAGGCAGAGGGAACAAAAGTCTCTGAACCAGCCTGTATAACTGAAGCAGAATGAGTGAGGGGAAGTAATAGGGCCTGAAAACAGAGAGAAAACAGGGACCAGAGCACATAGGGGCTTGTAGGCTATTAGGAGGATTGGGCTTTACACTGGGGAGATTAAAAAGCCATCGGCGGCATTTAAACAGGATTGACTTGATCTGATTTATATTTTAACAGGATCACTCTGGCTGCAAAGTTGAGAATGAAGTGAAACAGGGCAAGGGCAGAGGAAGGAAACAAATTAGGAGGTTTTGCAAGAATCCTGGTGAGAGATAAGGTTGGCTCGGACAAGATGGAGAGGGTAGATGTGGTGAAAAATAATAAGATTCTGGACACATTTTTGAAAGTAGACCCAATCGTATTTATTACTGGATTGGATGTGGGGGTGAAACAAAGAGAGGAGTCACATGACCGGGTTCACACGTTAGAGCGTCCTCTCTGGTCACCCCTGATAACAGGCTGTTCATGCCCTTGAATGGGGTTAACTCCCGAGGAAAAAGTTCTGATTAAAGTATTCAGTGAACCTCCTAGAGGAAGTATCCTTCATAAACTAGTCCCTCCCTTTGCCTGTATCCATTGGGCAGTTGGGAAAGCCTCAAGTCATCCTTGCCCTCTACTTCCTGTTGCCTTCCCAGCCTCGTTCCCTTTTTTAGAAATAGTGTGTTGTCTGTTATTCAGCCAAAGAACAGCATTCTGACCTCTGCCCTGTGACTTCCTGGTCCCCCTCTTCTTATAAATACAAGGGCAGAGCTGGGGTCTGGGGGAGTCAGAGAGCAGAGAGCCCAGGAGTTCTCAGGCTGGTACTGGCTGTGCACGGGGAAGATGAAGACCTCAATAGCTGCCCTCTCCTGCCTCATCTTTGCTGGCCAGGCTGCAGTTGGTGAGTTCAGTGAGCCTTCTCACAGGTGGGCAGGTTGATGGTAACGCGCAGTCCAGGGAGGAGACGCAGAGGGACACCTTTGTCCCAACAGGGATGTGATACTTGGTTAAAAGCAGCAGCAGTAGGTATAGACCTCTCCCTGCAGCCTTCGATCCCTGGGGAAAACTGCATACAGGTGATTGGTCCCACCTGGGGAAACAATTCTCTCCCTTTCATGGCCAGAATTATCTGACACTTTCTCTTAGCTGATATAGGACCATATGGGCTAGATCAAGAGAATTGTAGTAAAATTGTAAATGTGTAGAAAGAGGTATAGAATTCTATGATGTTAGAGCTATTATATACCCTCTGGTGTAAAACTATCATTTCAGGGAGGAAATTGGACAAGCCTGGCAAGTGACTCACCCAAGTCTACTTAATCATATTTATTTATCTAACAAATAAATATCTAGTACCTCCTATGTGAAAGCAGGCACTGTTCTAAGCGTCTTATAGATATTAATACATTGGATCCTCCTAACAATGCTGTGGGGTAGACAATCAGCAAATTATATGGTTTTGCTTATTATTATTATTATTCTCATTTTACAAGTGAGAAAGCTGAGGCATAGAAACCCTAGATAACTTGCTCAAGATCACACAGCCGTAAGTGGTGGCGTTAGGATACAAGCTAGTTAACAAGCTGTTATGGAAAGACATGTCATTTAAGACTTTTGCAAGCCCCCCACACATCATATCAAGCATGTTGAAGTGTGTGCACATGCCTCATTTAATATAATTCATATGTAACTATATAAGAAATGAGCTAAAAGTTTAGTTGTGTTTGCCTAATTAGCATAATACAGGTCTACAACCCCTTATCAAAATCTCTGGGGCTAGATGTATTGTGGAATGCGGAATTTTTCAGGTTTTAAAAAGATAATAAAATATGACCCAGCAATTCCTTTTCTTGATATACCCAAAAAACTGAAAGCAGATCCATGAAGAGACACCTGTACAACCATGCTAACAGCAGCATGAATTTTAATCGCCAAAAGGGGGAAGCAACCCAAGTGTCCATTGACAAACAAATGGATTGAAAAACAGGGTATATACATACAATGGAATATTATTCAGCCTGAAAAAATAAGGAAATTCTGATACATGCTACAACATGGATGAATATTGAAGACATAATGATAAGTGAGATAAGCCAGTCACAAAAGGACAAATAGTATAATTCCACTCATATGAGGTACTTCAAGCAGTTAAATTCAGAGACAGAAAGTAGAATGGCGGTGGCCCAGGGGATGGGGTAGGGGGAAATGGGGAGTTATTGTTTAATGGGTACAGAGTTTCAGTTTTGCAAGATGAAAGAAGTTCCATGGATGGATTGTGATGAGTTGCACAATATGTGAATGTACTTAATGTTACTGAACTGTACACTTAGAGATGATTAAAATTGTATACTTTATATTATGTACATTTTATCACATTCTGAAAATATATATTTTTAAAAAGGTAACACATACCTGGACATTACTTAACATCCCTGACAGAGTCTGAGAGACACATTAACCAAACACAGTAATATTTCTGCAGCAAACACATTTACTCCTATGTTAAAGGAGTAAATAAAGCCTGTAGATAGGCTCACTTCACTTTGGGTGACATTGTGCCACCAAATCATTTAATGAAAAATTTGTCTGCTTCCAGAGTCCTGTGAATTCCAAAAATGTGTAGAAAGCTTTGTGGACTGTATCACATTATGTAGCTAATCAACTGATTTATTTGTGTTGGATTTGCAATTTGCTTTTTGTATTCAAGTCAATAGAATGTTTTCATGTCTCAAACTTTTTCAAAAGTTCCCTGAGAAGTCTCAGGGCCTTGATAGAGAAAATGGGCCTGGAGGCAGGTCTGGTCCAGTGTTCCAGCATCCTTGCCTCCCTACCAGGGGATGGGGTTGAGGAATGAGATAGATGGAGATGTTGAAACAACTGCTTCCCAGTAATTTTTCTTCCCTTCTCTACTGTTTCTCTCAAATAGAACACCTGATGCCGAACCTGAAGAATGAACACTCAATAGCTCAAGGAGGTAAAATTTTGTTACTGTATATATTTAAAAACAGCCAGCAGGTACAGATCTGCTCAATGGCTTCAGTCTACCTCGTTTACAGGGCCTGGGGGGAGAGGAGGGTCCTGTGGGTGGTGAACATCTCCAAGGAAGTTCAGGATGGGCCACGGGTCCATAGATGGCCTCTTCGGTAGATGACTTCTAGTCCACCTGGCTGTGGCTCATCTCGGGGAGGGGGGAGGCGTGCTCTCTGGTGCCCCCTGCAGGCCTCAGACCCTTCCTCTTCTGGGAGGAATGGTCCTGCTCTGTTGTGGCCCTGCCTGGATGCCCTCAGACACACAGCTCAACCCTGGGGAGAGTGAAGCAAGGAGACACCAGCAAGTGCCGGCACACAAGGAAAACATCCCTTTCGAGTCCTGCACCTTCTTACCCTTCCCAGTACTCAGGAGCAAAGGGGGAAAGGATCTAGTTTTCCTCAGACTCAGTCCTTAAGAAGTGACCCTTTCTCTTGCTGTAGGCTTTCACCGTCCCACTGACTGCTGCATGTCTTACACCTCACGAAATATCCGATGTGTATTCATGAAAGATTATGTAGAAACGACCAGTGCGTGTTCCCGGCCTGCCGTCATGTAAGTGCCAAGCTCACTGGCCATGTCTGGGGGTGTTGGGGGAGGCGCCTGATGGATGGATGTCCAGAGAAGTCCCACCTTCTGGATCCTGCCAGGTCAGCTGAGGCTTATGTCCTCATTGGGATCCTGCAGGGCATCAGGTATGAGATGTTCCCGGGGAAGAGGGAAGCTAGGGAAGGAAGGAGAGAGCAGGAGCGACGCCGCCCAAGGAAACTCCATGAGTCACTAAGGGAGTCTCGGAGGCTGAGGGAGGGTCTCAGAGAGGGGCCACTCTGAGCTCCTGCAGCAGAGCAAGGAAAGAAGAGGCTGGGCCGAGTGGGGAATCTGAGGGGCAGGGAGGATGGGCCTCCCCATCCCCATTTGCTGAACCCTCCTCTGTTTGTAATCTTTCCCTCCTTTGCTTCCCAGCTTCATCACCAAGAGGGAGCAGCATGTCTGTGCTAACCCCAGAGATGAGCGAGTTCAGAAATGCGTGTTGGACCTGAAGCTAAGATCAGCCATCAAGGACCTGAGAACGCTATTTCTTGAGAAGGGATACTTGGAGTCGGCCCCCTCACCTCCATCTCTCTTTCCCCGACTACCTCCTAGGTGGGCCCTGGCCTGAATTATTTTTTAAAAAGCAACAATTACTGTTCTGTTCTGCTCTGGTTACAAAAGCAGTGCATTAATAGAGAGTCTCCAATTTAACTTTAACTTTAAGAGGAAAAAGAATCTGTCGGAATTGCTGAACTTTGGATTTGTGTTTTTGTCAAAACAAGACATCATAGTATAATTTTTTAAAAGCTAAAAACATGACATTCAAATATAGATTGAATGTGTGTCAAAGATGTATTTAACCCATTAATGAAGGAACAATTAAACTGATTCAAAGATCATCTGAGGAACAGAGGTTTATATAGTTATGGGGGATGGCATTCTGAAATGTTAAGTTAGAGAAAAACAAATTAATATCCTATAGGGCAGGGGTCCCCAACTCCTGGGCTGTGGACCGGTACCAGTCCGCAGCCTGTTAGGAACCTGGCCGCACAGCAGGAGGCAAGTGGCGGGTGAGCGAGAGAGCGAAGCTTCTGCCGCTCCCCATCGCTCCCCAGTGCACGCATTGCCACCTGAACCATCTCCCCCGCACCCCATCTGTAGAAAAACTGTCTTCCACAAAACCGGTCCATGGTGCCAAAAAGGTTGGGGACCGCTGCTATAGGGCAATAGATCTGTAACTTTGGGGATTCTCTTTTCTACTAGACAAAAATCCCTTGCATCTGTGCTTAGTAAAAAGCTACAAGTTACAAAACATAAAGAAGGAACCACAATAAGACATGTAGGGGGGCAGACTTATGATACAGTCAAGTCCCATACTCCCTGGTACGTGACCCACAGACTGGAGAATAATTCCATTGCAGAGGTTTTCCCACAGGAGTGAGCGGTTTGAGCCCCACATCAGGCTCCCCAGCCCAGGGGTCCTGAACCAGGAAGACAAGCCCCCAGAGCATTTGGCTTTGAAGACCAGCAGGGCTTAATTTTGGCAGTCCCAGAGAACTGGGGGAAATAGAGACTTTACTCTTTAAGGGCACACACAAAATCTCACAGGCCTTGGGAACCAGAGCAAAAGCAAACATTTGATAGGAGCCTGGGTCAGACCCACCTGCTGATCTTGGGGAGCCTCCCAGAGAGGCAGGAGGCAACTGAAGCTCACCCTGGGGACATAGACACTGGCAGCAGCTATCCTTGGGAGCTCCTTCTACCACGTGGACACTGGTGCTGGGGGGCACCACTGTGGAATCTTCCCTCTAGCTTATTGCTCCAGGATCCAGCCCTGCCCTGGCCCAACAGCTTGCAGGCACCACTGCTGGCACACCTCAGGCCAAGCAAGTCACTGGGTGGGAACACAGCTTCATCATCAGCAGACAGGCTGCCTTAAGACCCCCTGAGCCTACAGCCATCTCTGGACATGGCCTCACCCACCAGAGTTCCAGAACCCAGCTCCACTCACCAGTGGGCAGGCACCAGCCCCAGAATCCTCAGGGCCCCAGCTCTGCACTACAGGAAGCCTGCTTTAGCCTCTGGACAAGCCTCACCCACCAGGGGGCAGACACTACATGCAAGAAAACCACAGTCCCACAGCCTACAAAACCAGCCTGCCCACCAGCAGGCCAGATCCTACCTTGGGACCAGCTGAGCCTCAATCTTGCCCACTAGCAGGCCAATACAAGCTTTGGGACAACCCGGACATCATCATAGCCACTTGTATCAGGAACTGCTCACCCCCACCACCAGTGATCTGACACCAGCTCTGGGACCCCTGAGCCCTGCAACCAGACTCCAGGATCCGGCTCTGCCTGCCAGTAGTCTGGCACTAACTCCAAGACCTGGCTTCGCCCACCAGTAGGCAGATAACACCCTGGAGTCTTCTAGATTCTGACTCTGCCCACCAGTGAGCCAGCACTAGCCCTGGGGCTCCCTGGAGTTCTGCAGTCAGCAGCCCTGTGACCAGGCCCTACTAACCAGCAGCCAACAGCTCCATACAAGGCAGAACCTGGCAAACAAACAGACCAGGGCCAACCAAGCCTATCAGACACCCACATAGCCCGCCACAACAGAAGGAATCACACAGCTCTCATAGGGGGAACCCCTAGAGCATACAGCTTGGATGATGAGATGGGCATGTACTGCTGGGATGCTGGGACGTCTCCTGCGGAAGGCCACTTCTCCAAGGTTAAGAAATATAACACATACATAAAATACATAAAAATACAAACAGCAACTTAGGCAAAATGAGGTGACAGAGGAAGATGCACCAGACAAAGCAACAAGATTAAACCTCAGAAGAAGAACTAAGTGGAGTGGAGATAGGCAATCTACCCAAGAAAGAGTTCAGGGTAGCGACTGTAAAGATGACCAAAGAACTTAGGAGAAGAATGAATGCACAGAGCAAGAAGTGAGAAGTCTTTCACAAAGAGTTAGAAAATATAAAGTAAACCCAAAAAGAGATGAAGAATACAACAACGGAAATGAAAAACACACTAGAAGGAGTCAACAGTAGACTAAATGATACAGAGGAATGGATCAGCCAGCTGGAAGAGAGTAGTGGAAATAACTGATGCCAAACAGAAAAAAGGAAAAAATAATTAGAGAAATGAGGACAGTTTAAGAGAACTCTGGGACAATATCAAACACACAAATATTCACATTACAGGGGTCCCAGAAGAAGAAAAGCAAGAGAAAGGGGCTAGAACATATTTGAAGACATAATAGCTGAAAATGTCCCTAACCTGGGAAAGGAAACAAATACCCAAGTCCAGGAAGCACAGAGAGTCCCACACAGGATTAACCAAGGAAGAACACACCAAGACACATTGTATCAATAATTAAAATTTAAAGATAAAGAGAGAATATTAAAAGCAGCAAAGGGGCACTTTTCTGGCAGTCCAGGGGTTAAGACTCCACTCTTCCACTGCAGAGGGAGCAGGTTTGATCCCTGGTCAGGAAACTAAGATCCCTCATGCTGCACGGTGTGGCCAAAAAAAAAGAGAGAGAGTGCATTGGAATAGTCAAGGGTGGAATTTCAACCAGGATGTTCAGGGAGAAATAAATTGACACCTGAAAATTACAAAAACAAAATAAACATCATGAAAATAAACTTTAAAAATATATTTAAAAAAATAAAGACAACAAAGGAAAAGCAAAAAACGACATACAAGGGAACTCCCATAAGGCTATTCGCTGACTTTTCAGCAAACACTCTACAGGCCAGAAGGGAGTGACACAATATATTCAAAGTAATGAAAGGGAAATACTTACAAAAAAGAATACTCTACCCAGAAAGACTCTCGTTCAGATTTGACGGAAAGACCAGTACGTTTACAGACAAGCAAAAACTAAAAGAGTTCAGCACCACTAAACCACCTTTACAAGAAATGTTAAAGGGACATCTCCAAGTGAAAAAGAAAAGGCCGCAATTAGAAACATGAAAATTATGAAAGGAAATAGTTCATCATTAAATGCAAATATATAGTAAAGAATCAACCATGTACAAAACTAGTAGGAAGGTTAAAAGACAAAACTAGTAAAATCATCTGTATCCACAATTAGCAGTTAACGGATAAACAAAACAGTTAGATGTAAAATATGATATCAAAATCAGTAATCATGGGGGTGGAGAGTACAAATGCAGGGTTGTTAAAATGCATTTGAAATGAGAGATCAGCAACTTAAAACAATCATGTATACATATATACATTGCTATATAAAAACCTCATAGTAACCACAAACCAAAAATCTGTAATAAGTATACACACACACAAATGAAAAAGGAATCCAAACATAACAATAAAGATAGTCACCAAATCACAAGGAAAGAGAACAAAACAAGAAGAAAGGAACTAAAAAGACCAACAAAACAACCCCAAAACAGTTAACAAAATGGAAATAAGAAGATACATATCAATAATTACTTTAAATGTAAACGGACTAAATGCTCCAATCGAAACACATAGAGTAGCCCAATAGACACAAAAACAAGATCCATACATATGCTGCCTACAAGAGACCCACTTCAGATCTAAAGACACACACGGACTGAAAGTGAGGGTATGGGAAAAGGTATTCCACACAAATGGAAATCAAAAGAAAGCCAGGGTAGCAATACTTATATCATACAAAACAGACTTTAAAATAAAGACTCTTACAAGAGACAAAGAAGGACATTATCCAATGATCAAGGGATTAATTCAAGAAGAAGATATAAACAATCGTAAAAATACATGCACCCAATATAGGAACACCTAAATAGATAAAGCAAATATTAATGGACATAAAGGGAGAAACTGACAGTAACACAATAATAGTAGGAAACTATAACATCCCAATTACATCAACAGAGAAACCTTCCAAACAGAAAATCAACAAGGAAACACTGGCCATAAACGACACATTAGACCTAACAGATATATAGATAGATAGATAGATATAGATATAGGTATAGAACATTCCATCCAATTGCAGCAGAACACATTCTTTTCAAGTGTACACAGAACATTCTCCAGGATAGATCACATGCTAGGCCACAAAATAAGCCTTGGTAAATTTAAGAAAACTGAAATCATATCAAACATCTTTTCCAACCACAACGCTATGAGACTAGAAATCAACTACAAGAAAAAAAACACAAAAAACACAAAACATGGAGGCCAAAAAACATGTTACTAAATGGTCAATGGATTACTGAAGATATCAAAAGAGGAAATCAAAAAATACCTAGAGACAAATGAAAATGAAAACACAACGATCTAGAACCTATGAGACACAGCAAAAGCAGTTCTAAGAGGGAAGTTTATAGCAATACAAGCTTACCTTAGGAAACAAGAAAAAATATCATATAAACAACCTAACCTTACAATTAAAGAAAATAAAAAAGAAGAACAAACAAAGGTAATAGAAAGAAAGAAATCATAAGGATCACAGCAGAAATAAGTGAAATAGAGACTAAAAAAATAGAAAAGATTAATGAAACAAAGAGTTCTTTGAAAAGATTTTTAAAAATGATAAACCTTTAGCCAGATTCTTCAAGAAAAAAAGAGAGAGGGCCCAAATCAATAAAATCAGAAATTAAAAAGGAGAAGTTACAACTGAAACTACAGAAATACAAAGGATCATAAGAGACTACTATGAAAAAGTGTATGCCGATAAAATGGACAACCTAGAAAAAATGGACAAATTCTTAGGAACGTACAAACTCCCAAGACTGAATTGAAGAAATAGAAAATATGAACAGACAAATTATCAGTAATGAAGTTGAATCAGTAATTTTTAAACTCCCAACAAACAAAAGTCCAAGACCAGGTGAATTCTACCAAACATTTAGAGAAGAGTTAACATCTCTCCATCTCAAACTATTCCAAAAAGTTGCAGAGGGAGGAACACTCCCAAACTCATTCTATCAAGCCAGCATTACCCTGATACCAAAACCAAAGGTATCACAAAGAAAGAAAATTACAGGCCAATATCACTGATGAACATAGATGCAAAAATCGTCAACAAAATCCTAGCAAACCAAAATCAACAATACCCACTCCTGGGTATATATCCGAAAAAATTAAAACACTAGTTTGAAAAGATACTTGCATCCTAATGTTCCACAGCATTATTTACAATTGCCAAGATATGAAATCAGCCTAAGTGTCCATCAACAGATGAATGGATTATGAAGATGTCATATAGGGACTTCCCTTGTGGTCCAGTGGTCAGGACTCTGTGCTCCAAATGTGGGGGTCTTGAGTTCGATCCCTGGTCGGGAAACTAGATCCCACAGGCCACAGCTAAAAAAAAAAGCCCACATGCCACAACTAAAAGATCCCACATGCTGCAACTAAGGAGCCTGCATGCTGCAACTAAAAAAGATCCCACATGCCACAATGAGGATCCCATGTGCTGCAACTGAGACCTGGCACAGCCAAATAAATAAATAAATATTTTTTTTAAAAGATGTGGTATATATATATATACAAAGGAATACTGTTCAGCCTTAGAAGAAGAATGAAATTTTGACATTTGCAACAACATGGGTGAACTTGGAGGGTATTATGCTAAGTGAAATAAGTCAGAGAGAGAAAGACAAATACTGTGATATCACTTATATGTGGAATATAAAAAATACAACAAACTTGTGAATATAAGAAAAAAAAAATAAACTCACAGATGGAGAGAACAAATTAGTGGTTACCAGTGGGGTGAATGAAGCGAGGAGGGGCAATATAGGCATAGAGGTTTAACAGGTACAAACTATTATGCATAAAATAATCTACAAGGGGACTTCCATGGCAGTCCAGTGGTTAAGACTCCGTGTTCCCAAGGCAGGGGGCACGAGTTCAATCCCTGGTCGGGGAACTAAGATCCCACATGCCAAACGGTGCAGCCTAAAAAATTAAAAATAAAAATAAAATTAAAATAAGCTGCAAGGATACATTGTACAACACAGGGAATATAGCCAATGTCTTAAAACAACCATAAATGGAGTATAACCTTTAAAAATTGTGAATCACTACATTGTACTCCTATAGCTTATATAATGTTGTACATCAACTACACTACAATCAACAAAAATCTCAAAAAAATATTTAAAAACCCACAGATTCATAGTTCGTCTCATCTTATCCTCCCTACTAAAATAGCTAACCTTTGACTACAGTTTAGAACATTTTCTTTTACTCCATCATTTGGGAGATGATTGGGGGGGTGGTCAGGGGTAAAGCACAGATGCGTACAATTTAAATAAGCATTACAGGTGATTCGTATGCCCGTGGTCCTAGAACCTCACTTAGAGATACCATTTTAGGAGGTATGGGTAAGCAGGTTGGAAGGCTAGCTGGTGGACCAGTGAAGGGGAAGAGTGCCTTAGTGTATTTTACTCCTTCAGGGATACCTTTCTTTTTTCCCAGCATAAGTGGAAACCCCTAGTTCCCTAGTGGTAAATGCAGATTCTAATTATTATTATTATTATTATTATTATTATTATTATTATTATTATTATTACTTCACTTGCCACTGGCTGTGGCGAGTGAAAAGGAAGGAGGGGTGCGACCAGTCGGGCTTTCAGAGGTTGTCAGAGAGCTTCATTTCTAAGGGGCAGAGAGAGGTGGGGCTTCTTGTCTTTGACCAGAAGTTATCCAGGTCACAGCCCAATTCTCTCTCTGGCCCATAGTCTCCTCTGGAAGACTCCCACAGCAGATACCCTTCTTTATTATTTTTTTTAATTTTTATTGGGGTATAATTGATTAACAATGTTGTGTTAGTTTCAGGTGTACAGCAAAGTTAATCTGTTATACATATACACATATCCACTCTTTTTTAGATTATTTTCCCACATAGACCTTTACAGAGGATATCCTTCTTTAGTTAGAGAACCGTGCTTGCAGCTTTATCCTGGGGGCAAACCCCTGACTGTCCTAAAGTGGGGACTGGCAAGGTCCTAGCTTGTTCTTTGGACCCAAGCTTCTTCTCCTAATACCCCCCAACTCCGATTTTTGGGTTACCCAGGGTCCTGTTGCAAAAATATTTTCTCAATGATCTTCTCCATCACCTATGTGAGGATACAAGTTTTTCAGCCGCCTTGTGTTTTGCCATCGAGTTGACAAATGTCCTTTATATAGAACAGAAATTTCTCACCTTATGGTCAGCTTTCTGTCATCTTTTCTGATTCTCTGCTACTACTATGAATTTATTTTTAATAAATTTTTTATTTTCATACTTATTCTGTCATTTCAGTGGGATTGGGGGAGGTAAAAGAAGCAAACACAGATGCTCAGGGTTCTGGCCTGTATTTTGACCCAATTATGATCTTTCCTGTTGCTCTCATTACTTGTGGTGGCAACAGCAGCTTTTGGCTTCTCCGTTGAGATTTTGTTTCAGAGGCTTGAAGATCTCAAAGAGTTACCGGATTTAAAAATGCTAGGCCTAAGGGCAATGTGTGTGGTTTCTTTGGTCGAGTTGTTAGCTCAGTAGAATGAATGGCGAGCACAGACCACCTGAGCAGTGTGGATAGCAGAGGGCCAGGTATCTCCTGATCGAGGCTTTGGGTCATGACACTAGCAGCTGGAAAGAAATGAGGGGTGGAAACTGAGAATTTCCTTTCTGACCAAGCATCTGGTCAATCACAACAGTTCTCTGAGCTCTTTGAGGAGAAAATGGCATGTTATGTTAGGTCAATTATGTAATACTCTCTTTTCAGAGTTCCTCAAAAAAAAAATGTTCTCTTTCGCTTCCTTGATTTCTGTGGTGCTTCTGCCAGAAATGTTCCTCCTCTCAACCTTCTCAGAAAAACTCAACCCATCCTGCATGGTTCAATTTAGATGCCACCATAAAACCTTCCCCTACTATCCCAGCCAGAGCAGCTCTCTCCCTTTCTCTGGAATCCTGAAACAGATATTTATCGTCACTCAAACAGATAATGATTGAGCGACTACTTTATGTTATACATTATGGTAGGCATTAGGAAAACCATGAGACCAAAACAAACTACATTCCTGCCCTTCAAGTATATTTCAGTGTATAAGAGGAGAATATGATACAGTGACTTTCATAAAGTTAGAATATTTATTCAGAAATTGGTTCTGAACTCCTATTATATGTCAAGTACTCTTTTAGGCACTGGGGAAATGTATGGTGAAAAGGACAGAATCACTGTCTTGCATGAGCTTGCAGTGTTATTCAACTGTCATTAACCCCCTTTGTCCAATGACTTATTCAATGACTTTAATAAAATTCCATCAACAAAGTAAAAAAAAAAAAAAAAAAAAAGACTATTTCAGGGTATAGAGAAGACTGAAAATAAGACTAAGATATGCTATCTGTGTGCAAAAATCATATCTAATTTATCACTAAATCTCTAAATTATTATGCAACACTGGATTACAATGATGAGTTTTTTTTGTACTGGGGGCAACCAGCCTGGGACTCCGGCCTACCCCGCCCCAGTCAGGAGGCCCAAAGGCTGAAGAGACCAGTACAGTAAAGTACACCAGTTAGGAAGCTGTGCTATAGTTCAGGGCTTCTGAAATTTTGCATGCATAAGAATCACCTGGAGGGCTTGTTAAAACACAGAAATTCTGATTCAGTAGGACTAGGTGGGGCAAAGAATCAAGCATTTCCACCAAGTTCCCAGGTAATGCTGATGCTGCAGGAGTGGAAGTTTGAAGAGGAACTCTCACTCTCAACTCTGTAACTTCAGCATTGCTGGCAACTTTTTTTTTTTTAATTTATTTATTTATTATATTTTAGTTTTGGCTGTGTTGGGTCTTCATTTCTGTGCGAGGGTTTTCTCCAGTTGCAGCGAGCGGGGGCCACTCTTCATCGCGGTGCGCGGGCCTCTCAGTGTCACGGCCTCTCCTGTTGTGGAGCACATGCTCCAGACGCTCAGGCTCAGTAGTTGTGGCTCACGGGCTTAGTTGCTCCGCAGCATGTGGGATCTTCCCAGACCAGGGCTCGAACCCGTGTCCCCGGCATTGGCAGGCAGATTCTTAACCACTGCGCCACCAGGGAAGTCCCTGCAACTTTTATATAAAGCACATATTTCTTTAGTAACCAAAAAATAATTTCAAAGAATTGAAAAAAAAATGAATCTTCATTGTCTTTTCAAGGACAAACAACAAAATGGGCCGGCTTTTGACTTGTGTTAATTCTTGATTTTTTTCATGATGAAGCTTATCAAAGCTACTTAATTATAAAAGAAATATACAATTGGGAAAAGTTTAAATATGGCTAAATAAGTCTGACAACCAATTTTGAATTTTTAAAAGTAAAAATCTTAGAAGTGCAAAATAGCTAGAAAAATATGTGCTTTAAAGTTGTAAAAAAAAAAAATCCATACTTTTACTATTTCACTTTTAGAACCACAGACAAGATTTTTAAAGTAAAGAAAAAAAGATTTTAAAAGTAATATAGCTCATTCCCTTTTCTCTTGGTGTGAGCCAGTGCTTGGACAGAGGGCATGACCCACTCGGTTGAGGCCAGTGGGGCTGGAAGACTTCTCACACACAGGCAATGAAGCAAAGAAGTAAACATATTAAGGGTCCCACCCACCCTTTCCATATTATTCAATTTTTTTAAATCAGTGCATATGTGTTGCTTTGAAAAACAGTTTTAACATTTTTTTAAATAATTTTATTTATTTATTTTTGGCTGCATTGGGTCTGCGTTGCTGAGCGCGGGCTTTCTCTAGTTGTGGCGAGCGGGGGCTACTCTTTGTTGCAGTGCGTGGGCTTCTCATTGTGGTGGCTTCTTTTGTTGTGGAGCACGGGTTCTAGACACATGGGCTTCAGTAGTTGTGGCATGTGGGCTCAGTAGTTGTGGCGCACGGGCTTAGTTGCTCCATGGCATGTGGGATCTTCACGGACCAGGGCTTGAACCCGTGTCCCCTGCATTGGCAAGCAGAGTCTTAACCACTGCACCACCAGGGAAATCCGATTTTTTAGCATTTTTTAAACAGGCACTGCATACTCACCAGTGGGCAACAGGAGAACCTTTAAGGTCTCTGATTATGTTGCCACCGAAGTCCATTCATCCCACTGTTTTGCAATTTTCATTTACTTTTTTGAGTCCCTCTTCAAGCTATGAGTCCTCTGAGGTCAGGGTCACCTCCAAGCCTAGCCCATGATATTATGGCAAAGAAGTGATGTGGTCACTAAACGCATTCTCTCTTCTCCCTGGGCACACAGATGATCTATATTTTACTTACCTTTGTCATTAAGTTGGAGCCAGGTGACTTCATTTTGGCCATGGAGTGTAAGTGAAAGTAACTTATACTATTTCCAGAACTGGGTCATAAAAATCTGCCCATCCCTCTCTGCATCTCCCCTTTTGTAGTAAACTTGAAGGCCTCTTGTGGGAAATGGCGGCATTCTAAGATAGAAGAAGACTTGGTCCTTGAATGGGTGCATGAAACAGCCTTCTCCATCACACTCACCCTCATCCCACTGCTGGCCCACACTGGACTGTGGCATGAGCAAGAAATAAACCTTCATTTAATGAATCCCCTGAGATTCAGGGGTTGTTCATTATAGCAGTGAGCGTAACCAGACTAATGTGGGTAGGAATTCAATAACTGCTTGAAAAATAAAGGACTTTCCTGTAAAGATCCTAGCCACAACTTGGCAAGCAGGCTAGTCTCCACAAAAACAAAGAAGTAATCATTCTTTCTTCCCAACTCATATTCTTCCCAGAAACATCTCGTTTCCTTAGATTGTTCCTAACGACAATCGTTATCACTTGACTTGAGGAGTTTAAAAAGTGTTATTATTGATAACAAATACAGAACATTTTGAATAAATTACTGTCTTGGCACCTAAGCATGAGAATTCGGCTGTTTCCTGTGAGATATACATACTTGGACCAGCTCAATTCACCCTTCTTCTAAAACATATACTTACAGATCACTTGCTATCTGCTAGGCCTGCCCTGCCCTGATGAGTGGAGGAGAGAAGATGGAAACAGCCTTCTAACCACAACAGCAAGAAGAATAGGGCAAGTTCCCCCAGGAAGGGCACGGTCAAGGCCACTGGACGGAGAGTGTGAAGAGGTGGGTCTGTCCTGCATCCAAATCATTTCGTGAACATGAGCAAGTCTCTGGCCCTTCCCGAGCTCCAGTTCCTCCTCAGTAAATAGGCTGTTTAGACAAATCTAAGGATGACGCAAGCTGCACCTTCACAGAAAGCACATCAGTCACATGATGCATGGACATGGCCTCAGAACCACTTCCAACACTGAGCGCCAGCCCAGCACTAATCAATGAAACCTGCGAGCCATCCCTGAATGAAGCATTTTCTAGGTTCCCATCAAGCTTTTCTGTAATGAAAGTCAGAAACTGGGAGAAGGTCCCAAAGGGATCCACTCCCTGAACTCAGAAAGGTCTCAGAATAAAGGTTTTCTAGAGAAGCCAAGCCAGGCAGGACAGTTTTAGAGACAGCTCATTGGGGGCTCCCGTGTTTCTTCTCCACAGCAGAGTAATTAAGGACACAGACTTGGGAGCCAGACTGCCTGAGTTTGAAGCCCGATTCCACTTATCAACTGTCAAATCTCGGGGGAGTAATGGATGCTTTTTGTGCCTCAGTTTCCTCAACTACTGATAAAAGGCTTAAAAGGGCTAATATTCATGAAGCGTTTGGGACAGAAGCTATTGTGTATAGCAACCCTTAAAGTATAATGCTTGTTAAATAAATGATCTGCTGAGCACCATGACACTTCTTCACCCCAGGGGACAGTGAAAGGACGGGGATGAGGTAGGGAGCCAACGGTTCTGCTGAAGAGCTTAAGTGAGGATTTCTTAGACCTGATGTGGGGACTCCAGACCTCATCCTGTTACCCCAGATCCCCTCCAATCTCCAGCCCCCATACGGCCTTGTTCTGAGGCCAGGAACCAGAATTGGGCACAGGACACATCCCAGCCTTTGAGATCTTTCACTAAATCTGAGACAGTCTCCTCTACCCCCTGTGCTCATGGTCGTCCTACGACTAAAGAAGAGCTTATATCAAAGGGTTAAACGTATTCGCACTGGGGATGGAGGTCAATTTCCTCCCTGAAATCTCGGCTCTCTGTGCTTCCTTCACTCCACCCTCAACAAATGTGCAGGATATGAAATTGCTGAGGAATCTACTGCTTCCTACTTCCCTTTGAAATCTTAGTTCCCTTATTTTAGAAAAATATTTTGCCTCAATGAACATTTCTCAAAACTTCCTCAGCCCAGGAGGCTCCGAAGCCCCTACCAAGCCAGCTCTCCTCCTGCAGCCACTCCCTTCACAGGAGCATGAAGGTCTCCACGGCAGCCGTCTCCCTCCTCCTCCTCGTCATCATTACCGTCGCCCTGGGGTCCAAGACTGAATCTTATTCAGGTGAGTGCAATACCTTCCAACCTGGTTCTTGTGGGGAAACAAGCACGAGTAGGGCTGCCGGGGATACAGGGAGAAAGGGGCTCTAGAAGGAGGTCTGGTGTCCTCTTTTTTGTGTTATTGAAGTATAGTTGCTGTACAATGTTATATAACTTACAGGTGTATGATAGAGTGATTCACAATGTTTAAAGGTTATACTCCATTTATAGTTGTAAAATATTGACTGTATTCCCCATGTTGTGCAATATATCCTTGTAGCTTGTCTTATACCTAATAGTTTGTACCTCTTAACCCCCTACCTCTAATTTTCCCCTCCCCACTTCTCTCTCCCCACTGGTAACCACTAGTTTGTTCTCTGTATCTGTGAGTCTGCTTCTTTTTTGTTATATTTACTAGTTTGTTATATTTTTTAGATTCCACATATAAGAAATATCCTACAGTTATTTGTCTTTCTCTGTCTGACTTATTTCACTTGGCGTAATGCCCTCCAAGTCCATCCATGTTGCTGCAAATGTCAAATTTTCATTCTTTTTTATGGCTGAGTAGTATTCCATTGTATGTATATAAGGTCTGGTGTCTTCTTAAACTGGTTTCATCCTCACCCTGCCCGGGATGAGTCCCCTTCCTGTCAATGCCATGCAGTGAGGCCAGGCTATCTCTTCACTCCCTCGATTCACCTCTCTTTGCCATTAAGCAAAAGACTGGCCCCTCCCATTTGGGGTCATTATCCCCAGGGAGACTGGGGAACGGTACTTGGAGCCTCTCGAGGCCACTGTGTCCATTTACCTCCTGGGATTTGGACCCAGGCTGCTTCCAGGGTCCGCCCTACCCCACGAGTGCAGCATCGCTTAGTTATGTGGTAGGGGGAAATGCGACAGTAGGGGGCGTCCCCAGGCCACCTTTTCTCAGCTTATTTCTCAGGATGAGCTGCCTTTACAGACAGCCAAAACTATTCCTCACTCTGCAATTTTACTTTATTTCCTTTTCAGAAACTGAAGGGAAACATAGAACGTTGTTGAAATAAAACTAGACTAAAGTTGACGGAATCTGGACAGTTTGATTTGCCTCTCTGAGAATTCACTCAGACAGCTCAGAGGAATGCAGTGGCAGTGGTTCCCGGGGGCCAGCGGGCCCCTTATTTCACTCTTTGGGGAGTGAGGATGCTGCTGGCAATGGTGCTGGATGAGAGGACCAGCCCTTCCCTTTCCACCCAAGCACCCGGTCACCGTCGGTGACCCCGAGGCCATCGCTGTGCACACCCACATTTCTGTCCAGGTTGGTCACGTAACATGCACAGCCCCAATCACTGCACCCGATAACTGCAGGGCCCTTGATCTGAAACGCCCTTCCTGCTACCCCCATAATTCAATCTTGGTGTGACTTTGCTCTCACCCCCTTGCACCTCCTGTAAGAGCCATGAAATTTCAGAATGAAAAAATAACTGAAAAATAGTGATTTTTTAAAAAGTGTTTTAGGTCAGGAAACCTTCTCTTCAAGCAAAATCTTACACAGGAGGCCCAAAATGTAAAACAGACAAAAAGGCTGATGGGGTCTTATACCCAAGACTGAACTCCCAAGTGCATCAGTGCCTCCAGGAAACTTCATGTAAAACCACCAATCCAGTTAACCACCTCTTCACAGATGAGGAGACTGAGGAGGGAACGAGGGGTGATGGGTGCAAAGCCAGCAGAGGCGAGGTGGGGTGTCCTGCAGATCTGGGTGTCCTGGCTCCCGGGCCATTGTCCTTGGGGCTTGGTATGGGCATCCTGCCCTCTTTGCAGTGCACGGGCAGGATGGGGACACTGGGAGGGGCAGGGTCTGCATTCCCAAGTGGCATGCATCCCAATCCCTGTTGGGATTTCTTCCCATAACCCTCCTTTTTGGAGCATCTCTGCCAGCTGCCCCCAGGGATGGCCTGTGCTCGCTGAGATCTGGGCTTTGCTGCTCTTGCATCCGGAGTTCAAAGTCATCAGACAGTCCTTCTGGGGTGGGGATGGGGGTGGAGAATGGAAAGCAGAGTGATCACTAATGAAGGAGGAGGGAAAGGGGAGCCCCGGGAAGAGTCTGAAAGGGAGACCAGAGGACTGAGTTTTTTCTACAGCCCTCTCTTGGAATTCTGGGGGCTGTCCCCTCCTTCCTTCCCTCTTCCACCGGCTCGGGGGCAGAGGCAGCCAGCAGCTGTCACCTTTAACAAGTGTCCTGATCTGGGACTTCCCTGGTGGCACAGTGGTTAAGAATCCGCCTGCCAATGCAGGGGACATGGGTTCGAGCCCTGGTCCGGGAAGATCCCACATGCCGCAGAGCAATAAGCCCGTGCGCCACAACTACTGAGCCTGCGCTCTAGAGCCTGCGAGCCACAACTACTGAAGCCCACGCGCCTAGAGCCTGTGCTCCGCAACAAGAGAAGCCCCCGCTCACCGCAACTAGAGAAAGCCCGCGTGCAGCTTTCTCTAGTTTCTCTTTCTTCGCGTTGCGAAGACCCAACGCAGCCAAAAATAAACAAATAAAATAAATAAATTTACGAAAAAAACCCAAACAAACAAGTGCCCTGATCTCAGCTTCCCTCCATGCTTTCTCCTCAGGAGGACCTTACCACCCCACCGAGTGCTGCTTCAAATACGTGATCCGGCCAGTCAGGCGACAGTGGATTTTAGGCTATTATGAGACCAGCAGCCAGTGCTCCAAGCCTGGAATTGTGTAGGTGGCACCCATACACCACACTGGGGGAGGGGGAGCCAGCAGGGCCCGCGTAGGGGAGAGGGGGGCAGGGAGAACACAGAATGGGGGCTCCCCAGGGTACTTCTCAGGTATGTCCACGCAGGGAGAGGCAGCCGGGAGGCAACCTGGGGGCTTCTGGGCTGTCTGGGGCCCGCTGGGGCCAGGAGGAAGCTGGTGCCATGGATGCGGAGGTGTGGGGGAGGGGAAGGGGAGGCAAGGGGCACTTCCTGGGTGGGGACACTGAGGGGTTGAAGGGCATGCCTCAGAAAGGACGCTGGCCCTGGGCTACCTCTCCCTAAGGAAGGAGAACCAGTCTGGGTTGGATGAGGAATTCGTGAGGAAGGGAGGATGGGCTCTTGCTTCCTGGCTGCCGGACCCTTTTTTTGTCATCCTTCTCCCCTCTTGTTTCACAGCTTCATCACCAGAAAGGGCCATCACATCTGTGCCAACCCCAGCGATGACTGGGTCCAGGACTATGTCAAGGCGCTGGAGGAGATCGGAGTGACCCAGAAGTAGTGGAGAAGGACACAGCTCAGAATTTAAAGAGACGGGGCTGAACCCCACTCCCAACTCCGCCCCAGACACCTCCTGGGAGCTGCCCTGCCTTGAATTAAAGAGCATCGTGCCCTTCCCTGCCCTCGTTCATTTCTACTAAACTGCCCGTTGGCAGTAGACTTGAGGACACTGGTGAGCCCAGCTCAGGGTGGCACTCTCAGCCTCAAGCTTCACTCTGCAAAAGTCTGGCCAGAGCCTGGTGCCAAAAAATGGGTCAGGCCTGCGATGGAGGTAGAGGAAAACTGAGCAGAAAATGAGGAAGACAGTGTAAAAGCTACCTTTACACAATAATAACCACAATAATAACAGATCCCATTTTTGTAGCGCCTTCTATATTCTAAGCACTCTGCTAAGCAGTTTATGTGCATTATCTTATTTAAGCTTCACAAGTGTAAAGCTAAGAATTATCACCTGATTTTGCAGGTAAATCTTCATAAAGGCCTCTCTATAGCAAACTCCATAGTCTTTTCCTGGGCTGGTCTCAAGGCCTCTGTTCCCTGCTGACTGGGATAGGAATGACTCATGGACATATTTTATCCAATTCTTCCCCATCCACTTACATACACCAGGTTGCACTCTACTGTTTTACTCAGTTTTGTGTCCTGCACAAGGCATAGCAAAAAGCCCACACCAGGTGCTCAGGAAATGGATAGATGGATGGATGGATGGATGGATGGTGGATGCATAGACAGATGGGTAGATGGATGGATGGGTGGGTGGATAGACGGATGGGTGGATGGATGGATGGATGGGTGGGTGGATAGATGGGTAGATGGATGGATGAATGGATGGATGAATGGGTGGTGGATGGATGGGTGGATGGATGGGTAGATGGATGGATGCGTGGATAGATGGAATGATTCAGGAGTCAAGAGGAAGCTTATGCTCCAGGAATAACACTCAGCTGCCCCCAAAGGGGGAGATGCCCCCATCTTCCAGGTTCAAGAAGGAGCTCTGCATACAAAGAGGAAGAGCACATCCAGTGTAGGCACTATGACCACCCTTCCTGGCCTCCAGCTCTCCACAGACAAGGGCCAAGAGGGTGCCTGCACAGTAAAGGTATAGCAGACTTCCTCAGACCCTCTCTCCTCCATAAACAGAGGTCAGTGGGGTATCTCAGTACGTACCCTCCCTAGCTTCATAAAAAGCCACAGCTTCACCACCACTGACTTCCTTGAACACACCAGGACTAATTGCATTGTATGTTTTTTTCCTGTTTATAAGCAGTCATGCCAAACAGCAAGCCCCACAGGGATCTTCGTAGTCCTTGTTTTTCCCCTGCCTCCCTCTACTCCCATCTCCTGAAACACTCCCTCACATCTCTAAAACTCACAGGTCATCAAAGGCAAAATCCCCTCTATCTTTCATTTCTTCTCTGAACGCTGCCTTCAGCCTGGAGCAGGGTTCTGAGGCAGTCTGAAGAGCTAAGATGCTGAGGGGCAGGTCCAGGCTTAGCCAAAGGTGGGGGTGGGCCGCAGCTGGAATGCCGGACCCAGAAGCAGGTTGTCAGGTTCATGATGTTGGGATGCCCTCTGCTGGCCACGATTGGCCATGGTGGCAGATTGGATTAATCCACACTGAGGGCACCCAGAAGGCATCAGCCAATTAGACGTAAAACTGGTTCCGGGTCCAAGGTCCAAAGAGATAATTGAGAACATTGACAAATAAGCCAAACATTTCAGCAACAAACAGGGACCCAAGGATCAGGCACTTTGGGGGCTGGGGGGGTATTAGTAGCATAATCTGTGACAAGAAAGGGTGTGAGCTAAATCATGTGTCCTTGGTTGGGGGGTGTGGACACCCATCCTTTTTTGAGGGCACTAACCCTACCCTTGCCTCGGTCTGTGCTCTCTCTAATCCTGCTTTCTGTTTGCTCTCCCAAAGACCGATCAAATAGTCGGTTCAACCCTCCTCCCTCCTCTTTCCCCAACATAGAGATGGGGGCAGGGAACATGGTGAAACCACACGGATCTGGTTTTCAGGACTGCCTATCTGCCTCCTACCCATGTGACCTTGGACAATTTATTTAACCTCTCTAAGCCTCAGTGGCTTCATCTGCAAAATGGGAGTGAAAATCTCTACTCCCCGTTGGGAGGATTAGGTGAAATAGGGCATGCGAGGTGCTGACACATGGCATGTTCTCCACACTTTCCCTTTCTCTCTTTTTTCCTTCACACGGATCCAAACCTTACCGAATTCAACTCTGCTCCAGACCCCACCCTCCACCGCCCTCCCTTTCAGCAAACACTGAGGGAGGTCCGTTGTCTCTCCTCCTCCACCCGCTGAAGTGGTCAGAGTCCAGAGAGCTGAGGGCCCAGCATGGATGACCAGAAAGGAGACTGTCTCCGTTCAGCCTCCGAAGCCTAACTGCCCCACTGAGAGGATGAAAGTCTCCATGGCTGCCCTCTCTCTCCTCATCCTCATCCTCACCATTACTTCTGCTGTTCACAGCCAGCCAAGTGAGTGCACCTGTCCCTGTAGGGCGGCAGTGAGAAAAGCAAACGGGGCAGCAGGCAGCGAGGTGGTGCTAGGAGAGCTGTCAGGTCTCTGTCATCAGCCCTGGGGCCTCTCCCCTCCTGCACACAGAGCTGCTGTCTTCAAACTCTTCCCTTTGTAAGTAGAGCTGAGCTGTGGTCCAGATCCTTCTGGGGTTGGGCAATTTCAGGAAGCTGTGTCAGGGTTACATCAGGAATCCCAAAGACAGACAGCAGGAATGATCATTTAGGAGGAATAGCCAAGGAAGAAGCAGAAGAGATAATAATAAATGTATGCGATGAGGAGGAAGGCAAGGCAAGTGGATGAAAAAAGCCATAGATCCTCTGGGAGGGCAGGATGAAGGGAGTCAGGGACGAGTGATGTTTGGGGCTAAGCCCGGGAACGGGGAGTCTGAAACTAGACACCCCTTGCTGGCAGGGTCTGTTGTAGTTTGCTGGGACTATCACGGCAGCCAAAAGAAGTCCTGGTGGGATGCCCACGTGTACCATTTGCAGATTTCTGGGCCCCTATCTCCATCCCCCAGCCTAGAGCTAAATAAAGTCTGTAGAAAAGAGAAAAGGGGTTGAAGGAAGTTGAGAGGTTTTGGAACTATGGGATGCTTGGGACCTATGGAGAATGGGGTTTGTTTTGCCCACTCCCTACCCCTGCCTCTACCATCATTTATGAGGGTTGGTGATACGGAAGGGACCAAGACACTCAGGCCTTCTACATACCCGCCTCCAACTGCCCCAGCCCTTCCCTTGTCCCTAAGGCTGCCCTTGGCATATAGTCTGGCCGGATTCTGCCTGTGTAAACACTCAGGGGAGCGAGGGTCACACACACCATGTAATCTGCCCACACGCTCTCAGGGTGCCCCTGGTCTTTGTAAACGTTGCCTTGAGAACCAGGGTCACTGTGGGTAGAGGTGCCTCTGGTGGGTGGGAGGGGGCAACAGTGTCCTTCGGGAAGGTCAAGCAGGAAGAGAAAATGGCCCACCCAAAGCATGGATCAGCCAAATGGTTCTCTCAAGAAGTCTCAGGCTTTGCCACCAGCTGGAAGCAAGGGTCAGGGATTTGCACTCTGCAGGTTTGGGGGCCGGGTGAGGTGATATCCCCAACTGATGAGCAATCAGGGGAGCCCAAGGGAGACACAATGATAACCTAGCCGAGTCTCGTATCCTGCGAGCATCAAAGAGAGGGGGAAAGAGCCATTTCCAGTCCAGAAGAGTGGCCATTACAACCATTAGCTCTTAATTACAGCAAGCGCTGAGTCTTTCTGTGCCAGACTCTGAGTTAAGGGCTTTACAAGCATTCTCTCAACTAATCCTCACCACGATCCTAGGACGTAATTTTTAACCCTCGTTTAACGGGTAAAGACACCCAGAGAGATTAAGAAATTTGCCCATGATTCAAGTCACTTAGTCGAGATTCCAACCCAAGCTGTCTGACTCTGAAGCCTAAATATAAGCCTTTTCCTCCTGCCCTGACTTCTCCTGCTCATCTCTCCATCTCAACCTCCTCCCTGACCTCAGTCTCTCTGGTGCTTCTAGCACAGAATCCAGTCTCCCTATCACAGCTCAGAAGAGGTGTGGCCCTCCCCTCTCTCTTCAATATCCTCTCTTCCTACATCTTCCTTCCCACCCTGCATTGCAGCCTCCTGGAACTGTTCCGTTCCCCCCAGACACACTGGGCTTCCCCCACCTCAGGCCTCCATACATTTCTTTTTCCAGATCCCAAAACCCCTCTGTCTGCCTAAATCCTACTCATCCTTCAGGAATCAACTCAGGCACCACCTGCTGTGGGACTTCTTCCTCAACCACCCAGGCAGGGTTAGGTACCCCTCATTCTGTTCCCATAGCATCTTGTGTCAAATTCTACTCTATCCCAGACCACGTTCTATTGTAGCGTTTATCTTTTCACTTTCCCTTTTTACCCAGATTTGTCTGTAAGGTACACAAGAGTAGTGACTGTGTCTTCCTCATGTTCTGAACCCCATAGAGCCTGGCATGTAATAGGAGCTCAATATGTGTTTGCCAAGTCAAGTTCATCAGCAAATGTGATTACCCCAGTCCTCTGTACTTGGTGACACTCAGTCCAGAGGCTGAAGGTTCTACAGAAGGTTCATCTTTTTCACTTTCTCTATTATCCATCAAGCTACCATCAGTCCCTGCTGATAGATGGCTTTGCCATCAGAAAAACGGAATGCAAGAGATGGGACATGGAAGTGGGCAGCCATGGGCTCCCTCTACCTCCTTGGCTCAGCTTTCAATGTCATTCCCTCAGAAATTCCTGAGTCGGTGAACCCTCCACCCACCTGCTGCCTGAAGTATCATGAGAAAGTATTGCCAAGAAAAATGGTGGTGAGATACAGAAAGGCCCTCAACTGTTACCTGCCGGCAATCATGTAAGCACCGCTCTGCAGACATTTCTATAGAGAGGGAAGGGGAGCCCAAGGCTGGAGTGGGGTGCACAGAACGAAGTCTCCATGCTAGAACAGGGGAACAGTGGTTAAGGGCCTGGGCTTTGACTCTCACGGGACAGGCCTGGGTTTCGTTCTTGATTTTTGCCACTTACAGTTGTGTGGCCCAAGAAAGGGTGGCCATAATGAAACCCAAGCCTGAGGGTCTAGGCTGAGTGGGGAAGGGGCTGAATGAAGAGATGATGAGGTCTAGAGGCCAGAGAGGGAGGCCTTCTGAGGGGACCCAGATGGGGGAGGCCTAGGGAGGTGCTACAGGGCATGAGGCAAGCCCGCTGTGAGCTAGAAATGGGGGAGTGTGGACTGGACCCCCAACATACTCTATGACCCGTGACAGTCTAACTCTGCCCCCACAGCTTCATCACCAGAAGGAAACGAGAGATCTGTACCAACCCCAATGACGAATGGGTCCAAGAATACATCAAGGATCCCAGACTACCTTTGCATCCTTCCAGGAAGTTGGTCTAGGTTAACATTATTCAATCTGAGAAAGGTCAACCCCAGATCCTCAACTCCCCATGGCAGTCAAGCCTCAGCAGGAGCCCAAGTTTGGGGGAAAAAAAGGTGTAACCCTGTGAAAATGCAGACAGCCTTGTGGTCTGAATGACAGAGTTACATTCAGAGAAGCAGGACAGTGATCCCACAACGTAATTTAAAGTGTTTCAAATATATTCTCAGTCTCTGGAGGAAATGCCAAAGTTAAGGAAGGAGAGAAGGGATACATTCTTAATGCACAGGAAAGCATCTTTCACATCCCCTCCTTGCTCTGCTTTCAGATCCTCACATCACTCCAGCCGTTCTAAATGATCAGAACACCTCTGGCCTCTCACTTATTGAGACCCAGAGGACTCTAGACTTTTCCTGTCTACCCTTATCCCTTTTCTAGATCTCTTTTCTCTTCTATTACCTTTTCTTTTAAAACATAACTTTTTTCTTAGCAGGCCAGGGTGGCTATATTCAAATACTAGTGATTTTTGTCACTGTTGCAGAGGTTTTGCTGGATCCCCTGATATTGGGTCTTCCCCCAGGTGACGTGTGTACAGACAGTGCCAAAAGAGAAAAGGAGGTGTGAATCCCTAGCTCCCACTCTAAGCTTTGCATGGCAAGGGAAGGGCATTAGACCAGGTTGGGGATAAAAATCTTGATCTAAAACGCAACCATTCAATAAATAAAATTTCCTTTATTGCCAACTTGATTTCTAATTTCCTGCCTGCTTTCTGCTAGGGTGGCAGAAACTTAATCACAGTTTTTTCAGGGGCTTCTCCACATTCCCCTGAGAAATTTGTCAATTTGGGGGACTGGAAAGTTTACATGGTACCAAGGCCAGACATATATACTCAATCTCCCCTTCTCCCTACCCCTCTGTCCCCAGCTCAACAACAGGGAGGGGGCTCAAACAAAATCCAACATTCCCCCAAAATGGTGTTATGCAGGCAAAGCAAAATCAGGCAACTAAAGCTATTTAATTAGAGAAACAAATAAATTTGCTGAAGTGATCATTCTGAGGACTGGCCATCCAATGACTTGGATTCTGATAAACTGACCCATGCCTGCCCCCAGTGGCTCCCAGTGGTACTGCACCACCCTGCCTCCCTGCCTCCCCACCACAACTGAAGCTAATCTATCCAGATGGCCACCTGACTCCAGATGGCCAATGAGACTCTCTCTTAGAAAGATGAAATTTGGACCAGAAAAACGAGTACTGGTTGCTGTTCAAGCATCGTCCCGAGGGAAGTTCATTGTCCCTGTGAACTCATCCACTGAAGCCCCTGGAGCTGCCCTACTTCCTGTCCCCACTCCAGGCTTGGAGGTTTGGTTAATCTCAGTTCCATGAAATGCCCCAGCATTCTTCCCACTCTTCCTGTTTTGTTTTAATTCCTAAAGGGCCATGGTGGCATTTAGCCCCTCTGGAATAACTTTTCGTTGGTTTAGGTCAGTTCTGGTCTGTGTGTGTTAAAACATACAAACATTTTTACCATGTTTAAGTGTACAATTCAGTGGCACTAAGTACTTTCACACTGCTGTGCAACCATCCCCACTAGCCATCTCCAGAACGTTTTCATCATCCCAAGCTGAAACTCTGCACCAGTAAACAACAACTTCCCACTCCTCCCTTCCCACAGCCCTTAGGAACCACTATTCTACTTTCCGTCTCTATGAACTTGACTCCTCTAGGTACCTCATATAAGTGGAATCATACAGTATTTGACGTTTTGTGACTGGCTTATTTCACTTAGTGTAATGTTTTCCAAATTTATCCATGTTGTCAGGATTTCATTCCTTTCTAGGCCTGAATAATATTTCATTGTATGTATCTACCCTGTTTTG
Organism: Balaenoptera physalus; assembly: GCF_965194825.1. Lineage (NCBI taxonomy): Eukaryota > Metazoa > Chordata > Mammalia > Artiodactyla > Balaenopteridae > Balaenoptera > Balaenoptera physalus. Next base: position 43,732,913 of record NC_138901.1, read on the forward strand.
TTCATTCATTAATCTGTCCACGGGTATCTGAGTACCCCCCTTTTCTTTACATGAGCCAGAGTTAGCAGGTCTTGGGTTCTGTTACTTGTGCCAAAATCACTTTAACTTGTGCAGTGGCCTGTCAATCACCACGCTGACCAGGCAGGGGCTCGGGGCAGGTAAGGGACCAAGGCTCTGACCTTCCCCTTGTTGCCCCACAGGGGTCAGTGCTACCTGCTCTAATCCCTCCCAGGCTGTGAGCTCCTGCTCCTGGATCCAGGGATTTCTCTCCACCCTCCCTGCGATCAAAGCTGAGAGCTTACAGCTGACTGTGACCAAACATCCTCCAGGAGCTCACATCCCAGGGATGACAGAATCACCAACAAATACAATATAGCCAGGCTGGACCTTTGCTTGCAGGGGCCAGAGTGAACATAGAGGGGTGGCAGGGCTTGGACTGACACAGGAGCCAGACTAAGTTCAGTGTGTACACCCAAGCAGGAGGTTTCAAAGTCCTTAGCCAGCGCGAGGGTCAAAATCAGGGAACCCGAGTTCAAAGGCCTAAGGGACAAACTGAGGCTGCAAACAAGATACAAAGGCCAGGGCCAGGATTCTGGCAAGCTGGAACGGAAATGTCATTATTTGTCTTTTTTCTTTTTTGCTTTTTTGGTCTATCAGAGGAGTTCAGGGTTGAGATGTCAGTCCAAAAATCTAATTGAAAATCTATATACAAAGTCAAATTCTTATCCTAGCACGTAATATAAAGCTTGCCAGAAACTCCTAATAGTTCAGGACCAAAAGTGCTTATCTCAGGTGCATTCAATTGTTTCTTGTTGGGTTTTTTTCTTTGTTTTTATTTTTTGGCCGCTCCGCTCTGCATGTGGGATCTTAGTTCCCCCACCAGGAATCGAACCTGTGCCCCCTGCAGTGGAAGCACAGAGTCCTAACCACTGGACCACCAGGGAAGTCCCTCAATTGTTTTTAAAGAGGGCTATTCCTAGGCTTTTCAAGGTAGATACATGCCTGGCTTTAAACATTCACGTGCATGAACACAGACACACACACAGGAAGGACCTCCTCGTTCTGACACATAGGGGTCTCCCAGCCCTGATCATCCTAAAGTGAAGACCTCACCCACATTAGCCTATGCCCAGACAGCTTACGTGACTGTCAGCCTTGTGGATGAAGGTGATCGACTGGAAGGGGGTGGGCAATAAGGCCTGAATAGTGGGGTTTCCGCTCCTTTGCCAGAGAAAGGGGTAGTAAGGGGTGAAGGCCACACACAGCAACGTGAGGAACCAGTGGGTGGGACAGGAAGGGAAGAAAGTGAGGAAGCAGCTCTGGGCAGTACAAAGAGCATTCTACCTGGCACCGAGAGGTCTGGCCGCATGCCCCCTCCCGTGCATCGATCTAGTGCAAGTAAGGATTTGCACGGGACAACCAGACGTCCCGCGGCTAGCTCTGGCTGGCCTGTAAGAAATGCTATTCGGCCTTCGGAGCAGCCTCCTGAGACGGGCCAGACGAGCAAGCATTTCCCCTGTAGAAAGTACCCGTGTGCCTGCACCTGTATGTGAGTAACCACTGAAAGTCACCAGCCGCCTCAATGAGGATATGGGGGACACGGTTGATGCAATGGTTTAAAAGCACTGGCTCCACACTCAGCAGACAAATCCAGGTTCAGATCCCAACTCTGCCTCTTACCGTGACAGTAAAATGCTGTTAGTCTTTTAGCAGATAGAACAAGAATCCTTCCCGTGGAGGAAACAACCATTGTTTAGAAAATGTGTCTGTAACCCCAGTGAAGGCAGGAAACTCTCCCAGGACATAGACTGGGACCAAGATTTCAGGGGAAGGGATGAAATTGCTCTGCGTGAACCAAGAAAAGTGACTGTTTTGCCTTTGAAAGCCAGAGGTGTGAGACAGGGCCAGCACCTCTAGACCAGAGATTGGAAAATGTGAAGTAAGTCATTGGGGATTCACAGAAGTCTTCTGGAAGCTTTGGATTCCCCTAGACTGTAAGAACTGGAGAAGTGGAAAGACTCCCAAAGCAGCTCTCAAGATCCAGGGACATGACTGGATGGCTACTTTAGGTGGGGTGGTGAGGAAAGGCCTTACTTTGGGGGTGACATGCTCCTTGAAAGCTAAATGACCAGAGCAAATCAGCCACGTGAGGACCGGGGGAAGAAAACTTTCCAGGCAGAAGGCACAACCAGTGCAAAAGCCCTAGGCAGGAGCCAGCTTGGCCCAGGGGACAGTGTGGCTGGAGCACAGAGGTGAGAAGGAGACCAGCATGAGCAGTGACACAGGCAAAGGCAGGGCAGTGGTGCTTTGTAAGCCAGGGTAAGGAGCATGCAATTTATTCCAAGGGTGCTGGAAAGCCATCCGGGACTTTTTTAAGCAGCCAAGTGAGATCGTCTGATTTACATTTGAAGAATCACCAGCAGCTGCACAGACATAGATTCCTGGGGGGCGAGGGAGACCCTTGCAGCAGTCCAGGCTACAGGTGACAGTGGCTTGGACCAGGGAGGAAGTGATGGTGGCAGAGGACTTTAGGGACATCTTTGGGAGACAGAATTGAAAAGACATACTGAGAAAGATGGGCTTGAGCAACTGGGTAGCTGTTGGTGCAATTTATAGAAATGGGGAAGAGTAAATGTGGTGGCAGGGGGGAGATCAAGAGCTCTGTTTGGCCCATGTTAATTTTAAGATGCTGGTCAAGTGTCCATGAGGGTGTGTTGAGGAGGGAGTTGGCTGTGTGAGTCTGGAAGGCCAGGGAAAGGTCGAGCTGGAGATATAAAACCATGGGACCGGGAAGGGTCATCTGGGGAGAGTGGGTAGTGGGTAGTGAGTAATGCGCTCAGGGGCGTTCAAACATTTAGCGAGAGAACAGAGCAGAAGTAACACATAAATGGACTGGAGGAATGGCCAGTGAAATGGCAGGAAACCCCAGGTCGTGTGGTAACCTGTCAGCCAAGAGAGTAAAATAATTCAATCAAGAGGAAGTCATCGAAGGTGCTGAGTGCTGCCAAGAGATAAAGGAAGCGCAGAGAAAAGGCCTTTGGAGTTGACCTTTGAAGATCATCAGTGAGCTCGATGAGAAGAATCAGTGGAAAACAGTGATAGAAGCCCACCAAAAGGGGTAGAGGGAGTGTGGGAAATGGGGCCCAGGACTCTACAGAGGCAGCTCTTCTAAGGACTTTTTTATGAAGGGAAGCCAAATTTAGGGCAAGAGCCAGAAGGAGGAATGGGTTCAAGGGAGGATTTTTAAAGATGTGAGCATTTAGAGCATGTTTGTGTGTTGATGTGTGAAGTATTCAGCCTCCCTGAGCTTCAGTTTTCTTTGCTATAAAATGGAGACCAAAACACCCACGACTGCAGGTTATTAGAAGAATCACACCAGTTCATATAATACATTAAAAGGCCCCGTGCCATGCCTGGTCTCACAGCAGAGACTCAGCACTTGTGGGCTCTCCTCCTGGAGCCAGAATGCTTGAGCCCAGCAGGTTCTCCCTGGTGGAGGCAAGACGACTGCTCTCAGTTTTCACATTGCCAATTACAACAGAGGAGAAGCTGGTGGGAAAACAGCCATGTTGTGAATGGAGGATCAAGAAATCGTGTGTGGGTGGGCCCAGCTATGTTCACCCTAAACATACACTCAGAGCTTTCTCTTCTCCCACTGGCATTCCTCCCAGAAAGGATCCTTCCCCTCCAGACTCTACAACATGGAGTTTCTCGTCTGAACCACAGAACACGGACAACTTGAGTGACTGTTTTCTCAATTTTCCAAGAATGATGCAAAGGATCATCACCATCCTAGATGCAAAGGAGAGAGGTTCATCCTCTACATCCAATGCATGTCTTTGAGCCCAGCTGAAAGGGCTGCCTTAGAGGGCAGGGACCACCACTTCTAATTCACCCTGTTCCTACCAGGGAGGGTCCTTGGCCCCTGTTGGGCTTCCCTAAATGTCTATTCATGAAGTTAACAGAGGACTGGGGGCGGGGGCAACACGTGTTTAGAAGTCAGTGTGATGGACCCCTTCTGGCTGCCAGTCAGGGAGTGAGGGCAGGAACCGGTCACCATGGAGATGGCATTTTAAACAAGGGTCCTGGAGGGTAAGGGTTTGCAGCCACTGAAAAGGAGTTCTACTCCGACCTGATCTTGGGAAAATTAGTGGACAGCGTCACCCAGCGGTTAAAAATCACAATGACTAGCCATTGTGTATTCTTAAAGGGCTAGCACACGTGGTTGTGTCTAGGAAGGAAAACCCACCTGCGCATCAGCCCAGCTGCTGATAAGGCCCCTCCTCGTGCCCACACCGTCCCATCTCTCCCAGATTTCTCCCCTTTTACAGGGAGCTGAGGCTTTCGGTCCACGCCAAGGCAGAACAGATAAAGATCCTGCTCTCATAGAACTTACATTTTAATGGGGAGAAAGAGAGACTACACACAAATATAGACAACATCAGGCAGTGATAGTTCTATAAGAAGAAGAAAGCAGAGTAAAGATGATGGTGAGAGGTACAAAAGACAACTTTGTGCTATTTGATAGGACCCACCAAGAACAATTTGACTTAAACTTGTCACCCTAGAGAATGTTCTGCTTCCAGCCTGGAGAATTGAGCATCTAACACACCCAACAAACGGATCAATCTGCAAATAGGTGCTATGAACTCAGGAAAAAATTTTTTAAATACAGTTGAGAGCACAAGAGATTGTATAAAAGAAGGCAGGTTTTGGAGGGATGTTGAAAATTGGAACAAGCAACAGGCATGGAGTGAGTTCCTAATTTTTGTGGCTTTGGCCTGAGGTCAACTGCAGTTGCTCCAACTGCAGTGGAGGATGCCGCAGGGTTGGCTAAAACTCTGGTAAGAAAGTCTGTGGTCTTTTTGGCCAAGTGAACCAGGGGAAGGCAACAGTGACCACTAGAGAGTGAGGAGGAACCCCAGAAGGAAAAAAAGTCAGGAAAAGGGAATCCCAAATTCTTTATATAAAATTAGCCCAAGTTTTTAACCCTGACCCCTGAACCATACTTACTTGGGGAAAACTGAAAGCAGCGTGCAGCTAAAACTTAAAGAACTAAACTAAGATCTGAGTCACCATCCACTGCAGGCATAAAAGTTCGCAGTTTGAATCTAACTAAGTGAATTGCCTGATAAAATAAAAATAGTAACACTCTTCAGAGCAGTATAACAGAAGTCAGTCTCGACAACATAACATCCACAATGCCCAAGATATAATCCAAAATCGTTCAACACATGAAAAGCCAGGGTGTGACCCAGTCTCAAGAGAATAGGCAATCAATAGATGCCAGCCCTAAGATGAACCAGATAATGGAATTATCAGACAAGGATTTTAAGGGAGCTATAATAACTATATTTAGTGAGGTAAAGAAAAACATGTTCATTATGAATGCAACGATAGGAAATCTCAGCAGAGAAACAGAAAATATTTTTTAAAACAAGTGGAAATTTTAGAGCGAAATAGCTCTTTAAAAATAGCATGAAAATATATGTGAAGTTTAAAAATTCACTGGGTGAACTTAACAGTAGAATGGTGATGACAGAGGCGTAAGAGACACGACCTCAACCGTACATGCACTTTTCAAGCCTTTCTTGGTCTCCTCTGCTAAGAGCTCATTGTCCAAATCAAGTTCCATGGCTGAGCCTCGAGTCAAGAGGTGAAAAAATACACCACAAAGTCACATGGTAAAGACGTATTCACCAGTTCCTGGAAAAGAGTGCACAACTGGAGCAATCATCCGTTTACCCCGGGCAAAGTATGACCCTGAGCAAGTGCATTACGTTCTCGGCTTCATTTTCCTCTATCTGTGTAACAGTCCCTAGATTGCAAAGGATTAAATAAATTAATATAAAGAACATATTTCTCTGGGGCTTCCCTGGTGGCGCAGTGGTTGAGAGTCTGTCTGCCAATGCTGGGTACACAGGTTCGAGCCCTGGTCTGGGAAGATCCCACGTGCCGCGGAGCAACTAGGCCCGTGAGCCACAACTACTGAGCCTGCGCGTCTGGAGCCTGTGCTCCGCAACAAGAGAGGCCGCGATAGTGAGAGGCCCACGCACCACGATGAAGAGTGGCTCCCGCTTGCCGCAACTAGAGAAAGCCCTCGCACAGAAACGAAGACCCAACACAGCCAAAAATAAATAAATAAATAAATAAATTTATGAAAAAAAACCCACAAAAAACAGCCATTACCATCTCCAACCACAAAGAGGCAACTCTGAGGCTTTCTCAGCATGGCTGGGTTCTGTCGTATCTGGATCCCAAATTATAGCCTTATAGCAAACCCCCTATATGAGTCTCTAAAGGGAGAAGAAAGGGAACCCCTTCAATGGAATAAGGACCACCAGCGGGCCTTTGAGACTCTAAAGCCTGAGTTGAGTAGAGCACCAGAACTGGAGCTTCCACATTTGGACAAGCCCTTTGCCCTATACATTCACGAGAGGTCAGGGACAGCACTAGGAGTCCTGACCCAAAAGCTGGGACAGGATCAGAGACCAAGGGCTTACTTTTCAAAACAACTGGACTCAGTGGCCCTGGGATGGCCAAGCTGCCTGCGGGCAGTAACAGCCACAGCCCTGTTGGTTAATGAGGCTTCCAAGCTCACCCTGGGACAACATTTAGATGTGTTAACCCCTCATCAGGTACAACCTGTACTGGAAGTCAAAGGACATCATTGGTTGACTGGAGGAAGGTTAACAAGATATCAGGCCCTCCTAATGGACACCCCCGACATTACCTTAAAGGTGTGCCAAACCCTGAACCCAGCAACTCTGCTTCCAGAGGTCGAGAGTGGAGACATTGCATCAGTGTATAGAGACCAGAGAACGAACTTACTCCAGCAGGCCTGATCTTCTAGACGAGCCTCTTGACAGTCCTGAGGTCGAATGGTTTACTGACGGGAGCAGTTCTGTAGAAATGGGAACCCAAAAGGCGGGGTATGCCATAGTTAGTCTAGATGAAGTCACAGAAGCCAAGGCCCTGCCACCCCAGACATCAGCCCAGAAGGCTGAACTAATTGCAGTAATGAGAGCTTTGCAATTAGGGAAGGAAAAGAAATTAAATATTTTTACTGACTCTAAATATGCGTTCCACGTGCTACATGCTCATGCTGCCATTTGGAAAGAAAGAGGAATGTTAACCACTAGAAATTCCCCCCATAAAACATAAAGATTTGATTCTGGCTCTTTTAGAAGCAGTGCAGCTTCCGATCCAGGTAGCAGTAATCCACTGTAGGGGCCATCAGAGGGATGGATCTTTTGTGAGCCAAGGGAACAGCAAAGCTGATCAAATTGCAAAACAGGCGGCTTGATTGCAGGAACCTGAACAAGTTATGGCTCTAGTGATTGGCCCCCCTGAACTCCCTAGCCTTCCCCAGTATTCCCCGCAGGAAAAAGAAAATGCTGAGAAATGGGGCTATGAGAAGGGAAGCACAGACTGGTATAAAAAGGAGGATAAGTTTCTAATCCCTGAGGCCCAAAAATGGAAACTCACTAAGAGCTTACATAATGCCACCCATTATGGGAGGGATGCGCTATGGAACTTGATGCAAAAGGCTTTTTCAGGGAAGGGGCTTAAAAGAACAGTAAAACAAGTAACACTTGCCTGTGATTTATGTGCCCATAATAACCCACAGACTCATCCAATCCTCCTGTCATTACTCAGGCCAATTCAACACCGAGGGACATACCCCGGGGAAGACTGGCAGTTAGATTTCACCCAAATGCCCCCATGATCAGGATATAATTATCTTCTGGTGTTTGTTGATACTTTCACAGGATGAGTTGAAGTCTTCCACACCTGATCTGAAAAGGCTATGGACTTCTGTACGTCCCTTTTAAAAGAAATAATTCCTCGGTTTGGACTTCCAAAGTCCCTCCAGAGCGATAATGGGCCCTCTTTTATAGCCAGAATCACACAGGGGCTCACAACAGCTCTAGGGATAGACTACAAACTACACACCTCTTGGCATCCCCAGCCTTCAGGGAAGGTAGAGAAAGTGAACCACCCTTTAAAGAAAACCTTAGCAAAGCTCTGCCAAGAGACTCATGACCCTGGACCAACTTGCTCCCTATTGCACTCCTCAGGGTCTGTGTAGCCCCCAGGGGTGGTCTGAGACTCAGCCCATTTGAAATGACCTATGGGAGACCTTTTCTTACTACTGACATTCTACTGGATGAGGACGTGAACTAGGCCCTGAGATATATTATGAATCCAGGACAAGTTCAAAAGGCAATCCAGGACTAGGCCCACAAGGCACTGCCGGCTCCCACTAAAAATACAGAGGAAGGAGCAGTTCCTTCACAAATAAACCCAAGTTCTTCTTAAAACCTGGAAAGAGGAGTTCCGCACAAGACCAACTATTGCCAAAATGGAAGGCCCCTAGAAAGTAATTTTAGCCACCCCTACTGCTGTCAAACTGCAAGGGGTATCTAGTTGGGTACATTTGTCCAGACTAAAGCTTTTACCTCCAGAAACCCCGCAGGTCACAACAGAAGAACAATACACCTGTGAGTCAATGGAAGATCTGAGATATCTATTCAAAAGACAGGCACCATCAACAGGTAAGTAAAACGATGTAGTGTGTTGGCTCCTATCTGAAGCCTTAACGGGACTTGGGACCTCTCTTATTTCCTTGGCTGATATGGTTCTTGACAGCTGTCTGACCCTTGAGTACCTTCTGGCAGAACAAGGCAGAGTTTGTGTAACAACTAATACTTCCTGCTGTGCTTGGATCAATGTGACAGGACAGGTAAAAGTTAATATTAAGGAAATATACACCCAGGCAGAGTGGCTTCACAATTTCGGCAGGGAGCGATATCTCCTCCCTTGTCTGATCAGCAATTAAGGAAGCCCAAAGTTAACGTGGTTCCTTCCCTTTCTAAGCCCTTTAATGGCTATTGTTGTTCTTCTTCTTTTTAGCCCTTCTTTGTTTAACCTTTTGGTTAAGTTTGTGTCTTTTAGGCTCCAACAGTTTGAAGTAAGGCTCACGATGGCTCAAGGAATTTAGCCCATTCCAGTGGAAAGTGGCCCAGGTCTCTACAGGTCCTTGGAACAGTCAGCGAGGGACTTCTACACCTCTAGGGTAGGCTAGAGTCTGAGACCCCTGTCCAGCAGGAAGCAGTTTCAGAAGAAGAGAACTTCGGCCCCTTACCCCTTAAGAATAAGGGTGTAGAGTCTCTCGGGGGGAATGAGACAGGTTGGGACCTGGGACCCTTTGCTGCAGTGCTGCAATGCTTGTACCTGGACACACCTCTCCTCCAGCAACAAAATACAAAGAAACTGTATGGGACTGAAAATAACTACATTCCTGCGCAGTTGGGGCAAATTCTGGACAAAAGATACAAAGAGACCAAAAAACCCAACTGCCAATTTTGAAGAGCCTGGAGCAAAAGCAGGGTACTGCGCATGCCCCCTGCACACAACACTACCTAAGGGGTGGGTAAAACACCTAAGCCACCCCTCCGGCCCGACACCTGGACACACCCATACCCTCACCCCCCGTAAGGAACAAGCTACATCCCCCCCGGCCCCGCCCACCCAGGAGCGAGCAAGCAAGGGAAACTGTTGTTTGTTCTGGCTCCCCCCTGCTGCAGCAGGGGCCCCAATAAAGCCTTGCGGAGGGGGGGGGGATGGGGGACAATACTCAAAGAGATTGAGTGACTCACCCAGGGTCACATACCTGGTAAGAGGGGGAATGTACCCGACTCTCCCCACTCCACATTTCTCAGTGAAGTCACAGGTTGGTATGATGAAGTTTGGCTTGAAAAGATAGTTTGGGGTCAGATTGTCAAGACTTTGAATGCCACAAAGAGAGGTCTGAATTTTATTTTCTTATGAAATGAGTTATTGAATAAAATTTATTGAAGAAAAATCTGGTTTCAAATCATGTTCCAGTAATTCATTGCTGTATAACAAATCACCCCAAAACTTGGTGGTTGAAAACAACATGACTTATTATCTCTAATAGTTTTTGCGGGTTAGGAATTCAAGAAAGGCTTAGCTAGGAGGTTCTGGTTTGGGGTCTCTCTTGTGGTTACAATCAGATATCCTCTCTCTCTCTCTCTCTCTCTCTTTCTCTCTCTGTCTCTCTTCTTCTCCCTCTATATCTATCTATCTATCTATCTAACTATCTATCTATCTATCTATCTATCATCTATCTTTCTGTCTCTCTCTCCACATGGTCTCTCCGGCATGGCAGCCTCAGAGTAGCTACACTTCAAAGGTTGCCAGAATGAGTATCTCAAAACGAACAGCAAGAAGCTGCATAATCTTTCTCTAATCTAACCTTGATTCACTCATATCTACCTGTTGATACCATCACAAAGGTCCACCCAGATTCAAGGACAGAGGGCATACGCCTCCTCTTGATGGGAGAAACATCAAAGAACTTACGGACATGTTTTTAAACCACCACCTCTATATATCAGGAAGAATAATAACAATAGCTATCTCAGGAGGGTTGGTGTGAGACTTAAATAATATAAAGTATACCTGGTAAACAGTATATTATCATAACTCCAGCTCTATGTGACTTACAGGCAATTTGATTAGCCTCACTGCACCCCAGTGCCCTCACCTATAACATGAAACTAGTACTTGTAACTGGAGTGAGACCAGAAGCCCAGTCCTGCAAAATGGTATATGCCCTTGGTAGATGGATGGGGAGACACCAAGGAAAGATGCAGGCTTAGAATTCAGAGCAAGACAGGACCTCAGTCCTCTCAGAGAACAAGTAACAGGAACTCAAAACCAAGGTCAAAGTAGGAGCCATGTTCTTTTAACTGGATCCTGTAGCAAGAAACAGGTGAACACAGGGAGTAGTAATAATTGCTATTTACTGAGCATCTTTTATGTGCCAAACGTGGTACTAGGTACCTGGGGGTGAGGTGTGTGACTTGGAGCCCAGGGACCCGTGCTGGGGCATTGCATCTAGGGTCTGACTTTAAAAAGCTCCCCCGCCCCAGGCCCTAGGTATCCTCAAGTCAGGCTTGATTTGCTCACCAAGGAGCAAATGAGCCTGCAGGTAGAAATCAGCTAGTCCAGCTGTGGGAAGCCAGGGTGAAAAGTGGAGCTGGGGGACGGTTCCTCTCGCTGCCCCTCATACTACACTTTATATTTGGCTGTGACTTTGCATCTCCACAAGGGCTATGTCTGTAATGAAAACATAAAAACAACATTTTTCCTGGGGTCACCTTTAAATCACATTTGCAGAGCATTCAGGTGTTAGAGAAATGTAATAACTTTCAGCATCAAGATGGGTATAATTTAAACTCCAGCTGTATCAATAGCACATTGCCAGTTGTCTGACAAGTAGATGTTCAGTTTGGATACAACCAGTGTTGACACTCAGCCAGCTCCCCTCTGGAGCTGCTGGAGCTTTGACACATAGTAATAAATTAAAATGTAACCAGCTCCTTCTCCCCAGTGAATTCCATTAACTCACAGGAAGTCTGCCCACAGAATCCCCATCGATCCAGGTTCTGGCCTAGGGCTGGCCTCATCTGAAGGTGATACAGTAAAATGAAAACACCAATTATCCTGTAGGCTGGCACCAGAGTTGTTCTTTAAAAAGGAATTGCTTTCGTTTAGGAAATTAGCTTGAAAAGTCAATTAAAGAGTGAATGGGGGGCTTCCCTAGTGGCTCAGTGGTTGAGAATCTGCCTGCCGATGCGGGGGACATGGGTTCGAGCCCTGGTCTGGGAAGCTCCTACATGCCGCGGAGGGATTAGGCCCGTGAGCCACAATTGCTGAGCCTGCGCGTCTGGAGCCTGTGCTCCGCAACAAGAGAGGCCGCGATAATGAGAGGCCCACGCACCGCGATGAAGAGTGGTCCCCACTTGCCGCACCTAGAGAAAGCCCTCGCACAGAAACGAAGATCCAACACAGCCATAAATAAATAAATAAATAAATAAGAGATACAGGTGCCCTGGAGAAGACTCCAATGTATACAATAAACCAAAGGTATAATAACTTATCATAATAATAAAAAAAAATAATAGAATGGATAAACAACAAGGTCCGACTGTATAGCACAGGGAACTATATCCAATCTCCTGGGATAAACCATAATGGAAAAGAATATAAAAAAGAATGTGTATATGTGTATAACTGAGTCACTTTTCTGGACAGCAGAAATTAACACAACATTGTAAATCAACGATATTTCAAGTTAAAAAAAAAAGATAATGAAACACCCTTTAAAAAAAAAAAAAAAACCAAAAAACAGGGACTTTCCTGCCGGTCCAGTGGTTAGGATTCCAGGCTTTCACTGCCAGCGACCCGGGTTCAGTCCCTGGTCAGGGAACTAAGATTCCGCAAGGCACACAGAGTGGCCGAAAAAAAAGAGAGTCTTGGTTTGGGCTGGAGGGAGGCAGGTGCAGCCTGGGCATTCCAGCATCACTGCCAGGAAGCAGGTGTAAACAAAGATAAACAAAGAGCACTGCTCACCACCCAGTTCTACAAGGATTAGGTCATAACCCACAGCAGTCGCTGGCTGACAGCACACTCTGAGAGGAAATTAAGACAACAACAGGATGAGGCACTCTGTGCTTCGATCAAGCAGGCCCCTTTGTCAGCTAGATATTTATCTCAGGAAGAATTTTAATGAACCCAGATTCTCACATCTTCCCATACACAGAAAAGCACTAGAATCGTTAACCTGAGATACCTGTTCTTTGTGACTAGCAGTAATCTTTTACCAAGATGTCTCCTTGACCGCCTGTATTCTCTAGCCAGAAATCATACATGTACCGCTTTCTCCCCCACCTCTTCAGAGCAGTTTTCTCAGAGCGGCTGAGAGGTTGTCTCCCAGGCTATAGTCCTCAGTAAGTCCTGGAATGAAACTTGAACTCACAACTTTTTTTTTTTTTAATTTATTTTATGTATTTTGGGCTGCTTTGGGTCTTTTTTTTAAAGTTTTTTTATTTTATTTTTATTTTTTTTAAGATTTATTTACTTATTTATTTTTATTTTTACCTGCATTGGGTCTTCGTTGCTGTGTGCGGGCTTTCTCTAGTTGCGGCGAGAGGGGGCTGCTCTTCATTGCCGTCCTTGGGCTTCTCATTGTGGTGGCTTCTCTTGTTGCAGAGCACGGGCTGTAGGCACACAGGCTTCAGTAGTTGTGGCATGTGGGCTCAGTAGTTGTGGCGCACGGGCTTAGTTGCTCTGCGGCATGTGGGATCTTCCCGGACCAGGGCTCGAACCCGTGTCCCCTGCACTGGCAGGCGAATTCTTAACCACTGCGCCACCAGGGAAGACCAAACTCACAGCACTTAACACTGTGTGTTTTTCTTGAAGTCGGCACAGGGAGACCCAAAGAAGAAGGGCTGTGGAGAACGTCCAGGCAGATGGGCCACAGCAGCCCTGGGGCAGGTCTCTGTGTCCTCAAGTGTGACCCCAAACTATCGGAACACCACCAGACCCCCAGTAACCCCAGGGTGGATGACTCAGCAGTAACTGGTGGGGACAGATCATCACATGGGCCCCCCAATGCCTGGAACACCCCAGAAAGGCTGAGGTTAAAGTGTCCCACCAGGCCAGCAAAAAGGCAGGCTAAAAACACACATCAGGGGGTGCTCTAGATGCTGCGCGGAGACCCTCTGCACCCCTGCAAACATGGCGCTGCGAGTGTCGCGGAGCGTGCGGGCCGCGGTGTGCAGCCTGCGCGCCATCTCTGCGCCCAACACGCCCTGCCCGCCGCGGCCCTGGGGACTGCGGGTGGGCGCCGTCCGGGCACTGCGCACCAGCCCCACTCTGCTGTCGGGTCGTAAATTCACAGACAAACATGAATGGGTAACAACAGAAAATGGTGTTGGAACAGTGGGAATCAGCAATTTTGCACAGGAAGCTTTGGGAGATGTTGTTTACTGTAGTCGGCCTGAAGTTGGGACAAAATTGAACAAACAAGAGGAATTTGGTGCTTTGGAAAGTGTGAAAGCTGCTAGTGAACTCTATTCTCCTCTATCAGGAGAAGTAACTGAAATTAATGAAGCTCTAGCAGAAAATCCAGGACTTGTCAACAAATCTTGTTATGAAGATGGTTGGCTGATCAAGATGACACTCAGTAACCCTTCAGAACTAGATGAACTAATGAGTGAAGAAGCGTATGAGAAATACATAAAATCTATTGAGAAGTGAAAATGGAACCCCTAAATAAACTAGTTTGAAAGAACTTGATCTAGCATAGTTGTCTTAAATTAGTGGTGGATAGAGTTTTAAAAAGCAACTTTTAGCAAAAGAAACTACTTGAAACAATGTTGCCTGAAGAAAATACCCCTTAACTTCCTAATGATTTCAGATAAACACTATGCATCTTTTTCACAACACCCTGTGATTTTTAGGCTAGTCTCCAGTTATAATACTCAGAATTCCTGAAATTATCTGTGCTAAAACTAGTTATAAAAATTATGTAATTCAAGGATAACATTGTTATCTTAACCTTATATAATACTGTAACTTGCTTATAGCCATCCCTGGATTTGGGTCAAAATACTCAATGAACTTGCCACTGGAAATAAATGACAGTGGAGAAAAGTTTGTTAGTTGTATAGTGTCCAGTGAAGAACATTACTATCTTAATTTTGCAATATACTGTGTTTGCTGGTGCTATTTTTATACAGTGAAGCAACAGCCTTGCAGGAAAATAAGAAACAGTTTAATAATAAAATATTCAACCTCTTAATTAAAAAAAACAAAAACACACACACATCAGACTAGGTTATAGCGGTAAAGTTTTCTTTCCTATAAACCCGAGTCCGTGGACTTAGAGTCCAGCTACAACTCTGGGTACTTCTGCATTATTTGAATCTGTTTTGATGATCTGAATCTTATCTATGTTTGCGTTTTACTTGCACAATTTTCATTAACTTTTGTTACCCTGTGTCTCTGGCATGGAGACCCCCAAGGAAGGAGTCCGCTGAGGGTGTTCCCACTGTGGCCTCCCTGCCACTTTGGTGTGACCACAGACTCCCTTGACCCTTCGTCCTGAGGCTGAACCACAGTGCGACCTCTGGCTGCCTCCCCCCTGGGCTCAAAGAGCAGCCTGTGGCTCCTGGCAGCAGGACTGGCAGGGTGCCTTCCCACCTGCCCCCCTACAGGACAGAGTCCTTGTCAGCACCACCGCCCCACCCTCCCCCCAGCCCCCAGGGAGAGGGGGAGGGGGAGGGCCTGTTCCTCTGCAGCCAAGCTCCAGAAATCCCCCTCTGCCTAAGCAGCCCTGGCCTTGCTTAGTCTTGTGCTTACCTCTCACAACGGCAGGGGACTCCCAATCCTGCCTGGGAACGTGAAATGGAAATTCTGCATCAATGAAAGTGCCTCCTCTTCCCCTTTGCTAGCTCAAGTTCTCCCCGTCACTTCCTAAGGGGCATCTGTTTCCAAACCCATTTCCGACCCTGCAACCCCGTCATAGCCCAGCTTCAAGAAGCAAGAGGCGGGGCAGTAGGAAATGAAGAGGAAAATAACACTCAGTGGCCATCTTTTTATCTCAGGCACTTTACACATGTCACTTAATCCTAATATCTACCCTGCAGGGCGGGGATTAGCTGTAGGACAGGTGAGAAAACTGTGGAGAATTCAGAGTTAAGCAACTTGCTCCAACTCACACAGCTAGTCAGTGACCAAGCCAAAATTCACATCTACGTCTGTCTGACTCCAAGGTTCCCAGATGGGACCAGTCAGTGCCTGAACTGCCGCCCCCGTGGTCTCTACGGGCCCTCGTCATAGAATCTACCGTCCCAGCTCAGCGTCCAGGGGTATTCGCTGAGGAAGTTCTTATGCCTCCACTGCCCAGTCTGTTTCTCCATTTCCAAGGCCCCAACAGAGGAATCTTTTCAGTCCAGCTCATCCTTTTAATCCAGGCCACACAACAGCAGGCAGTCACTCTACCACAAGCACCTGCAACTCTGCCCCAGAGCCCACCCCCAGCAAGATGGGAATGCTGGGGAATTCACCCTGAAGTAGCCCTCGATCAATGATAGACACGCAGTGGTGAGCAAATCACTCAGCCTCTCGCCCCTGGGGGAATACTCAGAGCGCCCAGAGGTCCCCAGAGGAACTGAGTCCGAGGCGCCCCATTACAATGGTAATCTGCTCAGTAAAGAACCCTGCAAGGGCGTCCTTCTTTTTTATGCTTCATTTCTCTGTTTCCCTACTAGAAAGTCTCGGGATCACCTCCCAGTGAAGTACTTGCACTCAAATCCTTATCTCGCGGTCTGCTTCCAGGGGAGCCCAACCTCAGAAAGGTGTGAGAGAAAGGAAAGTCAAGGATGACTCCTAGGTTGTTGGCCTGACCAGTAGAGCTTCATCATCTTAGCTTAAGTAGCTACATATCCTGAGCATTTGCCACGTGCATCTGGCTGGGCCTGTGACATAGAGTTTGCCGATTAACTGTCCCAGCCGCAGTGCGCAGTGCACAGGATTATCCCCATACTACCAGTAAGGAAACAGGCTCAGGAAAGTTCAAGCCTTTGCCCAGGGTCAGACAGCTAGTAAGTGGTGGAACTGGTTTTCAAGGATCTGGAGGTGAGGGAGGGAGCATGTCCACCTGCTTTGGCTTGGCTGCTCAAAACGTGGGGTCAAGACGACCCCTATTTCCACTAGCCAGCCCCTCACTCCCAACAGGAAAGTTCTCCTTTCCTCACAGTAGAGATTTTTAATGGTGCTACCATTCACCTTTTCACTGATGGAGAAAGTGGAGGCAAGAGAGAAAGAAAAGAGAGAGAGAGACCAAAAGTACGGAGGGTGGGAGAGAATAAACAAGACAATAACAGCTATTTTGCAGTGAGTGCTTACAACACGTGTGCTAAGCCCTGTTCAATTCTTTATGTCATCTCATCTTGCCAAAAGCCTTGAGGAAGGAATTGTCTAAAATTATCCCCCATTTAACAGAAGGGGCGAAAGGACAAGCTCAACAGAACAGTAAAGAGACAATCCAGCCCACCTGACATCCCGGTGGCCTGGGTCCAGTCCCACCTCCCTGTGACTCAGCTGCTGTTTTCCATTTCTTTTCTTTCTTTCTTTTTTTTTAATCAGTCATCAATTTTATACACATCAGTGTATACATGTCAATCCCAATCGCCCAACAAAACAGTTTCACATCCTACTTTCTGAGCATTTCCTGCCTGGTCCCAGGGGTGGCGGGAGGGGGGAGTTTAGGGAATTAAGCCTCTGAAAGAGGACTGAAGCTACATGTCAAAGGACAGCCACATGACATAAAAATCCTCGTGCTTTCAGCAGCACCAGCAGGGCTTTGGAGAGAGAAATGCAGGGGGTCTGAGCATCTGCAGTGCTGAGGAAGGAGAGCAGCCTGTGTGTCTGCAACATGGGAGGGTGGTTTTGTGGCTGAAGGGTGTGCATCTGTGACAGCGGGGGTGATTCTTATCCATGCATCATGTGGCAGTGTCAAAAATGTACACGTCACCACTTAGATATACCCCCAGAAGGGTTGTTCTCTTTATTTTCAGTAACTTATCTCACACTGGAAGATCCACTCCCACCAATGATGGAAGAAGATGGGAAACCCTCTCCAGGATGGCCTCAGGATGCAGGGGGCACTTCAGCAGCCTCGAGGCCCTGGCTGGGGGTGAGGGACATGGCTCTCATCCTGCTGGTTCTCGTTAATGCCGCATTGAGGTGTGGCTCCTCTCAGCTTGCTCTGAACCCTCCCGGCTGCCACACTGCTGCAGCCGCGGGACTCATGGTCTGCTCACTGGGTGTGGCCAGGGCCCCCGGTCCCTCACTTGCTGCCTCTGCCCCACCATGTTCTCATTGACCTGAGTCTCAGCACATCCTCCCTCCTTTTTAAGCCACCCACTTGGCAGCCTCTGCTCTGGGGTCATCCGCAGCCTCACCAAAATATCCCCAAACTCGTTCCATCCTGCATCTCAGAGACTGCGAGCAGTCAGGAGTCTCAGCCCATCCACATCCCCCAGGAGAACCAAAGGCTGGTGCTGGATCCTGGCACCTCTCCCTCCAATTCCCAGCTTCTACTGAATTCTCTCTTTCTTCACATGCTGCTTCACCCACCACAGGTCAGGGCCCCCATTCCCCCAAAACAATCCTGGTGTGAGCTATTGGGTGTTAACAGATGTTTACTGGAAATTTGGGCATAAGATAGGTTCTGAATGTAGCACAGAATGATTTGGTGAGAACTTGAAATTGGATATTAGCCATAAAAATCCCTGCCTTAAAAATCCACTGGCCATTCCCTGCCAGAAGGAATTAACCTCTCCCTGACCTGACTTTCTTCCCAACACCTGGGACCCCTGCCCATCTCCCCTCTTCTCCCTCACAACCCCACACCAACTCTCACACTGACCATTAAAGACTCCCAATCCTATTTCTTTCTTTTGCAGAACAATTAGCCCTCTCTAGGCAATATAGGTAGGGGTGGGATAAGGTAGGGGGTCTCCCCCTTTATTATCGAACATGTCCATTATGCATTTTTCCCCTAAGCCCAAGAGTAATTCCCCCCCTAAGATTTTTGCCCTCATTTTAGACCAGTCAGCTCAACTTTAACCAGCTCTACTAAAACAACATTTTTGTACTGCCTCATACATTTCTTTGAATCCTCACAGTGAAAAGTAGGCAATGTTATTATCCCCATTTCACAGACAAGGAAACCGAGGCTCAGCAAAGTTAAAGAATACAGCCACTGAGTGAATCAACAGCCAGGCAAGAACTCAAACCCAGGTCTGCCTTACTCTAAACGCCGTGCTCTCCACCACTGCCCATCCTGGGAGGAGCTATGTTTCTGCAGCTGGGAGGAGAACCCCATTTTCAGAACAATTCCCACGCTGCAGGAAAGGCCAGTATGCTGCAGGGTCATCTGTGGAGCCTGGAGATAAGAACCCCTGACGCTGGGGGAGGCTGCTCCCCTACAGGCCCAACACCCCATCTTCACGGAGCAGCTTCCAGAACTTCCCGAGTCAGCCTCTTCCCTGGCCAGAGAGTCACCACTGCGAACACCAGGGCAAGTCCCATCCTGCAAACAGTCACCTTGGGGCCGACCATACCATCTCTAGACCTCAGAGCTACAGAGAGGAAGCTGCAAACTCCAGGCTCTCCCAGACCATCTAATCAGCGTACACCCCTGGTGGGCAGGCACCGTGCCTCTTTCACCTCTACTGGGGAAAGGGACCAAGCCCAGGAGGCCATCAGTTCCAACCAAGACTGTTTCTTCCCTCCCTCATGAGAAAGGGCCCCAGCAGGAGGCCCTGACTTCGCAACAATGTGCACAGCTGTGACCATTCACTGAGCGCCTGCTGTGTGCCAGGCTTTGTACACAATGACCTCCCCTCATCTTTCCAGTCCCAGGGCTCAGTAGTATTGGGTTGGCCAAAAAGTTTGTTCGAATTTTTCCATAACACCGTACGGAAAAACCCGAACGAACATTTTGGCCAACCCAATAGTTGGCCCATTTTACAGATAAGCAAACCATCTAGCAAGATCACGGCAGTTTCTTGAGTTTTTGCAGCTTCAGCAGCAGAAGCCGAAATTTGAACCAAAGCTTGTGCAACTCTGAAGCCTGTGACGTTTCCACTTCAACACCCTCTGTCGGAGGAGATAGATAGTGATCTGCCCCTCCTTCCCTGGGTCCAACCATCAGTCTTCTTTTAGGGGAAGGCACATAAGGCTGTGTTTTTGGTGTCAAAGTGTGATTCTAAAAGCCCAGTCACCTGATGGGACGAGGGGTGGGGTGAGAGGCGGCAGCAAGGATGAGCCACTGGGTGAGTCATCCCGCTTTGGAGAACCTCACCGAGAGGACCTGGGTCTCTCACTGGACTCAGGGATAAAAGAGGTTCTGAGACTGAGAAACACCAAGGGAATTCCTCCTGGACACCTGGGCACATCCTGCAGGTGACTCTTTATAAATAAACCAAACACGCACATGATACAAATTCTGAAGATGCAAAATAGTATCCCTCTGGGGGAGGAGGGATAAATTGGGACTTTGGGAGTGACATATACACACTACTATATTTAAAATAGATAATCAACAAGGACCTACTGTATAGCACAGGGAACTCAGCTCAATATTCTGTAATAAGCTAAATAGGAAAAGAATTTGAAAAAGAATAGATACATGTGTATGTATAACTGAATCACTTTGCTGTACACCTGAAACTAACACAATATTGTTAAACAACTATACTCCAATATAAAATAAAAATTTTCAAAAAAGAAAAAACATCAAGCAAGCTAAATGGGATCTGGTTGAAGGATTCATGTAAAAAAATATATATATATATATATTTTTTTTTTACCAGAAACTGAAAATATATACTAATTTTGAATAATTATATTGGTTAGAATGATATATATCAATTTTTCAAAACATATTTTTTGTCCTAAGTAAACTGACATTTTAAATGTCTAAAAGCTTTAAAGAAATAGTATCCCTCCTACCCCTGTTCCCAGGCCTCCCTCCTGTTCCCCTTCCTAATAGGAAGGGAAGGTAATTGTTACCAGTTTCTTACAAGCCTCCAAAAGAGAATCTATAAATATGAGTCCTTTTTTTTTTTTTTCACACACGTAGCACACTACATAGACTATTCTGTTTCTCTTTTTTTTTTTTTTTTAATATTTATTTACTTGGCTGCGCCGGGTCTTAGTTGCAGCACGCAAGACCTTCATTGCAGCATGCAGGATCTTTTAGTTGCAGCATGCAAAGTCTTAGTTGCAGCATGTGGAATCTAGTTCCCTGACCAGGGATTGAACCCGGGCCCCCTGCATTGGGAGCACAGAGTCTTAGCCACTGGACCACCAGGGAAGTCCCTATTCTGTTTCTTACTTCTTGTCTCTTAGAGATCATTCCATATCTGCGCGTAGGGAGCTACATCATTCTTTTTAGTAGCTGCCTGACATTCCATTGCATGGAAGTGCCAAATCAGTTAATCAGTCCCTTACTGATAGACAGTCTCCAGCCTTCATTATTACAAACCATGAATATCTTGTATATAGTAGGTCATGCCTGTGTGCATATGTATGTAAGATAAATTCCTAGAAGTAGAATTGCTAGTGCTTATTAAATACAATATATGCTTTAAAAATTCAAATGGAGTTTGCCAAACTGCCCTCCATAGAGGTTGCAGCAATGTGTAGCCCACCAACAATGAAAGGCAGTACAGGGAGTGCTTTCTATATGAGGAAAGACCTTTAGCTGGCAGAGACAAGATGGGGGCAGACAGGCAGGCCTGTGCCTAGCCAGACATTCGTCCTAGGACAAGTGACAAAGACGAGCCAGCACCACCAACAGGCTGCTCCCTGCAGGCAAACCACCCATTTCACAGATGAGAAAACAGGCCCTGAGAGTTGACATGCCTCACCCAGAAACCAGGACCTGCTCCCACACATACACACTCACCCAGCTGCTGTTTCCAGCCTACTTGGAGCCCACAGATTCCTGACCATCCACAGCTCTGAGGTGGGTAGCAGTGATTACCCTGCACATTCATCCACCAGCCTAAAGAACAAAAAATCTCAACAGACCCTCTCCACGGTTACTGCTGGGCGGTGGGCAGTGAGGGCAGAAAAGAAGTGAGAGTAACACATGAGCCATGGGTGTTCTCATCAGCCACTCTGGAGACAGAAGTAAGCATGGCAAAAACAGTTCTCTATCTTTGTACTTGGAAAGTACCTTCACATCCACTAACTCATTCCACCTCCACAGCAGTTCTCTGAGTTACACAGGGCAGGGATTCTTATATTCATTTTCCCTGTTTTATAGATTTTAAAAATGAAGTACGACTTGCCCATTGCTAGAGAGGAAAAGAGACTAGAGGCAGACCTTGGGTTTCTGGTGCCTAATCCTGGCCACATCCTGTTGTGCACCTACATAAGCAATCTCCTGTGATATATGTCCACAAACCGCCCCCCCCTTATCTGCCCACATCCAGGATGAGTCACCCTGTCCCTAGAAATGTTGTTTGGGACCCTCCAATGCATGGATATACAAGAATTCCTTTCTCTGGGTCCTCATCTTTGTTTCAGCTCCATAGATACATCCTTTGTGAGGAGACTCTGGGTATGTTTCTGATGGGTGGATTTGTACTGTATCTAAGTGTCTGCTGTGGCCCCTGCAACATGATGGATGCTCAATAAAAATGTGTTTCCTGGTTGGCTGAGAGGCTGGATAGATGAATGGATGGATGGATGGATGGATGGGTGGATGGGTGGGTGGAGTATTGGTTTATTTCTTTATTTTGTTTGTTTTTTTAATTTTCTTACACAGCATCCATTCCCCCTTCCAAATATTGCCTTGACATCCTTTTGTGGAATTACTTCTCCCCCAGAGTATATAGTCTCAGTGGTACTGCAAATCAGGTGCTCCAGCCACTCCCAGCCAAGAAGCAAGCAAACGACACCAGCTTGGCTGGTTATCCTACCACCCAAGGACTCTGAATCCTTAATAGATTGAGATGTGGATAGGAAAAATGGCTGGAGTACATTTATTTCAACAGTGGTGGCCTGATGAGACTATCAAGCAGTAGCTGCTGCCCAAACACCCAGATAGTTTCTCACCTGTCCTTTTGCCAAGTCAGGTTCTCCAATGCTCTATCCATTCTAATAGCTACTCAGCGTTACCCCCAGTACATTACCCTCCTGCTTAAGTTAGCCAGAGTTGTTTTCTGCACTTATAGGCAAAGAATCTTAAATGACACAGATGTAGAGATGAAGGTATGGGTGGATGGGTGGAGGAATGGAAGGAGTGAAGGAGTGAGTGAAGTGAAAGGGCCGAGCAGTGAGCAAGTGGACGAATGCAGTACTGCCCATGGAAGGACTTCATGAGCTAAGTGGTGAGGTGAGTGCCAGGCCTTGGAAAGATGGGAGGTAAGAACGGGTAATAATGATAACCCCTCAGCCCTACCTGCAGGAGGAGTGATATGAACCAATTTTAGGGGCAATAAGACACCTATCCCCAGCTCTCCTCCAGGACACTACAGATCCTCTAGTTTTGTATCTTTTAACTGAGAATGGCCTCAGAAATAATACTGTCAAACCTCCATTTCCTAGATGAGGAAACTGAGGGCCACAAAAGGCAAGAGGTTTGCCAAAATCTCACAACTAGGTTTGGCGCTGAACTGGCACTAGAGCACAGGTCTCCTAATTCCCTGTCCCTTGCTCTTTTCACTGCCCAAAGCTGCCTCTGTTAGGAATGACTAAGGTGCAGAATTTCCAAATCCCATTTTGAGGAAATTCCCCAAGGGGACTTCCCCTCCTAGGCTGAAGGTCCTAAAAAACGCAAATGGCTCAGGAGGTGCTAAGGTCCATCCTGTTGTGGCCTGAATGATCTGCGGTGGGGGGATGCACAGGGGAGGCAAGGCGAGAGACTGCAGACCCCCAGCCCCGGGATTGGACGCAACAGCCAAGAATCCAGGGGGCTTCTCGGGACCAGCTCAAAAAGGGGGTAGAATCCAGGTCACAGCCACAAGAATCCTGTAAGATTCTGAAACTTGTGTCACTTCCTTTGTAAGCCTGTCTGTGAATCTCTTTGAAAAAGGGTCTGCGTGCTGACCTGCAGGGACAGCCAGGAAGGGGGAAGAGGTGACCATGTCTCGCCCCATGGCCAGGCTCAGAGAGAGAGAAACCCAGAGAAGGGCAGAGCACAGGGCCTGAGTCTCTGAAGTCTGCCACACAGAGGGCAGGAGAGCTCAAGGCAGGCCTGAGTCATCATTGTTTTCTATGTGTTTTCTTCCTAATCAGTGAAATAATGCCTAAAATATCTAGCACAGCGCCTAATAGCTAGTGGAAAATCACTGTCAACTCCCCTCACCTGCCCTCATGCCTCCTGACACTGAGCTGAGATGAACACCTCTCCTGGACAGAGGGGGGAACACTGAGGGAAGAAATGCTAGAGCCTGGACATTTGGGGAAAGAAAGAGAAGGCATCATCTTCTGAGTATGTACTTGTGCCAGGAATGGTGCCAAGCAGTCTACTGGTTGCCTCATTTCATCCTCTGCGCTGTCCCAGGAGCTAGGATTCTCTGCCCTATTTCTAGAAAGGAAGCCAAAGTGTAGACTAGTTAATAATGTGACCAAAGACACACAGAGAGTAAGTGATGTGTCTGATTTCAGCCCCAAGTTTGTCCCCCTTCACCAGCCTTTCTCCTGGGGGCTGGGGACAGCAGAAGGGAGGGGTTGCCGTCCTCTGAACGTATGCAGTATGCACAGAGAAAGGGGAAGCCACCGACAAACACGCAGAGGAAAACAAAAACAAAAAACAGACTCCGAAGTGTCAGGAGGAGGAGGCCCTGAAATCGTCTGCCCACCTCACCCACCACCCCCCGCCCCCGGCAGTTTTGGAAGAACTGATGCTTCTGCCTGGGCCTCGCTCCCACAGCTGCCCTCCCCCCACCCCCCACCAGGGTGTCTTGCAGTGGGCTCCTCCAGTCCCCCGAAGCAAGTGAGCACATCAGCAAACACACCGCCTGTGGTCTCCAGCTGCAGAAAACAAGTGGGGCGTACACAGCCCCTGAACTGTGTGGTGAAGGTGCGAGAGGCCAGGGAGGCCAAGCTGCAGCCCTCCAGCTTGACTGTGTTTGAACAGGAGAACGGTCGTCACAGTTGGTACCCTGACACAGTGAAATGTAGCAGGGGATGGGGAAGGGAAGGGAGGCACAGAATAGAATGACATAGGATGAACAAACCAGAGCTGGACCAAAAGGCAATGGCAGGCTGTAGCAGGAAAAGTCTTGAAGAGGGGTTCAAATCCTGTCCCCACCTGGGCAGATCCCCTGAGCCTGCTGGAAGGCCTTCCCTTGCACCTTCACACTGCCGTCCCCTACAGACCTCCGCCAGCACTAACGGAGCACCTACCCCAAGCAGGGCCCTGTAGGCACAAGGAAGGGGGAGACGGCAGCTCACTGGCTCAGGTGGGACACATGTTAACAAGGGCAGAGGAGGGACACAACCAGAGAGCAAATCTCCAATTTGTGAATGGAGAAAATTAAGGCTCATCAGGAGGAAATGACTTTGCCTCAGGCTTCTCTTGGGGCCCAGACTGGGATTCCTAGAGGATGGAGGGAATTTCCCTGCTTTGGACTTTTTTTTTTTTGAAGCAGCCAAAAAAGCCAGAGCTGCTCCCCACACAGTCATGGGGGGAACTCCAGGTCAGAGCAAAGCTTCAGAATCCAGATAGGATGAGGTTTCACTTTCTTTGCCTGCTTTTGGTTTCCTAACATCACAGTGGGAGGCTGAGCAGGCAGCCAGCTTCGCTTAGGAAATGAAATGAAACAGGAAAAAGGAAGACTGGGCCAGGAGGGCAGGGGAGGAGCTGCAGCAGGCTGGGGCAGAGTGCGCGTCTGGCTTCAGCGCGGGATGTGCTAGGAAAAGGGGTGCAGGACGGAGGAAGGGTGATGAGAACCAGCCCTCTGAACTCGAGAGGCCCATCAGTGAGCCTGCTGGGTCTATGAACCTCTTATATGCAAAAATTACATGTGTGAGTGTTTGGGTAGGTCTCCACATGTTTGTGGAAAGTGCTCACAGCTTTCATCAGATTCTTAAAGGGCTCCATTCCCCAAAACAGGTTAGAATCAATCTCTCACTCGACAGATGAAGAAACTTAGTCCCAGAGAAAGTAAGCAACTTGCTCCAAGCCAGAATTAATAATACAGCTGGGTTTTGAACCCAGGAGTCAGACACTAGAGAGCCCATGAACTTAAATCAAGATGCTGTAAGAAGTTATCAAGACTAAAGCAGCATTAATTTAAGCATCTATCATGTCCAAGACATTTGTTGGAATGCAGGGGGAGAATACAAAAAACAAATAGAAAAAAAAGAAAAAAAAGCATAGGACATTGTTACTGTGTTCAGGGAGTTAAGACAAGACCAATGAAAAGTTGACTCACAGTAAAGGAGTATGTTTTCCCTTGTTCTGGGTGAGCTCTCCCCTCCCCCCCACACAAACAGACACTCCAGAGGGCAGGTCTTTGGCTCACATGGTGTCCTCAGCGCCTAGAGGGCTGCCTGGGTCACAGCAATTCTCAGTGACAATTTGCGGAGGCAGCAAGGAATGATGGAGCGGTGTAGGCCAACCACACTGGCGGGACAGGGAGGACAGAGACAGCTTCGTGACGTTTTCACCTCACCTGACGGTCTCCTAAGCACGTCCACTGTCATCACTCCCCTTGATCCTCTCGACCGCCCTTGTGGTGAGTCAGACAGGCAGCCGTTCCTGGTTTTCAGGAACACAGAATGCCAGGTAAATCATAATGACAGTTGCCATTCATTGGACACCCACCCTGTACCAGGTACTGTACTGTTTACACAGGCGCTCTGATTTCCTCATGGAATCAGTACTTTAGAGCCAGAGAATATACTGATTCCGTGAGTCTGAACTCTGATTCTGCACAGGAGAAAGTGAGTGGCAGAAATGGAATTACAGTCAGGTTCTTCTCTCTCCTCTGCACACCCACCATCCACTGGAACCACCAAAAGGGAAGAAAAATACTCCTGATGTACCCACTGCCTATACCTGCTTAGCAACCCTGCCATCCTACCCCCTCCCTATTCCCACTACCATTTATACACAGACATGCACACACATTTACACACAGCAGAAACGTTCACTGGGATTTAAAGATGGGGATGAGGTTGGTCGTCTGTGGTTCCCTCAGCTCTGTCCTCAGCTCGTGTCCCAACTCAGCGTATTTGGTATCCAGAAAAGTACTTTCCTTTCTTCCTTAAAGAAGGAAACTGAGATCAAGGAAAGGCAACAGAAATAGAGCTCACAAGGAAAAACAGCCTTAGCAAAAGTTTCGGGATTTCTCTAGAAACAATGCAGTGTGGTAGGAAGCTAGGAACCAAGACAGACTTGGGTTCCATGTTGAATTCTTATCACTTTAGGAAATGTGACCTTAAGCAAGTCATTTAACCTCTCTAAGACTCAACTGACCCACCTGCTTAAAAATAGTCTTCGTAATAGAGTTCACTAATCCACATCAACTAGGGTCCAGGGTGGGGTGGGGGGGTGGGGTCTAGATTGCCGAAAAACCTGCAGTATAGAATATCCTTAAAGGGACTGCCATTTTCTTACTCAATAATAACACGATAATAATAGCTAATGTTATTAAGTACTTAACAGTGTCAGGCATTGTACTTAAGAGCTTTACAAGCATGAGCACATTTATGGCAACTTAATTGTCTCAACAGCTGTGGGTGGGGCCACTATTATTATCCCTGATTTATAGATGAGGAAACTGAGACCAGAGAGATGAAGTAACTTGTAGGAGGCCACCTGGCTTGTAAATGAAACACCAAAGCCCCTGCTCTTAACCACTAGGCCGCACAGCCTCCCACATGTTTGCTGACTAAGAGGATTACATGAAGGGAACAATTCAAACAGGCAGATCATTTTTGTGTAGATGGTTGGATGTTTCTTAAGTGCTTACAATTTATTTCTTTAAATGAGATGGGCCATGGTTTCCAAAACTGTGCTTCTATTGGTAATTGGTTAACGAGTCAGGAGGGAATGAGAGGATTCTTATGACAAGTTTAGAACAGCACCTGGCACCTAGAGAGGATAAAGAACAGCTTAACTGCCTGAATGATGTGGGTCAGTGGAAAGAGCTTGAGCCTGGTCATCAGAAGCACTTGGGTTCATAAATTGGTACAGTCACTAGGGAGAACAGTATGGAAGTTCCTTAAAAAACTGAAAATAGAGTTACCATATGATCCAGCAATCTCACTCCTGGGCATGTATCCAGAAAAGACAAAAACTCTAATTTGAAAAGATACCTGTTGTTCATAACAGCACTATTTATAATAGCCAAGACATGGAAGTAACCTAAGTGTCCATCAACAGATGAATGGATAAAGATGTAGTATATATGCAATGGAATATTACTCAGACATAAAAAACAATGAAATATTGTCATTTTGCAGCAATATGGATGGACCTAAAGATTATCATAGTAAGTGAAGTAAGTCAGACATCATAGATTATCATACTAAGTCAGAGAAAGATAAATATTATATGATATCAATTATATGTGGAATCTAAAAAATGATACAAATGAACTTATTGACAAAACAGAAACAGACTGACAGACATAGAAAACAAATTTATGGTTACCAAAGGGAAAGGGCAGAGGGAGGGATAAATTAGGAGTTTGGGATTAACAGATACACACTACTATATATAAAATAGATAAACAACAAGGAACTACTGTATAGCACAGGGAACTATATTCAATAGCTTGCAATAACCTACAATGGAAAAGAATCTGAAAAAGAATATGTATATATATAGATATATATGTATCTATACATATACATATATCTGAATCACTTTGCTGTATACCTAAAACTAACACAATTTGTAAGTCAACTATGGTTCAATTTCTTTTTTTAAAAGTCAATCCGAAAAAAAAAAGAAATACTTGGGTTCAAATCTCACTTATTGCTGTGTGACCTCGAGGACCTTAATGACCTCTTCTGAGGCACGGTTTCCACTTCTACAAAAGGAGAATAATAACCATCCTGCCTCAAAGTCTTTGGGTGGAAGAAATGAGACAAGTTCTCCCCATCCTGGGTGATTCAGTCACCCTCAGCCACCAAGTTACGTATATGACAATAGCTAGCAAAAAAATCCTTGGTGTAAGATTACGTTTTTTTTAAATTACGCTTTTTTTTAATGTGTTTGCCTTTGTTACTGTCAATAGACACTTTTAGATAATTCAGAAGTCAACTTCAGCCCAACCCAGGCCAAATTGTCACTAATTCTGAATTATCCAAATAGGAATTGATGAAGATTGACTGTATCCAATTCTTTGGAATGGAGGAAGGACCTCGGCTCTAATCCAGACCACCACTTCGTTCAGTTTCAAGGATGTCCCAACCATGAACCTTTTCATGGTGAGCAGTAGTTAGCGGACCAAGCACTGCAGCGAGAGCCAGGGCACCTGGGCTCTGATCTTGTCGTACTGCCCCTCCTCCTGTCCCCAGGGAAGCAGCTTCCTGACCTCTGGGAGGACCCCTGCCTTGGCAGAAGCTGAGGATGCCAGCAGAGGAAGAGATTTTTCCACCACCGCTGCTTGTGCTGGTTCTTCTCAAGGGCAAAGAGGGAAGCGATGAGCTCACTCTGGATTGGAGGGCAGTGAAGAGAGGTGCGAGGGAGAGAGAGAGAGACTCAAATTTCCGGAGGCTATTTCAGTTTTCTTTTCTGTTTTGTGCAATTTCACCGATGATATCAGCCAGTGTGTGGCTGCTCTTTCGGAAACTCCCCTAGTGAGGGCGCCCCCTCTGCTGGCCGGGCTCCCTATAAAGGGCCAGCCTGAGCTGCAGAGGATCCCTGCCGAGGATCCTGAGACAGCACGTGGATCTCCCACAGCCTCTGCTCACGGCTACCATGAAGGTCTCCGCCGCCGCCCTCGCTGTCATCCTCGCCATGGCTGCCCTCTGCGCTCCTGCATCTGCCTCCCCATGTAAGTCCAGGTCCTGACCACCACAGCCCCCGGGGTCCGACCCTTAGACTGGCCCAGACCTCGCCCTCTTTTCAACTGTAGCATTTATACCATCTGAACCCTATGATTTACATTCTCCTGTACTGCTTTACCCAGATGTTCAGTTGTCCCTGATAGATCTCAAAGCCACTTCACGGCAGGGACCCTCTGAACAACTTGTATGTGTCATCAAGGTCTACACCCCAAGCCCTACAGGTGCTCGCTGAGTGTGGACTGATGCTGGGGATACTAGCAGGCAGGGGCAGCTCGAGCTGACCTCCAAACAAGACTAACTCACGTCTAGCAGCAGCAGGGTTTCTAAGAAGCTTCTAAGCACTTAAGTAAAACTCTCCTGGGACAGTCATATTCCCCCCCATTTCACAGATGGAAAAAAATGGGACTTGATAAAGGATAACAAAATCTAATTAAATGCCCACTCTGGGTCAAGCATTGTGCTGATTGCTCTGCAAATATCATCTTATTTAACGCTCACATCTACTCTTTGAGTAGCTGTCCTCGACTTATAGAAGCCCAGAGAGGTTAAGTAACTTGTCCAAGGTCACGCAACTAGGAAATAAGGAAAGCAGTGTTCAAACCCAGCTCTGTTTGGCTCTGAAACACTACTACTCTGCTGGGAAATGGCAACTGACACTTCCCGGGGCCATCCTGAATTAACTGACCAACAAAAAGTCCTCCTTCTCTGTTCAGAGCCCTTCTCAGTATGCCTCAGCCAGAGGGTCCCAGGATAAAATATGCATCTTCAGGCCTCTCTTAGGGGTCCTGGCTCAGTCATGAAGTCTAAGTTTTGGAAACCTCCCCGCAACCCACCCTAGGTCTCAAAGAAACCAAGTTCTGAATCCATTGAGGATCCTAGGAGAGCAAAAATAAGGGCAGAAGACCTAAGACAAGCCCGGAGGAAACGCAGGATGCCCTCAGAGCCAAAGGCATGGGGTCGTGGTATAGAGGGAAGTCTCAAGGATTAGGTGAGGGAATCCCCACTCTGGCACTGTGTGTCCATGGCCAAGTGACTTTACCTCTCTGAGCCTCAGTTTCAGCCAAAGGATGATAATAGTCTGTTCAAGATAAATCATATAGGGACTTCCCTGATGGCCCGGTGGCTAAGACTCCGTGCTCCCAATGCCAGGGGCCCGGGTTTGATCCCTGGTCGGGGAACTAGATCCCACATGCCACAACTAAGATTTCGCATGAGTCAACGAAGATCCCATGTGCTGCAACTAAGACCCGGCGCAGCCAAATAAATAAATAAATGTTTTAAAAACAAAAAAACCCAAAACACTTTAAAAAAGATAATTCATATAAAGCACCTAGCACCATACCCAGTGTGTGCTGGCAATGAATCCAGGAGTCTTCTTTCTTCCCTCTCCCAGATGCCTCGGACACCACACCCTGCTGCTTTGCCTACCTCTCCCGCCCGCTGCCCCGCGCCCACCTCCGGGAATATTTCTACACCAGCAGCAAGTGCTCCATGGCAGCAGTCGTGTGAGTCTCAGCCCTGTGGAATCCTCCAGGGGGTGAGGGAGGGACACCTTTTGCCCCAGAGCCAGTCCCCCGACCATGAGCCCTCAGAGATGGTGCCCCATCCACTCCCACCCACCCTCCGGCTGCTCAAATAGCCATGGGTCCGCCCTCTCTAGCTTCAGATCCCCCAGCTATCGTGGAAAAAGGCTAGACAAGGTGTTCCTGAAGGATCCTCCCGACTCTGATGGGCTAGGTTAGGTCTCTGATCTTTACGGATGTGACCGTTACTTGAATCTGGTCTGCCATGCCCCTGGGTGGAGAAGATCAACTCAGTCAACCCTTTCCAGTTAAGAACCCCGTCGTCCCCCATATCCGACACCCAATCAAATCCACCTGCAACTTCAAAAGGAACTAAAGAGGAGAGGTCAGAGGTCAAGGCCCTAGTTGCAGTCAAGCGTGTTAAAAAACAATAAGTTATTGATTGATGAAGAAATAATGAAATGAGATTCTCCTTTAAATACATAAGCTACCACATTTAGAAAAATAGTAATCCTTGCTACTTAGGAAGTGCCTACTGTGTGTCAAATATCTTACATGCATTATCTCTACATTTTATCATAACATCCCTGACAGGTATTCATAATTTTCTCCACATTTCAGATAATGAAAGTGAGACCCAGAGAGGTTTGGTGACTTGCCCAAGGTTGCACAGTAAGTGAGGGAGGGATGGAGCCTGTTTCTGGAGCCTCCTCTTTCTACCCTAGCAAGGTCATTAGCGATAGTGGCTTAAGAAGTTTAAGATGATAGAGACTTAAAGAATGAAAATGGAGCAATCATGAAGTTTTCCATATAACGATGAAGTTTTTTAATCCAAAAATTTCTGTGACACTGGCAAAGTTACAGGTATTCAGATTTGGCCTTTGGTCCTGATGAATCTTTCTAAGTATAGTAATAATATTTAGCACTACTGGGACTTCCCTGGCGGTCCAGTGGTTAAGACTCCGAGTGCGGGTTCCATCCCTGGTCAGGGAACTAAGATCCTACATGTTACGTGGCACAGCCAAAAAAAATGTAGCACTACTAATTTTATCTCTGAAAACAAGTATTGTTCAAAAGGAAAAAAAATCCTTCTTTGAGCACCTATTATAGGCAGGCAGAGTGGAGTAAACCACCATCCCTGCCCTTCTGGGGCTCACAGTCTAAGACAGATGTAGCAATGACCAGGGCACCCTGCATACGAATGTTACAAAAGGAAAGACGGAACACACCGCAATTCAGGGCTTAGCTAAGAGAAGGGATTTAGGCAAAGTTTGCTGCAAAAAGTGTTATTTGACTTGGGATTGGACTGAGGGACGGGGTGTATGAGGCAGAGGGGATGTCGCCAAGACTCTCCTCTGGTTTTTGTAGAGTCTCGGTTTAGGAAAGCACTGAGGGCCTTGAGTGTCAGCACAATGAAGCAAAAATGTGAAATGAGCTGGAACGGGGAAAGTCTAGACAAGAGAGGTCCAGTGGAGAGGCTGCTGTTGTCCACATGAGTGGTACTGAGGCTAAACAGCACCTGAAGGGAAGGAGAGACGGGGTGAGGAAGCTTCCGAGGCGGAATCAGCAAGCCCTGGCAAGTGCTGTGAGGTCGGTAGCAAGGAAGAGAGAGGGGTTGAGTGTGATGCTGAGGTTTCAACCCAGACGTGGAGAAGGGGGAAGGTGGAGCCCCCTGAAGTCCTGAGGAAGAGCTGTTTAAAAAGGAAAGGACCCGGGCTTCCCTGGTGGCGCAGTGGTTGAGAATCTGCCTGCCAATGCAGGGGACACGGGTTCGAGCCCTGGTCTGGGAAGATCCCACATGCCACGGAGCAACTGGGCCCGTGAGCCACAATTACTGAGCCTGCGCGTCTGGAGCCTGTGCTCCGCAACAAGAGAGGCCGCGATGGTGAGAGGCCCGCGCACCGCGATGAAGAGTGGTCCCCACTTGCCGCAACTAGAGAAAGCCCTCGCACGGAAACGAAGACTCAACACAGTCATAAATAAATAAATAAAAGAACGTGAATTTCTTTAAAAAAAAAAAAAAAAAAGGAAAGGACCGAAGACCCAACACAGCCAAAAATAAATTAATTAATTAATAAAAATTTAAAAAATTTTTTAAAAAAAGGAAAGGACCGAGGTGCCAGCACAACAACTCTAAGGAAAGTCCAGCAGGGAATGTAAGATGAAGGGTTTGTAGCTGAGGAAAGGGTGCTGGGGCCGGAGATGAGACATTTTTTTATAGGAGGAAGGGGTCTCCTGATGTCATAGTGGCAGGAATACAGCAGTCTTGGCTGTCCCGGCTAGTCTGTCTTTATTAAAATCCCAGCTCTGCCAGCTAGTAGCTGAATGAGCTTGGGCCCGTCACTTAACCTCTCTGAGCCTCAATTTCTTCATCTGCAAAGTGCAGTAAAATAGAGGTATTTCCCTCACTGGGTCAAAGTGAGAATAATAAAAAGAAAGATAAAATTAGAATATTTCCTCGCACACAGTTAGGTGCCTGATAAGTTGTTAACTTATATCATCATCCTTCTCCCCCTCTAAATGTATTATTATATACATAGAAGTGACAAGTGAAACTTGATGAGTGAATGCAAAACATTCAGTCACTAACTCATTCAATAAATATCCATTAAGCACCTACGGTGTGCCAGAGCCAGGGCCAGAGACTTGAGGAAGCGCACAGGGGAGAAGGGCACCCACGTTGAGCACACCTGCTCTCAAGGGGCAGGTGAAGGTGGAGGGAAGTCAGGCCAGGAGAGGCTCCCCACAGAGCGGGCAGGGAGAGAAGGCTTGGCAACGGGGGTTTGCTAGCCAGTATCACATTCAGCAGGCAGGGGGAGGAGCAGGAGGCCTGGGCAACCCTCCCCCCAGATGTCGGTTTCCTGGCCTCTCGACTTCCTGACCTCAGGCCAAGGGGGCTGAGGAAAGAGGACAGTAAGTCTGCAGGATTTCCTGTATGACACCTGGCTTGCCGAGGGCAGGGTCTGCATCGGAAGCTCCCTCACCACCCCAAACAAGAAGACAGATACTAGGAGGCACCAGAGCCCAGTACACCCCTTCTGCTCCCTTTCTCTTCTCTGCACGCCAGGCAGGGGAGAAAGAGAGGTGGTCAGGTGCCTCTGAGTGAGGCTCAGAGAAGGGGAAGCAGCTTCCCGGAGAAAAAACGCTCTCCATGATAGAGCACGAAAAGGGGCCAAGAAATCCTCATTCCCATCAGATAACCTAAGCCTTCACTTTGTCTGGAAACATCACAGAAAGGTGCAGGAAAGCATCCTGAAGGAGAAGCCAAAATGAGAACGGTCCACATAGGCAGGACTAGCTCCACAGTAACACGTTAATGGGTAGCACTGCTGGCCAGGCCCAGGGTGTCCCTCAGAGAGAACCAGTCTCCCAGCAAACAGGTGAGGCAGGCAGCCGGATGTAGCCCATGATCCCCAGCCTGTGAGCCTTCCAACTTACACCATCAACACCTATAGAGATAAGGCCTCCCACCCTCACCGGCCTGCACATTCTGGCCGGTTAATTGGTAGAAGTGCTTTGACATCTGCCAGTATCTCAGGGTCCTCAACCTCTCCGAGCCACGGTGTCCAGCACCGGGACCTTTGGGCTCATGTTGCTCTGATCCACCCTAAAGCAGAGGTCCCGCAGCACCCCAGTAACAAAACATGCATGGTATTTTTCAAAACTAACTTATATATACTATCTCATCTGAGCTTCACAACAATCGTGCTAACTAGGAATTATTTCTCTCCACATTTTAGAGGTAAACGTATAGACTCAGAGGCCCTAAGTGATTTGCCCAAGGTGATCTAACTAGTAAGTGGTGAAATCAAGACTCAAGTTCATGCCCTTCTTCCGTTCACCCAGGCACACACAGATGGGTTCCTCTGTCGACTGTCTATGTGTGCCAGGCACTGTGTTATCTAAGGCCAGACCACACATTTGTTTCACCACCTCGTCTCCCACTTACTCAGCCATGACTCAGTTCCTGGAGGACACCTCTTTTTCTCTGCATCTTCACCACCCAGCACAGGGTCTGCAACAGGAAGTGCTGAGAAGTGGTGGACCAGCTCAACCCTGGGCTCTTAGGGCCCCGTATCCCCTTAGATCTCCAGGCTGCATGTGTTTTTGCGGCTTGGGGGGCGGGGGGTTAAAGTGCACACAGGACTGCTTCTGGCTTGGAGCCCTTTGACCCAACAGAAGAGAAAATGTTCTTTCCTTGAACGCCACCAATACAATCGTATGGAGCTCCAAAACTAACCCATCCAGTATCATTTCCCCCCTGCCTCAATCCGCCTCATCTCCAAAACTGGCTCTCCCAGCACTGACCAGGTCTCACCCTCTTCTCTCCCACAGCTTTATCACCAGAAAGAATCGCCAGGTGTGCGCCAACCCAGAGAAGCAATGGGTGCAGGAGTACATCAACACTTTAGAGTTGAGCTAGGATGAAGGACGCCTTGAACCTGAACTTGTGCAAACTTTGCTTCTTGCTCTTGTCCTAACCAGCTTGGGAGGTTTCCCCCCAGTGCCCTCCTCCCACCCGCTCCTTGGAGGGCACAGATTCCACCACCCGCAGCAGCTGCTGTAAAAGCCTCCCAGGGCTCCTGGGGCTCTGCCTTGTGCACAGGAGGTCTCTAGGCTCCGAGCTTCAGAGCCCTCGCCCGGCCACCGCTCTGCAGTCAGGAAGGATGTCAGCACCTCTGGAGGCGAAGGAGGGAGGGAGACTGGGCTCCTGCGGTCACGCCCCATGACCAAAGCGCCCATCTCAGCCCCTCACTGGGAAGGGCTGACTGGCAAATATAAGAAATCAGATTCTCATTAAAATTCTCAACGCAATTACAAAGCTGGCTCCTGGTTT
This sequence comes from Balaenoptera physalus, assembly GCF_965194825.1. Taxonomy (NCBI): domain Eukaryota; kingdom Metazoa; phylum Chordata; class Mammalia; order Artiodactyla; family Balaenopteridae; genus Balaenoptera; species Balaenoptera physalus. The sequence continues at coordinate 43,768,703 of NC_138901.1, forward strand.
GACTTCCTGTCGGGAACCCCCCTTCCTCGTGAGCATTAAGCACTGGATCCAGGGCTGGTCACATCTGGTGTCCACCCTGGATTTGGGGGCTGTGGCCCTATGCAGCGAGCAGGCCCGGGGGCACAGGCTCTCTGAGAAGGGGCCTGGGCAGGACAGAGCAGGTAAAGGGACCAGTGGCTCATCCACTCTGAAGGGAGACAACAGTCACTACCTCCCAGCCCCGAGGCCCCAAGAGTTTCTCTCACTTCCCACCACACACCCCCCTGCTTCCTCAGACCATGGTCGGCCCTTCCGCCTACTCTGCTGGCTTCCACCCTAGCCCACCCTACCGCTTACCGGCAGTGGGTTTCTTTGACACACCACTCGTGCCCCAGGAATGGGATTTCAGGGCACTCCCAAAACACCTCAGTTCTTTCAAATAAAGAGAAGGAGGGATTTTGTGGTTTTCTACCACGGCACCAGCACTTTTCAGGTGGGAGTATTCCAACTTTCCCATCGATGTGTTCCTTCCTGTGAACCTGTCTTAGCAAATATATCCGCATAATTAGAGCCGGCGTTAACTGCACGATCACTCTGCACCGGGCACTGTCAGCTCCCTACATCCACCATCCTTCATCTTCATAACCCTTTGGGGCAGGGAATATTATTAACCCTGTTTACAGTGGGGGAAAACCCTTGGCAAGAGATGGAAATAACTTGCCCAAAGCCCCAAAGCAAAACAAAAACAAAAACCAAACAAACAAACCAAAAAAACCGGGGAGGTGGGGTGGAAGGTGGTACAATTAACATTTAGACGCACCAGGTCCAAGGTCCAATGCCAAAGCTGCTGCTTTTTTTTTTTCATCTTTAATCTGCAAAATTTCAAACCTAGTGAAATTTGCAAGAATATACCCATATACCCTTCATCTAGATTCAAACATTAACATTTAACCACATTTGCTTTATCTATGTGCATATACGTGTGTGTGTATATACACACACACGTATATTATACAGATGGTTGGTATGTACATTTTTTTCTGAAATGAAAGTTGCAGATGTGATATCACTTCCCCCCAACAGTTTTTGTGTGTATCTCCTAATAACAAGGACATTCTGCATAGCCACAGAATGAGTAGCATTTAACACTGACACGATATTATTTTCTAACATAGAGTCCATGATCAAATCCCCACAATTGTCCCAATTATGTCCTCTATAGCTATTTTTTAAAATCCAGGCTCCAATGACAGGCACATATTGAATTTAGCTGTCGGGTCTTTTTAGTGTCCTTTAACAGACTTTCTGTGTCCTTAAGATATATTGATATTTTCTTCAGGAGTTCAGATGGGATTTTTGTAGAATATTTCCTAAGGTGGGTTTGTCTACTGTTTCCTCATACTTAGATTCAGGTTGAACATTCTCGGCAGGAAAACCACATGGTGACGCTGTCTTTCTCAGTGCAGCACGTCAGTTTATTGGAAGCGATGGTCCAGTCGGAGGACTTGGTGGCCTGCGTTTTCTTGCTACAGCGAGCTGCCTGCTGTGTGCCAGGCACTATGCTAGGTGTCGAGGTTGCAGTGTAGCAATCACTGCAAGCAATGAAAGGAATTCTGTGTAGTACAAATGACATGAAACCTTCGACAGAAGCAGTGGCTCAGCAAGCACGAGGACGTTACGACAGTCAGCTCTTGGTGGCAATGGAAGCTGATGTACAGCTGATAGACTCTGAGATAAAATCTGTAAAGCGATGGCATTTCTACTTTTCAATGTCAATATACGTGACTATCCACATTTGCATTTTTTTATTATTGCTGTTCTTATATATATTCTTTTTAATAATTCCAGAGTTTCTTTTATTTTTATTTTTTTTGAGTTTTGGCAGCGCCTCACAGCATGTGGGCGGCATGTGGGATCTTAGTTCCCCAACCAGGGATTGAACCCAGGCCCCCTGCAGTGTAAGTGCGGAGTCTTAACCACTGGACCGCCAGGGAAATCCCCACGTATTTTTTAAAACTCAGATTTTTTTTTCTAAAATGAAATAAAATAAATGTGCTCAGTGACCAAAAGGAAAAAAAAGAGTTCCGTCTCTTGCTGCCAAGGAGGGAGGCGTGTGTATGAATAGGGCTTTCCCATTTTTTTTGCCATTTTCCTGATGACTAATCCTAAGGACAATTCCTGCTCCTAACATGGGCTACATGAGTTTGAAGTTCACTAAACACTTCGACTTCCTTTTTGAATTTATGCCTCACCACTGCCCCTCTACCTAGCCAGACAAGCACGGCTTTCCCACTTTTCAGATGAGGAAAGTGAAGCTCCCAGAGAGAAAGTGACTAGCTCAATCCACCGGCAAGTAGATGCCACGGCTGGGACTCCAGAATGGAACCGGAGTGTTCTATTTACCTCGGCGATCTGGTTGCCCAGCACTTGGAGGCTTCTACCTCCAGAAGCCCAGACATCTCACTAGCCCCTCTTGTGCCACAGAGGACAGGTCTCCCTGAGCTGTGACCCTGCTCCCACAAGGGAGTAGTCCCTGTAGTGCCCTCCCCAACCCAGGTGCTCTCTGCTTCCCCCAGGAGGAGAGGATGGCCTACGAAAAATCAGTCAACATCTCTGACATCAGCAGGTCGATGTTCAAGTGCCCATGGCTGGAATATCCAGAAAGGACCAAAGGTGAGGCTGAAATGGACAGGAGTGGAGTCAGGGACAGGGACCTGAAAAGGAAAGCTCCCTGGCACCCACTCCCAGGCAGGGGTCTGGGTGATGTCAGCAGATCCATGGGAAGAGGCAGGGCAGACCCTTGGATACTTTCAAGGCTCCCAAAGCCCTCAAGGTAAGTCTCCAGCGCCCTCTAAGGTGGGATGTCTCTGTGTCTCCCCAGCTTCTACCCCCTCATCTGCACCCCATTCTTACAACTCCAAGGTTTGAAGGTATTCCTCGTGCCCTCTGCTCCTCCCCCTCATCTGTCTGGCTACCTCCTACTTGCTCTGAAGACTCAGCTTGTGTATAATCTCCTCTGGGAAACCCTCCCTGCTCCTCGCAACCAGGTTAGGGACCCCTCATCTAGACCACCTGTGCCTTTATCCATCTTCACATTTGTTTCCCTCTGTTAATCACCAGTAAACAATTCTGTCTCACCAGCTAGACCAGTGGTTCCCAAAGTATGTTCCCAGGACCAGCAGCATCAGTATCTTGTCAGAAAAGCAAATTCTCAGACCACACCCCAGATTTACTGAATCAACACTCTGGGGATGAGTCTTCATCTGGGGATAAGGAAATCTGTGTTTTAACAGGCTCTCCAATTCTTTCTAATGCACACTCAAGTTTGAGAGCCACTGAACGAGACCAGTGGTTTTCACCATTAGCTGCACATTAGAATCCTCGGGGGAGCTTTCTAAAATGCCTGGGCCCCTTCCTCAGAGAATCTGATTCAATTACTCTGATGTAGGACTGAGGCATGTTAAAAATTCCCTCAAATAATTCTAATACCCAGCCAGGGTTGAGAACCACTCTGCTAGACCAGTGTTTCTCCAATTTCAACGTGCATAGGAATCCTGCTCAAATGAAGATCCTGACTCAGTGGGTCTGGGGTGGAGCCTGGGACTCTACATTTCTGAGAAGCTCCCAGGCTATGGCAATCTTACTGTTCCACAGACCAAGATACCAGAAAAGTATGAGTCCGTTAACGACAGGAATAATGCCTTATTTACCTCCCAGTGCCTGATACAGCGTTCATTAAATGCTAATGCTAAATAAATGAAAGACTGGAATGATGACTCTTCAATCCACCCTTGTCATTGCCATCTCATTTGTACCACAGAACTCAGAAGAGCCACAGCTCCTGTTCTCCTGCCCTTGTCCTGCCACCAGGTAAGACCCCGAACTTCTGCCACCCTGGGAGCTTTGTTGAAGTAGGAGGAGCAGCAGACTATCCTTTCCCATTAAGGCGAGTTCACAGAACCCTGACACTCATCCCTGGGGCTGCCACTAACTACGTGTGACCTTGGACAAGTCACTTTCCCTCCCTGAGCCTCAGGAGTATCCTCTGTCACAAGCCAACCCCTGCCCATCTCCCTTTATCAAGTTGCTATGAGATAATATCTGTAAGGCTTAGGCTATGCAGGCAGGGCTTAATAATGAGTCATTTTTATTAACACAGGGATCTTCCTCATTAGAGTTGCCAGATAAAATGGGATGCCTGATTAAATCTAAATTTCAGCTAAACAATGAATATTTTTTAGTATGAATATGTCCTAAATATTGCCTTCATTACCTGGAATCAAAATTCAACAGGACATCCTGTTTTTTATTTGCTTGGTTTTTACTAAATCTGACAACCTTACTCATACTGAGTCAATGCCCCATTTTCTGAAGTCATGACAATCACCCGAGAACTCTTATGATGATCTTCTCAGTCACCACACTGGGAACCACTGGCTGAAGCCCCTCTTCCTTGTTGCTCAGAGATCTGTTGTAGAGACAGGAAGGCTTGAGAAGAGACAGGAATGAATCCTAGCCAAACCTTCCGAGAAAGCCCCTGACCCATCCAAAACCCTCCAGTGCAACCAGAGCTACAGTTTCACAATTGTATAAGAGATAGATTATTTGAAGAAATCCTGCTTTTCCAACAAAACCATTAAGTTCCATGAGGGCAGGGATGATAATTGTATCCCCAGCACCTAGTGCCTGGCACATGGTAGGTGCTCACTAAGTATCTGTTGAATGCCTGAATGAAGGAGCTGTAGCCTGAATTTCCGCCCCCCACTCTTTACTCCACATCTCCCTTGCCCCTTGCCTTTCCATCTCCTTGCCCGGAAGGCTTTTTCAAAGTACTCTGAGATGCTCAACTAACCAAACTGTGTACAGTTGTCCCTCGGTATCCGCAGGGGATTGGTTCCAGGACTCCTGTGGATCCATGGATATTCAAGTCTCTTGTATAAAGTGGTGTGGTATTTGCATGTAACCTACACACATCCTCCCTAGATTACTTATAATACCTAATACAACGTAAACGGTATGTAAAGAGTTGCTGGGTACGTGGCAAATTCAAGTTTTGTTTTTTTGGAACTTCCTGGAATTTTTATTTTCCAAATACTTTCAATCTGTGGTTGGTTGAATCCGTGGATGTGGAACCCGTGGATACAGAGGGCCAACTGTACTCAGATCAATTTGCAGACCAGCAATGGCTTCACAACCTTTATGTCATTTGTTCTTCACAACCACCCTGGGAGGGGTACAGAACAAGGATTATTAGCTCCAATTTGCAGATGAGAAGACTGAGATCTTGGTGGTGTGAAGTAACTTGCCCGAGTCACACAGTGGGTTCGGAGGTGGCTGTTGACTTCAGCTCAGATGACAGGCTGAAGGGCTGTTTCCCTCGTCTAGTCCCTTCTCACCCTGGCCCTTTTCCTGGCTGAGCAATGTCCCCTGTGACTGCTCTGCCACTCACACCCACAGATGCCAAAGGAAGAGTTTCCCCCAAGTCCGGAGTGCTGGAGGCAGCACCCGAGCAAGCCAAACTCCGTACCTTACTGCTACTCCAAGCAGCCTGAGATCTACACGCACTGGCACGCCCTGTATAATCAGCGAAAGGAACGGGAGGCCCAGAAGATACTGTGGAAAATGAGAGATCGCCCTAGGTGTGTTGGGCCCCTTCCTGTTCTCCACGCCCTCCACATCTTCTAGGAAAGGAAGGAAAGAGAAGAAAGGGGTGGAGTGGGGCTGGGCGTGGTGCAAGTCAGCCTCCAGACCCCAGAGAAGACCCTGGGGTAGAAGGAGGCTCATCTTTCTTCCTCTGGTCTCACCTCTGAGCTGGGCTGAGGACCAGAGGCAGAGAAGAGTGTGTGAAGTAAGGAGGGAGGGAACCAGGGGACCAGGGCTACCTGTGCAATTTCTCACACAGGTACCTCAAAGAGGGTACCCTCATCCAAAAACTCCATCTCCCAATGAGCAAGCTGATTGTAAAGCCTCAGATGGAATCCAAGCCCTTAGACCCTGCTGGGGACCCCCTGAAGTGGCAAAGATTAAAGGTCAGGGACCAGGGCTGGGGGGAGAATGGGGAGACTCTCTTTCTGTGGGTGCCCTTACCTGGGGCTCACACCATCCTTCCGCCCTCAGTCCCTGCCTGCTGCCTGCAAAACGGAGGGAGGGGAGGAAAGGGGATTGGACTGGATGAGCTCCTTCCAGTTTGAAAGTATAGCTGTAGAACTCTATGTATCCCTTTCTTCCCTTCCACTGGCTCGCTTTGATGGGCAGGAACTCACAGAAAGCCTGAAATCTCCCAGAGAGAATGAGCAACTCTATGCAGCACAGGTGAGAAGTGGCAAGGGTGGAGGGGCATGGTTACAGGTAGGAGTTGGCTGAGCTGGGGAGCAGAAAGATGCTTGAGGTGGAGGGCAAGGGTGGAGTGATGTTCCCAGAATAAACTCCAGCCGTGTCCAGAGGATGGAAATTCCCGGCGGTGGTGTCCAAGGTCTCTTCCCTTTCCTCTAACCCTGTTCCTGCAGGCTCTGGGGTGCCTGGGCGTCAGAGACAAGTTCATCATGGAAGCACTATGGCAGGTGGTGAGTCTGGGGCTGCACAGAGTTCAGGAGAGGAGGAAACAGAGCCTGAGGTGTGTAGAGCATTGGCACATGGGCACTGACAAGGCTCGCCAGGCTCAAGGACTATGGGTCAGATCCAGGGAGGAGAGAGCTGCCTTGTGTGGCATGTCCCCATCTCATGCCCTTGGCTTCTTTAAAGGGCAGCTTGATCTAAAAGGATGGGGAAGGGGGAATCTGAAGATCCCCTTTGTCTAACAGGAAAGATGAGCAACTAAAAAGCCAGGAGAAAACTGGGACTGAGTTCATTCTCTACCTTAGCTAAGTCAATGCCTGTGCCTATATGCCAATTTATAAGGGGGGGGGGGGGGTCTGTGTTCTTACACAGAATCTCATTTAAATCTTCCAGTATTAGGAATAGGTAGTAGTAGCAGCTGCATTTTTCTAACGAGAAAACGAAAGCTCTCAGAGGCCAAGTGACTTGCCCGAGGCCACGTGGCTACCAGATACCAGACAGGGATGTGAACAAAAGCCTTACTCCCAAGTCGTGTTCCTTCCATCGTACCATCCTGCCTGTACCCTGTGTTTGAGCGTAAACAGGTCACTCTCTAGGCCTCGGTTTCCTCATTTGTAAAATGAAAGTTAAGCTGAGATGATCCTGAAAGCTCTGACATTCCACCACCTTATGGCATGTTCCCACCCACCGCCTCTTAATTCAGGCCCAAACTGGCCCAGAGAAAGTGAAGTGTGAGGCCTGTCAAACCCTGGCCATCCTGGGTGAGTATGTCCTCTCCCTGGGTGGGGAGAAGGGGTGGGTGAGGAAGGAAGCAGTGCAGCCACACTGCCACCTAGCCATTGGCAGGGTCTGGGAATTGTCTGATGTACTGTTGGGCAGAGAGAGGAAGGCGGGGTGAAAAGCGAGAGGAGATTGGAGGGAGGGAGAGAGCGGGCTCTGGGAACGGCCGTCATGCTCAGCCAGCCGCTCTGGTGTCTTGAGGGGACGGGCAACCCTGTGACCTAGAACTTGGAACTTCTGTCTTGAAGGCACAGGGGTCAAATGGGTTCCGGCAGAGAGGAGAGCCCTGAGGCTCCGCCCTGACCTGAGGATACTCCCCGTCCAGGTTGCCTGAATAAGCATGTGATCCAAGCTCTCATCAAGCAGTTGAAGGGGCAAAATGAGGGGCAAAGGATGGATACTCTGACAGCGCTACGGGTGTCTCTGAACTCCTGGGCTGCTGTCCCCAAATACCAGGTGATTGGGAGGAGAGTCAGTCACTGGGGCGAGGTAAGACAAGGTAATTGACGGTGTTGGCACGGGGTTAAGCCAGGGAGAAGGTAACCTAGCTCCTGGCTTTGATGGCGGAGGACGTTGTCCTTGGGGAGTCCCCTGTGGAATAGGTTCCCTGGACAGAAGCACTGGCAGAGCCACTTAACTGGTCATATAACCTCTGAAAAGCCAGCTTTCAGAGGTGTCATTTGTCCGTCTCTAAAATGGATAGAGTAGTTATCTTATAGCATTGTTGAGAACATTAAATGAGATAATATACGTAAAGCACCTAGTTCAACGCCTGTGCTCTTTAAGTGATAACTCATCATCATTATTATCATCCTTAAAATAACCTATTAAAGGAAGACCTCAGCCAAAAGGGGACAGGGACCAAGAGAGTCTGCTGACACTACTCAAGACTTTTCCCCCTTAGGGTCCTCTTACTTTGACCCCATCACTGCTCCACGTGAAACAGAATTCGTCACTCATCCATTTACTCAACAAACATATATTAAACAGCTGTCGTGTGTGAGACACCATCCTAAGCCCTTGGGATATGTCAGCAACCCAAACAAGCAGACATCCTGGCTTTCGTGGAGCTTACATTCTAGTGGGGGGGAGACATGTAATAACCAATACATTTAATTACATAGTATGTTAGAGGTGCCAAGTGCAATGGAAAAATTACGTAGCAAGGTGAGAGTGATCAGGAATGCTGAGTGGAGATGGGATGAGTTGCACTTTTAAACATGGAGGACAAGGAAGGCCTCATTTGGAAGTTGTCGTCTGAGCACAGACAAGAAGGCGAGGGGTGAGCCTTGCAGATGGCTGAGAGAAGGCATCCCGGCAGAAGGACAAATCCAGGCAAAGGCCCTAAGGCAGGAGCACACTTGGCATGGCCAAGGAACAGCAAGGAGGCCACGTGAAGGAAGTGGAGTGGGGACAGAGAAACCAGGGGGAAATGAAGCTGGGTCAAAGACGTTAAAGGAGACTAGATCATATGTGGCCTTCTGGATGACTTTTAAGTACTTGAGCTTTTACTCTGAGTGGAACAGGTATTTGAGCAAAGCAGTAACATGATCTAACTTATGTTTCAAAAGGTTCACTCTTACTGCTATGCTGAAAAAAGATGGGCAGGGGCGGGGGGCAAAAGTGGGAGCAGAGAGACCAGTTAGGGGCTGCTGAAGCAATCCTGGTGAGATATGATGGTGGCTTGGACCATGGTGGTTGCAGTGTGGTTGGTAAGAAGTTATTCAATTCTGGATACATTTTTAAAGCAAAACTCTGACAGGTTAAATGTGAGTTATAAAAGACAGTGAGGGGGACTTCCCTGGTGGCGCAGTGGTTGAGAATCCGCCTGCCAATGCAGGGGACACGGGTTCGAGCCCTGGTCCGTGAAGATCCCACATGCCGCAGAGCAACTGAGCCCGTGAGCCACAACTACTGAGCCTGCGCGTCTGGAGCCTGTGCTCAGCAACAGGAGAGGCCGCAACAGTGAGAGGCCCGTGCACCGCGATGAAGAGTGGCCCCCGCTCGTCGCAACTAGAGAAAGCCCTTGCACAGAAACGAAGACCCAACACAGCCAAAAATAAATATAAATAAATAAATAAATTTATTTAAAAAAAAAAAAAAAAGACAGTGAGGGGGACTTCCCTGGTGGCGCAGTGGTTGAGAATCTGCCTGCCAATGCAGGGGACACGGGTTCGAGCCCTGGTCCGTGAAGATCCCACATGCCGTGGAGCAACTAAGCCCGTGTGCCACAACTACTGAGCCTGCGCTCTAGAGCCCACGAGCCACAACTACTGAGCCCACGTGCCACAACTACTGAAGCCCACGCACCTAGAGCCCGTGCTCCACAACAAGAGAAGCCACGACAATAAGAAGCCCGCACACCACAACAAAGAGTAGCCCCCACGCACCGCAACTAGAGAAAGCCCATGCGCAGCAACAATGACCCAACACAGCCAAAAATTTTTAAAATTAAAATTAAAATTAGAAAAAGACAGTGAGGAAACAAGGATGAGGTCAAGGTTTTTGGCCTTGAAGTTGAAAGGATGGAGTTGTTACCAACTAACATGGAGAAAGCTGCAGGTGGAACAGGCTTGGAGGTACTATAATATCAAAAGCCCAATTTTGGACAAGTTATGTTTCAGATGTCTACCGGACCTCCAAGGGAGACAGCAAGTAAACAGTTAGATATACAGCTAGAGGAAGAAATCTATGAGTTGTCAGCATATAAGTAGCATTTAATGTCATTCACCTAGATGAGATCACTAAGAACCAAGAATCAAGCCTTGGGGCACCCCAACGTTAAGTGGTCAGAGATAAGAGGAAGAACCAGTAAATACTGAGAAGTGGCCAATAGGTAGGAAGACAAACAAGAGTGCGGCATTCTGAAAATCAAGTGAAGAACATATATCAAGGAAAGGAGATAAATCCATATCAAATAATAGAAGGACTGAGAATCGATCCAATGGATTTAACAATGTGGGAATCATTGGTTATCTTAACAAGAACCATTGTGGGGACTTCTCTGGTGGTCCAGTGGCTAAGACTCCGTGCTCCCATTGCAAGGGGCCCGGGTTCGATCCCTGGTCAGGGAACTAGATCCCACATGCCGCAACTCAAAATCCCACGTGCTGCAACTGAAGATCCCGCATGCTGCAACTGAAGATTCCGCATGCCACAACTAAAGATCCCGCATGTCACAACTAAGATCCCACACGCTGCAACTAAAAAGATTCCACATGCCACAGTGAAGATCCCGCATGCCACAACTAAGACCCGGCGCAGCCAGATAAATAAATGAATAAATATTTTTTAAAAAGAACCATTCTGGAGGGAAAGTGGGAGTGAAGGCCTGAATAGGGTGGGTTTAAGAGAGGATGGGAGGAAAGAAGTTAGAGTCAGCAAGCATGGACAACTTTCCAAGTTTTGCTGAAAAGAGCTGTAGTCAGCAGCAGGGGTAAATACTAGAAAAAGGAAAAATAACAGCATGTTTCAGTGCTGAGGCATAATGATCCAGTCGTTAGGAAAATGATCATTTTGAAGAGGGTGGGAAGAATTGTGCAGCAATATTCTTGAGCAGATGAGAAGGGATGAGCTCGAACACATGAGTAAGAGAGACTGACTTTAGATAGATGGTCATGGTCCATTGTAACACGTGGAAAGGAAGAACATATGGGTGAAGGTGTTGAAAGTTGGATAGAAACGGTGGTAAGTGTCTCTGGAACTTCTTTTCCAGTTGCTTTTATTTGCTCAGTAAAGTAGGAAGCAAGGTCATCAACTTAAGAGAATAGAGGAAGAAGTGTTAGAGGTTCCAGAGGAAAGAGAATGAATTAGAAGGGTGGGAAAGAGAATTGCCCGGGGAAAAGCAGTCCGATCACTAGGCAGCATTAAGGGTCTACACGAGGTTTGTGTTCATACATTTCAAGCGAGATTAGTCATCATAACTTTGTTTCCCGCCAGGAAATGCAGGCACAGAGTTGGTGGAGAGTTGAGTACAATGAAGCAAGAGCGGGTAAAGGAGTTGAGTGAGCGGGACCATGGAACTGAAGCTGGGTAAAGAGGGAAGAAAGTGAGGAGCAGTGAAAAGGTGCTCAGTGAATTGTTAGTCTTTGTGGAGTCCAACAATTGTTGACATCAGAGGAGAACCAAAAAGATGGGGGGGAGGGGTCATCGAGAAGTTGCAGTAATGGGTAATGATAAAGTCTCTCTGTGGGAATTAGTGGCTGACATAGAGTAGAGGACAAGGTTATTGGAGGAGAGGCGTTGGATCAATGACATGTATATTTTTTCAAATGCCAGGAATTAAGACGGCAGAAGTGTTAGAGAGTAACATTGATCCATCCACAAGAAAAGTCATAGAGAAATAAAAGGATGCGGCCTAGGAGCAAGTAGATGACAGCAAAAATAAGGGAAGTGGGTAAAATAATCTCATGACGTGAGATTCACCTTAAGGAGGAGGGAGAATGGTCTGGAAGCAGTAATGAATTGCCTTCCTGACAAAGCCTGGCCGAAGACATAGTCCCACCACCCGTGTCCCTCATCTCCCTCTCAGAGGACTCAGGTCGAGGATGGAGAGAAGCTGGTGCCTGTGCTGCAGATGCTGATAAAGAAGTCAGGGAACAAGGCAGCAGTGGAGGCGGCCCTGTGCTTGGGGTTCCTGAGGCCCTGTAGCAGCACAGCCCGAGAGTACTTGCTGCAGTGCCTGCACCAAGGGCCAAAGACCCAGCAGATGCAGGTGCGAGGGGCAGGAGGACGAGCTCCTTGGGGAGCACTGGGGAACCGGTGCTGACTGGTGGGGTCTGGACCCTGTCATCCTCATCCCAGAGAAAAGAAGCTCCCGCAAGGAGCACCACAGGGTCCTCTGTGTGTTTTGTCAGTATGTATATACATACGAGTACTGGGTCGTATGAACGCTAAATGTACACGTGTCTGTGTACATTCAATGTGTATGGGTGTTCATGCACGTATGTGCATGTGTGTGCACACATGAACTTATGCTCTCACTCACGAGGCCAGGAGGGAGGAGAAAGGACCCCACCTATTCCCTACAAGTTCTAGCCCTCAAGCCTGCTTGGCCATCCAGATGCCTCTTGGTCTGGTATACCCCAGCCCGCCCTGCCCACCTCCACAGGCACTCAGTATGCTGGTCAAGATAATGGGTGTGCACTCAGCCACGGTCATCAGGACCATCCTAGACCAGCTGTGCTATTCCAGTGTCCTTGAGGTAAGCTCTAGGGCTGCCTAGTACCCTTCCTTCTCCAGGACTAGGACAGGGCTGGGGGATGAGGAAGGGAGTCTATCCTTCATGTCTTCCCCACCCCTGCCCTCAGCACCGTTTTGAAGCCAGCCAGATGCTCAAGACCATTGGGCTGGAACAGATCCAGGCACAGGGCCTGGAAGGACTCACATTTGACCTGCTCAGGAGGAAGACGTATAATGAACCCTTCTTTGTAAGTGAGACCAAAACTCCCAAGTCCAGGCAGCTCAAACCTGTCTCTCTACCTTTCTCTAAAGACCCCCCTGCCTTGGTTCTCACCACGCTGCCCCCCAAAGCATCACATTCACCCTAATGCAGCCCCTGTTTTCAAGCCACCTTGCCTTCATGCGGGCCGTTCTTTCAGCTTAAAATGCCCTGAGTCATCTCTCCCTCCTCTGCAAGGTGGAAAACTGCCGCATGCTTTCAGTCCCACTGGTAAGTAACTCCTTTCTCCTTCTGCCTATTAAAATTAGATTGCCCCTCCCAAGCCAGTCCAAACAACACCTCCTATGGGAAGCTTTCCCAGATCACCAACAACAGAATCACCCTGCCTTCCTCTGTGCTCCCTTGCTTTCATCTTTGTTATAGCTTGCTACAAAACCAGCCACAGAACTGCTGAAGACATTTTTCTAAACTGTGAATCAGATTGCGGCTCACCTCTGCATAGAACTTCTCAATCGCTCCCCAAGCCCTCAGAAGGGCTTACACTGCCCTTCACCACCCAAGTCCTGCCTACGTCTCTAGCCCCACTACACTCCCGCTCAGAGCCACACACCAGCTGCGCTTAGGAACACCCCGTCCTGATTTATACCTGTGGTCCCAGTGTAATTACTCAGAGTGCCCCACTCTGAAGAGTCCGTTTGGTCACCTAGCTAAACTGAACTGTTTTCTGCTCCCTAACCTCTCTGCGCTCTCTCTTGCCTCCAGGCTTCTGTGCATGCTCTCCCTCTTGCCCGGGAAATCTGCCCCCAGCCCTCTACCTGGTTAACTCATGCTCCATGTCCAGGTTTCAGCAGAGGCATCGCTTCCTCCAGGAAGTCTTCCTGGTACCCAGACTGAGCTAGGAGACCCTCCTATTGCCCCTACACTTAGTTCAGGAGTGTGACTGACTGTTCCACTTGTCTGCTTTCCCCACCAGAGCGTGAGCTCCTCGAGGCAAGGATCATATATGTAGCACAAAGTAAACATTCAATAAGGTTTGAGAAGCACTTAAGGGTACACCCCTGAATCCTTGTCTCACCTTAATCCCTCTTCAGGCTATGAGGCAGGCTGTTGCTGAAACTGTGGAAGAGCTCAAGATGAAGCCCACAATGATGAACTTGGTGGAGGCGTGAGTGGCTTGGGCTGGGAACTGCCAGGGCCAAATCCGAGGCTGTGAGAAGGGGACAGAGGGTCAGAGAGAGCTGAGACCCTACGGCCCATTCTCAGCTCGCACTTGCCTGTGCCCCTGGCCAAGTCACTCTTTGACCTCTGGGCTTTTCTTCATCTGTAAAAAGGGGCTGATAATACCTACCAGTCAGGGTTGCTATAAAGCTCCGATTAAGATGAGGACATGAAAGGGACTTGTAAAAGGTAATGTTCTGGACAGATGCGAGTCCTGATCGTCATTTAGTGCCCCCTGGAAAACCGTAGTACCTACCTTTCCCCTCCCAGCCCCTTTCCTGACCCAAGAAATAAGAAGGGGAAGTTAATAAAATTAACATCACACATCAGCCTTATGCCTGACTCACTCTGGACTGTAGGAAGCAGCCAGCCTTGCTCCCCTCCCCTTAACTGGACCACAACACACTCACTCCCTTCTCCAGGCAACTGATGAGCTCAAATGCCACTGCACGCCAGGAAGCAGTCATCTCTTTGGTAAGGCCAGCTCCGCTACTCTGACCAGATGTTTTGATGGCAGGGGGAGCGGGCAGTCCAGCAGAGTTACTGAAGGGAAGAAAGGGCTGTAAAGTTTGGGGAGGTTGTTTGCTTGCTTTTTTATTTTAGAATTCCAGCCCTATCAGGAGTTCAGGAGAAGATTTTCTTCAGGACTGGAGGTGGGTGGGATAAGGGACAGGAGAAGGGTGTGAGGGGCATTGCTTAGATATTACACGTAGAAACTATCTTGACTCTTCTGGTGAAAAAATTGTACCGGAACCCAATGAAGTGGCCCCAAAAGGCAAGGAAAGTGCTACCTCTGCTGGGAAGCCATATCTCCTCTCCAGGCACAGGGTCATCACAAGGGCACTAGAATGGAAGAGTGTAGACGGGGCATCTTCCTGGGGCCGGCTATTTAGGCGCCCTCATCCTGCCTCTGCCAGGGCGCCCTGGGGATCCGCAGCCCACAAGTGTTCCACTTGGTCCTAGACATGCTGGATGTGGAAAAGAGCCCGTCTGTGAAGAAAAGTGTAAGGCATCCCCGCCCACCTCTTCCTCTTCTCAACCCTTCCTCCAAGCCCCTCCCACCTATCCTCACACCACGTGCTCTTTGTCAGAGGGGAGGAGAGGGGAATACGCCCGTAGACACTGTCCCCTTGACCTCATTCCCTGGGACCAGAGGGGCCTGTAGCCAGAGCTCCCCCGCCCCTCCCAGCGTTGGCCTGAAGTGAGCCAGCCACAGGGCCTTTGTTTCAATGCAGCTACAAGAAACATTAATTCTTTGGGCCTCGATTGATCCCTGGATCCAAAACAAGCTGAAGAACAAGGTTCTCTTTGTATCTGAAGTGCCTAAGACCAGCATGAATGTAGAGATCACGAGGTTCCGGAAAGAGCCTGAGAAACCAGAAGAGTTAAATATCCAAGACTTTCAACTTGCACAGCTGAACTCCTTGTCTCTTACAAAGTCCAGTGCCACGTCAGACCAAAAGAAGAAGTTAAATGCCCAGAAAGGGTCTGGTACCTCTGCCTTTCCATCCTGTTTCTCTAAACCACAAAAACACAAGTCACAGGCCACAGGGTCCTGGCCACGAGGGATCAGGAAACAGCTCCGGATCCTTGCTGAGACCTCCAATTAGGTCAGTTCTTCTGGCTGAGTTCCCGCTCTCTCCTTAAGGATGCTTCTCAGGCTCCCCTGAGAAAACAATCTATACTGATCTTCCATGAATAAATGAGCATCACTCCACCTACCACTGCTGTTCCGTTCCTCAGGGGCTGCACTGAAACACAGGTCTCCTGACTCCTGGCTGGTCACTCCCCTACTCAGCCACATGTCCTTTCCATGACACAAAGCTGCTCTGGACAGCCAGCCTGCCTTCCTAAATCAAGTCCTTGTCTATGCCCAGAATCTGATGACAAAGCTAAAGCTGAGCCTCTGCCCAGAGGTGGCTGCTGAGGGGAAAATGGGAGAATATCCCGGACAGCTTGGCTCTTGGACCATTTCCTCTTACTAACTTGCCCCTCCCCCCCACTTTCCTATCAGTGGTCAAGAGATAAATTAGGACTAGGACAGGGCTGGGGGATGAGGAAGGGAGTCTATCCTTCTCTTACACCTGCTTTCTACCTACCTCAGGGTCATACCCTTTGACAGACTCTATTTACTCTCTAAGACTGCCTTAGTTTCTCCCTTATTTTTACTGAAGGCTTCAGTTTCCCTTTGCCAATAGGACCAATCACACCAATCCCAAAAAGCTACATTCTCCATCAGAAAGGAAAAGCCCAGACTTCGGAGTCAGACAAATCTGAAATCAAATCCTAGGGTTCATTACTCACTTGATCTTTGACTTTGGACAAGTTACTGAATCTTTCTGTTTCCTCACCTACAATATGAACAGATTAATGCATACTACTTCTGAGGGCTCCTATGAGGATTAAACAATAATATAAAGCCTAACGCTGCCTGGCATTCCATAGTAGGCACTCAAATGTGGACTTCTTTTCTCTCCTTTCCTCTCTTCAATGTTGCCATGTGAGCCTGAGACCACCAGAGATTTAAAAAGTCCTTTTACTTCCTCAGTCTTACTGAGTGGTCTAATGAGAGGTCAAGTTCTTCCCATCGAGTAGGAAAGCCCAAAGTGACATAAATGTTCCCTCTACTTCCCCACATTCCAGGTCCTAGAGTAGTCCAGTTATTCTGAATCCAGCATGGTATATGTCACTGAGATTTATCTGCCCACCTGCCCTACCACTTCCAAATTCATGTTTTGCTCCACAGAGTTGTAAGTAAAAACCAAAAGAGTAGTTTCACTATTCTGGGGTATAAGCAACACTGCCTCTAATAGTGTGGCACAAAGACCAAAGATGGAAAAATGATTATTTTCTTTTGCCCACTCTGTAGGTTTGCACCGGTGAGCAACCTAACCCAAATTTCCCTGGGTCTTGACAGCCTGTGGATACAAACAAGGCCTTATTAACTACATAATTCAGGCTCTCAACTCCTGCAAAGTCCTGCCCACAGATTTCCAACCCCTCCTCTTCCATACTTACGGGTCTCTCCAGGGGATGTCTCATTACTCAGCCAGATACCAGTCTCTGCTCAGTAGGACCTCAATCTTAATTTCACCAGTCCTTACCAGAAGATTTAAGGCAGCACCAAGGGGACTTCCCTGGTGGTCCAGTGGAAAAGAATCCACCTTCTAATGCAGGGGACGTGGGTTCAATCCCTAGTCGGGGAACTAAGATCCCACATGCCGCAGGGCAAATAAGCCTGAATGCCACAACTACTGAGCTCGCACGCCTCAACAAGAGAGCCCACGTGCCGCAAACTGCAGAGCCCACGCGCTCTGGAGCCCGCACACCACAACTAGAGAAGAGAAAACCCACACGCCACAACTAGAGAGAAGCCCGCGCACCACAACTAGGGAAGCCTGTGCGCAGCGATAAAAGATCCCGCATGCCTCAACAAAGATCCCGCATGCCACAACTAAGACCCGATGCAGCCAAAAAAAAAAAAAAAAAGATAAAGAAAATAAATACAATACAATAAATATTAAAAAAAAAAAAAAAAAGCACGGAGTATAAAGGTCTGCATAGAGCACCTACCATCTGGTATGCCACCAAGGTACCAGAGCCTTCCCAGTACCAGAGCTACCTATATCCAATATTCTTAGAAACACGCTTAATCCAAGCTGTGGCCAACTTCTCTCAGAGGCCTGAAATGCCCACTCTTCTCAGCCATCAGGATATGTTGGGATGGATTTTTGGACACCATCCAAAATGTAAGTCCCCCTCTTACCTCTCCTCCCTTTCTAATGGGATCTCTGGATACTCCCACTGATGGCAAAAAAAAAAAAAAAAAAGGATTTATACCCTCTACCTCTACCTCTTCCTCAAACATTCTCCCCCATCTCTGTGCTATAACTGAAACCTTGCTCTTGAACTGGCCTCTTCCTGAAATGTCAGGTGTTGCTCATCCTCCTACATTCCTTCCAGTGTCACAATGTCCTGTCATTGCTTCTCCGAGGGTCTTGGCTCTCAAACGAGCTATCCCACCCTCTGGTCCACATCCTTATTTTCTCTCATTCATTGCCTGAATCTTAGTCTTGCTTTAACCATCCCTGTGGACAACCATCCAACACCTCAGTCCCTCAGTCCCTCAGTCCCTCAGCTCAACTACAAAGGCTTTTCCCTCTCTTTCACTTCAGCTGCCCACTTCCACGGCCACACTTAGCCCTTGTCATCCCCAGGAATTGCTCCATCTACAAAATCGTGAACATCTACTTTCTGACCCAAACCTTCTATCTCTCCAGCTCTTTTTATCCCCACTACCAGGCCTCTGAATCTCATCAATAACACTAAGGTCTTGACTTCTCTACATTCTCCCTGTTAGCCCCCTCTTACTTTTTAAATTTCTACTCAGCCGGGACTCCATCCATCAACTACTATTCTCACTATTCTCATACTTCCACTATCATCTCTCTGACTAGTAAGATCCCCAACCCTGAATCAAATTGCCTCTGATCCTATAACCAGGTTGCTGATTATAGTGGAGAAAACTCACACATCCATAGACTGGTTCCCTCAAAATACTTGCTTCCTATCTTAACTGAGTTCTTATTGCTGTCTGGCAATTTTATGGTTCCTAGTCACAATTTCAAGCCTTCTCTGCTCTCTTCACATTTCCTACAGTCTTTTCAAACTTTCTATCCTATTACTCCCCAACTCTCAGTAGGCCATTATAATTTCTCTTCGGGGGAAAAAAATAAAAGACATCAGATGAAATTACCTCAACTTCTTGCCACCTGTTACAAGAATCCTTGTATATAGTAGTCGATAGCACAGGCTCTAAGGCCAGATACTCTGGTTAGTGTCCTACCTCTGTAACTTACTAGAGATGCGATCTTGGGTAAGTTGCTTAACCTTTCAGGGTCTCTGTTCCTCAGTGTCCCTTCTGAAAGCCCCTTTCCAGTAGCAATCAAAATCATTTACACCATTCACCTCTTCTCTGATTTTATATTCAAAAGGAATATTTTTGCCTATACCTCTTTGCCTCACAGCATTGTTACGAGAATTAAATGAGTTAACACATACAGATTGCTTATAATTGCCTGGCATACAGTAAGCTCCCAATAAATGTCAGTCATCTGTTACTACGATTATCAGCATCTGCACTTACCTTACCTCCATTACAGTGCAAGAGGCACCCTCCTCTTCCAAGGCAAAATCCTCCACCAGTGTTCTGGGTGCCATTCCTTCAAGGAATTTGAATATCAATTTTCCCCATTTCCTTTCAGAGTGTATAAACATAATCAATTCCCATCCATCTTAAAAATAACTTCCCACAAACCCATAACCCTTTCTAGATGCCTCCTCTCCTTAGCTCACCCCACCTCTAATCACCCTTCATAATCAAGATTCTTAAATAGTTGTCCACATTACCTGTCTCCATTCCTCTAATTTCTATTATTCATTATCCTACTTCAGTTTGGGTTCAGAATTCAATTCTCTACCAAAACTGCTTTTGCTAAGGCAGCAGTTCTCAAAAGGGACAATTCTGCCCCCACCAAGGGACACTTGGCAATGTCGGGAGACATTTTTGGTTGTCACAACTGGGGGCTGCTACTGGTGTCTTGTGGTAGAGGGCAGGGATGTGGCTAAATATCCTATACGCAGCACAGGGCAGCCCTCCACAACAAATAATTATCTAACCCAAAATGTGAGTAGCACCAAGGTTGAGAAATCTCGTGCAAAGATAATTTACAACCTCCATATTGCTACATACAATGAATGCCTTCTATCCTTTATACGACTTGGCCAACTCGAGCACTTGACCCCATTAGCTTCTTCCTCCTTGAAGTCCACTCTTCCCTTGGGTTCCACTGACACCTCACTGGTATTCCCAGTCTGTTTCAGTATCCTCTTCTATTATTATTATTATTATTTTTTGGCTGCACCACGTGGCTTGTGGGATCTTAGTTCCCCAACCAGGGAGCGAACCCAGGCCCTCAGCTGTGAAAGCACGGAGTCCTAACCACTGGACCGCCAGGGAATTCCCTATTATCTCTCAAATATTGGTACTTCTCAGGGTTTTGTCCTAGGCTCTTCTCTCTCTAGACTCCAAAACCATTAGAATCAATTGGGGCTTTTGTTTTTTAAATGTCCCAGGCCTCACAGATTCCATTGTTCTGGAGTGGAGCCCAGACATCTTCTGCATTTTAAAAAAGTTCCTAGCTACTTCTAGTATTCAGCTAAGATGGAAAACCACTACACTACTCTTATTTTAATCATATCCACTTTCATCACTTTAATTACCATTTATATACTAATGACTCAAATCTATAATAATAGAGTCTTCCATTTAGTCAATATTCATTGAGTACCTACTCTGTCTGACACTGTTCTAGGTACTTGGGTAGAACAGTGAACAACGGAAGAGGTTCCCTACTCTCCTGGAACTTACATTCTAATGGAGGAGAGAAATTAACCACAAAAAGATTGTTTCATATAGTGATAAGTACTGTGAGGACATTGTAAGAGGTGATGTGAGTGTGACTGGAAGAAGTATTTTAGATACGAAGGTCAGCAAACACCTGGGAGGGAGGGTGGGATTTGACCCAACATTGTTATGAAAAGGAGTCAACCATGTGAATATGAGGAAAGAGAATTCTGGACAAGGCATATGCAAAGATACTAAAACAGAAGCACGTTTTGTATCATCAAGATTAGGACCAATGTGGTTAAGGTAAGGCTAGTATGGAAAAATGTTCTTCTATGAGGTTGTGGAGACAAAGGCCAGATCATACAGGGCTTGGTAAGCCAAGGTAAGGAATTTATAGCCAACATACAATGGGAGGTCACTGAAAGGGTTTTAAAGAGGCATGACATATAGGTTGATTTACATCATTACCATATTGTTTAGCTGCTGTGTGAAGAATAGATTTTAGAGGGGCAACATTGTGGGGGACCTATTAATGGGCTATTGCAGTTATCCAGAAAAGTGATGACTGTAGCTTGTACCAGGATTGAAACTAAGAATATAAAGATGGTTTCAGGATATATTTTGGAGGCAGAATTAAAAGGACCTGCAAGTATGGGATGAGTGAAAGAGAAATCAAATGTAAGTTCTAAGTTTTTTATCTGATTTGATTTGGGTAGATTAAGACTGAAATGAGGAAGACTAGGAAGAAAGAAATTGATTTGGAGATCAGAAGGTCTGTTCAGTCCCAGCGGAGTCACCAAAAAAAAAAAAAAGTTATGTTAAATACATCCTAGTGGAAAAGTCAAGTAGGCAGCTGGATATAATCCAGAGTTAAGGGAAGAAGACAGACTGGAGACATAAATTTGGTGTAGTCATCACCATATAAAACCCAGGATAAAAGTGAGTATAAATAGAAGAAAGGGGATCAGAACAAACTGAGAAACTTCTAACACATAAAGGGCAAGTAAAGCTAGCAAAGGAGACAGAAGTCAGTAAGGAAGATCAGTGGCACGTAATGTTGAGTGCCGCTGTTCTCTGAGCTGTGGATTTGCACACCCAGCTGCTGACTGAATGTCCCTACTTGGAAGGGACATTCACAAGTGCCCCAAATTCTACTTACCCACAACTGAATTCATTTCCCTCATCTTACTCCCAAACCTGTTTCCTTTTCCAGTGTTTCCTATTTCAATGAACAGCACATCTACCCAACTGCCCAGGCCAGAAACCTGACTCTTTTCTCCCCACTTCTGACATCCAGCCAAATCCCATCAAATTTCCCCCTTCACTTCTCAAATCTATTATCTCCTCCTCATCCAGTCACTATCTGAGCTCAGACCTGTATCATCTCTCACCTGGTGTACCATTTTGTCTCCAGTCCAGCCTCTCTACAAGGCAGCCATAATTATCTTTCAGTTGATGCCACTCAGGTCAGGCCATTCCCGTGCTTAAAATCTTTTAATGACTCCCCATATGGAGGCAGGGGGAAAATGAAATGCAAGGACCTTATCGTAGAGCTGGCTTACCTCTCCAGTCTTATCTTTTGCATGCTCATTCTTAAACTTCTTCCTCCAATCACAATGCACTACATACAATTCTCAAGTGCACAGCCTGTTCCTCACTCTTTTAACTCCTGAGTTATTAATATTTGTTCATGTCAGTTTTCTGCTGCAAACACCAATTCCTCACCCCAGCCTCTTTACTTAGCCAATTCCTACTCTTCCCTCAAGGCTCACCAAGCTTTCTCAATCCCACATGACTGGATTAAGTATCCTTCCAACCAGCCCTCAAAGCACCTTGTACTATTCTTACTGGAGCTCTTATCAGACTATATACTGTCTGTTTGCTTGATGAGCAGTATATCCAGCAACTGATGCAGTGCCTTACCCTTGGTAAGGGTAGGAAAAATAGTTTTTTTAAAGAATATCAAATAACACGTTATGGGGCTTCCCTGGTGGCGCAGTGGTTGAGAATCTGCCTGCCAGTGCAGGGGACACGGGTTCGAGCCCTGGTCTGGGAAGATCCCACATGCCGCGGAGCAACTAGGCCCGTGAGCCACAACTACTGAGCCTGCGTGTCTGGAGCCTGTGCTCCGCAACAAGAGAGGCCGCGACAGTGAAAGGCCCACGCACCGCGATGAAGAGCCCCCGCTTGCCGCAACTGGAGAAAGCCCTCGCACAGAAACGAAGACCCAACACAGCCATAAATAAATAAATAAATAAATAAAATTAAAAAAAAAAATAACACGTTATGTACATTGGTATCTTAACCCTGGTTTGTCAAACCCTTACTCTTCCTTCCTAGCCCTTGGACCCCCATATTCTCAGCGTCTAGAACACTGCCCTAAATAAACGGTTCTCAGCTGTAAACCTGGTTTTTATCAAAACCACGTGGTGATCTTAAGATAAATTAAGATTCCCAGCTCTACCTCCCCACATCCCACCAATTTCTGATCCAGTAGACCTGGGGTGAGGCCTAGGAATCTGGAATTTTGACAGCCTCCTCTGGTGGTTCTGATATGCAGTCATGCTTGGAAACTACTATTCTAAACGGAGTAGGAACTCCATAAATATGGTTGGAAGTAACATTTTAATTTCATGAAGTAGAATTCATTTCCTAATTCTTTAGAGTTCGAATCTGCTGTAACTGCATCCTGAGTGTGACAGAACAATGCACTAATGTACAAAAGTCCACAAAACAAGCATCCTTTATTGCAGTATTACAAAACACTTTCCATTTTGGCAATATTTTACAATGCACTTAGCTTCAAGGGTTGGGAAGAAGAAGGTTGGAAACTAAAGGGGGATATTTCAATGGACATTTCTAAAAGAAAAACTGTCCCAGCCCTCCCACCCAAATAAAAATCCAAATGTCACTTAATTTCACTACGCAAGAAGAGGCCACGAGGAAAGCAGCAGGCAAAACTCTGGCAATTTCATTATGGATCATGTCAGAGACAAAGGAACATTCAAAACACTCATCAATATGGTCGGTTGCGCTGATCA
Source organism: Balaenoptera physalus (assembly GCF_965194825.1). NCBI lineage: Eukaryota > Metazoa > Chordata > Mammalia > Artiodactyla > Balaenopteridae > Balaenoptera > Balaenoptera physalus. Next base: position 43,792,086 of record NC_138901.1, read on the forward strand.
TTTCTGTAGTCGTTTCTAGGAATGAAAAATAAAGAGCCAGACTAAATTCTAATTTTCTACCAAGGGGAAGCATCAGACACTTCTTCAGGGTGCTGGTGACTGTCATCAGCTTGACAATTTCTATAAGAATGACACCATGCCTAATATATTTCTCTGCTCCTGGAAGGTGCTTATTAAATGTCTAATTTATCAGCTTTAAGACACACAAAGTTCCTAGAAGCCCTGTTATCACTAACTCTCTTAAAAATTTTTCCATCCAGAATAAGGACTCTAAACCACTGTGGTATTTCAGGTCAGACACTCTGTCATTCCAGCACTCTAAAAAGAAGAGTAGTATAGTGGAATAAGCAAGCAAACACTTTCATGTAAGAATTCTGGATCTGCCACTTACTATGCGATCTTGGAAAAGTTACTCAACATTTCTAACTCTGTAAAATGGGAAGTACATCTACCTCTGGGGTTGACAGAAGGACTAGAACTAAAGTATACAAAGACACTTTCACAGGATTTGCCACACAGTAAGAAGTGTTTAATAGATGATAATTACTAATAGCTAACAATTATACAGTGATTACCATGGCCCCATGGCATGGCATGATTACCATGGCAACCGTTGTAACATAATCTAATACAACTCCACGAAGGAGATATCATTAGCCCCATTTTACAGATGAGAATACTGATGCTCCAAAGGGTTAAGTAACTTGCTTATCAAGCAGCTAATAAGTGGTGGAGCCAGGATTTGAAAGAAGACAGTCTGTCTCCAAACTCTGTGCTCTTAACTGCATGCTTTACTAATTCTTGCTACCCTATATTGTCTCTGGCACAGTAACTGAAGTTATTTTACATCACTGGTTATTCAACTTTTTCTGCCTCTACAGCTTTCACGTGCACAGCACACTCCCATCAGTATCACCAGTGATTTTCATCTGGAAAAGGTATAACAGAATCTCCAGGGAAACAACTGCAAGGTAGCAAAAGGTATAACAGAATCTCCAGGGAAACAACTGCAAGGTAGCACATGTGATTTGAAAAAGCACACTCCTATAAAAGGTGTGCTCTCCCCTCACTTAGATTAAGAATCCCTGAATTACATACAGTTTCAAATCATCTCTCAATCTCAATTATCTTTAGCTATGAGAAAGAATACACACACATTTACCTATATTCATCCAAATATAAAGATCATGAATAAGAAGTTCCAAAATAAAATAAATTATAGGAATTGCTAAGCAGGAAACTAAACGGATCTTCTCCAACCTAACTGAAAGAGTTGACAATGGGAAATTCAAGTTCTAAAAACTGGACAAGAAGAAAATGTGATGAAAAGGGCTGAGACTCTAAAATCTAAGAGCAGTGAGGTAAAAAGGTTAGCATGTACATTCCAATACTCACCTTCCTCCCATTTTGCCTCCATAGCCACCTCGGTCTCCTCCATAGCCGCCACCGCTCCTGTCTCCTCCGTAGCCTCCACTTCGGTCCCCACCGTAGCCACCACCACCACGGTCTCCTCCGTAGCCCCCCCCACTTCGCTCTCCACCATAGCCGCCGCCTCGGTCTCCACCATAGCCGCCTCGGTCTCCTCCATAGCCGCCTCCTCGGTCTCCTCCATAGCCACCACCACGGTCCCCACCATAACCACCTCCTCGGTCCCCCCCATAGCCACCCCCACTTCTGTCCCCTCCGTAGCCACCGCTGCCACTTCTGTCTCCACCATAGCCCCCCCCACTTCGGTCTCCACCATAGCCGCCTCGGTCTCCACCTCTGCCCCCACGACCTCTGTAGCCCCTCTCTCCACTGTAGCCTCTTCCCCGGAAATCTGCAAGGTAGAAATGCAAACTAGTAAGGCCAGCAGAATAATGGAAAGTCTCCTTAATGCCAGTCAGAAGATTAATGGCATGCAGATGCTGTTAAAGGCTGACTCACCTCCTCCTGCGGGACGAGAGTCCTCTGGTCTGGGCTCATTGCACTGATTACAAGAATTCCTTCGAGCAAAGTTCATATTTCCACATGACCTGAGAAAGGAGGAAAATAAAATGCTCAATAGTTTCCAATGGATTCAGAACCCCTCTTGTACCTTCCAACCCCAATCCCAACTCTTACATCCACCAAAATAAATGGGATACTTACGGATTAGGGCAAACCCAGTCCCCACTTTTGGGGTCTCCACCTCTCCCCTGAAAGCCTCCACGGCCTCTATATCCTCCACGGCCTGGGGGAAGTAAGGAGTGGGGAGGAATCAATAGCAGACATAAACAAAGCAGAGGAAAAGCATCAGACGAAAGAACTAAGAGCAAGTGTTCATCAATAACTGGGCAGCCCCCCAAAAATTAACCCCTTATGGCAGGACTCCATGATTCTTTGATTTGGGGCTTTACTTATTTAGTCAATGCAGGAGATGTGGAAGAAGACCCCAAGGCACACATTAAAGTGCAAATAATGCACTAAAAAACTTCGAAATCCACTTTCTATAATGCCCTCCCTAGTTTGAGAATCTCAGTGATAAAGGTTAAGTGAGAAGACATACTCCAAATTTAAGGAATTAGACACAACGGAAATGAACGAGTTGCAAGTAACTATCAACATATCAGGGAACTCCCAAACTGGTCAGATTAACTACCTAATTAGGTATCATTTAAACAACTGCCTCCTAATGTCCAGGTGAATAACAAACTGCTTTATATAGCTTTCCAAAGAGATTTCTGGAACCTTCTTCCACCACTTTCTTAGCTATTACGACACCTTATTTACCTAATCTCCTATTCTGTACCTCACTTTTAAGATAGAAGGAAAAAGACCGATAGGGAGAGAGAAGTAGTAGCAAGTTCACACAATAGGGACAGAACATGGACTCAAATCCAAACCCTCTGTGTAATACCCAGGCCTGTGAGCAACAAGTATTTTACCTCGTCGACCACCTCCACTTCCACCTCCTCTCATGAATTCAGGTCTTCTGGTGGCAAAGGACACTTTAATGATGTTGCCATGGAATTCTTTTCCTAAAAAAAAAGAAATGGTTTTGCAGAAATGCTATTCTACATCTCCACCTCTCAAAAATATAAAACTGTCTTAGAAATTTTTAGTTTCAGAGGAATAACTGACATGTCCTCACAGAAATTCAAACACACTAGTGTTCCAAAGAGTCAAGGTAACTGTCCTAGAACATGACACAATCTACTGAATAGAGAAGATCTGTCACAAGGAGACAGTCATTTCTTACTAAGCAAAAAAAACAAAAAACAAAAAAGAAACATCTAAAATTTTACATGAAAAAAGCCAAGTACAGAACAATGTATGTAGTACGCTACCATTTCTTTTTTTTAAAGGGAATGAGTGTGTATGTGCATGCATGTGCACACATATGCCTGTCTATACACTGCCTATTGTGCTTAACTCTCAGTAGGTGAAAAGGTGGAAAGGAAACTCATTTTTTATATACTCTTGGTACCGTTTGAAATGTTTTTTAACTTAGACCAGTAGTATCTTTAAAACTATGTGGGCTTCCCTGGTGGCGCAGTGGTTGAGAATCTGCCTGCCAATGCAGGGGACACGGGTTCGAGCCCTGGTCTGGGAAGATCCCACATGCTGCGGAGCAACTAAGCCCGTGAGCCACAACTACTGAGCCTGCGCGTCTGGAGCATGTACTCTGCAACGGGAGAGGCCGTGACACTGAGAGGCCCGCGCACCGCGATGAAGAGTGGCCCCCGCTTGCCGCAACTAGAGAAAGCCCTCGCACAGAAACGAAGACTCAACACAGTCATAAATAAATAAATAAAAGAACGTGAATTTCTTTAAAAAAAAAAAAAGCAAACTGGGCTATTCATTTCAGTAACAGTCAAGTGGTCTTAGTTTGCATTCAATTTCCAATCAGTTTCTCAATCTATTTCATCTGAAGTCTTCACATTACCCACTATAAAAAAAAAAAAAAAAACTAATGTGTGCATATGTGATTACTTATATACATGCATACATACACATATTCTGCTGTCCCAGGGCCTTAGAGACAGAAATTTTCACTTTATATTAAATAAGAGAACTGACATATAAGGAAAAGGTGCCCAAGGATTCATAAAATAGTTATAAATCCAGGAGTCTTAGCACTCTCACCGAAGTCCTAATTGTTGTGACTGGTAACCTTCCACAATGTCAGATGGTATGATAAGCACTTTTAAATAGGAAACAACCCATGGATCAGTATTTTAAAAGCTGTAAAAAGACCTGGTGAGAGTTGAACTACGGAGTTACTGTTAAGAGGCTCACTTGCCCTATGAGGAAAAGGCACAATAATTTTTTAACATATCATAAGCTATGATAATTTTATGATTCACAGAAACTATGACACAAGCAGAAAAGTGAGGGAGAATGGACCTAGCCTTCAAGAGCAAGGTGATGGGGCCTGATTAGTGCAAAAAAGTAAAGAAAATGGAGGTGAGGACAGAGTATCATAATCTCATCTGTGAAGAAGTAAAGAAATGCAATTATGTCTTGCAAGACACAGGTGCAATAATCTTGGAACTGGAAGGGACCACAAGTGCCTGTCAATCCAGCATAGTTTAGCACTTCAGAGACAGTGGTGCTAGACTGCCTGAGTTTGAGTCCTGACCCTGCCACTTATTCTGTGATCTTGGAAATTATTTATCTTCTCTGTGCCTGAGTTTCATCATCTGTAAAATGGTAATAAAAGGGTACATCTTACAGGGTTACTGTGAAGATCAAACTGAGTTAATGCACATAAAGTTCTTAGAACAATGCCCAGCTCATAAACCGCAATAAACATGCAGTAAGTGTTAGTTATTATTAAATTAGGGTACAACAAAAACAGTGAATTTATAATAACATGGGGAAATGACTATGTTAAGATGTTAAGTGAAAAAAAAGCATGAGACAAAACTACATTTGGAGTATAATGATAAACTATTTTAAAAAAACTGGAAGGAAGGGGCTTCCCTGGTGGTGCAGTGGTTAAGAATCCGCCTGCCAGTGCAGGGGACACGGGTTCAAGCCCTGGTCCAGGAAGATCCCGCATGCCATGGAGCAACTAAGCCCATGCGCCACAACTACTGAGCCTGTGCTCTAGAGCCCGCGAGCCACAGCTACTGAGCCCGCCTGCCACAACTACTGAAGCCAACGTGCCTAGAGCCCGTGCTCCGCAACAAGAGAAAGCCACCACAATGAGAAGCCTGCACACCGCAACGAAGAGTAGCTCCCGCTCGCTGCAACTAGAGAAAAAAAGCCCGTGCACAGCAACAAAGACCCAACACAGCCCAAAATAAATAAATAAATAAATAAATTTATTTATTTATTTATTTTTTAAAACTGTAAGGAAAAGTTAATACCAGTAGTTGTCTCTATGTAGAGAACTATGGATGCTTTACTCCTTTCTTCTACTCTCCCATATTTTCTTATTTTCAGGGGGAAAAAAAGTCTTACTGTTTCTTCTAAGTATGTATTAACATTATATTTGAAGGGAAATTAACCTAAATTTAAAAATAATATAGTCAACCAGGCCAACCCTCTACATCTCTATCAGGGTGGCCTTAAGCACAAAGCATGACATAAGGAAATATTTTAGACAGAGTTCATCTCATTTCTAAAGGTATGTAAAAAACTCTGGCCTGTATTTTCAATAGAATATCTAAAAAAGTAAACATGAAGATAATCACCGTCTATGAGAACATATTTTGACTTCAAGACTAGAAAACGTTTATCCAAACCGCACGTTGAAACAATATGAATGAGGGACTTCCCTGGTGGCGCAATGGATAAGACTCTGCACTCCCAATGCAGGGGGCCTGGGTTCGATCCCTGGTCAGGGAACTAGATCCCACATGCATGCCGCAACTAAGGAGCCCACGTGCCGCAACTAAGGAACCCTGGAGCTGCAACTAAGGAGCCCTAGCTAAGGAGCCTGCCTGCTTCAACTAAGGAGCCGGCGAGTTCAACTAAGGAGCCTGCCTGCCACAACCAAGAGCCAGCACAACCAAATAAATAAATTTTTAAAAAAAAGAAACTATACGAATGAGGTATACCATCAAACCAGTCAATGGCTGCCTTAGCTGAAGGAGGGTCATCAAATGATACTGTTGCCTCCCCTTTTGGCTTTCCTGTGTCCTTGTCTGTGTACAGATTTATCATTGGTTTTCCAGTCTTCTTATTTGTCTGAGGAACAAACAAGTGAGTGTTAGTATTTTAAGAAAAAGTGATCATGAACCACATAGATAATTAAAATTTTATTTTTTAAAGGAATTCACATATCCATGCTACAAATACTAGCAACTTAACATAAAAAATGAAGTTATCTGTAGGTTCTGAAAAGGAAAACTCTCTAAAATACATTAAGTGAAAACCAAACTATAAAAATGATACACAGTATATACTGGTTTATCTATGTATAATTTCTTTAAACCCACAAAAAAAGAAAACATAGATAATGCTTCATATAAATATATACCTTGTAAAACTAAAAAAAAAAAAGAAGACCAGGAAGAATGTTCACCAAGCAAATAAATAAATTACCATTAAGGTGCACACACTGGATTTTGCTGGGAAGGGAGTGGAAGACAAGAACTGTGTGAATTTTTTACATATTTCATGTGTAATTAATAATTTCTTAAGAAATTTTTACTCTCCAAGAAGGAGAAAAAAATAGTAATTCCACGGACACCAAAACAAGAGCAATTGCAAACTGATATCAGGCAAATGCTTCAATCTACTAACACTGATCTAAATGCTTTCTAGTTGGAGATGAAAATATATGCATGAAACAAACAGTGCACAAGACACTTAAGTACAATAAAGTTATGAAATAAAGCATTATTATATTGGGCAAATATATAGCAGACATTAAATACCAACATAAAAAGTTGTTAGTAATAACTTGGGTTTTCATATGTTGGCATTTCAGAATATTAAAATGTTTTCACAATTTCATTTGGTTCTCACAATTTTAGGAGCTAGGCAGAGACTATGTTTAGAGTCCTAAGATTGAAAGCCAAAGCTGTGGAAGGCTGTGGAAAGGTAAACACAAGCAAGGAATAAAATCTTCATGTATTTAGCAAATTTAGCAAAGGCCTACAGACATGGGTGAGCATGTGCATCAGGGAACTTTAAGAGACAAGACTTACTGGAGTATGGGCTTATTATGTAACCTATGTATCTTAACCAGAATATGTTAATAATTATGAGATTTTCAACATAAGCCAATTTTTTACTCACCTTGATAATTCCTATTTGTTTAAAGAACTCCCCGACTTGATCTGTAGACACACCCTCCCCAAGTCCTTGTACAAAGATTGTGTTGTTATCTGAATTATCAGATTCTGAATCTATGGGGGATAAAAAAAACCATGATTAATTTTACATATTCCTTAGGTTTACTACATCCTGTTTAGTAATCAAGAATAATAATTTATTATTCAATATTCAACTACTTCTGTGACCAAAAGGAAAAAGGACCAATATACGAAAGCTCTTAGATAAACATGCAAAGTGGTCATAACAGTTCTTTGGTAGGTCAATTCTCACAACTAAACTTCACGTAAAGTGGATCAAGTCCACACTATGTCAAATACATAGACCAATTAAGGGAGATCTTACAAATCTCACTCTTCAGATTCAGATACAGGACTCAAGATCAGGAAGAGATGAAGAAAGTTAGTATAAAGTAGCATTCCTGGGCTTCCCTGGTGGCGCAGTGGTTAAGAATCCGCCTGCCAATGCAGGGGACACAATTTTGATCCCTGGTCCCAGAAGATCCCACATGCCGCGGAGCAACTAAGCCCGTGTGCCACAGCTATTCAGCCCACGTGCCACAACTACTGAAGCCCACACGCCTAGAGCCTGCCTAGAGCTGCTCCCCAGCAGGAGAAACCACCACAATGAGAAGCCCGCACACCGCAACTAGAGAAAGCCTGCGCACAGCAACAAAGACCCAACACAGCCAAAAACAAATAAATATATTCATTTAAAAAAATAAATTAATTAAAAAAAATAATAAAGTAGCATTCCTTTCTTTGGAGAGTTTTAATTCTTTCTGACTAATCAATACTTTTAAAGCTTCTAGTAGAAAATTGCCCAAATCTGACACTTTGGACTTCCAAGCAAGCCAAGCAGAATTGCTGGTTTCCCATTCATTGCAATAAGCTTTATATACACCAGAGGGTGGGGCACCTTGACACACACCTTACCTTACACGCACACTTTTGGATTAGTGTAACAAAATAAGAAAGATGCACATAAATTCAGTCCATCAAGGGATAATTCAGAAATTGCCATCCATATAGAATACTTTAGCATCTTAATAAAAACAAAAGTTCTGATTTCAATATATATTAAAAATTTTGGGGGGCTTCCCTGGTGGCGCAGTGGTTAAGAATCAGCCTGTCAATGCAGGGGACACGGGTTCGAGCCCTGGTCCATGAAGATCCCACATGCCACAGAGCAACTAAGCCCGTGTGCCACAACTACTGAGCCTGCGCTCTAGAGCCCGCGAGCCACAACTACTGAGCCCACGTGCCACAACTACTGAAGCCCACGTACCTAGAGCCCGTGCTCCACAACAAGAGAAGCCACTGCAATGAGAAGCTCGCGCACCGCGACGAAGATCAGCCCCTGCTCGCCACAACTAGAGAAAGTCCGCGCACAGCAACAAAGACCCAATGCAACCAAAAATAATTAATTAATTAATTAATTTTTTTTAAAAATTTGGCTCAAATAGATTTTTAATCTCTACATAACTTTCAAAAGGCTCCAGGCAGCCTTGAATTTCATTTGAAAATATAAAGGCACATGAAATTAGTGACCTCTGGGGACTTCCCTGGTGGTGCATTGGTTAAGAATCTGCCTGCCAATGCAGGGAACACGGGTTCGATCCCTGGTCCGGGAAGATCCCACATGCCACGGAGCAACTAAGCCTATGCGCCACAACTACTGAGCCTGTGCTCCAGAGCCCGAGCCACAACTACTGAGCCCACGTGCCACAACTACTGAAGCCCGCGCACCTAGAGCCCGTGCTCTGCAACAAGAGAAGCCACTGCAATGAGAAGCCCACGCACGGCAACCAAGAGTAGCCCCCGCTCGCCACAGCTAGAGAAAGCCCACGCGCAGCAACCAAGACCCAACACAGCCAAAAAAAAAAAAAAAAGACACATGTAGAAAGAAAGATGTTTTGTAAAAAAAAAAAAAAAAGAAAAAGAAAAGAAAAGAAATTAGTGACCTCTGCCCAGAGTAAGACAATTCTCTCATATACGAATTCAGGTTTCTTAGGCCCACTGAGCAGACTATCAATCCACTGTAATATTTTCTTAAACACAGCTATTCTAATTCCCCAATGATACCAATTCTCTCATACTTGATTTGCAGTAATTAAATAAATAATGCTAATTAGCAGTACAAAATCAAGTATTTCTTCACAAAAGAAAAAGTAGAGAGCATGGGAAAGCAAACACAGCAATTTTTCCTGGCAAACTTTCCAATCAATCCCCCTGAATTTTTCTTGCTGGTACATCTTTAGAAGTGAAGCTCCCTGATTCTGGCAGCATTATCAAATCAAATCTTCCTTCTGTACTAACTCCTCCAAACACACACACTTTTCCCTTGAAAAAATGGAAAACTAACATTCTCTTAATGGCAGAGTCACAAACTACCATAAACCTTACCAGCATCTGGTCTGGGTCCATAATCCCTGTGACCTAAGGGAAAAGAAAAAGAAAAAGAAAAAGAAAGCTATTTAAGGCAACTCATAAGAAATCATTTAAAAACAGTAATAATAACCAAGGCATGAAAAGTCAATACTTCCAAAATCCTTGTAAGTAACCATCACAGATTTACAAAGTAAATATATAAATTAAGTTTTATTAGAAGTTTAAGAAATCAAGATGAATGTCAATATTCCCTTAAACTTGTCCCAGACAGCACCAGCCACTTTGGCATTACGCTAGTATCACTTTTTTTAAGCTCTGGTTGTGAAGGCTGATTGGAAAACCCTAATAATTTAAAAACACCACGTCAGCTACCTTTATTAAAAAACATATTGACAAAATCCAGTGAAGGTCTCATTCATTGGTCACCAGACTCTTTCATGCAAATTCACTGTGTAGAAACCCATCGGACTGTTTGAGATCAACTTTGTCTTTTTAATATTTTGAGATATATATATGCATATACATATTTTTTTTTAAGCACACAACACACACCAGCCTCAACAGAGTAAGAAAGGGCTTAGACTACGTCTGCGGGATATTGGTGGCTTTTAGGTTTATATAGCATTTCCACTGAAACATTTTGGGATACTCAGCACTTACCACCAAAATTTTTGAAGCCACCGCGGTCACCACCACTGCAGAGGAAAAATTGAAGAAATGATTTCTTCCTTAGGTCTCCAATGTGCTGAGCCCTGGGCTCAATCTATACTTAACTGTCACAAGTAGAGCGCCCAGGAAAACAGTAGCACCTCTAACTTTCCAGTAAATTTCATTTCATAGACTTCAAAATGTTGTTTTCACCTAAATGTTTTCCCAAGGATCTATCTCCACAAGGGTGCCTTTTCAAGCTTATTACAGAACATACCTAATATACTCTTATGTTAAAATTTTCCCAACCCCAAGCCAAAGGGATAATACTCAAATCCACTTAAACTGGAGGCACAACAGGAAGAATGATAAACATTCTTTCCAAGGGGAAAGAAGTCATTTAAAAACAGTAATAATAACCAAGGCATGAAACGTCAGTGGGACAAAGTGAGAGAGTGGCATGGACATACATACACTACCAAACGTAAAATAGATAGCTAGCGGGAAGCAGCCGCATAGCACAGGGAGATCAGCTCGGTGCTTTGTGACCACCTAGAGGGGTGGGATAGGGAGGGTGGGAGGGAGGGAGATGCAAGAGGGAAGAGATATGGGGATATATGTATATGTATAGCTGATTCACTTTGTTATAAAGCAGAAACTAACATACCATTGTAAAGCAATTATACTCCAATAAAGATGTTAAAAAAAAAAAAAACTTCCAAAATCCTTGTAAGTAACCATCACAGATTCACAAAGTAAATATATAAATTAAGTTTTATTAAAAGTTTAAGAATTCAAGATGAATGTCAATATTCCCTTAAAGAGGAATATTTTTGTTAAAGGGGATATTTTTGTTAAATATGAGAAAAAGACTAGAAGAAAAATATAAAGCAAGGTTAAAATTTTGATAACAGAATGGGAGAGGTAAAAACTTGAGCACTATGTTCTACTGTGATAGCAAACAGTGGGTTTTATGAGATGAAGAAAAAAGTGAGGTACAAATATACACAAAAGTGAGACTGAATGAAAGCAGTCTTAAAAATTCAAATCATTCAGATATCTGGTAAAATGAGCACTAAAAGAAAGCATAACTTTAAACTGCCCTCCTATTCCATGCCCACTGCGACATGCTAGCTTTCTTCACAGCAGAGCTACTGAAATTCATGCTGCCAAATGCTCTTGTACGCCCATCAGTAGACCATATCAGAGACAGAATGCTACGTACTCCACAAGAAAATGACTTTATTTGGCAATTTCCACTGCCAGGAAAGTCAATGGCCCTTGTGTGCATAGCTTTCTGTAAGAAATCTAAGATCTCTCTTATCAAGAAACTTTTTAAGTACTCATACACTGAAAGTTTGTTTCTCTTAACCGAATTATGTAATCCTCTAAGACTCATGTGCTGACATGGATACAAAAACACCCAAAGTTTTCAGATGGTGATATCTAATTTTCTACTACTACTAATCTTCTACTATAACCCAAGAAACTAATCCAATATACTAATGTCTCTTCACTGCTTAAAAGCCTCTGCTTTAGTAATAACCCTGCCCTCTAGATGGCTTTTCTTGAGCCATCCTGAGAAAAACCACTCTGACTAAATGAGAAAGAATTTTTTCTTTACAAGTCTATTCTACTACCTTGACGTAAAAAAAAATTCCCTTGCAACTAGCATAGGTATGGACACACGCATCTTAACTCGCCATTAATTTTCATTTGATGCCCAGGAAATCTAAAAAGGAGAATAACACTATTTCAAGGCTATGCAGACAAAGCGAAGCTCAGGTCTTTCATATATATAGTTTCCTATTGAGTGTCTAAGACCTATCTTTCAGAACATCACCCAAGTCCTCCCACCAACCCATACTTCTAAATGGCCTATATATCATAGCTTAACTCTTTAAGGAAAGGAAGCCAAACAGAGTTCTGAGATTAAATTGCTAAAAATCTTATTAGAAACAAGGTATCTCAGGTTTCTTCAAAGATGATCATTAGAACTCTAAAAATGATAAGAAAAGACCTAGTGAAAATATTAAATCGGGCTTCCCTGATGGCGCAGTGGTTAAGAATCCGTCTGCCAATGCAGGGGACAGGGGTTCGAGCCCTGGTCCAGGAAGATCCTCCATGCCGCAGAGCAGCTAAGCCTGTGTGCTACAACTACTGAGCCTGCGCTCTAGAGCCTGTGAGCCACAACTACTGAAGCCCGCACACCTAGAGCCCGTGCTCCGCAACAAGAGAAGCCACCGCAATGAGAAGCCCACACACCGCAACAAAGAGTAGCCCCCGCTCGCTGCAACTAGAGAAAGCCTGCGTGCAGCAACAAAGACCGATGCAACCAAAAATAAATAAAATTTTTTAAAAAATAATCATATTAAACCCACATTCCTATGTCAGGACGTTAAAGTACCCAGGATAAAGTATTTTTTTTTTAAATAGGAAATTTTCACAATTAAGTGCTGGAAGAGGCACCACTTAATTATTCTGCTGCCATCTTAACCAAGTACCAAATTGTTTATCTGGCCACAATGGAGGGAAAATATGCAATTTCATACATCAGGTAGTTCCTAAAATTTCTATTCTGGCCAGCAATATAACTTTGAACAATTTTTTAAAAAAGGACACACCCCTGGTAAAATATAAAGGATATAAAACAAATGACACTTGCATACGTTTATAATTTCCTATTCCTCCATATAACTGCATTTTAACTTAAGTCATCATTACTGAGCATCTCCTTTGAAAATTCAGCAGCTGAACACTTCAAACACAATGGCCGTAAATATGGAAACACCCATAAGTACATTCGAAAAAGTACTAGTCTTCAAAGTAAGAGTCTCAGGGTGTAGTCTTAACTATCACTAATCAATCTTGAAAATTTGGACAAGTCAGTAATTCTCCCTAGGCTTCAGTTTCCTCCTTCGCAAAATAATGGTCTACATCCTTACTACTTGAAAGGTGGTCTATGGAATAGCAGCAAAGGCAGAGCCTGGGAGCATCTCAGAAAAGCAAGCTCACCCCAGACCTACTGAATCAGAATCTGCATTTTAATAAGATCCCCAAGGAGTTCATATGTACATTACAGTTAGAGAAGCACTGGTCTACATGACCTATAATTCTATGTGAGGCTTTCTTTCAAGCTCCAATGTTTCAGTCTCTTTTCTCTTTCCTTATTAAGAAATTTCATATTAATTAATTACAGTTCCTTACTAGGAAATTTATTATATTAAACACAGTAAATAAACCTCAAATAGTACCACTATTAAATCAGTTAACAGAAGATGGGCCTGTGGTTAAGAATCTTTCTTTCAAATCTGCAGTCAAGTTACATGTCCCTTTTCCATAAATTAAGTTAAGGCCCCACTAGCAAATTAAGACACAAAGGCATGTGAACATTTGAGTCAAGATGTTGCCACAACAAATTTGTTTTCCTCCCAGAAAAAGAAGCAAACTTGTACACATAAAGAATTCCTGAAGTAAGGACATTTTAACGTAAAGAAGTAGAGGTATTTACTAGAGTAGAGACATAATATAAGAATACTCAAATTTTATGGCTGAGTGCCCCCTGCATAAGAAAATCAATTGTATATTCTTGACTCAACTACAGAAATCGTTGTCCCAAGTTCAAAACCACAATGAGCAGCCTATTCTAGGGTAGACGCTGAGAGCTCTTTCACTGTTACAGCATTACATATTTAGAGACGACAGTCAGATTTAATTTCAGGTGCTTGTCAAGAAAGAAAATATGGGACTTCCCTGGTGGCGCAGTGGTTCAGAGTCTGCCTGCCAATGCAGGGGACGCGGGTTCGAGCCCTGGTCTGGGAAGATCCCACATGCCGCGGAGCGGCTGGGCCCGTGAGCCACAATTGCTGAGCCTGCGCGTCTGGAGCCTGTGCTCCGCAACAAGAGAGGCCGCGATAGTGAGAGGCCCGCGCACCGCGATGAAGAGTGGCCCCCGCTTGCCGCAACTAGAGAAAGCCCTCGCACAGAAACGAAAACCCAACACAGCCATGAATAGATAAATAAATAATAAATAAATAAATAACTTTTAAAAAAAAAAGAAAGAAAATATACTTTGACAGAATCTCTATTCCCAAAATTTAATTTTTAAAAATCCAAATATATCTATATTCAAGGACTAAAACTGCCAAGAAGTAAAAGGACAATACAGGAATCTTTATTCCCAGAAAATTCAATACACAGAGAGAAAAAGGAACTTAGCTAAATATTGAAAAAGATTAGTTTTTTAAAAACTGTTCTGTGTTTGATTTTTCATACTAGTAATTTACCAACATTTCAGAAGGCCAAGAATCTACCATTCTAGAGCTGCACTGTCCAATACAACATTTACTAGCCATATGTGGCTGCTGACTTTTTGAAATATGGAGAGTCTAAATTGAGATGTACTCTAAATGCAAAATACAAAATGGATTTCAAAGTCTGAGTATGAAAAAAAAGAATGTGCAATATCTCAATGATTTTTATACTGATTACATAAAATATTTGTGATATGTTAGATTAAATAAAGTATATTATCAAAATTAACTTCAGCTGTTTATTTTTCTTAATGTGGCTACTAGAAAATTTTACTTTACACATATGGCTCACAGTTGACCCCCATTATATTTATATTGGGCAGCACTGGCTAGACTACCACCAGCACACATGCACGTTTTTAAGAAAGCTATTCAAAAACTCTTACACGAAGGCATTCAAAATTCAAGATAACTTTTTTGAGACTTGAGATATTAAAGCCTAAAACATCTACTTAACTTGATGACATGCTAATAATGGAAAATGGTTACCTATAAAGTTCTAGTAATTTTGCCATGCATTCGGCACAATGCTAAAGTTAAAAACACTGAGAACATGTATGGCCTTAAGCTTCTAGTCCAGTAGGAGGCCACTGATCTATTTTAGATGACAATTAGAAATTCAGTCTTTTTTGCTGCAACTGCTTTTTCAAAGAAAAACACTGTTTCCTACAGTCCCTATAGTCTTCACGTTTCTCTCCCAAAATTGGAAAGCTGACAGCTTCCTTTGGTCTGAATTCTTCCTGCAGTCAAGCAATCATACAACTTAAGTCTAAGATCATATCCTTTACCACACATCCCACCTTCACCTGCAAACTGTGCCCCTTCTTTAATTATAAACCCAACTAATGCCAGATTTTCTTCAAACAGCCCTGAAAGGATCATATTTTCAACCTTGCTATTTTTAAGTAAGATGATTACAAACACAAATGGGAGTGTTGATGAAGACTAACAAAAAATGTTTGGGTATTTTGGGTACTTAAATGTAAAACCAAGTGTAGGGGGAAAAAAAGCCCTGAAACTGGGCTTTTTTTTTTTTTTTAATTTGAAACACTTCACCCCTATAAATAAGCTAAAAATCACATCCTGAACAAGATATTGTGACGCATGAAAATTATATGAACTTCGTATTTCAGTATCCATAAATGAAGTTTTATTGGAACACAACCATGTTTATTCATTTATATATTGTCTATAGCTGCTCTGGTGCTACAGGAGCAGAGCTGAGCAGTTGCAAAAGAAACCTCATGGCCTGCAAAGCCTTAATTATTTACTATGTGGCCTTTCACATAAAAAGTTTGCCCATCCAATATAGAGAGTAAGTATAATCATTCACATAAATTTCTTAAAAAGGCCTTTCATGCACATTCCATTTATTGGCTAAGGGGGTGGGGTGGGGGGAGGGAGGGAGTATACAGACAGCAACTGGGTAAGACCTCTCCCCCAAAAACCCTACCCTGACTTGAACCAGATCACCATCATTTTGACCTAATATATACTGGGCTTCTACACAAGATTTTGTTTGAAGAGGTTCTAAAGTTAAATAAAAAGATTTGAAAATCAAAACCTTAGTTCATGATTCAGTACCTGGGCCAAAAATTATACTGAAATGTTGCCAAAGAGGTTTATCAAAGGGCTTAAAACTGGTACGCCCGGGTTGGTTAAGATACAGATCGTCCCTCCTTTAGCAGGAGGATCACTCAAGGTCCTTTCAACTCTTTGATTCTAAGATAAGTCATCTCTCAAAAACAAAAACATATTTTTAAAGACTTCCCTACCCTCCTCCTCCTGAAAAGTGGGGTTCTACCATTCTCAGTCAGACATTGTCATAGTTTAATAGATAATCTATAGATATAATTATAACTTCCTTACGAAGAAAATTAAACCTATGATATGCTGTAAAACGTATAGCATCCCAAGGCAGCCAATTATGTAAAACATATTAACCGGAAAATGACATATACCTGTTAGTTATCTTGTTTGGGATTCTGTTTGAGCGAAGGAGGCTATTAGGTAGAGAGTAAGCACCGTACCACTCTACGTTGTTCACTTACATCCACATGATAATGACGAGGCATACAATATACTTGTTTTACCTTAATATACTGACTTTGGCTATCAATCAAAAGACATTTAATGTTCAAGTCTTATAAAAATTTATCAAATATGTTTAGACTTTAGATTTGCCAGACCAAAGCACTATACACTAAACAGAGAGAAAGTCAATGAGATCAAATTCCTGGCTCACTTGAAAAATTAACAGTGCTGTATGTAACTGATTTTCTCAGGTCACCTCAGGGAACAGACAATCAGTCCCTAAGAAGCAAAAGAGTGACCTGGTATTGATACATTATCGTCAGTTAACAGGCTGACAATTTCAATTCCCAAGGAACACAAATTATCTTTTAAGCCTGTATATTGTACACACGAAATGTGCAACCTACAAACCTCATCTGAGGACAATAAATGTCAACTACTTCTTCATTCCTATTTTTAGAGCAAAAGCGCTAAACTTACACATATATTTGAAAGTAATTTTAAAGCCACCTTTCATAACATATGCCATAAATACCAAAACCTGATAACACTAACAATGGAGAAAAGGAAAGCTGAATTACAAAGTCATTCCTTTTCCACAGCTTAGTCTAGACAAAATACGCAATGGTATGTGACATTGCACTAATTATCTCAATAATTATTTACTTAAGAATGGGGACAAAATAGTTCAGTTACATAAAATCTTTCTCTCATTTGCCAACCCCAACTTTATAATCTGCTATTGCCTCCTAATATTTTCCCTTCCCAAGGGGATTCAAGATTAAAGAACAGCCTCTCCACCTTCCAATCTAGAATTAACTTACCTTGTACTTTCTACATATAAAACACTTGGATTTCCCAGAGTCATCTTTTAAAGGAGTTTAGAGTCAATAGCTCTGGCAGGAAAAACATAGTTAAGTGGTTTAACCACACCATAGTAGGGGACTTTTCTCCATTGGCATTTAATATATACCACATAAACTAATGGCTAACAAAGCCTATTTTGAGGTAATTTATGTGACATCTTAAGACTGAAAATAAATTTCGAATTTCTGTCCTCTTCTCTACAACATAATCTCTTTTTTAGGCCTCTTAACTAAATCAGATGATGGAATCAAACCAGCTAAGTAACAACAAAAAAAAAGAGAGAGAAGAAATGTAGATGTCTGTACCTAAAAACTTACCTTGATCCTGTCATAGGACCTCTTCCATCCTTGTCATATCCCCCACGCCCTCTACCTCCTCCCTGTGACCCGCCATATCCTCTATTATCTTCTCCATACCTACTCACATCACGACGGTCATCTACAAAAAAGAAAATTAATACATACATACATAAACAACTTGAAACTTCCGACAAAGGCTTTCCACAACATAATCTTAAATAGCTCTTTAGGTCACCTGCGACCTTCAGAAAATGGCACATGTGCACAAAACTCAAGTGCAAGTCATCATAACACCATCTGGAATTAAATGTATGAGAATTATATGTGTGTCAAATTCCATTCTACCAAAGTCAGACAGCAAAATGGTGATGTGGATATCACCATTTGATGTGATGGTAATATGGAGTAGTCTGAGTAAAGTACATTAGGTACAGAACTCTAATAAATTAAAAGAATACTCTAATCTTAGGGACTTCCCTGGTGTTGCAGTGGTTAAGGCTCGCGCTCCCAATGCAGGGGGCCCGGGTTCAATCCCTGGTCGGGGAACTAGATCCCACATGCATGTCGCAACCAGTTCACATGCCACAACTAGGGAGCTGGCAAGCCGCAACTGGGGAGCCCACCTGCCACAACTAAGGAGCCCACGAGCCGCAACTAAGACCTGGTACAACCAAATCAATCAATCAATCAATCAGTCAATCAATACTTTAAAAGAATACCCTAATCTTAAAAGTTATTATATTTTTCATGTCGAAAATATTTCAATGTAAATCAAACACAGACAAGGAATAACTAGATTTTCAAACTGAGATATTCAGTGAATATATTCACTGAAGAAGATATTCAGTGAATGAGCTTCCACTCTTACTCATTCACTTATTCATTCATTCAACTATTCAACAAATATTTATCGAGCAGGTACCAAAATGAGTAAGGCAGGACCTTTGCCCTTGAAGCATTCATTTTCATGGCTGGTCAGATTCCTAAATATCATGATATATATAAAGTGATATATATAAAAGAAAGAATGACCGGTCCTTCTTAGATGAGGTTAGAGAAGGCTAATATAGGATCATAATTTCCTCAAATCACATACAGCACCAGTACCAAGATAACTGGTAGCATTGACTTCCCCGGAGGTCCAGTGGTTAAGACTCTGTGCTTCCACTGCAGGGGGCACAGGTTCGATCCCTGGTCAGAGAACTAAGATCCCACATGCCACGCGGTGCAGCCAAAAAATAAAAAATGTTTAAAAATTAAATTAAATTATAAAAAAGAACGGGTAGCAGCAGCATTGTCAAATGATCAGTTGACTGAGACAACAAAGGAAATTCAAAAACTCAGCCAGAAAAAATCAGGTGACCATCTGGAGTCTCCAAGAAGTTCAGAAATATCAATCTAATAAACTAGTTTTGATGGACATGAGACAGAACATATGTTCAGGGTCACTCTGAATTCTTACAAACAGTTGAAATCCTCTGTGGGTCTTTTAATACAAAATTCAATACACAATTCTATGAAGGGAAAAAAGGAAAAATAATAGAAGTCAGCATATCTTACCTTGTGTGTGGTGGCTGTAATTTTCCCTTTGTGAATGGTAGGACTGCTGGTTTTGATTATAGGAATCATGCTGCTGATCATAATTTGACTGCTCGGCATAAGAGCCGTGATGTTGATCATAGCCTGACTGCTGGT
Source organism: Balaenoptera physalus (assembly GCF_965194825.1). Taxonomy (NCBI): domain Eukaryota; kingdom Metazoa; phylum Chordata; class Mammalia; order Artiodactyla; family Balaenopteridae; genus Balaenoptera; species Balaenoptera physalus. The sequence goes on from NC_138901.1 coordinate 43,811,583, forward strand.
CATATGAATCTTGTTGACCATAGTCTGACTGGTCATATGAAGGCGCTCTTCCACCTTGGCTAAACAGAAATCAAGAACTTGAGCGATTTTACAGAAGGACTGTTACTGCAGCAGGCTGACTGAGACTGATCGCTATAAGAGGCCTGCCCAGCTAGACCTCATCCACATTTACTACCCTTTTCTGGTAGGAATCATTTAGCTCTTTTATTTACAGAATCTTATCACCAATGGAATGACTTTCAAACAACAGTTCTACTATCACTGAAGAGGTGTCACATTATGAGAAAAAACACACACACCTTTGAAAATTGTAGAGAAGCAAGAAAATCACTATGGTTTTTATCATCTCCTTGAATTAAAAAAAAATTAAAGACGACATGAAGTACGGTAATATGTCTGACTCTTTAACAAACATGATACAGCAAGTGCTGACTCCTTTTAATAGTTACACTAAAAGGCTCTATCTCAGTTTTAACAACAGTATTATTTAATAATATTTTGGGGACTATTTTCTTATCTTTAGAACCTTATCTTTAGTACATTCTTCTAAGCATATTCAATAATAGTAAATTTTAGAAAATAGCAATAAATCATTCAAACTTTTAATCTGCTGAGTAAGAGGAAGGAACTTGCTTTGTGATGCCATTTTTTAACTGAAACAAAGTCTAACTACCAAATGAGACTGCTTTATTTTCTCTTGCAATTCAAAAAGAAAATTCTAAGTATGTTCTGAGAAATATGACTATTAATTACCTGCTCTCAGGATGGGAATGTTGAAAGAAACACTTAATTGGATTTGAGTTCTAATGTTTACTCAAAGAGAAGGGGGGGGGACAAAAATGGCCTCACAACTTAATAGTCACATCTTATTCTGCATCAAATGATCAAAACAATCTAATAAAGATCGGATCCCCGACTCCCTACCCAAAGCACATCACAAAGGTCAGAACCCTAGACCTTCACTTTAGAATGACTGTTACACCAAATCTAACATTTCTCTTTGGTCCACATTTATAAGTCACATTACCAAAAATGCATCCTTATGAAAAGATTCTCCTTAAATTTAAAACTAACCAGGCTTGAAGAGCCTTCTAATGTAACACGCTTTCTGGATAGTATTCCCTACGTGTGTACTTTGTAAAGCACAGTAAAAAGTAAGTTGCTATTACTAAAATTAATAAGTACAGGCTCCTCAAATCCGAAAATTCTAAAAAAAATATATAATACCTGTAAAATTGCTAATATTCACCTACCTATATTAACAATTAAAACATTTTTTAGGGTATTTGAAATACGTGCATAGATTTTGGCACTTTTTTCTTTAATATTTTTGTCCCTGAGAAGGACATTAAATACATTAAAATGGTTAAAAAATAAAATGGAAATAAAAAGTAAGCATTGATAAGTCTCCTTTTATAGGCAGGTTTTTATTTCATCTCAGGTATAAAGCAGAGGTCCAAATTTTACTTTTTAACATTTAAATCATGTGCATTCATTTACAGCTAAACTGTACAAATAACACATCATAAGAATCAAATATCAATATTGACAACTTCCACATTCTTTATAACACAAAACTGTGAAATTCATACACCATCAACACTTTTCTGGAAAAAAAAAATAGAAGTTTAAAGCTAGGACTTTGTTAGTGAAAACTGTTTAATACCCAAAGTGTTATTTCCACTTCCCAACACCTCAGTACTTTTACTGTTTCCTTACCCTCCTGATGATTCCATGTTTTGCTGTGCCTGGTTATTGTAAGATTGCTGGCCATATGAGCTCTGCTTTTGACTCTCATAACCACCATAGGACTGTGAATAACCTAAAGATTGAATGGATATACCATTTAGGAAAGGTTCTGATTTTAAATTTCTAAAACAGCAAATTTAACAAATCAGTCCAACCTGACTGGCTTTGTCCGTAACTGGAGTAGCCGCCATAGTTCTGCCCATATGAAGAATCAGTAGTTTGCCCATAGCCAGAATAGCTCTGAAATTTAGGCAAATACAAGTTTCATTGCATATTTAAGATTAAAACTATTTATAAAAAACTCAATTTATATTTAACCTACTTGTGGTGATTGTCCATAACCTTGGCTGCCTTGATTCCCATAGGAAGAATAACTGTAAAAGAAAAGTGTACTACTTGAAAGAAATGTGCTAGAATTTAAAAGCTTAAATTAACCCTATCTTCATTTTCAACTTTCAACTCAAATACAAGCTTCTTTCCTGAGAAACTGTCGATCTACCTACCTCTTCGAGTCTAAATTGAAAGGTGATAACCAAAGACTGTCAAAGACACAAATGAAATCATTCCCAGACCTCTTAAATGCCAAACACACACCAGAAGTTTTGCTTCGACAATCTCCCACAAATAAACAAAACTTCACCAGAGCTAGAAAATTCCAAGAGAATTATGCTTGGATGGGTGGGAGGCTGGGGGTGGAGGGGAGTGACTACATGGTAGCAAAACCCATAATAAATATCTGAAGCAGAAAAATAATGACTCTTTAAGTCAGAGCTTTAATCAATTTAGCTGCGCTTTGACAGATTAATTTCTTCCTACCATTTGCCTTAAATTTGCCTCTAACATCCTAGAAAAGGCACAGTGTGGCACTAAACGTCCAATTTTTAGTGCCTCAGTAATGAGAGGCATGTATATCTTCAGAATACTATCATAGAACAAAAGAATATTGTATCCCCAGTGTCATAGCATAGGATGGTATAGTTTGTTGACTGAATGAATGAATACATGCAGCTTTCTCAGAGTTGAACTTTCTTTAATTTTAGCGCATATAAGCTTTAACAAGTCAGAAACAAACTTTCTGAATATATACCAAAGAAAAATAAAACATATGCCAAAAAAATCTTACTATTTTAGAGCTATCAAGTGCTAACAGAATTTCTTAACTTTATAAAACATATTTCATTGAATAAACATTTGCTAGTTGCCTACTATGAGGGTCTATCCCATGAGAATAAAAAAATCAAATCAGTTTTGTTTCCATGAAGCTTAAAACTTGATGACAGAAGGTATCTGAGATGCTCTTCCGAATATCTCACACTGAGCTGCAAAACAGTTATAGTACAAGTGAAGGCTGTATTTCTGGTAAGCAAGAGAATCCTACTGCATGTATACATTCACATAAAAACTGACTTTTCTGTTTATTGTGAGCATGGTGAGGATGATTTTTAAAATGCTAAACACTTCTATCATAGTGCTTCAAGAAAATCCACTCCAGAAAAAACACATTTAGCATATTATATACAATCAAAAAAATTAAATGCTTTTTCTAAGCTGTTATAGTTCAAATACTTAAATCCTTTTAATAATTGTTTCTTCTAAATAATTTCTTAAGGAAAACAATCTTTATAATACCTATGAGATTTGTTTTAATCTCTAGGGGGCACCTATATTTACTGATTCAAACAGCCTTTTAAAAAAAGAAAAATATCTTACAGCACCTATGTACATAGGCTGACTCTTTCCCCTTCACAAGCTAAGATTTAACTCTTTTAAGACGTCAAGATATCAAATCTCAAGAGGAAAGCCTGACTACATTTATCTTTTTTTCTCAGTTCTACTCGTTCATGGTATTATTGAAATGTACGTATACTTTACCTTTGCTGCTCACCCCCAGACTGACCGTAACTTCCAGAATCTAAAACACATAAAAAGAATTTTTAATCTTATTTAAAATTAGGCTTCCCTCAAAGGCTGACTTTAGCTCTTACAGATGCAATGTGATAAGAAAATATCATAAAAATTAACTACACAAAGAAAAACTAGAAGTTAAAAATACAGTGCAAGGAAAAATCTGTGCCAATAGTATTAGCTATTTACAGTAACTACAGCTTTGAAAACAACTACTCTACAAACATGTCCTGATGGTCACAAAAACCAAGTGAACAAATGAGAAAGTCAGTGAAAAACCCATCCTTTTAACAAAAACTCAAAAGCTCAAGCTGTATTATCTTTATATACAAAAAGACATCTGTTAAAAAACTAATCAAGATCAAAAAGGGGAAAATACACACTCCTAAGATAAATCCCCAGGATTACATTTACTTCATATCCTTGCCAGCCTAACATATACACCATTCCCTTGTATTGGATTGGATTGCTTTGGCTGTCAGCAGCAACAAAAAGATCTCCAAAGACTTGGTAAAAGCAGCTAAGCCACTTGGTATATACCGACTCAGCAATACTTACCTCTAGCTTCCTTGTTGGCAATAAAAACTACCAAGGAAGGCATGAATTGAGTAATATATGTCAAAAAAATAATAATAATAATAATTTGAACTGTGAACTTTTCTCAATACTTTAAAATGTCGGTTATTCCAAAAATTTTTGAAGAGGCTCTACCCTTTAGGCTTCTCCTCAAATGAGTGACCTAATTTTATTAGTGACGAGTAAGAGAAGAATATCATATGAAATACTCTTTCAACTGCAAAAATATGACTGATAGTCTTCAACTGCTATTAGGCCCGACCTTATCTAATCTGAATAAAACCATTTGTTGTTGAACAGTTCTGAAAACCCGCCAAATATCAAATCACATCAATGACTTTTTCATTCAATTCATATAAAGCTACAATATGAAAACACTGTCACTGGCTGTATAAGTGGGTGGCATCAAATTTGCCACTTTTCTACAGTAGAGATCTCCAATCAGACTGAACAAGAACTTTTTTAATCCTTAACTACTAAAATATTGAATGAAATCCTGACACAAACTACTTCTTTTATGAATGTGGACATAAGGCTACCTGAGATGAAAAATAGAATTGTGCATCACTGCCCGTAATAATATGACTAGATTTGTAACTAACCAAATAAGAAAAATATGAAAAGGATACAGAATCTAACTGGATCATAAAGAGATTAGATGCATCTATCAAATGGCAAAGGAAGTTAGTTTCAACCAATTGAGAAACTAAAAAGGATTACAGTGGGAGGAGGGGGTGTATGAGTAAAACAAATATACATACACTGGAGATGCATGAAGCTTTAAGTTAAATTATATCCCAAGGCACTGACGTGGGTTCTCCCAGTGACAGAGTGGAGTCCGAGACCTTATTGTACTTTGGCTCAGGCAAAAATTATAGAAGTACACAGCACATATGTCATATGACCCTGGCTTAAATCTAATAAGTATCAGAGCTCTTAACCCAGTCACCTCAGCTCTCTGAAACTGTAAATCTGACTTCTTTAGCTGGCTGACTTTAAAACTCTAGAATATAAAAATAAGCGTATTGACCAACAAGTCCAGCTCTTAGTGAAAGTAGATGTTTTACATTCACCAGAGAAAATCAGTTTATAAATGTTATTTATGGCATTTTAAACAACTGCTCATTATGAGTACTTGACACTTGAGCCTTGTATATGGGCCCATGAATTATTTAGAGGCGCTTTTATTTCCAAGTGTATAGGGTTTTGATACTCTTTGTGGTTTTGTCTTCTTATTCCATTGCAGCCAGAAAAGGTATTTTCTATACTATTCCATGTATTTGTTAGGATTTGGTGTTTTTCGCTTTTCCCCTTGGTAAACACTTCCACTTGCATAAATGTCTCCTATGTGCTTGAAAAGAACTGTATTATCTAAATGTTGAAAGAATTCTGTAAATCTGTAAGATGATGCTTGTTAGTTCTATCATTCATATTCTTACTCATGTTCGGTCTACCTGATCTATTAATTACACAGAGAAGTATGTTTAAATTTTTTTTAGTTCCCTGTTTGACTCTGTATTTGTCAATTTCTTTTACTGAGTTTTTTTGCTTTCTACATTTTGAGGCCATATTGTTAAAGCACATAAAAGTACAGATTTACAGCTTCCTGGTGAATGTCCTTTTTTTTTTTTTTTTGAATTTCCTTTTAACATTACATGAAGACTATCATTAAAAATGTCCAAACTTTATTTTGACTGGTAATGTAACTAAACAATCTTCCTTTTGGTTGATGTTTGCCTGATTAATATTTTTCTATCTCTATACTTTTAACACGTCTTATTCTGATGTTTTAGGTATGTCATTTTTGAGAGCATACATCCAAATCAATTTTTCCCAATGTGAAAATCTTTGTCTTTCAACTGATGTTTTCATATTTTTATTATTGTTACTTTTTATTTATTCCTACCAGCCTATACTAGACTCTCTACTTACCAGGGTCTTTTTTTTTCAACTCCTTAACTTCCTTCTATTGGATTTTCCTTACTCCCTTTCCCCCTCTACTGCTTTGGAAGTTAGACGTTCAAATTCTGTTCTTTTAATAAGTTACTATTCGTAATTTAAAGAGTATGTTCAATTCTTAACATGCATTCTTGATAAAGTTCAAAATGATCTTCGACTTCCACTAGCACACAAGGATTTTAATGCTATAATGCCAATCACAGTCTTCACCTTTATTTTGCTTCCACTTTTTCTTTCCGTTATCTTTTGCTTCCACTTTAAAACTCTAGATTCCATACAGTCAATACTTTTTATCTACTGCATTTGCTTCCTCTGTATCTTTTTGCATCCTACTCCTCCCTTTCGGATTTCTTTTATTAGTTCTTTCAGCAAAAGCCTTAAAAGTGGTATTCTTAGTCTTTTATTTGCGTAGAAAAGTCAAGGTCAAACGTTATTTTTCCTCTAAATTCCAAAGATCATTTAGTGGCTTCTTAAAACTTTTAAGAAGTCTACCAATCTTAGCTTTTCTCTATTTCCTCTGATAGGTTTGTCACTGGTATTTCATAATCTGCAGTTTCACATTTATGTATCTAGGTACGAATGGATTATGTCTCATGTTTGAGACTACTGCTTCTTGATCCATCAATTTTGGAAAACTCTCAACTATCTATTAATTCTTCACCATTTACTCCTTCTCGAACTCATATTAGATGTATGACAGGGCTTCACAATCTATTTCCTATGCTTCTTAAAATTTCAATTTTCATCTCTATCCTTCTGAACTGAATCCTGGGTAATTATATCTATTTTCTACCTCACTAATTATTTCTTCTGCTAGGTCTATCTGCAATTCAACTTAGCCACTTTTTCCATTTCTAGAAGTTACACTTGGTTCTTTTTCAAATCTACGTAACCATTTTCCACATCTTGGTCTTAGGGTTGATTCCTTCTTTTAGGTTTCTAATAATTTTAAACACATTAATACTCGCTTTCAGACTATCTATTAGGGATTCAAATGTCATTTGTCACTCTCATTTTGGCGAATTGTTTTCCAAAATTCTGCAATGTTTTACCGTGAACTTATGTTCTACAAGGCTTGTTTTTTCTGTAAGATTCCTCGTGACCTAGGCTCTGAAATGTCCTCAGAAAAGGTTTTTTGTTTGTTTTTACTAGGAACCCCAAGGTTACTGTCAGTCTAGAACCAATTTTTATGTTAAATTTCTTGGCCTGAAGTTTCCTGGACCTCATAACTAGTCTAAATGTACACCGAAACTGTATGAAGCACAGGTCCCAGGTTACAAATTCTCAGGAAAAAACTTTTTTCCCTCACTCAAGGCCCAGGCTTCCTTGTTATCTCCTATGCCGGTACAAAGGTTTTTCTAGTTCATTGTTTCACTGAAAATACAGTCCTTCAAACATCTAGGTTTTATGTAAGGGTTCCCATTACATGGCTCTAATGGTCTCAAGGCTGCATCTCCTGTCCTTAGTTATTTGGGCAATAAACTCCAAGTCTCTGAATAATGAGACCTACACCCTCCTCTATGACTACCATGCTGGCTTCTACTTCATTTCTGGCAGCAGGGGCTCACCCTTTGTTTTATGTAAGTTCTTGCATTTTTAGTTATTCGTAGACAGAGGATTTACAAGTTATCTTAGTCTGCCATAGTGCCAAAAGAAGTTTCTTGACTTCGTAATTTTTATATGTATAACTGATATTAGATTTGATTTTAACTTCAAAGGTGTCAGATAATTCACATTTGTCTGAGAGTCTGACTCACAATATTTACAACTCTGATTTATTTATTATGTAAGCATTTATTTTATTAGGCTTATAAGTCCGTCCTGTCAGGCACCTGTAGTGGCTGAGTCAATTTGATAAGTTAAATTTACAAGTATAGTTTGGAATGTTTAAAGGACTTAACTGAACTTAATGCCATTAGTTGTTTAGGGGAGAGTCTGCTCTGTTAAATTTATTCACTTAAACATTCATCAAAAACAAGTCAAAAGCATTATTCCTATTTTTATACAAAGTCGAAAGTATTATTTTTATACACAAATTACAAAATGTACAAAGAGTATATAACAACACTAAGTAGAACTTAAAAGATTCTAACTCTAATTGACTTAATGTAGAAACAAGCAATTATTAGATAGTTCTTTTTGACATGAAAGTCAATTTTGATGTTAAAAAAAACTCAAATTACCAAATGACAAGTGCGTGCTGTCTTGGTAATTCTGAAGACCAGTGATAATGGATGACTCAGCTCACACACTATTATGACTCACTGAAAATCCTGGATTTTACAAACGGTACACCTCTAAAATATAACTTTCCATAAAAGCTACCCAGTCCTACAAAAATAAGCCATTGCTTTAAGCCAATCATTATGTCAAAAATCGAGACAGGTCAATGGTTTTTAATGAGCACTGTATCCATTGAAATGGTAAATTTCTGCATGAAGGTGGGAGAATCTTTAAAAAAATTGTTTTTACATCACAGATGGGTTACACACCCTCCTGAGTGTACGTCTATGGAGCTTTACCAGACTTCACTCCAAATTATGCACCTGGTAAAATATGTACCAATGTCACCTTTGGGGTAAGAAATTATTTCTTGCTTGAGCGAGAATTAAAGAGACAAATTCTGTGCAATTAACAGCCTCTTACATCAGATAGATGCCCCTTCCCCTTAAAGATCAACCTTCTGGCTTAACATCAATGTTAATCTAAAGAATGTTTATCATTCCCCTGTCCAACCATTCTTGCTAATTTGGTCTCCTCTCAGCCTGCTGCTTCCTTTTTGTCACATATTTCCACTCTTCTGCAAAACTGGATTACTTGGGTGGGGGGTGGGTAGTGGTTGTGTTTTTGTTTTTTTAATATCAACAGGTTCTCCCTTAAAAAAATGTAAAATACTCTGCCAGCAGTCATTTTCACCCCAACCATAGGGCTTTCCGGGACGTGTTCTGCTTTTCCACCTGAAAAGTAACATGTAATTCTCATGATGGTTCCTAGCAAGTGGAGAGCCGGGTCTTTCTTTGCAGCCTGTGATGTGCCCAACAACAGAGGGCCTTGTGTGGCAGCTTGGACTGCTAAATCAAGGGCAGACCCACGTCCCGGACTTTATATTCTGCTTTCGCAAGATCTAAACGGGCTGTCCTGATAAGACCAAGGCCTCTTTTTCTCTTCCACACAACGGGGGTGCCTCTGTCAATTTAAGTGCTTGATGGAAGACTGCCTTTCCTTTGGTCTGTATGTTTCAAAGTAAATGCCACAGGGACCTATAAGAGCCCATCAATAATAGATAGGGCTCACTTTCAAGCTCGTGCAGGAGATAAACAACTGAAGAGGTGAAGATGACAGAGAAGGGTGAAGAGGAATTATACGCAAGCACCCCCATCTCGAATCCGGGAAGCTGGTGCGGAGGGAATGACGACATGTATGTAGGATTTCGTGTCAGGCTACGCCGTTTAAAAGGGCTCCCAGAGCGTCAAGGCCCCCACCTGATGAATGGGTGAGTCAGGAAGGCCCAGCTCCACGTCACGGATGGGGAAACTGAGGGACGAGGCGGCGAGATGACTGGCCGGAGGCCTCGCTGAAAGATCTGAGGCGGAGCGGAGAACCAGAAGCACCGATTCTCTCCGGCCGATGCTCTAATCACGGGCTCCCCCCGCCCCTGCGATGGCGTAGCGGCCTCCGCCCCCCGATTCACACACCCTCCCCCGGGAGCAGCACGTCGCCTCGGGTTCCAAGGACAGGGCCAAGAGGGAGGGGGCTCGAGGAGCTCCCGCCGGGATTTGCAGACGGAAAGCGTTGGGAGCGTGCGTCCCTCCAGTCCAACATGGCGGCGGCAGCGTCCGCCCTCCCCACCCCCCCACCCCAGCCTCCCTCAGGGCCGGAGACTTTCCCGCGGGGCCCTCCGATGGGCGGGAAGACGGCCCAACCCCGCCGGGCCCCTTCTCGCCGCTGCCGCTGCTCGCTGAGGGAGTCACCTACCCGACATGACTAACGGCCGCGGCGCAGAGCCCCCACAACCCGCCGAGAACAAGGAATACCAGAGCCAAGCGGCGCTGCGGCCGGAGCCGTACTGAGGGTGGCGCGGCGAGCTGGCCCCAAATGCGGGACTTCGGCAGCCAATCAGAGGGCAGCGGGCAGTACCACAACGCCACGGCTCGAGGGGTGGCTCTGTGCTAGACCAGAAACCACAGGACTTCAGAATCCCCGTTCCCCCCTCCTCGGACGGTACCATTATTGAGAGGGAATTGTGGAGAGGCCGTACCACTGCCGTGATCGGCATGGGGGAGGGGACTGAACCTACCCGGTACGTCCTGATTACAGTCCTATTTTTCACTTCATTGGATCTAATAGAATTCGAGGTTAGGAAGCGAAAGAGGAGAGGCCTTATAAACGCAGGTTATATGGTTAGAAAAGGAAATTTCGAACGGTATGTCCTAGTTCGCTCCGCTTGGGCTGCAGAAGGCTTGAGCCACCTGGGGGCGTTGGGAGTTGCTGAACTCCGGGCCGGAAAGTCGTGACGAACTCCGGGACCAAGTCGCCTCCCGGTTTGTTGTAACTAACTTGCCGAGTAACAGATAGACTACAAGGTGATACTGGAACAAACGTGTGCCTTAAAACGAAATCACACACAAACCGGACCCTGAGGATGTGTAGGGGGTCGAGCTTTAGTTTTCGGTGCTAGGATAATAGCTAATTCTAATCGTCAGGCACCTTGCATCATCTCGTTTAATTCTCACAACAGACTGATGAAATACTATTCCCACGTTACAGACGAGAAGGCAGAATTCACTTGCCCTGGGTCGCACTACTGGTAAATGGCCAATGTGGAATTGGAATCCTGGTAACCCGGCACCACTGCCTGTGGGTCTTAACTATTCTGTTGCCCTGCCTACAGGGGGCTCGAGCTCTCGAGTCTGAGGTGAGGCTATCAAAGCTCAGAGAGCACACAAGGACATTTTCCCCAAGGGCGACGTGACATCTGAGACAAACCATAGGTGATGTGCTGAAGCTGACCACTTCTTAAGTGGGGAAAAGTGTTTTTGATGATTTGGGGCTTCCGCGGTCGTCCAGCGGTTCAGACTCCGCGCTCCCAATGCGGGGGGCCTGGGTTCGATCCCTGGTCAGGAAATTAGATCCTGCATGCCGCAACTAAACACGTGGCAACGAAGATGCTGCATGCGGGCAACTAAGACCCAGCCCAACCAAATAAACAAATACTTTTTTTAAAAAAAGTGATTCAGGGCTTCCCTGGTGGCGCAGTGGTTGAGAGTCTGCCTGCCGATGCAGGGGACACGGGTTCGAGCCCTGGTCCGGGAAGATCCCACATGCCGCGGAGCAACTAAGCCCGTGCGCCACAACTACTGAGCCTGCGCTGTGCGTCTGGAGCCGTGCTCTGCAACGAGAGGCCGCGACAGTGAGAGGCCCGCGCACCGCGATGAAGAGTGGCCCCCGCTTGCCCCAACTGGAGAAAGCCCTCGCACAGAAACGAAGACCCAACACAGCCAAAAATAAATAAATAAAATAAAATAAGTTTTTTAAAAAAAGTGATTCAATATGTTTGGAGTTTACCCACGAGGAGAGTGTGGTAGGAGATGAAGCCAGAAAATTAGGGGGCTAAAGAGCTGAGACCTTGTAAAGTGCATTAGAGTTTGTGCTTTATTGAAGGAGTGGGTAACTCCTGCCAGATGATTTTAAAGAAATATCAGATTTGCATTTTCGGGCTGCAATATGAAGAATGTTTGGAGATAAGAGGTGCCTAAAAGCAGGGAGACCGATTAGGTGACCAATGCAATAATTCTGGTGAGGGATCATAGTAGCCTGGACTTGGGTTGTAGCTGCGGAGATGGAGGTAAGTGAAAAGATCCCTGACATACTTAGGTAGTAGACTGGGCAAGATCTGGTGACCAATTTGGGTGGGAAAAGAAGTGAGAAGTCCAAAAATAATAAAAAGGAAGCGAGAAGTCCTGGGTAAATTCTGAGTTTCACACCTGGACAAGTGGGCAGGTGGTGGTGTCATTCACTGTGATAGGGAACAGGAGGAAGAGCAGGTTGGGCTGGAGGTGGAGAGGTAAGTTCAGAATTACTGCCTTCAGGTCAGAAAAAGAGGCATGAGGTCATCTCTCTTCATTATACTAGCAGTAAATGAGAGCTCAGCTCTAGAGGTAGAGGGTCACAGAGCTCTCTAGGCAGGTCCAAATAAGCAAGGCTAAAGTAATAGAAATTCTTTCATGACTAAAAACGATTTAGCCATTCAGTGTACATATTGAGGAAGGCAACCCCAGAGGAGGAGATGTGCAGGAGAGAATTCGGTTATTGCCAGTGGGGGGAGCAGGGAACACGATTTCTAGGTTTTTCTTCCTCTTTTTTTCTTTTTTTTTTTTTAGTTTATTTAGTCTATTATTTTTGGTTGCGTTGGGTCTTCGTTGCTGCACGCAGGCTTTCTCTAGTTGCAGCCAGCGGGGGCTACTCTTCGTTGCCGATTGCCGGCTTCTCATTGCGGTGGCTTCCCAAACTTGAAACAGAGAACTCCTCCCAGGTCTGCATTGTTCTGGGGCTTCTTTCCAAGGGTCCTTCTCTACCACAAACTGACTCCAGATTGACTCCTGTGCCCTCCTGCCTTCCAGGCTTTTGCGAGGATGATTATCTGCCACAAACTTTAACCCTCGCTCTATGTGTTTAGGGAAGACAGCAGGTACTTTTCATACATCAGCTTTAGCAGAATGCATCTGGGAAGGTCTTAGTAGTGGGTCTCTTTGCCCCTGATCCATTCCTTGGGTCCTCACTTGGGGAGCTGACCCCTGCAGGCTGGTTTCAATTTCAGAGATTCCCTTAGGCGGTAGCTTCCAGCTAGAATGGCCAGGGAGCATCTCGGTGGGAAATTAGGTGGTAGAAGAAAGGGAGGATCAAGGGTTATTTCTCCTCCCCCACCCCCCCTCTGTCTGCCACAGGAGGTGTCTCAGGCAGCACCTGTCTTCTCCAGAGACCCAGTTTCCCTTGGTGACCCTGGCTCTTGGGCTCCATAACCCTACCCCTCCCTTCATCCCTCTAGCCTATGGAAGGAAACCAGCAGAGGGAGCCATTTATCAGAGCGCCAATAGGATCTGAGCTCTTTTACCAGGATTCCTCTGGCTGCTATCTTGAGAACAGATTGTAGGGGGCAGGGAGAGGTTATTACTCCCAACAAAGTAAAAACCAGACCCCAGTGATCTTTTGCCTCTTTCAAAATCCTGTGGAACTCACAATTGGACCACATAATTCAAGGCTTGCCTACCTGCTTAGAGGCCAATTTGTTCTGTAGTTGGGTTGCATCATTCATCTCTGAACCCCCAGTGCCTCATACAGCACCTGAAACAGTAGGCACCAAAAAAGGGGGGGGGGGGACTTGAATGAATGAATAAATAAATGATGAAAAAAATGGCATGACTTGTCTAGAAACTCCTCAAGCTCGAAAACCTTGTCCAGGACTTCCCTATGTCTCCCATGGGGCACAGAGTAAGTGTTTGGTGAGTATTTGTTGAACACTGTAGGCCTGCTCTGTGCCAGGTGCCCTCATCACCCACCCCCACCCCACAGAGGGGTCCCTGGAGCCCCACACCTCCAGCCTCCCTAGAGAGCAAGCCTCCCACGGAGGTGAGCTGAGACTCCGCTGCGGCAGGGCGGGAGGAGGTTCCTTGTGAGTGACCGGCTGCCCTGTCCTCTGGACAGAGGCAGGCACTTCCTGTTTGGGGTGGAAAGGAACCAGACACTTTCCTGTTAGCAGGTCTTTTAAGCAAAGCCACAGATGCTGAACAGGTCCTGGCCCGGCCTTTCAGGCCAGATGACTGGAGGTTAGATGGCCTTTATGTAGAAGGGAAGTGGGGCACAGGGCCAGATTGGCCAGCCTTTTATTGTGTTCCTGGCAAGTCCCCTGGGTCCTGGTGTGAGTAAAAAACAAACCAGAAGAGGCTGACGCCCTGCAAACTGTGATGAGGGTTAGGGTTGATGGGGCGGCTCTGAGCCAGAAAGCATTGCTTGGGCTGAGGTAGGTGTGCATGCAATTGTCCTGGGGCAGGACAGGCTTGTGTATGTCGTGTGGATATGAGTGCATTTGAGTGTGAAACCCATGTGAAGAATACATGCAAGTCGCTTATGTCTGCACACACAATCCCCAGCACTTGACAAGACTGAACAGAAATTAATTGTCTAGCTTGCTCCCCATAGCAAATCAGGGTAGTAGAAAAGGCAGGAATTATTATTGTCCCATTTTAAATGGCAGACACAGAAAGGTTAGTTGACTTGTAAGGGTCAACAGAGTGTGAAAAAGGCAAGGTTCAAACATGGTCTGTGTCGCTCCGAATTTCTTGCTTCTTCCAGTCCCCTAGGAACATGGCAGGTGTGTATGTACAGGGTGGTAGAAAGGGAGGTATACTTGTGAATGTGACCCAGGCTGATGAGACCATGTCCACCTGTTCTGGAAAGAGGAGATCTCTCTTCCAGAGGTGGAGGTGGTTGCTAGAAAGTCAGGGCTTCCAAAATTGAATCACAGCTTAAAATGCACAGAGGTTATGGTCAGTAATAATCCAGATTTTCACAGCTAAAGTCGTCGCATCTCTGGAGAAAGCCTCCTCTTCAGCTCTCCCAAGCTAATCTCACATCCTCATTATTCCTCTGATTATTCCTATCATTGTGGTTTTCAGAGGTTGATCATTCCATTAGTGCTTTTCTCCAGAGCTCAGAATTCCTTCTGATAACATCTACTTTGTGTTCTGCACATTTCCTGGGGAGAAGGAAGGGGCAGAGACAAAGCTGATTGTTTCTCATATTATGAAGAGAGAAACTGAGGCCCAGAGGGGCCTTGTCCAGGTCCACACATCCTGACTGATTCAAGGGGTCCTGGTCAGGAAGAGGACTCAACGGCCAGCTGTTGCCTTCTGTCAGGGAGGAACGAATGACTGGGCAGCGGCCAACTATTCCCCTGGGCAGGCAACTTGCGCAGGCCCTGGCATGAGTTCCTCAGAAGTTCTGTCCACTCTGGGAGGGCTGGGAGGCACTGTGGATCTAAACTGAGCCCCAGTCTAGGAGGAGGGAGGGAGGGGAAGCAGCTCTCTTTGAAGAGGAGCTATGGAGAGGACTGCCAGCTAGTTGGGTCAGGAACCTGCTCAGCCAAGATGGGGAGGGAGAGAAGGAGAGAGCCAGAGTCCCAGAAAACCTAGAGCTATTTTCCTCTTAAACTTTTTTTTTATAAATTTATTTACTTATTTACTTATTTATTTATTTTTGGCTGCCTTGGGTCTTCGTTGCTGCCCGCCTGCTTTCTCTAGTTGCAGAGAACAGGAGCTACTCTTTGTTGCGGTGCACGGGCTTCTCATTGCGGTGGCTTGCTTGTCTTTGCTGCGGAACACCGGCTCTAGGCCCACGGGCTTCAGTAGTTGTGGCTCGTGGGCTTAGTTGCTCCACGGTATGTGGGGTCTTCCCGGGCCAGGGCTCGAACCCGTGTCCCCTGCATTGGCAGTCGGATTCTTAACCACTGCACCACCAGGGAAGTCCCTCCTCTTAAACATTGGTAACTAGTATTTAGTGATCCAGCAGGTCTGGAGTGGGACTCAGGAATCTGAATTTTTAACAAGTGTCTCCAGGTGATTCAGGGCAGGTGTCCAAGAATCACATTTTTTAAAAATGAAATCTACAATTGACTTTAATGTACGACCCTAAGTAAGAACTTTTTCTTTTTCTTTTTTTTTTTTTTTTTTGGCCGTGAGTCATGCAGGATCTTAGTTCTCTGACTAGGGATCAAATCCATGCCCCTCAATTTCCTCATCTGTAAAATAAGGATGCTTATAATAGTAGCTTTCTCGTAAGGAAACTGCAAAGATACAATAACATGATTTATGTAAGGCACATAGCACATACATGGTGCATGTTAATTCCTCAGCAAGTATTAACCATTATTATTTGTTCCAACTCCTCCTTCCCACCTCCACCCCCACTCCCACCAGAGGAAGATACAAGTCCCTATTGGATTAATATAGGGACTTGTCACCACAGTATTGTTTTGGATGTGGGTAATATTTGGTCCTTACTTTGAGGATTCCTGCTCCAAAGCCATTCTCCTCCCATCACTCTTCTGATACACTTGCTGTGGATAATTTCTTTCCAGTAAACTACCCTGCCTTTCTCATCTCTCTTTCCTTCTCAGTCTCCCTGCCAATGGCAAACAGCCCTCCTTCCCATCCTCCAAAGTGATTTGGCTCGGGATGTGTCCAGGGAAGTAAAAACATACAGCAAGTCAGTTGTGGAGCTGCGAGTAGGCCCCAGACTTCCTGAAGATCACAGAATCTGGTGCTCCGGGACTTACGAGTAAGCTTCATAGGCGGTCAGGGAACTGAATCCTCCCACTCCCCACATTATAACCATGGATACACACTGTCTTTTTGGGAAATAGACATATCCTGTACAGAGGCATGGTTGAAGCCCAGGGTGGGTGTGTGGGCAAAGGAAGCTCTGTTCTGCATAAACTCTTGCAGGCACTCACAAGCAGAAATGGAGTGGGGAGAGGTGAGGATGAGATGAAATAATCCAACCAAGGACACAAAGGGAAAGCAGAGGAAGTCAACTTTCGAACACAATAGCGGTGCTAGTTTTCAGGTCCCTGGACCAGAGCTAACCTCGGATGCAGAGAAAGGCAGGGTCAGTTCTCTGGGTGGCTAAGCCTGCCTCCTTCCAGACACTCAGCCCTCCAGAGAACCCCTGCTTCCTGCCTTCCCCTGTCCTCCCAGTGCAGCTGAAATGGAGAAACCCCAGGAATGTGCTGGAGGAAGGGATGGCAAGATTCTCCCTGGAGAACAAACTGGCAAACCTGGGTTTGACTCCAACTTGGCCCACGGTGTCCTTACCAACTGGTGCTCCTCAGAGCTTCCTGCCCCAAAGCAGAGCCGCATCTGGCCTATCAAAATCCATCTATTAATCAAGGGCACCATGTGCCATGTCATAACTGCAACCTTCTGACACCGCCCCCCCCCACACACACATGCACTCTCTAGGATTGCCAGATAAAACAGAGGATGCCCAGTTAAACCTGAATTTCAGATAAACGATGAATAATTTTTTAATATAAGTATGTCCCAAATATTGCATTGACACATACTTATACTTAAAAATTATTTGTTGTTAATCTGATATTCAAGCTACCGTACTAGATTTAGCAACCCTTCTAGATGTTGAGCCCTTCAGCATCTCCCTCCCCCAGGCTCACTGCAGGACTTTGCCTGAATCTGTAGCTGTGTCCACCTCTTCTGTCCTTAGCTGAGAACCTTGGTTCCAGTCTGCCCGCTAGACTGAAAGCTCTCTGAGGGTAAGACCCAGGCCTTGTCCACCATCTCCGTTCCAGGCAGAGATGCTCCCTACAGATGTGCACAAGGGCACCGGCGGAGAGGGGGCATGAATTTACAAAGAAATCCACCCTCAACTCTGCCCGCCGCGGAGCCCTTGAAGGGCGCCTTTTTCTCATTGATCTGCCCAAAGGAGCGCCTGTTTCTAATTGGTTCGCCCAGAATGAGTGTGCCCTTTTCATTGGCTAGTTGTGAGGTGGGCGTGGCCTATTTCCAAACAGTCCGCCCCGGGAACGCCTATTTCTGAGAAGTCCAATCAAAGAGGCGCTTTTTAAAAATTCCTCCGTCCAAGTAGCGCCTTTCGCTAACAACACAAAAACATCTTGTGCACTACTAAGGCCCTAAGACTTCGGATAAGAACACTGCGTTACATTTGGTTAGCGCTTTATAGATTCCAGATTACCTTTACACACATTAACTCATCTAAACCCCACATCGACCCCCAGAGGTGGGTATCACTGTGCCATTTGCCTTTTACAGGTTAGCAAACTGAGCCTGGAAGAGAGACAGCAACCAGTCTGCAGTCACTAAGGCGGATAATGAAAACAGTTCACTTTTTCTCAGTACGAGTTTGACTAAGCTTTTCACGTAAATCATCTGTCCACCCTTACTAGGACTGTGTGGGATATATAAAGCCAGGCACTTTACACACATGTTCTCAATCTTCATGCAACTCTGGAAACTAAATATTATTCGCTATCATTTCATTGATGAGAAAATTGACCCTCGAAGTAGTTAAATGCTTTGCCAAAGGTCACACAGCTGCAGTCTACCTTTTATTGATATAAAATGCGGACTGCATGATGCCAGGTACGGTGCTCAGTTATTTACAGGCATTCTCTCATTAAATGTTCCCTATTATCACTTGATGTCGGTATTCTATTATCCCCATTCACTGCTGAGAAAAATAGGTTCAGAGAGGGTGAGTGACTTGCCCAAGACCACACAACCAGCAGGTGGCTGAGGCAGGATTCACACGGCTAGCAAAGAAGCAGGTCTGGAGCTCAGATTCAATCCTTCTGACCCCAGCCCAGGGCTCCTTCTCTCACACCTCAGGGCCTCGGCCCCTGCCAGCCCGGCTGAAACCATCAATGACCCTCGGGTAGGCCAGAATCCCTCTTCATCGAAGCCTTAGGTAGCCACAACCGCCAGGAGAAGACGTTTCCTCCCCTGTCCTCCCCAGAGAGATCCGGATCGACTGGAGGTGGCGGACTAGAGGACGGGTTCGCAAGACGGCTGGCGCCGGGCGAGGCCACACAGCCTGCGGAAGAGGCTCTAGCACCGCCGCTTGTTCCAGGAGCCGAGGCGTGTGGGTGGGACCGGAGTGCCGGGGTCCCGCCTCCTCCTCTCTTTTTCGCCTCCCTCCCTCGCCTCTAGGTCCCTGGGCCGGCGGACCCGCGGGCAGGCACTGCCGGGCTGGACGACCTCGACCCGGCTCCCGGCGAAGCGCCGCGGAGGAGCTGCCCGGCGCGTGGAGCCCGGGCACGGGCGAGCCCCTGCAACCTTCCCCTCGGCGCTGGGCCGGCGCAGAGCTGGAGCATCCGCGGGGGCCCGGGCACGGCGGACCGACGGCCGGCTGCCCCGCGTCCCGTGCCCCGCGCCCAGCGGCAGGGACGGCGGCGACATGGCCGCGCGTGTCGGCCTCCTGCTGCGCGCCCTGCCGCTGCTGCTGTGGGGCGGCCTGGACGCCCAGCTCGCCCAGCGCGTAGGCCAGGAGCTGCGCAGGGAGGCGGAGGTACGCGGTGTGTGTGGGGCGGAGAGGGTCCGCGTGCTGGAGACCCGCCCGAACTTTGCAGTCAGGCCACCCAGCCGCCCCATCTGAGCTGACCATCGGCGTGACCCTCCCTTGTCCTCCGCACCCTTCGCACTTGCACACAAAGAGCCTAGGGCAACATTCTCTCCCCTGCCACCCCATCACCCTACCCCACCCCCGAACCCCAAGCCAGGGCTGGAACCACACGGGCAGGCGGATCTGCACTGATTTCCCAGGACAAGGGGAAGGGGCAGCGAAAAGATAGGATAGACATGCAAGAACTAAGGGAGAGGGAACCCCTACACCCCAGTTTAGCGCGGAGCCACTGTCCCTCACCGCCTAGTCTGGGAGACGTAGCAGTTCATTCATCACACGTCCTCCCCAAGTGTCGGACGCTGCGGAGACTCCCAGACTGCTGGCGAGAGCGTACTGTCTGGTCCTGGCCGGGGACACGGGAAACAGCTCTGGCTTCCTGGGCCGGTGCTGCCCCTGACCAGCTGGGGCTAGTGAGCGCCCAAGCTCAGAACTTTCTGCATCTGTAAAATGGGTGAGAGTAGCACACACACACTCTCTCTCTCCCCTTTTTTTTTTTTTTTTTTTTTTGGCTGTGCTGCGCGGCTTGTGGGATCTTAGTTCCCCGACCAGGGATTGAACCCATGCCCCCTGCAGTGAAAGCGCGAAGCCCTAACCACTGGACCGCCAGGGAAGTCCCAAGAGTAGCATACTCTTAAGAGTTGCTTCTAAGGAGCTTTAAACAGTGCTTCAGGACTGAACTGGAGAAAAGGGGGTGGGGAAGTGGAGGTGAACCTTAAAGATTTCCCATTTCATTTTCCTCCTTTGGACTCAACTGCTTGGTGTAGGTTGCACAGGGGAATTTTTGTGAGGTGGGGTTAGAGGTGAACTTGGGGCGTCTACTTTCTAGATATAGGTGATTGTAATAATACACCAGTTTCATTTCTTTCTTCCCCAAAGGAACATCACTGTCTGTGTTCTTCTCTCTCCTCTGGATTAGAAACTGGGGTCACGACTATTTTAAGGAGAAGGGAGGCAAATAAGTTTTAAGTCACTGAGCCCAGCACTTTGCCCTGAGACTCTCACAAAGCATCATTCCTGCTGTAAAACTGCCAGTTGTGAGCTTCTCAGTATCCCCACCCCCCTCCCCTAGAAGAGAGAGACATGCTGAATTTAAGAACCCTGAAAAATGAGGAGGACCACCTCTGAACCACTCTTCCTTCCACCAGCCCTTTCCCATTACTGCTCTGGAGTATTTGGAAAAGACCCTGCTTCCACAAGGGGGTCCTCTCTCCAACTCCTTCACTCCCTCCCCATCTAAGCACTAGTCTCTTGCTCTGTGCTCTCTGCTTTTGCACATTCGGGAATCACTCTGTTTCTCTGAATTTAGAGTCTTACAACATCAAGTGCAGAGTCCTCCTGGCCCCAGGAGAAGGCTTCTGTGTACCAAGCCAAGTCTTGTTAAGAGTTCCATGCCACCTCCCCCCAGGTCCGGGTCCCAGGCAATCCTTGGCGAGAGAACAGAGACCGTATCTCTGCCGCCCATGCCTGCGGTGGCCCCAGATGGAGAGAATTTCATCTTGGGGTGTGCTTGGGAAATGTAATATCTAGCCGATTAAGTCTCTTTCCATCTATTTAACATAACTGGGGGAAGGGGATTTTTTTACCTCTGAGAGCAGGAAATATTTTAAAAGCATAAAGAACTCTGGAAATGTGTAATGGGGGTGTGTCCCCATATGCATATATATATGCAAATTGTGTGTGTGTGTTGGTATGTCTATATGTGTTTCTGTATATGGTCAATTGCATGCGCTTCAGTGTCAGGCAGACCTGTGTGCAAACCATCAGTAAATTATTTAACCTCTCTGAGCCTCAGTTTTCTTCTCTGTGTTATGGGGGTTAGTAATGCCTATTTCACAAGATTTTGGTGTGGTTTCATGAGATAATGTATGTGAAATACATTCTAGGTTCAGCACGGTATCTAGTAGGTAGAAAGCAGTCTATCAAAGGAAGTTGCTCTCAATGTTGTTCTTGTGTTTGTTATTTTAGAAAACAGAGCTTCAAATTAAAGTCCTGGCTTGGTGACTAGCTCTCCTAGAACAATCATACAGGACAAAGTATGTAAGACAACAATTTTCAGCATTTGACAACAGGGCTATAATTCTTAAGAGATGGTGTTGCAGTTACTATGGCTACATTACAAATTACTTCAAACTTCAGTGAAGTAAAAGAACCATGCATTATGTCCATAGATATTGTGGGTTAGAATTTCAAACAGGGCACATCAAGGCAGCTTGTCTCTGCTCTGCAGTGTCTGGGGATGGAATCATCTGAAGGCTATTTACTCACCTCTCTGGCAGTTGATGATACTGGCTGTCAGCTGGGGGCCTCAGTTCTTCTCCATGTGGGCCTATCCACATTGTCTCTGCATGTGGGCTAGTTTGGCCTGCCTCCAAACATGTTGGTTGGGTCTCCAGGCTGAGAGCAGAGAGAGAGAGAGAGAGAGAGAGAGAAGAGAGCGAGAGAAGCAGAAGTTGTATCTCTTTGTGACCTAGACTAGGAAGTTGCATAGCCTCACTTCTGCTGTACTCCACTGTGTGGAGTCACAAACTCCTGGTCAAGGGGTGGGAACACAGACCCCACAGTTGGTGGAAGGAGAGCTGGAGTCACATCGTAAGGAGAGCATGAGAATGAGAGATGTTGTGATCATTTAGGGAAATACAACCATCCACAGAAAGGAACCTGCACAAAGTGAGCCCCCTGATCAGAGCTCTTTGCTCTGGTTCATTTCCCTGACCGCAGTGCAGGGAGCCAGACCCCAGACAAAGCACAGCAGTCCTGCTGAGCTCATAGACAAAGGTCAAAGTTCAGGAGATGGAAAGACGGAAATAGTAAAACAGCTGTGTGATCTTAAGCTTATCTTTTCCCTTCTCCAGTCAGCAGATTCCTCTTCTGTAAAATAAGGGAGTTAAATTTCTTAAATGATTTTTAAGCTTCCCTCCAGCACTAACATTCTTTAACTTTGGTATGTTTGCACGCCTTTGCCTCTGTGTGTATGTGTGTATGCATTTCATCTACCTATGTCCATGTCTATCTATCTGGGTGTCTCTGTGTGTATTCCTGTGCCCTGCATGCATGGCTCTATGTGTCCCCTGTGTGCACACAAAGAAATAAAATCGAGGGCTTTCCAGAGTGGGCTTTGCCTGGCAGGGGACTGACTGCTTACAAAGCTGCATTGTGAACAAGTTCATTGCTGCCCACTTAAGAAAACTAGAGCTGCTCACAACATTAGAGGGCAGGAACAGTCTCCACTGCTGAGTTGCAAGATTGAGGGTTAATGAATGACATCATCACCCTGGCCCCCCTCCCATTCCCAGGCAGGCCCTATCCTGTTCTTGGGCAACACAGACTGTCCCGAGAGATCTACCTACCATGCATTGCTTGGACCTTCTTTAGCACAACCCAGCAATGTGTCCAGGACCTGCCTTCCACTCAGTAATCATGCACATCTGCACGACTATTCCCAGTGTGCCAGGGCAACAGGAAGCTGGGTAGTTTGTTTCTCCAGGGAGACACTGGAGCTTCTGTGGAGTATCCACCACCAGGTGCAGTGTCTGTTTTTCATACCACAGATCCATTCATTTTATTTTGTGTGAGTCAGAAACCCAGAAGCCCGGGCATGGAAGCCTTTCCCAAGAGCTCAGCTCAGTGATTCATAGGGTGCAGACGAGGCTCTGAAGGGTCCCAGAGGACCACAAGTTGATGGAAAAGCAATTGCCAAACCAGTCTGAAAACCAAGAAATCTATTAATAGTAAAAGCTGGATGGTGGAAGCAGGAACATAGAAGGGAGAGATTGTTGGACAACTCCTCCTAAACACAATCTTGGTTAGGGCTTTATTTTGTGCCTTAAACTTCGCCCCACACCCAGTGAGGACCATGGGTCCATACAGTCTGGTTATTTGGCATTAGAAAAAAATACAAGATGGGATCTGGATGGAGACTAGCCAGCTAATGTTTTCCAACTTCCTTAAGGATGGAAAATGAAAGAAGGCACGGGGATTACAGTAAGAGGTATCTAAGTTATACGTAGACAGAACTTTGTGAATATGGGACCAGGGACAAGGGAAAGGAGGAGAAGAGGAAGGGAGTCAGACAGAAGGGAAGGGGAGGTCTTTGCCCAAAATAAAGGAAAGGGGCGGAGCTTGTCCCACTGCCCTGAAAACTTCAGTAGGTTCCAGAAGTCAGAGAGCAAAAGCAATACATTCTGGAAGCAGATGTTTGTCTTTGTGAAGAACATACTTGGGTGCTATTGAATACCTGTGGCTTGTCAGAGGGCCCCTGTGGATTGCCATGGGAGATGGGATCCTAGCCTCTTTGGAGTCCCCTGCCTGAGCAGGTTCTTCCCTCTGCTCTGCCCCTGGGCCTGCTCGCGGAGGAGACAGAAGGAATCCAGCTAGAAACACCCCCAGTTTTACCTTTTTTATATTTGAGGGCCATCTCCCAGTGGTGAGAGCAGCTTGGACCCTGCTCCTTTGGTTTTAAAGCCTCTGAGCCACTTGCTTAAATGTGAAATAAAACATCCTGGGATAGGTGTCAGAGGATTTAGATTCAAGTATGAGACACTATACTCCCTTGAGATTTACCTTCCTCATCTTTAAAATGGGAATAACAACACCTGTCCTGCCTATGTTCTTGCAAGGTAATTGTGAAGCTCAAAGAAGGTGAGATGCCCTGAAAAGCTTTACAATAGGCAAGAGCTCACTGTGCTCCTGATTACCAGAAAACATTTTTATTTATGGGACATGCTAAGGCAGAACATCAGCTGTCATCCCCTGCGTCTTGACTTGGCTAATAATGCCACAGGTGTATCAGATGATAAACACAATCACCCAGAGTCACTATCGAAAGATTAGAATCATAATGAAACGTAACAGGAGAAGTAATAGATCATAGGTGAAGCAACACGGTTTCTGCATGAGCTTGCAATTTTTTAATTCTTGGTTTCATTTTTGCTGCTGCAATTCTTTGATATGGAGAATGTCACAGCCACTCTGTGGACAGGAGACTGGAAGCTGACCCCTCCTAGACTAATCTACCAAAGGTCCCTTCCAGCAATAAGGCTCTGCGACTATAAATGGAAAAATAACGTTTTTAACAGAGCAACTATCATAAAGCTTTCCCAAAGCTTCTTCTTGCTGGATTGTCATGACACTCCTGTGAGAAACATAAAGCAGTATTCCTACCCCCATTTTATATTTTGAGGCACAGAGAAGTTAAGTAACTTTGCCGTAGTTCACATAGCTAATCAGTTGCAGAAACAAGGCTACAATAAGAGAAGGAGCTGGAGTAGATCTTAGCTCTAATCCAACCCCCCCATTTTATAAAAGAGGAAACTGAGGCCCAGACAGGCACAGGACTTGCTTAAGGACACACAGTTCACAGCAGCACCAAGAATAAAACTCAAGAGACTCAGTCCAGTGCTCTGGCCCTGCCAGGTTAGTGACTCAGAGCTCGGGGATTCATTTTGCTACACCTCATTGCTAGTTTTGCCCTACTCAGTAATGGCCAGAATTTCCCCTTCCTTCAGGCACTGAACGGGCTGGGCTCTACACACATTCCCAGGACAAGTCAGGATGGATGGAGGACTAGAACCCCTGGAATTCTGATGCCTCTCAGCTTTCTGGGTCTGGGGAAAACCGTCTTCATTTTCCCCAAACACCACAGTCACTCCCAGGGCTTTGCAGAGGCGACTCCCCCAGGGAAGTGGCCCCAGCCCTGACCAAGTGGGTGAGGCAGGTTGGCGCAAGCTTTCGGACCTGAGCAAGGCGAATCCCTGGAGGGGCACAGCCCTCCAGCTTCCTCTCCGTGCAGCTCCAGCCTTGGGCTCCATGGGAGAGAGGATGGGTGGAGGACAGGGCAGAGAGAAAACCTGATGTTTGAACTGTGAGGCAAAGAGGAGCAGCCTGGGCATGGCTGCCATGAAGGGGGACAGCGGTGATCCCAGGTGGAGCTCGGAGAGCCCCCGAGAGAGCACAGGACAGCCTCCCAATCCTGCGTCTTCTCCTGGGATCCCTTTGCCACGCTGTCACCTGCCCCACACCCCTGCTCTTTCTCCCAGGCAGACGGGCGTTTCTCCAACCTTTGCAGGGGAAAACAGGCACGGCAAATGGGCAAGCAGAAGAGGGTTAGGGAGGGCTGCAGGAGCAGAGGGCATCTCAACCCTGCGTCCTCCTCACCCCGGGATGTGGGTCTCCCTCCACTCAACAGAACTTTAGGACACTCAGTATTAAGGGCCCCCTTCCTGTAATTAAAAATGTTTTAAGATATGTGCATAGTGAACATAGAATAAGTATAAGGGAATTCTTAAGTCCTGATAATCCCCATTATAACACTTCGGTGTTTTTATGGAAATATTAAGTGTCAAATTCTTAACATTTCTTTTACTCATTCTTTTGGTGTCTCTTGGCTGGTGTCCTGGATACTTGCTTACTCTGCCTTCTGGAAATTCAGCTCTGCCTTGAAACCCACAGGTCAGCCCAGGACTTCCCCTCTGATGGACCCCTGAAAAAAGCCTCCACTCCCATCCTGCCCTCCACCCACCTTGCCTGCCAAAGTACCAGGCACGGCAGCCCAGCCAGGAAACAGGAGACGCCACTCGTCAGTTTCCCCTGTCCTCCGCCTCTGTCCAAGGCTTCCAAGTTCCTGAACCGGAGCCAAGTCCCTGATAAGGGCTGGGTGGGTTTGGGGGGAGAGGCACAGGGAGTGCCAGCCTGTTAGCCTGTGACCCAGTCTCTCCCAAGTCACTCACTCAGCAAAACTGCTTCTAAGGAAACAATCAGCTGACTTCCTTTAGAAAGCCACTCTGTCCATCCTCACCAAGGGAGAGGCAAGAGGCATGGAAGAGAACCAGGCACCTGGCTGGGGTGAGGCAAGTCTGAGATAAAGCACCTAGAGGTGTAACTGCCTTGTTCAAAGCACTCCCGTCTTATAGATGGGTTGTATTACAAAAGTCTCTTGTTAATTTCCCCACTAAGGTAAATCAACCTGATCAACTGTTTATTGAGCATTTACTATATACCAGACAACTATGCTAGATGTACATTGCTATATTTAATCCTTCTGAGAATCCTGTGGGGTTATTTCTGTTCTCACATTGTGAGTGAAGAAATGGAGGCTCAGAGAGGTTAAGTAGTTTGTCTCTGGCCACCCAGCAGAGTCATGGTTGGGAACAGATTCTTGATTCCAAGACCAGTGGCTATTCTATGATGCCACACTATGTTGAGCAGTAAAGAGTCTTCCAGATTAAGCCCCTAGAACTCCTTTAATCCATTATGCATCCCCAAATGGTATACCTATGCAAAGGGAAAGAAGAAAACAATAGTGCTGAAATACTAATAAGTTAGCTCAGGAAAACAATAAAATGGACTTGGAAAGAGTTTGTCTAGAATAAGGGTTCCTTATGGAAAGTGACTTTATTGAGAAGAGGATGTGGAGGTCTCTGGAGACAGATATAACGAAATCCACAAAAAGGAGGGGGGATACTTGCAAAGGTTTAGGGGCTTGCGGGTCCTGGCTCTTAGTGTCTGGTTTCATTCCCAACTTGTGCCTTTTCCTTGACGCAGCAGCTATGATTGGAGTTGATCTGAGTTAAGAAATACAGCAAAGAAGAGAACAAGGAAGACAGAAAATTATTTCTGGAGAGGTAACACAGCAAGGAGGGGTAAAAATGAAGAGTCGATGTGTGTCTGTATAAGAATTCAGCAGCCGAGGTGATTTTTTTAATCCATTGGTGGGGCCTTATGAGTGAGAAGGGCAAGCAGGGAGCTGAGTGCATCATTCCCCTGAAGGGTAGGACTGGTGATAGGGATGGGCAATGAGTCACACACTTCTTTCCACTGGCTTCCAAGAACTATATCCAGCTGATCTGTTGTTGGCCTGGAACTGAGTCCAGGTTCTGACTTTGATGCCAGGACTCTTTCTGCTATAGCTCATAGACCTTGTTGGGAAAAGGCATGAGCCTGGGTGTGATGTATGTGACATGGACCCTCGGAGACCCAGGGAGGGGAAAGGGTGCCACACTGTAGGAAAGCTGACCTTTCTCTCTCCCCCAGGCATTCCTGGAGAAGTACGGATATCTCAGTGAACCTGCCCCCAGTAGTCCCGCCTCCACGCGATTCAGCAATGCCATCAGGTAAGACAGAGGGATGGGGAGGACTTGGTGGTGCTGGAGTGCAAAGCTCCGGTCACCTCCTCCCTCCTCCTAGAAGGCTGGTCTCCCACGTGTGCCCAGGGGGTCACACTCCATTGCTCCCTCCCTTGCCCCCAGCATCCTGCTGTCTCCAGGGAAGCTCCCTGCCTTCATCCCCACCAGCCAGCCTCGCACTGTGGTCCTTTATCTCAATTCCTCCTAACAGGGAGTTCCAGTGGGTGTCCCAGCTGCCCATGAGCGGGATGCTGGACCCCGCCACGCTGCGCCAGATGACGCAGCCCCGCTGTGGGGTGGCAGATACCGATAGCCAGGTGGCCTGGACCAAGAGAGTCAGTGCCCTATTTACTGGACGTCGGGCCAAAATGAGGCGTAAGAAACGCTTTGCCAGGCAAGGTGAGCACTGTTAAAATCTAGCTGGGTTGGGATTCCTCAGTGTCCTGAAGCCCCATGGCCAGAAAAATACGTCTCATCCTCTCACTGGGCTCTGTGAACAACCTCGCTCCCCTAGGGTGGGTGAATAGGACCTCTCAACCCAAGGACCATGTTTGTGAACACAGATATTTAAGTCAGAATTATGCCTAAATTGATTAATTTTCTTTTTTTAAATTTTTCTTTATTTTTTCATTTAAAAAAATTTATTTATTTATTTATTTATTTTCTGTGTTGGGTCTTCGTTGCTGCACGCGGGCTTTCTCTAGTTGTGGCGAGCGGGGGCTACTCTTCGTTGCAGTGTGCGGGCTTCTCATTGTGGTGGCTTCTCTTGTTGCGGAGCATGGGCTCTAGGCCTGCGGGCTTCAGTAGTTACAGCACGGGGGCTCAGTAGTTGTGTCTTGTGGGCTCTAGAGCACAGGCTCAGTAGTTGTGGTGCACGGGCTTTGTTGCTCTGTGGCATGTGGGATCTTCCCGGACCAGGGCCCGAACCTGTGTCCCCTGCATTGGCAGGTGGATTCTTAACCACTGCACCACCAGGGAAGCCCTAACTGTGTGTAATTTTAACATCTTGTTTGTACTAAGTCTAGATTTCTCTGCTCAGTTTTCACAGTTTTCAAGATTTCTAACAAGACTGGGTTGCTCAGTTAGGTTCTCATCTCATTCATTTTACTGTGAGCACTTAGGGCCATTGCCTCTTTTAATTTGCATTAACTACTTTGGCTGACAATACCCATTATGAACAGAACAAGAGGCACACTGTTTTTATTTCTTAGCTAATTCGTAGGGAAATTGTGAGCTGTTCCCCTCAGCTGTTGGAGGATGTCTGTTTCCAGGTACTTGCCAGTCCAATTCCACTGTGTCTACACATCCAGCCACTCTGGGTCCCCAGTACTGCCTGACCGCACTCTGGTAAAACAAGGAGGAGCGATGGGGTCCAGACTCTGGGGTCAAGATGTCCCTGGTGTCAACATGTTCTGCATCCCCCAGAACATGTGTTTCTGGACAGCAGAGGGGAAGGACAAGGTGGAATGGAGGAGCATTGTGAGCTGGAGCGGTGTCCCTGGATCTGGAGCTCTGAGTTTAGCTGTGTGACCTGGGCCATGTCACTTTGCTCTGTTTCCTCATCAGAAACAGCTTGTTCAGGTTGCAAAGGAGAGGCGTTGATTACTAAGGGGAAGGGCTTGTTGGGAGAACACGGTGGAAAATGGGGCAGCCCCAGAGAGTCTCAATAGCGACACTGCCAGCCTAGAGCCGGTGTCCCAGAGAATTGAGACGATGCTTCCTGGGCCCTCAGGACACGACCTGAGCACGAGGGACGCTTCCTCCGGCAGCATCTCTTCTTCTCATGCCCTAAGGGAGGAACTGATGGAGTCCGTTTGTCACTATCCAATGTGGAGCATCCCTTTTGGACAGAAATTCACGCTAAGGCACCTCCCTCTCCATCTCATTATCTGACACTGACTCCTGGTCCAGACAGCAGTGGCCAGACTAGACAGAGAATTTCTCTCTTATTCACAACATGAACCACAGCAGCCTGAATTCTTTACCTCCTGGGTGGGAAGACATTCCCTAGAAAAGAGCTGTGAGCTTGGCAGGCACCGAGCACTTCCTATGCCTTAGGAAAGAAAATATAATAATAACAGTTAATATGCACTGAGCCTTTATGACCATGCCAAGCATGGTTCTAAATGGATTAACTCATTTAATCCAATAACAACCCAATGAGATGGGTACCATTATAATCCTCATTTACAGATGGGGAAAATGAGGGACAAAGAGCTTGAGCAACTTTCCCAGGGCCACATAGCCAGAGTGTGGCCAAGCCTTCTTTTCACTGGGAGGACTGATTGCCGGATGTGAAAAAACCCAGAACATGGGAAGGTGCTTAAAACATGATGTGGATTTCTAGGCCAGCGACTTTCCATTCTGTGGGTAAATGCTATACCGATGAAATTGGGTTCCAGGTTTGCCAGATAAAATACAGGATGCCCAGTTAAATTTGAATTTCAGATGAACAACTTAACTGTTTTGTTTTCACATACTTATACTACAAAACGTATTTGTTGTTTATCTGAAACTCACATTGAACTAGGCGTTCCCGTATTTTCATTTGCTAAATCTGGCAACCTCATTCCAAGCACCAGGTCCGGACTCTGTGCCTGCAGGGCTGATCTTCAATGTCCCTACTCCCTCACACAGCTGGTGGAGATGGGGAGCCCTGGGGCGGGGAAGGGGGTGTATCTGGGATGGAAAATGAAGGAGCAGGGATATTTATTGAGCACCCACCACGTGCCAGGCAGCTTTGTGCTGCCTTTTCATTTGCTATTTCACTTTTCCCAGGGAGTGAGTCTTACCAACCCCACTTTGCAAGTAAGGAAACTGAGGCTTGGAGAGAGTCTATAATTTGATACGTGAGGTTGTAAGCAAAGGGACTGGGATTTCAACCCACGTTCTCTCCACAGTATCAGTTGCCTGTTGGGAGTCAGGATTCCAGGGTCCCCCAGCCCCAGGCAAGGAGTCTAGCTCTCTGCCCTTCCCCGTCTCCTTTTCCTTCCCCTTCCCTTTTGAATTTTGGAGCAAGGGTGTGGTGGGTGCACTGCCAGGTGCTGCTGTGGCCTGAGGGTTGCCATGGAAACCAGCCCTGCCCGGCCAGGAGTTTGGGATGGGGGCCTGAAGTGGCCAGCCTGCTCCAAGGACACAGACCTACAAGAAGAGAGGGACGAGGGCTCAGGCTGCTGGCCAGGCGGTTCCTTTCTCACCGGCAGCCCCACCAAGGACCCCCCATCCAGCTCTGCTCTCGAGGAAAATTAGTCTCTCAGTACCAGTCCTATCTGTCCTCCGTAGCCTCCCCACTTCTTGCCCATGGAGTGAGGGGCCTCCCTAGCTGCAAAGAGGCAGAAGGAGCTGCCTCACACTCTTCTAGAAGCTTGAAGGTTTTGGGGGGGGTGGGGGAGAGTCTGAGAGTTGGTCACCCATAGCAGGGTGTGAAAGAGCCCAGCGCCAGCCTGCCCTGCGCCTGGTGAAACTTACGATTCAATGAGAAGTGTTACTGGTACCTCGTGAACCCTCAGGCGGCGCCTCTGGCCTTCCTCCAGGCCTTCCTCGGCCTTCCTTAGAATCCTTCCCTCTTCCCTCCCTGAGGGTTGGTCACTGGCTGGGAGGGGTTGGGTGGCTGCCAGGCCCAAAGGGGTGAGAGAAGGGACACGCCCTCCCCGCTTCCATGGAGGATGGAGGGGGAGGGAAAGTGTGCTGAGCTCTTCTGCCAGCTGGAGAATTCAGGAGAATTTCAGCTTGCGCAGAGCCCCCGCTTTGACCCAGAGGAGCGATGTTTAGGCAAATTTATAAGCCTTGAGTGTTAGCAAACGGGCCTGCTTATCTGTGTGGTACAGTGGCCAGCGCACTGGATTTGGTGTCAGGGCCTGGGCTCAGGGCCTAGCCCCGCCACTCACTCATTCTGAGGCCCTTCCTCCTGGTCTCAATTTCAGCAAACTAGAGCAGAGAGATGGATAAGGAGATGGCCAAACGTCCATGACTTCACTCCTCCTACCTGGTTCAGGCAAGGATATCCCCAGGACAAAAAGGCAGGAGATCTGACCCTTCACCTGCCCCCCAAGGGGAGAGGGGGCCCTGTCCTCTGGCCTGGCCTCCTAGCACAGCCGGGCCTGCCCTGCCCACTCATCACCCATGCTCCAGGGAGTCTGGTCCATTTGGGAAACTGAGACCCAAAGACAGCATGATTCTCAGGTGCTCCCAGAAGTCCTGCCTCCAGAGCTGTGAGTCTCCCACAGTTTCAGTCCCTGAGCTTGCAGGGCTCAGAAATAGCCCACGAAAAACTCTGGGATCTGGACTTTGTGAGCATCCTGGGTGCAAGGCGAGCTGCAGAGGGACACGGTTGACCTGGGGCTCGGGCAAGAGGCCAGAGTCTCAGGCCTCAGGGAGGAACTGCAGTTTGAGGCAAAGGAATAGGAACTCTTAACTAAGTGGAGATGGAAAAATTTCTCTCGGTCAGTGACAAACACACCCTTTGTTCTTATTTGTTTTCACCTCAGAGCTCTGCAGAGTCCCTGAGGAAGTGAGGGGGAGGGCCAGGGGTCAGAGAAGGACCTCGAATAAATGGGTCTTGTGGTCTCTGGTCAGCAGCAGGCCCAGGGCACGGGAAAGGGAGCCAGCAGGAGGGTGTGAGGGGTGGAGAGGAGGAAGGGGGAGAGGGCAGTCATGGCTGTGGCCCCCGTGGCTCCACCCCAACACAGTAGACAGGGGCTGGGATTTGCTGCCAGCAAGAGACGCAGCACGGTTTTCAAGCTCAGCCCAGATTGTAGGGAAGATGGCCCCAGACCCGGGACTCGTTCAGGTTGGGGACTCTTCCCGGGTAAAGGCTGCTCATCCCCTGTCATACTGGGACCTCCCCAGGTCGAGCCACTGGACTAGGGACCGTGCAGGACAAGCGTAGTCTTGTCAGTCTGAGAGCAGTGTCTCCACAGCCAAACAGGGGGCTTCCCATTTGGGCTGTGTTTCCTCCATCGCATCAGGGACTTCCTGGAGGAGGACCTATCTCCCCATCAAAAGGGTCCGCAGGGAGCAGCCCCAGGCTCTGCAGCAGGTGTGACTGATGTGGCCTCTCTGGGTGGCAGGCAACAAATGGTACAAGCGGCATCTCTCCTACCGCCTGGTGAACTGGCCCCAGCACCTGCCTGAGCCGGCAGTTCGGGGGGCCGTGCGCGCCGCCTTCCAGCTGTGGAGCAACGTCTCGGCGCTGGAGTTCTGGGAGGCCCCGGCCACCGGCCCCGCTGACATCCGCCTCACCTTCTTCCAAGGGGACCACAACGACGGGCTGAGCAACGCCTTCGATGGCCCAGGTGCTGACACAGAGCCTCTCTCCCACATGGCAGGAGGGAAACCCAACTAGGAGAGGCAGTCTGGGGAGGGCAGTGGAAGCTTCACTCCCCCTTTGGCCTTGGCCAAGCTGCAGCCCCCTCTGAAGAACCTTCAGTCTTCCCATCTGTAGAATGGGAACAGTGGTCCCTGCCCTATTAGGTGCCTCATGGCTGAAGGGACGGTCACATGAGGTTCTCCACGGAAAGTGCTTTGCAAACTCTAAAGAGCATTATCTCTTTTGGGAGAACCTTCTGGGGTCTTGTCATCCATCCCCTGCCTCTAGTCAGGCCTGTGCCTCTCTTGTTCTCCAGGAGTGGATGTTCTCCAGACCAAGGCTCTAAAAACATCCAGAGGCCACCACAACCCCACTCCCGCCCTCCCACCACCCACTGCACAGTCACTGCCACAGGGCAAGAGGCATTCTACCCCTTCCCTGCCACCTGCTTCACACACCCACAGCCCAGACTGTTCTCCTGTTTGCCCCCGACCTAAAGGCTTACGGCTGCAATGTAAACCGCTCTCCTCCCCTTCTGCCCAGCACTAGCCTTCACAACCTGAATGCAGGCCATCTGTGCATCTCCTCCCCACTAATGAGGCGAGGAGACCTGATCAGACCCCTTCACGGTGGGGACTTAAGCCCTTGTGTCGCCTGGGTACTTGGGCCC
Source organism: Balaenoptera physalus (assembly GCF_965194825.1). Lineage (NCBI taxonomy): Eukaryota > Metazoa > Chordata > Mammalia > Artiodactyla > Balaenopteridae > Balaenoptera > Balaenoptera physalus. The sequence goes on from NC_138901.1 coordinate 43,845,082, forward strand.
CACCTCCCCTGCACTCTCCTGCTTTCCATCAAGCCCACTCAGAGCAAAGCCCACTTCCAAGCCCTGCTGCTGAGACCCAGGGTAGGACTGGGAGAGACCTAGGCTCTTCGAGAATCCACATGTAGCACACACATGTGCTTGCATGTAACTCACTTCACCCACGATATCTCCATGAGACGTTGATATCCATACCCAGGTCCCCAGGTGGAGTCTGGTCACTAAGACAGCACTGAGCTGGGAGTCAGCTCTCTGATTTGAGAGAGGTGTTTTGTCTGAGTTTATGTCTTCTCCCTTCGAAACCCGCCCATCTGTCTCCCAGGATTATTGTGAGGGTTAAACAGAAAGGGCTTACATGGCTCGAAACAGCTTGGGGCATATTCAAAATTAGAAGCATGTATTCCTCCTACAAATGGCCGGCTCTCCGTGCCCCAGGAGGCTCCCTTTAAAGGCAGCCTCCCAACTTTTGTCAGTCCCCTCTGGCCTGGGCTCCAAGAAAGCAACGCCAGAAGGAACTTCAGTGGGCTTCTAGGCCAGCATCATTGCAGTGCTGTTTGCCGACTCCTGCGGAAAGTGAATTGTGAGGGGGTAGGACCCTAGAAACTGCAAAACTGCATCTGGGGCCCACTACAGGCTTGAGAATCACTGATCCAGCCCATCTCCCTCTGCTCACTCCTATTACAAGCAGGGAAGCAGGGAAGTAGAGACCCACACAGGGCCCTGGCAGAGGGAAGTCAAGAGTGAAAGAACGCAAGAATATATATACTTTTTTTTTTTTTTTGCCCCACCGCGTGGCATGCGGGATCTTAGTTTCCTGACCAGGAATCCAACCCGTGCCCCCTGCAATAGAAGTGCAGAGTCCTAACCACAGGACCGCCAGGGAAGTCCCCTACATACGCTTCTCTCTCTCTCCTTTTTTTTTTTTTATAAATTTATTTATTTTTGGCTGCGTTGGGTCTTCGTTGCTACACACAGGCTTTCTCTAGTTGCGGTGAGCGGGGGCTACTCTTCGTTGCCATGCGCGGGCTTCTTATTGCAGTGGCTTCTCTTGTTGCTGAGCACGGGTTCTAGGCACGCAGTCTTCAGTAGTTGTGGCACACGGGCTCAGTAGCTGTGGCTCGCTGGCTCTAGAGCTCAGGCTCAGTAGTTGTGGCGCACAGGCTTAGCTGCTCCGCGGCATGTGGGATCTTCCTGGACCAGGGCTCGAACCCGTGTCCCCTGCATTGGCAGGCGGATCCTTAACCACTGTGCCACCAGGGAAGTCCCCCCTATATGTACTTATTAATAAATAAGCTATACCTACCCATAAACACACTCAGCACCCAGATCAAGAAACAACATTACCAACACCCCAGAAGTCTCATTAAGCCCCCTTCGGGGGTAACCACTGTCCCTATTCCTAGATCTCTTCGAAAGTAAGTAACGGTTATTACCTGCGGTAGACACTAAGTATTACATGTAACATACACAAGTACACACATCCCTTTTTAATACTCAGAACAACCACGTAAGGAGCAACTCCCTTATCAACATGCCCATTTTTCAGATCTAAAATCTAAAAGCTAAGACACAGAGAGGTTAAGCTAGCTGTCCAAGGTCACACAGCTAGTAAGCAGATAAAACCGGGATTGGAAGCCAGGCAGTTTGGCCCCGTGCTCTTTGTACACCACGCTCCCTCTTAGGCTTCCAGGCCCCATAGCCTAGTCATCTGTTCATTGCTCCACACTTCAGCTTCTGCCAGACTTAATTAGGAGGGAAATTACTCATCAAAAACGCAGCCATACACACGCCAATGGCATTTGCGCCGGGCGGTGGGAAGTTGGGGGGTGTCGCGGGCGGCGGCTCCGCCTGATCTCCTCGCCGCCTGCAGGCGGCGCCCTGGCGCACGCCTTCCTCCCCCGCCGCGGCGAAGCGCACTTCGACCGCGACGAGCGCTGGTCCCTGAGCCGCCGCCGCGGGCGCAACCTGTTCGTGGTGCTGGCGCATGAGATCGGCCACACGCTCGGCCTGACCCACTCGGCCGCGCCGCGCGCGCTCATGGCGCCCTACTACAAGAGGCTGGGCCGCGACGCGCTGCTCAGCTGGGACGACGTGCTGGCCGTGCAGAGCCTGTATGGTGAGCCCCCGGCGCGCTCGCCACTGCGCTCTCCCCTGTCCCCTGCGACCCGGGATCCCCAGGGCTCGGACACCGGCTCTTCAAATAGGATCCCCCATCCTAAGCGCAGGAAGCTGGCCTCCCCATCACTGGTCCTTCCCGACGCTGAAGCTTCGGGCTCCCCTCAAATCTTGAGAAACCTCATCTCCTGCTGTGCTCCACCCGCATGCCTGGCCTCTATCATCGCAACCAATTCCTGGGCACAGCCCTCCTCTGCGTTCCAGTTGCTGATTCCTGCCCAACCAGGGCCGCGCAATTCCTCTCGTATCCCCGCCCCATCACCCAGACCCAGTCCTCGGTCCCACCCAGACCCCAGAGCCCTCGCTCCTGCTCCCAGCTGCAGTGGCTCTCCTCCAGCATTTCCCTCTCCGTGAGCTGATGCCCACTTTTCCCCCAAGCCTGGGCCTCTGCCTGGCCGTGGACTTAGACAGGGTCTTCTCCCCCAGAATGAACTGACTGGCGCTTCCCGGAGATTTATCTGGACCCCAGCCCGGGGCTGTGACCCTGAGTACCTGGTGCGGTGGGCAGGGCCAGGATCCCCAGGATCAAGTCACCATTCCATCCGGGTTAGCAGTTGCTCTTGGGCAAAGCACTTCCCCTTTTAGAGCCCTCGGTTTTATCTTCTGGGGAAAAAAAAAGGGGGGGGGGTGATAATAATTGAGGCCCTGCTTACCGCCCAGGGCTGTTGTTCTGGTGGATATGAACATGCTTTGTAGCCTAAGAAACCTACACAAAGGTAATAATAATAGCTGCTATTTCACGAGTGTCTACCATGGGCCAGACACTTAACACACCCATGAGGTATCTTTTTATCCACAAATGAGGAGAATGGGGCTCAGAGACGTTAGATAACTTGTCCAAGGTCACCCAGCTAGGAAGGTGCAGACCAGGATTCAGGAGCTGGTGCCGAATTCTAAGCTTGTTAGACTCTGCCTCATTCTCATAAGTGAAGTATAGTGATGTCGCTATTATAACTGCTGTAATTATCACAGCCCAGGCCCCTGAACTCTGCCCTCATGCCATCTGCATTGTCCAGGACTCAAGGAAGAGGACCCTCTGCCCTTTTTAGTTCCAAACCCTTGTTTGGTTCCCCCACTCCGATTTTACCCTTTTCCAGACTGTTCAGCAGGAAAGAGGACTTCTGAGTTTGGTGCTATGGTTAACACCAACAACCAAGGACAACTCTTAACTCCCCACCCCTGCCCTCCTTCCCTGCCCCTCATGTCAGATAATGAAATGAACCAAGGGGGAGGTCTCGAGCCCTCAACACACCCCCAACCAGTGTGCATTCTCTCCCGCTTCCCTCCTTCCCTGTGAAGGGAAGCCCCAGGGCGACTCAGTGGCCATCCAGCTCCCGGGAAAGCTGTTCACGGACTTTGAGGCCTGGGACCCCCACAGACTCCAAGGAAGGCGCCCCGAAACCCGAGGTCCTAAATATTGCCACTCTTCCTTCGATGCAATCACTGTAGGTAAGATGGTCCCGCCGGTTCCTTGCTTCCTTCTTCCCTCCTCCTCCACATCTCCAGGGGTCTCCAGAGCTGGAGTACAAGGTTGGGGGATGAATTATAAAATCCAGAAATCCCAAGTCACAAGCATTCTGCAGGGTAGCAAGCCCACGCCAAGCAAAACGCTTCTTTCTCCTGCACTTTTCCCTCTGCCCCAGCTGTGCATGCTGTATCCTCTCTGCTGCATCCTCTCTCGTCAGTTTGGGAAGCTGGGTTCTAGGGAAGCACCTTCCCTGGAAAGAAGGCAGGAGGCTGATGGTCACTCCTCAACTTTCTCTTGTCTCTGGGCAGATGGGCAACATCGACTGTACATATTTCAAGGGAACCAGTTCTGGGAGGTGACAGCTGATGGCAACGTCTCAGAGCCCCACCCACTACAGAAAAGGTGGGCAGGGCTGCCCCCCCATATTGAGGCTGCCGCGGTGTCATTGGAGGATGGAGACTTCTACTTCTTCAAAGGTACCAGCCCTGGGGCAGATGAGAAAATTGAAGCCTAGAGAGGGGAGGAGTCTGCCCAAGGTCAAAAGAGGGGAGGAGTCTCAATTCCATTCTGAACCTGTGGCCCCAGGAACTCTCCCAGGAGATTCCTTTAGTGATGGATTGGGGGGGCACAGGTGTCACGGTTGTCCCAGAGAGAGAAAGTGGGTGGGAGAGTTTCAGAGAAGAGTCTAGAGGGAAGCAGAGGATGGCTCTGAGCTCTGCAATACAGCAGAAGGACAAACCTTCCTTGGAATCCTGGCTGTGTGAGTCTGGGCCTGTCACTTAACTCTTGGAGCTTGAATTTGTTGAACGGGGAAAATAATCCCTCAGGTTTGTTGGGGAAGGAGGATTAAAAGAACATAATGCCTGAGGAATGTGCAGTATATTACATGAGAAAATTGTGTTCATTCATTGATTCAACAAATATTGAGTGCCTTCTACAAACTCGGCTGGAGGTGTTGGGATACAGTAGTGATCAAAACAAAAATCCCTGCCCTCACAGAACTGTTGGTAGTAATGGCCGTGGAGAAAGCCCCTGGACTTCCCTGAAGTCTATTACTCACCTGGGAGGGCGCGTGCTTCCTGCCTGGGGTGGGGAGGTTCCTTCAGAGCAAGCTGCCCTCTGCGGACACCTGCTGGAAGTGGAGGCCACAAGTGTCCCTCCTCTACTGTTTACAACTGATCTATTTTGATTATCACGAATACTGACCACCTTGGGCTCCAACATGAAGGGGAATAGGAATATGGGGGGACAGAGGTGGGGTAGAGGACCAAAGGGCGAGCGCACCAACTCACCCTGGCTCTGCCGATGTCCCACAGGGAGTCGATGCTGGAGGTTCCAGGGCCCCAAGCCAGTGTGGGGCTCCCCACAGCTGTGCCGGGCCGGGAGCCTGCCCCCCCACCCGGATGCTGCCCTCTTCTTCCCTCCTCTGAACCGCCTCATCCTCTTCAAGGGCGCCCGCTACTACGTGCTGGCCCGAGGGGGGCTGCAGGTGGAGCCCTACTACCCCCGAGGCCTGCAGGACTGGGGCGGTGTCCCTGAGGAGGTCAGCGGCGCCCTGCCCAGGCCCGACGGCTCCATCATCTTCTTCAGAGACGACCGCTACTGGCGCCTCGACCAGGCCAAACTTCGAGCAACGGCCTCGGGCCGCTGGGCCACAGAGCTGCCCTGGATGGGCTGCTGGCACGCCAACTCGGGGGGCACCCTGTTCTGAAGATGCCCCCACCTCTTAGGGAATTGCTGGCGCTCTCATGGCCAATGTGTATCCCCAGCCCCAAGGGCAGACCCCGTCTGGAAGCCTCTGAGCCTCCCTGCAGAAGTCCGGGCAGGAAAGTTCATCTGCATTTGTTCCCTGGAGAATGTCCTTGTGCTGTCAAGACATTGATCTTTGTGGGATCAATTCAACGAGAAGCCGAAAGGATCCCAGACCCCACGTCCCTTTGCCCAAAGACTCATTCCTTCCCAGGCCTTGGGGATTTTGTTTCTTCCCCTAAAGGTGCAGTTCCTGTCCATGAGGCCACAGCACTGGGCAACCAGGAAGGATGCAAAACTCAAGGAGAAGTTGGGACCACTTTGCAAGACTGTTCCTTCCCCTCAGTACCTCCTGGCTCAGTCCTTGGAGAATTGTGTCTTATTTAATCTCCAACCTCAGGGGTGTCAGGACCCAGAACAAGAAGGAGACCGATGCAGGCCTGCTGGGCCCCGTTTCTTTCAGGGGTTGGGGGGAAGGCTGGAATAAAGAGGTGCTCCCAGCTGGTGGGCCTGGAGGGGGGAAGCAGCCTTCCTTGGACACGTTTCCAGTGAGAGCAGGTGGGTATGGATGCCAGGGAGGCCGCAGCCATGTTCTTCCGGTCAAAGCCGGGACCAGTGAGTTGTGCGTGTGTGTAGCTGTGATGGGGAGAGGCGCCCTGCCTCTCTCTTCAAAAATCAAAATATCCTTCGCCCACCTCATCCCTTAGGCCAGATGAAGGACCCTGCGTGGCAGGGGGAGGACAGGAGCCTCTCTGGAGGTCTGCACTGCTGCAGTCGCTGGGGGCTCTGCAGGCCGGGAGAGCTTCGTGCTCACAATGGCCCCATTCTCCTGGCCACACACGAAGCATTCCAGGAGCTCCCGCTGACCGGCCGAGAATAGCTGGGATTCCTGGCGAAGGCCCCGGCCTCCCTGTCTTCTGTCTCAGCGGCTTCTGGGGCTGCATCTCTAGTCCTCCCCCCTCCACACTTGCCAGTGCCTCCTCTGCACACACACTGACCTCAGCCAGACCGGGCTTCCCGCGGGAGGGGAGGAAGGTCCGGCCAGCTTCAGCCCTCAGCTGCCAGTGGGCATTCCTGGCCCGGCAGCTTCATTTTCTTCTCTGCGCGGTGGGGAGAACGGCCTTTGACTGCCCTTGGCTGCAAGTACTTTGTTCCGCCCCGTCCGGGGGGAGTTGCAGGGAGGAGGCTCTCCGCCTGCCCTTTTCCCTCTGGCTTGAACCCGGGGGAAGGGGAGGAGGGTTGATCTTTATCCCACGCCACACCTCAAGGCACTGACACTTTGATTAGGGGCTTTATTGAATGATTTGAGGGAAAGGGCAAGTTTCCCAGAGGGGTTATTCTCTCTAGGCGACGCCTCTGCTCACCGGGCCCGAAGGACGTGAAATACCCCCGAGATGAGCGTGAGGCTGTACCAGGGGGCGCGAGTCAGGTGGGCGGTGGGCACTGCGTGCTGACCCGGGCGCGGGGGCCCTCGGGAGGCGCTGTTGGAGGAATGGAGCTCCAGGTGATGTTGGGCTCCGCATTGATGACAGGTGGGGCCGGTCATCAGCGGTGCGCCTGCTGGGCTGCTCGGAGGGGGGCGCTCCGGGAAGGCGGCTCTCAGGCACGTGCTGGAGAGCGCTCCGCGTCTGGGGAGAGGAGAGGGTGGCGGGGAGTTTGGAGTCAGGCGAGGATGGAGGGCCACAGAGGCCGGGGATTGGGGGGCGCTCAAAGGCCCACGGCAGCCCCTGCGCCTCCAGAAGACCGCGCCTCCCGCAGATCCGGGTGCTCCAGAACGCAGTGCGCCACGTAGTTCGGCGAGCTGTGCAGGTTCCCGCACTTCTTGCAGAAAAGGATCTCGCAGCGCGCGCAGCCCCCGCCGCGCAGCCGCCGCCGCCGCGTCTCCAGCACGCACGGCTCCTCCGGGGGGATCCGCTTCCTGCGGGCGGGGGCCGGGGCGCTCAGGGCACCGCGCCGCCCGCTCCCGCCCGGGGCCCTGGCGCCCGTGCATCCCGCCCCCGCCGAGCGGCGCGCCCTCACCTGTTGGCTGGAGCGGCCAGGCCGCCGAGCAGTGCGAAGGGGCTGAACCACCCCCAGAAGCCGCTGTCCGCGCGCCGCAGCAGCGCCACCTGCTGGGTGCTGGACTCCTGGCGCAGCGGATAGTAAGACACGGAGCCCCGCTCCCGGCCCTCGCCGCCCTCCGCCTCCCCGCCCTCCGCGTCGCCCTCGGCCGCGCGCTCCTCCGGCGGCCTCTCCTCGTCCTCCTCCGACCCCTCCTCCGCGGCCTCCGCCTCCGCCTCCGCCTCCCTGGTCCCGGGCTGCTCCAGCTCCTTCTTCCACAAGGGGGTCTTCACGCCTGCGGGGGCGGGGGGCGGGGAGGAGGTCAGTGAAGGGCCTGGGTACCCTGGTACCCTGACTGTTGCCCACAGCCCGACCGCCCGCCCCCCGCAAAAAAAATAGGCAGTTGTTCGAAGGACGGTGCGCACGAGATGCCCGGGGCCAGCAGGATTCCAAGAGAGGGTTACAGAGTGTGCAGGATTTCCCGTGCAAAGGAGGGCCTGATTTTCTAGGTCCCCGCACTTCCTAGCTGAAGACTCGGGGCAAGTCACGTCGCTTCTGTCACCTCCGTTTCCCTATCTGTAAAATGGGAAAAAGTAGTGCCTATCTCAAGGGTTACTGTAAGGCAGGTATCAGATCGAGTGTGTTTGAAGCGCCTGGCTCAGGGGCGGCGGGAAGCCATCAACAAACAGGTGCAATGAGCCTTGCGAACCCGGAGATGGCGGTTCATCTCCACCTTCCTTCTAATTGGCTCCGGGGTGGGGACTGATCTCTGTGCAGGCTGTCAATAAACATTAAGTGCACTGGTTGGAATTTTAATAGGTGGTTTATATTTTGTTTTCTGGATGGAACGGGATTTCTGTCTTCAAAGTGGGCCTTACCTTAAGAAAGCCCAGCAACACCTGCGGCAGGGTGGGGCAGGCAGGTGGGCACACAGCGCCTCTGCACTGTTAGAAATGGACGCCTCCGATGAGCAACACAGGAAAAGTGCCCCTTCTGAGCGGACTAAATAGAAGTTTTCTTGCCCTCCCAGCCCGTGGGCAGACCGATTAGGAAAAGGCTGCCCTGGGGGGAGCCAATTAGGAAAAGGCGTCTATTCCTCCTTCTAGGCTTGACCCGAACTGCCAGCTGGATTCCAGCCACAACTGTCCCCCTTGCTGGTGTTCAGGACACAAACTCCACAGCCCCAAGCGGCAGTCCCGGCAGGCGGGGAGTTCCTGGACTGATGTGAAAGTACCTCTGCCGGTAGGTGTCCACCACTCACTCAGCACTGACCCAGCCCCACCATGTGCCCTGCTGCCTGCTGGATCTGGGAAGCTAGACTTGTAATGAAAAAAAGGGGGGGGGGGGAGGGCAGGGAAGACACAATTCCTGGGGTTTGCCCTGGAAAGGTCTAGAAACTTTTCTATTGATCCCTGCCCATCATGTTTAAAGAGGTTGGAGACAAAGCGGAATGATAATAAAGCTAGTGTTCCAGCCCACATGTACTGAGCACCAACTGCACGTAGTCACCGGGCTAACCTCTTCATACATCATGCCCCTTCATCTTCCCGACCCTCTCAGGTAGGTGACATGGTAGGTAACAGAGGGGCCTCTGAATTTCAAGAAAAGTTATTTCAAAGATTCTGCCAGTTCTTGGTATTGCTAAATGTGGAGAACCAAGATCCACTGTACTTTTTTTTTTTTTTGGCCACGCTGCGCAGCATGTGGGATCTTAGTTCCCCGACCAGGGATCGAACCCGTGTCCCCTGAAGTGGAAGCCCAGAGTCCTAACCACTGGACTGCCAGGGAATTCCCAAGGTCCACTGTACTTTTATTTAGGAAAACACATGAAGGAGCCTTCTGGTTGTGAAAGGCCAGACGTAGTGCACAGCCAGAAAGGGGTGCTGGGAACATTTGGGGAGGATGAGGAATTGGAAAGGAAGGTTGGGATTTGGGGGGCCAGACTATGGAGTTTGGACTTTGTCCTTCAGCAGTGGGGAGCCACTGAACGTTTTGACACAGGGATGTGCTCAGAGCCATCCTTTAGGATGTTCCCTCTGACAGAAGGAGACAGAGAGAGACCTACTTAGGAGTCATTGCAGTGGTCCAGGCCAGAGAAGACAAAGATCCGAAGAGCAGCAGGTGAAGATGAGAGAGCAGATGTCAAGAATATTCAGGAAAGAGAGAGAAGAGGGCTTGTACATGGATGGGTAACTGAGAAAAGGTTGGGCTTCTACTCTGGGGTTGCCATGGTGATGGGTTGATTGGTCCACCCTGGAGTCAAGAGACCCTGTCCTCCGGCCCCACTCACCGTGTTTATCCATTCTTCCCAAAGCTGTGCTGCTCTCTTCCCTTCATCAGGCACTGGGATGAGAGGGAGTTCCCACAGAACTTGGTCTGGTCTTTAGGGCCTCTGTTGGATTATGAGGGGGCGGGGCTAGAACCCCACCTGCCCATAGGGTTCCACCCCAGAATAGTTGCCTTTTCTAGAGCTTCCAAAAGCACCCCCAAACAGTACCTTTTCTCTTGGGAAGGTATTAAAGGGGATAGAGAGCAACTTTGGCCCCCAATAGACTGGGGTCAAATCCCAGCTCTACCACATAAACATAAAAGCTATTAGCATATTATCTCTCTGAGCTTTAGCATATTATCTTTCTGACCCTCAGTCTCTTTATCTGTAAGTCAGAGATGGCAGTGCAGTACCAGACTTCACCTGGCCCACAGAAAACGCTTAAAGCATTTTGTTTATTTGCATCACTATTTTCTCTTTCTGTTCTATCCCTGTCCTTCCTCACCCTTGCTCCCCACCCCACCGACTTCCAGCACATTGCTTTAGCTCCAAGGAGCAGAGGACATGGTGTGAAGTCCTGTAGGAAGCAGAACTCGGGCAAGAGCTGGGTGTAGCTCCTGGATGTTCTGTATGTGTGTGAGAGAGCTGGGGCTGGGGAAGGGAATAAAATCATAGAAACTTGGGAGACTCCTTCTTTTCCTGGCCTGACAGTGGGGTGTGTTGGCAGAGTCAGGGGTATGGAGAGGAGCAGAGGATGCAAACCCAGATCTGAAGAGTCTCAGTCTGATGGGATACAGTTGCTGGAGTCAAGGAGATACCAGTCTGATAGGGGAACATGATATGGTCCTCCATCCAGGTCTGAAGCGGGGGGATGGGGTCTCTTCCTTCAGGCATCTCCTCGTTTGGTGGAGCCAGTTTGGTGGGAGGTAGAACAAAGAGAGCAGACCAGTCCCCAGGAATCTCATGGGGACAACACTGTCAAGAACTGTAAAGAGTCTAAAATTTTACCCTACTTGCAAGTTAGCCTGCTGTACTTTCATGGGTGCTGCCAAAAAAACATGAGACTCCTGGGTTGGAGATAAAGAACCTCATTACTCAAGGCACAGCCGCATAAGCATACATACCTGTGTCATCTCCTCTTGGCCCACTGTCCCATGGGTGCTATAGGGATGGGTGCCAGGGAATACCTGCATATGCAGTCATTTGCATTATAAGAGGAACCCTGAGCTTAGGGAACCCTAATCTTTTATACTGCGCAGTAACCAAACCTCTTCTTTGCTCCAGAAAAAGACACTATCTCTACTTCCAAGGTTGTTCACTATATAAACACCCTTGAAAAGTCAGTACCTCTGCTTGCAAGACATGCAAAAATAGGAAAGACCCATGCAGAATTGTCTGCCCCCAAAAATCCCATTCTCCTTACATTTATTAAAAGAGCCTATAGCCACCTTCGCTCTTTTTTTTTTTTTTTAATAATGTGGTAGCATGCACATTACTTTTTTTTTGAATTTTATTTTTTTTATACAGCAGGTTCTTATTAGTCATCAATTTTATACACATCAGTGTATACATGTCAATCCCAATCAGCCAGTTCATCACACCACCACCCCCAGCCCGTGCCGCTTTCCCCCCTTGGTGTCCATACGTTTGTTCTCTACATCTGTGTCTCAATTTCTGCCCTGCAAACCGGTTCATCTGTACCATTTTTCTAGGTTCCACATATATGTGTTAATATACGATATTTGTTTTTCTCTTTCTGACTTACTTCACTCTGTATGGCAGTCTCTAGATCCATCCACATCTCAACAAATGACCCAATTTCGTTCCTTTTTATGGCTGAGTAATATTCTATTGTATATATGTACCACATCTTCTTTATCCATTCGTCTGTTGATGGGCATTTAGGTTGCTTCCATGACCTAGCTACTGTAAATAGTGTTGCAATGAATATTGGGGTGCATGTGTCTTTTTGAATTATGGTTTTTTCTGGGTATATGCCCAGTAGTGGGATTGCTGGATCATATGGTAATTCTATTTTTAGCTTTTTAAGGAACCTCCATACTGTTCTCCATAGTGGCTGTATCAATTTACATTCCCACCAACAGTGCAAGAGGGTTCCCTTTTCTCCACACCCTCTCCAGCATTTGTCGTTTGTAGATTTTCTGATGATGCCCATTCTAACTGGTGTGAGGTGATACCTCATTGTAGTTTTCATTTGCATTTCTCTAATATTTAGTGATGTTGAGCAGCTTTTCATGTGCTTCTTGGCCATCTGTATGTCTTCTTTGGAGAAATGTCTATTTAGCTCTTCTGCCCATTTTTGGACTGGGTTGTTTGTTTTTTTAATATTGAGCTGCACGAGCTGTTTATATATTTTGGAGATTAATCCTTTGTCCGTTGATTCATTTGCAAATATTTTCTCCCATTCTGAGGGTTGTCTTTTCGTCTTGTTTATGGTTTCCTTTGCTGTGCAAAAGCTTTGAAGTTTCATTAGGTCCCATTTGTTTATTTTTGTTTTTATTTCCATTACTCCAGGAGGTGGATCAAAAAAGATCTTGCTGTGATTTATGTCAAAGAGTGTTCTTCCTATGTTTTCCTCTAAGAGTTTTATAGTGTCCAGTCTTACATTTAGGTCTCGAATCCATTTTGAGTTTATTTTTGTGTATGGTGTTAGGGAATGTTCTAATTTCATTCTTTTACATGTAGCTGTCCAGTTTTCCCAGCACCACGTATTGAAGAGACTGTCTTTTCTCCATTGTATATCTTTGCCTCCTTTGTCATAGATTAGCTGACCATAGGTGCGTGGGTTTATCTCTGGGCTTTCTATCTTGTTCCATTGATCTATATTTCTGCTTTTGTGCCAGTCCCATATTGTCTTGATTACTGTAGCTTTGTAGTATAGTCTGAAGTCAGGGAGTCTGATTCCTCCAGCTCTGCTTTTTTTCCCTCAAGACTGCTTTGGCTATTCGGGGTCTTTTGTGTCTCCATACAAATTTTAAGATTTTTTGTTCTAGCTCTGTAAAAAATGCCATTGGTAATTTGATAGGGATTGCACTGAATCTGTAGATTGCTTTGGGTAGTATAGTCATTTTCACAATATTGATTCTTCCAATCCAAGAACATGGTATATCTCTCCATCTGTTGATGTCATCTTTAATTTCTTTCATCAGTGTCTTATAGTTTTCTGCATACAGGTCTTTTGTCTCCCTAGGTAGGTTTATTCCTAGGTATTTTATTCTTTTTGTTGCAGTGGTAAATGGGAGTGTTTCCTTAATTTCTCTTTCAGATTTTTCATCATTAGTATATAGGAATGCAAGAGATTTCTGTGCATTAATTTTGTATCCTGCAACTTTACCAAATTCATTGATTAGCTCTAGTAGTTTTCTGGTGGCATCTTTAGGATTCTCTGTGTATAGTATCATGTCATCTGCAAACAGTGACAGTTTTATTTCTGCTTTTCTGATTTGTATTCCTTTTATTTCTTTTACTTCTCTGATTGCCGTGGCTAAGACTTCCAAAACTATGTTGAATAATAGTGGTGAGAGTGGACATCCTTGTCTTGTTCCTGATCTTAGAGGAAATGCTTTCAGTTTTTCACCATTGAGAATGATGTTTGCTTTGGGTTTGTCATATATGGCCTTTATTATGTTGAGGTACGTTCCCCCTATGCCCACTTTCTGGAGAGTTTTTATCATAAATGGGTGTTGAATTTTGTCAAAAAGCTTTTTCTGCATCTATTGAGATGATCACATGGTTTTTCTTCTTCAATTTGTTAATATGGTGTATCACATTGATTGATTTGCATATATTGAAGAATCCTTGCATCCCTGGGATTAATCCCACTTGATCATGGTGTGTGATCCTTTTAATGGGTTGTTGGATTCTGTTTGCTAGTATTTTGTTGAGGATTTTTGCATCTATATTCATCAGTGATATTGGTCTGTAATTTTCTTTTTTTGTAGTATCTTTGTCTGGTTTTGGTATCAGGGTGATGGTGGCCTCTTAGAATGAGTTTGGGAGTGTTCCTTCCTCTGCAATTTTTTGGAAGAGGTTGAGAAGGATGGGTGTTAGCTCTTCTCTAAATGTTGGATAGAATTCACCTGTGAAGCCATCTGGTCCTGGACTTTTGTTTGTTGGAAGATTTTTAATCACAGTTTCAATTTCATTACTTGTGATTGGTCTGTTCATATTTTCTGTTTCTTCCTGGTTCAGTCTTGGAAGGTTATACCTTTCTAAGAATTTGTCCATTTCTTCCAGGTTGTCCATTTTATTGGCATAGAGTTGCTTGTAGTAGTCTCTTAGGATGCTTTGTATTTCTGCGGTGTCTGTTGTAACTTCTCCTTTTTCATTTTTAATTTTATTGACTTGAGTTCTCTCCCTCTTTTTCTTGATGAGTCTGGCTAATGGTTTATCAATTTTGTTTATCTTCTCAAAGAACCAGCTTTTAGTTTTATTGATCTTTGCTATTGTTTTCTTTGTTTGTTTCTATTTCATTTATTTCTGCTCTGATCTTTATGATTTCTTTCCTTTTGCTAATTTTGGGTTTTGTCTGTTCTTATTTCTCTATTTCCTTTAGGTGTAAGGTTAGATTGTTTGAGACTTTTCTTGTTTCTTGAGGTAGGCTTGTATAGCTATAAACTTCTCTCTTAGAACTGCTTTTGCTGCATCCCATAGGTTTTGGATCGTCGTGTTTTCATTGTCATTTGTCTCTAGGTATTTTTTTATTTCCTCTGATTTCTTCAGTGATCTCTTGGTTATTTAGTAATGTATTGTTTAGCCTCCATGTGTTTGTGTTTTTTACGTTTTTTTCCCTGTAATTCATTTCTAATCTCATAGCGTTGTGGTCAGAAACGATGCTTGATATGATTTCAATTTTCTTACATTTACTGAGGCTTGATTTGTGACCCAAGATGTGATCTATCCTGGAGAATGTTCCGTGCGCACTTGAGAAGAAAGTGTAATCTGCTGTTTTTGGATGGAATGTCCTATAAATACCAATTAAATCTATCTGGTCTATTGTGTCATTTAAAGCTTCTGTTTCCTTATTTATTTTCATTTTGGATGACCTGTCCATTGGTGTAAGTGAGGTGTTAAAGTCCCCCACTATTATTGTGTTCCTGTCAATTTCCTCTTTTATAGTTGTTAGCAGTTGCCTGATGTATTGAGGTGCTCCTATGTTGGATGCATATATATTTATAATTGTTATATCTTCTTCTTGGATTGATCCCTTGATCATTATGTGGTGTCCTTCCTTGTCTCTTGTAACATTCTTTATTTTAAAGTCTATTTTATCTGATATGAGTATTGCTACTCCAGCTTTCTTTTGATTTCCATTTGCATGGAATATCTTTTTCCATCCCCTCACTTTCAGTCTGTATGTGTCCCTAGGTCTGAAGTGGGTCTCTTGTAGACAGCATATATATGGGTCTTGTTTTTGTATCCATTCAGCAAGCCTGTGTCTTTTGGTTGGAGCATTTCATCCATTCATGTTTAAGATAATTGTCGATATGTACGTTCCTATGACCATTTTCTTAATTGTTTTCAGTTTGTTTTTGTAGGTCCTTTTCTTCTCTTGTGTTTCCCACTTAGAGAAGTTCCTTTAGCATTTGTTGTAGAGCTGGTTTGGTGGTGCTGAATTCTCTTAGCTTTTGCTTGTCTGTAAAGCTTTTGATTTCTCCATCGAATCTGAATGAGATCCTTGCCGGGTAGAGTAATCTTGGTTGTACGTTCTTCCCTTTCATTACTTTAAGTATATCATGCCACTCCCTTCTGGCTTGTAGAGTTTCTGCTGAGAAATCAGCTGTTAACTTTATGGGAGTTCCCTTGTATGTTGTCATTTTTCCCTTGCTGCTTTCAATAATTTTTCTTTGTCTTTAGTTTTTGCCAATTTGATTATTATGTGTCTCAGCGTGTTTCTCCTTGGGTTTATCCTGTATGGGACTCTCTGCGCTTCCTGGACTTGGGTGGCTATTTCCTTTCCCATGTTAGGGAAGTTTTTGACTATAATCTCTTCAAATATTTTCTCTGGTCCTTTCTCTCTCTCTTCTCCTTCTGGGACCTGTATAATGCGAGTGTTGTTGTGTTTAATGTTGTCCCAGAGGTCTTTTAGGCTGTCTTCATTTCTTTTCATTCTTTTTTCTTTATTCTGTTCAGCAGCAGTGAATTCCACCATTCTGTCTTCCAGGTCACTTATCCTTTCTTCTGCCTCAGTTATTCTGCTATTGATTCCTTCTAGTGTATTTTTCATTTCAGTTATTGTATTGTTCATCTCTGTTTGTTCTTTAATTTTTCTAGGTCTTTGTTAAACATTTCTTGCATCTTCTTGATCTTTGCCTCCATTCTTTTTCCAAGGTCCTGGATCATCTTCACTATCATTATTCTGAATTCTTTTTCTGGAAGGTTGCCTATCTCCACTTCATTTAGTTGTTTTTCTGGGGTTTTATCTTGTTCCTTCATCTGGTACATAGCCCTCTGCCTTTTCATCTTGTCTATCTTTCTGTGAATGTGTTTTTTGTTCCACGGGCTGCAGGACTGCAGTTCTTCTTGCTTCTGCTATCTGCCCTCTGGTGGATGAGGCTATCTAAGAGGCTTGTGCAAGTTTCCTGATGGGACTGGTGGTGGGTAGAGCTGGCTGTTGCTCTGGTGGGCAGAGCTCAGTAAAACTTTAATCCGCTTGACTGCTGATGGGTGGGACTGAGTTCCCTCTCTGTTGGTTGTTTGGCCTGAGGCGACCCAACACTGGAGCCTGCCGGCTCTTTGGTGGGGCTAATGGGAGACTCTGGGAGGGCTCACGCCAAGGAGTACTTCCCAGAACTTCTGCTGCCAGTGTCCTTGTCCTCATGGTGAGCCACAGCCACCCACCACCTCTGCAGGAGACCCTCCAACACTAGCAGGTAGGTCTAGTTCAGTCTCCCCTGGGGTCACTGCTCCTTCCCCTGGGTCCCGATGCGCACACTACTTTGTGTGTGCCCTCCAAGAGTGGAGTCTCTGTTTCCCCCAGTCCTGTCAGAGTCCTGCAATCAAATCCCCCTAGGCTTCAAAGTCTGATTCTCTAGGAATTCCTCCTCCCATTGCCGGACCCCCAGGTTTGGAAGCCTGATGTGGGGCTCAGAACCTTCACTCCAGTGGGTGGACTTCTGTGGTATAAGTGTTCTCCAGTTTGTGAGTCACCCACCCAGCAGTTACGGGATTTGATTTTATTGTGATTGCGCCCCTCCTACCGTCTCATTGCGGCTTCTCCTTTGTCTTTGGATGTGGGGTAACTTTTTTGGTGAGTTCCAGTGTCTTCCTGTCGATGATTGTTCAGCAGTTAGTTGTGATTCTGGTGTTCTCACAAGAGGGAGTGAGAGCACATCCTTCTACTCTGCCATCTTGGTTCAGGCTCCTACTTATTTTTTTAAATTAATTAATTAATGTTTTTGGCTGCGTTGGGTCTTCGTTGCTGAGCACAGGCTTTCTCTAGGTGCAGTGAGCAGGGGTTACTCTTCAATGCAGTGCGTGGGCTTCTCATTGTGGTGGCTTCTCTTGTTGCGGAGCACGGGCTCTAGGCATGCGGGCGTCAGTAGTTGTGGCATGTGGGCTCAGTAGTTGTGGCTCGTGGGCTCTAGGGCGCAGGCTCAGCAACTGTGGCACATGGGCTTAGTTGCTCCGCGGCATGTGGGATGGTCCTGGACCAGGGCTCGAACCCGTGTCCCCTGCATTGGCAGGCAGATTCTTAAACACTGCAGCACCAGGGAAGTCCCAACCACCTTGGTTCCTGATTGCAAAATTCAAAAGCTTACTCTGGCTAATTTAAGGAAAAAAAAATAGAGCTCACAGAATGGCTGGAAGACTTGACAATTGGAAGTCAGGTTCTCTCTCTGGGGCTGGGCTCATCTTCCCTAATTTCAAGAAAGCCCTACCTAATACCTGAAAATAGGATTTTATTAGCAAGAATGGAAAAGAAATAGCTCCTCTGTATTGGGGTAACCAGTCTCTAGAATGGCTCCCAATGACCCTTGTCTCCTGGTATTCACACTCTTATGTAGACCCTTCCCACATGAAATAAGGCCAACCTGGGTAATTGATAGGATATTGTGGAAATGACAGAGTGTGACTTTCAAGGCTAGGTAATAAAAGACCCTGTGGCTTCTGTCTTGCTCTCTCACTCTAGAGAAAGCCAGCTGCCACGTCTTGAGGACACTCAAGCAGCCCTATGGAGAGGTTCATTACACTGAGGAACTCAGGCCTCCTGCCAGCTTCAGTTTTCTTGTTTCCTCATCCATAAAATGGGTACAACAATCATCATCTTGATGCCTTTAAAAGGTAATTGAGGAACTTCCCTGGTGGTCCAGTGGTTAAGACTCTGCACTCCCAATGCAGGGGTCCCGGGTTCGATCCCTGGTTGGGGAGCTAGATCCCACATTAATGCTGCAACTAAGAGTTCTCATGCCACAACGAAGATCCCACATGCTGCAACTAAGACTCGATGCAGTGGAAGGAAGGGAGGAAGGAAGGAAGGAAGGACAGGAAAGAGAGAGAGAAAGAAAGAAAGAGAGAGAGAGAAAGAACGAAAGAAAGAAAGAAATTGAAAGAAAATTACCTTCCAAAAGGTAAAGAAAAGCCCTGCATAATCTGAGACCCCATTTCCTCTCTTCCTCAGAGTCTACCTGTCATTGCTATTCCTGGGATATGCTAACCATCCCCCTGCCTAGAGTTTTTTTTTTTTTTTGGCTGAGCCACATGGCTTGCGGGATTTTAGTTCCCCAACCAGGGATTGAACCCAGGCCACGGCAGTGAAAGTGCTGAGTCCTAACCACTGGACCGCTGAGAAATTCCCCTGCTTGGAGCTTTTGCACTGGCTGTTCCCTCTGCCCGAGTACCCTTCCCGAAGATATGCTTCCTCACTTCTCTTTGGTCCCTGCTCAATCATCACCATATCAGTGAGGCCTTTCCTGACCACCTTATAGAAAATACCTCCCCCCTTCTCCTTTAGTCCTTTAGTTTTCTCCCTGGTATTTATCACCATCTGACTTACTATAGACTTGTAAGTTTGTTATCTGTCATCCAACACCCACCAACATATAAGCAGCCTCCATGAGGTCAGGGACTTCATTTATAGCTACACCCTCAGGGCTATAATAGTGCGTGGCACACAGTAGGTACTCAGGAAATATTTGTTGAATGATTGCATTGCTGTGGCCATGGGGTGAGGTACTATGATTGACAGCCCACTCTGGAGGAATCACGTGGGTAGAGTGGGAGGGGTGGAGCTGGTTCTCCAGAGCAAGTAGGGAGCATGGTGCACAAACGAGGCTGCTGGGAGAATCAGGGAGAGCTGGGACCCCCCCAGTCTTAATAGTCTGATACTTTCCATATTCACGATTCCTCTAATTCTTCACAACACCCTGGAGAGGTAGATATTATTATTCCCATTTTATAATTGAGGCAACTAAGGCACAGAGAGGCTAGGCAGTATATGAAGGTCACAGAGGGCTTCAGGAAAGGGTCCAAGGCCAAACTCATGTGTATGGACTCTATCGCTGCATCTATTTCATCCCTGTCCTATGGTGCTCACTAAACACCAAGGGGCATGGCATGCCCTGGCCCTGCTTCTCTCCCTCATTTCCCAAAAGCCCCCACCAGTGTCAACCAAGTGAGAGAAGCCAGCCCCAGCCTTCCTCTGCTCCCCAGGCTCCAGGGCGGGCAATGCCAGGAAGGGTTAACAAGGAGTGTTTGTAGCAGTCACTGTCTCCAAGGAGAGGAAAGCAGAGTGGAGAGGCCGACAGCCAGACTCCAGGCCGGCGGTGGCGGGTGGGATGCAGCTAGCACGGCCTGTCCAGCCCTGGGAGGGGAAAGGAGTGTCCTCACCTCCACCTGTCCTGGGAGGTGGCGACCTCTGAGCGGACTGGGCAGCTGGGGTGCGAGGTCGCTGCAGGGCTACCAAGTAGGAAAGTTCTGGCAGGGACTGAGGAATGGGGTGGGGGGGGAGGGCCTGGCCCAGCCCAGTGGCGGCAGTGACAGTGGCTGAAGCCAGCAGCAAGTAGCAGAGCTGTCCTGGGCTCCGAGAGGACAAGGGGAGCCCCTGAGTCAGGGAGAACCAGCCAAGACCCAGCAGGTGGTAGGAGTGAAGACACAGCTGTGGGAGAGAGGAGGCACCCGCCCCTTCCCCGGCTGGTGGTCCAGCCATGTCCCAGCCTGGGGCTGGCAGGAGGAGGCCTGGGACCCCGAGGCCTCCGGTGCGCAGCGTCCGGCCCTTTAAGTCCAGTGAGCAGTACCTGGAAGCCATGAAGGAGGACCTGGCCGAGTGGCTTCGGGATCTCTACGGGCTGGACATTGACGCAGCCAACTTCCTGCAGGTGCTGGAGACGGGCCTGGTGCTGTGCCAGCATGCCAACGCCGTCACTGAGGCCGCCCTGGTCTTCCTGGCTGAGGCACCTGCCCGAGCCCAAAGGATTCCCCTGCCCCGGGCCGGGGTTTCCTGCAATGGGGCCGCCCAGCCAGGCACCTTCCAGGCCCGGGACAACATCTCCAACTTCATCCAATGGTGCCGCAAGGAGATGGGTATCCAAGGTAAGCACCCTGGGCCCCCCTCCCCAGACCCTTATCTTGCCAGGCGTCAATCTCCTCTCTGAGGCTCAGGCTGCATCAGGGGTCAGGAACCATGGTCCTCCTTCCAGATTTGCCTTGGGCCAGCTCATTCCTTTTCATGCCTCAGTTTCCCAATCTCATAGGAAATCCCCAATAAATAAATGTGTTGATTGGATGATTCGAGCACCTATCTCCTTTGGGTAGAGCGTTGTGCTGGGCACCAAGCGCTGAGAGGGCTGAGAACCAGTGCCAAGAAGTTTGTGGCCCAGGAAGAGAGACAGCTGAGAAGATGCATAAATTACAGCCCATCGTGGTAGAAGCTCAAGTAGAGGCATCTGTGCTGGGGAGACAGAGGCAGAAACAGCCACCTGATGGGCCTGGAAAGACCATATAGTGGATGGAGATTTGAGCTGAGTCTTGGGGAATAAAAAGAAGTTTGGGGGACAGGGAGTTCTAGGCAGGGGGGCACAAAGAAGGCGTGTGTTTGGGCTACAGTGGGGTGGGGAGGGGACGGGGAGGAGGCAAGTGGATGTTAGGGAGGGGCCAGTCGTGTTTGCGGCTTCCAAGACTCTAGGACTGATATCAGGCTCCCTCATCTCCTTGGCCTTGGACCCAGCAGCGGGGATGAAGCTGGACGCTGCACCATCCTTCAGACCAAAGGCAGTGTGGGTGTGGCAGAGGGAGGGGTCAGGCCTGGCCTACCGGCCGGTGGCAACACAATATGGCACAGGACTGGAGGGCTGATAAAGGCTAGTGTTTTATCGGGCACTTACCACGTGCCAGACATTGCCTGCA
Organism: Balaenoptera physalus; assembly: GCF_965194825.1. Lineage (NCBI taxonomy): Eukaryota > Metazoa > Chordata > Mammalia > Artiodactyla > Balaenopteridae > Balaenoptera > Balaenoptera physalus. The sequence goes on from NC_138901.1 coordinate 43,866,144, forward strand.
AACACATAACTATCCCTACAACAACCCCATGAAACAGACTACTTTCCCGTTTTACAGAAGAGGAGACTGAAGCTGGGACTAGCCCAAGGTCATACATCCGGTGGGTGGGAGCGTCAGGATTCCAAAGCTGGCAGTCAGGCTCCAGAGCCTGTACTCACCCCAGCCTGGTTGTGTGTGGGCTGGGAGTTGAGTCTGGGGTGCCTGGTGGTTACTGGAGGTGAGAGGCGTGGATGGGAAGCAGAACAGACTGCTTCTTGCTCCTGGACTCATCCTGGCAAACAGAGCGGGGAGAAGGGCAGGTGGAGTTAGGCTGCTTCGCTTGACTGTTTCCCCTCTTCCCCCCCCCCACCCCCAGCCCATAAGGCAGCCACCTCGTCTTGCACTCAGTACCTGAGCAATTCTGTCCAGACCCTCCTAGGGGCTGGCTTGCCGCCAAGAACCTAAGACGAAAACCCCCATCCCCCAAGGCTCTCCCACCTGTTCCGCTTGCTTGCTCCAGGCAGGTCGGCGGGGATCTCAGGCTGCCTACCCTCCTCTCCCCTCTCCCGCCCCGGCCAGAGGTGCTGATGTTCGAGACGGACGACCTGGTGCTGCGCAAGAACGTGAAGAACGTGGTGCTGTGCCTGCTGGAGCTGGGCCGCCGGGCCCAGCGCTTCGGCGTCGCGGCGCCCACCCTGGTGCGGCTGGAGGAGGAGATCGACGAGGAGCTGCGGCTGGAGCTGGCCCTGCCCGCGCCCGACCCCCCGCCGCCGCCCGAGCCCCCCACGCGCCCGCCCTGCCACTTCCGCAACCTGGACCAATTGGTGAGGGCTCCGGACACGCCCCTCGGCCCCGCCTTCCTTCGCCCCGCCTCCCTCTCCCCCTCCGAATCTGGCCCCTCTGAGCCACCCCCTTCTTCAGCTCCAGTCCCTCCTCGACACTCTCACCGCGTGGTTGTTAGTAAGTCGTGTCCTCTTTGAGCCTCGACCCTCATCGTTTTCTTTATGAATCCAGCACCCCACGCCTCTCTCGTTTAAACCCCGTGGGACGGTTGTTAAGAACGCAGACTTCAGCACCTTTTCTGACTGCTTGGTTTAAGTCTTAGTTCCACTGCTTTGCAGCCGTGTGACTTTGGGCAAATTATTTGCCCTCTCTGTGCCTCAGTTCCCTTATCTGCACTGTGGGGATGTAACCGTGCCTACCTTCCACCACCGTGCTGGCTGTTACATGAGCCAGCGCACGTGAAGCGCTCAGCCGGTGTCTGGCACAGAGCGTCCTGTCCTGGGAGTTAGCTCTGACTGTGACTAGGAATCACTTCTACCACCAAGGAATCGAGCTCAGGGGGGTTTCTTACCTTGCCCAAGGCCTATAGTGCGGTGGAGGCAGGATTCCCACCCAAACCTGTCAGGTTCCAAGGTCCACCTTAACCATCACACTCCGCGGCCTCTGTCAGCTGACTCACGAGGGTGCTGGGCCGTAGGTGGCCACTCAAGGTCTTGTTCTCGTTGAGCCATTAAAAGTCTTCTCTACTTGCTTCTCAGCCCCCAGCCCTGACTCAGCAGAAGCCTTGGGGCTGGGGGGCAGGCAGACCGCCCGTTGGGCTTGACCCAGCGTGCAGGGGGAGCTTGGCTACCTGGGCAGAGGGGAGGGCTGAACCCATTGCCCACTGCCCGCAGGTTCAGAGCCTGGTGAGCCGCTGCACGTGCCCGGTTCAGTTCTCCATGGTCAAGGTGTCCGAGGGGAAGTACTGCGTGGGAGACTCCAACACCCTCATCTTCATCCGGGTAAGTCCCAGGTCGGGGGTGGAGGGCCCTCTCTGGGGTCGGCAGAATCAGGTTTCCTTCCGTGGGACTTGGCCCAGGCCTGAAGGCAAGGACGGGAAATCACCATTCATCCCCAGTTATCAGGCCTTGGGGCTTTCCTTCGCTCCCTTGGAGAATTCCAGAAGATTCCTGCCAAAGTTGGCAAGCATGTCCCCTCCTCCCATGAGGGCAGCCAGAACCAGAACCCCCCCCCCCATCTGCCTCCACCTTAGTTCAGAAGGGGGTCTCCCCAGTCAGAAGTGAGGATAAAGCGTACTCCCACTTTTCCACCCACAGGCTTGGTCACAGCAAGGGGCCTGAGACCCCGCCCAGTTTGTGTTCCCTGCATGGCCCAGCCACATAGACCCCGCGGTCCACGGCTCACATGCCCAGATTGGTGCCTTCTGAGTGGCAGTACAAGTCTGAACTGTGCCTCCCACTACTCCCCACTCCCCACCCCCTCCACCCTGCCCCATGCCTGGCCACCTGGCCAGAAACAGTCTGCACCTGGGGGGTGTGGCCAGCGGCTCAGGGGTACAGCTAAGCCTTCTCCTTGGGCCGGGCCACACCTGGGGGCAGAGCCAGCTCCCTGGGCCCTCACCCAGAGCCTGAGCCAAGAGCTCTGTGAAGTAGGTGGGGATGGATTGTGGCGCCACGTTTCCACTAAGGAAGTGGAGACCTGGAGAGGCTACGTGACCTGGAATGGAGTCAGGCCAGGACTCCTGAGGGTCCTTTAACACACACACCAGGAGAGCAAAGTCAGCACCCCCGTTTCTGATACAAACGTGTGCAGGTGTCAACCGTTTCCCAGCGAAGGGAGAGGAGGGAGTCGGGAGGTAGACTACACAGTGCTTGGGAGATCCCTTGTCTCGCCGTGGGGCAACTTGCTGCTTGTCAGCTTGGCCTCCACCCTTGACAACATGTGTTATCTGATGCCAGTCCTGGAGGGGACTCAGGCTGCAACATAGGCACGCTCCCAACTACACATGTGTGCGTGTGTACGTGGATGGGAGCAAGGGCTGAAGGCCTGCAGGCTGGTCCATGGAGAGGGGACGCCCTCACCCTGCCCTCCGCCTCACCCTTGCCCCCTGCAGATCCTCCGGAACCACGTGATGGTGCGTGTTGGGGGCGGCTGGGACACACTCGGTCACTATCTGGACAAACATGACCCCTGCCGGTGCACATCCCTCTGTAAGTCCCCTGAGAGTCCCTTCCCTACGACTCCGGGTCGGGAGGCCGGAAGCACACGCAGGAGGTAGGCCTGATCTCCAGGGGCAAGAGGTGTGCAGGGGATGGAGGAAGGAAGATACTGTAGAAGGTACAGGTGTGGGTGGCCTCTCAGCTCTAGGGGGAAAGCGGGCCAGCCACAGTGCAGTACCAACTTGAGCCACAGGATGGCGCCAAACACACAGAGAATCAGCATTTGGTCATGGGTGCATGTGGGCATGGCTTAGGTCTGGCTCTGATGGAGGCACCAAGCATGACTTGGAAGGGTCTGTAGTCTTCCCGTAATCTCCATCAGCACCTCAAGCTACCCCAAATAAGCATGCAATCTAAGTAAAAGATGTGGGCTTGCAGCTTTAAACAAGTCCCCCAGCCAGGCCCTCTGACCAGATTTCATCCCCTAAACCCCTCCCATGAGGAAATTCTGGTGCTGTCACTGTCACAGTAGGTCCCACTGTCTCTAATGCAGGATTCAGGGTGTGGGACAGCTGGGGGAGGGAACGGTGGACCCCATCAGCAGGAGTTTAACCCTTTCCTCCTCTCCTCACTCTGGGGGGCTGTGTTGGTAGCACACAAGACGGGCAGCTTCCTGAAGCCCCCTGTCCCACCGGTGCAGCATGAAGTGAGGGTGGAGGATGGGCCCTCGCAGCCCCAGCCTACAATGACCATCAGCCGCTCCCAGAGCCCCCTGCCCTCCGTGGACTGGAAGACATATACTTCTTCAGGTCGAAAGCTGAGGCCCCCTGCCGCCTCCTCCCCTACACCCCACCGTGAACGGAGAGCAGGGGCAGGGATCCTCAGAGAGACAGCACCATTCCCAAGGTACTGGGGAGGGACAGGGCAGGGCCTCTTCCTGCTTTGGAGTCCACATTCTCAGAGGCCACCCCACCCCAAGTTAAGGGGAGCAGGTCTCCCAGCAGTGCCCCTATCCCAGCAAGACCTCAGGTGTTCAGAACCAAAAAAGCACCCAGTACCTTTAGGATCATCTAGTTACTTCATACACCATCCCATTTCACAGATGAGGAGGCTGAGGCCCATAAAGGGAACAGACTTACCCAAGGTCCCTCTGCCATTTCATGGTACAGCAGAAAGTAAGACCCTCCCCACCCAAGACTGGTGACCTGTAGTTGTGGGATCTGAAGCAACCTGGGGTCCAGACCAGGCTGCTTTCTATCTGCTACACAAGGAATGGAGGAGGATGGGCTTAAACAGTATCTGCTGTAAGGAAGAGTCTCTGGCAGGCACGGGGGAGAGGGAGCATCTGCTTCATTCAACATGAAGTCTGACCCCCTGGGAGTTCTGGCTGGGGAAAAGCCATCCCTTCCCAGAGCCAGGGGACTGGATCAGATAACCCTGCCGATGACCTATGATTCTCCCTTTCAGGTGCCAGGAGAAGTCACTCGCCCCGTCTTGGGGGCAGCTGCCAGCTGGGGACAGCCCACTCAGCCCCCAATCCTCACCCACTCCCAGGGGCCGAGACCCACAGTGCACCTCCTCAGGGAAGAGGGAGGACAGATGCCCCCCTGAACTCCCCAGGAGAAGGACTCCCACATCTTGGGTTCATGAGGAGACAGACAGCTGGGGAACTCGTGCCAGGACCCCCATCTCCCAGGGACTCCAAGCCCCTGAGGCCACTACCACAGGGACACCAGCAGGAGGACCATCTCCCCTGCCTTGTTCCTCCAGCCCAGCCAAGCCTGTGGGCCCCAGGCCACCACCCCGGGGTGAGGCCGAGGGTGCTTCCTCCCAGCTTAGGGAGACAGCATCTGTCCATTCTCCATCCCCTGTTAAAGGACCCACCAAAATCCCGGTCCAGTTACCCCCGGCTTGCCCCCTGGCTCCGGGAAGAAGCTTTCCAGGGACTGCAAGTGGAGGTCCCAGGACAGAACTGGGGAGAGGCCCCATTCCATTAAAGGCCGTCATTGGGGACCTGTCTGCGTCCAGACATGGGGACTGCTGTGTGGCAGAGAGGCAAGAGGACCAGAAGCTGGACGTCCAGGTGACAGCAGAGGCCGGAGAGCCCTGGGGCCTGGGCCCACAGCACCGGGAGGGGAGGTGCACTCCCCTGCCCGCGGGTGGGATCAAGGAGCAAGCCACCTACCACAGCCTTGGGGAGCAGTTTTTGGCCAACATGAAGCTGCTAGAGGTGGCGGGTGCCTGCCCCCAGGGCACAGGGTCTGGAGTCATTCGTCGCAGTGGAGTCTACGTGCCCAGTCTGGGTGGGCGGTGGCCTGAGCCTGGGGGTCCTTATGACAAAGTCATCCAAGAACTGGCTCAGGGCCCCCCACCCCTCCTTAAGGTGGACCTGGGAGCCTGGAAGGCAGCCCCTACAGGCTCCCCTAAGCCGGCTGTAAGTGCAGGCCCAGGAAGCCCAAAAGGGAAACTGGGAGCCGAAGAGAGCGGGCTGAGGACAAAAGCAAGCCCAATTGCCAAGGGTGCCAGGACAACGAAGGTCCCAGCTCAAGGGGGGCAGGACTGCTCAGCCCCTGCTGTGTCTGCCACCCCAGAGTCCGCCACACCTTCACCCTCCACCCCCAGTTCTGATAAAGCCAAGGCATGTCCAGGCAAGGGCAAGAGAACACTCCGGAAGCCCCAGAGAGTCCCATCCATCTACAAGCTGAAGCTCAGGCACAGGATTCGGCCCCGGAGAGACCACAGGCCTGAGAAGCAGCCTTCACGAATCCCCAAGCCGTTGACCTACCTCCACCTGGGTCCAGCCAAGGCACCCCCCAGGGGCAGGCTGGTGAGAGCAGTGCTGGGCAGCAATGGAGGGAGGGCAGCCCTGGTGGACGGAGCCTCGGCAGGGGAGAAGGAGAAAGGAAAGGAGAGGAAGGAGCCAGCTGCACCACTGGAGAGCAGCGCCCAGCCTTTGGAGGGCCAGGGGCCTCAGCAGCTGGATCAAGCGCCCCTCTCACCTGAAGAGGAGTCTTGGGTGTGAGAAGGCGCGTCTCCTCCCCGAGCCTGTGGGTATAGGGGAGGAGGGAAGTGAAAAAATGCCCGTGTATTCATTGCACTCCCAAATACAGGAACAGAAAGGAAGGTCCCTCACCTCAATACAGGGCCTTGGCCAGGAGAGGTTAGAAGACAAACAGAGACTCCATCTGGTCGGTTGAGCAAAAGGGCAACCCATGAGTCCCACTCCAGTTCCAGGGTGGTAGGGCTACTGTCTCCCAGAAGAGCTCCCCAAATTCCTGTGCTCTGTCCTCCGGCCATGCCCATTTCCACAGCTCTTATACGTTATTAAACATGAGTGGGTCTGTCCCTGAGCCCCCAGCTCTTGAGTCCTTCACTCTACCCCAGCGCAGGAGGGCGAAGCAGCATTTTTCCGCTGGAGGGGAAGAGGGGAAGGGAGCTGGGGTGAGAGAGGTTTCCCCTCTGCAGCCCCAGCCAACCTTGCCAGACAGCCTTTCTCTCCTGGAAGAGGCTGCTGCCTCAGCACCACGGGCAGGGACAAGGTCGCCCCACACAGGCTCCTGCAGGACTTCAAAACTTTGCTCTGGGGGTTGGGAACTGAGATCACTGAGTCAAGAGGGATGGCTGAGAGCGTTCCTTAACACATCTTCACCCCTGGAGTTATGACGGGTGTGGGCCGGGGGGCTGCAGAGCCTCGGCCATGAGTGGGAGGAAGACACAAAGGCAGAAGCTGGGATTGAGTCCACTTCTAAAAGTCTTCCCAAGAAAGTGGCAGAGGGAGATGTTATGCTTCTCCTCTGAATGGTTTGGCTCACTTGGCGGGAGGTGGAGAGGAGATGAGTCCCCAACTCTCTCCCTTTCCCTTCATTCTCCTGGTTGACCTGGGCTTTAGGACTCAGGCCACCTCATCACCCAGACCGTCTGTCCTTCCAGAGCTCAGCAGGCAGAAACCCTGTAGGGAGTCCCTTCCTTCCCACGGCAGGAACTGAGCCAACACCTTGGTACAGAAACGAGGGAAAACACTCCCTGATTTTTAATCTGACTTCTGATCACAGCGCAGTGGGCGTCACACACACTTCCAGACCCTGTGGTGGGAAACCCTGGGGAAGGGAGGGCAGGGTGAAGGACAGACACTCAGAATAGGGGCAGAAGGAATCAAAATCAAAGATCTGGGGTGAAGCGGGGGTGAGAGGGTGGGTGAAGGGGGCAGCCAGGCGATACATTCCAACGGCTCCCACAGGGGGCAGCCAGAGGCCTGGGTCCCGCACCCTCACCTCAGGTGCCTCAGAGCTGGGGGTGACAGTGATGGGGCAGGTGAGATGCTGTCACCACTCACCCCATCCCCCTGGTGAATCAGGGGGCAAGGATGCAGGGGATAAAGGGGGGCAGCCCCTCTTCCTTACCCTCCCAGCCACTCCAAGGTGTGGGGGGGAGGGGAGCCACCTCCTCTGCTTCAGAGGGAGGCTCAGAGAGGGCAGGTCACTTGCGCAAAGTCATGCAGCACAGCAGGGACCAGAACCCCAAAATACTGGACTGCCCAAGGTCAGGGCAGTCACTGTCGGGCTGTTACCCCCAGTGAATGGAGCGGGAATCACCTGGGGAAGCAGAAGAGAGAATCGAAGCTTCCCTCTCACGCTGGATCTGGATGAGAAGTTCGCCACCCATGACGCCTCCCCCAGACTCCTCTCCATCACCACCCTGAGCTACCTGGTTTCCTGGTCTATACGCCACAGTTTGGCTACATCGAGGCTAGGCTGTTCTCTCCGTCTCTCTTCTAGTAAGGGACCTCGCTATCCTCCCACCAGAGCAGGGCTGAGGGCTCGGCCTCAGGGAGAACTTGGCTAGGCGGCCGGGGACTCGCACCATTTCTCCCGCCCCCCAAATCCCCCAGTAATCCCGCACGTCACTCCTAGTATCTTCATTACTTTTGTTATTTCTAAATCGGTACAAAACTGACAGTGATCAGCTCCGGTGACAAGAGGTAGAAACTGGCCAGGCAGCCGGAGAAAATGGGGCGGAGTGAGTCAAGGCATGGGGCCAACTGGTGTTGGGACAAGGGGGCATCAGATCCTGAGGGCCTCCATCTAGGGGTGGGGATGCCGGTATATCTCCCCTAAGCATAGGGGTTCCCATAATTCTTTTCCCGGCTCTGCCCCTCCCCAGATTAATCGGGGTAATCTGAGATTCAAGGCGGGCAAGGTCTGGGGCAGTCAGCTTGGGGTCAGATGGGGAGACAGAGTCTTCGCTGGCACGACCTGACTGCCTCCCTCCACACCCCGCCCACCACCAGACCCCCCCCTCCCCCCCAAACATCCTCCAGTCTGGCAGACCACTCAACCCAGAAGGGGACGGAGGGCTGGAAGCTGGCATCGTGGAAATAAATCTATCATTTGGGGGCATTCCCTCTCCACACTCGGTCAAGAAAAAAATGTTGAACCCAGGGGGTGATCTGACTTTAGGGTCAGGAAATGGGTGAGGGGCACCCGGCAGGGACGGACCATCGAGTTAAGGCTGGAAGGTAGCTTGTTGCGTCTGTAGGGGCTGTTGGGCGGGGAGGTCTCCCTGGAAGCGGGGGGAGCTCTGCCTTCTCCCCCTGACTGATCCAGGACCTCAACCCTCGGACCCCGGTTGTGGTCCCTGGGCCACCCGCATCGCTCCGCCCCGTGCCGGTGGTGCTGACGGTCCGAAGGCTGGCCTCACGAAGAAGCTGCCGGGACCTGCGACAAGGGGCTGGATGAAATGAGAGCCCTGTGAACGAAGCAGGAGGCGGCGAGGGTGGGTAAGACAGCTGAGGACCAACTGACGCTTGGGCAGACAGACAGACACGGGAAAAGAAGACGCGGAGCAATGACAGACACACTCTCTGGAGGAGACGGGTGCGGGCCCGGCCAGGGCAGCACCTCTCCACCCCCGCCCTCCGTGTCACGCGCTCACCCCGAAGCCCCAGGGGCGGCGGCGCTCCTAAGGGCCGGGCCGGGCTCTGCACGAACTACAGCACTAAAGGCGGCCGTCCCAGGAAGACAGACGCGGGAGAGGCGGGAGGACGGGGCAGTTAAGGGGACGCTCCCTCTCGCCCTCCGCCTCTCCCGGGGAGGGCGTGGCTGCTGGGGCGGTCCAGGAGTTCTCTTCCTGCCCCTCCCCGCTCGGGCCTGCGGGGGCTGCGGCCGGCGGGGCGCGGCGTCACATGATGGCGCAGCGGTTGCGGCGCAGCGCGCCCTGGAAGCGCAGGGCGGCGTGCACGTGCTTGCAGCGGGCGCAGCCGACGCTCTTGAGCAGCTCGCTGAAGAGCAGCAGGATGTGCCAGTTGTACTTGGCCGAGCACTCCACGTAGCCGCACTTCCAGGTCTTGCGCACCAGGTGTGACACGTTCCAGCGCGGGATCACGCGTCCGCGCTGCAGGTCCCTCTTGTTGCCCACGATGATGATGGGCGTCTCCGAGGTGCCGATCACCCTGCGGGGCGAGGTGGGAATCTCAGAACCCCCCAGTCTAGTCTCACAACCCCGCCCCCCGCCAGATTTCAAGAAGGGCGGGCTGTGCCTGGTCAATACTGCTACTACCATCCATCTGTTCCAGGCGCAGCGCTGTAACTGACACCAACTGATCCAAAAGGTGGATGTTAATGTTCTCCCCATTGTACAGATCAGGAACCTGAGCCTGGCTTAAAGTCATGCGGCTGAGGCGCCCTGGAAGTCTCCTTCCCCGAGCCTCTGCTCTTAACTACTGCGCTAGACTAGCCACCCCATGGTAAGGGTCCCAAAATGAGTTAACAGAAACGGGGATGGCAAAATGTCGTGAGTGTGTGTTTGAGTATGTGTGGGAACCAGAGGCACTTGATCTGTTTCCCTCCCACTGCACCCTTTTCACAGGAAGTGGCCAGCATAGGGGCATCCACTGAGGTGGCAGTGGAGTGTATCCCGGCCCCTCACCTCGTCTCTAGGATCTGCTGGCGGATGGTCTTGACGTACTCAAAGCTGTCAAAGCAGCAGATGTCGTAGACCAGGATGTAGGCGTGGACGCTCCGGAGTCCCCTGCAGCAGGCGTCTGCCCACTCCTGCAACACCCCCAGCCAGCACCAAGGTCAGAGCAGCCATAAGCCCCCAGCCACCTCCCGCCATACACAGCACTCTCACTTGCCACTGCACCCTAAGCCTTGCACACTCACCGATCCCCAGGAAGCCAGGCCCAGGGCACAACTGGCAGAGCTCAGGTGTGGCTTCCCACCTCCAAGCCAGGATGCGGCAGGGCCGCTGTCTGTCCTGTGCACGCCTGGAGCTGAGATCTGCCTTGTCCCATTTTTGTCCCCCAATCCATCCATCCAGTCCTTTGTTCGATTACATTTATTAAGCGCCTCTACGAGCCCAGCCCTGAGCTAGTTGTTGGACCTGTTGAAATCCTCTGTATCTTCCCAGGCCTCAGCTCAGATGCCTCCTCCTCCTCTAAGAAGCCTTCCTGCAAGCAGGGGACTATTCCCTTCATCTTGTGTTCTAAGAACAGTTCAATTATACCTTGGTCAGAGCTGTTTCCATTCCCAGGTCCCCACTTCTGCTGTGAGCTCCTGAGGACCAGAGTCCAGCCTTCCTCATTTTTATATCCCTCCTCCTCCTAGGCTCTTAGCAGGCTCTTTAACTGCACTACCTAGGCTGGTGAACTCTCCACGGTCCTGAATCCCACCTGGTCCGTGCTGGGATCAACCCAATTCCTGCCTGTAACGCAGCCCTTAGATTGCTACCTGATGTGCCCCTTCTGTTTGCTTCACTCTGCCCTCAAGGTTAAGAAGGAAGCCTGAGGAGAAAAAGGTTGAGACTGGATGCCGAATGGGGGCTGATGTAGAGCAGGGCCCCAGGGCAGCTCCACGGAGATGGAACTTCCTGATGAATGCCTGTGGCAAATTCTCTGGGAAGGGCCCGCAGCTCAAGCTGAACAGGCCCCAGGCAAGGCTGAGTGCAAGAAAGAGAAGATTCCTTAAGAGATTAGTTAGCTAATTAACCTGCCAGCAGATGAGAATTGCAAGGGCAGCAGCAGAAAGCAGCCAGAGTGTGGAAAGAAGGGCCTCCCTGAAGTTTGGGGAGGCAGAGGCCTCCCAGGACAAGGGGAACTAGGGTTTTCTCTAGGAACTAGAGCCCCGGCAAAAGACTAGAGGGAGAGGCAGGCGTACCTCCGGTGCCAGCTTATGAGCTGAATTGGGGTAGGGATCAGGCATGGAGGACTACAGCTGGTTCTACACTGCAGAGAAGGATTAAAAGGGGAAAGACTTGGGCGACAGTGGTGGAGTTCAGTATGACTCCAGAAAAGCACTTCCCCATTCAAAGGCTTAGAAGCTGGTGCAGTGGATTTCTCCAGGGAGATGATGTGGCATCTTTTCTTTGCGCTGAGTTTTAACTTTGGTGCAGGGGGAAGATGCTGAGGATAAATCTGAAATCATAGGAAACCATGAACTGGTTTCTCAGGCCAGGAAAGACTGTATTCCACTGGACACAGGACCTCTGGGAGCTTGGGACCCCAGAGTGTACGCTGTTCCTCCTCCATCCCATGCAAGGAGTGGAGATCAGCAGGAAGTGGGAGGGATGGGGAAATAGGCAGGAGGCTCCCACATTCTTCCAGCTCTCTGCTGGGGAGAGGGAACAGCTGCTAGCCTTCGAGGGTGACAGCCCCACCTCTCTCCCAACATGCTACCTCCTCAAGGGGGCCTCCAGGCTGCCTCCCACCCACTCCTCTCTGGGGGCTCCTAAAAGAGAGAGGAAGAAGGCTCCCAATTGGCTGGGTTGTCCCTTCACCCCTGATTGAAGGGAGGGAGCAAGAAAGCTCAGCTTGCCTTCCAGCTAGCTCCATGCAGCATTCCAGATGGTAAAAGACCATCTTGGGGCTGCATCAAGACAGAGAAGGAGCAATGGAAACTGAGTCCAGTTCCAAGGACACAGGAGCTGAGGGAGCCTCAGCCACCTGGGTGCCAACCATGCATTTGCTGCTCATTTCTTTGGTGGGTTGCACACGCCCTCTAACCTCAGCTTCCTTCTCTGATAGGAGGAGAGAGGCTGCAGAAGCAACAGCTGAGACTCAGACCCTAGAAACGCCGCTCTCCTGGGCTGGGTCTCATCTGGCATTGGGGAAGAATGTATTCTTATTTTCAGACCGTAACCATTGGGATTCTACTATTTGATCTTCAGGGCACGCAGGATCCTGTCTCAGCATTTCTTTGCTCAAAGTCCCTTTCTTGTGTTTCAGGGGTTAAGTCTTGGACATCCTTGGAGAGTCCAAAACTCAGGGTCAATCAGGAAGAAAAAGGCCAATGATCCAACAGAAAGATGAGCAAAGGCATTAATAGTTTCCGGAAAAAGAAAGGCAAAGGCCCTCAAACACATGAAAAGATGCTCAACTTCACTCATAATCAGAGATGTAAATAAAAAGTACACTGAGGGCTTCCCTGGTGGAGCAGTGGTTGAGAATCTGCCTGCCAATGCAGGGGACATGGGTTCGAGCCCTGGTCTGGGAAGACCCCACATGCCGCGGAGCAACTGGGCCCGTGAGCCACAATTACTGAGCCTGCGCGTCTGGAGCCTGTGCTCCGCAACAAGAGAGGCCGCGATGGTGAGAGGCCCGCGCACCGCGATGAAGAGTGGCCCCCGCTTGCCACAACTAGAGAAAGCCCTCACACAGAAACGAAGACCCAACACAGCCATAAATAAAATAAATAAATTAATTAATTTAAAAAAAAACGAAAATGCTCCCTATTAAAAAAAGTACACTGAGATTATCCTATCTCATCTATCAGACTGTCAAAAATCCAAAAGTTTGTCAATACACTCTGATGGCTTTAGGGAAACAAGCGCTCATGTAACATCCCTCACAGGAGCACAAACTATGCACCTTAATGGGGGGGGGGGTGGCGGGGTGGAATCTGGCACCTTCCAAACTCCAGTTGCATTTATCCTTTGACCTAGCAATGCCATTTCCAGAAATCGATCCCACAGATATGCCTTCCTGTGTACAAAATGACTATTACAAGGCTATTCACTGTGGCATTGTTTTGAAGCAAAAGTTTGGAAACAACCCACTTGTCCAACAAGAGGGGACTTCATAGTACATCTTTCCAATGGAATACAGTGTAGCCATGAAAAAAGAATGAAGAAGACCTCTAGATACTGACATGGAAAGACCTCCAGGTTAAAATGTCAAGCCAAAAAAACAAACAAACAAAGAAAAAACCCAAACAAACAAACAAAAGGTGCAGAACAGTTTTGTTTTTGTTTTTTTTTTAATGCAAGAAGGGGAGTGGAATAAGAATACATTTTCTTATTTGTGTAAAGAAAAACTGGAAGTGTGAATAAAAAAACCAATGAGAATGGCTATAGAATGGGGCAAGAACTGGGGTAAAGAGAGCAGGGGTGGGACTGAGATTTCTTTGGGTGTACTTCTTGTTTGTTTGTTTTAACAAAGTTTGGGCTTTTAAATTGTATCTTCCCGATTCCAAAATCGAAATTACAATTTAAACACACAACAAAATGTGAAAAATAAACCCAGCTCAATGCACAGGACCAGAGCGGGATCTGAGCATCCACTCAGGCTACTGTTAGTCTCCTTTGGAGGAGAACTATAACACCTGACCTTGGACCCACTGCCCTGACCTCACTGTTTCCAAGGCGTGATGTGTGTTTAAGGCTTTTGTCTTTGGTGCTGACGCTCCCACACCTGGGACGGGAGAGACAGGTGTCCCCGAGGTTGGGCGAAGGTCCTCCTGCCCGGAGTTGCTAACACAGTGCTGAGCCTGAGCCCTTCCCCAGCCCCCAGCCCCACCCGAGAGATTGCTGTATTTGCACAGTTACAACTGGCCAAGCGGTGGCCCCTGCCCTCCGGGCCTCCACCGTGCCTAGCCTTCCTGGAGAAACTCTGCGCTCTGGTCAGGGGCTTCTTTGGTGAGCCAACATGTCTAGGGTTCAGCTTCCCCCTGCACCCGACCCCCGCTCAAGCCAAAGGTAGAGAGCAGGAAGAAGGACCCGGTCTGCAGGCTGGACCCTGTAAGCCAGGGCACTGGGGGCATCTGAATCCAACCCCTGCAGGAAAGGCTGCCCCGAGGGCCAGTCCTGAGGTCAGGGGACAAAGCATCACTTAAGAGAAAAGGCCCTTGGGCAAGAGATCTGATTGGGGTCTCCAATCTCTGAGAACACACCTTTCCCAGGTCCCAGCCTTTTCTTCTGCTGTCCCTTCTACAGACGACGTGGGTCTGAGGCCATGGGAGGCAGTGCCCAGAATATTAACAGGCATCCGGCGCTCTATGCCTTTCTCTCCACTGCCCTTTACCTGCCCAGATCCTACCTAGCTGAGACATCACCTCCTGTGACCCCCACCCTCACACCCCTTCGTGGGATAGATGCCCCTTAAGGGCTGTCTTAGTTCCCCGCATCCCCTGCAATCATGACACTCATGGAACTATGTAATAGTTGACTGTCTTCTCACCAGACTATGAGTTCCTTGAGAGCAAACTGCTCTGTTTTGAGCACCATTCTACCCCAGTGCCCACCACAGGGCCTGGTACACATCAGACATTCATCAAATATTTGTTGAATAAACCAGCACACAAATGAATGGATTCCTGGCACGGCTCTAAGTAGGCTGGCCCGTGGTGCAGCGCGGAGTTCTCAAAGCCAGCAATAGGGCGGGAGCCAGGAGAGGGTTGGGGTCCAGGCTCTCCTCCACCCTGTCCCCCCCACCCCCCGCCCCCCTACCTGCAGCGTGTTGACAGGGAAGGCGCTGATGGGCGGGAAGTCGAGGATCTGGAGGTCGTGCACGTGGCCGTTCATGACGACAGCAGGCAGGTAGAGGCGGCGGGCGGTGGTGGGCACGCAGACCTCGCTGAACTCGTTGTACAGGAACTGGCGCACGATGGCACTCTTGCCCACGCCTCGCGCCCCCAGCACGGCCACCCGGTAGGTGGAGACCATGCCTCCCGCCCCGCTCCGCCACCTCGTCCTCGCCGCTGCCTGGGGCTCCCCCGGGCTGCATATTCCAGGGGCTGGGGGCTCAGCCACCGTCAGGACCAATCATCGCTGCCCCTGCTTGCCCTGGGCCCTCTGCGGCCTCCACCTGGACTGTGGAAACAAGAGGTGGGCTTGGTGGGCTGCCTTCTCCTTGGACATATCCTGTACTTTTCCACCTTGGGGACATCACTGGAGCTGTTACTACTGCCGCTTGGGATGCCTTCCCTTCCCCAGAGCCCTTATCCCATCTATCCAGAACCTCCCCATCCTTCCTTCTCCATTCTCCCTGCCGTCCATCCCATCAGTGGGAATCAATCTTTCTTGACTTGTATTATGACCTGACTTTTGGCCAGTCTGACTCCCAGACCCGGGCGGGCCGCAGAACGGAGTGGAAAGAGAACTAGACTTGGCTTCAAGTCCCAGCCTTCCCACTGAGCCCGGGGCAAGACAGCAACGCCTCACAGTCTTGGTCTCCCGGTCCTCAGGGGTGAGACCAGGCCAGTGTGTCTCCGTGGAGGCAGTCCTGGTGTTTTGTGGAGAGAGAATTCTTTATCGAGCAGGGCATTTCACATCCCCAGCTGCCTGGAAGTACTTGAAAGCAGCAGCCTCTAGTGACCATGATGACCCAAAATGCGCTCCCCCCACCTTCCCAAGCACCCCCTGCTGAGAATCCCTGGACTGGCCGATGGCTTTGGCTCTGGAGCGCGACACTTGCGGAGCAGTTACTCTAGGTCAGCATGCCCACGTGGTTATCCTTAGTCGATACAGTATCCCCAGGTGATAGGTATTCCCACTTTGGAGAGAAGACCCAGAGGGAGGGAGACACGAGCCCAGGCACACAGCTGGGAAAGGCGGCTACTCCTTTCTACAATGTCGCAGTACTTCAGCTTCCAAGTTTAGTGATTCTAGCTGGCGAAGGCCACAGGCCAAGGGCTGTGTCTGATTATCTGGCAACTCCTTGAGCTCAGAGGACCTGGCGTGCAACAGGTGCCCGGGAAAGGGCTGCTACAGGATTGAACCTTGACATGGATTCGTTAGCGCCTTGCTTGCTCAGTTTCAGTGACTTTAGAGCATGGATATAAATCCCAGCTCTGATGTTTCCTGGCTGTGGGTCAGAGGGCAAATCAACTGCCTGATCTGAGCCACATTCTGCACACTTATAAAGGAGGATCATTAGCCCCTACTTCTGAGATAATCCAAGTAAACCTCTTAGCCAGGTGCCTTCTCTTTCTGTTGAGGATGGTGACCAGGGATGCTGGTACATGCCTAAGACCTCCTGTCTGGGGACTACTCCCAGGAGGGTGACACCAGTGCCTGCTAAGTGGGTCCAAGGCAGATGGGTTTGCTGGGTTTGGATGGGGCCATGCTTTCCAGCACATATGCATGTTTTCTCTGTGGATGCATGCCCTTTCCACATATGCACAGCTCACAGCTGAATGTCCCTCAGTCCAGTCCGTCCCGGTTCAGAGGACCCAATCCACAGGGCATGTGCACATACAGCATAGTAAACCAACGGCAGGATCTGGAGTGAGATCCACCAGCGCTGGATTCTCCGCTCTGCCACTCACCTAAAGTGTGATCTTGGGCAAGGAACATCATAGGGTGTTGTGAGGCCGTGCCTGCACAGAGTAGGTGTTCAATAAACAGTGGCCATTGTTATGCACAGGGGTCCTTCACTCATCGAAGGCTTTCCACGATCACAATGGGACCTCCTAGCCATCCCAGATGGGTCACTCTGCACTACTGCACTGTTGCTCACAGACATGTAGTGTGTGTTTGTGTGTGCGTGCACACGTGCGTGCAATTCTCCCCATTTTATTGAAGGTAAAAACAAAACCAAAAAAAAAAAAAAACCCACAGATTTAGGGACGTGAAGACCACATAGCCAGTTGAGCTGTCAACTAAGACTAGGACTCTTATCTCCTTCCAGTCCCATGCAGTGTCCTTTCCCCAACAAGTGCTTCTCTATTTCTGTGAGCTCCCAACTGGGGGAAGTACCAGCCCCTCCTCCCCATAAATCCCTCCAGGGCCCTGGGCTCCTCAGGCATCCCTGGACACTGTCAGCATGGCAGAGAGCCTCAGCTGGGTTAATTACATAACCAGCACAAGCAGGTGGGGAGGGGGCACCTTAGGGGAGGAAGAGAAGGCAAAGAATGCCAGAAGCGTCCCCGCCTCCCCCTGGGTGTGGCAACTTAGAGGGATCTAGGATGTAGCCTACCTGCAGATTCTCCTGGACAACCCATTCCCTGCCCTGAAATCAACCCTTTCTGGGGGAATAGCTGGGAAATAAAAGCGGGGCACAGCGCTAGAGCCAGGGAGGGGGTGCCAGAGAGGCCCCTAGGCTGGGGACAGCCTCCTGGAAGTCATCAGGCCCTGACTCAGAGGTGACTGGTGTCCCCTCCCGCTTCCCAGGCGGGGGTCCTGGGTCTAAGTGTTTGTTAATGCAACATCCCCAGCTGGGTGGGGGTGGAAGAGGGCTGTCCGGAGAGGCAGGGACCAGGCCCCTGAGCCTCCCTCCCCAAGGCCTGTGCCCTGCAGTGAGTCTGCAGACAGCGCCCGGGGACATACACTGGGGCCAAAGCCTGCTTCTGGTTCCTCTACCCTGGACCTGGACGCCTGAGTCCCAGCCCCAGACTGAGGGCGGGGGCTTTGCAGGTCCCGTGGGCCGAGTCACACGTCTGCCCGCTGTCTGTCCCCATCACATTCATGTGGGAGTGGGTGGGTGCGGGCGTCGGAGGATGCTGAGCTCCCTATGACCTGATTGGTGGGAGTTCTGGGTGAGGGGGATGCCGGAGCCCAGCCTGCTCTCCGCCTCCAGCACCTCGCAGGCACCCCCCCCCCGAACCCGCCAGCACCAGCTCTCACGTGGCCGCCCCGCGCCGCTTCCCAGCCAGTCCGCCGGCCCCCTCCTCCCTCCTCGCCCCCGTCGCCCCCCCCATTCCCCCACCGACCCACCCCGGCCCCGGCCCGCCCGCTCGCCCAGCCTCCCGCCGCTTACCCGGGGCCGTCCTAGCTACCCCCAGCCCGGGCCGGCCGGCCGGTGGGGCCGCGCTCCCCCCGGGCTCCGGTGCTGCCCCCCGGCTCCCCGGCCCGGGGGGAGAGAGGTGGGAGCGCCCCCGGCTGCGCAGTCGGGGCGGGCTCAGGGCGGGCGCGGGGGGGAGGGGGCAGGTGCTGGCCGCCGAGTGGGTAGGACACCTCCAGCCCGGTTGTCCCTCCGGAGCGCGCCGCCCGCTCGCGCTGGGAGGAGGAGGAGGCGGGAGCGGGGCGGGGGGCGGGGGGCGGGGGGGGCGTGCCCCGCTGGCGTTCCGCTGGGTCCCTGAGCCTGCCATATTCACTTGGGAAGCCCTGGACAAATTCTTTAATCCCGAGCCTCGACCTTCACCCCTCCCGACTGTCCCTGCGGTATTTTTAGCTCTAACCTGGAGGCCTGGGAGAAAGGGACCGGAAAGGCCCTAAAGCCTTTGGCTTCACTCCATATCCCACCCCCGCCACACACCCCAGGTTCCCTCTCTAGGTCTCTTCTGACCCTTCCCAGTTCAGTCACTGGACGGGCGCCCACTGTGTGCCTTGCACCGTGTGCTAGAGAGGCATCCAGACTCCTCTCCTCCACCCCACCGGAGGGCTGCGAAGGGTGGTCACTTCCACCTTTCACTGCAGCAGGGAAAGAAGAGCAGAGCAGGCTGGCAAAGCAAAGCTCATCCCAGGCCAATGAATGACCTCCATCCCCTGAAACGACTGCTCCCCTCTCCTCTCCAGACGGGGTGATACCAGCATTTGCCAGGGGAGAGGGCAGAATCGCCCGTGTATTTATTCTAAAACAATCGTGGTCAGTGTCATTCCTCACGGGTAGCTAACATTTAATGAGTATGTGCCAGGCAATGTGCTCCCAGCTTCGCCTGCATCTTCAAAGTTAAGGCTCACAATACTATGAGGTAGATTCTGTTTCCCCCGTTTTACAGATGAGATAGTTGAGGCTGAGAGAGGCTGAGTGACTGGTCTTACTGAAGTGTAAAATGCGGAAGACAAAAATTGGGAGTCTCTAGCGGGGCAGCCACTGACGAACTTGGCCAGGGGCCCACAGTTCATCAGGGAGGCCAGAAGCACACATGTGGCGCGAATACGTGCTGTGTGCAGAGTCAAGGTTCTGGGGAAGGGTAGAGGGAGCAGGCCAACTAGTGAGAGGAGTCAGTGGAGGCTTCAGAGGAGGCAACTTTCAAGGAAGAAGCCTTGAAAGAAGTGGATTTTGGGTGCCAGGGTGGGGGAGGGTGTGGAAGAGGAGGGTTCAGATGAGAGAAGTTGGGAGCAATTACAGGGGTTTGAGAAGGGGGTCCAGGACACAGACAGGCACGGGGGTGGGGGCGGGGGGCTGGAAGCACAGGGAGAGGAGGCTGAGAGGTTGGTGGAGGTTAAGTCACGAAGGCCTTGATTGCTGAGGAAGGAGTTGGGATCTAGCCCTGTCTGGCTGGGATAGCCTGGAAGGGTTTTGAAGCAGAGGCGCAGGGAGGAGGAGGGGGAAGCTGGGAGAGATCTCCCAAGTGCTTTTACCCCTGGACCCAGCATCCCGCACTGTGACTTCCTGTTCTTTCTAGTACTAGTGGGCTGAGCACCGTCCCGCTCGCTCCCCTTCCCTCCCCTGTCCAGACGGACAGTACAGTGGTTACGAGCCTGGGCTTCAGAATCAAGCGGATCTGGACTTAGGCCCTGGCCCCTACCACTTACTATGTGACTGAAGGCAAATTACCTGAACGCTCCGAACTCTATGCCTTATTTGTAAAATGAAGAGGTGACCAGTTGTCCCCACAGCATAAATGAGCCTGTGGTGTGTAGAGTCTGTAATGCAGTGCCTGGCGTGGAGTCTGTGTGGCCTTTCGTTTTTCTTTTCTGTTTTAGAGACACAGCCATTCAGAGGGAAGGTTGAACATGACCTTGGGGAAGCGTTTCCATTTATGCTAAGACGGCTCCCGCCCAGGTGTTGGGTAGGGCTTTGAGGAGAAGGGCCAGGGCAGCTAGACGCAAATGCAGGGCTGAGAAGGATACAGGGGGCCCCCTCCTGGAGTGCCACTTTTGTTCTGGAGGCATCAGATTTACGGGCCCTGTGGAATCGCAACAGTCAACCAAGTCAACCAAGAGACTCCTAACTTGATTAAATCATCCAGGGCACTACCAATCCCCCCCACTGTATTTGAAAATCTTTCATTCTTACCCCGCCCAAGGATCCCAGAATTTATGTCTACTCCCCCAGGCTATGGCCCGCCATTCTGGTTCTATTTCAGCCCAAGGGAGACTAGAAACCAGAAATCATGCAATGCTCACACACACCTTGCGGCCAGGCTTCTCAGAATTCTCAACTTAGCTATACTAAGAGAACACAAAGCCACAGGTTCATTACGGGGCCTCACACTGGCTTGCAGTGATAGGTCATTTAAAGCATTATATCTTATATAAAAAACAAACCCATAGTGTTAACATAAAATGCAAAATGTGCCTGAATTTAAGACTCGGTTAAATCATCTTGGTTCGCTGAGAGTCACTTTGGTCTAAGGATGTACGCCCCTAGGAGCCTGTTCACTCTCTTCTATGATTAGGATTACCTTGGTGAAAAAACCTGAGAGGCTCTGTCTGTGGCTCTGGTTCAGCTGAGGACGCCTGAGGTTTAAGGGGATGGAATGCATGGGTCCACCTGCAGCATCTGAAGCCCAGACACGGAGCGGGACAGAGAGGACGAGGACCCGAACCTGCCACTCCGCCGCCCTTGCTCCATCGTAGCCGAGGATCCCACTGGCTTTCAGAAGCTGGCTAGCCAGATCCTGGTGCCTTCGACTGTAAGTGGAGAGTGAATGAAACAAGGGAGGGAAAGCCAGAGGCTAGGCTAGACTTGAACGTCCTCCTCTAACACCTACCCGGTGGGAGAAGGCGGGTAGTGGAGTTCTCTCAGTCCCAGAGTGCTGGGGCAGTCCTGTCTCAAAAGGGTAATTCCGGAAATTAAGTCCATCTGGGTCTAACCAATCCCTAAATTAGTCTTCCTCTTGTTGGCAGCATCAGGAACGGCAGGGCAAAAGCTAAATGAGAAACTGAGATGGCAAGTTTGGAGCCAACTCGGAAACTTTTCAAGAAACATCCTTGTTGCTAATAACATGTCTGGGGGCTGGTGGGGATTCTAGGATTAGTGTTCAGGAGACAGAAATGGGTAACAACGGGGGAGGTGTGATCTTTCCCAAGTGCCACACCAGGTATTAAAATAAACAGGCTCTTGCCTCCTGGAGCTGGGGGTGGCAGGAAAAGAAATCTGGGTCCAAGCAAAACCAGAAAAAGCATCAATGCATGAGGTGGGAGTAGGAAGGCTCCAACCCGGGAGTCCTCAGCTGTTCTCTGGTCTCAGAAACAATGTACCTGAGATCTCAGTATTTCTTAGTTGCCACTGGTGGCGGGGGGCGGGGGCAGAGAAGAAGGGTGCAATCTCAGGTGGAGGTCTGGGGGCCAGTATACCCTGCTTTTGGAGACTGAACACACTGGGACCTCAGGGGCTTAGCAAGGCTGGCTTTTGGCCTGGTGGCACAGATGAAGGGAAGCTGTAGTAGTTAAGGGCAGAGGGAATCAGAAGACGTGGCTCTGCCTCCTCTCACCTGAAAAATGGGGATAACGCTCTCAATTCACGAATGGGCAGGCATCTCGTGCATGAAAGTGCTTTACCGTTTTTCAACTGCCACAAGAGCACCATTACTGCAGGAGAGGCAGGAGGCAAACAAGTGTGAGTCTTTCTCTGGCAGTGATTCTCAATCCAGCACTTCTAGAAACATCTGAGGAGTTTTTTGAAATGCAGATTGCCCCAGGCCCCACCCGACTGGCCAAGAATCACCAGCCTTTTGTGAAAGCTCTTGGGTGATATCAATGTGCACCCAAGAGTTGAAAGCTTCTGTCCTAAGGATTTTCTTGGCCAAAATTGACATTCTTAGCTGGTGAACCCAATTAGACCTCAGTCAGGCCCATCCCTCTTCCATGTCTCTGACTCTGAACCTCCGCAAAGACCACCCTGACCCCACTCCACCCCAAGTGTTATTCCAGTTAGAGCTCGGGCTAACTGCAGCCAGCACGTGGAGACAACCAAGAGTTCCTAGCTGCCAAAGGCAGCTTGTTCATGGTGTTTGGACATCCATGTAATAAAAGCAGTTACTCTGCTGAGCACGGTGCAAAGCACCTTACCTACACTCACTCTACTGGTGAGAGAGGCTCAGGGCATCTGGGCATTGGATCCCACAGCCTCCTTCCCCCACTCCAGGCCGTGGGAGACTTCAGACGCTGTCCACTCATCACAACCAGGGGCAGGGCCTCTAGCTTGACCACACCTGGCTCACGTGTCCCCGGCAACACAAATGCAGGTGATTAGATCTAACTCCTTGGCAAGTTTGCTTGAAAGCAGCATTAATTCTATCCACTTGGGAACATGCAGGCCCTGCGTGCAGATCTGAGAGGCCTTTATAAATTCATTAGTGAAACGTCCTGGGTAAGAGAACACCGACGAGCAGCTCTGCTGTGCTCCTTCTGCCCCTGTGCCTGGCTGGCCGCCTGCCCCTGGACCATCTGCTTTGGGTCCTAGCAGGGGACCTGCCAGGGAAGACGGATGGGCTCCTCCGAGCACTCCCTGCCTGCGGCGAAATGCCTGTGTGGTGATGGTGACAGGGGGCTTGGTTAAGAGGAGCCTCTGAGACATGTGATTCTTCCTCAGGCCAATCTTAACATTTCATCTGGCTAAATCCCTGGGAGGGCTAGGGCAGCCAAAAGGCAAGTTCTAATAGCATGGTTATTAATGCCCATCCCTCCCTTGGCCAGCTGTGTCTTGTCCTAGATTGTCACTTCTGGGAACAAAGTACATAGGCACAAACTTCATTTTATGTAAATGAGAGTTTATTGACGAAGACAAAGTCAGGCTTCCCCCGACCCCCACCCTCCCCAAGAACAGATCCCAACAACAAAAGAATGATAAGCCTTCTCAGGGCAACGTTTACCCCCCCTCCCCTTCTCTCCAGAGTCCCAAGGTTCACAACACAGACACACAAAACGGGCTCGGGCGAGGACAGACACTCAGGGAATCTCTGACCAGCAAGAGTTCTGGGTGTGTGTGTGGTTCCCTTGCCCTTTGTAAGACACCAGCTGACGTTACAAAGACACACTGAGGCAGAGGAGAGGGGAATGCAGGGCAATCTCCACTCCGTTCCCCAGTCTGGCCAGGCTTGAGATGGGCCCAAAGGGAAGCTGTGGTGGAGGCAACAGGCTCTGTCTCCTCAGGAGAGAGGTCCTTTCCGTGGAGCAGAATCCCTCCCTAACTGCTCAGGGGCAAACCGGG
This sequence comes from Balaenoptera physalus, assembly GCF_965194825.1. Lineage (NCBI taxonomy): Eukaryota > Metazoa > Chordata > Mammalia > Artiodactyla > Balaenopteridae > Balaenoptera > Balaenoptera physalus. The sequence continues at coordinate 43,889,376 of NC_138901.1, forward strand.
AGGCAGCCTCTCCAAGGAGTGAAGAGTTCGCGCGCGGATTGGCTCAGTCAGGTCAGCTGAGAACAGCAGCTGTTTCCCCTCACTGCCGGGGAGGCTGAGAGAAGCCTGGTTTCAGGGGTGGAGGAACGTATCTTGGTACAAAATTGTCTTGTCTGCTTACCCTGACACACGCTCTTCCTTCTGGAACTGCAGTTTGCTTTGAGATGAGAACACTGCACTTGTAGTGTGGACCTTCTTCACTGCTTGTATCCAACTGACTCCACGAGAGATTTCCCAAAAAGGGGACTTTACCCACCTGCTTTTCTACCCCACCTGTCCCCAACTGACCCACCTCCCACACGCAACCCTGTGCTACCTACTTCCTGTTCTCCACGTGCCTGAGGGGTGGTGAGCGCAGGACATGGCTCCTGACCCTCACCCCAGAAATTCTTCTCTTGGAGATTCTCAAGGTTTAAAAAGCTGCTTTGGGGGACCTGCACCCCCAAACTTTGCAACTGATATGAATCAGAGTCATTTCACTTGTGACAGGGTTGGGGGGTAGTTTCTGCTCTTGTTTTCTATGATTCCTCCTCCTCTTGGACTCACTCTTAGGTCTGGGTCCTACATGAGGCCTTTGGACCCAAGCGCCTCTGATTTGAGCAGGGGCATCTGAGAAGCAGTCTTGGTCACGGACCCTGAATCCTGGGTGCTGGTCGGCACAGGTGCCCACAGATGAAACAGTGCGAACACTGCTAAACCGACTGGCGTTCCAGGCATGAAGCATTCTTTGACAGACCACACCCAATGTGTCCAGGGGGCAGGGGGTCCTCACATCTCCCAATCTTTTGAGAGATGAAAAGAACTGCTTGGCCCTCTGAGGTGATCTCAATTGCCTTGCAGCCTAAGCAACACAAGTAAAGAACAGATCAGAGAACTGAAGGATCAAGTGAATCTGTGGCATCCCGAAGCTCACTTCATCCCTGCACCCATCCTGCTGGCCTCAAGAACTGTGGCTCCAGGAGACTATTAGCTACTCCTTCATTCTGGCATCAGGATTTACCTTCAAGTCCCTGGAAAGATACGCTGCTGCTGCCGGATGCCAATGAATGGAGTGCCAAAATCTGTATGAAGTATGAGAAGAGCCATAAAGAAGCAGGCACAGAAAAGGTAAAAGAAAGGCATTGAAGGAAGAAAATTATGGAGACGGTCCTGCAGTGAAGACAACACTGATGAGGATTTAGGAGACCCACTCCCCCACCTCTGCTACTGATCAGTTAACAGGCCGTAGGCAATAACATCCTGTTTGTCTCTTATCTTTTTCCTTTTTAGAAAAACAAGGTTGCATAAGTTATTACTTAAAGTCTGTTTCAACTCTAAAACTAAGATTTTAGATCTGAATTGGACCTGAGAGTTAAAATAAATCCAGAGCAGGAGATGGGGGAAGGGCATTTTGGTTCCTGTTTCCCATCTCTACTCAAATTCCTTAATCAGTGTTATTAATAGATTAGATCAGTGGAAAGGAATGTAGTAAGTTCTCATTTTTCTCAGCCTCAATGCTGACAGGCCCTATTTCCTGCACTCTGCAGCACCATTCAAGAAAGACCACCATTCCTAACTGCAGAGCATCAGAGGAGATGATAATACGGGGCAGGGGGAATCACAAGGAAAAGGAGTTTGGAGAGAAAAAAAAGGGATCAGGGACAAGGCTGCCACAGACAAAAAACCCCTAATGGGGTGGGCAAGAAACTGCGTCTCTTCCTCCAGGACTGTGCGGTTGTTTTAACACTTTTTATCAGTTACACACTATTCCCTCAATTTCTCATATGTACAAAAATATAAAACAATAAAGTGCAGTTTACGTTTCAGTGACACTTTTCCTTGCTTTAATTTTTTTTTGTCTTTTTCTGCTTTTGAAACGAGCTCTCGATTACAAAATATCAAACTACACTCAAAAATGCCAGCCACTGGCACAGGATGGAGAAGCCCACAAGTAAGGACAGATAGCAGCAGGTGGCACGAGGTGGGAAGTGATTGAAGCAGTGGTTACAAATGGTCACAGGAAGCTAAAACTATCCAACAGGTTGTGCCCTAATGTTAGCACAGGTTAGACTAGTCACTACCTTGGTGGGTGGCCTCAGTGTGTTTGGGTTCAGATTCTACACGGCAATACAATTTTCTTCCAGTTAAGAGTTCTTGGCTTGCACCGATCACAGGGTGGCCAGAGGGCACCGGACCAGTCTATTAGTTTTTCAAAATGCTGTCGTAGACCTGATAGATGTACTGGGAGACTTCAGGAGCTCTACACTTCAGCGACAGCTGTTTGGAGGAAAAAGAGAAGGAAGATTAGCACAGAGGATGGCATTAACTCGAAAGGTATCCAAGTACTCAGTGCAAGGACACCTCTTCCTGATAAAAGGGGAGAAGAGCTTCTACCACTGAGTAGCCAAACAAAGAGATCCTGTTAATAGGTTACACGGGTTTTAGAATTTCAGTTTAATCAATGTCAAGCTGTGCTGTGTTTCCACCCACATTCTATGTGGGTCTACGAGGTTAGGAAATAATCCATACGAAAAAATGTAGGGGAAAAGATACTCTACTGCTTTGCTAAGAGTCATAAGGACTACTACCAAATGAAAAGGGAAGGGTTAAAACCCTTAACGTGGTCGTCATTTCAGCTGTCTGCTCCAGTTTCTGTCTGACAAGGATGGTTATCTTGGTCCCAATTCAGGAGGATGTATATTCAAGTAAAATAAAAGCGTAAGCTAGATACTAGCTCCAAGGTACTAGTCTTTCCTTTATTACACTGAGAAGAGTATACACTGTTAAGGAGGGAAAACAAGAACCAACACAAAAAGACATTTACTGAGTGTAACTGTACAGCCATTTATGCCAACAGCATAATCTTTCATTTTCTGCCTCTTATTCAGGCCTATCAGGTACTTCTGACACTACTCTACTTCTCTACCACCACCTCTTCTTCTAGTCTAACAATTACCAAATTAAAATTAAAACATTAAAAAGATTTCAATGTTGAAAACTGACATTTTCACTTTGTGGGTCAACAAGTGCAAAATTTAAACCCATATTTGGACTCCTGAATTGTACTAGATTAGGCAAAACACTATTAACAATAACATAACAGCAAAACCATGCAAACTGCATTTAGAACCAGAAAATTTAATACTTGTTTTTTGTATTACTGACATCATTGCTCTTGTCTATTAAGGTAGATTAACAAAAGTTGTCTTTAACGATGTATCACCATGAGATTTTAGATTACCTCTTTATTCTCTTATTAGAGACTCTGGATGATTTAACAAAGTACAAAAGGTGAGAATGTTTTTGGCAAAAACGTCAAGAAGATGATTGGTCAACCCTGAACTTCTTGAGAAAACTCACATCCTCAAAACTTAGTGATATTTTAAAAATGCAAAACGAAACAAAACCAAGCCAAACAAAAGAACATCAAAAGAGGCTCTATTTATTTGCAGCTTTAATATTCAGTCTCTAAGCCATTTCCAAAATTGCTGCTTGACATTAATCAGGAAGACAATTCTGATAAATGTAGAACAAAACAAATGAACAACTAATTTAAGAATATAAATACGAATAGAGGACTTCCCTGGTGGTGCAGTGGTTAAGAATCCGCCTGCCAATGCAGGGGACACAGGTTCAATCCCTGGTCTGGGAAGATCCCACATGCCGCGGAGCAACTAAGCCCGTGAGCCACAACTACTGAGCCTGTGCTCTAGAGTCCGTGAGCCACAACTACTGAGCCTTCACGCCACAACTACTGAAGCCCGCGTGCCTAGAGCCCATGCTCCACAAGAGAAGCCATCGCAATGAGAAGCCCACGGACCGCAACAAAGAGTAGCCCCCGCTCGCCGTAACTAGAGAAAGCCCACGTGCAGCAACGAAGACCCAACACAGCCATAAATAAATAAGTAAAGTAAGTAAGTAAGTAAAAAACAAAAAACGAGTAGAAAACAGCTCCCTTCTTTGGTCAAAGTTGCAGCTATAGGCATTTCCCTGACTTTCAAGCTCCCTATAGAGGCAATCTGTACCTCCTCCTCCACAGCCTCTTCACTGTCAGTGTTGTAGAAAATTCTCGTGGGAGAGTATGTGGGTTCAGAAAAGGAGGAGGAGAGGAAGCTAAAAAGAGTAAGAACTGCCTAAGGGAGTTAACTCCCAGACTAAAGAGAGGGTAGTTCCTCCCCTTCAAAATACTGTCCTGTATTTTTTCACATCTTTGTAGCAATACTGGAACTTCCAACCAGTTGGAGATCCACTTTTTCGTTCACGAGTGATAAGGAAATGTTGCCTTCCTCAATAAAAGCCCTATCTGCCAAGGTTGGCACTGGCAGGGGTCATGGACTGACCACGCCTGGACCCTGAGAATTTCAGCTGCTCTTTGGAGGGGGAAGGAGGAGGGAGGCGAAGGAAGAGAAGGAAGAATCTCTCTTTCTGGACTGTTCTATCACCTCCCTCCCCCAGACATCCCAGCCTTTAACAAATGGTTAAGTTTAGACTTAAACCCATTCCTTGCTTTCCAACTAGTACAGCTAAAACAAGACAGAATAAATTAAAAAAAAAAAAAAAAAAAAAGATTTTTTTGTTGTTGTTGCTAATTCCTAAAGAAAGCAAAAGGGAAACATACATAAAGAACAAAGAGGCTAAAAAATCTGACTTAGGACTCTGGGTCTCATTTTACATGGCTCCTAAGGGAAAAGAGGCCTTACCAGGGTTTTAACTTTTGAACCACTAGCCTGCTTATGTGACACATCTTTAACACCAACCACTCAGGAATGCCACCCACCTAGACTCACGCCCCCTGCCTAGGTAAGCCAAGGACTTACACATCCACTTCTGGTTTATAGCCTGGGACACAGACTTCTTCACCTGGGACAAGTTATCTTTGCAGGTGAGATAGAGCTACTTAGAGATATGAGGCCTCTTCCTCATGGGATAAACATACTTTCTTAATGAAATACAGTAAGGGGTTGGCGGAAGTGATTTATCATGTAGTGCACCACTACTTACTTGGTCATAAAAAAACCAAATTATTAACACATGCAACGACTTAGATAGATGTCAAGGGTATTATGTTAAGTGAAAAAAAAGTCTCAAAAGGATACAGGCTGTAGGAATTGAATTTATATAACACTCTTGAAATGACAAAATTACAGTAATGGAGAACAAACATACCAGTGGTTGCCATGGGTTAGGGCTTGGGTGAATGTGTAACTATAAAGACATAGCAAGAAGGAGTTTTTTTGTGGTGATGGAACAGTTCTGTATCCTGACCGTGGTGATGATTATACAAATTTATATGTGTGATAAGATTTCATAGTACTGTATACTCCTTAACCAAATAAAATAAAGTAAGAGTAATGATGTAGAACCTGGTGAAATCTGAATAAGGTCTGTAGTTTAGTTAATAGTATTGTACCAATATCAATTTCCTGCTTGAAAATGTACTATGGTTGTTAAGATGTTCTCAATGAGGAAAACTGGGTGAAAGATACATGGGAACTCTATGTACCATTTTAAAAACTTTCTGTGAGTCTTAAATTACTTCAAAATAAAAAGGTTTTAAAAATTTTAAACAAACTATGTTGTTACTAAGAGGTCCTTCTCAAAATTCTCACTACCCTTATAATGAATAGAAAGAATATGGTAGGAAGTGTTGAGATACCTGAGTTCTACACACCACTCACCTACCAACAACTTATGTGATCTCGAACAAGTCATTAATCATTCTTAACCTTGGTTTCCTTACCTGCAATCTGGGGGTAATCATGCTTCTTTAACCTAGCTGAGATGGAATACTATATACAATAAAATAATGGATGATTAAAAAAAACACACACACAAATATGCATACTTTGAAGAAATTTCTAGGGAAGCAAATGGAGTTATTTTACAAGACCTTGATTTTACAGTGAAAACCTGTCCCTCCAGAAAGAGCACAGAGGGGTTTTCCTTTCTTAGGGAGCTCAAGGAAAATGACAGGGTAGTTTCTTACAAAAAAAGACAAGGCACTGGTGGTGGAGGAGGTGGGTGGGAGGAGCGTACACTTTATGAGGGAAGCCTGATCTCTCTCAGCTCACAAATGCTTGGCCAAAAATCTAGCTTGGTGGGACTCAGTAGCTCACACACACACACACTAGTCCAGCTTACTTCAAGGGAGGGAACTAGTGGGGAAACACCAAGAATTTTCAGTTCTGGGTGGTATTATTTCCTTGATGTATGCTAATGAAAACAGGCTTGCCTTAAAATTAAGGAAAGGAGTCACAGACTTTTCTCAGCTACATGGCTAAAAAGCTCCCTTAATCTACTGAATAGGAAGCTTCCTTAGAGTTATTCAATTCAAAAGCCTTAAACATAACAGAAGAATAAGCTATTTCCCCCATCCCAAGGGTTTTTCTTGTACTTGACAAAATGCAGATGACAAGCAGCATCCTATTGGGAGACTGCATTTTACAACAGCAAACAAACACCGGGTGCCTAGGGTATTAAAGCTTTGTTGTTTAACAAAGCAACTGGCTCCTCCCCTAAAAGTACTGCCAGGATTCCAATTTTAGTCCAGTGTGGTAATGAATGAAGTTTTCTAAACTAAAGTCCCCTTACAGGCTGTGAAAGGTATGTCCCATTTTGCTTTAACTTTTCAACAACCATTTAGGATACACAACACTGCTAAAAAAGGCTCATATGTCTGGGATTCTGATATCCTAAGAAAAGCAGGAATGAGCTTGAAATGAGCTACGGAAACAATCCTCTTAGCAGCTTGTTACAGTACCACATGCATAGATATGCTAGGTTAAGTATTAACCAATACTGATGAAGTTGCCAAGTTTTGTGAGCAACTCTGTATATACCAGGAGGAGTCTGAGACACTCGTGCTGCGAGGCACCGTGCCTGCTGGATGGGGCAGACACTGCAGACAGAAGGTCTTCTAAGGAGGCAACTGGGAACTTCTTTACTGACTGCTTGTTTTGGATACCTGGCGTCTGAAGCACCTCTACCAGGTCTTTCCTGGATGCTGAGAAAAAATGAAAGGGCTCTTACCCCCCTCCTTGAACCCATCTCACCCATTCTGAGAAAGGTCTTACCGTGTAATTGGGGTTTCCTGGCTGGATACGTAGCTCGGCCAAAATCCAAATGCCATTAGTGAGCTTCAGGGATTGGTACAGCATGTCCTGCCCTTCCACATTCCTCTTCGCAATAGTATAAACATTGTTGTTTTGCAACTTGCTGGAAACAGTGTCTAGAAACACAGATTCAAAATCCAACACCTTCAGTTAAAACACCAAACAAACGTACTATGAGTTACGTGTGCTCCAGTCTCCTGAGAAGCACTGTTACATGCATACATGCACATGTCAGAAAGCCCTTCTCCCACAAGAGCGAAGGGTAAGGAAGAAGCTCCTGAAGTGCCTGGGTATCACATTCCAGGACAGAAAACAGAATAAGGTGCAAATAAGCATTAGTGTAAGAATTACCTGTGGAGATTATGGTGGGTCTAAGGAGTTGGCAATCTTAAACTAGGTGCTAGACACGTAAAAATGCACTGATGAGGACAAAGACAGAAACAGGTACATGGGTGTGCCACAGTGACTGCCACGTCAGATTCATCTCTCCAACGCTAGTCCCAGATTCACGGGGATACAAAACTGACACTCAAATGCAAAACACTGCCTCGGAAGTTGCTACTACTTCACCGTGAGCCATTCTGGCCTCAAGTGCCAGGATCAGAAAAGCACCCAGTTGCAGAAATCCTGCAAGTCAAATTTATTAATCTGGATGTTTAAGATTTTTTTTAAAAGCAGGCAAATGATTTCTTAGGTCTTAAATTAAATTATTAATTTGGGGGAATACCACGCCCCGAATTAATAATGAAACAAACTGTCTCAACAAAAGACTGAGGAAGACTGAAGTTGTGCAAAGATGATCGCTCCAAGGCCCTGTAAGCCTGGCTGCCGCTGCTGGTCAGAGTGGAGGACTTCATAGTCACCAACACAGGGTAAGAACAGGTTGGTGTTTGGGGTCTTCCTTGTGACTACAGCATCAGAGAGACATGACATTCTAGAATTAAAGGTCATTTCTCTCTCCTTGTTCTCTGACTGCTAACATGAGATGTTGCAGCATCACAGAAAGAGAAACTTTAAAAACACAGATGATAAACACTACTTCTTTGTTGATAGTTTATTATGTTCATTTCTGATGAGAATTCAAATTACTCAGGGACGAAATTCTCTCCACATAAAAACCTGTCATGTTCTATTGTGCTCTCTAGGAAAAGGCTGTTGTGATGGACAGTCTTTCTGTTCTCCAAGACAGTAAGCTCTCTGAGCATAGGGATCCTAGAGTTTTTCATCACTGTATTTCCCACAGTATCTGGGACACAATGGATACCTGCCATCAATACCTGCGAATAAGCCTCTGACTCAGGTGCTGGAGACGCCGATATGTACATAATGCCATAGGCATTAAAAAATATCTATTTAAGACATTTCTCCAAAGAAGAAATACAGATTACCAATAGGCACATGAAAAGATGCTCAACATTTCTAATTATTAGAGAAATGCAAATCAAAACTACAATGAGGTGCCACCTCACACCAGTCAGAATGGCCATCATTAAAAAGTCTACAAACAATAAATGCTGGGACTTCCCTGGTGGCGCAGTGGTTAAGAATCCACCTGCCAATGCAGGGAACACGGGTTCGAGCCCTGGTCCGGCAAGATCCCACATGCTGCAGAGCAACTAAGTCCATGTGCCACAACTACTGAGCCTGTGCTCTAGAGCCCACGAGCCACAACTACTGAGCCCGCGCGCCACAACTACTGAAGCCCATGCACCTAGCAGGAGCTTTTGTTGAAGATCTACCTTGTTACATAGGCACATATTCTAGACAATATACACAGCAAGGCCCAGATGCCTACAGATGTCTCGTGATTTCACCACCTAAGTAAGAGATGATAGGCTAAGAAATGGAAGCACACAAACACACACACATACTCACCCTCCCAGAATTAGAAAATGTGGCAAACAGCCAGGTAGAATAAGCAAGTTGAATGGATGTAACTTTACTGTGTTTGGAAGCATTCCGGTTAGGAACCTGGCTCTGCTCCTACTAAATGGCTGTATCATGATTTCTATCAGAAGACTGAATGGAGGGAGGAGGGTTCTATAACATAAGTATGTGTGAGTCAATTTTCATAAACCTTCGCTATTAGGTTTGAGCTAGAGGGTATGTAGATGGCAGGATAATCAGACTCTGCGAAATGAACCTATTAAGAATGGCAATGCGAGCCAATGTTAAGGAGGCTTCCTTGTCAGACTGGGACAGACTTTTTTAAAAGATGTCAGTTTTTTGTAGTTGTTGTTGTTGTTGTTTTAAATATACCTGAACTCCTGGGAAACATGATGGAATCTTACAGTTGTGAGACTTTGAGAATGACAATGCAATGTTAAGACACTGAGATTTGCCCTAAAGGACAGAGTTTTAAAAGATGGTCAAATATGGTTACAACTGCATCAAGGTGTGATTTCTTTTGGTTCATTTGTCTCCTACCTCAAATCTGGCTTTGGGCCTGAGGCCTAAAGTCTTAGAAGGTGTGAATGTGGTCTTCACCCCTTCATTTTCCTACTTAAGCTAAGGTCGCACCTCTTCCAGCAGCCGTAAGGGTGAAGAAGGTACACAGTGAGTGGGAAGGGGGATCTGTACATGCATGGGTCCTGGCTGTGGCACATACTCATCAGGAAGTTCAAAACCATTATGCCTGCTGAAAAGAACACTTTGTACCATGTGAACAACCAAACTATATTTAAGTGCTGGCTGGCAAAGCATTTGCATTTATGAAATGTTCCAAGGGATGGGGAGAACCACGACAAAACAAAGAAACAGAACTCATCCTCACCTAGTCCCTGTGGCAGAAGAAATATTTGTCCCTTACTAGAGAGCCCAACTAGTGAATATAGATACAACATGTCTCTGAGCTTTTCACAGTATAATAAACACTTAATTTAAAAAACAGGTTTGTAGACTGCTTGCCAGAAAGATTCCTTTCTGGATATGGCTGGAGATGCAACTACTTCTTGTATACTTAAGATAGTGGTCCCAGACATGTACTAAGCCCAAATACAGCTGTAATATAAGCTGTAAAACAGATTCATACAGACCGCTTGACGCCAGTAGAGATGACCAGTGCTAGGAAGCAGGGAGACCCATACATTGGTGCCTTTCTGATCTAATATTTTCTAGTATTTACACAACTAGTGGCACCATAAGCACCCCGTCATATACACCTTTCTATTAAGAACTGATAAATGATTAAGGCTTAGGAAGAGGGTTTCTTTTCTTCTTTCATCTCTAGAAGAAATGGAAGAGCAAAAGTAAAAGCTCAACGCTAGGTGGTCAGCCCTTTAAGCCTGCGACTTCCTGCTGCCCTCAGAGTGTTAGCTCCATCTGTCAAATGTCTACTCTGGCACAAAAAAGCTATTTAAAGGCTTGGTGCTATTGTGATTAGGACAGATCAGCTGGGAAGGATGGTATTTTTAGCTCTCAGCTAGACCCAGGGTGTTGAATCAGAAGGCACTAAACCTGAAAATGTTCATGTTAATAGAGCCCTCAGACTGGAAGGAAATGTAAAGGCCAGGGTACTCCAGACCTTGGGGTGGAGGCAGAGGAAAAGCTAGAAAGGATTAGTTGCAGGAAGTGGTCTTGTAAGCGATTAGCAATGATTCAGTGTGGGAAACGATGGCCTCGGGCTCCTGGAGAAAACGAAGTGGCTGTTTTTCCCTCTGCTCCATGTGCTGCACTGCCACGTGCTGCACTGTGTGTCACTGGAAAACTGATTTGCTGGTATTTGGAGCACCCGAGGCAGGGAGGAACTGGCATGAGGCCACGGCAGAACTGATCAAAACTGAACTTGCTTTGGGAAACTGTTCCAGTTTATATCAGAAGACAAAGACCCTTTGGGAGCAAGACCAGACACCCCTTCTTTGGGCAAGATCACAAATGTACACCAAGGTTCAATAAGGGTTCAGAACCCCAATCTGGAAGCAGGGGGATCTTTTCTATAACTCTGACAGGCCACAGTAAAGCCCTCAATCATCCAAACTTCCATTTTCTTTTTTGAAAAAGCATGTCCCTTTCACACCAGACCTCTGAAACCAAATCTGCTTTCCAATTACTCTGGCCTTTCTCTGCTCTCTATAGGCCAGAGTTTCCCAGATCGTGCATGTTCAAGGAACGCTGGTGTTCCATAAGACGTTAATAATAAGCATTTTGTGACTTTAAATTCCACAGTGAAAAAATTCAGTTAATGTTGAGTTAGACTGGTCTCCTCGATGCAGGAAGCCTCAGCTTCTAGTGTTCTCATGTGCTCACCCAAGACAGGCACATCATACACTGTATTTTCCAACCTTTTTGACCACAGAACCCTTTTCTGAGGGACAAGTGTTCTCAGGAGCATACTAAATGAAATGTCCTGGGACTGACTACACAAGGGTGACTATAACTCTCGCCATGAACCACTGCAGATTCTGCACCTGAAGCTTCCTGAAAAACAGCTTACACAACAGAAAACTGCCCAACCTCCCAACTCATCAAATGAGGCTTGTGGTAACTAACCAGTAAGCCTAGGAGAGAGAGAACACCGTCACCTACCTAGAATATGGCATAAAAAGCAGCTCAATTTAAGTATGACTTTTTTGTGAAAACTCAGCAAAAATCTGGTTTTGTTTAATAACTACATAACCAGTAAGGCTGAGAAACCTAGACCAAGAATATGTTCAAAAGAAGGCAGATATGTGGTATTCCTGAAGAGAATCGACAAACTAGTAGCGACAGTGGACATTACAGAAAACTATCTCCTCAAACACCTCTCCAAGGGCTCAGGAGAAGCCCTGTAAGAAAAGACTTGTCTGAACACAGAGGAGGAATGCATCATAGAGCACTCCCACTCCCCGCAAAAAAACTTTTTAAAGAACAAGTTGAACTGAGAAGACAGTGAGTTGTTCTTTTTTTTCTTTCTGTACTGCTGTACTGCCTCTTTCCCCCACTCAATGCTCCAGCTACAGTGGGAGGGCGGCAGCCAGAAGGAGGAAATGACGGGTGAATGAAGAAAAGAGGAAAAGAGGCGGCACCCAACAGCACCAAGGCTCACTTTCATTCAAATGCCTTTCATTTCATAAGGCCTTATACTAACCTTAAAGAGAAACTGGAACAAAGGCAAGACCCTGAACAGCTGAAGGCTCCTTCCACTCCTGAGGATGCTTCAGTGAAACAAAGCCCTAGGCACTGTCAGCTGCTATTGTTTCTCCTCCTGGGTTCCCCGTTTGATGTTCTAGTACAGTAATAAAACTAACTACTAAGGGGGCTGGAGCTTTTTCATGGTGATTAAAGAGGTCAGTATAACCATATGAAAGCTGACACAAGGCAAGAAAGAAAAAGGCTACCAACTAGGCTTTAATCAACTATGATGTAGTCTTATTTACTAGTAAACACAGGATTCCAAATAAGGATCTCAAAGAGCCACTACTGAAGGCTGATGTAAAATGACAAACAGTCCTTTTAATTTTGGGGAGAGTGCATATCTTCAAGTGCCACTTCAATTACCTAATGCTTAGAATGTTCAAGTAACATGACTCATACATGTTCAACTACTAGAGAATTGGGTGGGTGGATCCATTCTAGTTCTTTTCTTAAATCTGTTAGTTTGTAAGTAATCTAGTACCTACATCAAAACATCCCAAGTTTTTAAAGAGAAGTTTGCATAGTAATACCATATACTCACTAGAAATAAGGTAGATGTGAAAAGATAGGTAAAGAAAAGACAAAATTTTCAAATATCTAATTTAATGCACTAAGATGAAAATGAAATTTAGAGTCATCACTCACCAGCATTTAAATGACATTCCTTAATCTGAAACTGAAGTTCATTTTCATTGGGAATATCCTTCCATGTTGCAAGGAAGACCTGGCGCTCTGTATGGGGAAGCAGAGAGAAAGGAAGGATGTGTACAATCTGTCAATATTCTGACATCTAAGCCCTTGTACCATTTCTCCTTTGGAGTGCTGGCTCTAGCAATACAGCCAGCAGTAGCCTGGGACTGGAGTCAACTCTTAGCTATGCAGAGGTGCTACACTCCAGGTCAATTAATCCCTCATGAGTAGCACTAAGATACACTGGAAAAGAGTCTACATCTAGGGTTTAGTTTTACCTCCAGTGTTTTCCTATTTGGGTGACTTTGGTAAGTCTTGTGAACTTTCTGATTCTTAATTTCATCATATATTATTACATCCGCCTACCCTACCCAAACAGCTACTGTAAGAATGAAACCAGTGTTAAGTGCCAATACAACTTCATATGTATCACTACAAGCTAGTTTTATTAGATGGTGGTTTCCTAAGTAAGGGAAGAGAGAAATATCAACAACCACATGGGGAATACCAATAGATTTATCACAAATTATTGAATTCTTATCTTGAGACAGTAAGAACTCAGGACAGGGCTAAGTGCTGAATTTCCATGTATTATCTCAAGTCATTATAAAAACTATTTCTGCTTTGTAAACTTGGAAACTGAAACTCAAAAAAATTAAGCACCTTGCTACAGTCACATAGCTAGTAAACAGCCAAGCTGAGATTCAAATCCACATCTACTTGTCACCAAGCCACTTACTCTGTATGCTGTGGTGACTGGCTTACTCGGATAATGGGCATTGTGACTTGGAGACCAACAGCAAAGCAAGATCAACTGTGACTCAGGAGAATATATAATTAGCAATTATTAGAGCTTTAGAATAGCCTTCCTCCATTTTTTTAAACCTCAAAATAACTTGTCCTTCTGGGGCTATGCTCTGCCTGACACATTCAGAGGAAGGGCAAAGGTATATTTGGCAGGACAGGAGGACATACTTACCCATTTTGCCATCTTCTACAAAAAGCACGTTGAGTGGGATGAGGCAGCTGAAGTAGAAGACATCAATATTGTTTTTCACAGCCACCTGCCAGGAAAGTAGCAAGGGAAAATTAGGACATCATAAGAAGCCAGGTAGGAGGGAAAGAACAGTTATGTGTCTAGAAATATATCACCCAATTTCCTTCCTCTTTTATTTATTTATTTTTAAATATTTATTTATTTGGTTGCGCTGGGTCTTAGTTAGTTGCGGCACGTGGGATCTAGTTCCCTGACCAGGGATCAAACCTGGGCCTCCTGCATTGGGAGCACGGAGCCTTAGTCACTGGACCACCAGGGAAGTCCCAAAAATCTGTTATTTATTTATTTATTTATTTAGCCTCACTGCACGTCATGTGGGATCTTAGTTCCCCGACCAGGGATCAAACCCGCGCCCCTTGCATTGGAAGCGCAGAACCTTAACCACTGGACGGCCAGGGAAGTCCCTCCTTCCTCTTTTAGACAGGGCAGGAAACCCCAAATCAAGACATACCAGCCCATACACTGCAAAGCATGTCCTTATTCACTCCACTGTCAAGAGCACCGTGGACAGCCTGCAACTCTGCCTTGCTCCAGGAGGGGCCCCAGGAGGGATGAATTCAAGGCACAAATTCTATACCTGCGACATCTAGTCAGTTGTTTTAATAGTAGTTTCTGCTACCACTTACTAAGTACCTATTAATGACAATATTTCTAATCCTCATTATAACTATCCCAAACAAAGTACTGTTACTCCCCTCTCATTTTATAGATGAGGAACTGAGGTTCAGAAAGCTTAAGTAACATCCAGTATCACACTGTCAGTACACAGAAGAACCGGGATGCAAATGCAAAATTGACTCTAAACCTTGGTTTTTTTCTCTCCACAATAACTGGTGGCATACTGCCCCTTATCTTTTTTCAGATATCAGTTTTAAAGCGCTTTCTTTTATAAAATCTTACTTTCCTAAGTCATAAGGCTGGAAAAGCTTGTTGGGTCAAACACTCGTAAATCTGATGACTCTCGGAAGGAAAAGTCTTTGAACAAATGAAGAAATGAGTTTTCTTCTCACAACACAAACTTCTGGATTTGGGCAGGCTGTGATTCTACCATGGCCCATTCAATCCAGAGCATGCTGTTCATATTTTTTAAAAAGCTATAATAAGTACTTGTGTTCAGGGGCAACACTGATTGGTTTCTCTATTCAGAAACAGGCAGACTCCACTGTGGCAGATTATAAGAGCCATATACTGTAAGAGGGGAGAGTAGAAGAACTACTCGAAACTACCACTTCCCACTGGTTTCTGTCACTGGTGACTTTCCTATCTATGCTCTTGGCACTGCAGAAAACCATTTCTCTAGGTGAGTTTTATAATCAGTAACCATGTCTATTTCTCTCTAAGAAAATAAAGGTAAAAAGTGCTTATCCAGCACCACTATTCTCTCCCCGCCCCTTCTTGGGGCAAATGTCTATACTTCAACAGCACATTGAGATTGAAATATCCTCTTTCCGAAGTACTTCCAGTTCTTTTACGTTTGTTATCAACTCATCTTCCCCACCTTTTTTTTTTTTTTTGTCTGCATTGGGTCTTCGTTGCTGCGCATGGGCCTTCTCTAGTTGCGGCAAGCGGGGGCTACTCTTCGTTGTGGTGGGCGGGCTTCTCTTCGTTGCGGAGCATGAGCTCTAGGCACGTGGGCTCTAGAGCGCAGGCTCAGTAGTTGTGGTGCACGGGCTTAGATTCTCCATGGCATGTGGGATCTTCCCAGACCAGGGCCCGAACCCATGTCCCCTGCATTGGCAGGTGGTTTCTTAACCACTGCGCCACCAGGGAAGTCCCTTCCCCACCTAAAATAGTACCTTTATTTCATCTTCCAAAATTTGATTTGGGTATGTCTACTTGATATCTTTCTGCCCTCTTTCCTATAAGAATTCATCAAATTACTTTCCTTGTAACTTGTACATTTAACCTTTCAATGACCCACACCCAGGAGTTTCTGACCTATATCACATAATCAGATGTCCAAAATGCTGAGACAGCAGGAGTCTCAAAAAGCTAGAGTCTGGTGAATACAAGCAGAGTAACTAACCTCAGGAAAGAGGGACCTTAGACATTCTTTAAGATGTACTAGAGCACCACTTCAAAAGATCTATACCAGCTGTGGGCTTCTGGGAAGGAGGTATTTTCTAATTCATCTGGTACTCAGCAATGAGAGAACGGGAACTCTTATTTCAAATAAGGGCACCAAGAAGACCTTGAGGGAGTGCCAGGCTCTGTAAAGGGCATTTAGAAGTGAAAACTGGAAGTGGTTCAAGTGGGCTAGTGTGGGTCACATGTCCTCCAAGAGATAATATTAGTGGTTCTCAACCAAAGACTTATATTAGAATCATCTGGAGAGATTTCTCAAAACAGAATCCGGGACTCCATCCTATATATTTTGGAAAAAGTTCCTAGGAAGATCAACCAGACAAGTAATTAATTTAGAACAATGTTACCTAAGAAGTCTGCGTGGGCTTATAAATAGATCGTTCTTCTGAGGGAATCCTTATTCCAACTGAAGCCCTTTAACAATGGAAAAGACATGAAAAGCTCTTCTAGGTCAGCAGTGCTAAAACCATTCTGCCTCAAGGACCCTTTTGACAAACAGATGAAAGTCAGGGACCTTCTTTCTGAAAACCGTACATGCAACGTTTCCACAGAAACTTCAGGGGTTTCAGGACACCCTGAAGACTATCCCTGGACTTCTGCTCTAGAATAATTCTCTGAGAAGCTGGGACACCCAAATCAGAGGCAGCAGACACAGTGGCTCTGAACACGGACCTGGGAACCAGACCAGACCACCTGATTTCAAATGCTGACTCTGTTACTTACTAGCTGTGTGACTTTAGGCAGTAGTACTCAGCTCACTCTCCGGTCTGAAGGATGGAGATAACAACAGGACCAAATGCACGGGGTTGTTATGAGGCTAACGAGTAAATGTTTGCAAAGCACTTATAATGGTGCCTGACTTACAATTAAGTACTATTAACAAATGTTTCTCAAAGAAAAGTTCTCTCTTCTTTCACCATTTTCTGCTTTACCTTTTTACTCAGAATTTTTCATAATTAAGGAAAACCATATTAGACTTAACTGACATCTTACACATGCTCAAATGTAGTATTACAACTATGCTAACAAGAGATCAGTGAAGAAGCGTTTCATCTCTTTTACATTAGATTTTCAAAATCTGCATTTTGCAGCTCTCAAACTTTTACTCTTGGCTAGGACTGCATTTATTTCAAATATATATGGTTCCCTTGGATCTGGGCCCTGCCTACCTCTCCAGCCTATTTCCTTAACTTTAAGCACATCAGAATTACTTCTTGCTCCCCAAACACTGAAACTGACAGGCTGTTTCTTGTCAGATGTTGTTCTTTCTGCTTAATATGTTCTTCTCCTAAAACTTTATCTGTCTGGAAAATATCTATTTAATCTGAAGATTTAGTTCAAGCTTGACAAGGATTTCTCAGGAAGGCTCTAGTTCCTCTCCGTAGCACCCACTCCATGCACCTCTATATAGAATAAATAATTGTTTATCTCTGCCTCACCCACAACACAATGATCTCTCAGTACAGGGGCTCTCATCTTCACTCGCATACTAGTGACTCAATAAGTATTTGCTGCATGAAATTTAAGGGGAAGAAGTTGAGCTAATGGAAGGAAACACTGGTTTCTCAACCTTTTTTTTTTTTTTTTCTTTTTAACCTGTACATCGTTCATATGCAAAACATAATTTCAGGGACTTCCCTGGTGGCACAGTGGTTAAGAATCCACCTGCCAATGCAGGGGACACGGGTTTGAGCCCTGGTCCGGGAAGATCCCACATGCCGCGGAGCAACTAAGCCCATGCGCCACAACTACTGAGCCTGCGCTCTAGAGCCCGCGAGCCACAACTACTGAAGCCCGTGTGCCACAAATACTGAGCCCATGTGCCACAACTACTGAACCCCATGTGCCTAGAGCCCATGCCCCGCAACAAGAAAAGCCACCGGAATAAGCCCGCGCACCACAACCAAGAGTAGCCCCCACTCGACGCAATTAGAGAAAGCCTGCGCACAGCAACGAAGACCCAACGCAGCCATAAATAAATAAACAAATAAATAAATTTATTTTAAAAACCCCATAATTTCACCAGTAACATGGTTCATTAGGCACACAGATACTTGATGAGGCAAGGATTGGGGGACAGAATGATACGTGGGCTCTTTTGGTTTCAAATTCACTGGGCTAAAATAATATTTAGATGTTGAGGAAGAATAACACAGGCAGTAGATCGCAACCCAAAGAATATTAGATTCTCCAAGGATATGCCAATAACTCTTCGGGAGTCTCAGCAAAAAAGATTCAAGGAAAACACAGTATGAAGCCAGTCCAATTCCAATCCAGACGGCAGCTCTCTCTCTTTTTAAAGTTTTATTTATTTTGGGCTGCGTTGGGTCTTCCTTGCTGCGCACAGGCTTTCTCTAGTTGCGGCGAGCCGGGGTTACTCTTCGTTGCAGTGTGCAGGCTTCTCATTGCGGTGGCTTCTCTTGTTGCAGAGCACGGGCTCTAGGTGCACGGTCTTCAGTAGTTGTGGCACGTGGGCTCAGTAGTTGTGGCTCACGGGCTCTAGAGCACAGGCTCGGTAGTTATGGTGCACGGGCTTCAGTAGTTGTGGCACGTGGGCTCAGTAGTTGTGGCTCGCGGGCTCTAGAGCACAGGCTCGGTAGTTGTGGTGCACAGGCTTAGCTGCTCCGTGGCATGTGGGATCTTCCCGGACCAGGGCTCGAACCCGTGTCCCCTGCATTGGCAGAATTCTTAACCACTGCGCCACCAGGCAAGTCCCCAGACGGCGGCTCTCTTAAACAGAATTGAGTAAACCTTAGAGTATGATATTGACCGCTTCAGCAGGAGAGAGGGGAGTTCTTTGTTTTCTTATTTTGAAATTCACCATCCCAACAGGTACAGAACAGAAAGACATAATCCAGACAAGCTGGAGAAGTATTTTCCAAGAGCTTTAACATCAATGTCTAGCTTGCCTATGGTAAATCAATTATCACATATATATCCAACTGCCTACTTAGTATCTCTACTTGGATAACTA
Source organism: Balaenoptera physalus (assembly GCF_965194825.1). Classification (NCBI taxonomy): domain Eukaryota; kingdom Metazoa; phylum Chordata; class Mammalia; order Artiodactyla; family Balaenopteridae; genus Balaenoptera; species Balaenoptera physalus. Next base: position 43,908,424 of record NC_138901.1, read on the forward strand.
CTAACAGATATCTGAAAATGAACATGTCCAAAACCAAATTCTTGATCTCCCCATCTCATCCCTAAATGGAACCTCCTGCTGACTTTCCAAACTCAGTAATATGAAACACTGCCAAGCTTTTTATGGTGTCCCTGCTTCTGCACTTGTCTCTCCCCACCCTCCCCACCTAGCTTCCCAGTCTACTGTCAACACGGCAGAGTGATCTTAAAATGTAGATCAATTCATAAATACTTCCCTGCTCAAACTTCCAATGACTTCCCAAACTTACAACTGCCTATAGTTGGATGTCCCTTACCTCTCTGTTGTCATATGCTATGACTCTCCCGTCAGCCACAGGAGCCGGCTGTTGTGCCCTGCACATACCAGGCATGCTCCTATCTCATAGCTTTTTGCCTTTGTTGTTTCTTCTGCTTGGAATTCTCTTCCACCAGAAATGTGCAAGGCCCATTCTGGCGTCCTTTAGGTCTTTGCTTTAAATCAAATATTATCTTCTCACGTAGGTCTTCCATGACCAACGTATTTATAAAATTATACCACCCAACCTCCAACTCTAGGACTCCCTATCCCAACCTCTGCTTTTTCTCCACTGCTCTTATCTAACATATTATTTTACTTATTTGTTGGTGCACTGCCTGTCCCTGTGCCACATAATTCACCTCGAGTAAAATGTAAGTTTCACAAGGGAAGGGATTTTTGTCTCTTGTTCACTACTGTATTCTCAGTTTCTAAAACAGTGACTGGCACAGAGTAAGGGCTCAATAAGAATAATGACTGTAAAATACACTACTCAAAGTTCCTGACAGCCATTTGGGTTTAGACAAGATATGAACTTGGTCTAAAGTTTCCAAAAGGACAGGACTTCTCAAGTTTTTTCCAGTGTACTTCCCTTAACAGAGGAGGAAAGAATGGACATATATAGTGGGGTGGAGGTAGGGGTGAGGATCAGGATTAGGGGCATAATATGAAGTAGCCCATCATAAGAACAAAATTTCTTTGAAGTTCCATGCTATTCCATAATGAATCCACGTGTTTTAATATGAAAATGTGTTTCTCCATTTTCCTTTAAATAAAACTGATGCTCCAGGCGAACACACCATGTGTATCCTTCAGCCTCAAGTACCTCCTAACACATGGTGGTTTTAAAAGCCGTGGGTCACGACCAACTGGTGTTTCTTAAAATTAATTTAGTGGGATGAAACTGGCATAAAAAATAGAATAGAAAATGTCATAGTGCGTCTCATGAAGAGTAAGTAATGTTTCCTGAAACTTTCAGTTTTATGTATTGTGTGTATACACTATGTAAAATATATCTCTTACTGTAAATTGCAGTCAAAAAAGTATAAAAACCATAATACTCATACACCAAAGTAAAAAGGAAGCAGTGAGGAAATGGGCTCAGTGAGCTTAGGAACAGAGTGCACACCTCAGTTTCTGCTTTGAGGATGCCTAAAGCAGATCACAGATGGTACCAAGGAGCTGATTACCTAATCCTCTGTTCTCTGGTCTGTCACGTGTGACATGCAGACATAACAATATTAACTTGCCTCTCAGGGACATCAATAAGAAGAGCAAATAGAAATGATTATGAGGCACTTGGAAAACACAAAAGCGGGCTATAAATGCTTAATAATAATAATGATTTTTAAAAGTTACTTTCAGTGGCTGCCGGGGAAAGAGCAGCCTGTCAGCTTCAGCCTGTAACCAGCAATTAGTTTCTTTCCATAGTATAGGAAGCCTGCTGCAGGAGCTGCAGCCTCTTTATGGTGGCACAGCTGGAGAGGAGCAGGCTGAATTAATATTCTAACCTTGTTTCAGTGTGCTCAAAAGTACTATAAAAAGGTACGAGATGAATTCAGTCTGAACTCTGGCAAATGCGGCCTCTCCCCACAGATCACCACAGGAGGCACTGCCACAAGAAAATTCAAGGCAAGTGGTATATAGCTCACCTTTGAGAGTATATCATCTACTCTTCCGTGACGTCACTTGTGACCTTTCCAAGTCTCTGAGGAATTTTTTTTTTCCTCCTCTCCATTTAGCTTTTAGAAAGATTATTTGCAGGCTGGTCCAAGCCAGGACCAGGCAGTGACGCCAACCATCGCCAGTTGTCTGAGGAATGATGATTCAGATGTGTGTTAAGCACCACACCACCTGGTCAACAGAGCCTAGGGGAATGGCTCTGAGTGACAGGTTTTTAATGACACTGACTCCAACTGTGTGATATGTCATCTGAGACTCAAGCAGAAGAGACTCTCTACTAGCTGCTGGAGTTAAATGTACCTGTAGTTCTGCATTCCTAGTCAATGCCAAAAAATATCTACCATCTTTAGTTTAAATATGGTCTTCCATTTCAAACCCTATTGACCAATAAATTATCTGAGACTTCTCAGAGACATCCTGACAAAACAGGGCTATCTATATTTGACAATGTCTGAATACAGTTAAAAATATAGCAGAAATAAGTCATGCAACCCACCATAGAAAATGTCAATTTACTTTCCTTCCAATGTTAATAACATTTTAACTTGAACAGCCATCTTTAGTTTACTTCCATGGCTAAGATTCAAACAACAAGCCTCTATTTTCTTTCTTAGTTCACCCAACAGATCAGATGGATTGCATGGCAGCTGAGCAGCCCTCAAACACTGACAATCTGCTGTCATTATAGATAAAAGCCACACTTGTTGATTTTCATTGTTAAGAGCATGTGGACGGTGGAACCTCTTACAGGGAAAACTTGACAGGTTCCTCTCTTCCTGATAAAAGCAGTAGCTCCATGTCCCTAAGCTAATTTCCCCTTGGGCAACAACATGCACTTCAGCATCTGAAATTTCCACATTTAAGTGGCTCTCAGAATGGAAAGGAAAGCTCTGAACAGACCCTCAGATGATCTCTTAAACTTAAATCTTCTAGTGGTACACATAATTACTGGGTTTTAGAATGCCAATGAGGGGGCTTTCCCTGCTGGTCCAGTGGGTAAGACTCTGTGCTCCCAATACAGGGGGCCCGGGTTTGATCCCTGGTCAGGGAACTAGATCCTGCATGCATGTCACAACTAAGAAGTCCGCACGCCACAACTAAGAAGCCCGAGCCTGCATGTTGCAATGAAGATCCTGCATGCCTCAATTAAGACACGGCGCGGCCAAAACACAAATACATAAAATAAATATTAAAAAAAAAAAAAAAAGAATGGCAATGAGAACCTAAGAGACAAGCTCTCTTGGTGGGCCCTGTTTTGAAAGGCGAAGAGAAACTAAAAGATACTAAAACTGATGTAACTATGACTCCTCCTGGAGTCCCCATTCGGTCATGCGATTTGCTTAATCTCAATCTCAGAAACCTCCCACAGAGTTAACACCATGAATTAGAATGTAGGCAGATTAAATCTCCAGAACACCAAAGAGAAGATTAACATTGTAAAGTGGTACACACAGACGTTAGTTTAGAAGAGGAAGGAGTATATCAGAATGATAGTCTCCAAGGCTGTACACTGGAAGAACCCTAAAGCACAGTAGGGTTAGAACTACTGGAATCAAATTCTGTAATTCTTCTGCAACTTAAGCTAGACTCTCAAGTATTGCTTTAAAAAAGAATTCCCCCTCTCCGTCAAAGCCATTTGGAAAAAAAAGTGGAAAGGTCACAATTTTCATGAAAGACTGCCTCTGTGGACAGAGGCAGTCTTTGATGAAGCTTCTTTTTGAAGCCCACCCATAGCCACCACTCAAGCCATCTGAACTGCAGAGAGTCAGCCTGAACTCACACCCTTAAAGTCCCAGCACAACCTCCAGTGCCAGCATTGTGACACCTCACCCCAGAGTGAATTTCAGTTTACGAGTCCCACCCTTTTTACTGCTTACCTCTGAACTTATAAACAATCACACCCATTCCCACCAAAGCAAACGCGACTGATAGCAAGAGTGGAAAAACCTGGAACTGGGACGTGCTAGACCATTACCTTTTTAAATAAAAAAAAATTTTTTTCCCTTTTAAAGGCAAAAGTTAGACTGTTTTGAGTATTATTTGAAAAAACTGTTTTCTGAAAGCAAAGAACTGAGCGACAAGATACAATGATCATCTACTGGCAGAAGGCAAACCCCTTTGCCCTTCCTTTTAAAGCTTGCCTTCTCATCACTTCATATCCATCAGAATTAGAAAAAAGTCAGGCTTCTTTCTGGTCTCATAGAAAAAGGGGCTTGCTCAGCTCCATTTCCTGTCAGACAGCTAAATGATTCTGGTTTTCCCTGGGGCTCCAAGACACACAGAGCATCCTTAAGCTTCCAAATTTACTCTGAGAATATGATACAAAATAGTCGGAGGGAATTAGGATAATGGTTTAATAGTTGTGTGGTGACAATTTGTTTTTATTTTGAAGTGGCACACAGACATAGGTTAGTAACAGAAAAAGTTCCCCAAACGTTAGAATAGTCACATGTTCTATTTTCCTAGTTATCGCCAGCCTTGGAAAGAGGGGGTCCATTAACATGCTGTGATCTTGCCTTTTCAAATATCAATGAACAGAGTAATGGAAGCAGCAGCTTCTAATGTTTGTTCTGCCCATTTGAGAGAAAATGAATCTGTGACTGTAGGTTCTCAGATTAAACTTGGGATCAGGACCAGACCCACCCAAGTAAAAGGGTATTGAAATGGGCAGGGGGTAGACTGCAAGGCCACTAAGAAACAACTGGCAGACAGAGTGTTTAGGGATACCCTGTTTGCTAAGATGAGGAGATGGCCCTGCTGAGTTTGGTTCAAGAACCAGATGCACCTGATATTTGTAAACACTTTCTTAAATGAAAGCAAAAAGAGTCATTCAACAACAAATATTTATTAAGCACCTATTGTGTGCCAGCCATTGTTCCAGGCACTAGGAGATAAATCAGTGCAGAAAAAAGACTAAGACAATAACTGTTGCCCTTTTGGAGTTTGCGGTCCAGTGACGGGGCGGCAGGAGGTGAAAATGAATAAGTACAATAAACAGTATTTAAAATGGATAAGTGCTCTGGGGGAGAGTAAGGGTAAAGGGGATCAAGAATACTGGGAGTAGGGCTTCCCTGGTGGCGCAGTGGTTGAGAATCTGCCTGCCAATGCAGGGGACACGGGTTCCAGCCCTGGTCTGGGAAGATCCCACATGCCACGGAGCAACTGGGCCCGTGAGCCACAATTACTGAGCCTGCGCATCTGGAGCCTGTGCTCCGCAACAAGAGAGGCCGCGATGGTGAGAGGCCCGCGCACCGTGATGAAGAGTGGTCCCCACTTGCCGCAACTAGAGAAAGCCCTCGCACAGAAACGAAGACTCAACACAGTCATAAATAAATAAATAAATAAATAAATAAAAATAAATAAAAGAACATGAATTTCTTTAAAAAAAAAAAAAAAAGAATACTGGGAGTAGAGTGAGGTGGCCTTATCAAAAAGGTCCTACTTTAGCAAAGGCCTGAAGGAGGCAATGAGCCATGCAGATATGGCAATTGGGAGAAAGAACATTCCAGACATGGGAAACAGCCAATTCAAAGGCCCTGAGGGGGCAGCATACCTGTTTGAGGATCCACGAGGAAGTCAGTGTGGCTACAGTGGAGTGAGGGGAGGAGAAGCAGATCAAGTCAATGAGGTAAGGGGGAGGCGGAAGGCATGGCTAGATCATACAGGGACTTGTAGACCATTGTTAGGACTTGGGCTTTTCCACTTAGAAAAAATACCAGTGCAAGTTCTTCCACACTGGCGATGTAAACCCATGTGTAACAGGGCAGTGGTACAGCAAGAATTAAGCAACTGCCACAACTCTGATAGGACCATACCTAGGTAGAGAGGGTCACTGGCAGCTGTGTGCCTAAAAAGGAACACAGGGTCAAGGGAAAATAATGCTAAGATATACTGCATCCGTTCCTGCTCCAGGCAGCTTCCTCAAAGTTTTACATGTTAGGCAAAATAAATCAGAAACTTACAGCAAAAAGCATACTCGATCTCTTTCTGTCAATACAGAACCCACCTGCCGTGCTATACTGACCAATCTGGTTACTACCCGTAAGTAACCAAATGCTAACCAAATTCATCACAAGCCCCAAATGCTCTCCTCCTCCAGCAGCCTACAACAGAATTACTCTATGCAGTTTCAGCTGCCAGAAAGAGCCAGCAATATTTTCACAGGCCTTTCAGCCTGACAGACAGATAAGTTCCCCAAACCCAAGGTGTTACCTTAAACAGGTTCTGCCCGACCTACATAGGCTCCCACCCTAAAGGCACGATCTTTCTTTTTCCCTTTAATGACAGATTTGTGTACCTTGCTAGGACTGGGTGACGTGCCCTTGGCTGCAGCTGTTGCACCATAGAATACTATGAATACACAGAATACGAGTACATAGAATACATCAACAGCATGAACTATCTGTTATGCAGGGCTTACTGTTAAACTTTAAAATACATTTTGTACATACAGTACTGAATCACAAAATGGTGAAGGCAGGACTAATAAACTATCAGTTAAAGTTATTAGCTATTCCACACCCCAGTCTGGTATATCATGGGACTGAAGACCCAGTGAAAACTCAACAGAAGAACAGACTTCAGTAATGAGAGTGAATGAATACTATTCATTTTAAAATCCTGAGGTAAAACTGATCTAGAATCTAATCTAGGTTCTAGGTGGTAAACACACAGATTAGTTCATAGCAAGTTAGAAATCAAGAGGGTTCACAGGTGTGCCTATGTACTGCCCACTATATTATTTAACTTCAACATGGACAAAAAGGCAGGCACACGTGGCTGTCAAGATGACTGGGTACGTGGGTAGGCCACTGTGCACAGATGCTATCTCTGGGCAGTTTTACTGGGGAATCGGGTCATATACAGAAGGGGCAGAAACTATTGTCAGGAGCACAGCGTGAGCTATGGAATTGAGAAGTTTGGTGCTTTCATATTTGGAGTATCTGCCTTCCATCTCCCTCAGTGGCTCCTGGAAAGGATTGTTGCCACTAAGCTAAGGACCACCATTCATTCACACACTTTTCAAAAATAATTAAATAATGTTTTCCTTTGTCTCCAAACTGTAACTGAGTCTAAGTACATTTACCAGTGTCTCCACTTCTTTTTTTTTTTTTTTAATATTATATTATATTATTTATCTATTTTGGCTGCATTGGGTCTTCGTTGCTGCGCATGGGCTTTCTCTAGTTGCGGTGAGCGGGGGCTACTCTTCGTTACGGTGTGTAGGCTTATTGCGATGGCTTCTCTTGTTGCGGAGCACGTGCTCTAGGCACGCGGGCTTCAGCAGTTGTGGCTCGCAGGATCACTAGCTGTGGCTCACGGGCTCTAGAGCACAGGCTCAGTAGTTGTGGCTCACGGGCTTAGTTGCTCCGCGGCATGTGGGATATTCCCAGACCAGGGCTCGAACCTGTGTCCCCTGCACTGGCAGGCGGATTCTTAACCACTGTGCCACCAGGGAAGCCCAGTGTCTCCACTTCTAACCGTTTTTTTTTTTTTTTTAAATTAGAACAATAAAACTGATATCTATTTGCAGAACACACAAACATACGTCCTTCCATAAATTTAGGCTTTCCTGAAGTGGAATAAAAGGGAAAATGAATTCAAACTGAGTATATTTTCATTATAGGCCCACCTGACTGATTTTCAGGCCGTATGAACCTTGATTCAGAGAGAAACTTGTTCTATAAAACCTCAAACTGTAGAATTAGGATCTACAGATAGAATTTAAAGAAAGACAAATTTTAGTTCAATATAAATAACTTCCTAAGAGAGTTTTAGGAAGATGGAACGGGCCATTTTAGGGTAGTAAATCACTAGTAGTATTCATGTAGATGCTGAGGCTCCAATCACAGCTAATACAAGGCAAATTCCATCAGAAATAGGGTTTGAAACAGACAATATTAAAGGTCATCCTTACAACCAGGAGATTTTACATTCTTTCTGTCTGCACACTCATACAGCTCAAAGCTTTTCTCAAGTTTTATTTTCAACATGTATGAACCTCAATACCATGAAACCTATGTATAACCTCTATATTAAAAAATTGTGAATAAAAGAAATTCTTTTCCTATCTCACTGAACATGACACCATAGCAAAATAGCAATATAAAGAGAGCAACATGAATGAGGGCAAGATATGGCTCTCAAGTGGACTTCAATCCAGCTCAGGAAAATCCCAGGGTGTTTCCTTTAATTCCAACCTATAATACACCCTAAGGCTTTGCGTAAAAATTATTAGCCATAATGAGAACATAAGTACTAGAAACAAGTACGTACTTTTTATTCAGAATTTAAAGTCCCCTATTGCAAAAAAGATCACATGGTTCAATCTATTTTCAAATCATTTATCAAACCAGAAATACAAAACTAATTCCATTTTTCATCATCAACTCCTGACTTACTATCATGATATAAAGATGGCTGAGAATTTTTTTTTAATTAATTTATTTATTTATTTATTTATTTTTGGCTGTGTTGGGTCTTCCTTTCTGTGCGAGGGCTTTCTCCAGTTGCGGCAAGCGGGGGTCGCTCTTCATCGCGGTGCGCGGGCCTCTCACTATCGTGGCCTCTCGTTGCGGAGCACAGGCTCCAGACGCGCAGGCTCAGTAGTTGTGGCTCACGGGCCTAGTTGCTCCGCGGCATGTGGGATCTTCCAAGACCAGGGCTCGATATGGGCCCATGTCCCCTGCATTAGCAGGCAGATTCTCAACCACTGCACTGCCGGGGAAGCCCGATGGCTGAGATTTTAATAGATGAAAACACACAAATCACTTATATTACCGTGTAGAACTACTTAGTGAAATTTATTACCATTTGCTCAAGATTCTCAGCATGGGCTTCTGTTACTTGAGTACCTTAGCTCACAGGCTCTTTTCAATGAGGGACTAGCTCCCAAGCTTGGGTGTTTTACGAACTGAATTCTGGGTTTCAGGAACAACTGTCTCCTACCACTGAGGGCAGATTATTTTTGGCCACGCACGCAGCATGTGGGATCTTAGTTCCCCAACCAGGGATCGAACCCGCACCCCCTGCAGTGAAAGCACAGAGTCTTAACCACTGGACTGCCACGGAAGTCCCTTAGAATACAGAATTCTTATCTACTGCTTATGTGTGGTTATTCAAGCAGGGCCGTTGCTATTAACAAACATATTCCTGGGACTTCCCTGCCGGCGCAGTGGAAAACAATCCGCCTGCCAATGCAGGGGACACAGGTTCATTCCCTGGTCCGGGAAGATCCCACATGTTGAGGAGCAACTAAGCCCGTGAGCCACAACTACTGAGCCTGCGCTCTAGAGCCTGCAAGCCACAACTACTGAGTCTGCATGCCGCAACTACTGAAGCCCGTGCGCCTAGAGCCCATGCTCCACAACAAGAGAAGCCACCGCAATGAGAAACCTGTGCAGTACAACGAAGAGTAGCCCCTGCTCGCCACAACTAGAGAAAGCCCGTGCGCAGCAACAAAGACCCAACGCAGCCAAAATAAATAAATAGATAAAAATTAAAAACCAAACATATCCTAAAAGAGAGTCCCAGAAGCCAGTAGTTGAGTTCCGGTTATAGAAAGACAAAAGATACTGTCTAGCAGAATCTTGATTATCCAGACAAAAAGGATAAAGAGGGTTCTTACTAAGGCCAACCTAGTGAAAAAGGAACATCTAGTATATAAGATATCCTATTTCTCAGATGAGATTAAAAGAAACATTTATAGTCCTGATGTGACATGAAAAATATATCAAATTTGAAGCAGCAATCAGAAAAAACAATTTTTTCTTTGGTGGTAAAATATTTTCATCTTTCATAACCATTACCTACATACTGCTAATGGAATATTTCAGATTCTGTCCTGTCTACAGGGGTTATTTTCAGCATTGGATCTATCTGTGACCTGGGAATCTCTTAGAGTTCTCCTAAGATCCACCACTTCAAGGACTCAACGTCTATTCAAGCAGCATGTGGTTCCATAAAAGCAATCAGAGTGCACAGTCCTCAACTGTGGATCCCGGAAGACCAAAGGAGGCTTTAATACTGTGGTTGTTTGGCTTGCACAACAGTCAAGAAAAGTCAGTAAATGCCAAGCTGGTTTGCTTCCTTTGATGGAAGCTGCTGAAAAGGTCTTCCATTTGGAAGCATTTACCAGTTTTTCTGGTACAATAGCTACAGCTGTGGGCTTTCTGAGTGTGAACAGACATATGTAAGACATGAAATATCAGGGACAGGCACCATCTGCAACTGACTGTCTCACAGGCTGGGACTGCAATGTAGGAGGAGCAAGGGACAGACTTTTCTCAGGGCCATACACTGGCAAAAAAAAAAATCCTTTTGGGGACTTCCCTGATGGTCCAGTGGTTAAGAATCCGCCTTCCAATGCAGGGGATGTGGGTTTGATCCCTGGTAAGGGAACTAAGATCCCACACGCTGCGGGGCAACTAAGCCCGCACTCTAGCGCCCAGGCGCCGCAACTAAGACCTGATGCAGCCAAACAAAACGAACAAAAAAACCCTTTTGGCTGACAAAGATCTTAAAGATATGAATAAACAGGATTGTAAGACTGTGTCCTTTGCAGCTAGCATCCTCAGCACTTCCTGCCCTAATCATTCAAAGGTTAAATGAACACAGTTGATGAACACTGCCTTGTTTTAGAAGAGACATTCAAAGAAAAAAACAAGACATTATGGCTTTTCCCTAATTAATATCCACCCTCTTATTAAACAACACTTATGTGGGGGTATAAAGGGGATACAAAGATAGATAATAAATACCATATACACTAAAGGACCAATTCTTTATCCATAGGTTAATCTCTAACCATAAAGTAGTATAGAAGGAAAGAAGAATTTTTATGAAGGTGCCATCAGACTTTCAGGTAAAGATAGTAGACTGAAAATCACATTTAAATTTTCTTTCTCTTGGAAGAAATTCTGCCATAATTAAAGGAAAAAAATTTAAAGGTATAAATTCATAAAGATGGGGAAGAGAAAATACAACTGCAACAAAATCTTGGTAACTGTGAAACAAATGGTGTTAGCAAAAACACCACAGAATTCTCAAAGGCTCAGGACTGGTAGCGCCTCTGGAACTGTATGGAGGGGAAATGGGGGGAGGGGATGTTAAAAGAAAGAGGATCAAGAAACTGTTACAGCCCTAAATCCCCCCACCATTCTAAGCTACCTCAGCCCCTCAGCCCCTGAATAAAACTGAAAGATTGATTCTTTCAGAGAAAATAAGATAGATGGCACTTTGGGACTTCCCTGGTGGCGCAGTGGTTAAGAATCCGCCTGCCAATGCAGGGGACACGGGTTTGAGCCCTGGTCTGGGAAGATCCCACATGCCGCGGAGCAACTAAGCCCGTGTGCCACAACTACTGAGCCCACGTGCCACAACTACTGAAGCCCGCACACCTTGTGCTCCGCAACAAGAGAAGCCACCGCAATGAGAAGCCCGTGTACCCCGACAAAGAGTAGCCCCCTCTCGCCACAACTAGAGAAAGCCTGTGCGCAGCAACGAAGACCCAATTCAGCCAAAAATAAATAAATATATAAAAAATAAAATAAAATAGTAAGATAGATGGCACTTTGAAGGGGATGCCAGGCATGGCTGAGGGGTGGTGAAGTAAGTGAATTTATGCATATACTGAATGCTGAGACTCTCCAGCCCTCTTTCCCAATTTAGCTCCCAGGAGGCTGGTAGAAACTCTTTATATTCTAAACAGGAGAGGCAAGGATAATTTTTTGAAAAATTAAGCCAGCCCCTAAAGAAAGACATGAAAGTACTGACATAGAGGATTCCAGCTACCCTCAGTGATGGGTAACTGGAGCTCCTAACCTGGCCCTCATGGTTTAGAGGGCCATACTCTGATCTTCCTCTGGCCTCCTCGGAACCCCTGTATAGAAGAATCCACACGGCCAAAGACACATGCCCAGGTAGAACACATAGAATTTCCTGGCTAAAAAGCCCTAACACTGTTTCCAGGGCCTGCTTGAGATACTTCTACTGGTCACTTTTCCTGAGGGTCAGTAAGCACATCCTTAGGCCCAAGGGATGGCCAAAGGGTGGAAGTTGAATAAAGGAAGAGTAGGCTGTGAAACAGGATTCTTCAGTTGCACTCCTGAGTGAACAGATGGAGAATTTTAGCAAAGAACCAAATGGAAGTCCTAGAACTGAAAAGTACAGTATCTGTTGTTGTTTGTTCGGTTTTTTTTGGCCGTGCCATGCGGCCTGTGGGATCTTAGTTCCCAGACCAGGGACTGAACCTGTGCCCCCTGCAGTGGAAGTGCAGAGTCTTAACCACTGGACTGCCAGGGAAGTCCTGAAAAGTACAATATCTGAAATGAAAGTTATACTGAATGGATGTAACAGAACACTGGAGCCTATAAAAGGAGAGTCTGTATACTTGAAGACAGATCAACAGGAATCACCCCATCTGAAGAACAGAAAGGAAGAAAACAAGAACAACTAAAAACCACCCTTAGTTATCTGAGTGACAATATCGAGTGGTTACACATATGTGTAAGTGGAGGTCTGAAAGGAGGGAATAGAGATGCTGGGGTGGAAAAAAATTTAAAGAAATAATGGAAAAAAAAATTCCCAAATTTGGGAGAAACTATCAATTTACAGATCCAAGCTCAGTGAACCCAAAGCCAGATAAATACAATGAAAACACCTAGGTACAAAACAGTCAAGCTGCTGAAAACCAAACATAAAAGAAAAAGAGAGGGTGCCCATAGATCAGCACTGTCCAACAGAACTTTTTGTAATGATGGAAATGTTCTACTTCTACACTGCCCAATCTAGTAACCACAGCCATGTGAACATTTGAAATGTGGCTGATGCAACTGAGGAAATGAATTTTTTATTTTATTTAATTTTAATTAATTTCAATTTATATAGCCATAAGTGGCTAGTGGCTATCATACTGAACAGTGTAGCTAAGGAGCCTTATGAGATATTAACCCATCATAATATGTGCACTTCACTGATTCAAACAAACAGTAATAATAAAAACAAACAAAAGTTTAAGATATGGAGATAATTAGAAACTTGAGAACTGACTGGATATTTGATGTTAATGAATTCTTGTTAATTTTTTAATGTGCACATAGTTATTGTGGTTACGTTTTTAATAAGACACCATCTGTTTTAAACATATATATTGAAATACTTACAGATGAAATGATATATATGTCTAAGATTGGCGTCAAAACAATATGCTGTGGACAGGGGTATATATGAAACAATATTAACTATGGGTTGATAATTATTGAAGCTAGATGATGGGCATACAGGGACTCATTACACTATTTTGTTTACTTTTGTAGAGTTAAAAATTTTCCATAAAATGTTTTTAGAAAGTAGAGCAAAAGGAGAAAGAGATGGAAAATAGAATAAAAAAAGGGAGATCGGTCCAGGAGGGTCAACATTCAAATAGCAAGACTTCCAATAAGAGAGACAGAGAAAATGGAGGGAGATCTATAAAAAAGAAAAACTCCCAGAACTGAAGGATACAAGTCTCTACATTGAAAGAGCCCAAAAAGTACCTAGTAAAATGGGTGAAAAGAGACACACACACCATGGGCTTCCTTGGTGGCGCAGTGGTTAAGAATCCGCCTGCCAATGCAGGGGACATGGGTTCGAGCCCTGGTCCAGGAAGATCCCACATACCGCAGAGCAACTAAGCTCCTGCGCCACAACTACTGAGCCTGCGCTCTAGAGCCCGTGAGCCACAACTACTGAGCCCACGTGCCACAACTACTGAAGTCCGCACGCCTAGAGCCCGTGCTCTGCAACGAGAAGCCACAGCAATGAGAAGCCCACGCACTGCAACAAAGAGCAGCCCTCGCTTGCCGCAACTAGAGAAAGCCCACACGCAGCAACGAAGACCCAACGCAGCCAAAATTAAATAAATAAATTAAAAAAAAAAAAAAAAGACACACACACCAAGGCACATCACTGTGAAATTTCAGAACATGGAGGATAAAGAAAGGATCGTGCAAGCTTTCACTGAGAAAGAACATGGCACAGAAAAGGATCAAGAATCAGAATGGCTTCATACTAGGAAGCAAATTATTTTCCTAACCTAGAATGATATACAGAAACCATCAGACCAGTATGAAGATAAAAAAGACATTTTAAAACATGTGAAGTCTCAAAAACTTTATTCTCTACATACCTATTCTTAGGAAGCTACTAGAGGATGTTTTTCATCAAAATGAAGGAGTAAAACAAGGAAAGAAAAATACAATAGGAGACCCAACATACCAGACAGGTGAAGGAAATGAATCCCCAGGGCTATTATGAAGGGAGATCCCAGGATGACAGTTCCAGGTGTTGAAGGAAGTCAGTTCAGACTGACGCAGTCAAAAGACTCCAAAAGGAGACTTTAAGAACGTGAAACCGATTAAGACTATTTTGAAGGGTCTGATCTCACTGCAATTTGGGAATGAATTAGTTAACACACAAAATGAAACAAACAGGAACGGCCAAGCGGTGCCAGGCCAGGTGGGTACGTCCGTCGGTCCTGCTGTGCCCTCGCCGGAGACCAGCCCTGGAGGCGGCCCGGGCCCGTCCCTGTGGCCGGCACCATGAAGCAGGAGTCGGCAGCCCAGAACACCCCGCCCCCCCAGGACGACGGCGGCCCCCAAGCGCTGTGGATTTCCGGGTACGGCTCCCTGGTGTGGAGGCCCGACTTCACCTACAGCGACAGCTGTGTGGGCTTCATGCACCGCTACAGCCGCCACCTCTGGGAGGGAGACACCTTCCATCGGGGCAGCGATAAGATGCCTGGTCGTGTGGTGACCCTCCCTGAAGATCGTGAGGGCTGCACTTGGGGTGTGGCGTACCAGGTGCAAGGTGAGCAGGTCAATGAGGCCCTGAAGTACTTGAACGTGTGGGAGGCAGTGCTTGGCGGCTATGATACCAAGGAGGTCACCTTCTGCCCTCAAGATGCCCCTGACCAACCACTCAAGGCACTGGCCTACGTGGCCACCCTGCAGAACCCTGGTTACCTGGGCCCTGCGCCTGAGGAGGCCATTGCTACGCAGATCCTGTCCTGCCGAGGCTTCTCTGGCCACAGCCTTGAGTACTTGCTGCGCCTGGAAGACTTCAGGCAGCTCTGTGGGCCCCAGGCACAGGACGAGCACCTGACAGCCATCGTGGATGCTGCAGGCACCAAGCTGCCCTGCTTCTGCCCCACTGAGCAGGCTTTGGCACTGGTCTGAGGGGCTGAGCCCCTACATGGACACAGGGGCCAGGTCCCCACTCCAGTGCACACAGACAGACTTGATATAGCTGGAGCCCACTGAGAACACTTGGTGGGCCGACTGGGGCCTCTCTCAAGCCCCTGCCTGTCTGCCAGCCCCCAGATCTCCTACCTGACACTGACTTACTACTTGAAACTTTATTTATTGCACCATGTTGGTGTGGTGGGCAGGGTGGGGGGCCTGCCCTAGATATAGGGGCCCTGCTGAGCGGTGCCCCACCCCAGGCGCCTGGTGCCTGACCAGATTCCCCCCAGTGCTGCTGCTATCCTCATACTACCCAGGCCTCCACCTCCCCAGGGAGCCTCCAAGAGCCTTGACCCTCTGCCCCCGACTCCAGACCAACCATTCCCTAGCCCCAGAAACAACACCCGTCAAAGGTCCCAGCCTGCTGGTGAGGGTAGGAGGGAGTGAGGAGAGGGGGCCCTACAAGAACTGAGGCCCCTGCCAGCCCTGCTCATCCCCCAGGTCCCCAGGGCAGAGCTGGATCTGGAGGCCAGACACAGCTGCTAGGCTGGGCCTAGGCCTCTTACCCATTTGGCTTTGTTTCCCTGTCCTTCTGTCTGTCTGTCTGGGTCACTCCTGTCTGTTTGTTGGTCTATTCCTGGGAAGCTCATCACTATAGGTCCTGGCACCTTCCCAGTCTGTCCCATACTATAATCCATAAACTGATCTCATTAAAAAGAAAAAAAAAATTAAACAAATAAAAAGACAGGTATTAATGGGTAAATATCTAATTACTTATAAAAAATTTTATGGAGAAAAAAATAATCACACTATATAGCTCAGCTATGAGGAGTATATATAATCATAATAACATAAACAATGAACACTGATTAAAGCAAATTCTAAGACAGCTCTATCAGGAAAATAGGAGGATTGGAAATATGTATGTAGATGGCGGCCATAAGTGGGGAGAGAAGGCTGGGGACTGGGTTTTTCTTAGCTAACTATAGAACTAGTTGACTCTAAACTGTATTTTTATAATCCCGATAAAATTAAAACTTGAAAGAATGGTGCTATCCATGTTCTCACAAGAGTTTACAGCCTGGTGAAAAAGGAGGCCAAGCAGCTGTGAGAACACTACAGCATCTATACAAAGATTGGGATGAACACGTGTTATATCATTGTTCTACTGTCTTTTTGCAGACACTGACTTGAAGAAGCAGTCACCTGCCAGGTATCAAGTTTGAAGGAGTATATTGGGAAAATGTTTCTAAGCAACTGACACAGATGAAATGAAAAACAAGGATATCAAAGTCAGAGAAAACTCAGAGAAAATTCATTTAGACATTTGTTAAGGTTTTTGTTTTATTTAAATAGAGGGAATCAATTCTCTTTTTTTTTAAGGAATATAATTATATGATATAAATAAACTCAAGAGAGGCTCCCAACGGGGGCAAGCTAAGCTTTACTTTGTGTAATATTGATAAGCTGAATTCACAAAGGCTTTTACGACCAACATTATTAGTACAGTAGAAAAAATTTTCTAGGTTCAAATTTCTAGTAGGTATCTAAGGTATAACCTATTTTACATTTTAAGAGGGAACAGTGTCTTTCAATAATGTTTCAAAAAGACTATAAGCCAATAAGTAGTTTGATGATGTTTTTAATGAAAAGTTTTTGTACTAAATGTTACATTACAGTTTTGGCGGCTAGGTTTGATTTATCCGTCCTATGTTGATATCAAATTAGCCAAAATAGCTACAACCCACACTGCTTTCAAAATTTCATTTCCTAAACCCCCATTTTTTCTTTCCTGATTTTATGGTCTGGAGTACTAGAAAAGTACTAATTTTTCCTGCATGAGCTCTTGAATTTAAACATTATGTTTGCATAACATTTAAATGCCAATCAATCTTTACCTGGCTTTATCTGGATCTTTATGGTCTAAGATTGTTGAAGTTAAGATCTGATTCTTTTTGTTCATACTAGGACAAGAGCAGAATGGAAGCTGAAATCTAAAGTAGCCTACCACTTTAAGCTTGTCATTAGTTTCACCTTGCACTAGCAGACATTAAATAGAGCTGCTCATAGGGGGAAAAAAAACTTCACCTCTTTTCAAGTTTTTGCTTATCTTCTCCATTGGGCAATGCCAATTAATGAGAAAATAGCCATTATTATGACATCCTTGCAAGAAAAGAATCCATGGGGAAAACATGGAGAATCAATAGTTGACTACAGATGGAAATTTTGTCTTCCCTAGAGAAGCTGAACTGCTTTATTACATTCTGCTTAGATAGAAAATTTTTAAGATTGTTTTTTATAATGTCACGTTTGTGAAAATGAAAACTTGCTAGTCCTAATATCATATCAATACTTTTGAGGGAGGGGTTTGGACTAAGATTCAATTTCTTTTATGAGGGTTCCTATTTGGGATGTTCATTTCACTGAATGTGAAATGCAAATGCAAATAAGGAAGTAAACGGACATTTATTTATTTACTGTTTCCTTTTGGTTTTAAGAGTAGGAAAGTTGCCCTCATTTCTGTGACCCAAATTCCCTTTCCTAATTCTAAAGTAAAGCATTCTCGCACCCATGCTGACTGTCCTCAAATATTTGGCTTGAGGCTCTGTGGGCCAACAAGAGGTTAGATTTCAATGAAAAGAGAGGAGATGTAAATTTGGGTTAGTTAGTTTCTTTTAGGATTCTGTGCTGGAAAAGCCCCTTAACACATTAGTCTCATTATAGCAACACAGCCAATTCCTTCTGCACAGAAATCCTTGTTTTGTTCTTCTAGACTGAGCCAAGTTATATTGTGACTCACTCATCGTCACTCTAAATCATTACACCCTTTGCTGAGAAAGAAGCAGTCAACTGCTGAGGCAGCAAGGTAGTTAGTCAACTGGCAAGCAGGCTTGGTGCGCTGGTATTTAAACTATTGGAGAATGTTACTTTTAACTCTAAGTAATTTTATTGTTGATGTCTCACCATAAGTACTAGTATCCCACACTGGTATTTCCAGGAGATTGAGCAATGGGATCCCACCTGTCTTGATTGGAAAGTGGAAGGTTGATATTTTTTGCTCATCATTTAAAACATATCTTATAGTCTCATTCATACTATTCTATCATTTCAAGTTCTCGATAGAAGGGGATACCAATCCTCTTTGTTGCATCTTCTGACTGTCAGTCACAGTGCATCTTTCCCTCGTTTTTTTTTTTTGGTTAAATTGTGAGCTGACTTTCAGTAGAGATTTTCTTCTCATACGGGAGTCCTGATGGCCTTAAAGTTCAAAACCATTGCAAAAAGGCCGTTTTGCATTTGCTTCTGCCAGGTACCCTGGGTTTCACCAGTTCTGGTCCAATTTTACATTAATTTACTGGTTTGGAGAATTCTTCACATACACAGTATAAATTCAGGCCCTGGATTTCTCACAAGAGGTCGCCCAGAACCCAGGTCAAAGAGAACTCTCTCATCACTTGCCCCTTTGGAAATGTTTTTCTCGTTCCCCTTTCATTGAGGGACTTGCCCTTCCAGGGTCTCAGCTTTGTGCAGGGATCAGTTACAGTTCCCCATCTCAGGTCAGCCCAAGGTGGTCTCTTCTGTCTTTGTGAGCATTAAAACCCTCAACTTCTTGGGCTTATATCTGTATTTTATCCCTTGAGGGTTGCTACAGCTTCAGCTTACATGCTTACTACTCTGCCTTCATGTTGCTTGAACCCCAAAAGGCTTATATTTCAAAGAGAAATTCAAAGTGGTGAAAACAAAATGATACTCTAAGCTAGGACCTTAAGCATTCTAAAAATTCAGTATTTTCAAGATGGAGAGGCTCTTATAAACTTGATAAAGTTCTGAGCTCCTCTAAGATGCTGCTACACTCACCACACACTTATCATATTTAAATCCAGATAACCCAACTATTTATGGCTGTGTGTTCAAAGATGACCTCCACACAGCTCTACTGAAATCTATTCTTGTGACATTCAAATTCTCTATGAAAGTCTTAAGAAAAAAAAAAAGTTTGTACGTAACACCTTGAAACGTTTGTTTGTTGAGTAAAAAGAAAATAACTCCGTGCCAATGCGTGACTTTTGTGTGTATTTTTAATGAAAAATAAAAGTCTTCTCCACAGATTTATTTCAAACCCTATTCCATGACCAAATCTAATATAAGAAAGAGAGGGGTTGCTTTACAGATAAAATTGGCAAGATATAAACCTGTACCCCCCGAGTGAAGTAAAAGTCTAACCTGCAGGTTGTTCAGAGGCTCCATCTTCATGACTGGGCCCAAGGTGTTGAGAGGCAGGGAGACGTCAATGCTCTGGTTTGGCATCAGTGGTGTGTGGATGGCCAGAGGAGTGCTGGGGATGACACCAAAGCTAGGAGAGAGGATGAAGAAATCCCAGAGGTTAATCAGGAGGCAGCATTTAGCCACGTCTTTAGGTTTCAATGGCTCTTTACTCCATTTGAAGGAAACATAAGGAATAGCAGGCACTAAAGTGCCCAATTCTAATTTGCTGTAACACTAGTTACAACATAACCTCTTTTTTCCATTAAAAAGATTTGAGGAAGGAGAAAACATTCACAAGTACAGAACTGGTTTGCTAATGCTTTGATTCTGAAAGTTTCTTGTGTTTATCATGCCACTAGAGGGACAGGTTTGATAAGCATCTTTTTTAAATACATCTTTCTTTAGATAATCTTTGGGAGAAAGAACACTTAAGAATACCCACCCTGTAAAGCATAATGATTTTATTGCACTTGCTTGATAACCTGCCTGATCAGACCAGAGGATGATTTACTGGTAACTCTCATTTTCTTTCTTCTTTATTTACTTACACAGGATACAATCATTGGGAAAGAGCCAGTCTAAGTAAAGCAGAGTTGATTGGCTTAAACATTCCAAACAACACCCCAAAGGATAAGTTGTAGACTCAAATCTGGCCACTTTCTTCACCTAAGGCAGGCAGTGAGTACCCACCAGTTTGACTTCTCAGAGAAGCCTGCCTAATAATAATACAAGAATAGTAAAGAGATGGGAAAAGCCTCAGTCTGAAGTTACAAAAAAACCCAAAAATATATGAGGGAAGACAGACATGTCTTACGTCTCAGAAACATAAGAATACAATTTTAAAAAGATGGAGCAGAAAGGGAAAAGTAGGCCCTTAGGTATAACAAATAAACAACTTAATGATATAAATTTATAATGAATTTATGTTCTAATGTGCCTCAGGAAGGAAGATGGGATTTTATTATTTATAAAATAATTATTGAGTTTATATAGGTAGTATCAATTTCAAGAGTCACAGACTAGCAGAAGAAACATTTTCCTTTTGGTAGATAAACTACACTTTAGAGTCCCAAATGTAATAAAGAAATGATTTTGAGTAGACACATCACTCATTTTGGTATCAACATTTATGGGTCAAAAAACCCTTTTGCCCTTTTTATCTTGCTCTCATGATTTATCTATGTGGAAAACCATAAGGAATCTAAAAAAAGGCTACTAGAACTAATAAGTAAGTTTAATGAAGTTTTAAGATACAAGTTCAATGTACAAAAATCAGATGTATTTCTATATACTAGCAACAACCAAAAACTAAAATATGCTACTTACTATAACATCAAAACTATAAAGCACTTAAATGTGACTAAAGATGTGCAAGATCTGTACACGAAAAATTATAAAACACTGCAGAGAGAAGTTAAAGACGACCTAGATAAATGGGGAGATATGCTATGCTAATGGATTAGAAGACTCAATATTGTTTGATGCCAATTCTCCCTCAAGCTGATCTGCACATTCACTGCACTCTCAAGCAAAATTCCAGCAGGCAAAAGACCTAGAATTGCCAAAACAATTTTTGAAAAAGAACATACATAGTAGGAGGGTTTATACTATCTGACTTCAAGACTTACTACGGAAAAAAAAGTTTACTTTGACTCTTACTTTACACATATTATCTCACCAAAATTACCTCAAAATGAATTCTAAAAGGTAAAGGTAGGAGCTAAATCTATTAACACTTCTATTAAAAAACATTTTAAAAAATTGTAACTGTGGGTCAGGCAAAGATTTGTTAAACAGAACACAAAAAGCAAAAGACATAAAAAGGAAAAAATTGTAAAGTAAACTTTATTTAAATAAAAAACTTGTGCTTCCCTGGCGGCGCAGTGGTTAAGAATCCGCCTCCCAGTGCAGGGAACACGGGTTTGAGCCCTGGTCCGATGAGATCCCACATGCTGCGGAGCAACTAAGCCCGTGCGCCACAACTACTGAGCCTGCACTCTAGAGCCTGAGAGCCACAACTACTGAGCCCACATGCCACAACTACTGAAGCCCGAGCGCCTAGAGCCCGTGCTCCGCAACAAGAGAAGCCCGCGCACCTCAACGAAGAGTAGCAGCCCCTGCTCACGGCAACTAGAGAAAGCTGGCACACAGCAACGAAGACCCCATGCAGCCAAAAAAAAAAAAAAAAACAGTGTATATGTGTCAATCGCAATCTCCCTAAAAAAAATAAATAAATAAAACAAAAAATAAAAAACTTGTTCTTTGAAAAACACTGTTAAGAAAATAAAGGCAAGCCACAAACTGGGAGAAAATATTTGCAAGACATATCTGACAAAGGACTTGTATCCAGAATATATAAAAAACTTTATTACTCGATAATAAGACAATCAATTAAAAAGAAAAAAAGAAAAAGGAACGATCTGAGCAGATACTTCACCAAAGAAGATATAAGAATGGTCAATAAGATTATGAAAAGAATGCTCAATATCACTAGTCATTAGGGAAATTCAAGTTAAAATGAGATACTACTATACATGTATAAGCATGGCTGGCATTGGTAAGAATATGGAACAGCTGGAACATTCACACTTATTACCATATGACCCAGCAATACCACTGCTAGGTATTTATCCAGGAAAAATGAAAACATATATCCACACAAAGACCTGTACGTGAATGTTCACAGGCGCTTTAGTCATAAAAGATAAAACTGGAAACAACCCCCAGTTCCACCAACTGGTGAAAGTGTAAACAAATCATGGTATAAGCATCGATGGAGTACTACTCAATAAAACAGAACAGACTGTTGAAACATCTCAAAGCGTTATGCTAAGTGAAAGAAATCAAATGCAAAAGACTCCATACTATGTGATTTCATTTACAAAACATTATAGAAAAGGTATGATTATAATGGCAAAGACAGTTTTCTTATTCTATATGGATGAGTTTTCCCAGCAAAATTCCCTAGGGCCTCCAGTGTTGAAGCTGACCACGGAACAGATGTGCAAGAGCCTCCGCTCACTCTACATCAGGCATCTGCCAACACGAGAGTTTTTACCCACTGCTAAAAGGAACACTCTCTTGTTGGACACAAAGTACACTGCTGTCTCAGGATCGAGCTGGGGAACTCAGATTTCTTACCTATTCTTGTTAAACTGAATTGCAAAGTCTGTCATGTGCTGCAGAGCTTTGTTGGTGAAGTTCATTTCCATATAGATGTGCCCTTGGCGGTGAGTAAACGTTCCCGAAATCTCCAGGCCCTTAGCCTTTACTGCAGGCAGCCAGACCTGAAACACAGTATAAAGCCCAATGAAACCAGACAGGACGCTTCTGAATAAAGATGAAATTAAGATTTCACTTCCTTAGGCAACTAAGGTGATTTTTATACCATAAATACCAAGTCAAATGCAAAAGGCTCTGGATAAAGTCATATTTGCTGAATTTTGAGATCATTCTCAACTATTTAAGAACCCAAAAAAACCCACCAAAAATCAAAAAACAAACAAAAAAAACCCCCAACCAAACAAAACAAAAACCCAACCCAAAACCAAAGCCAAAAACAAACAAAAAAAGAAAAACAAACCCCAAAATAGTCTCTGGGTAACCATGGCGAAAGGAGAAATTCCAATGAGCATAACATGGGGTTTCTTTGGTTAGTAGCTTTGGTAAAAGTCTTAAAAGGGAAAAAACTGATCTAATGAAAATCGCATGTTTACAATATTTGAAGACTTTTAAAAATCACTACCAAATTCCTTATCAGTAATCTGTTAAGGGCAAGGACCATGTCTTATTTATATTTTTAACCTTTGTTATAGTCTCTGGGAAATAGTTAAGTATTCAGATGTCGTTTAAGTAATCTGAATGCTTATTCTCTCTATATAATTCATTCGTGACCCACCTCTTGCCCCAGAATCTGTGATACTCCTGGACTGTACCAGTTTATATATATATATAAAAAAAAACCAACAGGAATTCATGAACTGTCCTGACTAAAGACAGAATGCCCATTAGTCACTGGGTGGCTAGTAAACAAGAGAATATACTCAACCACATTACAGGAAAAAAAGGAAAAAGAAAAGAAGAAAATGACACTATTTAATAGTACAAGATACTATTTTTCATCTATCAGAGGGTCAAAAATTCAAAAAGTCAGTAATACTCAATGAAGGAGAATATAAGGAATCTGGCACTATTACATTCTGCTTTGGAGAATATAATTTGATGTCACCTTTTTGGAGGGTAAGTTGGTAATGTCTTTTTTTAAAAAAATAATTTATTGTTTTATTTTTGTCTGCGTTGGGTCTTAGTTGCAGCACACAGGATCTTCGTTGCGGCACGCAGGATCTTTTTGTTCCTGCATGGGCTCTTCTCTGTGGCACGTGGGCTTCTGTCTAGTTGTGGTGTGTGGATTTCTCTCTCTCGTTGTGGCGCACAGGCTCCAGAGCGCATGGGCTCTGTAGTTTGTGGCACATGGGCTCTCTAGTTGAGGCGCGCAGGCTCAGTAGTTGTTGCATGCAGGCTTAGTAGTTGTGGTGCGTGGGATTAGTTGCCCGGTGGCATATGGGATCTTAGTTCCCCAACCAAGGATCGAACCTGCGACCCCTGCATTGGAAGGCGGATTCTTTACCACTTGACCACCGGGGAAGTCCCTGTAATGTCTATTTTTAAATGCTTAAATGATCAAGCACATTCCAAGTTTATCCTATAGATATGCTTACAAAAATATACCATGATACACGTAAACAAGAATGTTCATGGTAACATCATAATAACAAAAAAGGGGGCGGGGATAGGACTAGATGAATAACCTAAATGTCCATCACCAGGAGAAAGATTAAATATGTTGTGGTACACATCAATAAAGTGGATACAGCCATTCAAAAGACTGTGGTAGAGAAAAAACAAGGTGCAAAACAGTATATCCCACTGAGAGTATTTAAAGGATAGAAACATACAGGTATATGCATGATCTTTTTTTCTTCTGAGAGGACACAGAAGAAAGTTAATAGTGGCTACTTATGGGGAAGTGGGGACAGAAGGAAACTTAATTTTCCACCTGATCTTTCAACATTATTTAAATTTGTCATTTCTAGGTATTACTATAATGTTAGTAAACAAGTACGTTAGATAACCTCTTAATCAATTAAAAGTCTGTGGGGATAATATCCAACGCAGTAACCTTACAACAAAGCTACTAAGTTGTGCCAAAACACTATAGATCAGTTTTGAATCATATTTCTGGTTACTCTATGTAATGGGTGTGTACACAAAGACAAGACTCCTGGGATGGACAACTGGTTTACTATCTGCAGCAGGGATTCCCCACACTGAGCTGGATGAGCAGGCAGAGAATTCAGAAAGCAACCAGGCATGCTGCCCCTCAGAAAGGCAAAATTAAAAGAAACCTAGCTTAGCCTGGAAGGCACTATTCCCAAGGGCCGAAATATGCTTCACTTACAAGGAGTTTCCCCTTCCCCTTTTGAATTTCAATCTGAGCATGACATCAAGTGAGGCTGAGACTAGAGGGACACCAATGACACGAAGCTAAATCAAAACTCTAAAAAGGTGTAGTAAAATGCATGACAACCAAATCTGAGCAATGGCACTCTAGAATCCATATGCAGTACCAATGGAAAAAGGAGAGTGGAAAGAATGCAAAGAAAAATGTTACTTCTCTATTATGTCTTTTTCCTCCTGCTGTTGCTCTGTATATCAGATCTACACTAGACTGACTTCAGTGTTGACAAGCTAGGCAATATTTCTAAACTAGAGAACAAAACCTAAATACTTAGTATTTCCAATTTTAAGTCTAATTATACAAATGGTTAATAAGGACGCTATGGTGCTTCTTATTGCTAGGTTTGAGGCCGTCTTTCATTTTCCTCGTAAATCCTCTAGAAAAAGAGCCCCAACCTTGGATTTATTATCAGTGAGAGTAACACAAATGTCAGATGCTAAATAATTTAGGTCCTGTCCACTAAGAAAGTGTTGTTTTACTTACAGCCTTAGGAGCCACATATCCACCAGGTGCCATGCCTATCCCCGTGGAGAGTTCAAACAGGTCATTCAGACCACTGCTGACCACAGCAGGAGTAGGTGAAGGAGCAAAGGTTGCAGGCACTGATGACGGGATGAAGGATTGTCCCACCTGCAGGGAATAAAAGGGAAGGGGAGCAGGGAGATCAAGAAGAACTGATTAACAGTCCTTAAAATGTTGCTATATATTTTAATAGTATTGATAAATCAATAAGAACACACCATAATTACAGTATTCTTAGGCGTTTAATTCATATATTCTTTGTCCTTCAAATCATCATGGTTATTTTTCATCATTGAAAAGATACACACACTCTTTAGAAGTTCTATCAAGAGAGTAATCAGTAGGATCAGGAACACAGTGATCCAAAGTTTTTTGTTTGTTTCCAATTTTAGCTTCCATGATTCTGTGCAAAAGGCCTACAGGTACCCTAATGAAGGGGGAATCTGTTTCTACAGAAAGAAGGAGAAGCATCCAACTTAGACAGCAGTTCCATTTCCACTTGGGCCCAGGCAAGTCTTATTTCCCCATTTAGGCATAAATATCTAGTAGGAAACTCTCCTGGGGGAGATGGATACTCACACCCCCCTAACTCACGTACGAGGAGAGTCTCAATCTGAGTCCAGCTGATGCTCAAGCTCTTTCTAGACGACAGAAGAGAAAAGAGTATTCTCTCGTCAAGATGGGAGGTTCCATTTCCTTTAGCCCTTTAATGTCAGGAAGACAAAGAACTCTGTAGACACCAGAGCGCCAATCCCTAAAGAGACCCCTACACCACATGTGGTGTATGGTCCCAAAGATTCCAAGTAACCCTACGCTACTTTCTACTCTTCACACACTGCTACAGAGGTTCTGGTGTACAGGGCTAGATAGCAGCGGTGGCTGGTCTGAGAACGTGTGCATAGGAAAGGCATCATACAGGGGGCAGTGCATCCCATGGTGAAAAAAACCGATGGCACTTACTGCCGGACTTCCTCCAATGCCCCCGCCAAGGTCACTGCCAAGCTGAAAGAGAGAAAGGAGAGAGAGGAGAGAAAGGTAGAGTTCATTTAGCTAAGTACTAGATGCCCATATAGAATCTGTAAATTGCTCTACCAAGTTGCGGGGAATACATGCTATTCAACTTGACTCCCAAAGCCTAAAGAAATTCTAGATTGCAAAGAAATATAACCTAGGGGAACTGAGTAGGGGAAGTGATGGTGTGTGGGAGTTTTGAGAAAACGTGGAAAGAAAATGGAGCTGGAACATCTCAGGGATGTTTCAGATCCAGTCTTTCCACTGGGGTACATAGGCACAAACCCAAACAGGATTTAAAGAGTTTACATATTCCAAGAAGCTATATCTCTAAGTCGTAATGTTCTGAATATGTTTATTTTTTCTTTAAAAGGAAATTTAAGGGGGGGAAAAAAAAAGAAAAACTAAAATGTGTTTTGAACTACAAAACTTGCCACCCCACTGAGAAAGTGGGAACCAAACCAGTAGTGAGCTGCAATTTCAAGCTTCAAAAATTATAGCTTGAACAAGAGTGATTTTTAGAGTTTAGAACTTTCCTAAGAAAGCAAACGGCTGGGTTAGGAAGATATCCTCTCTGGGTAGGAAATGCGAAGGCATGCAATTCTTCAAATCTCTCCCACAGTCAATACAGCTAAGGAGAAATGCTGTGATTTATCTGGAGTAGATCATTTAAAAGGATGCTAACTATTGGAGAATTAGACTAACGCAATTAGCTAGGTGACAGGAAAATAATTCCACATGGTCTTACTTCTGCCTCTTTTTCCCGTCAGGGCTCTGATATAATTCACCCTGAATTCCAGGACAAAAGCATTAAAGAACTGAAGCTGAAAATAGCTAGCATGAAAAAACATAAAACATATATACCCACAACTAATGGTGCTATTCAGAAAGCAAACAATACGTTTTTGTGCTACGATTCTATACTGCTACTTCCCTAGCTCTCACTGTGCCTCTAACATTCCCCTCTGAATCACCAAATGCCTTGTCTGCTTTACAAAACACTGTTTCCTTTATTGTCTGTCATTTAGTGGTAGAAACTTGGAGAGCTCTAGGCTGTGGTTGTGTTAAAAAAAAAAAAATTGTATTTGTCTTCAGGATTTGAGAGAGGGGATTTATTACCTTCTCAATGGACAGATATATAAAACTGGGTTGCCAAAATCTCAAAAATAATATATATACTGAAAAATAATGGGACTTATTTCCACCATGACAGAACAAAAACCCCAGGCAGGTGTTTCATAACTGGCATGAATAAGCATGTTCTGCACTAAGCTACAGAATACTCCAAACCTCAAAGAACCAACATTTACAAAGTCTGGTTCCTGAAGACTATTTACTGGTTGGACGTGGGGCGGGAAATCACAGGCGTACAGATAAAAAGGTCATCACAACCAAGAATTCGAATAACTGGAAAAGAATGACAGCAAATAGAAAAGATATTACACACCTACCTTCTCCCTGTTTCTAGAATAACACACATCCATAGCATGACATCTGAAAAGCATGAAATTCCTTTTATTCAAACACACACTCACATTTGCTGGACATAAGGTACTATGGGGACTATAAAGATGCCGGGCGATGAGGGGAAAACATAGATGAACAAGATCCAGGCTTTGCAAACTGGCAAAAAAACAAAACACGAATGCAAAAACCATACAGAATATACTAAAGCAAAAAAAGAAAGTTCTGAATAGAAGAGCCTCCTTTTGGCTGAAGGATAATGAAAAGAAGTTTCAAAGACATGGCAGTGTGAAATTATAGAATGCAAAAATGGGGGAGGTTATTTCTCAAATAGCCTGAACAAAGGCTGAAGAAGTAGGAATAAAAGCATGATCAAGAAGGATGAGTAGGGACTTCCCTGGTGGTCCAGTGGCTAAGACTCCATGCTCCCAATGCAGGGGATCCAGGTTCGATCCCTGGTCAGGGAACTAGATCCCGCATGCCGCAACTAAGAGTTTGCATGCTGCAACTAAAGATCTCACACACCGCAACTAAAAGATTCCCTCATGCCGCAACGAAGATCCCACATGCCACAACAAAGATCCCGCATGTGGCAATGAAGATCTTGTGTAGCCAAATAAATAAATAAATAAATATATATATATATATATATTTTTTTTTTTAAAAAAAAGAAGAAGAATGAGTAGTCTAATTAGACTGGAGCACAGGGTAGATGTGTGTTAAAAAAAAAAAAAGTCACAGAAAATAAGTTTGCAAAGGCAAACTGATTATGGTTAAGTCTTTAGTTTTCAATTCCTCCATCACAAAAACCTGGAGGTTTCTTAGAGTAAGACTCAATCTTTCTAAGATTACTAATAACTACTTCAATTGTGTTCTATTAGCTATGGTTTTCAACCTTAGATACACAATGGAATAAACCACCTGCGTGTGTATAACTGTGGAGGGGAAGGGGATTTTTAAAAGTACTGATGCCCGAGTCTCAATCCCAGCCATAGTGATTTAATTGTTCTGAGTTGTAGCCTGGACATCAGAATTTTAAAAAGCTGCCCTAGTGATTCTAATGTACAGACAAGGTTGAAAACCATTGCCTTAGAGAATTAACTATGATCTGGAATCAGACAAGAATATATGTTCAGGAATTACTTTGGAGCTAACTCCTGAACTGAAAAGGAAGCTAGAACTTAAGCAGAAAGAAAACCCCTTTTATTTATTTTTTATAAATAAATAAATTTATTTATTTATTTTTGGCTGCGTTGGGTCTTCGTTGTGGTGTGCAGGCTTCTCATTGTGGTGGCTTCTCTTGTTGTGAAGCACGAGCTCTAGACACACGGGCTCTAGACACACGGGCTCTAGGCACACGGGCTCTAGAGCGCAGGCTCAGTAGTTGTGGCGCACGGGCTTAGTTGCTCTGCGGTATGTGGGATCTTCCTGGGCCAGGGCTCGAACCTGTGTCCCCTGCATTGGCAGGAGGATTCTTAACCACTGTGCCACCAGGGAAGTCCAAGAAAAACCCTTTCTAAGGAAGGGAATGATGCAGAATGTCTCTTGTCATCTTGTCCTGATGCTGGTTTTGATTTAGTTTTATGACTTTCTGATGGGCTTATATATCCTCCCCCCAGCCACTCTCCTCCCTTCTGGCCTATCTCACAACTGAAGCTTGAAAGAGATGGAATTCTTTATGGACCTTGCTGGCACTCGATGGCAAGAAAGAAAAAACACACTGGAAGAGAAATGGCAGTATTATCAAATATGCTACATTCAATAAAAGGCATTGAGAAAAGGCACTCACTAGTGGTGTTATTTCCAAAGGAAATAAAGCCCATTTATAGCCCTTATTTTCTTAGATTTCATTCTTATTATATTTGAGTATTATATGAATATTATCTTAGCTGGACAGGATCTAAATGTACTCCCCCCACTCCTCCCCACCTTGCTGCTTGTCAATTTTATTCAAAAACATGTAAGAGAAACTGAAAAGTAATTCTGATACTCCTTTGTTTATGTTCAGCTTATCAAATACAACTCAGCTGCAACCCAGAATCAAGAACTCTTGATCTTACAGAGACAGAATCCAAAGGGTGTTAGAGACATGTAGCCAGAAATATAAAGGTTCACATAACTGTGCTATGTCCAGAGAGCAAAAGGAAAGGACAATTTCAATATGTTTTCTAACTAGCAAAACTATAGCTTACTCAGACTTTATTCAGCATCTTTCCTTTTGACTGAAAAGTTTCTAAGGGAGGTTATCATCTTCCTCTCTGAAAATATGACACAGGTGACAGCACAGTGTTGGGCAAGAGTAACTAACAGGGAGATGTCAGCAAGGATGGGAGCCAATTCCCCAGTGAGGGCCTCTCCTATCTACAGCGACAAGCAGGATGATGCAGATACTAATCGAGGAGGCGGGGGGAAGGCTAGAAAGCTGAACAAAACACAGCAATGTCGTTGTCATGTTGGTCTGAACTAGCCACTAACCATTTCAGTTCGGTTGCTGATATCATCTGGAGTCAGACAAGAGTCATCTGTTTGGTAATACTTACTCATCAGGTAGAGTACAAAATCAGTCAAACTGGACTTGTAAAAATTCAGTGATATCTGTTATCCAGTAAGTTGGGAGAGGTGAGTGAAAAGTGCCAGAGGCATAAGGCATGGCTTTAATCTCAGTCTTAGGTGTCTAAATACTGTGTACGTTTTAAGTGTCTTTTGGAGCTGTCCATTTCCCGTTATTCCCAGGACTGCCTTAATGAGGCTGCTATTTTCTCCATGAAGGAAATAATGTCAACTACAGACCAACTAAATCAGGATACAGGAAGATGAAGGAGAGGTGCCAATTTCAGGAAAAGAACACTTCAAATGCTGAAAATTGAGCAGAATTTTCCTAAAGGTCCATAGCTGATACCCAAGTCTAAAATTTCTGCTAGTGGTAAAGCTTCCCCAGCCCCCAATCTAAATCACATTAAATGGCACTAAGAATAACATTAACATTTGGCTACCGCCACAGAGTGGGTGCTTTATCATGCCTGAAGTAGTACTGAAGTAGGCTCAGTTCATGTTGAACTACAAAATAATGTGTCGCTGCACTGTTCATTCAGTAATTGGATGGAAAGTAGTGATTTCATGGTGACTTATTTTATGGGCTAAAGGGATTTCAGCACGGTTGCATGAGCTCTGCTGCAGAACCAGGTTGAGTCGAAAGTTTGAGAGCTGAGTCTGCATACCAAAAGGAAATACCTTCATCCAATGGCAACATGCTACAAAAGCAGAAGTACAGAGGTTCTGTAAGGGACCAAGTCTGCCTGACTCCAAGAAAAGGAAAAGTCTTGACATGGCCACCAAGCAGACCAAAAACAAAACAAGAACAAAAAAAAAAAACCCACATGGGATTTCCCTGGTGGCGCAGTGGTTAAGAATCCGCCTGCCAACGCAGGGGACACGGGTTCAATCCCTGGTCCGGGAAGATCCCACATGCCATGGAGTAACTAAGCGCGTGTGCCACAACTACTGAGCCTGCGCTCTACAGCCCGCGAGCTACAACTACTGAGCCCAAGTGCCACAACTACTGAAGCCCGCAAGCCTAGAGCCCGTGCTCCGCAACAAGAGAAGCCACCGCAGTGAGAAGCCCGCGTACCACAACAAAGAGTAGCCCCCACTCGCCACAACTAGAGAAAGTCCCTGCGCAGCAACGAAGACCCAACGCAGCCAAAAATAAACAAACAAGTAAAAATAAAATTAAATGCAAAACCCCAAAACCCCCACAAATGTTCACAATCACTGCTCTGGGTCAGCCCCTTTGAGGTCCATCTGACCAGTCTAAAATATACCTGTCTGCTTCTGAAACTGGAGCTGAGTATCTGAAGACATTCTCTTAATTAGAGGTGTAGATCTTAAGCTCACACATTTCTTTACTCCTGTCTAGAATTATCACCTCCTTTATTTGACACTTTCCAGAACTGATTTAATTGAAGGGAGTCTAAGGAATGCTTCAGGTCATATAGCTTACCGATAGCTCTGCTAGTCAGGAGTCAAAACAGAATGATGTAAAAATAGTACACAATGATTCCCATCACAAACAAAACTTATACCAAAATCCTACTGGTGTCAAAAACATCAGCCTGTGTTTTTCCTATTAGTTTTTAGATTTTAGAAGGCACACACTATCTCCTAGGTAAAAGTATGGTTTTCTAGCTGTTGGGCTACAAATTTTAATTTAATCTTCAAAGAGCTATTTAGAAAAGCACCATAAAATATAACTAATCAAACTGGTGAAAGAATCTGTAACCATGCAAAAGCTATTAGACAAACTCATGGTGAGAATAGATTTGATGTGGAATAGCATAAATGAGTTGAGATCATACAAAATCATCAGAAGACTCCTTAACTTGAAGGAAAAAAAGTCTTACATCAACAGAAAAATAGGGAGATATAATAGATTACTTCCTGAGATGGGACAGGGAATAGAACGTGACAGAAAGTCCTTAGAATGGCCACTACTGGTCTCTTAGTTCAGATATAACTCAATGTTCAATGCAGTAAAAATCCACAGGAGAAGCTCCGCATCCTGTCTCATTTTCCTTTGCAGTAATTACTACCTATGTATTTGTTTGTCATTCGTCTCCCCTCACTAGAATGTATGTTTGTAAGGACTCACCACAACTATATTCCCAGCACACAGAATAGAGCCTGACAAGGAATAAGCACTCAAATATTTACTGAGTGAATGAATTTCCATATAAGCACCACTATGGCAGTATTATTTCTTGGGGAGACAATTTGGAAATGAATCATTTTATTGGTGAAAATTATCACAAAATGGACAGAAGGCTGACAAAATTGTTTCCCCAACTGACCTAGAGCACCATATCTGCATCAACACTGCCAACACATATGAATACAACCAATTGGGGGAAAAATGACCCCACCCCCTCCGTTCCCACCCCAAGGCCAAAGCTCTTTCTAGAAAGGAAATGTATTGTCTGAGTGCTTTTTTTTTTTTTTTTTAAGTCTCATTTCCCTTTATTTATTTATTTATTTATTTATCTGTGGTTGTGTTGGGTCTTTGTTTCTGTGCGAGGGCTTTCCCTAGTTGCGGCAAGCGGGGGCCACTCTTCATCGCAGTGCGCGGGCCTCTCACTATCGCGGCCTCTCGTTGCTGAGCACAGGCTCCAGACGCGCAGGCTCAGTAATTGTGGCTCACGGGCCTAGCTGCTCCGCGGCATGTGGGATCTTCCCAGACCAGGGCTCGAACCCGTGTCCCCTGCATTGGCAGGCAGATTCTCAACCACTGCGCCACCAGGGAAGCCCCCTGTCTGAGTGCTTTTGATTGCCAGTTTTCAGCACAAGAATGTCCTGTGCATCATTTATTTGCCTTGAAAGTACTTGCTTTATATCACAATTCACCACCAAATAGATGGGAACACAGGATTTTGTGGCTCTACTTGAAAGCAATCTTATTCCTTTTGCAGTCCAGATAGTTGTATAAACTTATCCAATCCCTCTCCTCATTAATGAATAAACTTCTAAAGTCTTTCTCAAACTTTCAAGTGCCTCCTAATGATAAGCTAGCCCAAACTCACACACAGGGCATCTGGGAGGTATAGCATGGAGAGGCCAAGGTCAAACAAGCCTTGTGTTTTATCTTAAACATTCATGCAATTTTACATTCTAAGCCTTAATACAGTGTGTTTACATTCCTTACCATCAAGTAAGACTGACACTGCAAGATGATGAACCAGGTTTATCCTGCAGCTTCAAATGCACCCTGTACTCTGCTGTGTACTCCAGAGACTGTGTACCCTAGTCTGAGAAGGACCAAAGTTAAGTGAGACTGAACTATATTCTGGAAAATGACAATAACAAAAAAACTGGAGGAATCACAGGACAGTGGCAAAGTGCGTATAAACTTTAAACTTTTGAAGAAATCTGGGTTCAAAATCCTGACTCTGAGTCTTACTTGCTATGCAACCTTCAGTTTTTTGTAAAATGGGACCCAATACCAATTACCTTGCAGACTTATTTTGAGGATTAGGAATTATAAAAGTTCTACCACAGAGACTGGCACAGAAATAGGCACTCAGTATTTGGTAATTATTCCCAACACTGCCTGAGGCCAGTCTTCACTAAATCTATGCATTGATAAAAAGACAGTGGTTACAAAAGCCACTGAAGAATTTATCAGACAAAATTAGGCTACAATTTACAAAACTGTCTTCACAAGACTACCAACTCTAAAACTTAAGCTCTTAAATCACAGCAAATCTTTTCCAGAGGGAGAGATATGAAGATGCAAAACTAGTATGTACAATGGATTTCCCATGGGCTAAAAAAACCTCAAAATCATTACTACAATAGTTCATGAGTTGAAATATCTGAAAGGTAAAAACCTGTAAGAAACAGGGTAGGAGGTTCTGAAAAACATACACTGGAGTCAGGAAAAGGCAGTTTCTCCTCTCTTCTACTCCATCCTAGCTGGGCACACTGAAGCACATTATCTCTGGCAGGAAACTCTTCGTCAGCACAGAGAAAGGACAATCTGGATAATGCTTCCTTTCTATTCTTGATGCACAATAGCACCATTTTTCTAAATAGAATAATGCACAGCACCTTGGATAAACAGAAGGCCGTAATTTAGCCAAGGCCTGACAGTCTGCTGACAGTCTGAAAGTAATGGCAACAAATAATTGAGATTCAATTATTACTCTAGCGATCCTCAGCCATGTCAGACTCATTAGCAGATGGTGTATCTTTATAACATGTATGCAAGATTTACATACTTGGGTGCCGGGTCACCTCTCACACTACACCAAACCAGAAGGATCTGCACCACCGTCAGAAATGTCACACTACCCAAGATGAGCAGTTTCTTAGATTTGGTAGCAGGGGCATAAAAAGACACCTATACTGCTTCTAAAACAAAGAAACAAAAACCCCAATAACATCTAAATAGTATACTATCTTGCTCTATACATAGATCAAAGTTTCATTACCTGAATTCATTCCACATCAAGGTGACAGTTAAGTTTACACTAACAGAAGGAGGAAACTATCTACGTTTAGGCAAAAGAGAATACGCTAAAGGGCAAGCAAAAACTAAGGAGGAAAGTGAAGAGTATGTAGGAAATCCATTTTGATTTGAGTTTTGTGATGAAGAAGTATCATTTCAAAAAATCTGAAGCTCTGCCTACATCAATGATTTTCAAAGGCACCTGTCTCCAAAAACAAACAAACAAAAAACCAAACAACAACGAAAACACCATCTAAAAGTCACCTGGGAATGGTGTGCACGTGTGTGTGTGTTTTTTACATCACAGCAATATACCTACCTCACTCTCTTTGGTTTAAGAATCACAGCTGTTATATATGAGTCACGATTATTGATGGAAGAAGGCTGGAGCCTTCAGGTAGCTTGTGACAAATAATAATAATGAATAAATAAATTGATAAGTATTTCCTGAATGATAGTTCTAGAAAAGTCACAATTCACTAAATCTCAAAATTTCACAAGTGCAATGATGAAAGAGAGCAAACAAGATCTAAAGGGAGGGTCACCAGGATGTGAAAATGGAAGAGTAATACTATCCTCTAGTGAATATCAAGTTTTAAAACAGAGGAACAGAAAATGGGTAGATAATCCAAAATACAAGACAATTTTCAGTCTCCAATTATGGAACATGAGCAAGGGTGAGAAGAACCCTGGGAATGAGCAACTAAATCTAAATCGGTCAAATTCAACTCCTGGCCAGTTTCTGGTAGGCTGGATCACCTAACAGCAAATCACAACAGGAAAATGTCCTGGGGTCAGGGGGTGAGGGTGTGGAGGGGCAGGAGGCAGAACAAAGGTAAAGTCAGAGAGGTCTGTTTTGTAGGAGGTGCCAGCGGCTCACCAAAATATAATTCTTCTGTGGTAATCACTGCCTTGGCTTAAAGATCAATTTTTTAACATCTCTACCTAACTTCATCTGGAGCTTCATTTGGCTCAATGTTCTCAATCTTGGCTGCAAAATTAAAATAACTTCGATTTTTTTAAAAAAATACCAATGTCTAAGGTCCTGTCTCCCAGAAATTCTGTTTAATTGCTCTAGGGTTGGGTCCAAACGCTGACAATATATATTTTTAAATACCAATTATGCAGCTAGAGTTGAGAACCACAAAGCTTGAAATAAAAGGTTAGTAGCTGCCACGCTTCATTAGCAGCACACCACTGACCTCTATGGGTAAGGTTCTGTTAGAAACCAGTGACCCAAATGTAAAACAGATAGCTAGTGGGAAGCAGCCGCATAGCACAGGGAGAGCATAGCACAGGGAGATCAGCTCGGTGATTTGTGACCACCTAGAGGGGTGGGATAGGGAGGGTGGGAGGGAGGGAGACGCAAGAGGGAAAAGATATGGGAACATATGTATATGTATAACTGATTCACTTTGTTATAAAGCAGAAACTAACACACCGTTGTAAAGCAATTATACTCCAATAAAGATGTTAAAAAAAAAAAAAAAAGGCACCAAAAACGCTGCTGATAGCCGTTCTGAGATGAACACCCACGTAACCTGAGTGCTGCCTGCCAGACAATCACATAACTCTAATCCAGGCCATATTTTAAATGGGGACCTGGGTCAAATTCTACCACACCCAGCAATATTCTTCTTCCTAGACAGTGAAAGACAGACCTTTAACAAAATAATTTCAAGAGTTTCTTGCCCTCTCTCAATCTGAGGCAGAGTAGGAGCCCTCTTTCCAGGAGTGTGTTTACTACTGAAGTCAAGAGAAAAAGGCATCTGGGTTTACCAACAGCTATTCAAACACTAAAGTGAAGTGGTTCACAGTGATCACAGATATTCTATGTCTTTACTATGCAAAATGTGGTCCACAGACCTGGGTGTTCGTTAGAAACGCAGACTCCTAGGTCTCACCCCAGAGCAACAAGAATCTGTCTTGTACAAGATCTCCAGTTGATTTATGTACACATTAGCTTGAGAAGCACTGCTGTAAGGCAACAATTCATTCAAGAAACAGCACTATCTGTATAGACTAAGTAAAAACTTTGAGAACTATTTTCCTCTTTAAATTAGATAATTTACGTAAGAATAATAAAAGCATTTTAAAAATGGCATAGACTACTGCTGCCACAGAAACTAGTCTTCCACACAGCCAGATTTAGGCCTCTTCCTTGTGATGTTCTCTTAATAGGAATCTTGGTTCTTTGAGTGATATATATTTAACTACATACAGATCCAAAGCAAAAAGAAGGGCTTTTACTCCTCATTTTGATTTCTGGGACATATTTATATCACAGAATAAGCTGAAGAAACCTGCATGTAAACACTTTCTGGGGCTATAGCACCAATTATACCATTTTAAATCCCAAAGTCAGAATAAGTTAAAATTTAGAGTTACACAGGAACGTTACTGGGCCTACCTAGCAAAGGCTGTATAATATTTAGAAATCCAATTATAAAAACAATTTATTCTCCACCCCAAAGAGAATATCCTTTGCAAAAAAAGAAAATGAAAAAAGGCCCATGTGTAACTTGGGATACTACAATCTGAGAAAGTTCTAATTGTTTTTCTATCTGATGTAAGCTTGCCAGAATTCTGACACATGACTGGATTAGCTGTGTAAAATATAAGGAGAAAACTCACTAGTGTTAAGGGCCAGGAAGAGCTGATACAAAGCCAAATGGAAATAACATGTTTCTTTCCCTTCCATGCTAAAGTGGGTTAAGAAACAAGAGGACAGAATCCTGGGCCAGGCAACATCAAAATATACAGCCTCTTTCTCCCCTCCATCCTTCAAACTTAATTTCTTTGTCTTCTTAGGTTCAGCGAGTCCACTATGTTGTAAACCACTAGGGAAATAAGCAGGGTTGTTAAGGCATAACCGTGAGGAGGATGTAACATTTAACTTGTAGCTCATGTGTCAACAGAATAGGATGAGCTATTTCAATGTTTATAAGGGATTTCTGAGAGTCTCCATGAATATTTCAATATTCATTTGTCAGTCTCCTGAGTCTATAAAGGAGCTTATACAGCAACGCAGGATATCACACGAGGAAGCTATTCAGTCAACTCTATTCATTAGAGATATGAAAATGAAAAGCAAATGCTTTTATTCCCAAGGAAGACAAAAGCAGTGCTCATTTGTGTCACCATTAGCTAGAGTCCAGAGCTCGGTCAGTGTATAGACTCTGGAAGCAGTGACTTCCATTAGTAAAACGCATCACCCACAAAGATATGACGGTAACCCTATCTCCTTAGGCTCTCTGTCAGCCAAAAGTAAATGTACCTGTACCAGCTGGCATAAATCCCCAACATAATACTGCTCATAAAGTAGAAGAGAAAATGCCAATGTATGAAGCAGAAAGTAAGGTCGTTTTGTTTATGTAATCTCTGAGAATATATATTTTTGTATCTATGGCATTGCCTTCCAATTTCTGATGCTGGGAAATAAATCAGTTTGTTGGGCATACTTATAGTCATCAGGTTGATGAACAACTTATTTTCAAGTGTTCAGCTAAAAAAGCTCCTCTAATTACACCACAGTTAAGCATCTAATTTGCAGGGAGCCGTGTGATGAGACCTGTTATTTTTCTGGCCTTCTCTACACAGATGGAAGGTCATCCTTAATATTTCTCATTTATCTTTTACAGCAACAGTAACTAATTGGCTTCCACTGGTGGCACATATTCAGATACTCTGGACATTGGAGCCTTTTAGTATTAGAATCCTGGAAGCTAATTAAATTGGAAGTATGACAGGGTGGAGTGGGGGGGTGTGGATGGAAAAGGGGAAAAAAGAACCAATCAAGAAGTACTTCTCAACTATAAGAAAGATACATTGTTTAAAAAAACACAAATGGCTCAAATGAACCTTTTGGAATTAGACAAGGCATAAGCCAATAAAATACAAAAAAGGCAAAAGTTTGAAAGTCTCAAAATAGGATGATCACTATGAGGTCATCTGAATGATGTTCAGGTCAAAAGGGGAATTACAGGGGCTATCCAGAGTTAAGCAGCAAGAGCAATAATAAGCTCTGGAAAGGTGACTAGGTTGGTTAAACATCAAAAGTTCTATTCAGAGGCAGGACAACAAAATAATCCTGTACACTTGTAGACATATCCCATACCAATGATGAACAGTATCAATTAAATCTCTAGAAAAAATAATCCTGTCCTTTATCAAAGGACATTGCTCTGCTCGTCAAGGAAAGGTCTAGTTCTAAAAAGCGGAATAATTTAAAGTTTTTCAGCATATCAAGAATTAAAAATAACCCCAGAAATTTAAAAATAAAAAATTTAAAATAACCAAAAGGAAGAAGAAAGATGCTTACCAGACTATCTAGTCCTCCTCCCAAGAGATCCACTGCTCCCATCTGCATGGAGGATACCTGTGGCACATTGACTGGGGGACCAAGGTCAAGGTTTAAAAGATCCCCCAGAAGGTCACCTTGAGAGGGGATAACCTGAGGCTGTTCCAGGTTGGTGGCAGTGGTGGTGCCAACAGGGCTGTCACCCGCATCAGTGCTGCAAGTCACACACAGAAAGAGGGGAAAAGAGAAAAGTCAGTTTCACCTGGGACATAGTAACAAGGCAATGGGTGATGGTCAGATATACAAAAACGGGAGGGGGAAAAAACTCTTATACTACATAACTTCATCAGTCAATCAATTTTAATTGAGCACCTACTCTATAATGGAGCACTGTAATGAGAACTCTGGGGAAATATATCTTTTTTTTCTTTTAAAAAAAGGAAATATATTTCCTGTCCTCAAATAACTTACACTCAAACAAACAAACAAAAAACCAGCATTCACAAAACAAGTGAAAAGCACACTCACTGTGTAAAAGCAGAAATGACTATTGTGTGTCTGCACACTGAAAGGATACAGATGAGAAGCAAAACAGAACCAGGTGGGGCTGATCCCAAAAGCTTCTGAGAATGGTTTTATGGCTAGATTTTCAAAAACAGCATAGTTATGAGGAACTACCAGGGAGAGACCTTCAGAAAAAGAAAGGATAGCTTGTGCAAAGGCACAGAAATGAACAATTTGACCTCAGGGGTGGTGAAAAAATTATACTGGCAGGAGCAGACACTGTAATTGGTAAGATTTGGGGGAAGTGAAGATGAGGGAAATACAACTCTGAAAACAGGTCTGGAGAGTTAATTTTTATATGATAGGCAATGCAGAATCACTTTTATTTGTTGAACAAAGAACTAAAATTAACATTTAGAGGAACATTACCCAAGCAGCTGTGTGTATAATGGACTGAAGCTGGGAGAATGGACATGAAGATGAGCTAAGAGTGACCTAAACCGCTACTGCCATCACACTGTAAAAATAAAAACGAAGTGGTGAGTTCCAAGAGATGTTAAATGGACTAGGCAGGGGGAAATGATCTTAATAGATGGTGCTGGGTCAACTGAGTAGCTGCGTGGGACAAAAATGAGCCTTGACTCCTACACCTCACAACATAAATAAAAATTATAGATAAATCAGACATAAATGTGAAGGGGAAAACCAAGAGGATTTCTACGACCTTGGAGAAGACAAAAGTTTCTACAAAAAGCTCTAACCATAAAAGAAAAAAAGTGATGAACTGGACTTCATTAAAATTAAGAACATTTCTTCTTCAAATGACACCATTAAGAGAGAGTGAGAAAAGGTATTCTCCACAGACTGGGAGAAGTTTGCAAAATATCCATCTGACAAAAGACCTGTATCCAAATTATATATAATTCCTACAAATCATTCGATCATTACACATAGAATTCCTACAAAGATGATAACTCATTATAAAATAAGGAAAAGATCAGGCATGACACAAAAGAGGATATACTAGCAGTCTATAAACATGAAAAGGTACTTGCATCTTTACTCATCAGGAAAATGCAAATTAAACCTATGAGACACCACTACAAATCAACCAGAATGGCTAAAATTAAAATGACTGACAATACCAAGTGCTGCTAAGGATGTGGATCACCTAGAACTCTCATATATTTCTGGAAGGAGTGTGCACTGGTACAATCACTTGGGAAAACTGGCAGTATCTCCTATAGCTAAATATTCATCTATTCTATAACCCAGCAATTCCACTAAGTGTACACACAAGAGAAATGAGTATATAGGTCTACCAACAGAAATATATAGGAATATTCATAGCAGCTTTCTCCATAAGAGCCCCAAACTGGAAACAACCCAAAGATACATCAACAGCAGATATAAATAAATTGTGGCATATGCAGGCAATGGGATACTATGCACTAATAAATAGGAACACACAACTGATAACACGGCATTAGAGTAGTCTCAGATATTATACTGTGCAAAAAAGCTAGACACAGAAGAGCAAATGCTGTATGGTTCCATTTACATGATGTTCAAGAAGAGGCAAAACTAATCTACAGTGATAGAAATCAAAACGGTGGTTATCTCTGGAGGGTGGATATAACAGCAAAATGGCATGAGGAGTCTTCTGGGGTGCTGGAAATATCCTGTATCTGATCAGAGTGGCGGTTATATGTGTGTATGCACACATAAAAATCTATTGAGCTATACACTAAAGATTAGTGCACTAATACTAAGATTATTATAAATGACATATTAATTTAAAAAGTGAAAAAAAAACAAAGAAAATTTCAGGTTCAGATGGCTTCACTGTGTGAATTCTTCCAAACATTTAAGCAAAAAGTAAAACCAATCTTAGATAAACTTTAAAGTAGAATAGAGAATGACAATTGAAAAAATCTGAAGTAGTTCAGTTTTATTGAATGTTAAGGAATTACCCCTAATTTTGGCTTGATAATATATTGTGATTTTTTTTAAAGTCCTTATCTTTGAGAGATACCAAGTAAAGTACTTATTGGTGAAGTGATATGAGGTCTGGAATTTAATTTAAAATACTCCAGCTCCCTCAAAAAAAAAAATTTGTGGGGGTGATAAATGAAACAAGATTGGCAAAATACTGATGACTGTTGAAGCTGAGTGATGA
Organism: Balaenoptera physalus; assembly: GCF_965194825.1. Classification (NCBI taxonomy): domain Eukaryota; kingdom Metazoa; phylum Chordata; class Mammalia; order Artiodactyla; family Balaenopteridae; genus Balaenoptera; species Balaenoptera physalus. Next base: position 43,950,385 of record NC_138901.1, read on the forward strand.
GTACACGTGTTTGTTATACCATTCTATCTTCTATGTTTCCTAAGATTTATATAATTTTTTAAAAACTAAAAAACCACTATAAAAATTCCATTAATAAACAAATGCTTTCTTAAAAAATGAAAACCCTAGGTAGGTTCTGACAACGCTTGAACAAAGAAGAATGAAGAATCAAACTCAGAAAAAACAAAAACGAAGAAGCGAAAGACTAGTGATGCTCCTTTTAAGAGGAACCTGGAGGGATGATGGGGAAAATAATATGCTGCTTTCAATTCTGTTAAGTTTCAAGTGAGAAAAACAAGTAGGGAAGTCCAACAGACAGCTAAGGAAAAGGGACTGGCAGTCAGAGTTACAGAAGTAAACTTGGGAAGAAATTCACACACACACCTCAGGTGAAATGAGCAGAGTAACACCAGGGTGCTGTGGTAAGAGCAGGGCGTCTAGAATAAGACGACTAGGACCAAGCGCTGGCTCCACTAATTACCACTTGCATGCATCCCTTGGGCAAGTGACAACCTCTCTGAGACAAAGCTTCCTCACCAATAAAATTAACAAAACAAAATTAACAGAATATATCAGTGGTAACTGTGCTTAGAAGATAAACCGCCTAAGGGAATACACAGAGAAGGTTCAGAAGGAGCCTTGTGATACAACCAGAGAAGAGAAGGAACACAAAACTGCAAAGATTAAAGAGAGAAAAACAATCTAAAAAAAAGAGGACTTAGGAGGAAAAAGTGTCAAGGAAGCCAAAAGGAGACGTATCTAGATTGGGGAGAGGGTGGGTACAACTAAAGCCAAAAATTAATAAGGAAGTCAAAAGGGGAAACAATTTCATATACACCTAGCAAGAAATATATGAAATCTCCATAAAGGGTATCCTCTGCCCATGAAATTCTATCATCTCTCAACATGTACCGTTTGGGAAATGTGACAAAACACATGGATTTATCAGCACCTTTAAATAGAAGGCAGAATAGGCACATATTTTCCTCCACTCTAATAGACAGGTAAGAGTATTATGAGAAGACAAAAGTGAGTTAGATGAAAAGAAGTAAATGATCTTACAGCTTCTACAAATTAAGAACATGATAAATCATTATTATGTATTTTTTCTAAACGGAAGACACAAGAAAACTAACATGAAAATCTTTCCCCATTGTGAAGGCATGGGAAATAACTGCATAAAACTGTCATCAAAGCAGTATTTTTAAAAGGTGAGATATTTCCAAGTTAGACAACTATTTACCATCTCACGCCCACAGAGCAGCTGACAAGTATAGTAAGCAATACTCAACTAAAAAGCACTTTTCCCTTTCCCAAGTGATTTTAAAAGACCTCATGAAGTAAGCATTTTTAAGCCTCTAAGGTTTTATGGTGCAAATGTATTTCATGTCAGAGGCATATCACTTATTACCCTTAGGACGCAGAAGAAAGCTAGGTGATGTCAGTACTCTTACAGACATGCCATTGCGGCAACATACCCATATTTATTTCAAAGGGGATTTTTCTGCACTTGTGTTTCTTTTTTAAAAACAAAAAACAAGCACAAATGGACAAAAAGGTCATCCAAAAAGGAACCACATAAGGAATTGTGAAGGTAACAAATTGAAGGCTATTAATCTGATAAAGACTTTACGTAAGAGACTGTGCTTCTTTTTACATAGTTCAAATATTGGTTCTCTCTTTGTGTTCTAGGAAGAGTTGTTTTTGTTTGTTGATTTGTTTCACTTTCCCCATCCCATTTGAGGGTCAAAGTTATCAGGAGAAAGGTAATTTAAATGGCAAACAACAGAAAGTCCGTATCTATTTATCAAAACTTGAAGCACAGACTGGGAGATGTACTTAGAAGTTAAATGGTCATATCTAGCAAATGTTAAATATGCTTGCCTACGAGGTCAAACACGCTGTAATGAGGCCTGATTCTCATGAAACCACAAGTTTCCTTTGGGTGAAAATCACAGCACTGCCCTAAAACCAAAGATTCAACTCAAGGGCTAATGAAAGAATTAATAATCATTTTCTTGGGCACTGCCCTTTTCTTTTTGTTTATCTGTGCCCATAGTCTGTTAAAACAGAGCTACAATATTATAAACGTTGACTACACTAATTTGTAAAGCAATAAATCCTACACTCTGGCTATTCATGAACCACTTAAACAGCAATATATATTAGACAATATGAGACACTCATAAACGGTGGAAGTGCAGATACTCTGAACACTCAGAGATAAATTCTACTTAGATTTGAGGTTTATTATAATTAATGAAGGAAGGAGATTCTGAAAAGATTCCAAGATACCCATTATAAGAGTTTATTAGAGTACTGCTCCTCCCAAATTAAAATTTTAAGGTTATCTATAAAGCAAGAGTTCCATGTTACCTGACAGTCTGTTCATAATAGCATTTCCTTACTGATATGGAGCAATTTATTCTGGTAAAAAAGGTACAGGCAACTGAACAACTATGTCTACACAGAATCTAGGCTGCTCTTATAAAACAATCCTGCAAACATTATTTCATTAACAGCTAGCTTTACAGCATAAGAGAAGCAGTATCTGCTAACTTCATCCATAAGCTTGAACCAAAGTTACAGTAAAGGACAAAAATAGCTAAATGTATACATGGGCGGACCTCATTTTATTGAACTTTGCAGATATTGCAGTCTTTACAAATTCAAAGTTTGTGGCAACCCTGCATTGTCAGATGATGATAAGTATTTTTTAGCAATACAGTATTTTTAAATTAAGGTATGTAGACTTTTTTTTTAGACATAATACTATTGCACATTTAATAGACTACAGTATAGTACAGACATAACTTTTATATGCACTGAAAAAATAACAACAAAAAAATCCATGACACTTCATCGCAGTGGTCTGGAACTGAAGGGCACTATCTCTGTGGTATGCCTGTACAGGCTTTTTACCAAGTTTTCAACTCTGGGAAATTTTCTAGCCTCATCTTTCTGGAGACTTAAGCAACTTTCAAACTTTATCCATTTAGAAAATCTTCACCACAATTTTCTAAAGGCATAACCTTACCTACCCTGAGATTAGAACACAGAGGGGCCTTTTAATCCATTGTTTGTGTGTGGTCACTAGTATTCAGATGAAGCCTCCAGGGCAGTAGAGTAGGTTTGCCAAATGCATAGCAAATTTTTCTAGGCTATAAAAGCTTGAGGAAGACCAACTTCGTCTAAACAGAGAATCACTTCTCACTCAAACCTAGTTTACCTGCTTACCTCCCATGATGTATTGGCAAGTGTTTGCGATGGATTCCATGACTTCCTTCCACAAAAGCATTGGGCGGCTTATGGTATACTGAGGCCAAAGAACCAATGTGGCAGATGAGCTCATCCAACAGAGTTGGCTCAATAAGATCTGTCTCCTCAGAGATCAGTGGCTTCTCAGACAAGACTACTTCTTTGGCTGTGACAGGATCAGTTGAGAGAAGGCGCCAATAAATATAGCCTCGGTCTCGAAGGTCAGGATTATCAGAATCCTAATGAAAAGGCAATAGCAAGAAGGTTTAAATGTAACCTTTCTCCATACAGAAAGCCAAACTGCTGGATTTATTATCAAGGCAATGCTGAAGTGATTTACGTAGAGTTGGCCGTTAAGAAGATATTTAGACTCCATATATATTGTTAATATAGTCATAATTCTGTAATCTCTAATGGGTCAAAGAATTTAAATATAAATTGAAGTGGGTTAGTTCTAAGACTCAAATTCAAAATGAAGTTGGGAAAAGGAAAATAAAGTTTAAGCCAGTAAAAATCAACTGCTTATGATGGCCTCAGGACATAAAAATAATGTTTTTAACTGCTTTAATATTAGCAGGATTATTCATGAAACACATCTTATATATATTTCACCCATACCTTCTTTCTTCATTCAAATATTTATTAAGTATCTCCTATGGAGACACTGGCTAGGCCCTGGAAATAAAGAGACAACAACACAGTGTCTGACTTCAATGAGCTCAGCTCAGTGCCTGACTTCAATAAGCTAATTATTACAATATAGTATGAGAGGTACTATTACCTAAATAATAAAAAAAACTGTTAAAGAGAGCACATAACTAAGTGCTTCTAAAAGGGGTGACACTTGAATTTAGTGGTCTCGTTTTTTTTTTGTGGCTGTTTAAAAATAATTTTATACATGGTCATGGCTAAGAAAAATTTATTATCAATGACACATCACAATTTAGAAATGTATAATATAACAATAAGTCTCCCCCTATCATCCAACCCTACCCCACCTTAACTCCCCATCCCCAAAATAGCCATATTAACAGTGCACTATGTATCTTACCAGAGAGCTCCCACACATACATATATTTATTTTCTACAAAGCCAGTTTCATAGTATATATACTGCTCCTCAAGCTGCTTTCCATATTGGCACATACAGCTGCCATTTTCCACTGTATATGCAGTACTGCATCATTATTTACTAGTGTCCTACTGATGAACATTTAGACTGCTGCCTCTTTCTCCCTCCTTCCTACCATTTATTTTTGCAATCATTACAAAGTGGCAATAAATATCCTGGTATCCACCTCTCAGAATGTCTGTATAGTGGCATTCATTTATGCATGAATTGTTCCAGTGGTATCATGTTATTAAAGGCAACAATCAGTCCCATTTCAATTTCTGTATTTAAAACACATACAAAAATATTTTCTTTAAACTAGGCCAGGGTTTTTCCCATGAGTTTCTACATAAGCAGATGAACTGGTTTATAATTTAGCCATTTAAGGCGTGTATCATTCAGCTCAATACCGGAAGTGACCCTGATGGTTTTACATAGATTTTCTTAATCATGTATTATTTAATTTGCACTCAAAATGGAGTGCTGGTTAAAAACAAAAAAGCATAAAGAACACTGAGATACAAGCTAATACAGTATAAAAATGGTAAATTTTACCTCAAGATAATCTTTATCACATTCATAGGTTGCATTATTCTAATAGAAATGCACATATACATGTATTATTTATATCAAAATGTTTGTAGTATTTGAAATGCCAGGGTTAAAAAAAGGAAACAGTGATACTATCCAATTTAAATGAGTTTGTTTTGTTGCTTCTTGGGAGGGGGGCTAATTTGCTCCTGAGGAAGTGTTTATAAATAGCAGCCTGAAACCTCCTCACTTAGATTTTCATTCGGAAACAAAGCTTGAATATTATGAAACATAAACAAGTTGATTTTTTAAAAGAGCAGAATACAAGTTTCTCCAAGTATCATATCAGGAAAGCAATCCTCTGCCCAGCTTTTATTGATATTTAAATTAAAGTTAAATTTTAATCTGTATATTCAGTCCCCAAAGCATGTCATTTAAAATTTGTAGACTATGCTTTTTATTACACAATGAAAATGAACACTACACATCACTTAACTGGGAAAACTTAATTTGCCTTTATATAGTAGTAAAGTTGTTAAACATATTAAAATAAACTATATAATACAGCTTAATAATATACTTATCAAAATTATTTTTTTTTTACTTCAAATTATTTCTCTCATATAGCCGGTACATATATAACCAAATGGCCAAAAAAAAATTCCTGTGGGGATTCACAAAATATATACTTCTGTGAAAAAAGCTTGAGTCCCCCCACAAATTCAAAACACTGCAACAGGACAAACTTCTGGAGATAGAATCACTGGATCAAAGGGTATACGTACTGTAAATCTTAACAGACACTGACTTAAAAATTTAGTCCTATGAGAAATGAGAAAATGAGTGCAAATTTTCCAGGACTGGAAGTGAAGAGTGGGCAAGGATCTCCACTGTCCAAACTCAGTTATCCTGAGGGGTGACCTGTTAGGACTACTATCAGCTGGCTTTCACTGCCTCACTATTCACATGGAGACCACGATAAATCAGGCCCAGACAAGGCTAATGACAAGAAAATAGAAACTTTTTATGATTTTAAGGTGCCATTATGTGTTTGGTGACTCAGAAAATTTGGTTTCGGATCTACTGTACTGCTAGTCTGATAGGCCCCCGTAAGGATCTCGAGAAAATAGTGTATTTCCAAAAATTTGAGAGCTTCCAAAACAATTCTTACCAGGCAAGCTCTGAAACAGTAATTCTCAAACTATAATGTGCATCAACATTTTAACACACCAGGAAAGCCACTGAAAGTGAAGATTCCAGAGTTTCTGATTCATTATGTCAGAAGTGGGGCCCAGTAACTTTTATTTTTAACAAGCAGCACAGGTGATTTTGATGATGACGGTCTCTAGTTCACAGATGGAAAAACTAAGGTGAAGACTTCTTTTCCATGTACTAAAAAGAGTAATTACTAAAGTTTGGACACTTTTATGTGTATTCTTTACTAATTCCTCTAAAACTATCAAAGCGAAAAAGACAAATCTTTGAAATAAAGCCATGGATTCAAGGGTTGGTTTTCTTTTCCCCTAATAATATTTCTAATTATACCACCATTTTATTTAAAATTAGAAGCACAAAGATTTCACATATCCTTCACTGAATTCTCAGAATAAATACACAATAGGATTAAGTCTACTATAAAGACAGAACACTAGTATGACAGAGAAATTTGCCCAGTCACGTCCTGAACCAGTGGATGTAGCAGAAACAGAACCCCACCACCCAATTCAAATTAACATAACTCAGCAGATCATGCTGCCCTCAACTTAAATATTTATGGCTGGTAACATAAATATTAAATTAGGTTCTTATTTCACGAACTTCAGAAAAAAATTCCAGAGGAAAATTCCAGTGGAAAAGACTTATATAAATGTGCTTATTCTATTATGCTAATGCCTCAGATTTCATTAACTGGACAGAAAAGGCCAGTCTAGAGAAACTGTTTATTAATTATTTATAGCCAAATATGAAATAATCATCCACAATAATCTTAAAACCTCTAAGTTCACTTATTTATACTGGCTTATGCACAACAATGCTTCAGGCAGGGAAGACAGGGAATGCATATTCTCAAAAGTCATTCTTAACTTTCAGACTTGAGAAGCAGCATTAACAGAGTAGAAAAGGGCAAAGACTCTGGAGCCAGGCTACTTGGGTTTGAGTCCTAGTTCCATCCCATACTAACTGGGCCGGCCTCTCTATGTCTCAGTTTCCTCACCTATAAAATGGGAAGAGTAACAGTATTAACCCTTACTGAAAGCCTGGCACATAGTAAGCACTATACAGATGATTATTGTTACTAAGATTCTCTACTAGTCCTTGTACAGAAAATCTAGAATTAGGAACGTCTGATGGTTTATTTATACCCTGCCCTGTTCTAGAAAAGGATTTAGCAAAGCTTATAAAAATACATCTAAGGCTAGAGAACATAAATTAGAAGCAAAGGCAGAAAAATGCAAGCCACAATGACCCACACATTTTCTACAGGAGATCCTTAAATTTGATTCTAAGGTTTCAAACATCTGATATGAAAAACAAGTCTAGTCAGATAAGCCATTCAGAGGGGCAGTTAATTACACACTAATGCATAAGAGAATCCAAAACTGGTTAGGAATTTGTTTATGGGGTTTCATAAAGAAAAAAATATATAATGGAATAAATACTTTCATAACAGATCTAAAGAGGATAGTTTCTCATGACAACCCTTACTACAGGACGATATTAGTGTAATTCAGTAAAAACAATTCTAATAAGGGTCAAATACAATGCAGTCTAGATCCCCAGCTCTCTACTAATCTGGCTTGATTCAGTGGTAAATTTCAACATCTATAAGAACATAGGGAATCCTCCCTAAACACTTTATCTCAGGCAAATACTGTAATAAGTGAGTTTGAACTCTGACAAGAACCTAAAACACAGCTCTCCTATGCTGCCTGTTAAATACAGATACAGAGGCCTTAAGAGACAATGGAGATGAAGGCAGGGTTCAGAATCTGTGAATACAATGGAATCTACCAAAGACACTCACTTGATTATGAGGCTAGCCTTATCTATTCAGAAGTGAGTAGACAGGACTTCCCTGGTGGCACAGTGGTTAAGAATCCGCCTGCCAATGCAGGGGACACAGGTTTGAGCCCTGGTCTGGGAAGATCCCACACGTCGCAGAGCAACTAAGCCCATGTGCCACAACTACTGAAGCCCATGCGCCTAGAGCCCGTGCTCCGCAACAAGAGAAGCCACCACAATGAGAAGCCTGTGCACCACAACGAAGAATAGCCCTTGCTGCTTGCTGCAACTAGACAAAGCCCGCGTGCAGCAACTAAGACCCGATGCAGCCAAAAGTAAATAAATAAATAATTAAATTTAAAAAGTTAGTAGAGAAGGAGCAAAGCCAAGATTCTTTTTAGAAAACTGTTCTGACTCCATCTTAACAGAGATACAAATGGGTAATCAAGGGTCTAGACTAGGAAATCTAGAATGCTCAATATAGATAATATTAAATAACCATTGCCTTGATGGTTATGGAAATTGCTTTGCTTCAGGCAAAGGGAAGTTTTAGAAAAAACACTTCAAAGAGCTCTAACAAATAAATTTTAAAAGATGTAAAATTAATAATAGGACGGGTGTATCTATTTTCCAATGTGGATGAATGTCAAGTGGCCTCTCAGCAGTTAAGATGATTTTGACTATTCCACACATACATAAACACAGAATCTTCAGTTTGGCTGAGGCATGAATCTGTCACACAATGTAAGCCGAGACACTCTCTTACCTGCTGAGTGATTCTAGGTCACCACCCAGCACTCCCATCTCTACTTTTTCTCTTTCCTTCTTATTTTCTACTTCTTGTGGTAACTTTCATGGAGGGCCAAATATTGCTGATGCTTTGAAACGTGGCCGTCAGGGGAGAGTAAAAATTTGGGATACTTTAATAAACAGAAATCCCATGATTCTTGAAGAAAATGAGATTTCTGAGAAAGCTAAGAGACTGTATAAATATGTATTTATCTGTGTTTAGGGAGTTTTCTGAAGTGTTAGTACATAGGCCTCGTTAAAATCAAGTTTACTATATTACCATCTAGAATAAACACAAGACTTCTTTGAATCTGGTTAATTTATACAGAGCTCTTTCTTTCATACAAAGCAGAGAGGCTACAGGGCCTGTAGCAAAAGACAGAAATGAACTTCAAGGCCCTAAGATGAAGTCAAATACATGGCTAATTTAATGGCAATCACCCTACAGAGTCTGTAATAAGCACTACATAATTAAGAAGGGGCAATTTCTATTCAAAATGGCCCCCTGTAGATGACCTACTAAACACTAACGTGAAAATTAACGTCTAACCTAAACTACTTTGATTCAGAAGATGACCAATTTCTGCTCTTAGTGCCAAGACACGCCTCATCAGTGATGACAACCTCCCAGTCCACTTTTCATGGACAGATGGTGAGCCATGGCCTGCCCTTGACTCCACATACTCATATGGATGCTTCTTCACACTAACCATAATGGGGTCAAGTGAAGGTTTAGAGACTTGGGGAAATAGCACATTAAAAAAGTTCATTCAGGGCTTCCCTGGTGGCGCAGTGGTTGAGACTCTGCCTGCCAATGCAGGGGACACGGGTTCGAGCCCTGGTCTGGGAAGATCCCACATGCCGCAGAGCAAATGGGCCCGTGAGCCACACTACTGAGCCTGCGCGTCTGGAGCCTGTGCTCCGCAACAAGAGAGGCCGCGATAGTGAGGGGCCCGCGCACCACGATGAAGAGTGGCCCCCGCTTGCCGCAACTAGAGAAAAGCCCTCGCGCAGAAACGAAGACCCAACACAGCCAAAAATAAATAAATTTAATTAAAAAAAAAAAATAGTTCATTCATTATTTGTTGGAGAAATGGAGAAAACTGAGGTACAAGGGGTGGAGTGGGACACCTCAATTTTCTGTGAAGTGAATTTTCTGACATCCTTTAACTCAACTACTGTTGGTCAACTGCTTCTTAAAAGATAATCAAGCGACAATTCTCAGTAATGTTTACGTGTATCAGTAATCAGACAAGACAATTATCTTAATTTTTAGTTTCAGGTCTTCTTCACATTTGAGTTCATTGATTGAAAAACATCTGTACTTGAATCAAGTGTCAGAAAGTAGCCTTTGACTCTAGCAGTTTTCTTGGCTGTATTTTTTTTCAGAGTTGTATAGCATATTCTATAAACAATTTAATTATGTTGTCTGCTTTATAGTATTCCATTAAGTATTCAAATGCCTTATCTGCCTGTCAAACTTCTTTTCCTTAAAATGGATTCCTGGCATTTCTAAAATTAAATACTGTCAGAGGAAAGAAGAACTTTGCATTTATCATGTACCAAATGATGCGCTTTGACCACTTAACAGATGATGTATTGCCAACTATTCAAGGTTCACATTTGTGGTCTCAGTTTGGAACTGGGTTTCAAGAAGTGTACTAAGTGCACACCCCAACCGTACTAATTAATTACAGGATTTACCATATTTAGTCCTCCAATTGTGCTCATTATTGATATGAAATAAAGCTCTCCAGAGCAAAAAAAAAAAAAAGGAAAGATGACAGCTCAGAACTAGGTTAAAGAACTATAAAAGAGTTCAAATTTTGTTAATATACAACTATAAAGAGATGAAAGAGGAAAATGGTAAATTGAATATCTGAATCACATTCCATGTGTAAACACACATCGTAACTCTTGACAGCCTGCTAAAGCCAGCCTGTTCTCAAATTCAATTAAGAACATTACTGGATCATGATGGACTGACCATTATACTAGTTACATCAGAAAAAGTAATTACTTTGATTTCTGTGTATCTAGCTGGTTGCCACATTCCTGAAATCAGAACCCTCCCTAAAAGGACCAAAAATACTAAATAATTAAGGAAGCAGCATTAGCACTTTAAAATTACTTAACGAGAAAGGCAACTTGTCTAGAAGGTAGAACAGCACACGAGGTATTTATCAAAGCATTTACCATCTCTACAGGGTACTTTCATTTGAAAGCTGAAATTAAGTCCCCAGAAGGAGATACTGTGAGACTCAATGTCATTTTCACAAAGTCATGCCCTTCATTAACACTAAAGAGTCTAAGTTCAACTTTCATGAATTATCATTAAAACTGGAGTCAGTCAATTCATTTACAAGCCATACCACCAGTTCTAATTCAGTAGAATATGTAAAAGAGGCACTGTTTTTATTTTTTTAACAGAATCTAAAGACTGCACTCCTTCCGTTTAAAATCTCTGCAAATGAACCTTCTTGGGAGAAGTTTCACAATTTCCTAGAATTTAAAACAAGACAAATCAACTCCATGCTTTTTTCAGATTTCTTACCTGTGTTGCCAAACTCAAGACCTGCTGTACCAGCTCCTGCGTTTCTGATGGTTTCTTGAGAAACAGCTTCACTATGGCAGTAAGCAGAGTGAGCTGTACCTAAGCAAATGTAATTTAATAGGTAGTGAAAGGCATTTGCATTATTCCACACCATGAATTCCAAAGTGGTATTTTCCCAAATATGACTTACTATGAGGTCTTTCTGATTTTGATTAAGAAACAAAGGTTAAAACTCAGCCAATATCAACAATAGCAGTAAAAGGTTTTCATCAACTGAAAACTCACTAGCCTCCTATATCCAAATTGAACTTTTTGGCATCAAAAACTGCTGGTTTATTTCTGGCCCAGATAATCACCTGTATTTCTTAAAGTACATGCTAACATACTGATGGCAATAAAACTGGTTCCTGACCAAATTCTTTATTATTTACTTCCACCAAAAGCTACAACTTCTAGGGAATTAGGGAATCATTTATCATACTGAGGCAAGAGCCAAGACAGTAGAATTATGCCAGATCACAACCAATTAAGAGTGGCATGCTAGGGCTTCCCTGGTGGCGCAGTGGTTAAGAATCCGCCTGCCAATGCAGGGGACACGGGTTTGAGCCCTGGTCCAAGAAGATCCCACATGCCGTGGAGCAACTAAGCCCATGTGCCACAACTACTGAAGCCCGTGCGCCTAGAGCCTGTGCTCCACAACAAGAGAAGCCACCACAATGAGAAGCCCTCGCACTGCAATGAAGAGTGGCCCCCGCTCGCAGCAACTAGAGAAAGCCCGCGCACAGCAACAGAAGACCCAATGCAGCCAAAAATAGATAAATAAATAAATAAAACAAATCTATTAAAAAAAAAAAGAATAAAATTTTAAAAATAGTAATTAAAAAAAAAAAAAAAAAAAAAGAGTCACCTGCCGAACCATGAAACTACTGGCTGGTATATGTTCCTTGTAGGGCCTATTAAAATTACTATGATAGATTACACACATGAACAATTTGCAGTGAGTACAAATGCCGGGGAAAAAGGTTTAATAATTTATCTGCTTCTCTGGGCCTTTGACTCAAAGGTCTCTCAGTTTTGGTAGAAGACAGACAGAAGATGGGAAGGAGTCTAACCACCCACCCACAAAGAATCTTTTCAAACTGCACATGCCAGCCTTCACCCCAGACAAAAACCCCAGCTGCAACTGAGCCACAACCATTACTAACAGTAATGGGTAATCACCTTTAGGTGACAGAAAATTAAAAAGTAATAACTACTGCTCTAAGTCAGTAGTTGTCAAAGTGCGGTTCTGGACCAGCAGCAGCAATAGCAACACCACCCTCAACCTTGTAAGAAATGAACATGCTTAGGCCCATCTCAGACCTACTGACTCAGAAACTCTAGGGGTGGGGCCCAGCAACCTGTCCTTTAACACAGGTTAAACACCAGTGCTTAGGTGCTTCTAAAGCTCATTAAAGTTTGAGAACCATTGTCTAAATTAGGCAGGCTTGTTCCAACAGAAGTTAGCACAACTGAAAAAGGTCACCCCTTTTGGGAGAAAAATGAACATACTATATGTGTATATAAATTCGCACACACGAAACTGCCTAACCTTTACCTTTCCTGAAATCGTCCCCAAAACATCCAATACATAGATATAGATGGGAACTTACCTGGGTGCTTTCATCATGAAAACCTTCCAGGAAGCTCTCTAGTAACTCATCTGCATTGTCAATTCTTTCGGCATATTCTCCCACAATCCAAATCATAGCTGCTCGAGCATCTGGCTCATCCAGTGAGTCTAAGTTCTCACACAAAGTGGCAATGATACTTTCATATCTGATAAAACAAAATGGACTATGGTTACTGAAGGCAAAACTGAGAAGTGTATTTAACAATGAAGCCTAAAAGCAAAAAACCATGGACAAGGTACCCTAAACCATCACCAAACTACAAAGACTTTTAGTCAAGAGAATGTACAGGCTTTAAAGCCAGAAAATTATACATGCCTTCAATTTTCCTTCAATTATGTTTTAATAACTAGACCATAAATCTTTATAAAAGCTTATCAGATATTCTTTTCACAAGGAAAAACTAACCTATGGTGTAAGATAATACCACTACCTTACATTTCTCACAGTCTTTCTCATAACTAGATCAGAGAATTTTCCTATTACTTCATTTTACCTTCATCGTAGAGGAACAGAAATTCCACTTTACTATTAGGAAAATGGAGTCAGACAACAATAGCATCCAGAAACAGTAATTTTGTCTCTTATCCACCTATCTCTGCTTTCTGTAGAGATCTTTATGTTCCTTCCTCCCAAGGCACCCACACTAATGACGTGTTTCTCTAAAGAAATAAGCAATTCAAGTATTTATTTTTACAGGTCTATAGCTCTCATTCTTTACCATGTTAAATCCATCTCCTTGGCTAATGTAGTTTTAAACATCAGAATGAAATTGGATAATAAATGAGATATGGACAACTGAATAATACACTTAATTGTTTGCCCTATTTCCACTGATTAAACCAGGTTCTCGATAATGTTTTCTGAAAATTAAACTATCATAATCCCTCAGTAATACAAACCAGAAATGGACACATTTCTTTACCAAGCATATTAAGATATACACCTCCACACTTAATCAAGAAGTTTAGAAACCCAACCCTCCTCTTTCCTGGGAGAGTGGTAAAATTATATGATCCTTTTTCCAAAAATACCATTTCTAAAATTAAAAATAAATAAATAAATAAACAAATAAATATATATAATATATATAATGCTTAATAAACCACTACCTTATTAAAATATTTCTTCTAATTCTGAGTCTACCACTAAGCTAACTAACTGCAAGTCACTTCATTTCACATTATCTTTAACGATAATCATAAGCCTTAGTACAGTTCATCTCTATGATTATATGGTAAAATGAGATTTAGGATGCTTATAAGATCTGCTCTTATTTCACTCTTTCAGATTCCTTAATTGTTTGCCTTCAAAAGCAAATCTGAAAAAGTATTTTTGTTTCATAACTAAGAGGCTTCAATGTGAAAATTTTTGTGGAGTGAAAATGTAGATTTTGTATATCTTAATGGAAGCAGCTACAATACTTCAGAAAAGGCCTGAAACTCTGACAATTTATTGTTGCTATATAGTAACATATAGTAATTATGTTCTATAAAAACATATAGTAATTATGTTCTATAATTTTCTACAAGTACTAGGTAACATACTAAGTGAATAGTGAAGCTGTCACCTCCCTGGCTTTTACAATAAGGTGACCATATAATTTATTGTTCAAACTGAGACGTTTCTGAGAGTGAAAAGGGACACAATTATTAATTATGCCTGGTAAGAGGTGTAAAATGGATTATGCCCAGACAACCTGGAATATATGGGTATCCTTATTTAATAGTAACTTCGTCACCAAAGAATCTGGCTAACTTTAATATATGCCAATTGACAATGCATATTCAGACAGAGCTTCAATTCTTCTAAAAGTGATAAAGCAGGGTGAAAAATCAGATTTTAATCCTTGTGCTAACCAACTTATATGTTTCTGATTTTTAATAAAGTATTCAATTATGACCAGTTACTTTACAAAGACTAATTCTTACCTAGCCAACCTCAAAGTGCCTTACTTAAACATTTCCTAAATGATCTGAGGAAGAAGGGCAGAAGTATTTGGACATACTTGTTGGGGTATTTGCGGAAGATATCCCTGATGACCACAATCGCCTCTTGGACCACATAATTTACTTTGGTTTGTATGAGATCAAGCAATGTGCTTACACAGCGCTCTGCAGACTGCTGCAAAGAGGAACATAATGAGAAGTCAGATGATCTATCCAATAACACAACCTCAACATAAAAAATATTTTTTTGGAACATTCAGGTGTATCAACTAAACTAGACTAAAAGATGAGGCACTTAATTTGACCACCCTATACTAGAGGCTGGGTTATCTGATGGAGATATACAGAAGTTCTAGATATACTCCAAATTTTACTCATTATAAGAAACAGTTCAAGTGAAAAAAATCATCTTGGATAGCCAGGATGACAGAAATGAGAAGAAAGCATAAGTCAAGGTAAGAGGAAAGAATAAGAATGAAAGAATAAGCCAAGGTAGGAGGTCTTTATCTGCAGTTCATGAATGAGCACAGACAGAAGGCATCTTTAAACCTCTTGAAATGAAACTGCCAAATTTCATTTGTGCACACAAGCATATGTTCCTGGGAGAAGGTTTACAGTTTTCATTATATTTTCAAAGTTATCTGTGACTCACAAAACTCTAAGAAAAATCTGCCATCTTCTGGGCTATATAACTGAAAGTCTATGGCCTTAGATAAACTGCAATTTTCCACAGCCTATGGTTCATCTATAAAATAGAATTTAATCTATTAGTCTTTTATTAATGAAGGGAATACGGAAGAATACAAGTGACAAAACTAATGTATTGAAACAGTAAGTCATAGTTTTTAAAAGAAGGGTTCCAGAAGAGAGATCCTGAAAACCAAGGACTGATTTATCATATATTACAATGTATTATGATGGGTCATTCCATTATATGCCTCCTGATAAGAAGCAATAGGAAATACACAGCAGCATCTAAGAGGTATTCTTGCCAAAAACACTGAACATGAATATTACCAAGCCTCTAGATTTAATTGTCTAAAGGGGATGAAGGAATGAGATAAACAACATCACTAAAATACTATCAGCCAAATCTAGACTCTGGAAAATTCTACAAGCCTAATGATCTAGTCCTTTCAATAAATGGCACCCAAATAAATAAGTAAAGACTTAAGAGACATATTAACCAAGTGTAATGTATAGCTAGTTCTTGTTTAGATTTTGATTTGAACAAGGCAACTGTAAGAAGACATTTAGACACAATTAGGGAAAACTGAACATGGACTAGGTATTCAATGAGATTAAGAGTTACTGTTTGTTGAGTATGGTAACGATATAATGACAATTTTTTTTTTAGAGGACCTTATCTATTAGATATACACATTGGACTACTCTAATAAGATCATATCTGAGATCTGCATTAAAATATAACAGTAACCCACTCCCTTGAAGGGGGAGGGAGAGGGAGAAGATCAAATGGGAACAGCAATGTGTTGATATTTGTTCAAGATGGATGGTGGGTACATGAGAGCTCATTAATCAATTTTACTTTAGTGTATACCTAAAAATTTCTGTAATAAAATCTTTTAAAGGTACTATAATTTAAACCAAGCAATATAATGAAAACAAAATTGCATCTTGAGGTTATTTATATGAGGTCATATATATGATGATTCTGTTCTCTTTTATTATTGTAGTTTTCCCATTTTTGAATTCTATTTTATTCATTTTCAACTAGTATTTCCTGTGCTGTTATTACAACAGCAAAACAGTTGGGAAATTTTAAATATAAAAGTTATGATAAATTATAAAGCATGTAAGGGTTAAATTATCAAATTAGATAGTACAAATAAAGTACTCAGCATAGGGCTTGATAGAAAGCTAACATTTACTGAACCCTTAGTTTCATTATTATAATAAAGATAAACAAAAGGCCATCTCCCATGATGCATCAATATTCGAAAACATTTAAGTCTAGGATAGTAATTTTCAAGCAAATTGTCATCTCACCTATGTTGCTTTTGATTAAATTTTAAAAACACCATTAAAGCAGTATGGCAGAGGAACAAAAGTAAATATCCAATCATTGTATATACAAAGTAAGTCCAGAAACAGAAAAAGGCATACAGACATATAAAATTTAGTATATGATAAAGGCAACATTTCATAACAGTAAGGAAAGGATGAATTGTTCTGGTGTTTGATCCCCACACTCTTATGTTTAACCAAACCATTGCCATTAAAGTAGAAAATAAAAGTGAATTTTATATAACTTTGAAGTGAAGCACAGTTTTCTAGGTGTGCCACTAAAGAGATCATTGGGAGAGGGACTTCCCTGGTGGCGCACTGGTTAAGAATCCGCCTGCCAATACAGGGGACACGGGTTCGAGCCCTGGTCCAGGAAGATCCCACATGCCACAGAGCAACTAAGCCCGTGACCACAACTACTGAGCCTGTGCTCTAGAGCCCGCGAGCCAAAACTACTGAGCCTGCATGCCACAACTACTGAAGCCCGAGCACCTAGAGCCTATGCTCCGCAACAAGAGAAGCCACCGCAATGAGAAGCCCGCGCACCGCGACAAAGAGTAGCCCCCACTCTCCGCAACTAGAGAAAGTCCACACACAGCAACGAAGACCCAATGCAGCCCAAAATAAATAAATAAATAAATTTATTATTTTTAAAAAAAAGATACCATTGAGAGAAAATGGATAGAACTCACTACATAAGGAAATGCGAACTTCTATGAATCAAGAAGTCAAATGAAATCAAAAGGAAAATAATTGGGAAAATAACTATTAATGAAATGAAGGGGTATTAAATGAATTAATACCTTTAATTAATTATAAAAGACTTTAAAAAATCAATGTGGAAAAGATAACACATTGAAAAAAGATACACACGCCATGAAAAAGCAATTCCAAATGGCTAAGCGTAATGAAAAATATGTCACCTCAACTAGAGATCAAAGATTTAGCTACAAGGATCCTCCTTATAACCATTATTTGGAAAAAGAGCAGAAACAACTTTAAGGTCCATACAGGAAGAGAAAGGCTAAATAATTATGAAGCAATCACACACAGTTATGTCTACAAACCACTAAAAATGATGTAAAATATGATCAGTAACATGGGAAAATGTCCATGTATAATAAGCAAAAAAAGCAGAATACAAAACATAAGTAAATAGCATTTGTAGAATGATCTCGTTTTTGTAAAAAACACACCTGTTTATGGAGGACTATGTAAACAAAGACTTAAAATCATGTCCACATCATCTCTGGGAGGGTAGAACAGGGGTAGGAGAAAGCAGAGTGTTCTACCTTTAACTTGTCTTATTTTATGATTTTATGTGGTAAATACATATGCTTTTTGTTTGTATAAGACATAAGTCAGTACCTTATCTTGAGCTACAAAAATGAGAAATGGTAAACACCAAAGAACAGAAGACTGGGAAGTGAGGAATACCTTAACTTAGTGACTTAATCTCTCTCAAACAAAACCAAACATATAAATAAATCTCGCAAACAAATAAAATCATTTTATTTGTAAGAAAAGGAGGGCAGGGGTTTATTTCCTCCTTAAAGAAACAGGTATACACTGTAATATATACAGCTTTAAATCTGTCACTCATACCTCAATAAAGCTAGAGGTGGGGTGGACAGTAAAATCTATTAAAAAAACCAACCAAACAAAAATGAATAGGCAGGGCTTCCCTGGTGGCGCAGTGGTTGAGAGTCTGCCTGCCAATGCAGGGGACACAGGTTCGAGCCCTGGTCTGGGAAGATCCCACATGCCGCGGAGCAACTAGGCCCGTGAGCCACAACTACTGAGCCTGCGTGACTGGAGCCTGTGCTCCGCAACAGAAGAGGCCGCGATGGTGAGAGGCCCGCGCACTGCGATGAAGAGTGGCCCCCGCTTGCCACGGCTAGAGAAAGCCCTCGCACAGAAAAAAACGAAGACCCAACACAGCCAAAAATTAATTACTTAATTAATTAATTAATTAAATAAAATGTCATCAGAAAGCTTGTTTAAAAAAAAAAATGAATAGGCAAAAGTTACTGAAAAAACAGTACTATGAAATTGCTTTTTCAGTGTTATTTATTGACTCAATGGCTTATGCTTAATCTTTAACCTAACCAACTTAATATGATAAAATTATACATTTTTTTCACCTCAGGATACTTAAAGCAACAAGGAAACACCTGTACTTACAGTCATGCCAAAAAACAACTCCAACTCTTAACACCCAAATTTTACAATAGGCCCTGTTATCTCAGCTAAGCACTAAACTAAAATTCTTTTTTTCTCATCTGTCATATCTTTGAAACCAACTACACATTAAAAAAGGGTCAGATGCCCTGAGAGAAAAGCAGCAGCTCAGTCTGGAAGGTACAGAGAAAGGCTATTACAATTCCCTCGCTGGTTCTTGCCCTTGTCCCACGGATAGGTTAGTTAAAAACAGGCAATCACTGCCTCTCCTGCCCCAATTGAACTGTGTCTGGACTAGCCAACTCTTTCCAATGAATAACTTTCATGATTTAACCAGTTCTAAGAAAAGTTCTTAGGCAAATCCAGGTAACTGGAGATAAGAGAACACTAGCTAAAAGGCAGGATTCTTGAAGGTTGATCTTAAGCTTCCACAGGAAGTTCATTCCCCACACACTCTCATATTCCCACCAGGGCACCCTGAATCAAAGGAAGAAGTGAGAGCCACCAGAAGTTCATCTCTTCCAGAAGATGATGGATAACTTTTCCATTTAGTCACAATAGACGGTACTAACAGCTGCTAGGAATCTAGATGCTTTGAGAACACTTTCTAGTAATTCCAGGGATAGAAAAACCTCTTTAACTTTGGGATGAGACTCTTTGCAAGAGCACTGTCAGAGAGGTTAGTAAGACAATGACATTCTGGCAGTGAAAAGCACAAAATGACTCTTCTGCTACCAAAATAGCTCTGAAAATTGTCTGCATTAATACCATAAGTAGGTGGCTATTCCACAATGAGAAAAGAAAAAGAAAAAAGTTAAGTAGTGGTGGTAAGTTAAGAAGTGTGGTAGTAAAAAAAAGATGTAACACATCAAGATCCAATAAACAGATTTTCCCATTTCTCAAATGGAGCAACAGAAGTATATATTAAGTATCTGAAGCAACTGAGCTCGCAGAACCAGAAGTAGAAACCAGGATTAATTAACTTCTTGCTATAACAACTAGTCTACTAAATGATTTATCAGTGGTAACTACATGAAGCAGCATTCAGTAAATAAAAATAAGGAAGGCCAATAAGGAATTTGGCTTTCAGAGACACTTCTCTGACACAGCATCTGTTTCCTTCTGTTCCTGTGAAGCACTGGTCATACTGTACAAATTATTTTAGTAACTATCCTTGTGAAATCATATGGGCCAATCTGACTCAAAGTAGAATTGCAGGGACTTCCCTGGTGGTGCAGTGGTTAAGAATCCGCTTGCCAATGCAGGGGACACAGGTTGGAGCCCTGGTCCAGGAAGATTCCACATACGGCGAAGCAACTAAGCCTGTGCACCACAACTACTGAGCCTGTGCTCTAGAGCCCACAAGCCACAACTACTGAGCCCGCATTCTGCAACTAGTGAGGCCCGCACACCTAGAGCCCGTGCTCTGCAACAAGAGAAGCCACCGAAATGAGAAGCCCCCGTGCACCACAACGAAGAGTAGCCCCCACTCGCCGCAACTAGAGAAAGCCCACGTGCAGCAATGAAGACCCAACGCAACCAATAAATAAATAAATAAATAAATAAAATGTCAAAAGGAAAAAAAAAGCAGAATTGCACATAGTCAAGTAGTAAGAACAAATATGGAGCTCTGAATCCACAATACTGTTGTGAACAGAAGCCATCATTAATTGCAACAAATTTCTGAATGAGGAAAAACAACAGAGGTTTGGTGACTGATGAAGCAGTGCATTGTAAGTTGTAGCCCTTAATACCTACTGGAAGGCTGCAACCAAGCTAGAACCAATCTGCCCTCTAAGACCACAGAGAAGCTCTTCAAGAGAACTGCCAAGTAAAGATCAACTCCCTGCCCTAAAGCAGAAACCTGCTAGTCGACAGCCCTGCCTATGTGCACAGAAGTCCTGAAAACTTTTCTGTCATCTCATTCTTAATATAAATAGGCAGCAATTTACTGTAAGTATGGTATACACTTCAATTAAAAAATCACATATAGATGTGCAACCATCACCATAAAATACTCCAGATAATTAAATTCAAACTGCAGAAACAAAACCAAAAGCTGTAATTCACATCCCAAGAGATTTAAGAAACTATTGCAACCACAAAAAAAGGAATGCTATGAAAAAGTACCCATAACAAGAAACAGCAATGAAGGGAGGCTGTATGGAAAGACGGCTGTGCAGAAGACAAGAAAGCAACCACCCAGACTGGAGTAAGGACTGGAAGGACAGAGGACTGGAAGAGAGAAGGGTCTAGAACAAAAGAAAAGTTTTATAAATTTGATATTATGCTTGAAAAGCTGGAAGAAGACAGGAGTGCAGTGAAGGCACAATGAAATTTAAAAAAAAAAAAAAAGGCCATTATGAACTCCAGAAAAAACAAAAGCCTGTATAAGAAAGAAAACACAATCATTTGACTGTGTAGGCTCTACATATTTACAGGCATAATACGCACAGTAAGCTTTGCAAGACTCTAGTTGATAGAACAAGAAATAAAGGTATATTATCTCAATTT
Source organism: Balaenoptera physalus (assembly GCF_965194825.1). Lineage (NCBI taxonomy): Eukaryota > Metazoa > Chordata > Mammalia > Artiodactyla > Balaenopteridae > Balaenoptera > Balaenoptera physalus. The sequence goes on from NC_138901.1 coordinate 43,971,972, forward strand.
ACAAAGATAATATAGGAACAAAAATCTCATGATATAACTATACAGGGGATCAGAAGGGTAGAAGTAGGAGTGATGGAGTATATGAACTAAGTTGCTTATCTCATAGCGGAAAGTTAATAGACAATGTCTACAATTGGTAAATCAATAAATAGTAGCATAAGGATATTAGAGATATGGAAGTAATCAAAACAACTAAAACTAGGAGCAGAGTTAAACATGATTCCCTCGGGAAAGAGAGGGACCAGGGACAGCTGCTTTTCATTAAAAATTCTTTAATATTTTAACAATGTGCTTTATTATTTTGATAAATTTAAAAATGTATTTTAAGGAAAGAGGTGAAGAGAATACCCAGAGTCCCATAACGTGATCACAACTACCATGGGACACTTGCCTCCACCTTGATGGCACACCGTCCAATGGCCCGCACAGCTTTGCGCACAAAGTCGACATCCACCTCTGTGGCATACTCCTTCAGTTCTGCCAGAACCTGTTAAAAATCCATGAAGCGAACAATCATTAAGGATTCTCCAACAGCAATTTCATGGCCTAGGTTTTTCTGAAGGCCAGATCTTAAGATTTACGTTATTAGATCTTAACTTGAATCTACTTTAAGTCTGACCTGAGCAATGTTGGCTTGGGATGCCAAACGAATCATGATGTCCAATTTCTCTAGTTTCACATAGATGGGATCATTGTACTTCACAAAGAAAACTTTGATCTCTTGCTTCAAGATTTCAGGCCTGTGGTACACAGAAACACAAGATAAGGAAGGTGAGGCATATATTGATATATCCTTCTGAGTCTGCATTAATACCTAACCTGTGCTTCTCTGCTCTCCATTCACACACTCCACTCCAGGGAAAAAAACTCACAAACTTCCTCTACACCCCTCTAACCAGATCCATCTGGCAGACTATTTTTATCCTTTTTAAGGGGCAAAGTATATATTGCCAAGAAGAACCACTGGAAGAACAACAACTTGATCTAAATTACAGCCTGAACCATATTAAGCAGACACTAGCTATCATACAACTAAGAGTTCCTTCAGAAAAGAAACTAATTTGTAGAGCAACACCAGGCATTCATTGTAGGAACACTCTAAAATCAACTGTTAGCCTCCTGACCCTGGGCAAGTTGCTCTAACATACAGTATTTTCACTTTCATTAAACAGAGTTTTAACACAGTCCTCTTTAATACTGATGTTATTAAGTTTAATTCAAAATTACAAACACTTTAATCACCAATTCATTTTTTCCCAACCTTTTCTGGACGATTAGGTTGATGTTCCTCAGGGCGACGTACTGCACCTCTGGCTCCCCAGACAGCAAAGTGACAAGAGGAGGGGCCAACTTCTTCAGCAGCATATTGTAGTAGTCAGAGTCCTTGGGTAACAACTCTAGAAATTTCATTAGGACTTTTACTGCTGAAAGCACCACTGCTGAGTTGGCATGAGATAGCCGAGGAGTTACCCGTTCACAGATACTGAGGACAGAAAATGAAAATTAGTACCTTAAATTATAATTTCTTTGCTCAATCCAATCTATAAGGTAATGCTGTCAGAGGTTCCCATGGCCCAAGTATAAAGAAATTAGAAAATCAGTTAGAAAAGTCAAAACTCCATACATAGGTAAATTTGGGATCCAATACTGCAGACGCCTCATTCCCAGCAAACTACAGGCAGAGCAAGGATATCAGAAGACTTTAGGAAACCAGCAATAAGGGATGTTCAAACTGGAAGGAAACTAGCCAATACCCAAAACACCTGAAGCTCACACCATTTACCTTCCTATTTTATAGTCCTCTCTGTCTCCCCATATTATGTAAGGGCTCCCTGCCTCACAGCCCATTTCTCCTCAGCCTATAGGAAGTCAAATTAAGCATTCTGAGAGTTATTTCACAGTGAGAGATATCAACCAACTGTGGCTGAAGTTTCACTGTAAGATGCAGAAGGAGATGGGCTGACAGGGAAAACCACCCAACCTCTTGCATTCAGGATAATAAGGGAATCTCGGAAAGGGTGTTTGTTTGTTTGTTTTTAACAACACAATACCACTGCAATACTCTCTCAACCTCATCCCCTTCTCCTAGTCCCTGCCACCTACACTTAAATGTCTCATAAAATATAGAATATTTAGTTATCTGTTGAGGGTTCTTCAGAAATTAACCTAATTTTTATAGCTCTTAGGCAATGTGAGTGGCTAGCTGACTCAGTTAAGGACACAAGGTAAGTAAGCTGTGTTTTTCTCCCTTCCTCCTGTATCTACTTGGCTGACTCCCTGACCTCCTTTAGGTCTTTATACAAACGCTACCTTCTCAGGGAGACCTTTCCTGACCACCAAGTATTTGTTAGATCTCTTCCTTACTTTATCTTTCTTGTTAGCACTTATCATCATCTGACCTATTATATGCTGTATTACGTACACATATTATATATACTTCTGCCCTATCCCTCAGAATAAGCGTTCCATAAGAGCTATGATTTTTGTTTGTCCACTGCTATATCCTCAGAGCCTAGAACAATGCCTGGCATACAGCATGGGCTCAATAAATATTTGCTGAGTGAATGAGTAAGTGTGAGATGTCAATGACCAAGAGAAAATAAAATTGTATGTAAAGTTCTTTCCAGAAGATATTTGTACTTTCAGTGATGGAAAGAAACTATCAGGGTGAGCTTTGGTTAAATCCAGAGGGAACAATTTCCCAGACAAGTGAAGAGCACTTACATTATAGTAGCTCGAGCTTTAGCCGGGCAAGGAAGGTTCCTATCTACCATAATTAAAATGAAGAGCCAACAATTCTTCAGAATTATTTTGCCTAGTACAGTGCCTATATACACAAAATGTTCAATAAAAACTGATGATACCTCCAATTCTGTAAACTAAAATGTATGTATGTGTATATGAAATTTAGTAGTCAGTATCTGATAGTCAAAGAAAATCTGCAACACTAAAGTGGTAGAGAGCTGAGCAGAACAATCCAGGTGTGCCTTCCAAAATCTTCTCCAAATTCAGACTGATGTGATTCCTATATCTAACGGAAGACATCATACATTTTGCTGGCTCCAACACAGTTTCTCTAGTACTAATTATAAGCCAGCTCAATAACTAGTATCAAGCCACTTACTATGTATCTAAAAGAACGAAAATTTTGTTACTACAGTGAGAGACACTCAAAAAACCTTTGTTTGCCAAATGGCTAGGAATTGCTGTATGGGAGACGTGAGACCATGATGAGGGGGAGTTTTTTCAGAGGGTTGTAACTATACTGTTCAAAAAAGAAATGAAAAATACACATCTCCTCTTAGGAAGAGCTATTTTTGCATGGTTTACTCTACCACCTAAAATGTTCCTAAATACACTGAGAAAATACCACGGGATAGCAATATCTATCCCGTAAGCCACTGATTTTCTCAACGTAACAGACCCTTATTCTAATACAGACTTACTAGAACTTATTGAACCAGGCAAGACTCCTAGATACTATCCAGAAAAACAGACTGACCTCTGAGCCTCCCGGTCATCTTTAGGGTTGTAATTAGACAGGCAGTCCAGGATGAAAATCTGGCCCCATTCGGTGCACTCATTCAGGGCTGTCAGTAGCTTATTAATGTTCTGTGGATTCAGATCGAGTAAGTTGCTGTTTGGGTGAGATTCACTGATTTCAGATAATGCTGCTACAGCATTAGCCACCACCTGGGAAAGAAGCAGATATGACCTTGATTTGTCAAGAACAGTACAACTATTTCTCTGGATCACTTCATAGATCTCAATTCATAACCGTTCCTGAACATTTTACCCAGTCAGCTAGAAAGAGATATACTGCTTTCAAAACGTATAATAAACCACCAATGATGGCATATATAGCTTCCTCATGGTCAGGCAACACAGAATTAAAACAATTCACATATTAGCAGAGAGTCCCTCATGATTTACTATTAAAACATTAATAATTTTAATAGTAGTCAAAACTATCAGTAGAATTAAGACACATGAACAGCTGTAAAAGAAGTGAAGGTTAGGGACTTCCCTGGCAGTCCAGTGGTTAAGACCCGTGCTTCCACTGCAGGGGGGCATGGGTTCAATCCCTGGTTGGGGAACTAAGATCCCACATGCCTCGCAGCCAAAACAAAACAAAAAACACAAAACTGTGAAGTTTAAATATGAAACATGTACATTAGGCAATGGAAAGAAAAATCTAGGCCAAACAATTTTATAGGTGTATGGGTGTGCATGTACTGGGGGGTGGGGAGGTGATACTTCAGGTGTCAATCACACCTTAAGTCTCAGAGTAAGAAAATGTGACCTTGAAACCATAGTTCACTGTAACATGATGTTGGGAAAGCACATAATCTCCGTGAAATTCAATTTCCTCATCTGAAAATGGGATAATTTAATCCACCTCACAGATTAGCTTTAGTTTGAGGATAAAATCAGATGACTTAGGTATAAGTGCTTTCTACAAAGCCTTATACAAAGTTAAGGTGGTAATATTACCATAATTCATCAAGACTAAGTTGTACAGTTTTTCATATTAACATCTCTGAAGTTCGGATATATTTAATAATCAACGGCATGTCAGTTTAATAGGAGGTATTTTTCTTTCTACGTAATACAGGAAATAATAATGCATCTTAGAATCGATGAAATATGGTACCTCAAATGTATCCTTAACTCAGGCAGTATGATAAATGAAAAATTGCTACCAAATATAAGAAAGTATACTTGTATCCTGACTTACAGACCCAGAAATCCGTACTAGCTGCAAGAAAAAAAAGTGGACACTTTATCAAAATTACAGATTATGTCTAATTTAACTAAGAAATCTACAACCAATGAATGTTTAAAGTAATTTTAAGATTATAAAAACACCCAAAAATAAACAAAACAGACAAAAAACTATAGCTCTGTACAAATGAATTTAAAACCACATTTTGCAGTGAGGCTCTCAGCTGTCGCTAAATATTAGCACAGGAAGGCTATATATAAATATTCTGTAAGCATAAATGAGATGCAATAGGTAGCAGCTTCATTAATTACGTATATTGAAAAGATTCTCAAAAATGTCAACTCATTTTTAGTTCTTACTAAAAAGCTTGAGAAACTAAGAGTTGTATGATTATCCTATTGCTAGCAAGAGAAGAAACATAATGGTTACAGTTTAGCTATTGATTTTAATATCCACATCACTTGGGTACTCTGCAGATTATCCCAGTATATGATTTTACCTAGAAGATAAATTCTAGAGAATATGATTTTTTAAATCAAATAATACATTTATGACAGTATCCATTAACTAAGATAATGATGCCACAAATGGAATCACCTTCAGTTATAATTTAGTGATCAGGACAAAAAATTCCAAGATGAAAAAAAATCAAAGGTTCACTTGGTAAGTATGATTATGGATATAATATTTTATTGTTATTAAGACCAATCGAGAAGGATTATCTAGTCCACCTATCACATGGTAGCATGCATGAGGTTCTTTCCTGACTTAATTTTTGTTTGCCAACCACACCATCAAGCATGGCCTTTAGTAAAAATTAAAAAGCATGAAGAGTGAAACAATAATCTCCATCATCTCAGTGCTTTAAATGCAGGGAAAAGATACTGTGTTTCCCCTGTATAATACGCTTAATACACTGGATTACAGGATAAAGGATCAAAATGTCACACTGGAAGAACAAATGCCTGTTTTCCTCTCTTGCTGCCAACACATGCCCAGTCTTGGTTACCAGTTCGTCCAAAACAAATGTCCTGTCACAACTTACCATTTCTGCCAGTCAAGTTTTTTTAATGCTAAAAAAAAAATTAAATATAAGGTCTGTTACCAGGAAATGTTGAACAGAATGAACAATTAGAATTCTTCTGCTAACATCACAGGTAACTGGAAATTAAACCAAGTATATAATGCAGCTAATGAAGTATATGTTCTGGTGGTAAAACAGGCAATTTTCACTTATTATCACATTAAAACAAGAAAAGAAACAGGGAAAAGTAAATCTAATTAAAAGATCCAGAGAGATCAGATTATGTGATTATGTTTAGAAAAGTCTGCATGGGGAAAAAAGATCACTGCCAAATGGTCACTGAGCCAATGACTGACCAGAGGAGATGCACCCCCAATAACAAAACTCTACTGCTATTCCTCTAAAATTCCTTCTATTCTGCCTTTCCACTTTCATCTCCTAATCTTCACATTCATACTGCTAGGTTTTCAGAAATATACTGAGGAGGGCCCATAAAGAGCTGCTTAGAGTTCTCCTGGTCAGTAAGCCATGCTTCTCTCACTCTAATGGAAACTTAAAATGAGCATCGAATCTCAAGCAGGCAAAGAATGACTTCAAGACAGCAGCTGGGTAGCTGGGGTATACAGGACAACTCACCTGTCTCTGTGTTTCTTTGGAATTTTGTATAGAATGTAGTACATATATTATCTCTTTTTAAAAATAAACTTAAAAAATAATGTATTGAAACATGATTTACTTCCTCTTCCCAGAGAGCCTTCTCCAAACAATAATTCATTATCAAAAGAAAAAATCTGACTCTTACAGTAACTGCCCTGGTTTACTAGTGTATTAAAACAAAGGTTATGTCTCTTTCTCTTGTACCATCACTTTGAATCTGAACTAAGACTAACACGCATAACATTTTCCCCCCTAGAAAACTGGCAGTTCTTTTAGGAAACACTGCCATGAAGAGAACAATTGCCTTTTAATTATAATCTCAGAAAAACTGGAGTTCCCAAGAAAGAAAGGGGTTTCTAAAGGAAGTTTTGCTTTAAAAATGGATTTATAAATAGGGTTTAAGTGAGTTTTCTCAGCACACTGGTTGATTTACAAAAAGCTGGCATCTAGGCTACAAAGGAACATATCCCATAGCATCAAAAATTTTTTTAAAAATTCATCTTGCCTCCCAATTATGGTAAATTCTGTTCCTTGGGAGACTGCAATGAAACATTCCTCCTCCCCATCCCACCCCCACCTCCTGTAGACCTAATATAATATGTATACTTTACAGATACAGATATTAAACACAAACATATACATACATACAAAAGTATGTGCACACATGCATGTGTGTGTATAAAATCACACTCAATACTAGACAAATTTTTCTCTGCCCTAACTACAGACTTCCCTTCAATTTGACAGTTCACTGTGGACCCTTGGAGTCTGCTGAATTTTTTTTTAACATAAGCAATTTGTGTTTTGACTTACTTTATACTATACCTAATAGAATTGGACAAAGAGATAAAAGACAATAATAGCTAAAACTTACTGAACACTTACTATGCCATTTACCTTCCCAGCAACTCTAAGGTAATTGCTATCAAAATCCACCTATTACAGATAAGGAAATAGGCTTTAAAAATGAATTTATAAATAGGATTAGAGAAATTCAGTGACTTGCTTAGCCAACAAAGCTGGAAAGGGAAAATGGTTGAATACAAACTCAAGGCCTGTATCTGATTCTAGTGTCTGAGTACTAATCACTCTGCCGCCTGCATTTATAGAAGTTCCAAGAGCTGTGAACTTCAAATGGGGGAAAGGGAAAGAAAAATCGGAGCTGGGGAGAATAATATAATCAAAACATTACAAGGAGAAAAATGTATTCTCCTACTTTATATATTTCAGAGATAATCACATCTTAGCAGCACTTAAAAGAGGCAAGATTTACTATCCAGCTATAAAATCTGATTTATAAGCTACCCCTGTCTCATATGCAGCAATTCTGAGGACATAAATTTGACATTACTTTTTTTATTTTTATTTTTTGGCTGCGCCCTGCGGCTTGCGGGATCTTCTTCCCTGCAAGTGGAGTCTTAACCACTGGACCACCAGGGAAGTCCCAGACCTCATTTTTTTTTATTTTTTTTTATTTTTAAGGAGCAAGCTGGAGCGGTGGGTATGATTAAAATAAAAATGATCCTGTAAAAAAAGAACTCTAGAAGGAAATCTAGATATACATTGGGAGTGGAGTATCACAGAAAGAAGCTCCTTTAGGAGAAATCTCTCACACATTTCCCTGTCCCTTTGAATGACCTCTCTAATTTCACTCATTTTCATAGCCTCATAACCCAAGAAAGATAGCACTTCCCAATATAGTGACTTCCTCCTATTAACTATATTTAGAAGACTTTCATTTCTAGCAATGACCTTCAAGGTCACACTCTGAACAAACACTTCAATTTTCCCGCTCAATTTACAATCCTTTTGGCTGCTGCCCCTGAAGACTTGAATAAATTGAACGCAGTAGAATAACTGACCAAAACTATTATAATGGAAAATAAAGGTGATTTGTATACTTTTGTCCTCTTGAAAATCAGCGACAGTTCAGAATCTCACTTTCTTCTTTATGGATTTGCCTCAAATAACACATTAAAGCACAGGGCATTTATTCTAAGCATGTTTCAGTCATTATCATCTCCTTAAGAACACAATGACCGGACTTCCCTGGTGGCGCAGCGGTTAAGAATCTGCCTGCCAATGCAGGGGACACGGGTTCGATCCCTGGTCCGGGAAGATCCCACATGCCGCGGAGCAACTACTGAGTCTGCGCTCTACAGCCCTCGAGCCACAACTACTGAGCCCGTGTGCTGCAACTACTGAAGCCCATGCACCGCAATTACTGAGCCCACATGCCACAACTACTGAAGCCCGCGTGCCTAGAGCCCATGCTCTGCAACAAGAGAAGCCACCGCAATAAGAAGCCCACGCACCGCAACGAAGAGTAGCCCCCGCTTGCCGCAACTAGAGAAAGCCTGCGTGCAGCAATGAAGACCTAACACAGCCAATATAAATAAATAAATAAAAATTTTAAAATGTATTATTTAAAAAAAAAAGAATACAATGACTATACGGTACCAGTTAATTTCACAGTCATGCTTTAATCCAAGACACTGTCCAGACTGCCAACTAATAATATGCTGACTACATATGACATTCTGTAATGTTCTGTTTTTTTTCCCCATCTTCTTTCCCAGAATGAGGAAGCTAAGTGAACACATCTACCTAGTGGAGTCAACACATCCCATTACAGCAAGAAAGTCTGAATATCTGGTAACAAGATTTAAAAATTAGACTCAATAAAACTCATTACTTACTTAAGGGGCTTACGTAAGTAGCTTAAGATGTGTTCTGATGAAATGCGAATATTCACAAAGCTAAAACACTACAAATAAATATCTACAAATGGACAAAAGGCACTCCTAAGAAGCCAAGAGTTACTTGGCCCACCAGCCCTAAAATCACACAAAAGCATGCTGCAACATGAACAAACCAAAAAATTTATTATCACACCATTATCTCCCTTTTGATAGTAAGTAATCCCCTGCCAAATGAGAGCCTTGAGATCATTTTAAAAGGGACACTAAGAAATGAGTAAGCCGTGATCTTTCGGTACACTACTGAATTACTATGTACAACAGATTCAGTTTTCAGGAAGTTGCCGAAGAAAACTGCTTTAGGCATATCCTTGAACAATTATCTTTTAAAAGTTATCCTGCAATGATGTGTTAAGTAATATTGTAAATAGATTTAGCTTCATTTGTAGATAAGCTGCCCTCAGAATCACCCTAAAAAATAATGTCTGGCTTTAAATAATGTATACAAAAGAATTAAGTATCTTTGGGACTTCCCTGGTGACGCAGTGGTTAAGAATCCGCCTGCCAATGCAGGGGACACAGGTTTGACCCCTGGTCCGGGAAGGTCCCACATGCCGCAGAGCAACTAAGCCCGTGTGCCACAACTACTGAGCCTACACTCTAGAGCCATAACTACTGAAATCCGCGAGCCCAGAGCCCATGCTCTGCAACAAGAGAAGCCAATGCAATGAGAAGCCCGCACACCGCAAGCAAGAGTAGCCCCCGCTCACCGCAACTAGAGAAAGCCCGCACATAGCAACGAAGACACAGCACAGTGAAAAATAAATAAATTAAATTATAAAAAATAATAAAAATAATAAAAACAGCTTTATTAAAAAAAAGAATTAAACACCTTTAAAAAATAAATTTGCCGTTGAAATATTAACCCTTCTAAAATCATTAATAACCAGCACCACGATCACTATACAATAAAGAAACGTTTGTTATTATTAAGGGCTTACTCTATACCAGGTTCACTATTAAGTGCTCTGCAAGCCCTCTTTTATTTTTCACAACGATCCAACGATAGAGGCACTGTTTATAATCTCCATTTTGTAGACGAGGATACTGAGATGTTTAGGGAGACCACCAAGCTAAGAATGGCAGACCAGGATACAAATCCAAGTCTGGTTGGTTTCAGAGCCTGAGTTTTAACCCCCATGTGTTAGTACTGAAGCAAAAAAAAAAAAAAAAAAAATTTCACAGTTACAAAGCACTTTTCTGTTTTTGAGATACTTTCATAAAGAGTGAGTCAACTCTTTATAAGAGGAAGTGATTAAATGCAATTTGGTATGCTGGATTGAATCCTGGAATAGCAAAAGGATATTTGTGTTGAAACAGGTGAAATAAAGTCTGTACTTCAGTTTATAGTAATGTACCAACGCTTATTAGTTTTGACAAAGGTACCATGGTTATGTAAGATGTTAACATTAAGTAAAACTGTGTGAAGATAGGTATATAAGAACTTTCTGTATGGTCTTTGCAACTTTTCTCTAAATCTAAAAACCCGCCCCCAAAATGAGATAAAAAAAAAAAACAAACCTAAGTTAGTAGTAACTGATAAAATGAAAACTGATGATTAAAATTCCTAAGGTGAGAATACACATAAAAAGATCTCCACAAAGTTTATCATAAAGGAAAACAAAAATTGTTTCCTTCCTCTGCAAGAATTTAAAGACCGAAAAGCACTGAGATGGGCACTTGCCCTTACAACGGAGCAGCCTCCAATGATTCCACTTACTCAACACTCCGATCCTGCAGAAATTACCAGCAACTCATCTTTTAGTACCAAATACAACATTACTTACTTGGGGCATCCAGACACAGACTGAGTGAACATGTTACCTCCTACATCATTCTTACCCAGTGCCTACCACATACTGACACTCTCACACATGCCTAAAATTCTACCAGCTCTGGTACTCCTTTATGGACGCTGGGCATGAAGAGCATTACGCATTTCTAATTTCGCTTCTGTATAATATTTTAATTTTATAACTCTTCTATTTATTGATATATGTTTAGGGATAACAGAATTCATATAATTAAAGTACTAAATTAAATGAGGTCATTAATAGACGATTTAACGTTGCCCACGAGGACAACAAACATATTCTGACAAAAATCCTTCTCAAATTTACAAAGTGATCTAGAGAGACTTCAGTTTTTCAACATTTATCGTCTCAGACTGACAGCAAACCACCACAAACCTTCTAAAGCCTAAATAGAAATTACAATAATCAGAAAGTACGTCACGTTAGATCTGTTTCTCAAGAATAGCTGTCATTTATTAAGCATTTACTATATGTCAGGCATTATTTAAATTTTTAAAACAAATTAGTCCTTCATGTTGTTGTAGGGGGCTCCCTGTGCACTGCAGGATGTTTAAAGTATCCTTGAGCTCTACCTACTAGATGCCAGTAGCAACCTTCCCATCAGTTGTGACATCCAAAAGTGTTTCCTGACAATGCCAACTGTCCCCTGGGAAGCAAAATCGCCCCTAGTTGAGAACCACTGTCATAATCTCATGTGGCTTCTACATGCTGGCTAGCACATGGTTAAAATACATACTTTTTCTGAGAAAAAAAATGTTATTTTTCATAAAACAGCTTTCCAAAATAAGTTCATATTAAAAGAAGCTGCAGTTTAACTAGAACCGTTGCTAAAGGCCATACTGGGCCAAGTTCTGAGAGCATGCTGCTTGTGCAGAAAAACCCTCAGCAAACAAAAATATGTTTCTGGGGTTTTTTTTGTTTTGTTTTTTAAACTAATTCAGTAGTCTGTGCTTTGACAGAGAGGACAGAGCAATGGAAGAAGGGCATTCCCAGGGGCAGTTCTCAGAGTGATGGTAGAACTGAGAAGGCTTAGAAGACAAGATCAAAGGGGCTAAGGCCCTGAGCCAAAGGATTTAGGAGACCTGAGCTCACAAACAAAAAGCAAAGTACATGTGGTGGGGCTGTCAAGAGAGTCTCTGGAGTGGCAGATTCTGGTGTAAACATTAACTGAAGTTGGAATACCTCAAAACGCCTCTAAGAGAGAAAAGAAAAACTGCAGTAAGGAGGGAAAATCCTAATGCATGGGCAAAAGCTAGAGAATTATCACTATCACCTAAAAGTGTATCTTTTTTGCAAATACCAATTTAGTGAGGCAGAATTTTCAAAACTCTGATTATTTGTGAAGAAATCACAGGAGCTATTTTCCTCTCGTGCCAAAGTGCTTCCTCATTCTGAATATGTTTACTTTCAAAATAATGGACTAATAAATCTGCGTCTGGAAATAAGTTTAGCTTTAATTCCCTCAGAAAGATTTTACCATATGAACCTGTATAGCTATCAAAGGGATCAGAACCCTTTAAATTAATATTGTAGCAATAATGTTAACCTTTGCCTAATGCCTACTTCATAATCACGGCAGCAGCGGCCATCATCTCATGAACTCTCATGAGCCAGGCACTTTCACAGATGCTTTTTATGCAAGAGCTCAATTAATACTCTTAACGACTCTCTAAGATGGTACCTCTCACTCTACAGAAGAGGAAACAGACTCAGGGAGGTTAACCTAGGACTTAACAGTGAGAATTTTTTTACTTCAAACTATCTTTTCTCTTTCAAGTAGTATTTCATGGAAAGTCAGTTTTAACTAAAGTATAAAATGGTAAAAACAACTGCAGGAAAATGAGGTGTGTGAGATTCCCCCATAAAAGACAGGAAATGAAAATATAATAAAGTCCTATTACTTTTAGCAAGGCATACTACTAGGAAGCAACCTGAAGGTCAACATAACCCCAAGAGTAGTCAGATTTTTATCAACATGTTACCCTCCAATTTCAAAGTAATTTCTCCAGATGTTCTGGTGCTTTCACATCTTGGATGCCCTTCTAAAGTGAGGTACAAGAAAACTACTAAGGCAGAACACCCTAGAAACATTAATTCCTTTTGCAAGAGGTTCTGATATTTGCTGGTACAGTGCTGCCACCATGTGGAGCAACTTCTGAAAAAGTGGAACAAAATTCCCCCTCAAGAACGGTAAAATAGGACTCATACCCATCATCAGATTAAGAGGATTTCGAGGATTTCCATATTAAAACAGTTCTCAGATAATTTATCCGTTCAAAATTTTAATCATTTTGAGAAAACGAAACAGTTCTAAACATGTTGTATATATATACTCATGAAGGCAGTGACCAGTAATGGGTATTGGGACTCAGACCTAGGTTAGAATCCTGGCTACATTACCACTAGCTGTATGACTTTGGGATTATTCTTTAGCCTCTTCGAGTATACACTGCTTGATCTCTAACATGGAATAACTTCTTTTTTTTTTTTTTTTTTTAGGTAAGAAGTGTATTTATTTAAGGAGAAACACACTCCACAGAGTGTGGGCCATCTCAGAAGGTGAGCAAGGCCTAGAATAACTTCTGATTCAGAATAACCTCTAGTTCAGAAGATATGAGGACTACAAAAAACACTGTAAGTAAAAGCATCTGTCACTATGCCTGACACAGAATGCACTTAAATTTAAACTTCCCTTTTCTTAATGACATTAGGAAGGTCATCATTAGCCTTAGGAACTTCTCAGATGTTTGAGTCACTACACCTTACATCTACCACTAGATGCTGGAATTTACTTGACATTCTTGCACTCATCCATTTCTTATCAGCAGCATTTGACCCAACTGATAAAAGGAAAATCAATGATCTAAAGACAGTGGTAATAATACTTTTGGCAAAATAACAGGACATACAGTTGAGATGAAAAGTATGAGTTCAAGAATGAAAGCAGGCGTGTGGGTATATGTGCTGGTTATCTCTTAGTCCAAGCTTTTCAGTTCTTCACTTAAGTAACAAGAATGCAGAGCTCAAAAAATGATTTGAATGTATGTAAAATAAGGCCAGGACAGAGTGAGGCAATCGAGGTATCCCACTCTCAGGCTTGTGCAGGTAGAGTGGGCACCTGAGAATGAATGCCTCCTTAAATTCTGTATCCTGGGCACCTTGCTAGCAAGACGTCAAACAATATCAGGGAAAAGTTTTGCTACTAAGAAGTCTGACAAGAATAAGAAAAATTTCCTATTTAGTTAGAGGGGAGTAGGTCCAACAATTTAATCTCTAATGCTGACACCTGTTCTAGGAAAATCTGTAATAAAGATACAATAAAACATAAGGCATTCCTGAAACAGTTTCTCACAAACCTACCAAGTACCTTAAATTTTCTCTAAAAGTTTTCTCAAAAATACTTAAGAAAATCTCCCCAAGTCACCTCCTGATTTGTTGTATAAAAACAGGTTAAGAATTATTAAAAGCATTATAGTTTACTATAATATCATGATACATTAAATTCAAATAGAGACCCATTCATGTGCAGCCTCTTTAAATTACCTATATATAGATAGGGGATGGGGGAAGAAAACAGGTAAAACAAACTGGCATATATTAATAATTATTGAATCTGGTGATGGTAACTGAGTTCATTTTTTCATTTAGTCACTCTAATTTTGAATACGTTTGAAAATTCCCATATTGAAAAGTATAAATAAATAAATGGCAAACATATACTACTTGAGTACTATGGACTGGACAAAAGCCAACCCTTCTACTACAATGAAAACTTGGAATAAATCAGACAAATTAGGCTTGTTCCAGAAATTGTTCCATCCTCTCAAATGATTTGGATAAAGATCTCTAAGTGCTACGGAGGTACCAAAAAAAAAAAAAAAAAAAAAAGCCTTTACTAAACCCTCAGTTAGTCCCTTACCCTTGATGATCTAATTTTACAGGTTCTGCTTTGAAAAATTTACATTAGTGTAAAGATGCCTTTTTCTCCCTGAACTGGAATTGCCTATATGAGCTAGAACTCATTTTTACCTCACTCCACTCCACATTCATAGCCCCACTGAATATTTTAAAAGTTTCCACAGGGTACATGATATTCTGCTCATCTGGATGCCCAAAACTTGGAAAGCAAAGCCCAAACACTTTCAATCTTCTCATCTGTCCTCAGGTAGAAAATTTCAAGAACATTTGCTCAAAATAACAAAGTGAATCAAAAGCAATGTCAAAAATACAACTTAGTACCAGCTAAACATTCTAAAAACAGATACTACTGCCTTATAAATTTATTTCTTTATGGAATTTTTAAAAAGGTGACACACAGGGCTGCTTGAGTGAAAAACATAGGGTTGAATCTTCTAATGACGGTGGTGATTATACCCTGTAAAGTCACGGTTTAAGCATATACACCCACATCACTTCTATGCCTAGAAGGTGGCTAAAAGAATCCTGATAGTAGTTAGAACAACAGTATCTTTTTAAAAATGTGGCTTACTTCATTTTTTGACCTTGATACTAAGTTTGAAAGATAATAAATAGAAGCCAAGGTTACCCAAAGAGTAAGATGAACCAAATGAAGTATCAAAGCAGAGATCTGAGCAGGTAATTTGCAAGTGAGACACGTCTGTTTCACAGCAAATCCAACTCTCTTTTTCAAAAAGTTCAACAGTGAAATATTCAGAGGTTATCCACTGATTAGCTCAGTGTTATTCACCTCCACATAAAGAATGCCTTAGGCAAAAAAAGGAGAGAAAGTGGCTAAATTCCTCCATCTTCTCAGTAATGATACTTAATGACCAATCACTCAATTCAAATGAACTTCAGTTACTAGCAGAGCCAATGTATCACTTTGAGACTTACTCTCCTTCATTATATAGGCGAAATTAAAAATGTCAATAGGAGAAATAAAAGGTCCCAAAACTTTAAGGTAAAGTTTAAGAAAATGATGAAAGAACCGGTTTGTTTCTGAGCAAATACAGGGGTAAGTATGATACAAAGATTTGCTTGAAGACCCTTGTATTTTAGATACATGCACCCCAATGTTCACAGCAGCACTATTTACTACAGCCAAGACATGGAAACAGGGACTTCCCTGGTGGCACAGTGGTTAAGACTCCACGCTCCCAATGCAGGGGGCCCGGGTTCGATCACTGGTCAGGGAACTAGATCCCACACGCATGCCGCAACTAAGAGTTTGCATGCCACAACTAAGGAGCCCGCGAGCCGCAACTAAGACCCGGCACAACCAAATAAATACATAAAATAAACTAAATTTTTTTAAAAAGTCTAATCTTTAAAAAACAAAGACATGGAAACAACCCAAATGCCCATCAACAGAAGAATGGTTTAAGAAGATGTAGGGTGTGTGTGTGTATATATACACACACACACAATGGAATATTAGCCATAAAAAAGAACAAAATATTGCCATTTGCAGTAACATGGATGGACCCGGAGAATATGATACTAAGTGAAGTAAGTCAGACAGAGAAAGACAAATATTATATCACTTACATGTGGAATCTAAAAAATAATACAAATGAATCTATATACAAAACAGAAACAGACTCACAGACATAGAAAACAAACCTATGGTCACCAAAGGGGAAAGGGGGGGGATAAATAAATTAGGAGGTTGGGATTAACATATACACACTACTATATATAAGAGAGATAACCAACAAGGACCTACTGTATAGCAGAGAACTATACTCAATATTTTATAATAACCTATAAGGAAAAAGAATCTGAAAAAGTGTGTGTGTGTGTATATACATATATATATATATGAATCGCTGTGCTAACACAATACTGTAAATCAACTATACTTCAATTAAAAACAATTTTTAATAAAAAATAAAAATATTAACCTAGAAAAATTAAAAAATAAAACAGAAAAGCAACAGGATTTACTGTATAACACGGGGACAATATTCAGTATCTTGTAATAATCTATACAAATCTATACAAATCTATATATATGTATCTGAAAATACATATATATAAAAAACAGAATCACTTTGCTGTACATGTGAAACTAACACAATATTGTAAATCAACTATACTTCAATTAAAAAAAAAAAGAACACTCTTGTATTTTAGTACTTGGTTTTCAGCTCAGAAACGTGTAGGGTGTGAGACAGACATCTGTGGGACACACCGAAGTCATGCTTCACATAGCTAACCTATGGCTCAATGTCCCAAAGATAAAATTTATTTTAAACATGCTTTTTAAAGGGACCCATTTTAAATACTGCTCTCTTATAAACGCAGAAACATATTACCATTGGATTTGAATCTGCTATGAGATCCCGCAGAGAGTCCAGAAATCCCTGATCTTCCACCATTTGGGCATTGATGTCATGGAGTTTTGCCACACAGACTGCTGCTGTCTTCCGAACATAGGGGTCTTCATCCTTTAAGCACTTGCGGAGGGGCTCGCAGAGATATTCTGTAATCTTGTCCACCCGGATGCACCCCATGGTTCTGACTGCCAAGGCCCGAATCAGAGGATTGGGATCTTCACAGTCCTATAAACAACAATCATTGACAACTGCAGGTGTACATAAACCAGAAAACTAAACAGTCTGGTTTATATAAGCAACAAAAGAATATTTAATTAATGTAGGCTTCCAGTTTCATTCTACATCAGAACCCACATCTCCCATACGATTCCTTTCCTAAGTACCATAGTTGCCTATTTAAGAGTTTAGGCTAGGAATTCATTTAACTGCTTTACATACACAATGAAGAAATGCCCTGTAGGATTCATTCCAGAGCTGGGTAGAAGCTTAGATAGCTGGTGTTACCATCCCCATGGCCATTGTTGGACCTGCACTAAAAGCAGAAAAGGGCTTTGGGCTTGTATTCTGGTACAGGAAAAAAATCAGAAATTGGAAAGATATGTCCCACTCCACAAATATTAAGCAGTGAGAAAAGAGGGCTGGATATCTGGGGCCTACAGCCAAGAAAGGAAAGGAGAATCTAGAAGCTGGTTTGGGCCCAACATAAGTTCCTTGTGCGAAGCAGCAGACAGGGCCCTCTGAAATCCTGATTAACATACATTCTCCTTTCCTAGCAAGTGCCTCCAAATACAGTACAAATAGAACACTTACCAAGAAGGAACACCCCTTAAACTGCCCTATATTAAAAAATTCCTTTAAACATTATAAACCTATGCACACGCTAACTTCCAAAAAATGTAAACTAAATTCTTTCCAATGATATCATCCATCTATGAATCACCAGACAGAAAGAATGAAATGTTATAATGATTCTGTACATTGTAGCTAAACACAGAAAAAGAACAAAAATTCCATGAGAAGGAAGAAAGCATGTTTATTTTCCAAAACAATTTAACAGAAGCTAATTTTAGAAATGCTGTCTGATTTTTGCTTTTAATGTAGACTAAATTCCAGGCAGAGGAAAAAAAAGTAAACAAAACAAAACAAAACAAAAACCCTAATAAGAACAACCTTATTATTGTGTTCATCAAATCTAATGATAGGAGAATTCTGACTGGATATCCAATAATATTAAGGACTTTCTTTAATGATCAGCTGATTAAATGATCTTTTCATTCTTAAGATGTTTGGGATTTGCTTTAAAATCATCCAGTAGGAGAGGAGGTGGGGGTCAGGAAAGCATGTACGGAGAGTTTAAGTTAAACAAGACTGGCCATAGGTTGGTAACTACTGAAACAACAAGGTAGATATTTAGGAATTTATTATACTATTCCCTCAACCTGAATATGTTTGAAAATTTCCACAATAACAAAAAAGTTAATCAACTATTGTAAGACCTATTCAATAAAACAAAATTAAAAGGTAGCTCCTGTAGTTTCCACTACTTCTGAACCATAAGCATAATTTCTACAAAGATAAAATAGGTAAAGCCCCAGGTTACTCACACTACAATGATATGCCCAACCTTTGTCAGCCTTGGAAGATAAAACAGTGAGGTTTCACCTGGCTTTCTTCTCCCACCTGGCAAGGATGCACCAAGCCCAGCTGACAGAAGGCTCACCATATGGTCTGAACTGGATGACAAACTCTGGCATACAGAATGCTTAAATCATGAATATTCCTACTCAATGGCTAATACTTCTCTAGAGGCCCTCTTTTGGAACAGAGGTTGTTTATTTGCAATGCAGACACTAACCATACCAAGAGACACTTCTGAAAAGGTTTTCTGACGAAGAAGAGACTGTTCTTGAGTCCCTGGGAAAAAGTTACCTTCACAAAGCTGTTGACAGCCATGATGGCCATGTCTGGCTGACTCTTGGCATAGTTCATCAAGTAGAGATACACGAGCTTCTTTAGTTCCAGGTTGTCAGTCTGCATACAATTCACTACATCTGGAAAGAGAGAGCTGAGAAAAGAGGAAGGGAAAGTGAACAGATGTTGGTGCCAGGCTGTTGGACAGAACACAAAGAAACAGCCTTAATTTAAAAAGTGATTTGAAAAAAAAAAAAAAAAGTGATTTGATGTGAGGACAAATGTCCACTAGTGATAATACTTACCACAGAAATTAATTACTAAAGAATTTATAATAATGGTCCCAAGAAGATGTCTAAAAATAGATTTTTTAAAAACTTTTTACTATGAAAATTTTCAGAGTAGAGACAGCAGTTTAATGAACCCATATATCCATCACCCAGCTGCAAACAAATACTGATACATACCCGATCTTGTTTCATACATAACCTCAACCCACTCGCCTTCCCCCAGTCCCTACCCCATCTAGTTGCTCTAAACAATTTCTAAACAAATCCTGGACATACATTTCATATATAATATTTTAGTGTATATCTTTACAAACTTTTTAAAAAATCACTATGTCACACAAAAAACCCGTAATTTTTCATATCAATTCTTTGCAGTTCAAAGCACTACAGATGTTATGCTTTTTAATGCACATATTCTTCCATCCCTGACCAGTGGGAACTCATTTGGTTAGTTTCCTTATTAAAACAGTTCTCAGGTAATTAGGGCCTTTGTTCAAAATTTTAACCATTTTCAGAAAATGAAACAGTTCTAAACGTGTGTGCCATGTACACATCACATTTAAATTCTATTGTATATATACACCCATGAAGGAAGTGACCAGTAACAGGTATTGGGACTCAGACCCTAGGTTAGAATCCTGGCTACATTACCACTAGCTATATGACTTTGGGATTATTCTTTAGCCTCTCCAAGTATACACTGCTTGACCTCTAACATGGAATAACTTCTAATTCAGAATAACCTCTAGTTCAGAAGATATGAAGACTATAAAAAACATTGTAAGTAAAAGCATCTGTCACTGTGCCTGACATAGAATGCACTTAAATTTAAACTCCCCTTTTCTTAATGACATTAGGAAGGTCATCATTAGCCTTAGGACCTTCTCAGATGTTTGAGTTACTACACCTTAACATCCACCACTAGATGCTGGAATTTACTTGGCATTCTTGCACTCATCCATTTCTTATCAGCAGCATTTGACCCAACTAATAGAAGGAAAATCAATGCATTTCATATTAACATAAATATTTTAAAGTAAAAATCTACCTATTTTACTTATTTTTTTTAATTAAGATGACATTGTTTTTATTTTTGCCAATCTCTTTAATGTCTACTTTAAACAAAAATAGCTGGATTCTCACATGTGCTCCTGCATTCAACCTGTTATAGAATGTTGTTTAGCTGAAGTGTAAGAAGAAAATCCATCTTCATACACGTATATAAATTGGAAAATGGAGGAGTATTTTAATAGCTTTTTCATATAACTGGATGTTCTTCTTTGATACATTAAAGCTAGACAAATGGTTGTTTTTCTTTTTCTTTTGTTTTTAGTCCACAAATGGTAGTTTCTTAAAAGTTAGGTACAATATGGAATCTGAAACCATATTGATAAACTTTCTGTACTTGGTTGCACTAAAATCCATTCCTTTATCACTTATTTTGAATGGATATTTTACCCATGCATAATTTTGTGATGTATGCACTGGTCATTTGGAAAATATTGGTTCAATGAGTTATGTAGATCTTCTCTATGGTGGCATATTTCATTATACAGCAGCAAATAATCACATTCATTAATTTCACCACCAATCTCATCAGAAAAATCTCTAAGTATTGGGAAGCTATCAAGCTCACGATGGGAGATACAAGTTTTCCAACACTCTGATTTTTACTTTAAAGTTGAAATTTATCTACTGTCAAATTTTTTCCCTTGAAGTGACAGGTTCACTTTGTTCATTTTTTATAAAATGTCTCCCAAATATTGAAGTCTGATTAACTATAGTTCTGTCTGTCAATCTTTCTTTCACAAAGAAATGGTGTTCCCAAGTCAAACAATTGCGCAAGGGCTTTTTTTCAAGTCAACCGTCACACTTTGCTATGCAGTAGACGTACTTTATGCCTAATTCCTATTTCATCACACAGAATATTAAAAAGACCTGAACTCAAGGTTCAAGGTTCACTGAAATAAATTTTTAGTGCTTCATGCAGGACAGTCCTAAGTGAAACTGCCCTTTTTTCCTGCAAGCACATGATGGTGAAGAATACAATGACTACTTTTACAGTTTGGCACCACTGCCTTAATTCACACTAAGGCACCAGCCATGCAAATGTCAACACAGTGAAAAGGGTAAATAACACCTAAGTATTATTACAAGAATAGCTTTGACTTCATGGATTTCATGGAAAGGATCTCGGGAATCCTCAGGGGCCTGCAGACAACCCTTATTTATTTCCAAATGGTCTCCCTAAATTACAGGAAAAAAGGGAGGGGAAAAAAAAAAAGACCCTTTGGATTTTGTTACCACTGATTTTCATCTTGAATTCAGCAATTAAAGGCAGAGTTGTAAAGTTGAGGGCACTGGCTTGAGCCAATTAAAGTACACATGGGCTTCTGCGTCTCAGTGTATTTTTATCATCTTCTAAAAACTACCTCAGCAACAAATTTGTAACTGTGTCAGCGCTCAGGAGGTTTTATGCTAGATCTGTATGCAAGTGAAATCAAACTCATTTCACTCTTAAAAAAAACAAAAAAAACTTAGTCACAGAGTTAATATAAAAGCAACTACACTTCCTGATGTTTCCAGTGAGACAAACTCATTCTTATACGTTCTGACTGTAATAGCTTTAAATAAAAAGCAGTGAAAGCCATAGAGTAAGAGTCTAAAATGAGCAAAGCAGAAGAGATTACCCTTACCTAACATCTTTCCCCACAGTCATAGCAGCAATCACTTTCTTCACAGCCTCCTTCCTCTTTTCTTTCTTCTCATTGTTGAGTTCAGCCTTTAATTCAAAGATTTCTCCTAAAAGACAACAAACGGGTGAGGTCCCAGGATCAGAGAACTAGAGCAGAACACTGTACTATGTAGCAAGTAACACCACAACAGCTGACCAGTGGCAGGGCTGCAACTGAAATAAGATTATTTAAAAATTATAGGATAGGTACAGTTCAAATCCCTAGAATATTAACCAACCCATTGATAAGGATGCTATTTTGGGGTTATGGCCAGAGAGGAAGGTGTAAGCCAGATCTCAGGAAGCAGAGAAGTGGGAAAAAGGAAAGATACCTCATCATATCTTACTACGATGGGGAGAGAACAGCATCTGAGGGATGATCTCCCGTCAGAATTTCAAAGTCCTGGGAAAAAAAAAAATGTAGGCAGGAAACAGGTTCACAAATCAATGTTTTCAAACCAGAAGAGACTCCTCATTCACCTACTCTCAACTCCACAGAGAAGTGAGGCTCAAAGGCCACCAAGTGAGCAAGTGACAGACCTGGCCTTAGAACTGTTTCTCCCGACTCTTTAATCCAGAGTTTCTCAACGTTGGCTACACACTATTACCCGGGAAGTATCTAGAAATGCCAATGCTCAGGCTCCACTCTGGACCAAATAAATCAGAATGTCAAGGAGTAGAACTCCTACGTTCATATTTTTTTAAAGTTTCCTCAAGTGATTCTAATGTATAATCAGGGTTGAGAATCACTGCTCTAATTAGTACTTTAAGATGTTAATGGGCTTTAAGGCCCTATCCTGTTCAATCAATCTAAGAACAGAAATAATAATCCTGAAGCTTCAAGAATGGTACAAACCAGAGTCATTTCTAAAGGTACAATCTTAAATGACTGACTGCTCAGGCCCTGCACCGTGAAATGCCAGGACTGTCACCACTATTTTAAGGCCCAGGCTCACCTATTTCAGAAAGCAGGAGCTGAAATAAGAAAAAAGGTTAACAACTCTCAACTGGTTTTAAAAGAAAGAAGAAAATATACTATAAGACCACGAAAAAGAAGTTGACTATTGTCACTTCAACTTTCCATCTACAGTATTGCCTCATTTTCTTCCACCTTTATGACTGTTCTTGATGTTCATTTTAACCTCATTCACCAGTATAGAAATAGTGGGGGCAGCAAACTAGGTGATCTGCTGAAGCCTCTAAATGGGAAGGATGCACTGGTAAGAAGCACAGAACTTGAGCACTAAAAAAGCTTGTTACATCAAAATCCATTGCTAACAAAGCAAACAAACTGTTACAAATATCACCCTTCTATTTGACAGCTGCAAAAATAGCACAGACAGAAAAGCTGGGCCCTTTAAAGAGTCACTGTCCTCTTCTCCAAGTCCTCTGCTGCCAAATCCAGCTCTTAGGGTTCCCATCATTTACTTCCAAAAACAGTAAAGGACAAGCAGCACGGTTTCAGAAAATCTGAATTGTGAATATCAGCAGGAGCTGAAGAATCAAAACAGGATATAACTGAAATTATTCCAACTCCAACAGCATAAATTTAAAGAATATGCTCCAGTGGCAGTTCTGGTGGGTGTTACAGGAAGTAAAAGGAACACAGTCTATCCATTTTTTAAAATGGGGTATTTATCCAGCTGTGATTCATCTGTAAGTCTCAAACCTTTATAAAAATCCCTGAATTAAAAAAAGGTTACCAGGACCCATTATAAGCGAAGGTTTGAAAAATTAGGTGAGTTTTTAAATTACATCTTTTTGTGTTATTATAGAAACATCTTGGTCATCGAAGCACACAAAATGTTAACAGAAGAAATAAATACGTTTCAGAATGATAAGAGAATCAGAAAAAAAGCTGAAAATGAATGACAAGGGGCTAAACGCTTTTGTATGCTATAAGCAATAAAAACAGCAAGAAGTTGGGTGGAGCCAAGGAGGAGCACAGAGGCAAGGTATCTCTCATACATACTACAGCTTTATTAAACTCTTATCTTTCCCCCCTCCTTTTCCCCTGAATCAAATCTACCAAGCATTGCTAGCGGCTAGCAACAGTTCTCAATCTCGGCTACACATCAGAAAATTCTGGGGAGCTTTTAAAAAACCCCCACGTCTAGGCCATATCCCAGACCAAAGAGATCAGGATATCTGCAGGGGTAGGACTGGACATCACCTACTGTCTTTTACTTCACTGGGCAATTCCAATGTGCAGGCAAGGCTGAGAGCCATGGACTAGTAGCTAATGTAATTAAGCAACTCTCTATGGTGTTTTCTGTATTATAATAGAAGTTTACCCTTAAATAACTCCAAATGACAGAAATATGCTTGTGCTTTCTAGAAAATTTTCTGGTGCTCCAGGCCACTATGTGTGCCCTCCCATTTTCTTTTTCTTTTGAAATCATTTTAATCTTAAAGAAAAGTTGCAAAATTCCCCATCTGCTAACATTATGCCACATTTGCTTTATCATACTCTTTATATATTTATACATCTTTTTTGATTCATTGAGAATAAGTAAACTGTAGACATCATGTCTCTTTAGCTCTAAATATGTCAGTGTATAATTTCTAAGAACAAGGAATTATGTTACATAACTATAATACAATGATGAAAATCAGGAAATTTAACATTGATATATTGTCATTATCTAATCTATAAACCTTATTCAAAGATCTTGATAAAGTCTTTTATAGTAATTTTACCCCCATCCTCCCTGGGCCAGGATCCAAGGCAGGATCATGCATTACATTTACCGTCATGTCTCTTTAGTCTCCTTTAATCTGAAACAGCTGGTCAGCCTTTGTCTTTCATGATAATGACATTTTTAAAAAGTACAGGCCAGTCATTTTATAGAACACCCTCAGCTGTCATGGGTGTTCCCTCATGATTACACTGAGATTATGCCTTTTGGCAGCCATAATTCAGAAATGATGGTATGAAATCATCATGCATAGAAGGATAAGAAAATATCAAATTTCCATGCATTGTTTCACATAATCATTTTTTGTTAAAATTTTTGAAAATCATATGTATTAATACATGCATAGAAAAGATTGAGGATACATACCAAGTTCCCGTCAGGAACAGGAATAGGGAGGGAGAGAACTTTCATTTTTACTTTTTATTGCTGTATTGCTTTAGTAGTACTCCTTGTAATAAAATGTTTATTTCCAAGTAAAAAATAAAAGAATTTGGTGCAACCACTATGGAAAACAGTATGGAAGTTCCTTAAAAAACTAGAGTTACCATATGATCCAACAAACCCACTCTTGGGCATATATCCAGAGAAAATTCTAATTCGAAAAGATACATGCACCCCAATGTTCACAGCAGCACTATTTACAATAGTCAGGACATGGAAGCAACCTAAGTGTCCATCCACAGATGAATGGATAAAGAAGATATGGTTTATATATACTATGGAGTATTATTCAGCCATAAAAAAGAATGAAATACTGCCATTTTCAGGAACATGGATGGACCCAGAGATTACCATACTAAGTGAAGTAAGTCAGACGAAGAAAGACAAATATATGGTATCACTTTTACGTGGAATCTAAAAAATCATACAAATGGACTTATCTACAAAACAGAAACACTCACATAGAAAATAAACTTATGGTTACCAAACGGGAGGGGAGGAAGGGATAAATCAGGACCTTGGGATTAGCAGATACAAACTAGTGTATGTTAAATAAATGACAAGGTCCTACTGTATAGCACAGGGAACTATATTCAATATCTTGTAATAACCTATAATGGGAAAGAATCTGAAAAAGAATATATATATGTATACATATATATATATACACACACACATACATATATACACACACACACAACTGAATCACTTTGCTGTGCACCAGAAACGAACACAACATTGTAAACCAAGTACACTCAATTTTTTTAAAAAAGAGAAAATAAATGTGTTTCTTCCTTTTACCCTCCTCAGATCTATCAATCTTCAACGGATCAATCTTGGATCTTTTCCTTTCACTAAAACCTTCAAGTCAAAATGATGTGCACCACAACCATATCTTTAAAAACCCATACTTTAATAATTTACTCAATACACTTTTCTGTAGAATATCCCCAATGAGATGGTCCAAGACATGCATGTCTCAAGAGGTCAGGAGCATTCTACTTGGAACAATCTTACACCACGACTTTTGAAGAATCTTCAAAATAGGCTGTGATCAGGTTCTCATACTCACCTTTTTTATTGGTTGTGAAGTACTTGGAGTCAGTCATGGTTGTGGATCTTTAATGTGCACCTACAACAAGAGAAAAGAATTCCTTTATCCAAGTTACTTATGTCCAGCAAGGCATTCAACTAATTTTAAGATCATTTATATACAAGACTTTCTGCATTCAGAAAGTATCTTCATCCTTACCACCATCACTGGTGATCCAAAGGGATGCAAGGATAATTAAGAACGTAATCCTTGCCTCAAAAGCTAATTGGAACAAAATCCAAAGGCCTAATGGAATAGAGTGATAATCTGAACCTATCATAGTTTTATGATTTTATCCACAATTATCTCCTCAGAGCCTCCAAGACCTAAAGCTACATCTTTTTATAAATACATCTTCAGTTAGTCACTCCAATATTTAAAATACGGAAAAGTTTGTTTCAAAAGATCTCCCCATTACTTTCCGTTAAAGCAAATCTGATTTACTTCCCCGCCTCAAGATGGAGTCACTCCAAGACATATATTCTGAAGCAGAGTAAAACTGAAAGAGAAAAAAATTTTATCAACCTATTCACCATTACATGCAACTATCAATAAAAGGAATTTCTTTTAGAAAAAAAAGAAAAGTCTAGATTAGTAGGACAATACTCTTTCATGACAAACACCTAGAGAGGCAAACATCTAGAGAGGTGTTATGCATGGATTTTTTTTAAATTATGGATTTCATATTTCCAACAACCTACAATTCCCCCGAGTATTCCCCAAAATAAAAAATATCAGTTTACAGTTAAAAACAATGCAAAAAACTGAGATATTTGTTCAGTCACACTGAGTACTAAAGAGAATCAGAACTGGTGTTAAAACTTAAAAGAACATGGATCCCAGCTTCAACTTTAACTTTTCTGTTCCAATTTCCAGAATTAATCCAGTTGACATAAGGCTCCACTGGTAAAACAAAAACAGCATGGACTGATCACATTTCTCCCCAAATAATGAGACAATGTTTTCTGATTTGAGAAACCCTAAGATTTTGTCCAATGTACCTGACTTCTTTAAATACATTAAATTTTTCTTTTAATAATATTCCTGCTGCACTCAAAAATGAGTATCTTCTGGGATTTCCCTGGTGGCACAGTGGTTAAGACTCTGTGCTCCCAAAGCAGGTGGCCCAGGTTCGATCCCTGGTCCAGGAACTAGATCCCACGTGCGTGCCGCAACTAAGAGTTCGCATGACACAACTAAGGAGCCAGCGAGCCTCAACTAAGGAGCCCGCCTGCCACAACCAAGACCCGACACAACCAAATAAATAATTTTTAAAAAAAATGATTATCTTCTAACTGACCACCATCATTACTAATACTTATCACCAAATTTTGGATAGATGCCCTGGCACCTACTCATTATTTTCTGGTCAAAACAACATGAGTGATAATATATTTGGCAAACTTGAGTGATAATACCTCCACAAACAATGGTAATTACGGATCTGAGAAAAAAGACCTAAGCACTCAACAAATCAATGCAATTAAGGAAAAAAGCCAGAAAACCATAAAATAATGAAAAAAGGTTGGCTCAAATTTCTTCTCTAAAATGTACTACTTGGACTATTTAAGGGAAATTAGACTCATTTGTTATCTTTCCAAGGAGCTACTTAATGTTTATAGCACTGATCCTTATACAATAGTACTTTAGGTTGTACAAGAATTTCACTGAATTTACCTTGTTAAAAGAAGTGAGCTAGAACTCACACAAATCATTATAGAATACAGAAATTTCTGATTTGACACTATTTGTTATAATTTAAAGTGAGCCTGTAACAGAGGCTTGTCTTATGTAGTATTTTCATGTCTTTTCTAGCTAAAATTCAAAGAATTATAATCTTTTAATCCATTTAATCATTTAATCCATTCACAATGTAAACTAAATGTGAAGTAGGCAAACTGAAGAAAGGAGTCCTTCACATAAAAGACCTGGAATAGGGACTTCCCTGGTGGTGCAGTGGTTAAGAATCCGCCTGCCAATGCAGGGGATGTGGGTTTGAG
Organism: Balaenoptera physalus; assembly: GCF_965194825.1. Lineage (NCBI taxonomy): Eukaryota > Metazoa > Chordata > Mammalia > Artiodactyla > Balaenopteridae > Balaenoptera > Balaenoptera physalus. Next base: position 44,000,419 of record NC_138901.1, read on the forward strand.
CCCTGGTCCAGGAAGATCCCACATGCCATGGAGCAATTAAGCCCATGTGCCACAACTACTGAGCCTGTGAGCCACAACTACTGAGCACACATGCCACAACTACTGAAGCCCACAAGCCTAGAGCCCGTGCTCCGCAACAAGAGAAGCCACCGCAATGAGAAGCCCACACACACCGCAACGAGAGAAAGCCCGCGCACAACAACGAAGACCCAACACAGCCATAAATTAATTAATTAATTTAAAAAAAAAAGACCTGGAATAAAGCTGAAGTTATCATCTAAGAACTTATATATACAAAGAGGAAAACCAGTATACAGAAATGATTACAGTACTAGAGCCTGACAGGAGGGCCATAGCTCAAGGCCATTATGGTCTATCCAGGATGTTGTTACGCCACTCTAATCCTTTGGGATCATCAAAACTTAAAACTTGCTTAAGATTTAAAGACAAAAGCTGCTTGGATTTCTCACTGTTTCTTTGAAAAAGGGCCCCCAAATCGTTCTGTTTTCTAAAGCTCTCATACACATTCACATATATTAAATTTTTAACAGAAAATTTCAGCACAATCTGTTAAACATTAAATTAACCTAGTCTTAAATCGTACCTTTATTAGTGACCCACACATTTCATTACTTCCCCTAACAAATTTCATCATCAAGGAATAGATTTCTGTCCTTTTACATTGTGAGCACTAAGTTCTTAACTAGAGAATAATGTGCCAGCCCACAAAATTTCAGGGAAGAGGAGAGAATCAAGTACACAATCTTAGACCCTAAATTAAGAACCCCTGCTTTTAAAGAGAAAGGAGAAACATACCACTCTCTTATCTCGCACTGTCCTACACAAAACAGTAATGAAATATCCCTTACACATATTGGCAGAGCAACATTTTATCATGTCAGTTCCTGACTTAAGCCAAAAGAAATTCCCCAAAAATATAAACTAGACTAAACAAAAACAAATGAGAAGAGGCGGGGTTGCACAACACTGTGAATGTACCAAATGCCACCAAACTGCTCACTCTAAAATGGTTAATTTTATGTTATGTGAATTTCACCTCAAAATATTGCATATGTATGTATTTTTTGGCTGCGTTGAGTCTTCGTTGCTGCACGTGGGCTTTCTCCAGTTGTGGCGAGCGGGGGCTACTCTTCGTTGCGGTGCGCGGGCTTCATTAGTTGCAGGACACAGGCTCAGCAGTTGCAGCACATGGGCCCCAGAGTGCGTGGGCTTCAGCAGCTGCAACGCGTGGGGTCAGTAGTTGTGGCGCACGGGCTTAGTTGCTCCGTGGCATGTGGAATCTTCCCACACCAGGGATCAAACCCGTGTCCCCTGCATTGGCAGGCGGATTCTTAACCACTGCACCACCAGGGAAGTCCCTATATATATTTTTTAATGAGACACTTTTTTTTTTTTTTAAATGAGACACTCTTAATCACACACCAGAGATGAATATAGTCAGATTCTCTAAAACATAGGATGGTGAAAACTGTTGTCTGCTTTAGAAGCCAAAGAAAAAGCAGCCAAGATAGAGTTCAAAGAATAAGTCAAGTATTTGCTGAAGAGCCTCAAAAATCAAGTTCCTTCTGGGAGCTGCGGGGGAATTTATTCCTCAGGAGAGTCCCAGGGCAGGGCAAAGCCAAGCCATCATGGAGTTGGAAGTCACACTACCTTTTTACCAGATCAAACTAGAGAAGTCACCGGCTGTTCTGAGGACCTGAGGTATGACCTCAGGACATTGTTAAAAAAAAAAATAATGCTGCCAGTCAAAACCACAATCACTCTAACTTCCCTAGTCCAGAGTATGATGTCACTGCATTTCAGAAAAGGTCTCCCTGTACAGGATTATACATCTAGATTTAACATAACCTAGTTTCTACTAAATATAGGTTGTGAAAGTCCCTTCTCAACTATTCCTCCCTCCTTCCGGTGCCCGTAGAGAGAATAAGGCCAGAAAAAAATTAATAGGGTCTTAATTTCAAATGGCTCTCTGGGAAATGGCAGCTAAATTAGAGTTGGCAAGGCCACTAAATCCCCTCTTCGCAAAAAGTAGGACTTTACACAGTTGGTGCTGGTAGGGAAAAAGTGAACAGTTGACCAAATTATAAAGCAGAAAGGTCACTTCAGCAATCTTTCATTACAAGGGTGAGAGATGCTAATCAGATATTTCAATAATGCAAAGACAATGGCATCTTCAGGTATCATTTATTGCATAAGAAATGACAGCAGACAACTCATTACAACAGACACACCTGCAATTTCCTTTTAAAAGTGACCACAAAGTAATTTGTTAACATTATCCGGTAAGAAAAAAAGCTCTGAAGTTTTACATCCAATTCTTAACTGAAATAAACTCTGGAAAACTTATGCCTGGAAGGAGAGAAAAGAAGGAAGAAAGGAAAATGCGTCCTACCTAATTCGTTCCCTGTTCAGCTTGGTTCGTAATATTTTAAAATACGGGTGTGTTAAAGAAGAAAAAAAAAGATGGAAGAACTGGACTTTCTTGAGTCTCTTAAGCCACAGAATGTTAGCTTTGTATTAACTTTACCACCCAATTTTCAGTGAGGCTATTTGCAGAACACTATACTTTCTGCTTCTTTGGGAGTTTAAAATTATTAAGATACCTGCAAACAGTTCTCATCTTACCACCACGCTTAGTCATCATTGGAATGTGTTACACGTTTTCTTGTACAGCTGCATCTCCTTCATCTGCTGCTTTCTATTATGACTTTGTAAGTGTACCCTGAGGCTAAGCAACAGAATTATACCAGGGAGGTGATTAATAATTTAAATTGTTCCTCACTGAGACCACTTTCTTTGTCATTCTTCCTTTTCTAAGACTTATTGAGTTTTCTTTACTTTCTTTTTTAAACCACATGATTATAAGTGTTTGGCATTTAAAAAACACTTCTTAAAAGTCAAAGTTTAATGAAGCATTCACACTTTATTCACACTGCTTCATAATGAAGCAGCCAGGTGAGTTAAAAAAAAGTCTGCCCCCCAAATGGGCACTGTTTTCAGTGCTCTGAAAACAAAGAGCATGAATCAATTCTTTGGATTCAAAGAATATGGAATAACAGGAAGTTCCAGTTTCTTTACCTCTGTCTTAATCTACAGTCTTTCTCAAACCAGACCGTTCCTACTAAGACCAGAAAGAAAAATCTCCGGGCTAAGATTTACTCCCACTTGCTTTCCCCTCTCTCACATCGGGTCAATTCTGGAGGTTTCTCTTCCCCTTCTCCAATGTCAGGAATTCCTCTTCTTTCCCCAGATGGTCAAGATTCTAGGGATATGTTCCTCCATTACGAGGTGAGGCAGAGGTGTCTCAACCTCAAATTACAGAAGACAGGCGAGGTCTGCCCATCTATGAGCAAAACTTTGGGGGAACCCCTTTCCCCTTCTGGTACCTGGACACGTCCCAGCCTCTCAGTGAACGACGCCAAACCGGGTAGAAGGTTCTCCCCTCGGCCTCCAGTCTCTACCGGCCACACCCCTGGCCTCTGGCCCTCCTAACCCCCCACTTCGAACATATCTTTCCCCCAGTGCCCCCCAACTCCCAGCTGCCACCCCGAGGATTCCCTCACCCCGCTCCAGCGGTGGAGTCCCTTTCTCCAACCCTCTTCCTCACAACGGTCACACCCGACGGCTCACTCCATCTTCAACGGTCACGCTCCTAAGATTCCTCTCCTCCGCCCGTCTCCAACCAAGCCTGGCCCCCTTCCCCATGAAAGAGGGACACACCCCAAAGTTAGCCGCCCTGAACTCACCGGAGGCAAGGGCAGGGGTGGCAGCAGCGGCCAGAGAGCACGGCCCGAGCGGTGTTGTAATGGTTTCCTGCACGTCACGACTCCTTCTCCAGGTCTAAGCCACTGCGCAAAACCCACTTTGCCAGGGACAAAGATGGTGGACAGGAAACTCTGACGTCAGACAGCCTCGCCGTGTGACGTCATCCAGGCGCGCGGGAGAACCAGAAAGGCGGTCATCTCTGCCGCCTTGGAGACGGAAAAATTTTGCGCAGTCGGGAAGCGACCTGAGGTCCGGGCCTCCGAGGAAGTTCACTGACTATCGGAATGGATCTATTAAACAAGCTGACATTCCCTGGATTTGTTTCCTCGCACAAGAGTTCTCTAAAAACTTACACATAGGGATAGTGAAACACCCTGTTTTCTTAAAAAAACAACAAAAAAAAACCCCCAGCTAATTTCCCTGGCCAGTTCAGGAATGTGGACAATGGTGATCCAGCCCAAGACCATACAAGGGTGTGGGACTGGAGGAGAGTGGTGCAAGGAAAAGAGGTTGACATGGCCTCAGATCTGAGTTTGAATCCATCTGAGATCGAATCCCTGTCCTGAATGTGATTAGGAAAGTTACTTAACGTCTCCTCAGCCTTAGTCTTACTTGTGAAATAAAGCCAGTGATATAACTCTTCAGCTTGTGAAGCTTAAAGTAGGTAAGGCGCCCAGCATGTAATAGGCGTGCTTACACAAAAGTAAGTTCCTTTCAGAAACCAAGACCTAGATATCTCTGTACCTTCCCCTCAAAATGAAAACTTACCACCTAAAACTGCTCTAAGTAATAATAAAGTCTTTAACCAAAAAAGAAGAGGAGGAATGTGAAGAATGAGAGCCCGAGGCAGAAGTTGGGAAACCAAAGTGCAAAGGGGACTGAGAAGTAGAGAGGTAGAAGAAAAGGCAGGTGGTCATAATCATTTAGGACGTTTTTAGAGTTCTATGAAAGTATAGGAACTATATACTATATCTCTGAGGCCTAGCCGCCCCCTCCCCAAAATTTGTTGAAGGGATAAATGTATGAGTGAGTGGTCAACAATAACAGTTGCTATAGAGAAAAGGAGGAAGGGCCGAAAAGTGTCCAAGGATTTAGCAGCACAAAGGTCTTTGATGTCATTGCTGAGACCATCAGCAGAGATAATGAAGGCAAAAGCCATGCTGCAGAAGTTTGAAGATAAATGGGAGGTAAGGAAATGAAAACAGATTAACTCCGTAAGAAAGTATGGCTGAAAGAGAAGAGATATAGGACGGTATCTGAGGGAGAAAGTAACAAGCATTTTTTTTTTAAGTTCTATACTCATACATTTTCTTTACACTATCCCTTTAGCAATACCATGGGTTCAATCATTTTTCCTACCCATATGACTCCAAAATATCTATCTCTAGCCTTGATCTAGTCCCCAAACTTCACCACCAAATTGCTAACCACACTGATGGGTAAGTCTGCACATATGGTCCACCCAAATTAAGCAAATCATAAGAGTATGGGGGGGCTGTTTAAAAAATGTGGTTCCAGGTACAACTCACAGAAGACAGAGGTGGATTTTGTAAAGAGATGCCACCAGAAAAATCTTTGATTCCTACCTCTCCCCAGTTCAAAAACTTTCAACAGCTCCTCGTTTCCTAATTTGTACAGAACCTATCCTTCTCCCAGTTTTCCCCATTTCTTTGCTCTTTAGTTTTCTCATCTATAAAATGGGAGAAATACTAATATCCAATCATAATATTATTACAAGAATGAAATGAATTCGTGTATGTAAAGCACTTAGAACTATGCCTGCACATAGTATGGACTATGTAAATATTTGCTATGATTGCAATTATTTGAACAAATTACACTGCCAGAAATTACTAGCCAGAAATCTGGGGGTCATTCTTGATTTCTCTCTCTCTTAACTGCCACATTCATTCCATCTCCAAGTTGTCAATCCTACCTTCAAAATATATTTCAAATTCATCCAGTCCCTTCTATTCACCTCATTATTCCCAGCCACCATCGCCTCTTGCCTGAACTACTAGAAACCTCAACTCTCCTCCCAACCATTATTCATACAGCAGCCAGATTTTTGTTTAACTTTTTTTTGAAGTATAAATGAACATTCCAAAAAGTGCACACCAAAAATATAAAGCTTGATGAATTTTCACAAAGTAAATGTAACCACATAACCATTACGGGGTCATCTTAAAAATATAAACCTGGTCATGACTCTAGTGTATAAATCCTTCAATGACCTCCCATTATACTTTGACTAAAATCCAGTTTCCTTCCCATGGCCTATGAGTGGTTTGGCTCCTGTCTACCTCTCTTAACATCATTTTATCCTTTTCAGTCACTCCTCATTTCCTCTTCATTTCACCTCTTGCTAGCTTTTGCAGCTCTCAAATACGCCAAGCTCTTTCCCATCCTAGGGCCTTCACAACTACCGCTCCTCCTACCTAATATTCGTTTTCCCCAACTCCACACAGGGCTGGCTGGCTCATAATTTAGGTCTCATTTTAACTGTAATCTCATAAAGGCACTCCCTGATTACCCAGTCTAAAAGGTTCTTCTCTCCCAGGCCCCACTGCCACCCCCATCATAGTCCTCTTATTCCATTTGTAAATTATATATTAGTTTCTTTACTTGTTTATTATCTCTCTCCCCAACTAGACTGTAAATTCCATGAGGGCAGATACCAAGTCTGTTTTTATTACTACTGTCTACCCAGCACCTAGCATAATGCTTGGCGCACAGGATGTATTCAGTATTTACGGAATAAATGAATGAATGTCCACAGGCAAAGTACTAAAATTAGCATTTAAGAGCCTCCATAATCTATATTATGGTCAACAGTATAGACTATGTATTATTGGTCTATTTTCCTCTCTATATTTAAAGCAAACAATTTCCTCCTCAAATACAATCCATGCTGCTCCCTTAGCCTGGAAAACCCTGTCACCATGACTGTGACTGTCCCCAAATGTACTCATCTTTTGAGGTCCACCTAATCCACAAAACTTTCTCAGTGGACATCTGGTCCTGATATAAGATGCAGGAGATACCAGGTTACATCTCTGTATTAGAAAGCCAACTGGCAGAAAGAAGCTGAGATAAAACGTGAGGTTAGAAACGATCTTCCCTTTGGTTACAAAGGCCAATATAGCTTCTGTTTAAGCTAGTTTGAACAGCCTCATTTCTCCCAGCTGTTACTGTCTCTTCCTCTAAACTCACCATATTAACCTATCTGATGGCTCTTAACACCTTTTAACATAAGTGCAATCAATTTTTGTCTTATTTATTACACCACAAACCTGGGAGTGGGATTTGTGATGAGGTGTTTATTACTTATTGGCTGTAATAATTGACATTGTTATTTTTGACTGCCTTTTTTCTCACATAACAACATCAGTTTACTTTTGGAATATTCTCAAAGGACTATTAAGGTGTCTTGCACTCTTCTGGCTAAGAGTGAAACAGGGAGTGGAGATGAAATCTGAACCAAGGTCAGTCAATAGGGATCTGAATCAAGCACAGTGACAGAAATTTGTTGAAGCTCATTCATTGCAACAACGATGCCTGTATGAGACTTTGCTAATTCTTGCTAGAAACATCCAGTAGGACTGTGTAATTCCTGTTCCCTCAGAGCTGGTTTTCCTTATTTTGTTAGCTACTCCATAGTCTTCTAATAAATTTTTTAGTTTAAATTAGCCTGTTTTCTGTTGCTTGTAACCAAAGAACCCTGATATCAATGTTTAACTAACTTCCCACTCGTCTTAGGTGATGCTATTTCTCAACTTTGTCTTTTTGCTGTTCACTTAAGAAAAGCCTCTCTGTAAGGGCTACCACTGACCAAGAATCTAAAGCTAGGTGTTTTATATAGATACGTTATCTCTACTCCTTAAAACTCTGTAAGGTAAAATCTTCCATCAATGTGACTTTCTCCAGCAGGTATCCAATCAGACTATAAAACACTTTTTTTTTTTTTTTTTTGGCCACGCTGCATGCAGGATCTTAGTTCCCCTGGCCAGGGATCCAACCCATGAATCCCGCAGTGGAAGCACAGAGTCCTAACCACTGGACCGCCAGGGAATTCCCTGAAACACTTTTTGGAACCACAATTAAGGTTAATTTGCAAGATTTTATTTCTCCTGTTGAAACAACTAAACCCAAACCTTGTTCGAGCGTTCTCATTATGTGAAACAATTAACTATCTTTATACCATAACTTCCTCTACGGTGTAAAGTAAGCAAATAATACCTTCTATTTCTAGCTATTTAGCTCAGGGGTTGAGGGGAGAGGTTGGAGAGAGAGGAGATGAACTTTAACTATTATCCAAATTCAGTAAACCTGCAGCTACTCAAGGCAATTGCATACGATGTAAAAGCAGTTTGCAAAAGGTCAGGTTAATTACATTAACTTTGGTATACAATGAAAAGTGCCTTCTCTGCCAAGCCTCCCCAATTCATGCTAGTTAGAATTCAATAGCATCACTCCGTTTTAGCACTGTATTCATATCGCTAATGTGACGCATCCTACCGTGTTCGAGGGTAGGAACCATTTTCATTTACTGTAGTCAGTGCCTAGAGTTCTGCTTGAACGTAACCTTACCTAGAAGACAAGCTACCAGCTTGAACGAAAAATAATCGTCCCAAGTTCTGAACAACAGCAGGAAATGTTTTTTTTTTTTAATAATTGGCAGCCATAACGCTAAGGCTTCTATCTCGGCTATGTCGCTTCAAATCCTTCCCGAAGGCGGCAAAAATAGTGAGCCACCACCCCCGCCGCAAGCAAAGTGAGCCTTCCATCTCCACATTCCCTTGGGTCCCTCGCCTCTATCTCTATCGCCCCAGGGAACAAAGGCCTCAGCAACAGGCCGAGCTCAGGCTCCAGGCGCCAGACGTCAGTGCGGCGACCCAACACCTTGCCAAAAAGACTCTGTAGAGAGATATAAGAGCTGTGGCATTCCAACAAGACAGCGATGCAAAACCAGCTAAGAAAAGTAAAACCAACCAGCGGAAAACTCCTCTCCAACCGAGCCCGCTAGAGCCTTCTTTACTTTCAGCTGGGGGCGGAAGCGGAAGTCCCTGTGAGATCATAGAGTTCTCTAGTTCCGGTCGCGGGGCCGCGTTCGGGGCTAGAGCGCCTCTCCACGGCCACCGGTTTCCAAGCGGCTTCTATTTCCGGTTGCGGCTTCTGACATAAAGCCGAGACCTCCTTTCAAACGCGGCGTCGCGGGTTCTTCGCGCCTCGCCTGGGGCCAGCGCGCAAGGACTGGCGCGGGCGGGGGGATTGCACAGCCCACAGCTGAGCCAGGCCGTTGGGGCCGGCCTGCACTGGCACCTTCGATCCCTCAGAGCCGCCTGGCTTTTGAGCCCTCCGGATTGAGAGTCCGTGATTGGCCGCCTCCAGGACTGCCGCTCGAGAGGCCAGCGCTCCTTCGCCGTACCTGTCCCCCCATAGTCACGCTCTTCCCTGTGAGGTGCAGCATTAATCAACGCACCTCTCCCACACACTACTTCTCTAACGTGGGTGTCCGCGTTAACTTCGTTCTTCACCTTCACTTGAGACTCCTCCCCTCTGCCTCCGGAAGAGGTCTTTTTTGCCCAGTTCCTGTAAAATAGCACCCATCTGGCACCCCCCAAAAGTTCATGCTTACTAGAGAGTTTGTGGGCAAAGTAAAACCCAGTGCACACACGAAACTATGGCTGAGCACGGGGCTCACATCACAACTGTTTCTGCGGTGGATGACCGGCCATCCATCTTTGAGGTGGTAGCACAGGACAGTTTAATGACAGCAGTGAGACCTGCTCTTCAGCATGTGGTCAAGGTAAGGATTTAATTCTCTGAAAAGTTTTAGGAACATCCGGGTAAAAACCAAGCCAATAATCTGAATTTATTTGTTGTCCTAAGTTTTGAAATAACCAATTAGCATATAATTCACATCACATGATTTAATGGTTATGGAGTCTCTTGTTATGTGTACTAAATACCCAGCACTTCAGGGAGGTTGAGGTAGACCCAGAAAGAAAAGTGTGGAAATTCAGAGGGAAAAAAAGGAAATATAAATACAAGGCATAGTAGCTGTGTAATGGAATGAATTTCATTCATTTCTTTTGCTTTAGGTTCTTGCAGAATCAAATCCTGCCCGCTATGGCTTCTTGTGGAGGTGGTTTGATGAAATCTTCACCCTTTTAGATCTTCTGCTCCAGCAACATTATCTGTCTAAAACCAGCGCCTCGTTTTCTGAAAACTTTTATGGCTTAAAGAGGATCGTAATGGGAGACACACACAAGCTTCAGAGATTGGCCAGTGCTGGTCTCCCAAAGAAGCAGCTTTGGAAGTCAGTTATGTTCCTGGTTCTTCTTCCCTATCTGAAAGTGAAGCTGGAGAAGCTGATTTCTAGCCTGCGAGAAGAGGATGAATATTCCATCCATCCCCCTACTTCCCGCTGGAAACGATTTTACAGAGCCTTGCTGGCAGCCTACCCATTTGTTAACATGGCCTGGGAAGGCTGGTTTCTTGTACAGCAGCTTCGATACATCCTAGGAAAGGCTCAGCATCACTCACCACTGCTGAGTCTGGCTGGGGTTCGGCTAGGTCGACTTACAGTTCAGGATATACAAGCTCTGGAGCACAGACCAGCTGAAGCCAGCATGATGCAGCAACCAGCTGGGAGGTAAGGCCTTAACATTTCCCCAACATATTTGATTAATAAATCCTAAAATCTTATCCCAATTTTATGAAATTTACCTCCCTCAGTCCACTTTGGGGTATTTCATAAAATCATCAAAAAATTCTTGTGTCCATAAAACAAGGATTGCCATCCCGGTAACCTTCCTTATCATACTGGCTACATTTTTGCGCACACTTGCTATGTACCAGGCCCTGTGCTAGGTGTTTATGTATATTATCTCAATCCTCATCACAGCTCACTGAAATAAATGCATTAGCACCATTTAACAGTTGAGGAAACTAAGTTCTAACAGTTGTACCTTGCCAAGGCCACACAGCTAATAGGCGGCGGAGCTGAGATTCAAGCCAGATCAGTACAATTCTAAAAAACTGCTCTTAACCATGGTGCTATCTCATTCCTAGTGTCTGTGTTCTCTGACAAGTTCAAATATATTCCACAGTACTGCTGAGTTGTTTTTTAAGTGAGTTATTTCTTTTTCTGGATATACTATCTTCCACCTCCATAAAAGGTCTATATAATCAATGGCTCATTAATTTCTTTCTCAAAACACAAAACAAACAAAACCCTAGTCATTAAAAACAAAGCTTAGCTCCTAGAACTCCTAAAATACGGTAAGTCAGAAAGAGGGAATTGTTTCGAATAGACACTTAAAGAGAAAACGCCAGTCCAGCAACTATTCAATCCCCAAGCTGAATCAACGATTCTAATGAAAAGTGTAAGAATTACATGCATATTAGTCGTTCTGTGCTTGTACCTAAATAAACAGTTTCTCCTTTTGCCTCCTTGTTCTGTTCTCCAAACAGCGTTGGCGAGAAGATAAAGTCAGCTCTGAAGCAAGCTGTGGGAGGTGCCGCCTCATGCCTCTCTACTGGCCTTTCGGTGGGTGTATTCTTCCTGCAGTTCCTTGAGTGGTGGTATTCATCCGGAAACCAAGAAACCATCAAGTCATTGACTGCCCTGCCTACTCCACCACCACCCGTACACCTAGACTACAATTCTGATTCTCCCCTGTTGCCCCAAATGAAGACTGTGTGCCCACTGTGTCGTAAAAACCGGGTGAACGACACCGTTCTCGCCACCTCTGGCTATGTGTTTTGTTACCGCTGTGTGTTTAATTACGTGAGGAGTCACCGAGCTTGTCCCATCACAGGTTATCCAACACAAGTACAGCATCTGATTAAACTGTACTCCCCTGAGAGCTGAAAGGGATTAGCACCTTATCTCACAACGAAATGACTGCGCTATAAGGCCAGAGGGCTGGTTTTCCGCATGGTAAATAGCATTGTTTGATACTTCTCATCCTCAATTAATAATTGTATGAACTTTAAACAGCCATATGGATTTCTTTAAAAGGATATACTCGTTGATCTTAACCTTTTAGCTTGCTCCCTAGACACCTCTACTTAGAGTTGACCAAGCTGGTCAGAGTGAGAGAATCAGGACTGGCAGGGGATTGAGGGACAGCGTAGAGAAGGGGATCAAAGAGGGTACTCGGCACACAAGCTTTTCCTGTCCCCTTCCTTAAAGGACAAGAGGTATAGAAGCTCTCAGGAAAAACCCAAGTTAGACCTCGTAGAGTGGGTAGTGAAGGGGAAGCAGGCCTTTTGAGAAAGGAAAGCCTTTATCTGCCTATGAGGAATAGGTTTTATCGGTTTGCAAACAGTATGAAATATGGACCTGCTTTTTTTTTTTTAATTTATTTTTTTTATACAGCAGGTTCTTATTAATTATCGCTTTTATACACATCACTGTATACATGTCAATCCCAATCTCCCAATTCATCCCACCACCACCACCCCCCCGCCCCCCCACGGACATGCTTTTTATAGAAATACTTAGAAACACTTTCTCCTTCCATATGCTGGGACTCATTTGTTAAGTAACATTTGCTACAGTTTATCACCTTTTAAAGATCCCTTTGTGAACCACACATATCTTCCTTGGGAAACTGGTTAAAGGAAAATAGGGGTTGAATGTATATACAGAATAGTCTGAAGACTTCAGTGTGAAAGCAAAGCTATTAATGAAGAGATGAAGTAAAATACTGCCCTAACTATGACTGTGTAAAGACAGGATCTTTTCATAGCATCTGAAATCAAAGCATCAAAGCATCTTTTCTGCTTGCTGTTAAGAGTTTGCTAAGCTGACATGAATTATTCTGGCTACTACTAAAGTTTCTATGAAACGCTTAAGTAAATTTTAAGAATAAATGTTTTTTGGCAAAGAGCTGTTCCATGTCATGATTATGTGGAAACTGAAAGATTAGTCGAGGTATTTAGAGTAAATTTTTCATTCAGGCCACCTTTCACTTTTTGAGGCATTCTGTATTAACATTTTACTTTTTTTTGCTAATCCAATATTGGAGAGAAATCCTCTCCTCCAACAGCAAGAATTCAGTCTTGAGTGAAATACCTTATTTCTCAAGTGAAATACTGCACAAACACTTCAGTTGCCACTGGATTGGCAGGTTGGTGAAAACATGGGTTAAAAAAAAAAAATCATTACTAGAAGAGGAAGGATGAAAATGATTTTTAAGTGCCTCTGCTGAGACAGGTGTCCAATACAACTCATTTTAGCAATTCAAAGCACATTTTCTGATAGCACTAAGATAACAGAACTAAATTTTGAAATAGAATATCCTATAGATTTTTAAATAGTAACACTTTTATATACCATGAGAAGAGTATAATGGATATTTGCAAAAATTCTTATTAAACCACAAGGTTTTACCGGAACAAATACCATAGTTAAGTAAACTTTTTTTTTAATTTTTAAATTTTTTAATTTGTTTCAAAGTTAAACCCAAGACACACTGACTTCACAGGAAATCCAATGAGAAATGTTTTTCTAGGCTGAACACCTGTTTCCCCTTAGTCTCCCCCCAAAAAACATGTACATGTTAATTACTTTCATTTTACAATCACTGCTAAATAAACATTTTTAATATAGTAATAAGTCAATAAGGGAACCGAACCAGATTCAGGATTGAAATAATGCAGTTTTCCATGAAGATATCAAAGCCATATTTTTCACCTCAACCTACAAAGAAAAACAGGAAAACATCAGTAATTCAAAAGAATATTAAACACTCTTACACATAATAAAACCAGTATCCAAATAGGCTAGAACATACCAATGTGGAAAAACCACAACCAGAATCAGCTCAGAGAGAAGATTAAGGGGTCATACCCTGGTCAAAGCCAACACTGAAGCAATGGCAATACCAGGTCAGACTATACTTCACTCATCATTGCATCATTGCTTTTCACCTCCTTGTATTATCTAAGAGCAGCCCAACACCCTATTTTCACATCCAAGAAAACTTAGGTTTACCCGTGAGAAAAAAAGACTTCTTTTTAGATAAGTTGCAACCGTGGGCTTTCAATATTTGATCTTCCACTGTGCACCTCAAGCAACTCTGCTGTACAAAAACGCAAACTTGAACAAGTTTTGTTTTGGAGGTGCTTTTTTAAAATTTTTGTAATACAGAGTAGAGTGGAGAAGCATTTACAGTTCAAAAACATTTCTTGTTTTAGTGAGTCCAAACACCATGCATGATAAAATCTCAGGGATGTCTGTGAAGGGATTTATAATCTAGTTCTAAAGCAAAATCTTCAGAAAAGATTTTCTCCTAAAATCCTTTATAAAGTAAACTACAGTTCATTTAACATACAATTTGATTTACAATTCTGCTGCCAACAAAGATGAAAAGTATAGTCATAAAAATTTTATACAAGAGTCTGCTAAAGAGTCCAAGACCCAGGGAGGCGAGGATTTGACAAAGGTCCACAGCAAAATAACAGCAATGCTGGAAAGAGAAACTGAGGTCTGATTACCAGATTTATATTTTTCCACTACCAGCTAAATACAAGGTTTAATTTCATTTTTCTCCAGGCCATGGGCAAGATAAAGGAAACAATGCAAAGCCTGGGTAATTCACAACATGGATGATTAATTTCTGAATGAGAAAGCTGTTTGCATTTTATTTATTCTAAATGACACCTTCTCGTGGTTTACTGTCGCTGACATGCTATGCTAAAGTACTAGGATCACAAACAATGTCAACCTCTCCAGCTTTTCAGCATTGTGTTTTCAGTATCTAAATAACAATTCTGGAGACACAACATGCCTCCTTCAGCCATTTATAAATGTCAATAGATTGATACTCCATAGTTAAAAACGTACAGCTATGGTCTGTGTTCTCCATTCAGCAACTGAATTCTACAAAGAGGGAAACTAGTAAAGTGCCTGTTTAGAGGCTCAAGCCTTTATCTCATCAACCTCTGCAGAAGTAAGTACACGTTACAAAAAGCAAACAGGCTAAGAGAACTTAAATAACCTTGTCTAAAAGCATGAAACTTGTGAGCAGAGCTCCAAGTGTGCTCCAGCCACACACAGAGGGCACACTTTCCTAGTTCTCTTCCTCAGTATGCTTTCCTCTGTCTGGAGCGCCTTCCCTACCCCTTTCAATCTGGAGAAAGTCTGTAGTTGTAAAACCTTGTTCAAACGTCACCTTCTCTGTTAAGCGGTCCCTAACTCCCTCAGTCATCTCCTCCTCTGACTCCCACAGCACTTTTTCCCATCACAGTACGCATCAAACGCCAATTATTCACCCATTCACGTCCCCCACCTCCCGTCTCTCCCACCAGCCCCATTACACAGAGCTCCTAAAGAACCAGAACTTCCTTTTACTGGCCTTTGCATCCATTACACTCAGAATGATGCCTGGGACACAGAAGGCGGCTCAGTAAGCGAGAGTTTAATTCAGTCAGTGAACGACCCTCCCTACTAAACCCTAAGCGCCTGGATTATACAAGAATCAGCACAGTTTATAAAGCCGACTTACCTCCAACATTTCACGTAGGTTAAGGACGTCCCTCAAGCATCTCTAAGCCCTCCGTCCTCCAGCTTCAAACTCATGGCATTTTGCATGGCGCCCTGCGCAGGACCACCAATACTTATATATGGTGTATCCTCAAAACGATAATAATAACAACAATAACAATACTACTGCTGATAATAATAATAATAATAATAATAATAATAATAATAATAATAAAGTCCAAACCCCACCAACTTCAGGAAAGACTGAGACGCCATCCTTCCGGGGAAACACAAGGCCGGATCCAGGGCTCAAACCAAAGCCTCAGGCAGGGGTCCGCAGCCCGCTTTCCGAAGCCCCCAAAACTCTTACGCCCTAGACTCTCAGGAGGCCTGCCCAGGCCTGCAGAGGCTGCCCGCAGTCCACCCGCCGCCGTTCAGTCCCAGAGGTACCGGCTTGGGTCTTCCCACACCGCTCCACCTCGCTACCGCGCCGGCTGCCGAAACAGCCCGATCCGGGCAACCAATCCCGCGACTGCCAGTGGACCACGTGGGCCGCAGCCCTGAGCCTCGGCTGGTGCGAGGAGCAGCCAATCGGAGGGCGAGGCGAACGCCGGGGTTGGGGGGGTGGGGGTGGAGCGGGCCAGAAGGCGCAGGCGCCTTTGCCGTCTGTTCTTGGCGTGGCGGGCTGCATCCTCAAAGTTAAAAGCTAGACCCTGAGTAGTCCCCGCCCTCCCTCCAATTCCCTGATCTCCGACCTTGGGGAGACTGTCATCCGGAGTGGTTTTGCTGGTGCCTTGTTTCACAACTGGGGAAGGGCATCTGAGGCGGGCTGTAGAGGGTGTGTGTGCCCTGGCTTTCCAGGAAGAACTATCGATTCAGACAGTGTTCCGACAGTATCGTGCTTGCGCCGAATTCCCGCCTGAGGGCTAGGGGTTGAGGTGGACTTCGACGAATGTGTCACTCTCTCCCCGTCCAGGAGAAACTCATTGGCTTGTCAGGGGCTTGGACGCTTCCTGAATAAGCAAGAGGTGCCACTAAATATCAAAGAACTGCGAAAGAGAGCAAGAAAGACTTCCTGGGAGAGGTGGCATTTGATCTGGGTCTTGAAAGATGTGTTGGATTTGAGAATTAGGAGATTCTGGGAGAAAATAATTTAACTCCCGAATTAAATGAGAAAGCATAGGGGAGCTTACCAAATTTAGGTAAAGTTGAAACTGGTGTAGTGTTTTCCAAAATTCAGTGAGTTGGAAATACCAGGAGGAAACTTAACAACATAGATGTCCCCCAGCATCAAAACTAAACGACAAACTCCCACAATCCAGACTTACAGAATCATTAAGGTTGAATCTGGAGTTGGAACCCAGGCGTGTATATTTTTAATAAGTACCCCAGGGGAGATTCTGATTCACACCAAAGTTTGAGGACCAGTGTTAGCATAAAGAAAGGGGGTAATAAGAGATTTGAAAGACAGGGCAAGACTTTGTTAAAGATAGTGGCTTGCTGGCTGTGTAGTTTAGACTACTCTGGAGAAAGTGGGAGATGTAAAGATTTCAGAGTCTGAGGAGATGGGTGATCAGAGCTGAAAACTCAATATGCAACTGTGTTTTTAAATAGATTGAAGGAAGGCAGAGTGAAAGAAGGGGAAGCTATTGCCAAGTGATTGCAATGGTCCAGGTGAGAGCTAGTAAGAAATAGAGAGGTGGCATATGAAGGACAGCAGGAGGAATGTGATGAGTGTCAGATAGGGATGGGGAGAAAGATATGAGGAAATAAATGGAGAAAAATGGAATGTCCTCTGTACCAGACCTATGAAGGACCTCCATTGTACTTTAAGGATAGACTTTAGACAGTGAAGAGAATGGGCCTTTGCAAGTGCTGTTTCCTCTGCCTGGTTTTCCCCTTCCTTCTCCAACGCCCTTTCTCAACCTGGTGCATTCTTTTTTTTTTAAGGTAAGTTTTTTTGCTTGTCTTTATGGAAATGAGGTTAGTCCTTTTTTTATGTTTTTTATTTATTTTATTTTATTCTTGGCATTGCCGTGCGCGGGCTTTCTAGTTGCGGCGAGTGGGGGCTACTCTTTGTTGCGGTGTGCAGGCTTCTCATTGCGGTGGCTCCTCTTGTTGTGGAGCATGGGCTCTAGGCGCGCAGGCTTCAGTAGTTGCAGCACGCGGGCTCAACAGTTGTGGCTCGCAGGCTCTAGAGCACAGGCTCAGTAGTTGTGGCACACGGGCTTAGTTGCTCTGCAGCATGTGGGATCTTCCCGGACCAGGGCTCGAACCCATGTCCCCTCCATTGGCAGGTGTATTCCTAACCACCGCACCACCAAGGAAGCCCTCAACCTGGTGCATTACTTGCAGGTTTCAGCTCACATACCATCTCATTTATGAAATCTTATCTTGTTCTCACAAGCATAGTCACTGTCACTCCTTAGAACACCCCAAGCACACTGTTCATATGTTTCCAGCTCTCCAGAATGGCACTAGAGTGTAGTGGTCATGCATATGGACTATAGTATTTGCAAGCACCCTCTTTGCTCATCTTTCACATTATCCTTCCTTCTCCTGATTTGGTCCCTAATAGTGCATTAAAGAATAAGAAGGAGAAAACAATACAGTTCCTAGTTCTTCTGCCCAAAAAATGTCCTTCCTGTTGATTGGGAAGGAAAAAGGAGGTACTTAGGTAGATTTCAGATTTTGAAGACTCCAAAGCAATCCAGAATCCCAAACTTGAAAGGCAGTGGAAGGAGTAGGAGTATTTGTATTAAACAGACCTGGCTTTGCATGCCAGCTCTTCCACTTAACTGGCCATGTAATCTCAGGTTCCGTATCATGTGCCACACTCCCAGCTTGGTCCCTTGTGCCCAAATGCATATGTCCAGTAAATGACAGTCCTTTTTATCTTTCTAAAAGTAAGTAATATCAGAAGGATTTCAGTGTGAGAGTGAAGCTGAGTATTAAGGTAGATAGTAGAACTAAAAGTGAGACTGGGGACTTCCCTGGCGGTCCAGTGGTTGAGACTCTGTGCTTCCACTGCAGGGGGCGCGGGTTCAATCCCTGGTTGGGGAACTAGGATCCCAAATGCCCAAGGCACGGCCAAGAAATAAGAAAATAATAATAATAATAATACATTTAAAAATTAAATGAAATAAAAGTGAGACTGAATTTGGAAATGACATGAGTGAAAAAGGGTTAAAGTTGAAGCTGAGAGCAGACCTTTGCAGTTTACTATGTTGCTGTGCTGATTATTCGTCATAGTATGTATTCTGCCTCCTATCTTGGAAATAACTTTTGAGCCAGACAGGTACAAAGTGTCATGCCAACAAAGCAGAACTTCAGTAGTTCTGAAGGAACTAGTAACCTCAGTTAAAAAAAAACAAACCCGAGGGGGTATTCAGAAACCTATTTCAGAATGCCATTTCATCATAAGCAAATTGGAGTAGAAACAAAGAGTTGTTTGATGGTTTGACTTATGGGGAGAGAAGTATGTTAGTTTCCTGTGGCTGCAGTAACAAATTGCCACAACCTTGGCTGTTTAAAACAATAAAATTTTATTCTCTCACAGCCAGAAGTTTGACATACAAGGGCAGGAATCAAGGTGTCAGCAGGGGCTGTGCTCCCCTCAGACGCTCTAGGGGAGAATCCATTCTGTGCCTCTTCCAGCGTCCTGTGCCTGCCGGCATTCCCTCACTTGTGGCCACATTACTCCAATCTCTGCCTCTGTGGTCACATTGCCCCCTCC
This sequence comes from Balaenoptera physalus, assembly GCF_965194825.1. NCBI lineage: Eukaryota > Metazoa > Chordata > Mammalia > Artiodactyla > Balaenopteridae > Balaenoptera > Balaenoptera physalus. Next base: position 44,019,441 of record NC_138901.1, read on the forward strand.
TCTTTTGTAGGTATCAAATCTGTCTCTACCTCATTTTTTTTTTTTAAGATTTTTTTTTTTTGATGTGGACCATTTTTTCAAGTCTTTATTGAATTTGTTACCATATTGCTTCTGTTTTATGTTTTTGGTTTTTTGGCCGCGAGGCATGTGGGATCTTAGCTCCCTGACCAGGGATCAAACCCGCACCCCCTGCATTGGAAGGCGAAGTCTTAACCACTGGACCGCCAGGGAAGTCCCTCTACTGAATTCTTATGAGAACACTTGTGATTGGATTTAGGGCCCACATGGATAATCCAGAATAATTTCCTCATCTCAACATCCTTTCTTAATCACATCTGCAAAGACCCTTTTTCCTTGTAAGTTAACATTTATAGGTTCATCATCATCATCATCATCATCAGGAATTGGTGGCCAATATTCACTTGTTCCAGTTTAACCAGCATCCCCAAAAGAGATAACTGTCTCTTACCTGTTTATTTTTTTTCACTTAATTGTTTTTTTAAATTACGCAATTGATGTTCATTGTAGACCATTTAGAAAATACAGAAAAGTTAAAGAAAAAAAGGAAAGGAAAAGAAATTCAATGAAGAATCATCTGTAATCCTCTCACCCAGGGGTAGCCAAACCTTCACCAAAGAGTATTTTTCTAGGCTGGGTCTTGTGTCCAACAAAGAGGAAAGGTAGGAAAAAGAGAATAAAAGTAAATAGAATAGAACAAACGATTTGGAAGGTGATAGAATAGGTTAATATTGTTCATAATAGATAGGTACAGGACAGCTTAATTTAAAATAAATGTAGAGCTTTGAAATGAAATTAACCGGGACAGGAGATGCTTGTATGATGTATAGAAATAACACTCAGCCCTTTAGAGGAGGGATGTTTTAGCTTTGGCCCCTCACTTGAAAAGCCCTGAATTTTCCCACTAATACTTCATTCTCTCGAGGTCAGACCCTGGCCTGCCAATCTGCCCTGTCATAGGCTTTTTTTGAGTCCTTATCAGCCTTCCTCAGGGGTCAATGTGATGAAGACTAGGGGAGTCTGGCAGAGTTCCTGCTCCTCCCAGGCTGATATCAAAGGGCAACAGGGGCTGTCACAGAAGGCAAACATTCAGACCAAAGCCAGATGTGGAACTGAAGCAACAAGAGGAAAAGCAAGAGCATCAGGTAAAAAAAAAAAACAATTTTAAAAAAAAATCTCATTCCTCTCAGTTTATGTCTGAGAGCATGAAGAGCTTAGTAAAATCATAGCTCAGGAGCAACTTGTAAAGGAGAATGAGTGAGAAATTTGGGGAAATGTGGAGCAGATGTTCATATGGAGCTAGACTCTCAGAAAACTTTGTATCTATCATGGTTGTTATCAGCAACCAAGTAACATCAATGAGACTTGGGAGTCATGAGAGTATAGTTCTGCTAGTTCAAAAGCAATTAGATTCGTTAGTGAGTCCCAGCAGGTGGAAGTTATAGGGAGACAAATTATAGCTGAAAATAAGGAAGCTATTTCTAACAGAGCTGTCAGAAAATAGACGGGGACTAATTTGAGAGATAATGAGTTCGTTGTTATCGGAGGTGTTCAAGCAGCTGCTGGAAAGCAATTTGTTCAGAGTTGCAAGTATTATAGAGCAGCGGTCCCCAACGTTTTTGGCACCAGGGACCGGTTTCGTGGAAGACAATTTTTCCACAGACTGGGGAGGGGGGAGGGGGGATGGTTCGGGCGGTAATGCGAGTGATGGGGAGCTATAGGGAGCGGCAGATGAAGCTTCCCTCGTTCGCCGCTCACCTCCTGCTGTGCAGTCCTGTTCCTAACAGGCCACAGCCCAGGGGTTGGGGACCCCTGTTACAGAGGGTATTTAAGATAGATGGTTGGACCAGATCTTTCAAGTCCCTTCCAACACTTCTGTGATTCTATGATATAATAGAATCTCATCAGAAATTTCTCTAAGAGCCAAACATTTACATTTGCCTATAGGAGATGCTCACCTATGAAAAAACAATTCATCAGGTTGATTTTGGTTTGCCTGGAGGAAGTGAGAAGGCAACCAAGGCAAACTAACAGCAGAGGAGAGGACCCATCCTGCTGGATGCCTGCTTTTTTTCCCTCCTGGTGGATATAAACAACACCCACATGGCCTCTGCTTAGCAGAGATCACACAGAAAAAAAAATGGGTTCCCTTCTTCTAGAGGAAGAATTTTGGTTTGGGTTAGTAAATATTTTATTTTGCAGTTAACAAAGACTAAGGGGGCCATCTCTGAACCATCTGCTTCCAGGGTGCTAACTTCAATTTACGTGGCTGTTTTCTGGTCTGGGAAGCAAAAGGAGGTTGACCACAGTTTAATATCTATGTCTCAAAGGCTCATGTCCATTCCCCAGTCTTAGAGGTTCCCACAGCACAGGCAGAACTATTAGGAGGGACGGAAAACTCCTGTTCCTGCATCACACTGTATAAGAAATGTACTTTTAGAAGAATGCCCGAAGAGCTTAAAAGATTTCTGCATTTGGTATCAATTGGCATTCTTTCAGGAGTAGAATAAGGCTTTTTTAAATGTATAAAATAGCACATAAAGAATACCAAGTTTTATGCTTGTTTTTATAGCCAGATCTTCTACATCAAATATACTCCAAAGCTATACTCCCTTGGTTCTTTGTTGTCTTCTCTTCTTTCCCCTCTGAATTATAAATAGGAGCATCTTCTGACGGCAACTACTACTTCTGTGTAATTTGCTTTGGCTCCTGTGCCAACCCATGCCCTTTATATCTGGGCTCACTGTTGGTGCTTCCTGATTTTAAATGAAAAATGGCTAAAAGTTCAGCAATTTTTCCATTATGGTAAAATATTAAGCATTCAGTTTATCTATTCCTGTTCATGCTGTGAAGGCTAAAGGTCTTGGCAAAGTTGTGAGAAAACAGTAATATCAAAGATGATTTCCAATGTTAAAATGTATCTCCAATAATCTATAGCTTTGAAGAAAATTTTGTAATCTCTGGAATTCTTGTTAACATAGAAGCAACATTTCTGTCCTAATTATTTATTGGAACCCCTTTCTGTCATTGTTTGGGGCACAGAAGGGCTGCTGAGATGGAGAGTCTCAAGATGGATACGGAAATGCTCTATCCCGAGATAATTGTAGAAGTGGGCAAAGTCACTCTTGGAGAAGAAAACAGGAAGAAGATGACCAATAGCTATTTGAAAAGAACTGAGAATTCTAAAATCATCCAAGCGACATGTGCACTGTTAAATTCTGGAGGGGGTGTGATCAAAGCAGAGATTGATGATAAAACCTACAGTTACCGATTCCATGGGCTGGGACAGGATCTGGAAACTTCTTTTCAAAAGCTCCTTCCTTCAGGTTCACAGAAATACCTTGACTACATGCAGCAGGGGCACAGTCTTATGATTTTTGTGAAGTCATGGAGCCCAGATGTCTTCAGCCTCCCCCTAAGGATTTGCAGCTTGCGCTCCAATTTATTTCAGAGAGCTGTGACTTCCACCATCAACTTGAGTGCCAGCAGTGCCCTGGAGCTCCTCCGAGAGAAGCAGTCCAGAGCTCAAAGAGGAAGATCAAAGGTGCAGGAGCTGCATTCTCAGAAAGCTCTTGACAAATACATTCAGGAAGAGGAAGATATGAGGATGTGTGCCTCAGAATTTGTTAAAAAAGATAAACTCATGTATAAGGAGAAACTCGACTTCAGTGAGTCCACACATGTCGAGCTTAAAAGGTTCACCACCAAGAAGATCGTCCCTCGGATTAAAGAAATGCTGCCTCATTATGTTTCTGCATTTGCCAACACCCATGGGGGATACCTAATTATCGGGGTGGATGATAAGAGCAAAGAAGTGTTTGGATGTAAGAGAGAAAAAGTGAACCCTGAATTATTAAAAAAAGAAATAGAAAACTGCATAGAAAAATTGCCTACATTCCACTTCTGCTGTGAGAAGCCAAAGGTGAATTTCACTACCAAAATCTTGAATGTGTACCAAAAAGATGTCCTGTATGGTCACGTCTGTGTGGTACACGTGGAGCCCTTCTGCTGTGTAGTATTCACAGAGGCCCCGGATTCCTGGGTCATCAGGGACAATTCTGTCACAAGGCTGACGGCTGAGCAGTGGGTAGCCATGATGCTGGATATTCAATCAGGTAAAGCAGACAAGAAGTCCTTGTCCAGTCAGCAGGGAGGAGCCCCTTCTCTGCCTTCTTTTGGGTATTCGGTCAATATTTTGGTTAGAGAATAGAAAGCTGGTTTTGCTTACAAATCTTCTACTAAAGGGTTATTTTCTAACATTTTTAGTTCCAAAGACTCAGAATATGAACTGTGTGAGGTCAAGAAGTGCTTGGATTTTCATCTCTTTGGGGAAAGTTATAGTATGCCATCAGCCATGAATTCATGAAAGTTCCTTTTTATGCACTGTAAAGGTCTGCTGAAAAAAAAATTGCAGGCTGATAGTCTTAGTCTAAAACATTCATCAGTAGTCTCTCTCTAAAGACGATATTTCAGAGAAACATTGTTGTTTAAGAAAGACTCTCCACTAATTCTTTCAAGGGGAACTTGTTGACAAATTTGAATTGTTTCAGTAACATTAGGAGCCAGTGCCTTGAACCACTAGGCTGAGGGCACCACCAAGTGGAGAAAAACTTATGCAAAAGAAGGTGCTGCGGAGGGGATGGTGGTGGGGGAGGCGTGACTCCTTGTGTTTTCACTTCCTTACAGTTTTGCTGAGCATCAGCCCTGGTGATTTCAAATCAATCCATAAAGGACTTACTGGCTGAATGAAGTTTATCGGTTTGCCTTCATGGTCAGTAAGTTCCAGATTTGATAAAAGAAGCTCGGATCAAGACTTCAGAGATTTTATTGGATACTTTCTCTTATCTTAAATTTGTTTGAGTTTACTTACACACACAGATACACACACACACACATAAACCCCAAACTAGACATCCTACCACTTTCCATTCCATCTAAACTTTGGGGTAGGGGGGACTTTAACAACTATAATAATATTTTTAAAATACTGTGCTTACTTTTTCTGACACCACCCTACCACCACCACTACCACCACTACTGGAAGCCTTTTCTTCTTAGAGGTGACCTGGAACTGGAATATTAGAGTTGGAAGGAACCTTAGGGATCACCTGCTCACCCTTGCAGGAGAGAGAGGTGAAATGACTTGCCCAAGATAAGTCACAGGTGACTTAGAAGATGCATGGCCCTACAGGAGTCCCAGACCTCTTTTCCTAACATATGTGAACTGTTTGAGGCATAGAAAGAATGAGAACAGCTCAGGCATGACACACACCATATGTCAACAGTAGGAAGAGCAATGGAAACATTCTTTTACTTTTTTTTTTTTTTTCATCTGAAACAACTCTCCATGGATTTGTTTAGCTCCTTCTAATTTGGCCGCAGACTACAGCCTTCACCTGATTTCACCAGCTTCATCTACACGAAGAAGCCCGTCATCTCCCATCAAAGTCCTGGAATTTAAGGGGGCTCTACAACAACGCTTGTTTCCAGGTATTCCTTCTTGATTTCAGCTGAGGGGATTATTTATTAAAATTAAGGGGATTATTTTCTAAAATTAAGTTGGGAGGAATTGGTAGCAATTCGTCCAAGCCTTTCTCCTTAGAGAAGGTCAAATGTAGGGCTTAGCAGACACAATTGTCCTGAATTAATATACATGGCAAATTCTTGATTTCAGTCATCAAATCCACCCTACACCTCTGTGCGTTTTGGGCTTCCAGTCACAGATAGCTTTTGTTCTCCAAATATGAGAGAATAAATTTGAAACAGCCGCCCCCTGGCTTTCCAAGGCAGAAGGAGGTGAGTCATGGGGTCACCTAGACTCTTCCTAAGGCAAGAGTTTCTCAGTCTTGACCCTATTGATATTTAGATCAGATAATTCTTTGTTGAGGGAGGCTGCCCTGAGAATTGTAGGATGTTTGGCAGCATTCCTGGGCTCTAGCCACTAGATGCCAGTAGCACCTCTCCAGCTATGAAAAATCAAAACATTTCCAGATATTGCCAAATATCCCAGGGGGGCAAAATTGCCACAGGAAAAGGAAAGTTCTTAGTTTCCCAAAAGCATCAGGTTCTCTCTCTGTCTCTCTCTCTCTGTCTCTCTCTGTCTCTCTCTCTCTCTCACACACACATACACACACACCCTTAACAGGAAGGAATACCTTCCTAGTACTACTGGACCATTTGGGGTTGAGGACAGAGTGCTAGAAGGCTGTTCTGTGAAGACCCCTCCCTGATTTCCTTCCCCTGTATGAGAGCTGCCAGAAACAGGGACTTCCCAGCCCTGGCCTGTGAAGAGGAGGTGCTTTCTTTTTTTAAATTATTTATTTATTTATTTATTTATGGCTGTGTTGGGTCTTCGTTTCTGTGCGAGGGCTTTCTCTAGTTGTGGCAAGCGGGGGCCACTCTTCATCGCGGTGCGCGGGCCTCTCACTATCGCGGCCTCTCTTGTTGCGGAGCACAGGCTCCAGACGCGCAGGCTCAGCAGCTGTGGCTCACGGGGCCCAGTCGCTCCGCGGCATGTGGGATCTTCCCAGACCAGGGCTCGAACTCGTGTCCCCTGCATGGGCAGGCAGATTCTCAACCACTGTGCCACCAGGGAAGCCCCGAGGTGCTTTCTTTGCACACAAGGAAACCCATAATTCCATGGCTAGGTTCATCTCTTCTTACGATGTTGCAGGAATACTTAAATATCCTTTGTAAATTTTAGTAACTTCTATTCCTTGAATTTTCAGTGACACAGGAAGAGATACAATTTAAACCAGAATCCCTCTGTAAGAAGCTCTTCTCAGATCATAAAGGACTGGAGAAATTAATGAAGACACAGATGTATCCTTGTTCTCAGGGGTTTGTGATATTTTCCAAAAGCTGGGCTAGTGATGTTGGCTTCAGGAAGGAGCAGAATGTCCTGTGTGATGCTCTCCTAATAGCAGTGAACAGCCCCCTGGTACTCTATACAGTCTTAACAGACGCCACGTGGATTGGGGGGCCTGTGTACGCCTGGAACACTGCTCGTCAATTAAAGCAGAAACTGGGAACTGTTGGTGGTTACACAGGGAAACTGTGTGTCATCCCAAGGCTGATAGAGCTGCCCAGCACACGGTGTACACCCGGTGAAATCCCCATGCACTATCCCCGATCCTACAGGCTTGCTGATGAGGATGAAATGGAAAATTTGTTGCAGGCCCTTATTGTGGTCTCTCTCTGCTCTCGATCTCTTCTGAGTGACCAGCTGGGCTGTGAATATTTCAATTTGCTTGTAGCAGAGCAGTGCGAGCTGCTTTCAGAGAGCCTCCAGGAGACACGAGAATTGTTCCTCCACTGCTTTCCAGGAACCAGGAAGACTGCCCTGGCCATAAAGATCATGGAGAAAATTAAGGACTTGTTCCACTGCAAGCCCAAAGAGATCCTCTATGTTTGTGAAAGTGACGCCTTAAAGGATTTTGTGACGTAAGAGTTTCACTAACTAAACACAATAAACATATTTAATCAGTCTTTCAACAGTATCACACAAGTAATTTGTGTCTTTAGTTTAAGATTTTGCAATGCCTTTGCTGCATATGGACAAGAGCCCAAACTATATACACATTTGCAAGTGATCAAGTAGTTGAGCTAGAAAAGGGCACTTTGCAATGTTCAGGCTTAAACATCTCATTAGAAATTAGCTACGTATGCATAACTTTAAATTTATATAACTAGAAACATTTCCCCCCCACAATCTATGGCCTTAAATTTAAGAAAGGTTGAAACGAACCTATCTTGTTTCACATATACTTTTTGCTTGATATTTAGTGCTTTAAAGTCATAGGGTATTTCAGTCAATTAGACATTACACCTAACGGGAACTTGAATTTAAATACCATTTATTTCGTTTATAAAATAGTTTTACTTGTTTGACTTGTTCTGAGTCAATAATTTTAGAAAACATGCATATTTGCTTCTGATTTAAATCTTTAGCTTTTGATTTAGTAAAAGAAATTGGTTGTTAGTCAATCCAGCAAATGAGGGCTTTTAATTTTGATTTGCTTGACTTACTTATTCAACTAATCTTTTTGAGCACTATTTATATGCTAGATACTGTGTACATTTAGTGTTAGAGGAGAAAAATATATAGCAGACCTTGCCGTAAAGCCCAATAAGAGAGACAAAGAGAAAAATAAGCAATGGGAGTGTTGTGTAACTATTATGATACTAAAGATATGCTTAACTTGGACTGGAGATTGGTCAGCAAATACTCCCCAGTGAAGGAGATCTTGACTTCCTTCTTAAGAAGTGAGTAGGAGAAGTGAATAAAATGGCTTTCTGGGGCTTCCCTGGTGGCGCAGTGGTTGAGAGTCTGCCTGCCAATGCAGGAGACACGGGTTCAAGCCCTGGTCTGGGAAGATCCCACATGCCGCGGAGCAACTGGGCCCGTGAGCCATAATTACTGAGCCTGCGCGTCTGGAGCCTGTGCTCCGCAACAAGAGAGGCTGCGATAGTGAGAGGCCCGCGCCCTGCGATGAAGAGTGGCCCCCGCTTGCCACAACTAGAGAAAGCCCTCGCACAGAAACGAAGACCCAAAACAGCCATAAATAAATTAAAAAAAAAAAAGGGGGGGGGCTTTTTAGGCAAAGGGCACAGCAAGTGCAAAGGCACGGAGATTAGAGAATCAGAATGGTAGGTCTGCCTGGAGCAATGAGGGACTGTGGGTATGCGACAGATGAAGTTGGAAAGGAGGCAGATGCCAGACTATGAAGGATCTTGTAAACTGTGTTAAAGGCTACGTTCTTTATTATGCTTTACAGGTATAAGTTTTTAAATATTCCCAGTCAAAAGGCAAATTCAGGGCTTCCCTGGTGGCGCAGTGGTTGGGAGTCTGCCTGCCAATGCAGGGGACACGGGTTCGGGCCCTGGTCTGGGAAGATCCCACATGCCGCGGAGCAACGAAGCCCGTGCGACACAGCTGCTGAGCCTGCGCGTCTGGAGCCTGTGCTCCGCAGCAAGAGAGGCCGCGATAGTGAGAGGCCAGCGCACTGCGATGAGGAGTGGCTCCCGCTAGCCGCAACTGGAGAAAGCCCTCGCACAGAAACGAAGACCCAACACAGCCAAAAATAAATAAATAAATAATTTTTTAAAAAAAAGGCAAATTCAATTCAACAAACATCTATGAACTTAATGTGAGTGGGTTACGGAGATGGCTAAGAATCAATGCTTTTCTTCAAGAAGTCTACAGAGTCCAAACTGGAAGAGAAGAACGTGAATAGTTATGATTCAGGACATAGGGAGTAAAGCCCCAGGGACTGCACATGCAGTCCCACATCTGCAGGGATGGGTGATATGACTTGAATCCAAATTAGAGGTGGCAAGAAACAACCAAGTTTGTTTAAAAAAAAAAAGTATACACACACACACACACACACACACACACACACACGTATGCGAAAACATACTATAAAGGAAAATTGAGCTAAGTAAGTAGGATTGGTAGCTCCATAGAGGCAAAGCCCTGCAGACTTGGTACCCTACTTGACGTGTCATGGAACTCAGCAACCTCTTAATGTTTTCCTTACCAAAATCTAAAGAGGCTTCTGCTTTTGTACTACAAGTACGTGGGGAAATAGGATTTTCTTTAGAGGAACTTGTATGAGCCCATACCTCTTTTGCATACGAAAATTATGATATGCCTTTAGGTGACTGTTCTCCAGCTCTAAAAAAGACAGAAAGTAAAGAAATAGTAGTAACAAGTGTAAATTCCTTTTGAGATTTCCTTTAGATGTAAGGAATTTACCTTCAGGGATTGTCAAGCAGCAGAAATGGACTATAGTAGAAATAATAAAATCTCCTACCTGGGTTCATTTCAAAAGTTTTGCATGCAGATTTAACTTGATAACCCCAAAGAGTAGGGTTTGCAATTATGTATTCTGTCTATCAGGTAACTTGTAAGTAGAGCATTTTTGTAGTATTGAATCAGTGAATCAGTCTCCAGATGAGAACCAGTCTCTAATGCTAATCCAGAGAGTAATAAATGCATGGTATTTCCTTTGTTTATAAGCCTGAAGCCCTAATTTTCTCCTTCATCCTTACAGCCAGCAAACCACCTGCCAAGCTGTGACCCGGAAAACCTTCATGCGAGGAGAGTTCCCAAAGATCAAACACATAGTGATGGATGAGACTGAGAATTTCTGCAGTAAATATGGTGACTGGTACATGAAGGCTAGGAGCATCACCCGTCCAAAGGTGAGGGGCGCTGGAAGTGGAAACCTTCACCACGGGATTCTCTGGCTTTTTCTGGACCCTTTCCAAGTCCGTCATGCAGATATCAATGGCCTTCCCCCTCCATCTGCTCAGTTTCCTCGAAAAACAATCACCAGTGGGATCCACTGTGCTCTGGAAATAGCGATGCTGATGAAAGAAGAAATGAAGAGGATCAAAGAAAATCCTCACCCCAACGTGTCTCCAGACACTTTGGCATCGTTTAGGGAAGCTGCCTATGAGGAAGCGATGTGCGCTCAGGCTCTGCCTGGGGTTTGTGAGACAGAGACGAACCTGACCACAGAAGAAATTGCGAAACACGTGGCAGAAAGATGTCACCACCTGTTCCAACGTGGATATCTGCCCAAAGATATAGCAATTCTGTGCAGGAGAGGGGAGGACAGAGGACGCTATGAGCTTGCACTACTAAGAGCGATGGAATTATTTGAGACCCACGGAGCAGCGAAGGTCGTGTTCAGCCAGGTCTCTGGTGTTTTGGATGGTCACATCGTTTTAGACAGTATTCAGCAGTTTTCAGGCCTGGAGAGGAATATTGTGTTTGGGCTTAGTCCAGAATATGCCCTGTCAGAGGAAGTTCATAAGCTCTGTTTTGCCTCGAGAGCCATGAAACACCTCTACCTGCTTTATGAAAAGAGGGCAACCTTCTGAAAATTATTTCAAACAGTACAGGAAGGGAGAAAGAGCAGAGTCCCTGCTCCCAGGCAGGTGGCAGCTATGCCTTTTCATGTGTTACAAGTGAGGAAATCAAGGCACAGTCAGAATAGCATGGAGCCACAGAAATGTCTCTTGGGACCGGGCCTTTCAGTCTGTTTGCAGTGTCACTGGCCTTTTTCCACGCCACTCCACCTATTCCCTGGTACTTATCATTGGTCCCTTGCCTCTGGTTTTTCTAGTCCAATCCAGCTTCCATCTTGTCAACCACAGAAGTCCTCCTCAAATACAGAACTGATTTTGTGACATCCCTGCTAATGTATCCCCAGGGAGTCCCCGCAGTCAAACCAAACTAATTTTCAAGGCTTTCCAGGATACACCCTGACTTACTGTCCTAATGCATCCTTTATTATACCTCCATCTCCCAGTGTTTCTAATGCACCCCAGCCTTGCTGGCCTATTTTGGGGGTGGGGTAGGGTGCCCTCCAGGCACAAAACCAGGAGAAAGTGAGGAAATATTCTTTTTGGCTATAATTTCAGATAAAGCCCATCATCTTTCCAAGAGTTGGAAAAGCAGGCGGGGCTTGGAAAAGTGCTCTTAGCCGCCTCTCTGAACTGCTCAGGCCACCAAGCCAGCCAGTCTGAACCTAGTGGTCAGCTCTCCTGATACTGGATTGAACAGAAGAACCTCCCCCCTTATTCCTGTTGCTCCAGCTACCTGATATTTCGTCATTTTTACCTTTCCTTGGGGGCTTTAGGGTACTTTTAGATGGGAGAAAATAAAGTTCAGCAACTAATTAGTTTTTGATGAAGCAAAAGATACCAGCGTGTTAACATTCGGAGAATGGGAAATGTGTGAATTCTCTAAAAATAAAGAGTCAAAAGTGGAGGAGGATTGAGGGAATGGAGAGAACAGGGGTCTGCTAAATTTTAGTCGTAAGCCTCACTGCCATTTGACTTTGAACAAGTTGCATACATTGTATAATTTTTGATAAAATAATTGATTTTTTAAAACAAATTGTTTTAAATATTGCATTTGAGAGTCTTCGTCAGTTCTATGCAGACAGTTTGGTCGGGCTCAAAGTAGAAGGCCTAATCCAGTGGTTCTCAACACTGGCTGCTCATTATAACCATCTGGGGAGCTTTTTTTTTTTTTTTTTTTTAATACTTTATTTATTTATTTTATTTATTTATTTATGACTGTGTTGGGTCTCTTAGTTTTCGTGTGAGGGCTTTCTCTAGTTGCGGCAAGTGGGGGCCACTCTTCATCGCGGTGCGCGGGCCTTTCGCTATCGCGGCCCCTCCCGTTGCGGGGCACAGGCTCCAGACGCGCAGGCTCAGTAGTTGTGGCTCACGGGCCTAGTTGCTCCGCGGCATGTGGGATCTTCCCAGACCAGGGCTCGAACCCGTGTCCCCTGCATTAGCAGGCAGATTCTCAACCACTGCGCCACCAGGGAAGCCCTGGGGAGCTTTAAAAAATACCAGTGATCAGGCCAGAAAGGAGACCAGTTAAATCAGCATCTCTGGGCATGGGCCTGGGCAACAGTATTTATTAAAAGTTGTCCAGGGACTTCCCTGACGGTGCAGTGGTTAAGAATCCGCCTGCCAATGCAGGGGACACGGGGTCAAGCCCTGGTCCGGGAAGATCCCACATGCTGTGGAGCAACTAAGCCCGTGCGCCACAACTACTGAGCCTGTGCTCTAGAGACTGTGAGCTACAACTACTGAGCCCACGTGCCACAACTACTGAAACTACTGAAGCCCGCAAGCCTAGAGCCCATGCTCCGTAACAAGAAGCCACCGACATGGGAAGCGCGCACACCACAACAAAGAGTAGCCCCCGCTCGCAGCAACTAGAGAAAGCCCGCGCGCAGCAACGAAGACCCAACACAGCCATAAATAAATAAATAAATAAATAAATAAATAAATAAATAAACAAATGTTGTCCGGATGATTCCAATATGCCACCAGGGTTGAGAACTTGTGAATCTTCTAGTCTGTTCTTTCTGTCCCCAAATGTATGTGTACAGATTTCTCTTCCCATTAGACTGTGAGACCCCTGAGAGTAAGGATGGCACTTACACATCTTTATTTCCCTGAAAGTAACTAGTGCAGCACCTTGAACATGGCAGGTGCTCAGCAATTATTTATTGAATGGACTTGCTGCTTTCAGAAAATCAGAATCTACTAGGACAATGCTTCTAGCCAATGGAATGAATATCTAATTTTGGAGACTTCAGAGGTCAGTGTGGAGAATAATCAACACTGCCATAACGGAGAATCAGAGAATAAAGGAATTTAAACTGTTTTTAGGCAACAGCTAAAGGTCCATGTTGATGGAAGTTTGTTAGATTTGAGTTTGAGATTAGGAACTGGTGGGGACTAAGAATAAATGGCTAACTTGAATGCACTTAGAATTCTACATTTTTCCTACAGACCCTTAATATAGTAGATAAAACAATTAGTTTGGTGAAATAACATGCCTGCCGTAAGAAACTTCTAAAACTTACTTTAAAAAAGAAAGGTACTATATTATGTAAGTTTGAGAAATGGAGAAAGGCAAAATAAACAGTTCTTAGCCACTTGTTATCCAGTCATGATTTTTTCATTTTTGCTTATTTATTTCTATTCTTTGTTGAGTTGCAAAAAATATTTTTACATAGTTATGATCAAGTTGTACAATCAATTTTATATCCTGTCCATGTGTTTTTTCCATGTAATCTTTTTGTGAGGCACTGTTGTAGACTGTATTATTCTTCCCAATACTTCATCACTCCCTATACCTATACCATGTGTAGTTCCTGAGATTACAGCTGGAGTATATTTTCCACCCCCTTGATGTCAGCTTGGCTGTATGACTTTATTTGGCCAATGAAATGTTAGTAGTTGTGATGTGTACAGAGGCTTTACCCATTTCAGTGCTGGGTCTGCTCTCCTGGGCTTCTGCTACCACCTTGTGAAGATGATGTCTTGGGCAGCCCACCAGTCACGGAGGAATGAGAGATGTGAACTCAACTCATGGCTGGAGCCAAGGTGCACTGATCCTGACAAGATTAGCCAAAATCCAGCTGACCTGCAAATGCAGAAGTGAGAGAAAAAGACTTATTGTATGACTGAGATTCTAAGCTTGTTGTTTGTTTTGCAACAGTAGCTGACTAATGCAGGCATTTCCCCATGTTGTAGTGTAGTCTTCAAAATGATCATTTTTAATGGTTGCACAATATTCCAGAAGATTATACAAAATTTCAGTAATCATCCTCCTAATAATTTGGGTGACTAGAAATTTTACACTATTGAAATCAAGCCAGGCACATACTCTGCTCAGGCATATGACCTTTTCTTTCCTTGGTATATTTATGAATCCCCAGAGGTGAGATGACTGGCTCAAAAAGGTGACCTCGATAAAAGATTCACCTTATTCATACTGTACATAACAACATACAGATTTGTTGCCTTAAACAAGAGAACAAAATGCTGACATCAGGTTTTGATGACAAAAGAGGCACTGGCGTCTCAGAAACAGGTGGCTCAGAGCACGCTGTCCGCATGCAGAGTAAAACCAAGGCCCATCACCATAACCCAGAACCTCAGAGGAAGAATCTAACTTGGAGAATTACAGATGGGAACATGAATTATGTAACCTTAACATTATATATAAATAAAAAGCTCTGGTCACTTGAAACCAATGTAGGGTGTTATCCCAGAGAAAAGAAAAGGCAGGATACCGCTAATCATCAATAGAACTCTGTTGTTTTTTTTTTTTTGGCCACGCTGCGTGGCTTGCGGAATCTTAGTTCCCCCAACCAGGGAGCGAATCCACGCCCCCTGCAGTGGAAGTGCGGAATCCTAACCACTGGACCGCCAGGGAATTCCCATATAGTACTTGTTTTGAAGAAAGACTCTGCCATCTATGAAATGGAAAGAGGAAGAACCAGAGAGGTAAACTAGATTTCTTATGAAGCTGAGCTGCCTCAGTTTCCCCAAGGTTTTGGAGAGGCTGAACATCAAATTATTTTCAAGAAGCTTCAATTTGAAATAAGCCCAAAATTTATAATAACCGTATGTTACTATTTACTGAAATGTTACTACAACCAGCTACTATTTGCTAATGCTTTGCATACATTCTCACAACTCAAATGAGGTATACCATATACATGTTATCACCACTTCACAGATGGTAAAACTGAGGCGCAGAGAATTTAATTTTCTAAAAGGCACATGTCTAGTAAGTGTCCAAGCTGGATAAATACAACATTTAAATAGATTTAGTCATCTTAACTCTGAGAATGTAGAAATACTCTGAAGATACTCTCCAGAGGCGAGAGTACTCATGTTTGCTAACAGGATCCTTGGTCAAGCTCTCATCTCTAGAAAGCATTGGCCTCCACTGCAAGTGAAAACAGCTGAGTAGTCTATACTGTTTCCTATACTTAATATCTGTCAGTTCTCCCAGAGCCTCCTGATCGTTCTGGAAAAATCTGAATTTCTTCTTCTGCAAAGCTCAGGATCAGACTCAGGTCATATTCCTGACCTGTCCAAAGTCAGGGACTCCTAACATGAACTGGCAAATCCCCTCCAAGGCTGCTGCATCTTGGCTTCTCCCACTGCAAACCTGGAGGAGTTTCCTGGTGATTTAGTGTAAAATCCCCATTTTCCTCCTTTTTTCAAAGTCCCTTGGTGGGGGGAGGGGAGAAATATACATCTATCTTGCTGGTTTTCAAATGGAATGGGCATTTAAAAGTTCCAGAGACAGTGTTTTCCTTCTGAATCTACCTCATGCACAAGCGGAAGGAGACTCAAGCTGCCTCTTAGTTCAGTATCTTCAGTTGACAGAGGTGACATGATTTTGAAATAAATGGGATCAGTTTTCAATTTTGTTTCTTCTTTCATTCTCAGCCTAAAATGGAAGTGAAGAACGAGAAACTAGGACACAGCCACTATGTTTGTCCTCTTTTTATTGTTTATTGCTTCAGAATCATCTCAGACCATTTGCATTTAAAGTCCACCTTCACCTCTGCTTTAATCAGGGAAAGTTGTCTTCTCTGCCCAATCATACAGCTTGGAAGAAGCATGTCTTGGGTGAGGGGGAATGAGGGAAGCATGGGCTCCCTTCCAAGACAGCCAGATATGACAAATAAACCCCATCAGTCAGTGGCTAATACATCAAAATGCCTCTACAGCTCCATCCCTGTATCCTCTGATACCTAAGACTATAGCTAACATATAGTGAGTGCTTACTATGTGTCAGATACCGTGCAAAATGTTTTAAATACATTATATCTTTTCTCATCCCCTCAATCTTTGAATTATGTATAGCAGCCTCAAGCAAGGTAGGATAAAGTCGTGTTAAGAGTTTGACTCCTAGGGTCAGATTGACCAGAGCTTTGAATTCCAACCCTATTTCTTAAGCGGCTGAATGACCTCAGGCAAGTTAATTTCCCCCTTTAAGACTCAGCTTTCTCATTTGTAAAACAGAAATAAAATTCATACCTAGGCCTTAGATAAAGATGAAGGTTGAAATAAATAATATATTTAAATAAAGCCTGGCATATGGAAGGCTCTCAATAAATTTTGGCCCTGATTAGCTTAAATTTACAGTTGAGGAAAATGTGCCTTGCCTGGACCACCTAGTAAATTCTGAACCCAAGATCTGAACCCATGTCTGCCTGACTCCAAAGTCTACTTTAGCCTCTATGCTATTCTGCCTTCCTGCACATCAAAGTTAAATGCATGAGTCTCCATGTTAACAGTAATTTATTTGCTTTGATATGGAGACTAGGATTGGATATACTCAGAATATTTGTGATATTAGGCAACATGGTTATTGTTAGCTTCTACTAATTTTCTACAAAATCAGTATGATAACAAAAATGACTCACGTAACAGAAATGTTTAGAGAAAAGTGATTTCTACAGTAAGAAACTTTAAAAATATACCTTTCATAGGGGCTTCCCTGGTGGCACAGTGGTTAAGAATCCGCCTGCCAATGCAGGAGACACGGGTTCGAGCCCTGGTCTGGGAAGATCCCACATGCTGCAGAGTAACTAAGCCCGTGCGCCACAACTACTGAGCCTGCGCTCAAGAGCCCGCGAGCCAGGACTACTGAAGCCCGCGTGCCTAGAGCCCGTGCTCCGCAACAAGAGAAGCCCACGCACCACAATGAAGAGGAGCCCCCGCTCGCCGTAACCAGAGAAAAGCCCACGTGCAGCAACGAAGACCCAACGCAGCCAAAAATAAAATAAATAAATAAAATAAATTTATTTAAAAATATATATATACTTTTCATTATGAGGTCTATATAATGACATCACAGAAAGATTAAAAAGTAGAGAATGACAATGGAATATTACTCAGCCGTAAAAAGAAACAAAATTGAGTTATTTGTAGGGAGGTGGATGGACCTACAGTCTGTCATACAGAGTGAAGTAAGTCAGAAAGAGAAAAACAAATACCGTATGCTAACACATATATATGGAATCTAAAAAAAAAAAAAACGTTCTGAAGAACCTAGGGGCAGGACAGGAATAAAGACGCAGACATAGAGAATGGACTTGAGGACACGGGGATGGGGAAGGGTAAGCTGGGACGAAGTGAGAGAGTGACATGGACATATATACACTACCAAATGTAAAATAGCTAGTGGGAACGCATAGCACAGGGAGATCAGCTCGGTGCTTTGTGACCACTTAGAGGGGTGGGAGAGGGAGGGTGGGAGAGGGAGGGTGGGAGGGAGATGCAAGAGGGAGGAGATATGTGGGTGCAGGTATATGTATAGCTGATTCACTTTGTTATACAGCAGAAACTAACACACCATTGTAAAGCAATTATATTCCAATAAAGATGTTAAAAAAAAAAAAAAGTAGAGAATGACAGGGAATTCCCCGGTGGTCCAGAGATTAGGACTCCATGCTTTCACTGCTGAAGGCCCAGGTTTGATCCCTGGTCTGAGGACTAAGGTCCCATAAGCCGTGTGGTGTGGCCAAAAAAAAAAAAAAAAAAAAAAGGTAGAGAATGAGAAAACTCCTTCCTACCACTGTATCATACAGTTGCTTTCACTTTTGCTTATTCATTTCCAGTGTTAGTCCATTGGCAGATATATTTTAGCAAAGTTGTAATCATAGTATACACTGCGTTTCACATCCTGTTGGGGTCAGTTGTTCTGGAGGCCCCTTCCCACTCTGCAGTTTCCCACTGAGACACTGTCCACATTACAGCCTAAGGAGGGGTGACTCCCAGCACAGCAGATCCTCTAATGTTCCAGTTGATTTCTTGGCCAAACCCACCTGAATTTACGCCTACAGAGAGAAAGATGATGATGGGCAAGTAAAAGATACAGAAGCTCTTCACCAAACTCCATCACGTACGGAGGTAGGGGTGGAGTGAAGACATTTTAGGGAACTCAGCAACAGAGTAACACGATTAGGACGGTCGCATTCTTCTCCCCTCATTTCCCCACGGGTCAGTGTGAGAAGCTGCCATTGGTGGTTGTGCCCTCCCTCAAGGGTGCCTGTTGCCAGGCACACAATGCAGGAGGTCTGTAAAACAGACTCTCTTCATTCAAAGATACCTAAACAGGGTTGTCCAAATTTTCCTGATAAGAATCACCTGGTGTGGTTGTTAAAATTCCAGATCCTAGGCCCCTCTCAGCTCTAGGGCAGGGGCCTAAGACTCTGGAATTTGGAGATCATTTAGGAAATGGTGTATTGACTGTTGAAATGGGTGGAGACTGTGACTGAATTACAGGAAGAACACCCACTCACTACTTACAGTGCTACCCAGGAATGACCAGAGCGTCCATCAGACTGAGCTTGGAGGAAGTACCCATGTACTTGTGTGGGTTTCAGAGACAAATGTGACAAGGTTCAAATACAGCCTCAGGTACCCAAATGTGATTTGGGCAGGTTAACTGCTCTTTCTTACATAAAATGGAAATAACAATATTATAGCCATGTCTCAGACGGTTGTCATAAAGATTCAATGCTGTGTTCCATGTGCTTGGTACAAAATCCAAGTGTCGACAAACAGTAGCTATTAAACCACTACTAAATTCTCAGTGCCTGGCGTATGATGAAAACACTGCTACTTAACCTTTCTGAAGCTTAGTTTCTTCCTAGGTATAAGAGATGTCGGGGAGGGGGAAATTTCCCCCCTACCCCTCGAGTTCTTTTAGCTGAAGATTGACACAAGACAAATTAACAGGAGAAAAAAAATTAATTAGAATGCAGAGAGGTCTCATAGAAATGCCTCCCCAAGTGACCAAAGGCTGTTCATATAACATTTTTAGGCAGAGAAACAATTATTTGTGAAGATTTAACAAAGGGGTTTGTGCTTGGGGTAGCAGGCTCAGGAAGGAACAGAGTTTGTTTATTCGGCTTTCTTAGCCTTGAATTCCTTAACTGGTGATAAGGATACTTTCTAATCTCCTGGTATAGGGAGGATACTTTCACTCGGGAGATTTATTTTCTACTTTCTGGGGGAAAATGGGGGGGGGGATCGTCAGAATGTTTTTTTTAATATCAGTCTTTCCCCCACCAGATGTTTCTCAAGTAATTTTCACTCAGAATAATCAATATGCCATTGTGGCATATCTTGGGGCAGCCTGCTCTGAACCCCAACACAGGGGTTCTATGAAATGCTGGCCTAATACTAAATCCTCTGTGAATGGTGGCTGCTAAGACATGCCCTGGAGATTAGATAGTAATAATATATCAGTGTTTATTTCCTGACTTTGATGATTGTACTGTGGTTATGTACAATAATGTGTTCAGGGATAATGGGAAATCAGGTTAGTAATTTACTTTCGAATAATTCAAGAAAAAGTTATTTACACTGTACTTGCATATTTTCTGCCAGTTTGAAATTGTTTCCAAATAAAAACATTATACAAAAATGTACACTATTGAGGATTAACCAAGATGGCGGAGTAGAAGGACGTGCTCTCACTCCCTCTTGCGAGAGTACCAGAATCACAACTGGCTGCTGGACAATCATTGACAGGAAGACCCTGGACTTCACCAAGGAGGATACCCCACATCCAAGGACAGAGGAGAAGCCACAGTGAGACGGTAGGAGGGGCACAATCAGAGTAAAATCTAATCCCATTGCTGGGTGGGTGACTCACAGACTGGCGAACACTTATACCACAGAAGTCCACCCACTGGAGTGAAGGTTCTGAGCCCCACGTCAGGCTTCCCAACCTGGGGGTCCGGCAACGGGAGGAGGAATTCCTAGAGAATCAGACTTTGAAGCCTAGTGGGAATTGATTGCAGGACTTCGACAGGACTGGGGGAAACAGAGACCCCACTCTTGGAGGGCACACACAAAGTAGTGTGCGCATCGGGACCCAGGGGAAGGAGCAGTGACCCTGAGGGAGATTGAACCAGACCTACCTGCTGGTGTTGGGGGGTCTCCTGCAGAGGCGGGGGGTGGCTCTGTTTCACCGTGGGGACAAGGACTCTGGCAGCGGAGGTTCTGGGAAGTGCTCCTTGGCGTGAGCCCTCCCAGAGTCTGCCATTAACCCCACCAAAGAGCCCGGGTAGGCTCCAGTGTTGGGTTGCCTCGGGCAAAACAACCAACAGGGAGGGAACCCAGCCCCACCCATCAACAGTCAAGTGGATTAAAGTTTTACTGAGCTCTGACCGCCACAGCAACAGTCAGCTCTACCCACCACCAGAGCCTCCCATCAAGCCTCTTAGATAGCCTCAACCACCAGAGGGCAGACAGCAGAAGCAAGAAAAACTACAATCCTGCAGCCTGTGGACCAAAAACCACAGTTACAGAAAGATAGACAAGATGAAAAGGCAGAGGGCTATGGACCAGATGAAGGAACAAGAAAAAACCCCAGAAAAACAACTAAATGAAGTGGAGATAGGCAACCTTCCAGAAAAAGAATTCAGAATAATGATAGTGAAGATGATCCAGGACCTCGGAATAAGAATGGAGGCAAAGATTGAGAAGATGCAAGAAATGATTAACAAAGACCTAGAAGAATTAAAGAACAAACAAACAGAGATGACCAATACAATAACTGAAATGAAAACTACACTAGAAGGAATCAATAGCAGAATAACTGAGGCAGAAGAACGGATAAGTGACCTGGAAGACAGAATGGTGGAATTCACTGCTGCGGAACAGACTAAAGAAAAAAGAATGAAAAGAAATGAAGACAGCCTAAGAGACCTCTGGGACAACATTAAACGCAACAACATTCGCATTATAGGGGTCCCAGAAGGTGAAGAGAGAGAGAAAGGACCAGAGAAAATATTTGAAGAGATTATAGTCGAAAACTTCCCTAACATGGGAAAGGAAATAGCCACCCAAGTCCAGGAAGCGCAGCGAGTCCCATACAGGATAAACCCAAGGAGAAACACGCCGAGACACATAGTAATCAAAGTGGCAAAAATTAAAGACAAAGAAAAATTATTGAAAGCAGCAAGGGAAAAACGACAAATAACATACAAGGGAACTCCCATAAGGTTAACAGCTGATTTCTCAGCAGAAACTCTACAAGCCAGAAGGGAGTGGCATGATATACTTAAAGTGATGAAAGGCAAGAACCTACAACCAAGATTACTCTACCCAGCAAGGATCTCATTTAGATTCGATGGAGAAATCAAAAGCTTTACAGACAAGCAAAAGCTAAGAGAATTCAGCACCACCAAACCAGCTCTACAACAAATGCTAAAGGAACTTCTCTAAGTGGGAAACACAAGAGAAGAAAAGGACCTACAAAAACAAACCCAAAACAATTAAGAAAATGGTCATAGGAACATACATATCGATAATT
Source organism: Balaenoptera physalus (assembly GCF_965194825.1). Taxonomy (NCBI): domain Eukaryota; kingdom Metazoa; phylum Chordata; class Mammalia; order Artiodactyla; family Balaenopteridae; genus Balaenoptera; species Balaenoptera physalus. The sequence continues at coordinate 44,041,141 of NC_138901.1, forward strand.
ACCTTAAACGTGAATGGATTAAATGCCCCAACCAAAAGACATAGACTGGCTGAATGGATACAAAAACAAGGCCCATATATATGCTGTCTACAGGAGACCCACTTTAGACCTAGGGACACATACAGACTGAAAGTGAGGGGATGGAAAAAGATATTCCATGCAAATGGAAATCAAAAGAAAGCTGGAGTAGCTATACTCATATCAGATAAAATAGACTTTAAAATAAAGAATGTTACAAGAGACAAGGAAGGACACTACATAATGATCAAGGGATCAATCCAAGAAGAACATAAAACAATTATAAATATATATGCACCCAACATAGGAGCACCTCAATACATAAGGCAACTGCTAACAGCTATGAAAGAGGAAATTGACAGTAACACAATCATAGTGGGGGACTTTAACACCTCACTTACACCAATGGGCAGATCATCCAAAATGAAAATAAATAAGGAAACAGAAGCTTTAAATGACACAATAGACCAGATAGATTTAATTGATATTTATAGGACATTCCATCCCAAAACAGCAGATTACACTTTCTTCTCAAGTGCGCACGGAACATTCTCCAGGATAGATCACATCTTGGGTCACAAATCAAGCCTCAGTAAATTTAAGAGAATTGAAATCATATCAAGCATCTTTTCTGACCACAATGCTATGAGATTAGAAATGAATTACAGGGAAACAAACGTAAAAAACACAAACACATGGAGGCTAAACAATACATTACTAAATAACCAAGAGATCACTGAAGAAATCAAAGAAGAAATAAAAAAATACCTAGAGACAAATGACAATGAAAATACAACGACCCAAAACCTATGGGATGCAGCGAAAGCAGTTCTAAGAGGGAAGTTTATAGCTATACAAGCCTACCTAAAGAAACAAGAAAAATCTCAAGTAAACAATCTAACCTTACACCTAAAGAAACTAGAGAAAGAAGAACAAACAAAACCCAAAGTTAGCAGAAGGAAAGAAATCATAAAGATCAGAGCAGAAATAAATGAAATAGAAAGAAAGAAAACAATAGCAAAGATCAATAAAACTAAAAGTTGGTTCTTTGAGAAGATAAACAAAATTGATAAGCCATTAGCCAGACTCATCAAGAAAAAGAGGGAGAGGACTCAAATCAATAAAATCATAAATGAAAAAGGAGAAGTCACAACAGACACCGCAGAAATACAAAGCATTCTAAGAGACTACTACAAGCAACTTTATGCCAATAAAATGGACAACCTGGAAGAAATGGACAAATTTTTAGAAAGGTATAACCTTCCAAGACTGAACCAGGAAGAAACAGAAAATATGAACAGACCAATCACAAGTAATGAAATTGAAACTGTGATTAAAAATCTTCCAACAAACAAAAGTCCAGGACCAGATGGCTTCACAGGTGAATTCTATCAAACATTTAGAGAAGAGCTAACACCTATCCTTCTCAAACTCTTCCAAAAAATTGCAGAGGAAGGAACACTCCCAAACTCATTCTATGAGGCCACCATCACCCTGATACCAAAACCAGACAAAGACACTACAAAAAAAGAAAATTACAGACCAATATCACTGATGAATATAGATGCAAAAATCCTCAACAAAATACTAGCAAACAGAATCCAACAACACATTAAAAGGATCATACACCATGATCAAGTGGGATTTATCCCAGGGATGCAAGGATTCTTCAATATACGCAAATCAATCAATGTGATACACCATATTAACAAATTGAAGAATAAAAACCATATGATCATCTCAATAGATGCAGAAAAAGCTTTTGACAAAATTCAACACCCATTTATGATAAAAACTCTCCAGAAAGTGGGCATAGAGGGAACCTACCTCAACATAATAAAGGCCATATATGACAAACCCACAGCAAACATCATTCTCAATGGTGAAAAACTGAAAGCATTTCCTCTAAGATCAGGAACGAGACAAGGAACCTAGAAAAATGGTACAGATGAGCCGGTTTGCAGGGCAGAAGTTGAGACACAGATGTAGAGAATGGACATATGGACACCAAGGGGGGAAAACTGCGGTGGGGTGGGGATGGTGATGTGCTGAACTGGGCGATTGGGATTGACATGTATACACTGATGTGTATAAAATTGATGCCTAATAAGAACCTGCAGTATAAAAAAACAAACAAACAAAACAACTAATACTAAACTTTCATTGGGTTATTTGTATGGAAATATGTTAATATAAATGTTTCAGACATTACATGAAATTTCTAAAAATCTTATATTTGTATTTGTATGGAAATATGTATGGAAATATGTTAATATAAATGTTTCAGATATTAAAAAATGTACACTATTAATAATGTACTATTTATAATATAATATGTACTTCTTTGATTTTCATTTCTGATATAAACCAAGATACCTTGTAGAGAGATAAGAGAAAAATGTGAGGAAATGGCAATAAATCCAATTGTTAATTATTAAAAAAAAAAAAAAAGACATCCCCTGGACCCTGCTGAGTTTTTCTCACTGGACACGTCTCAAGTATAATTTTTTTTAAAAATGCTGTGTCTCTGGGGTAATTCGTGGGATGTATTGCTTTTTTGCAATCAGATAATTACCTGCTTTGTTTGCCGCACGTAGGCAACGTCATGAAGTGATAATGCTCGCCGTATTAGAACCAGATTTGGTACAAACTGGATTTGTGTGGCAGTCTGTAATACTAGTAATTTCTAGGACAATTCACCATGAATAGTGAGCTGAGAGATTTTAACAATGGGAGACAGGAAATATGGGAGTCCAGTAGTTTGAATCTGGCTGACCATAGAATCACCTCGGAATCTTTTTTTTTTTTTTTACAGCATGGTAGAGTTTAAGTAAGAAGCCTCTACTCATTCTTTTTTTTAATTAATTAATTAATTAATTTTTATTTTTGGCTGTGTTGGGTCTTCGTTTCTGTGCGAGGGCTTTCTCTAGTTGTGGCAAGCGGGGGCACGGGCCTCTCACTATCGCGGCCTCTGTTGTTGTGGAGCACAGACTCCAGACGCGCAGGCTTAGTAGTTGTGGCTCACGGGCCCAGTTGCTCCGCAGCATGTGGGATCTTCCCGGACCAGGGCTCGAACCCCGGTCCCCTGCATTGGCAGGCAGATTCTCAACCACTGCGCCACTAGGGAAGCCCCTCACCTGGGAATCTTAAAAATACAGATTCATTGTTTGCTGCATCGTGTCTGGGGAGAAGCCTGAGAATCTCCTTTTTTTGTTTGTTTTTTTCTCTCTTTTAAAAAAATTGTGTTTATTTTTATTTAAAAAAAATTTTAGAATCTGCATTTTTAAAAAGTGTGCTGAAAGGCTCTGATGAGCAGCCAGGATTGGGAACGAATTATTTGGCTGTAGTGTAGAACCTGATAGTTGACTTTTTTTCTTTCCTTAACTCATTTCAAAGATGGCTATCTTGATTAAACACATTGCCAGCCACCTCCCAGCAACGAGGCGGCTCTTTTGTTTTTGAGAGCTTGGTTGATTTCATAACTGACCATTTGCGTTGCTGGACTTTTTTTGTGTTTTGTCTTTTTTGGTCGCACAGCTTGTGGGATCTTAGTTCCTGACCAGGGATTGAACCCAAGCCCTTGGCAGTGAAAACACTGAGTCCCAACCACTGGAGCGCCGTGGGTCGCTGTTTTTCGGTTTTTGTTTTTTTTATTTCTTCCTGTGTTTTAAACTCCCGCCCTTATGTTTCAAGTTCACCAATAGGGAGTCCGCCAAACTCTAACCTCCCATCCTCCACCCCAGAGAAAGCGAAACCCCAGGCCAGCATGTTCTCTTTTTCTCTGTACCGGCAACCGTGCTGTGGCCCCAGGTCTGCTGCGTTATTTCCAGATCCTGTAAGTAATAACCCTTTATTTTTTTCAAAGGTTCCTGATGGTTATTGCTGAAGGGTGTCTCGCAATCATAATAAGAACCAGAAGGGCCAGTCAATTCCCTTTGGTGCACGACACCTTTTCTCAATATTAAAAATGATTGCTAAGTCCATACTGTAACAATTTTTGCAATCTATAAGGATGGCTACCCAAAAGAAACCAAAAAAGAGCTCCAGGGCACTGTGATTTGTGTAGGCTGTAGAGGGAAGCTGCAGATCAAAGTAGTAAGTAGAAGAAACTTAATCAAAACAATACTAACAGTATTAGCAGTCAAATCAATAACAGGAAACCCAGCAGTAGTTTCAACAGGATTCAACTGCAACTGTTGGGCTTATAGAGGCTACCAGAAAAATTAAGAAAGTCAACGAGATGCACTGCTTAATTACCTATCTGACTCTAGCACTGCTTTCTTTTCCTTATTGCATTAAACATTTCTCGAGTAATACAGGCATATTGTACAAAATAACAATTCCTCCTCCCCTTTCCATCTTCCTTTCATATTCCACTCCCCAGGGTGAAATCCTTAATAATAGTTTGACGTGTATCCAAACAGGTTTTTCCGTAGCATTGTTCTCCAAGAAGTTTAAAGTTTCAAGCCAGAACTAACTTGCTTTTCACCTACTTATTAAAAGGACAAATTTCTATTGATAGACAGGCAATATTCAGCTTCCCCCACCTCCCACTTGAGGCTGGAAAGGCAGCCACTAAGAGGCAAGTGCCTTCTAATTAGTTTTCTGAGAAACTGAAACCTGAAAGACAGGAGCACGTTTACCTTTGGTTTCAGGAAACCAAAAATTTAAAAAGGCGGGAAAATTCTCGTTTCCTTTCTTAAGGAAATAAAAATTTCTCCTGGGCTTGCTTTTTGTTAAGCTGCGGACACCGGAACAGGTCAGGACTCAGGTGTTTTCTCTTCAGCACCCAGACCCTAAGGAATCTTCTAATTCCCAAGGTAGGCAGAGACTACCTGGAGAGACCTGAGCCATGCCTGTTCAACAGAAAAGATGGGCTGAAAAAACGACCACAGAACCCTAAAATAAAAATCCACCCTGCGGCTAGAGACCCTTCCAGATATATCTACTTTAGGCAAGAGAGGCTGAGGTGGACCTGTTGTGCCCACATTTTTCTTAAGTGAAATAGACAGGAGAACTGGCCCTTAGATGGGACTCACCTTCTAGCTGAGGCCAGGGATGCAGGATTCCAGCCAGACAACCTGACAGAGGTCTGAGACAGTGCTGTAGAGAGTTATAAGGTAGACTGATCAACGAACTATCTGGTAACAAACTTTCAGATGAGACAAGGAGGAGCTAGGGTCTTGGCGGGAAGGGGTGACTGTCAGGATTTTTTGTCAGGTACCCAATTGGTTGATCTCTACGGAAAGGGTTTTCTTGTTTTTCATAATGTATACACTTTCATTTTCAGAAAAAAAATTTAAAATATATTGACCCGGAAGCTCTGACCTAGTTGGATTTTCCAGGTTATTTTTTGCAAGTGTGTCAAAAATTCATTGTTATTTTGTTTACCAACATTTATTAAAGCACTGGAAAGTAACTTGCCCAACTTTATTTTTTATTTATTTATTTTTTAATAGAAAGTTCTCTAAGTCTTTTTATTATTATTACTGAGATATAACTGACATGTAACACTGTATTACTTTAAGGTATACAGCACAATGATTGATATATGTATATATTGCAAAGTGATTACTACAAAAAGTTTAGTTAACATCTGTGACCACACATAGGTACATTTTTTTCTTATGATGAGAACTTTTAAGATATACTCTTTCAGCAACTTTCAAATATACAGTAAAGTATTCTTAACTGTAGTCACCATGCTGTGCATTATATCCCAGGACTTATTTATAACTGGAAGTTTGTACCTTTTGACCACCTTAACACATTTCACCCTCCCTCCCCTCACTTCTGGCAACCACCGATCTGTTCTATGAGTTCAGTTTATTGTCATTTTTTAAGATTCCACATATAAGTAAGATCATACAGCATTTGTCTTTCTGTCTGACTTATTTCACTTAGCATAATACCCTCAAGGTCCATCCATGTTGTCACAAACGGCAATATTTCCTTCCTTTTATGGTTGAGTAATATTCCATCATATATACACACCACATTTTCTTTATCTACTCATGGACAGTTAGGTTGTTTCCACATCTTGGCTATTGTGAATAAACTTTTTTTTAAAAAATTTTTATTGGAGTATAGTTGCTTTACAATAGTGTATTAGTTTATACTGTACAGCAACTTCCCAACTTTAACAAGTTGCTTTTTCTAATCTTTTTGGAGATAGGGCACAAATGAATGTAAAATTATGAATAATTCAGCAAGTGGATGGTTGAGAAATATTTACCACTCTATAATAGGAAAAAAATCATCTGTGATAATAGATACGTATTTTACTAGACACAGGCAACACCTACAGATATTCTGGGTATTTTCTAGACATCAATTGCCATACTCATTTTTACAACATAAATATGCTTTTATTACTGCAGCCATAGATGTAAGATGATTTTTTAGACCCAAATTAAATGAGGACAAACTACTAGAGACTATACTTAACAGCATTGATGTGGGGAAAAGAAATAAGGCAGAGGAGGTCATCTAATCCTGAGCAGGTCATAACTTCTCTGGTTTGAGTCTTCATCTTTGAAATACAAGATAGCATAATGCCTGGGGCAGACAGAGCCAGGTCTGAGGTTGTGGGTCTTCTCTGTCCAGGGTCTGATTCTTTGAATGTTTGTGGATTGCAATTTTCTCAGCCCAGGGGGCTCATAACACTTCCCCATTCCATTCTTCCCCTTGGGCTCACACGCAGAGGCTCTGCTTCCCTTCTTAGACTATTATTTCCCACCCTGCGTGCTCAAGAAACCCGCCGGGTTGGGGGCCGGGAAGCGGGAAAAATGAAACCAAAGCGCCAGCTGGAGGAGGTGCAGGGCGCAGGCGCAGAGCCGAAGGGCAGGAGTGCGGAAGTGCGAGCAGTGAGCGCGGGAGAGAAGGTCTCGTGTGTGCGACTTGAGCGCGGGAGAGCGGGACTCTGTGTGTGTGTGAGATGTTACCTTAAGACTCTAAGATTATACACTAATATGTATAAAATAGATAACTAATGAGAACCTGCTGTATAGCACAGGGAACTCTACATAGTGCTCTGTGGAGACCTAAATGAAAAGGAAATCCAAAAAAGACGGGATGTATGTATACATATGGCTGATTCACTTCGCTTTACGGTAGAAACTAACACAACATTGTGAAACAACTATACGCCAAGTAAAAAATAAATAAATAAAAATCCAAGAATTTCGTGAAGAAAAAAGACTCCAAGATTAAAGACTCAGGGGTGTGTGTGTGTGTGTATGTGTGTGTGATGTTGCCTTAAAACTAAGATTAAAATACCTCCCTGCTACTCTTCTTAAATAGTGCTTCTCTATACCTTCTTGCTACTCATCTTAAATAATGCTTCTCTAGAATACTTTGTAAATATATATTACCAAACAAATGTTTGTAGTTATTGAGATAATTTTGACTTTCTATTAATGTTCCTGTGACTTTTTTATTAATTAATGGTTTTTCTTGTATTGTCTAATCTTGTATTCTGGGCTAAACCCAGTTTGGGTCTGTGTGTGTGTGTGTGTGTGTTTAATAATAGCAATAATAATAAACTTAAATAAGCACAAAGAACAAATCTAAAAAACTCTTCTTTTGTTATCCCCAATTTTTGTTACTTCATTACCTCAAATTGACAACTGCTGGCATCTTGCCATAGTTACTTTAAGCTTTTAAAAAATTCAATAACTAAAATATTATAGATAAATTTGAGGGTCTCTTTGCCTTCTATTTCCAGTTTCATTTTTCTCTCCTTTTCTCAGAAGCAACCAACATTCTGAGTTTACTGTATATCTTTTACACTATTTTTAACACACTGTTTTACACACACACACATCCAGGAATAATATGTAATATTGCTGTGTGCATTTTTAGCTTATTTAAATTGTTTACTTTTATATGTATATTTCTGCAACTTGGTTTTTTAACTCTACATTTTGTTTCTGATACCTATGTCATTGTGTGTGTGTTTTCGTTTATTCTCTTCAAGTGGCTCACAATATTCCTTTCAGTAAACATTACCACGATTCATTTCCTTATTTCATTATTGATGGACAGTTAGGCTATTTCCAAAACTTGGTGTTACAAACAGTGCTAAAATGACTGTTCTTGTCTCCTTGCACACATTGTTTACCTATTCACCTGTTGAAAAACATCTCGGTTGCTTCCGAATTTTGGTAGTCGTGAGCAAAGCTACTATAAACATTCATGTGCAGGTTTTTGTGGACATAGATATTCAACTCTTGGGTAAATACCAAGGAACACAATTGCCAGATCATATGGTAACAATATGTTTAATTTTGTAAGAAGCAACTAAACTGTCTTCCAAAGTGACTGTACCATTTTTCATTCCCACCAGCAATGAATGAGAGTTCCTGTTGCTCCACATCCTCATCAACTTTTGGTGTTGTGTTTTGGATTTTAGCCATTTTAATAGGTATGCTGTGGTAGCTCATTGTTGTTTTAATTTGCAATTCCCCAGTGACATATGATGTGGACATCTTTTCACATACTCCTTTGCCATCTGTGTATCTTCTTTTTTTTTTTCTGGCCGCGAGTATGGCTTGCAGGATCTTAGTTCCCCAACCAGGGATCGAACCCAGGCCCATAGCAGTGAAAGCGAGGATTCCTAACCACTGGACGACCAGGGGACTCTCCCATCTGTATATCTTCTTTGGTGAGGTGTCTGTTCAGATATTTTACCCATTTAAAAAATTGGGTTGTGTGTTTTATTGTTGAGTTTTAAGAGTTCTTTGTATATTTTGGATACCAATCCTTTATTAGATATATGTTTTAAAGAAATTTTCTCCCAGCCTGTGACATACCTTATCATTTTCTTCAATGTCTTTTGCAGAGCAGAAGTTTATAATTTTAATGAAGTCCAACGTATCAGTTCTTTTCATGAATCATGCTTTTGGAGTTGTATCTAAAAAGTCACTAATTACCAAACCTAAGGTCACCTAGATTGCCTCCTATGTCATCTTCTAGAAGTTTTATGGGTTTGCATTTTACATTTGGGTCTGTTATCCATTTGAGTTAATTTTTGTCAAAGGTATAGGTCTGTATCTAGATTCATAGTTCTGCATGTAGATGTCCATTTTTTTCTGCACCATTTGTTGACAGGACTCTCCTTTATCCATTGAATTGCCTTTTCCCCTTTGTCAAAGATCAGTTGAATATATTTGTGTGAGTCTATTTCTGGACTCTCTTATCTGTTCCACTGATCTGTTTCATCAACATCACACTGTCTTTATCACTACAACTTTATAGTAAGTCTTGAAGTTGGTTTTGTCAGTCTTCTGATTTTGTTCTTTCAATATTGTGTTGGCTATTCTGGGTCTTTTGCCTTTCCATGTAAACCTTAGAATCAGTTTGTTGATAGTCACAAAATAATTGCTGGGATTTTGATTTGAATTGCACTGAGTCTATTGATCAAATTGGGAAGAACTGATTTCTTGACAATATTGAATCTTCTTATCCATTCACATGGACTATCTCTTCATTTCTTTAGCTCTCCTTTGATTTCCTTCAATAGAGTTTTGTCATTTTCCTCATATAGAACTTGTATATGTCTTATTAGATTTATACGTAAGTATGTCATTTCTTTTGTTGTTGTTGTTCTAATGTAAGTGACATTATGTTTTAAATTTCAAATTCCAGTTGTTCATTGCTGGTATATAAAAAAGCAATTGACTTTCATATACTAATCATGTATTCTGCAACCTTGCTATAATTGCTAATTAATTCCAAGGGTTTTTTTGGTTTTTCTGTGGTTTTTTTTGGTTGATTCTTTGGAATTGTCTACAGGGATAATCATGTCATCTGTGACTGCAGACAGCTGTACTTTTCCCTTCCCAGTCTGTAAACCTCTTATTTCCTTTTCTTGTCTTAATGCATTAACTAGGACTTCCAGTACTATGTTGAATAAGAGTGGTGAGAGGGGATATGCTTGCCTTGTTCCTGATCTTAGTGGGAAAGTATCTAGTTTCTCACCGTTAAGTGTGATGTTAGCTATAGATCTTTTAAATAAATGTTCTTTATCAAGTTGAGGAAGTTTCCCTCTATTCCTAGTTTGCTGAATTTTAGAGTTCTTTATATATTCTAGATTTGGGATATTTGTCAGGTATGTGATTTGCAAATATATTCTCCCAGTCTGTAGCTTGTCTTTTCATTTCCTTAACAGGAGGTTTCACAAGGCAAAAGTTTTAAATTTTTGATGAAGTCCAGTTTAATGATTGTTTTTCTTTTACAGATTGTGCTTTGGGTATCCTCTAAGAGCTATTTATCAAGCCCTAGGTCCTGAAGAGTTTCCCCTATCTAACCCTTTTGTTTGTGCAGAGTTCTTTTTAAATAATAAAAATGCTAGGACCTTGGGATTAACATACATACACTACTATATATAAAATAGATAATCAACCAGGACCTACTGTATAGCACAGGGAACTCTGCTCAGTATTCTGTAATAAACTATATGGGAAAAGAATCTGAAAAAGAGTGAATATATGTATATGTATAACTGAATCACTTTGCTGTACACCTGAAACTAACACAACATTGTTAATCAACTATACTCCAATAAAATTTAAAATAAATAAATAAATAATAAAGATGCTAGTGGCTTGTCTAAAAACAAAAACCAAATAAGCAAAAAGCAAAACAAACAAAAACAAAACTCTCAATCTTGTTAATTAATCAAATAATTGCTTTTTAATTTTCCAACTTCCTTCTGCCCTTCCATCTATTATTCCTGTTCTTTTGTGTTCCTCTGCGATCTGGTTCTTTTTCTAAGTTCTTTCAATGTTGATGCAAGTCACTCTGTTTAAATTTTTCTCTCTTACCAATATAGGGATTAGGGCTATGGATTTTTCTCCGCATATTGTTTAAGCCATATCATGGTAATCTGATGCACCCTAAACCCCGTACATCTCCAGCAGTCAGATTCTTTGTGTCTCTCACAGCAGTTAGTGTGCCCATGGTGAATGCTCATTGAATGTTTCCTGTGCTAAAAAGTTAATAAATGAAATGCTTCGATGGCATGCTTCAGTATATAATCAAGCAAGAGAGAAAAATGACTGTAGGTTGCAACACAACGCTAAGAGTTTTAAGAGCCCTCTCCTCACTATGGTACTGTTGAGTTTTATTGATTTGCTCAATCACTCCCAAATACAAGTATTTTTTTCCACTGATCCTTCTTTTTCCCCATTTCTCAGATCCACCTTCTGCCCTGGCCATCTTTGTTTTCCACCCTATCCACCTAAGAATGCATAATCCAAAAGTTCAACCATTTTCTTACTAATAATCTAAATTCATATGCCCTACTCACCTTTAAAAATTTTTTGGAGGCAAAAGTTTTCTTTTTTATGTCATGAATAATTTCAAACTTACAGAAAAATATAGAGAGCAATATAATGAACACCAATATGTCCACCACCCAGTTAATAGATGAAGTCAATTTTAAAACTTCTTATTATGGAAACTTTTCAAATATGCACAAAAATAGAAGGAGAGAATAGGAGAGTGAATCTCCATTTATCAATCACCCACCTTCAATAATCATTGATCTTTTGCCAATAAGTGGTACCACTAACCACCCAGTTGCCCAAGCCAAAACCCACTTACTAAATTTTAATCCTTTCTCCTGATCTCTATTTGTTCAATACAGAGTCATGTTAATTTTATTTTCTAAATGTCTCTCAGATATACTCACATCTCTTCATTCCCATGGCCCCTACTGTGGCCCAGGCTACCTTCATCTCTCACCCGGATTACTGCAAAACCCTCCCTACTGGTTTGCTCCTCTCTAACTAGTTCTCCACCTGTAATTAATAATGTGCCCCCCCCCTTAATAATTTATCATGCAAAAAAATTAACTTTTTTGGTGTGCAGCTCTATGAGTTTTAACACATGAATGGATTCATATAATTACAACCACAATCAGGAAACAGAACAGTTTCATCACCCCAACAAACTCCTTTGTGTTATCCCTTTGTAGTCACACCCTTCCGTCCCCATAACCCTTGGCAACCATGGATCTGTTCTTCATCATTAATGTGTCTTTTAAAATGTCTAGGGACTTCCCTGGTGGTCCAGTGGTAGAGAATCTGCCTTCCAATGCAGGTGACGCGGGTTCGATCCCTGGTCAGGGAACTAAGATCCCACATGCTGCTGGGCAACTGAGCCCGCGTGCCGTTACTGAGCTTGCGTGCCTCAGTGAGAGAGCCCACGTGCCAAAAACTACAGAGACCACACACTCTGGACCACGTGCGCCGTGACCAGAGAGAGAAAACCTGCGTGCCACAACTAGAGAGAGGCCCATGTGCCACAACAAAGAGCCCATGCCACAGCAAAAGATCCTGCATGCCACAACTAAAGACCCAAGGCAGCCAAATAAATAAATAAATAAAATAATAAAATGTCTATGTGTTCATGTCACTCCCTTCCTTAAAATCCTTCTTTGGCTTTCCACTGTTGTAAGCAGCAGCCCTTTTCTAACTTTCAAGTCTCCTCTTTCACCACTTCCCATCTCCCATCTTCTGTCACTCTTTTTTTTTTTTTAGCTCAGTGTAAACTTTTTTTAAACATTTATTTTATTGAAGTATAGTTGATTTACAATGTTGTGTTAATTTCTACTGTACAGCAAAGTGATTCAGTTATACATATATATATATATATATATATACATTCTTTTTCATGTTCTTTTCCATTATGGTTTATCACAGGATATTGAATATAGTTCCCTGTGCTATACAGTAGGACCTTGTTGTTTACCCATTACATACATAATAGTTTGCATCTACTAATCCCAAACTCCCAATCCATCCCCCCAGCCCCTCCCCGGCAACCACAATTCTGTTCTCTATGTCTGTGAGTTGGTTTCTGTTTTGTAGGTAAGTTCATTTGTGTCATATTTTAGATTCCACATATAAGTGATATCATACAGTATTTGTCCTTCTCTGTCTGACTTACCTCACTTAGTATGATAATCTCTAGGTCCACCCATGTTGCTGCAAATGGCATTATTTCATTCTGTTTTATGGCTGAGTAGTACTCCATTGAATATGTGTACCACATCTTCTTTACCCATTCATCTGTCGATGGACATTTAGGTTGATTCCGTATCTCGGCTATTGTAAATAGTGCTGCAATGAACATTGGGGTGCACGTATATTTTCAAATTATAGTTTTCTCCAGATATATGCCCAGGAGTGGGATTGCAGGATCATATGGCAACTCTATTTTTAGTTTTTTGAAGAACCTCCATACTGTTCTCCATAGTGGCTGCACCAATTCACATTCCCACCAACAGTGTAGGTCCTCTGTCACTATTAAGGTCTGGCCAGACTGAACATCTCTCTACCACTCCAATCCACTATTCCCTTTGATGATTTCAGGCCTTCCTACATACTTTTCACTCTGATTGTAATGCAATAACTCCTCCTAACCTCAGATTCCTTCACATGGCTAATTCAGATCTTAGTTTAAATGCCCTTTCCTCCAGGAATGCTTCCCTGTTCATATTCGGTTGATTGTTGCTGTTTGGTGCTTCCTTTCAGGGTATGTATCACACATTACTGCAATTACTCTATTCAATGTTTCTGTCCAGACTGTAAGCTCTGAGAGTCAGGGCTATGCTCATTTTTTATTTACCACTTAATTTCCAGCCCCCAGCACTTAGCAAGAACTCAATAAATATTTTAAAATATATTTAAAAATGCACTTTTGTGTACTATGCAATCTACTTCTTCATCAACATGAGATATGTATTTTAATGGTTTCAATTGCAGAATGAACATGGAGGAACATCATTCATCTTTGGTGGTAGAATCATCTTACCCAGACTTGGTCATCAATGTAGGAAAAGTAACTCTTGGTGAAAGAAACAGAAAGAAGCTGCAGAAAATTCAGAGAGAGCAAGAGAAGGCAAAAGTTTTAAAAGCTGCATGTGCTTTATTAAACTCAGGAGGAGGAGTGATTCAGCTGGAAATGGCAAACAACGATGAGCATCCTGTGGAGATGGGACTGGATTTAGAAGAGTCTTTGAGAACACTTATTCTGTCTTCAAATTTGCAGGCTTTCTTCAAGACTAAGCAACAAGGGAGGTGTTATTACATTTTTGTTAAGTCTTGGAGCAGTGACACTTTCCCTGAAGACAGTTCCTTTACGCCCCGCATTTGCAGCCTGAGTTCATCGTTATGCCGTAGATCTGGCACTTCTGTGCTTCCCATGGATTCAAGAGAGGCATTCAGGTTCCTGAAAACCAAGAAAATAAATGCAAAAATCTTGGGGAAAGAACCTTTGGGGAAAAAACCTTTTGGTAAAGTTGTCAAGGTTATACATCAAGACCTCCGTAACTCGAATCCTACTTACCAAGTTTTCCAAAAAGACCAGCTTGAATACGGTGAAATCGTGCCTTTTCCCGAGTCTCAATTCATGGAGTTTAAGCAGTTCTCTACAAAAAACATTCAAGAATATGTGAAAAACATAATTCCAAGGTACATCCCTGCATTTGCAAACACTGAAGGAGGCTATCTTTGTATTGGAGTGGATGATGGGAGTAAGAAAGTTCTGGGATGTGCTAAAGAAAAGGTTGACCGTGATTCTTTGAAAAAGAAAATAGAAAATACAATATACAAATTACCTTGTGTCCATTTTTGCCAGTCTCAATGCCAGATAGATTTCACAGTCAAAATCTTGGATGTGTTAGCTGAGGGAGAGCTATATGGCTATGCTTGTGTGATCGGAGTGAAGCCATTCTGTGGTGCACTTTTCTCAGAAGCTCCCTGTTCCTGGATGGTGAAGGACAAGGATATTTGCAAACTGGCAACTCAGGAATGGGTAGGCATGGTGATGGACACAGATCCAGGTAAGATGGAGAAAACTCCCTCCCTGTCCTTTCTACCTCTTTGGAACCTGTATATTAAACAGGTTTCCCTCTGTTTCCTATGACTTTGAACTTCTCACACACACTAAATTCTGTGTTTTTTGAATCTTCAAGTATCCTACTTTCCATACATGAGAAAATTGTGTTGGGTGATGAGAAGCCCAAATGAAGTATCTTATAAAAGGCAATTTCCCACATCAGATGAAAAGAAAATTGTCTGGGGATGATTGCCTTGCAGTGGTGTATTGGAACTGGCTCTTACTGGCTCGAGAGCCATTTGTTAACTTTTCAGGAATGTTTTGAGCCAGTTGTTAAACAGTCATTGCTAAAAATTAAGTTTTATAAATTTACAGTTCAATAAATTGTATTTAAAACAAATTTAATAAATACATAACCTAATGATTTACTACATTTTAAGATTATCTATACGCGTGAGGTTATTTACATCTACTGTATCTGTATGATGGAAATACTATAAAATGGTGTGTTACGGTGCATGTCTTCCCAACTCTGCATTTAGTGACATCATATTGGTAGCTTAAAATTGTCCATGGTGGGAATATTTACACCACAGATATATGCATAGATAGGTGTACTAAAAGAATGTGCTATGTACTATAAAAGAAATTCAAACAAAACGATATCCAGAAACAGAGGGTGGAGACATATTGAATGGGAAACACATTCAAACTTCCAAATAACATCTCTTTTATGATGGATTTGGCAACTTTCATATGCAATGAAGGCACTTGTCCATACAGGGTGAATGGGGTGTTATCTTGCCATTATGTCTCAAGTCATACCTAGACAGTCATATAATACACCCACTCATAAGGTCTTTTTCAGTGGTAAAGAGATGAACTAACATGTCAGAATAACATGAATTTCCCTTCTTTGTTAAGATTCTACATGGTTGTGCAAAGACTTTGAATCTCAGCTGAGTCTGTCTAGCGGGCCTCCTCTTAGCAGACCAGTGTACTCCAAGAAAGGCCTGGAACATAAGAAGGATCTCCAGCGACTTTTATTTCCAGGTAGTAACTATGGTTTGCCTACTTGACACCAGCCAGTTTCTATGTTAGGATAAGGGGAGATAAACTGTTATGTTTGTTACTTAAGGTCCTGAAAGTACGCTCTGCAAAACCTATGTGTGCAAGGTGGTAATGCTACAAGCATATTGATGATAAGTAGTTTAGAAATGAACCCTCACTGACCTCATTAGCTGAGGCAATACCACATACAGAATCGAGGAACATTGCTGCCCTTAAAGACCTTTCGGTCTTGTAGTTCTCAAATAGGACTGATCATCACTATTTCTGGTTACTTTAAAAAGTACAGATACCTGCTTCCCCACTCCAGACATCATAAATTAGAATACCTGAAGATAGCACCTTATAATGTGTATTTTCTCAAGCTACTCACAGGATTCTGACACTCATCCATATTGGAAACTCTTTATCTAGTTGAACAAGAGGCATACATTGCACTAGGAGCAAACAATTGCCCTCCTCTGCCGAATTTTCCAGAGGAGTGCAGGAAAAATACGAAACAAGAATATGAAACAAGAATAAAGTTTTATACGAAACAAGAATAAAATTTTATATCAAGATGGAACATAAAACAAATAAAATGAAGATCAATTACAACATCCATGAACATGTTTTGGGCTTAGGAGAAAGAGTCGTGTAAAAGCGCGAAATCACGTTTCGGAACCAAGGACAGTGCCTGTCCTCTGCTCTCATCCCTCGCTCCCACCATGACAGGCTTTAGCTATGAGTCCATTGTTGTCCTCTTTCTACACTTCTGGAGAGGAAGAACCACTTGATCAACTCTATGAAGTAAATCAGTGGCTTATCTGGCACTAGAATCTGATGCATAAACGTCCTATATATGTGTAAATGTCTATTGAGGACCATAAGTTAATAAATAATGACTGTTCAATTTAAGATTTTATTTTTCACCTTACCTAACTGAGGTCTTTGCATTCGCTTGCATATCAAATTTATATTTTAAAAACTGTCCACAATAAACAGTATTAGATCCAAGAGTAAACGTAAACATTGGTAATTATTCTCTAAACTCAGTAAACTCTGTTTTAGTAGAGCTTATTATCATGGAATAAATTATATCTAAAAACAAAATACTGGGCTTTATCCTCATAGAGTGATAACCTATTATTCTGGTATAAAAAAATTAATTTTCCAGGAATTGTACCAAACATTTGAGGAATAGACACTTCCAACACTATTTAAACTTTTCCAGAGCCATAGAAAAAGAATGAAAATTCCCAGGTTATTTTTAAAATGGGAGTAACAGTAATTGCAAAACTTGACAGAGATAGCATAAAAAAGAAAAATTCAGACTAATCTTACTTGTGAATGAAGACGCAAAGAGAGAACTCTAAGAATGAAAGGATGGATGAACATTAAGAGAGTTATTACTATAATCCATCATTTCTATACATTTATGCAGAAAAATTTTATGATTGTCTTCTAATATACTGAAAAAGTTTTGAAAAACATTAATATAGATTTTGATTTTTAAAAGACTCCATAAAATACGAACCCATACTTTAAAGATGTTTTAAATTATTTTTTTTAACATTTTTTTTATTCAAAGTCACAAAAATTATAATCATCCTCATCAGTTCACTCAGTCCCATGTAATTAATTTTTTTTATCTTGATCTTTTGTTAGTACTTTTATGAATTCATCATGAAAATGCTTATTCATTCAGTTCAGCAGTATAGTCAGTTACCAGAAACCTGTACTTGTCAGAGTTTTTTCCATGAATTCCTTGAAGATGAAACCCTTTTATAGGAACATTTTTGCAAAAGCATCAGAGTACACCCAGAACTGTCTGTAAATGACAAAAGACTTTAAAATGACCATGGTTAATGATTTGATGAAAGTTCATAATAATGCAATTGACAAGGAAATTTAGTTATTTCTGAGATACACATTTTAAAGTAATAACTAGAATTATGACTTATAACATTATAACAGAACATATAAGATTTTTAGGAATTTCATGTAATGTCTGAAACATTTATATTAACATATTTCCATACAAATAACCCAAAGAAAGTTTAGTACTAGTTTTTTGTTTTTTGTTTTTTTTAATTTTTAATTTAATTTTATTTTTTTATACAGCAGGTTCTTATTAGTCATCAATTTTATACACATCAGTGTATACATGTCAATCCCAATCGCCCAATTCAGCACACCACCATCCCCACCCCCCCACAGCTTTCCCCCCTTGGTGTCCATACGTTTGTTCTCTACATCTGTGTCTCAACTTCTGCCCTGCAAACCGGTTCATCTGTACCATTTTTCTAGGTTCCACATACATGCGTTAATATACAATATTCGTTTTTCTCTTTCTGACTTACTTCACTCTGTATGACAGTCTCTAGATCCATTCACATCTCAACAA
This sequence comes from Balaenoptera physalus, assembly GCF_965194825.1. Taxonomy (NCBI): domain Eukaryota; kingdom Metazoa; phylum Chordata; class Mammalia; order Artiodactyla; family Balaenopteridae; genus Balaenoptera; species Balaenoptera physalus. The sequence continues at coordinate 44,059,460 of NC_138901.1, forward strand.
ATGACTCAATTTCATTCCTTTTTATGGCTGAGTAATATTCTATTGTATATATGTACCACAACTTCTTTATCCATTCGTCTGTCGATGGGCATTTAGGTTGCTTCCATGACCTGGCTATTGTAAATAGTGCTGCAGTGAACATCGGGGTGCATGTGTCTTTTTGAATTATGGTTTTCTCTGGGTATATGCCCAGTAGTGGGATTGCTGGGTCATATGGTAATTCTATTTTTAGTTTTTTAAGGAACCTCCATACTGTTCTCCATAGTGGCTGTATCAATTTACATTCCCACCAACAGTGCAAGAGGGTTCCCTTTTCTCCACACCCTCTCCAGCATTTGTTGTTTGTAGATTTTCTGATGATTTCCATTCTAACTGGTGTGAGGTGATACCTCATTGTAGTTTTCATTTGCATTTCTCTAATAATTAGTGATGTTGAGCATCTTTTCATGTGCTTCTTGGCCATCTGTATGTCTTCTTTGGAGAAATGTCTATTTAGCTCTTCTGCCCATTTTTGGATTGGGTTGTTTGTTTCTTTAATATTGAGCTGCATGAGCTATTTTTATATTTTGGAGATTAATCCTTTGTCCGTTGATTCATTTGCAAATATTTTCTCCCATTCTGAGGGTTGTCTTTTCGTCTTGTTTATGGTTTCCTTTGCTGTGCAAAAGCTTTGAAGTTTCATTAGGTCCCATTTGTTTATTTTTGTTTTTATTTCCATTACTCTAGGAGGTGGATCAAAAAAGATCTTGCTGTGATTTATGTCAAAGAGTGTTCTTCCAATGTTTTCCTCTAAGAGTTTTATAGTGTCCGGTCTTACATTTAGGCCCACCTCCTAAAGATTTAGTTTTTAAATTAAATTTTATTTTTTTAATAAATTTATTTTATTTATTTCTTTTTGGCTGCGTTGGGTCTTTGTTGCTGCGCACAGGCTTTCTGTAGTTGTGGCGAGCGGGGGCTACTCTTCATTGCGGTGCGCAGGGTTCTCATGGCGGTGGTTTCTCTTGTTGCGGAGCAAGGGCGCTAGGTGTGTGGGCTTCAGTAGTTGTGGCACACGGGCTCAGTAGTTGTGGCAACTAAGCATGGGCTTAGTTGCTCCACGGCATGTGGGATCTTCCCGGACCAGGGCTTGAACTCATGTGCCCTGCATTGGCAGGCGGATTCTTAACCACTGTGCCACCAAGGAAGCCCTAGATACTTCTTTAACATTATACTTATACCTATATATCTATATCTATCAATATCCCCGAAAGACCATTATGTTAATTGGGAGATATTAGAGGCATTCTATTAAATTTGGGAACAAAACCATCATCGCACTGCTACAACTTTTGTGCAATATTAATTAGCCAATGCAATTAGATAAGAGAAAGAAATTAGAGGGATAAAAATTGAAGAAGATAGGACTATATTCAAGAGAGCCTAATGAAAAACACTATAAACAATAAAAGAATTCAGATTGAATATAAATAATTTTATTAATAGAATTATATGAAGCATATGTCAAAATTAATATGCAAAATTCATTATCCTGCTGTAACAAACAAATCAAAGAAAATACCCAATTTTCTATAGCAACAAAAATTTAAAATATCTAAGATAAACTGATCTGAGAAAAATTTTTAAACAATATTGAAGGACACAGAAGAAGGATAAAATGGAAACACATGTCATGTTCTTGAAAGGAAGAAAGCTGTCAGTTTTCTCTAAGTTATTTTATAAACTTAATGAGATATCAATAAAAAAAACCCAAGAGATTAACTTAATCTAAACAGTCTTATCCTAAAGTTCCAGTGGAAAAATAAACAAGCAAGAAGAGCCAGGAAATAAAAACCTGAAAAAGAAGAGCAAAAAGAAGGGCTATCCAGATATTAAATCATTATAAAGCCTCAAATAAAAATAGAGTTCTATTGGCATATAATTAGATCAAGGGTACAGGATAGAAGGTCCAGGAATAGTTGCAAACACATCAGAATTTAGTTCGTGATGGAATTGGCCTCTCAAGTGGAGAAGAAAAGATGTTTCAATAAAGAGATACTGGGAAAACTGGGTGGCAATTTATTTTAAAAAAGATGGATTCACGCTTTATGACATACCAACATAAGCTCTAAATCGATCAAGAATTTAAAAAAAATTAAAGCCATAAGTGTTCTAGAAGAAGACATTTGTAAACGCCTTTATACTTTTGGCATGAGGATTAGAAAAGTCAAGATTCAAAATCCACAAGCCGTGAAAGTAGACTGATATATATGATTACATTAAAAGATAAGCATTGTGCATGGCTAAAGCAACTAAGTAGAAAACCAAAGGTCCATTGACCAGCTAGGAAAAATATTTGCAACTCATATTACAAACAAAGGGCCAATGTCTCTAATATATCAATATAAACAGCTTCCAAAAGTTGATAAGGATAAAGGACAACTTAAAAGAAAAATCAACGGGGCTTCCCTGGTGGTGCAATGGTTAAGAATCCGCCTGCCAATGCAGGGGACAGGGGTTCGATCCCTGGCCGGGGAAGGTGCCACATGCCGCGGAGCAACTAAGCCTGTGCGCTACTGAGATCACGTGCCACAACTACTGAAGCCCGCTCGCCTAGAGCCCATGCTCTGCAACAAGAGAATCCATCGCAATGAGAAGCCCGCGCACCACCATGAAGAGTAGCCCCCGCTCGCCACAACTAGAGAAAGCCCGCGCACAGTAACGAAGACCCAACACAGCCAAAAATAGAAACAATTAAAAATTAATTAAAAAGAAAAATCAACAAAATCAGTTCAGAGCAAATAAAATTCAAATGGCTTTCAAACATTTGAAAATATGCTTAATATTAATCAAAATAAGAGACTTGCAAATTAAAACAAGCTATCATTTTTATCTATTGGATTGTGAAAAATAAAAAAATCTGACATCTTTTATATGCTGTGCTATGGGGAAACAAGCCTTCTCGTACATTACTGGCAGGAGTGCATATTGGTACAACTCCATTGGAGGACAACTTGGTAATATCTATCAGAATTACAAATGCATTTACCCTTTTACCCAGTAATCCCACTGCTGGGACTTTATTCTTTATATATACCTGCATGCATACAAAATATACAAGGTTACTCATTGTAATATTCTCATAATAGCAAAAGGTTGGGGGGAAACACTCAAGAACCCATCAACAGGGACATATGTCACATCCATAAGATGGCCTGTTAGACAACTGTGGGAAAAAATAAGCAAGTTCTTTATGTACTGATATGGAAAGATCTGGACAGTTTGCTACCTATTGTGTAAGAAAGGGGGAAATATTTGCTTGTATTTGCACAAAGAAGTTTTGGAAGACTAGCTGAGAAACTGAAAAAAAAAAAGGGTCTGTGTTAGAGGAGTAGGATGGGCTTGGGAAGGGAGGAAATGGAGTGAATAGAAAGAGGAATGTTTTGGTATTTGGACTATGGGACTGTATTGCCTAATTAAAACCATTTTTTGAAGCAAATTTTCATTTTCAGAGACCGCTATCATTAGATTCTGAGCTCTCACAGTGGTAACTAATCAGTTCGGTTTTGGTTTTGCAACTGGACTCCAAATACTAAAAATAGGGATGTCCTCATTACATTAATTATTACTATTGATTGACAATAGTTTAGCTTCAGATTAAACACTGTAAATCTTTCTTTTGAAAAAACTGCAATGACTGTCTGAAAAAGAAATTTTGTCTATACCTGGAGTGATGGGTTCTAGAGAAAGTCAGGGGTTAGAGTAGTAGATCAGATCCAACCAACCCCCAGCGACCTTCATCCCGATGTCCTAAACTGTTAGGAGTCCTCACCTGATTTCCTGTAGTTGGAAAACCATCAGTCTGGACACTTCAGTGCTCTGTTTTTAAAGATTTCCCTAGATCACCTACTGTATAGCACAGGGAACTCTGCTCAATATGCTGTAATCTAAATGGGAAAAGATTTCGAAAAAGAATAGATACATGTATATGTATAACTGAATCACTTTGCCGTACACCTGAAACTAACACCACATTATTAATCAACTATACTCCAATATAAAATATTTTTTTAAAAACCACATACACACACACAAAAAAAGATTTCCCTAGATCCATGAAGAGATTAGTGCCTAGTATGGATACAAAGTTCTGTGGGAACTCTGAGGAGAGAACAGACATGGGAGTTCTAGAAGAAATGAGAGGAATCTATCAGGTGACAAAAGTAGAAGAGGGCATTCAAGTCTCAGGGCACACCTACACAAAGGCACAGAGGCCCCAAGTCACATGGAGAGTGGTAACTACTCTGGTGCACGTGGAGTGGTGGACATTTATTGACACCTAGTCTGGCCCCTATAATTGGTTAAGTGCCATGTGGAATATCAAAGAAATGAAAGGGACACTTCTTGTCTTCACATAATTTCCTTAGGAAGCATGTCGCATTATATAATTAAAGAAAAATAAGACCTATTTGACGATGAGGCAAAACATATTTGCTATGAACATCAAATGCTTTAGTGACATTGTCCGTTTAGCAGGCAGGGGTAGTCTGTGTGGCTTGCAAGGCCACAGTAGAGACAACAGAGGGTCTGGTGTCTGAGACAGCACTGGGTCCAGACGCTGGCTCTGCCATTTCCCAGTGGTGTGACCATAGGCAAGGCACTTGACCGGTTTGAGTTCCCATTTACTCATATGAAAAAGAGAACAGTAAGTATATCTGCCTTGCAGAATTGTGAGAACCATAGATGTGTGCAAACTCCCTGGTATAAATGATGTGTCTTCTTATTTTATACTTTTTTGTTTTATACTTCCTTGGGTTTCTAAAGCTGCATTTTAAACATATCCTTATATTACCCTATTCCATCCATCCCAAGATGCATGTTTCCCCAGCCTTTTAACATCTCCAAAATCTGAATGTGTCTCATAATAGAGTCCATCTCCTACTCACCATCATCCAGGTTGCAGGCAAAATCAAGTTGTGCAAACACCTGGTACAAGTGTGAGAACACCACCACAAGGAACAATAAACAACTACCAATGAAATATGGGTAATTTCACTGGAAATTAACCCTACAGATCCAGATTCTGGTGTGTGATCTGACACCACCACAACAGGATGACAACAATCTCTTCATTTTTTCCCTCCCTTTGGAACAAATGATCATTGACATAAGTTTAAAACCCTACAGTGCAAGTTTATTCTCATGTCACAACATTGTTCCTTGCTCCTTCATGACAAAGGCTAGACTCTTGTGATAGATGCATTATTACATAGATGTGTAAGTGAGTGATGCTTCAGGAGAGTTATCTCAGGGTCTAATCTTAGGATCTCCCAGTGGAGGGCTGCACAGAGGTCCCTCCTAGTAAAGTTTTCATAGCTCCATCTTCTCCACAGATATTTAATGAGCACCTTCTTCCTGGGAGGGCTCTTCCTACCTCCATCAGTGGGGACTGTTAAGGGACATTTTGAGATTCAGGTGCTTTAAGAGTAGGAAGGGAAAGAGAACTAACATTTCTCAAGCAGCTACAACGAGCAGATACCTTTATGCTATTTCATTTATTCCTCACCGTAAGAGATGTGCTATTTTTGTAAATGTGGATTTTTGTTTGTTTTACAGATGAGGGAACAGAGTCTTAGAGAGGTTAAGGAATTTTCCAAGGTCATAAACGTAATAAGCACATAGGCTTAGATGAAGTGTGCCAGACTTTTCAAGGCTTCTTTTCCTTCACTGTAATATAATAATATTGGCAAAAGAATGTATACAAAAATAAGTAACATCATAATTAATAAAATTAATTATAATTAAGTATAAGTATAGTAATTTTGATTAATTACAATTAATCATTAAAATAAGTGTGATTTTTGCCACTAAATTTATAATTGTTTCCATATCTAGTGCTACCAGGACATCTGAAATATATTCCCGAATCCCTCTGGAAGGAGCTGTCTTCACAGAATGAAGGTTTGGAGGAATTAATAAATAGGCAAATACATTCATTCTCCCAGGGAATTTTAATCCTTTCTAGAAGCTGGGCTGTGGACCTGAACTTGGAAGAGAAGCAAGCAGTCATCTGTGATGCTCTGCTGATAGCATGGGACAGTCCCCCCATTCTCTACACCATTCTCAGGGAGCAGGATGCAGATGAGCAGTCCTATTGCACCAGCACCGCCTTCACTCTGAAGCAGAAGCTGGTGAACATGGGGGGCTACTCTGGAAATCTGTGTGTCATTTCCAAGGTCCTCCACCTGCGTCCTGAGAGCAATGCAGAGTCCTCAGAGGGTGCGGCATCCCCGATTGATTACCCTAGGTCCTATTACTTTGCAAACACTCAGCAAATGGAAGCGTTGCTGCAGTCCCTCGTGATTGTCTTGCTTGGCTTCAGATCTTTCTTGAGTGACCAGCTTGGCTGTGAGGTTTTGAATCTGCTCACAGCCAAGCAGTATGAGATCTTCTCAAAAAACCTCCGCAAGAACAAAGAGTTGTTTATCCATGGCTTACCTGGCTCAGGGAAGACAATCATCGCCATGAAGATCATGGAGAAGATCAGGAATATGTTTCACTGTGAGGCAAATGAAATTCTCTACATTTGTGAGAACCAGCCTCTGAGGAAATTTATCAGGTAAGCAGTTGGATCTTCTGTTTTTTTTTGGCCGCGCCCCACGGCTTATGGGGATTGAACCCAGGGCCACGGCATAGAAAGCACCCAGTCCTAACCACTGGACAGCCAGGGAAGTCCCAAGCAGTTGGATCTTACTGTCAGCAAATGAGGTGCAGTCTAAATTCCCTCCGAATCACCTTGTTCCTTTTTAAAATTATAATTATTTTTAATTTTTTTTTCAATTAATTTATTTTTGGCTGCACTGGGTCTTCATTGCTGCACACAGGCTTTCTCTAGTTGCGGCCAGTGGGGGCTACTCTTCGTTGAGGTGCTCGGGCTTCTCCTTGCTGTGGCTTCTCTTGTTGCAGCGCTCGGGCTCTAGGGTGCCCAGGCTTCAGTAGTTGCAGCACGCAGGCTTAGTAGTTGTGGCGCACGGGCTTAGTTGCTCCGTGGCATGTGGGATCTTCCTGGACCAGTGATCGAACCCATGTCCCCTGTATTGGCAGGTGGATTCTTAACCACTGCGCCACCAGGGAAATCCGTGAATCGCCTTGTTCCTTGAGAGTAAGATGGTAAAATGATTGTAACAACAGTATCGTGTTCATAGGAGTATGATAATTTTCCTCCTTTATTGACTCAGAGAAAACCTGAATGTGTCTTTTTAATTTTTACAGTGACAAAAAAATCTGCCATGCAGTGACCCGGAAAACCTTCATGAAAGATGACTTTCAAAAGATTCAACACATCATCATCGATGAAGCTCAGAATTTCCGCAGTGAAGATGGGGACTGGTATGGCAAGGCGAAAACCATCACTCAGAGAGACAAGGATTGCCCAGGAATTCTCTGGATCTTTCTAGACTACTTTCAGACCAACCACGTGGAGTGCAGCGGCCTCCCTGCTCTCTCAGCCCAGTATCCAAGGGAAGAGCTCACCAGAGTGGTCCGCAACGCATATCAAATAGCCAAATACTTACAACGTGTATTGCAGGAGGTCAGAACAAATCCTCCACCTAACATCCCCCCTGGGTCTCTGCAGATGCTTCTTGAAGCTGATTGGGCTCAGGGTGTTCAGGGAACCTTAAATATTAAGGACAACTTGACTCTGAATAATATAGTGACACATGTGGCAGACACTTGCAAGCTTCTCTTTGAAAGGGGCTATTCTCCCAGGGATGTCGCTGTGCTTGTTAGCACCACAAAAGATGTGGAGTGTTACAAGCAGGAGCTCTTGAGAGTGATGAGGAAGATAAAGGTAGTGCGCTTCACCGATGCAAGTGACATGTCAGGTGATCACATTGTGTTGGACAGTGTCCGAAGATTCTCTGGCCTGGAAAGGAACATTGTGTTTGGGATCCATCCAGAGACAGTTGAGCCAGCTCTCTTACACAACATTCTTGTCTGTCTGGCATCCAGAGCAAATCAACAGCTACATATTCTGTGGCTCCGTGATGTTTAGGAAGAATTCCAAACCAAAACAAGATGAAGCGATTACTATGTAAATGTCCATAGGTGACAATCTGCTTGGTATTGGGATAAACTTTTCTTTTCTGTTCATAGGTCAGCTAGAGATTTGGGCAGAGCTGACACACAGAATTTGGAACTTTCCCTCTCTGGCTGTCTCCTTTCAGGGATTCCTCCCCTACCCCCTTTCAGCAGCTATTGTCCCAAACTCTGTCCCCGATTCTTCCAGCCAGAATGATAGTGGTTTTCTGAAGGAGCTTTAACCACCCTGCACAGCACAGACTATGACCCACCCTGCGGTTAAAAACCATAAAAACAATACACTCGTCCTGTGGCCATTCTTTCTTCTAAGTCTGGACCTCCACAGTGCAATTTTTTGTTTTTTAAAATTTGTCCAGGGTTTATATTTATCTGCAGAAGGGTGGCCTAGTAGAAACTACCTTGGCCATACCAGAAGCAGAATTTTTGGTTCCTGAATTCTTGACATTTCTCTTTGCTATATTGATCCAGGACTTGGGTGATTCCCAAGATAATTCAAACTGTGACCAAGTGGGCCTTAACAATTTTGACAGAACAGAGAGCACTGATACAATTATTTAATCCTTTAAAACTGTAATCTCCATTTTTTTTTTTTTGCCCTCAGAATAACCCAGATCAAGCTTTAATTGTGATAGTAAGCATTAATTGTCACTTTACTGAGAAATTATAGGCCATTAGAAAACAAAAATAAAGCCGTTTTCTCTGGCTTTCAGTGAGAGATAGCATTAGGAACCAAAATCTGGTTCTAAAGATACACATAGGCCATTAAGTAAACAGAGCTAGGAAAGATACAGTCTTTACAGATCAACTTCTCAACTCAGCTCTACGTATTGTTCTATAACATATCCACCTAAATTTTAAGTCAAGTACATTCTTGAACTGTATTTTTCCACTTTACTTTTATATTTTGGTGGGCTACAGTTATGGACTGAATGTTTGTGTCCCCCCGAAATTCATAGGTTGAAGCCCTAACGTTTAGTGTGGCTGTTTTTGTAGATTTGTAAGGAAGTAGTTACAGCTAAATGAAGTCATAGGATGGGGCCTTGATCTCATAGGATTAGAGTCCTTATGAGAAGAGACACCCAAGAGCTCTCTCTGTCCCTCTCTCTGTGCACACATAAACAAAAGGTCATGTGAGCACAGAGAGAGATGGCGGCCACCTCCAAGCCAAGAGAAGAAGCCTCAGAATGAAATTAATCCTACTAACACCATGATTTTGGACTTCCCAGCATCTAGAACTATGTGAAATATATTTCTGTTGCTTAAGCCACCCTGTCTGTGGTATTCTGTTATTGCAGCCTGAGCAGACTAATATAGTCACAGAATTATTCTTTGAACTAAAACACATCATTGTTATCACTTAATAATGCTAATACAATGACTTATTTTTCTGTTTATACAAAACATTTAAAAAATGTTTCTAATCTAAAAAATAACAATAAAATATTTGTATAACTAATGGAAATTTAAACATTACATAATATTCCACATATTAGTAATCCTAGTCTACTGATTTCCTCCATATTACAAGTTGTGAATTTTTCTGCCTGTCTTTCTCCTATCTGTGTTTACTCATGGAATTCCAGCCTCTTGCCTTGAAACCGTAGGCTCTTCTAACTTCAGCAAAATAAAATATATCAGCAAAATAAGGAAAAAAAATGTTCTTTCTTTCTGACTACATTAAATCAGATACAACTCTGCACCAAACAGTTATCCTTGTAAATGTTGTTTCTAATAAATTGGTTTTGTAAGATCCCTGGACTTGAGTTGCAATGTCTGTGAAAGTAATTCTTTAGAAGTCTAATTCTGGAGCGAAGACTGCCACCATGTCCTGCCGCCGTCCACCGCACAGGGTGGGGTGTTGCTCCAGGACCTTGCTTCAGACGTGTAAGCTCCCACATCCATTAAACCATTGATGTGTCTGTTGCTGACCCTGGGCTCTTTCTTCAGTCTTGAAGCTGGACAAGCACAGGCATTGTAGGCCTGCGGGGAGCAGCCCATAATTGGTGGAGCCAGCCAGGAGACCGAGGAAACTCCCATGAGCGCCAGGATGTCGGAAAATACAGGATGGGGAATGGAAAGTTGCAGGGGCCGTCCACCAGCGTGTGGGGCCCGAAAGTTGCAGGGGTGATCCTGAGGTGGCTGTCCTTGCTGAATGGGGGCTCCCAAGAGATCTGGAGAATAATGGCCTCCAACGGCTCTGCTATTGAATCAAATGAGCATATTGTATCAAATGAGCTAAGCTATCTTTCTAGAAGGAATTGGTATTTCTCTTGTGCCTTTGAGATATAAATGATCTACCTGGGCTCTCTGGAACTTTAATCTTATGTGATCTCTAAGAGTAAAGGAGAAAAAATAGCTTTTAGGTAAACTCTATAGAAATAATTATGTTTTGGGAATGTCTATTTAAAGTAGTCTCTCTAGATTTTGGTAACTTGAAAATAAAGTTGAAAGAAGAGAATTCATGGGTCATTTCAAATAGGATAAAATATTAATTGCTGGGCGACTCTAAGTTAATCTACCTTTGCCTGCTTAGGAGAGGAAGACTCAAGCATTAAGTTTTCCAGTCAGGAAGTGCACAAATACTTGCTTCTTGGTTTTTGCCAGAGATTAAGGTTTTCAAGGGTTAAGGTTATAATCAGTCATAATTCCTGTAACCAAGTTTCTTTATTGATTACATTGTGGTCAGGTGTTTAACTGTGCCTTTTAAGTCTTTTGTCATTTGTAGACAGTTATTGTTGTACTCTAATGTTTTGGCAAAAATGCTTCATCTTCAAGAAGATTCATACCATTGTAAAGCAATTATACTCCAATAAAGATGTTTAAAAAAAAAAGAAGATTCATAGGAAGGACTTTTTGACCATAACAGGTCTTTGATAAATTTCAGATCATACTGCTGAACTGGGTAAGAACTTAAAGAATCCTAATGGAAGATTTAATGGCTTCATAAAAAGTTAACAGAAAGATTGGTTACTGAGTGAACTGGTGAGTATGGTTATAATGTTTATGGGTTTTGTCTGGAATGTTACTGGTTTTGATCTGTGTTTTGCAGATATGGGGAAGCCCTTCCCCTCAAGTTGGTTATGATTTATAGCAATTTGGTAAACTACACCTGTGGGTAAAATTCAAGCATTTTTTCTTTTCTCTCTCTGCCTGGTCCCTCCAGAAACTGGGGACTTCTGGGTTCGGAGCAGCCTTACCAAGTGAATGGGAAAGAGTGTCTCCTGGCATGTGCAGGAATCTCAGTATCTTGGAGACAGAGAAATCCACCAAGGCAGAGCCTGATAGCAGACCTTTGGCATGCTTTGCTGGCTTTGAGAGGACTTTTGGGAATTCAGTCTGAGACTCGTGAGGAGTTCCCCCTCAGCCAGTTTGGAGGAGGCTATGTGGTCAACTGACCACACTTATTTTGCAAACAAATTAGTTTTTTTTTTTTATATAAATTTATTTATTTTATTTATTTATTTCTTGCTGCATTGGGTCTTTGTTGCTGCACTCAGGCTTTCTCTAGTTGCGGTGAGCTGGGGCTACTCTTCATTGCAGTGTGTGGGCTTCTCATTGAGGTGGCTTCCCCCGTTGCGGAGCACGGGCTCTAGGTGCACAGGCTTCAGTAGTTGTGGCACGCCGGCTCAGTAGTTGTGGCTTGCAGGCTCTAGAGCACAGGCTCAGTAGTTGTAGTGCACAGGCTTAGTTGCTCCGAGGCATGTAGGATCTTCCCAGACCAGGGCTCGAACCTGTGTCCCCTGCATTGGCAGGCAGATTCTTAACCACTGCGCCACCAGGGAAGCCCAACAAATTAGTTTTGATTGGCTGTGTTTGCTGGAGATGAGGGCAGTTTTAGAGAGAACAACGTTATGTTTCAGTGGATATTAAATTCTAGTTCTGTTAATTGAGGTCTGTATTTATAAAAGTTATTGCATTAGCCATACTTTTGCCCCGATGTTCTGGATGGAAGGAAAATTATCTAGTGAAATTGTCAGAGTATAACTACTCATGAAGTGTGACACTGCTCGCTTTAAGTCTGCTACTAAAAGCACATGTATAATGCTTGTGTGACAATTGGGTATAAGTGATAAAATATATGACCTATAAAGTGTTTCCCGATTAACGTACCTCTGAGCCTGTTCACGAGGTCTGATTAGTTTTCCCCCAACGTGAATGGCTAGGCAAATATAAAGGAGGACTAGCACCGAGGGACACGATCTGAACCTGGGGTAGGAGTCAGCACCCCAGCATGGAGGCATGGATATTTTGATCATCCATGCTTTCTATTGAAAGATTTGCAATCAAAAGGGGAAATGATGGAAAAACCTGCACATATTGAGGTATGGGGAAGTCAGAAGGCTTATACATGGTTGAACTTAAAGTTTACTGACCAGAGAAGCGTGGTTTTTGGCCTTTCAGACATGCGTTGTACATCTGCTTTGTCCATTGAGGAAGGGAATGCATTTGAAAGTCAAAATGGAGTCGCTGTGGTTCAGACAACCAAGGTGAAACTAGGTGGCCACTGTATACATGATTTTGGACATGCTCTTGTATTACTGAACACTCGAGTTTTCTGAACTGTATTGCAGACCAGGACAAAAACCACAGGCGGGTGTGGTATTATCTCTGAATGCAGTTACTGCTTGTTTTTTGCTTAACTGTCATGATCTCCCCTGTGTCGTGCCTGTTAGATGTCTTACGCTTCATCCCTAGCCTGAGTGGAGGAAATCTATTCGAGGACTGAGTAGCAACGCTGGCCTCACTGTGAAATAAGTCTAACTGCTGGGTCTACAGTGAGATGCTCCTCTGGTCTTCCATGAAAAATCAACCCGGCTACTGTGACTAGTGGGGAAAAGACATCCCATATGCCAGTACATCCGAAGGACCCCTGTCAGTATATGTTAATGTACAATTGACTGCCCAGGAGCCCCTCTGGGCTATGCTGTGTGGAATGGAATAGGCTGTCTTCTGAACACACAAGTCCAACTAGTGGGATTAATTGTTTTTTGTTTGGAAAGACCTAATGGGTCCACCCCTAATGGCACTCAACATAACATGGGGTGACAGATCTGTACTGTGCCTGCTGACTCCTGGCTAGGCCACCAACCAGAATGTTTCTTTTAAAGCCGGGCCTTCCCCTCCCCATAGGGGTGGCTCTGGGTTTGTGAAAACCAGGGGTGACCTGTCTGTATTGTATTTGTGGCATCTAGTTGCAGCGCCCCCTATATACTTGACCCCAGGGATATCATGGAAGAGGGGCGGACCAAGATGGTAAGGGTCGTGCAGGGTAAGTAGCGGTGAAGTGTATGGTCAGGCCACTCAAGATGGCTGCTCTCTTGCTCTCTGTACATCCCCTGCCCAACCAGTGCCTGCTTCACCTACACCCTACTCACATGACTGACCTTCCTGCATACTTGTCCCAAGCCCCAGCTAGTAATTGTTCTTATCAAAGGGGCAGTGAGGGGCTTGCCCCTCTACTGGTTTCCTTGGTAACTAATGAGCCCACCCAACATCAATTCCTCTATAACTGGCAATCTCCCTCTGCCCACCCTCCCCAGCTCCCCACCCCTCCTCCGGGAGCGAAGACTGCCACCACAGTTGGGTGTCTCTCCAGGACCTTGCTTCAGACATGTAAGCTCCCCCATTCATTAACCATTGATGTCTCTGAAAAAAATAAATGAAAATAAAAGTCTAATTCTGACTGGTTGTGTCACTTAATGATTTATTTATCACTCTAGTAATAATATTTTAAAACTATAATATTTTAAAAATATATAAATACTCATGAGTTTCTCTTTAGACTGAAGAGGATTATTGATGCCGCCTTCTTCTTCCGTATGAATGAGGAAAGCTTTACCTTGTATATCGGCTGCATTTCTGTTTTAAGTAAAAATTTGAGAGTTTGTGTCTCATTAAACAGAAAAAAAAAAATGGTGCTGTAAAATAAATGATTAAATTTTGGGAAAAGGGAGCACGGAGGCCAGTGACTCCATGATAGGGTCAAATATGAGCCAGCAAAAGGTTAAGCAAGATTAACCTCCAGTTGGGTTTTGCTGGGGTACCTGCCTATCTGCAATCTGGCTCTAACCATTTGGGACCTAACTTCACTAAGATCTGAAAATCTACCCAGCCATTGTAAAAATAAAACAAAATGTTTTTTAATTTTTAAATTTAAATTTTGTTTTAGACTTACAGGAAAGTTACAAAGTAGGTACAGAAAGCTTCCGTATACCCCTCACTCACTTTCTCGTTTTGTTAGCATCTTATCTATGGTTCATTTGTCACAGCTAAGGAACCAACCTTAGGACACTACTGTTGGGACTTCCCTGGTGGCGCAGTGGTTAAGAATCTGCCTGCCAATGCAGGGGACACGGGTTCAATCCCTGCTCCAGGAAGACCCCACATGCCATGGAGCAACTAAGCCTGTGCGCCACAACTACTGAGCCTGCACTCTACAGCCTGCGAGCCACAACTACTGAGCCCACATGCCGCAACTACTGAGCCCTCATGCTGCAACGACTGAAGCCCGTGCGCCTAGAGCCCATGCTCTGCAACAAGAGAAGCCACCGTAATGAGAAGCCCGCGCACCGCAACAAAGACCCAACGCAGCCAAAAATGAATTTTAAAAAATAAATAAATAAATAAATTTTTCTTAAAAAAGGACACTACTGTTAATTAAACTCCACACTTTATTTGGGTTTCTTAGTTTTTCCCTAATGTCCTTTTTTTGTTGTTCCAGGATCTCATCCAAGATACCACATTACGTTCAGTAGTCATGTCTCCTTAGCTTCCTTTGGTCTGTGACAGTTCTCAAACTTTGTTTCTGGTGACCTTGACAGTTTTGATGAGTACTAGTCAGGCATTTTGTACAATTCCCTCAATGTGGGTTTGTCTGATGTTTTTCTCATAATTGGGCTGGAGTTATGGGTTTTTGAGAGGAAGACCACAGGGGCTAAGAGTCATTCTCATCACATCATATCAAGGACATAGGCTCTCAGTGTGACTTATCACTGATGATGTTAACTTTGGTCACCTGACTGAGGTAGTGCTTGCTAGGTTTCTCCACTGTAAAGTTACTTTTCCCCTCTCTTCATGTCAGTAAGTGCAGCCCACACTCAAAGGATGGAGATTGAAGATCCACCTCCTTGAAAGCAAGGAAATCTACATAAACTATCTAGAATTTTTTTCCATTTCCTGGTGTAATGCTTTAAAATATTTTTTAAATTTAATTTAATTTTAATTGTTTTAATTAGCATACAAAGTATATTAGCTTCAGGTGTACAATGTAGTGATTTGATATTTTTATACATTATGAAATGATTATTACAATAAGTCTAGTTACCATCATCACCATACGAAGTTATTACAATATTCTTGACTATATTCCCTATGCTGTACATTACATCCCTAGGACTTATTCATTCTTTAAATGGAAGTTTGTACCTCTTAATCCCCTTGACCTATTTTGCCATCCTCCAACCTCTCTCCCCTCAGGCAACCACCAGTTTGCTCTCTGTATCTGTAAGTCTGTTTCTGTTTTGTTTGTTCATTTGTTTTTTAGATTCAACAAAGAAGTGAGATTCAAACTCAGCCTGTTGGCAAAGATGCAGTTAATGAAGTGGCTATTAAACCCATGGGTGAAACCTCTGAATCAATTAAGTTGGCAGTGAATAAATTATTTCAGTGGACAAAATGGCTCAGAGAAAAGAGCCTGAATACATGGGTCTCCTATGGAAGCCTGCTAAGTTCAAGGTACATGGAATTAAATCTAAAGAGAGAAGTATATCTCAAAAAGAATTCTTGGTATTGACACATGGAGTTAACTGGAACCAAACAGATTCAAACAACACTAACAAAAAATGTTTTCCAGAAAGTTAAATTGCCAGAGAGTCATTGACTAACAAGCCAAAAACTGTGACTTCCTGAGACTTGAAACAAACCTTGGGCCCCCATCATTCTAGGGGCAGGTGGTATGTTGAGGAAGCTGCTCAGCATGCAGGGAGAGAATGGTTCCCAATTTCCTCTTTAAATGTGGCAGAAGAAGATGATGCAAAAGGAGGAACTCTCTGAGGGTGAAACCAAGAACCTTGGGGAGTAATGGACAGGGGAACCACTTACTGGGAGCAAAACTGATCAAAGTACACTCTCCTCCCCAGGTCAGAAGTCCAAGTCAATGTCTGCCTGACCAGATGAATTTCAGAATTTTTATGGATCAGTGACTATCCTGTGCCTCCCATTCTTCCCCTGTCTGAATGGGAGGATTTACTGAGGTTATCCACTTCCTGTTTCACATTGCATAGTGTGTATGTGTCGTGTTGGGGGTGGGGGAGGGTAGATAACTTAAATCTCCAAAAAGAGTCCTCTCCAGACCTAATATGAAGACTATCACAATATCGGGACTTAGTCTATCATGGGACATCCCAGCGGGATGGAATTTTTGAGTTGTTTCCTTTAGGGATGGAGGTATATCTTGAATATGAAAGGAAGAGAAGTGAATCTTTGTAAGCAAATATTTGTGATGTATTGTAGTCTTTTCCAAAATAGTCTGTCCCGCCTTGGGTTAGGATTACACTTACTGCCCCATTGAAATCAAACTTGGCCGTTTGATTTGCTTTGGCCAATTAAGTATGAGAAGTGATGTGTGCTACTCTGAGCAAAAGCTCTAAGACCATCATGTAGTTTCCCCTTGCTCTTGTCTTCTTCTGCCACAAGACTGGTGATGTCTCAGATAGGGTTCTTCTGGCAGCCTGGATCCCCACATGAGAAGGATCTGGAGCAGAGCCAAGGTGAACCCCCAACAGACATGCAGTGTAAGTGAGAAACAAAATGTTTGTTGTAAGCCACTGAGATTTGGGGATGGTTTGCTCCTGCACCATGACCTGGTCTATATTGATTAACATGTGAAGCATGTCAAGTGAGGCAGAGCAACAAAATGGAAGGCATCTTGGACTTTGTTGACTTCTCAGAGGAATAACACATCATTTTTTACTTCTTTATGAGAAATACACTTCTAATTTCTTTAAGCCATTGTCAATTTGAGGTTTCTGCAAAAGCATCAAAACCAACATCCAAACACATGCCAACTTTACCCTCATCTCCTTTCATGCTAAACCATGGGCCTCTCTTTCTCCCTCTTACTCATCCTAGGTAGTGAAATACATTTGTTCATATATCAACTTATGTCTGCCACACTACGTATCTTTCTTAGGTCTACAGAGTCTGCTATATCCTCTCACATCATGTTGCAGGTTGAGTTCTCCAGAAGCAGATGCTGAGCTGCAGTTTCAGGTGCAAGATGTTTATGACAGAGCAACACCCTGAATAGAATGGGAGGAAGCAGAATTGGGCAGAGAAAGAAGTTGAACTGGGATGCAGCCCTCAACAAACCTTAGCCAACCTGGCAGGATGCTGTGCAGTGAATTTTGCCCAACAGAGTTGTCCTGCATTGAGCTGAATGGTTGAGACTTTATATTGTCCATAACTCATTTTCCAGTTGTCAGTTGTAGATTGTGAGTCTGGGAGTGGTTTGTGACCCCAAGCAATGCAGCTCATTGCAGCTGAGGCGGGCCTTGAAAGAGCTGACATCTAGAGGCTGGTCTGCCGACTGCCTTCTCCAAATCTGGGCAGGAAACCTCCCTTGAAGGGAGATCTGGGTGGTGCATCCCCCACGTCTACCACACCCCACCTTCCTACAACCTCCTTTTATTCTCTTATGTATAAAGCTGCAATGATCTCTTTCCCCAAATGTACTTCTGATCTATTCTGCTGTTCATGGCATCAATCACATATACAATGTATTTCATGTAGTTTTAAAGACCAGGATGCAGTTGCCTTTATACGCTGGAGAATCTATATAACCAAAAATTCTACAGTACCTGTTCTTACTCTTTTTCTTTCCTCTATATTCAATACAAGGGGAAGGGAGGGAGGGTCAAAGTGTTTTGTTCAATTTCTTTTACTTTTTAGCAGAGAAGAGCTATCCATTTGCAATCTGAACGTCCCTAGGTTCTCCAGCTATCCGTGTCACTGAGATTTTTGATGCCCACCTGATATTGTCAGCTCTCATTATGTGTAAATACAGAAAGTTTGGTCTTTTACCTAGTTTCCCTGCATTAAGATTTCTGAGGGTGCCAGAAATGCTTCCATGCACCACAGATCTCTTCTGGTCCTCTCCTCTCACTTTTTGCTCTGGACTGCTGTTCCAAGACCTCTGCCGGTTACCTCCTTGATTGACATGACAGCTCTTCCAAGCTCTGCCCCCTCCATGCTCCTCTGTATCCCAAGAAGAAACAGAAGCTCTTCCTTCATCTCCCAAGTTACAGGAAACATCAGGCCCTAATTTTAGCAAAACATAGTAAAGGTTTGCTTACGGTGAAAGGCAAATATTTAAAATTAGATGTTCGATATCACTGTGTCCAGAGTCCTTTGACCACAGATTATCCTGATGGCTTTTTTCCTCCTTGTCTCCATGCCTCCTTCTACTGCCATTTTTTCCGCTGAAACATTTGAGAGTAAGTTGCAGACATGATACTCCTTTACCGCCAGTACTTCAGGGGTGTTTCCTAAAAATAAGGACATTAACAGCACAATAATCAAAATCAGGAAATTAACACTGATATAATACTCTGATCTACAGACCTTATTTGACTTTTATCAATTGTGCCATAAATGTCTTCATGGCAAAAGAAAAAAAATTCTGGTCTAGGATTCAATCTAGGATCACACATTACATTTAGTTTTCATGTTTCTTTTTTTTTTAATAGCCATTCTTTTAATTAATTTATTAATTTATTTATTTATTTTTGGCTGTGTCAGGTCTTAGTTGTGACACATGGGATCTTTGTTGCAGTGCACACGCTCTTCGTTGTGGCGCACGGGCTTAGTTGCCCTGCAGCATGTGGGATCTTAGTTCCCCGACCAGGGATCAAACCCTAGTTCTCTGCACTGGAAAGCGGATTCTTTACCTGTGGACCACCAGGGAAGTCCCTAGTTTTCATGTTTCTTAATCTCCTTTAGTCTGGAACAGTTCCTCAGTCTTCGCCTTTGATGACCTTGCCACTATTGAAGAGTTTAGGCCTGTTATTGTGGAGGATGTCTCTCAATTCAGGTTATGCAAAGGTTATAGAAGTGTTTTTTGTCCTTCTCAGTGCATTATATCGGAAGACCCATGATATTGATTTATCCCATTACTGATGATACTAACTTTGATCACTTGGATAAGGTGATGTCTGCCAGTTTCTCCACTGTAAATTTACTACTTTTCCCATTTATAATTAATAAATATCTTATGGGGGTGTTTTTACTTCTTAAAACATAATATTTAGGATTTTTCCTATTAAAAAGTAATTATTCAAGAGAGTTCAAAGGAGTGATATTATACCAACTACACTCTTTGGCTCCACAATGCAAATAAATTAGAAATTAGTAGTTAAATAGTAACTATAAAAACCTTCATATGTTTGGGAATTTTATTTTATTTTATTTTTTAACATCTTTATTGGAGTATAATTGCTTTACAATGGTGTGTTAGTTTCTGCTTTATAACAAAGTGAATCAGTTATACATATACATATGTTCCCTCATCGATAAAAGTAGAAATTCTATAACCATTATACATAATGAATTATTAATAAAATACTTTCCCTCAATTATCACAAGTTTTTCGTTTTTTTACACAGGAGAACATCAAACAAAAGTTTAATGACATGTATACATTGGTAAGGTCCAGAAAAACATAGTAACACTATCACAGCAAATTCTAAGACACAAGTTTAAGGAAGAGAGTTTCCATATTACACAAACTCCCCACAAAAACAGAAAAAGAGGAAACACTGCCTAACTAATTTTATGACGTTAGCATACTCTTTTTTAATCCCTTTATTTTGCATATTTCTTCTAGCAATTTCCTGGATTTACTTTTTTTTTTTAATTGAAGTATAGTTGGTTTACAATGTTGTCTTAGTTTCTGGAGTACAGCAAATTGATTCAGTTATATTATATATACAAATATATATACACATATACATATATATATTCTTTTTCAGATTCTTTTCTATTATAGGTATTGAATATAGTTCCCTGTGCTTATACAGTAGGTCCTTGTTGTTTATCTAGTTTATATATAGTAATGTATAATTAATCCCAAACTCTTAATTTATCCCTCTCCCACCCCTTTCCCCTTTGGTAACCATAACATTGTTTTCTATGTCTGTGAGCCTGTTTCTGTTTTGTAAATAAGTTCATTTGTATCATTTTTTTTCGAGTCCACATATAAGTGATATCATATGATTTTTGTCTTTGACTTACTTCACATAATATGATAATCTCTAGGTCCATCCACGTTGCTGCAAATGGCATTATTTCATCCCTTTTTTAAATGGCTGAGTAGTATTCCATTATATATATACACCACATCTTCTTTATCCATTCATTTGTGTTCATCTGTTGATGGACACTGAGGTTGCGTCCATATCTTGGCTATTGTAAATAGTGCTGCTATGAACATTGGCTAGTATAATCTCAATAACCAATTGGATAAGTAAAATATGAGAGGAAAGCTGCAGATCACCACCATTCAATGTCTAGATGAAAAAAATTCTAAACAAAATTTTAGCAAACCAAATCCAACAATATCTAAAAATGATAATGCATCATGACCAAGGTGGTTTAAATCAGGAATTTATTTTTTCTTCCAGTTTTATTGAGATATAATTGACACAAAAGATGTGCAAGATCCTTACGGAAAATTGTATATAACTTTATTGTGAGACATTGAAGAAAATGTAATTAAGTATAGGATATATTATGTCCATGTATCAGAAATTGTAATCTCATAAAGATGTCATTGTCTCCAAACTGATCTACAGATATTTGCAGCACATACAACCAAAAAAAAAAAAAAAAGTAAGAACTATAATGATCAGAAAAATAAATAAATAAGCGTCTGAAAATATCAAACGTTGGAAAGTCCTTAGAAAACGAGACAAAGAGCCCCAAGAAGAATACACATAATATTGTTCCAGTTACTATAGGTGCATAACAAATTATCCCAAAACTCAGTCGCATAAAGTAACCATACTTGGGGACTTCCCTGGCGGTCCAGTGGTCAAGACTCCGCACCTCCACTGCAGAGGGAGCCGACTGGATCCCCAGTCGGGGAACTAAGATCCCACAGGCCGCGCTGCGCGGCCAAAAATTAAAAAAAAAAAAAAAAAAAAGATTAAAAAAGTATATAACGGGCTTCCCTGGTGGCGCAGTGGTTGAGAGTCTGCCTGCCAATGCAGGGGACACGGGTTCGAGCCCTGGTCTGGGAAGATCCCACATGCCGCGGAGCGACTAGGCCCGTGAGCCACAGCTGCTGAGCCTGCGCGTCTGGAGCCCGTGCTCCGCAACAAGAGAGGCCGCGACAGTGAGAGGCCCGTGCACTGCGATGAAGAGTGGTCCCCGCTCGCCGCAACTAGAGGAAGCCCTCGCACAGAAACGAAGACCCAACACAGCCAAAAATGAATAAATATAATAAATAATTTAAAAAAAAAAATATATATATATATATATATATATATATATAACCATACTCACGGATCCTGTGAGCCCAGAATACGGACAGGGGACAGTGGGGAAGTCTTGTCTCTGTTCCATTCATTTTCAACTGGCTTGAAGGTTGGGGTTGGAATCCTCTGAAGGTTCTGTCACTCACAGGTCTGCGGTTGATGGTAGAAGACTTCAGTAGCTCAGGGTTCCTTAGGCATCCCTCCCTCCTTCTCTCCCCCTCCGCCTTCTCTTTCTCTCTGTTTTAAAACAAGGTTTCTGTGCGTTTCAAAGTCTGTGGGTTCTGAAGACAGGTTTTAGACCTGTTGAGCTGCGGAAATATCCATTACCATAATTACCATAAAAAAGGGGGCCCAAGAAAAGTAAAGTGTCAGGAAAGCTTTATATCCTGAGAGAAGCCATTGGAGCCAGCTCTGGACTCATTATCCCAGATGTCCCCAAGGTGCTCCTTATACCACGAGGGGTTGTGTGTCCGAATCTGCCTCCCGCGGAGCAGACCGCTCTTCTCCCCTTTCGTCCTTTCGGTGCACTAACAGCTCTCGCCCGGTCCCCAGAGGCTACTGCGCTTTTAGTCCACGGGACAGTAGTACGGCTCGAGGAATGCGAGTAGAGCTGGAAAGTCCCGAGTAGGCTCACCCCGCCAGAAGCCCTGATCCTTCTTCAGTTGTGAGGGGCCAAAGAAGACGCCAGTCGCGCGAAAGCTCGGGGGAGCTCACAGCGTGCGGGGGCACTTCCTGAAAAGTTGATTGGCTGCCCCTCTAAGGGCCACCCGCCGCTCGGGAAGCCAGTGCGCCAAAGGACCCGGACCTGGGTCCGCTTAGCTGGTGTAGAGCGCGCGGACGGGGACCGGAAGGCGGGCTCCGCCCACTTCTTTCTTTCTTTGTTTTCTTTAAATGCACTTCGTTCTTTTGGTCTTACCGTGCAGAATATAGAAAATACAGATAACCAAATACGAAAGGAGAAATCTCCCGCCACCACTCTGAGACACTCACGTTTTAAAGTCCAGTCGCTTCGCGCGGCAAGTTTTGGGGGCGGGGCGGCGTCACCATTGGCTGAACGCTCCGCCTTAACTCGAGTGCACCAGCTCTCCCCGCAAACGGGGGAGTTCTAGCTCCCCTAAGAGTCCTGCGAATCCAGAGCAGCGCTCCTGGGTAAGTTTGTCCCCTCTCCGTTGCCAAATATCGGAATCTCAGCTTCTTATCCCTTTTAAGTCTAGTCTGCTGGCTCTTTGACGAGGTGGGGTGCCGCCAACACAGCCCCGTCCACCCCGCTCCCGGGGAGGCCCTCGGCTGTTATCTCCGGTCTGGGAATCTTGGCCCTGTGATGCCTGTCTCAGTAGCAGCATCTACCATATCAACTACACTGTTAAGGACTTGCGATCAGGACACTTGGGAACTTGAGGTCAGGGCAGGACGTCATCCCCTGTGTGGGCTGGGAAGCGCCTTAAAGAGCCTGAGGAGAGAAAGTTGGAGTTTGGCATGGACTAGGAAGGGAGGAAGGGCACGGTGCTGTAGGGACAGGTCAGGCAAGTGCAGCTCCTTGGGGGTGCGCTGCACGCCTGGGGTCCTGAAATAAGGGGAGTTAGGGAACAGGTTCTGTTGGTAAAACTGTGGCTGACCAGGCACTGACGAACTGTCTTCTAAATCCAGAAGGAGAAACCAAGCACTGTTAGTGTCCTGCCGAAGTTTATAACCTAAAAGGGGGCGGGGATGGGCGGAGATAAGAACCACGCCCTTTGAAACTAAATACGCAGTGCTAAAGGAGGAGGGCAAAGAATGAACCACGGTTTTTATTCCTCAGAAGGTAGTTCCTGTCCTACCTTTCTGTGCAGTTCCCACCAACCTGCATTCTGGCATAACTAAGGAGATGTGAATGCCTTCACCTTTCCCATTAAAAACAGCTAACAGCACAGGCTAAATCCCCAGTCCAGGTCAGAAAGAATTTTCCCCACAGTCAAAAGTATAAAAGATTTCAAAAGCAACTAACCTGGGGCTTCCCTGGTGGCGCAGTGGTTGAGGGTCTGCCTGCCAATGCAGGGGACACGGGTTCGAGCCCTGGTCTGGGAGGATCCCACGTGCCGCGGAGCGACTGGGCCCGTGAGCCACAACTACTGAGCCTGCGCGTCTGGAGCCTGTGCTCCGCAACGGGAGAGGCCACGATAGTGAGAGGCCCGCGCACCGCGATGAAGAGTGGCCCCCGCTTGCCGCAACTGGAGAAAGCCCTCGCGCAGAGGCGAAGACCCAACACAGCCCAAAAAAAAAAAAAAAAAAAAAAATATATATATATATATATATATATATATATATATTAAAAAAAAAAAAAAAAAGCAACTAACCTGTAAACCTAGATCCAAGGGTCCAGGTGAGGTCAATGATTTTTAGGCCCTAGGGATTTGGTAGGCTCCAGTCCCCAACATATTTTTTAAGGATTGTGTTCCAGATGTATGCCTAAAGGCAGTGGTTTTGCACCACAGAAAGTTCTACGTAGTGACAGTGTTGGACTGGTGTGGCCAGGATCTCATGCTAACCCACAAGCTCTGCGTCCTTCCTCTATAAGGTGGCTCAGCTCCAGCTCCCGTGGGTTCCAGGTTGCCCCGCAGTACGGGAAGGCATCCTCCTTAAGCACTTTGGGGGTGAGACGTGCATACTGTGCGTGAACCAGAAGGGTTCACCAGTGGTAGGGCCTCATGCAGAGGGTGTTAAGGTGGGAGGAAAGGTGAGAGGATTCTAGATACAGAAGCTACAAGAAGAATGGGAAGCAGGGACTTCTTGGCAGGGCTTGTATGACCAGAAGATAGTAGGACTGGGACTGTGTTCCTGGGCATAAGTGGAACTGATTCTCCTGCACCCGTGGGATAGAGGTGGAGAGTCTTCCCTCAGGTCAACAGGAAACATGGACCTATGTTTGAGGCAGCCCTCACGTCTAAGAAATATGAAGAAACTGGGTCTAAAGAACATTAGCTGTGCTATAATACTATGGAGAAAGCATAGGATGGCAGGCATACATATCTCCCTCTGCTTTTTTTCTTTTTCTTCTATTAATTTAATTTAATTATTTTATTTTTTAATTTTTATTTTATATTGGAGTGTAGTTGATCAACAATGTTGTGTTAGTTTCAGGTGTACAGCAAAGTGATTCACTTATACATATACATGTATCTATTCTTTTTCAAATTCTTTTCCCATTTAGGTTATTATAGAATACTGAGCAGAGTTCCCTGTGCTATACAGTAGGTCTTTGTTGGTTATCTATTTATGCAACATTAAGACTTTTATTAAGTTTTAAATACTTAAATGACTGTGCTCACCTGGCTTTATTGTTGTTTACCTATCAGGAGTGGAGACTTACTCTGTTAGTTTCTCTTTTGGGGAAATGTTTCTTCCTTCAGGGTCATGTTCGAGAGCTTTCTTCTAGGGACCCAGGCCCAGGAAGCCTATTTGAATGAATGACGAGGTCCTCATCTCTTAGAAAGGCAGCTTCCTTCTGGCTCAGCTCTGAGTTTTGGACAACCCTGGGGAAATAGTACCGCCTTCCAGTAGACTTAGAACCATAACCTTCTCCCTCCAAAAGGTACAGGGCAGAGCCCTGTAATCCTCCCTAGGATAAAGTTGCTAGGGGAAAATCTGGGCAACTCTCTTCCTCTCTCTTCCCCTCTCTCTCTCTCTCTCTGAGTCTGCCCTTGTGTGCCTATTCACATGTGCTTTTTCCTCCTAATAAACACCTTACTTGTTTCACTAAAAAAAAAAAAAAAAAAAAAAAATCTGGTACAATTCTTCAGGAAACCATTTGACAATATATATCTAGATCTTTAAATATTTCATCACTGGATCTAGTAATTCGACTTTTACAAACCTCTCTGTGTCTGTATATACTTTATATACTTACATAGAGTTATAGAATTTTCACTTATTTACGTACCTAAGACCAAGTATAACCTCATGTTTTAGCTTCAACCTTTATTTCCACAGATCTAGACTCTTCCTTGACTTAAAATGATTTTTCCCCTATAGGGCTCCATTCCTACTACAGAAAACAAATTGCTTCTTTTCTGTCTGCTTGCTCTGGTCTCCATTCCCCATCCTAAAAAGTCTTTACATATGTTTGAATCATATTTGTATACAGAATTGAAGTACTCTGTCAGGTGACTCCTAGACTCAATGCAAATTAGGAGATGTAATTAGCCTTTCCAAGCCTCAGTATAACTGATCCAAGATCCTAGTACAATTTATTGAACAATTAAAAGCAACTTCAATTCCCAGCTGTAGGGGAATAAGTAAACAATAGTACGTTAATACTATATATGAAATTATAAAGCAGTTAGTCACGTTTTTAAAAATAACTAATCATTATTTTACAAACATGATTATATATAACATATTATTACATGGAAAAGCAAGATTCAAAACTGTCAAGTTTAGTAGGGACCAGACAAAGTCTTCCATTAAAAAAAACGTATCATGTTGAGTAAAATGTTAAAAGAATAGAAAAACAGCTTACATCTCCAACTCATATTTTGAAGCTACTATAACCTTGACACCAATATCTGTCAACAGTAATATGAGAAAGGACAATTTTGTGACAGTCTCATTCATGATCATAAATACAAAATCTTAAACAAAATATTGCAAGTCAAATTCAGTATTAAGAAATGATAACAGGAGTGATGTCAGCAAAATGGTGGATAAGGAAGCTCCCACCCTTCATCTCCCTATGAAAACATAAAAAACAACCAGAAACCGGATGAACCAATTGTAAGAGGTCTAAGGCCACCAAGTGGATATATCAAGAAAACACGAGGGTTTATTCCAGGAATGCAAGGATTCTTCAATATACGCAAATCAATCAACGTGATATATCATATTAACAAATTGAAGGAGAAAAACCATATGATCATCTCAATAGACGCAGAGAAAGCTGCAAAAGTTCGACAAAATTCAACACCCATTTATGATAAAAGCCCTGCAGAAAGTAGGCATAGAGGGAACTTTCCTCAACATAATAAAGGCCACATATGACAAACCCACAGCCAACATTGTCCTCAATGGTGAAAAACTGAAACCATTTCCACTAAGATCAGGAACAAGACAAGGTTGCCCACTCTCACCACTATTATTCAACATAGTTTTGGAAGTGTTAGCCACAGCAATCAGAGAAGAAAAAGAAATAAAAGGAATCCGAATCGGAAAAGAAGAAGTAAAGCTGTCACTGTTTGCAGATGACAAGATACTATACACAGAGAATCCTAAAGATGCTACCAGAAAACTACTAGAGCTAATCAGTGAATTTGGTAAAGTAGCAGGATACAAAATTAATGCACAGAAATCTCTGGCATTCCTATATACTAATGATGAAAAATCTGAAAGTGAAATTAAGAAAACACTCCCATTTACCATTGCAACAAAAAGAATAAAATATCTAGGAATAAACCTACCTAAGGAGACAAAAGACCTGTATGCAGAAAATTATAGGACACTGATGAAAGAAATTAAAGATGATACAAATAGATGGAGAGATATACCATGTTCTTGGATTGGAAGAATCAACATTGTGAAAATGACTCTACTACCCAAAGCAATCTACAGATTCAATGCAATCCCTATCAAACTACCACTGGCATTTTTCACAGAACTAGAACAAAAAATTTCACAATTTGTATGGAAACACAAAAGACCCCGAAGAGCCAAAGCAATCTTGAGAACGAAAAATGGAGCTGGAGGAATCAGGCTCCCTGACTTCAGACGATATTACCAAGCTACAGTAATCAAGACAGTTTGGTACTGGCACAAAAACAGAAATATAGATCAATGGAACAGGATAGAAAGCCCAGAGATAAACCCACACACATATGGTCACCTTATCTTTGATAAAGGAGGCAAGCATATACAGTGGAGAAAAGACAGCCTCTTCAATAAGTGGTGCTGGGAAAACTGGACAGGTACATGTAAAAGTATGAAATTAGAACACTCCCTGACACCATACACAAAAATAAACTCAAAATGGATTAAAAACCTAAGTGTAAGGCCAGACACTATCAAACTCTTAGAGGAAAACATAGGCAGAACACTCTATGACATAAATCACAGCAAGATCCTTTTTGACCCAGCTCCTAGAGAAATGGAAATAAAAACACAAATGAACAAATGGGACCTAATGAAACTTAAAAGCTTTTGCACAGCAAAGGAAACCATAAACAAGACCAAAAGACAACCCTCAGAATGGGAGAAAATATTTGCAAATGAAGCAACTGACAAAGGATTAATCTCCAAGATGTACAAGCAGCTCATGCAGCTCAATAACGAAAAAACAAACAACCCAATCCAAAACTGGGCAGAAGACCTAAATAGACATTTCTCCAAAGAAGATATACAGATGGCCAACAGACACATGAAAGAATGCTCAACATCATTAATCATTAGAGAAATGCAAATCAAAACTACAATGAGGTATCATCTCACACCGGTCAGAATGGCCATCATCAAAAAATCTAGAAACAATAAATGCTGGAGAGGGTGTGGAGAAGAGGGAACCCTCTTGCACTGTTGGTGGGAATGTAAATTGATACAGCCACTATGGAGAACAGTATGGAGGTTCCTTAAAAAACTAAAAATAGAACTACCATACGACCCAGCAATCCCACTACTGGGCATATACCCTGAGAAAACCATAATTCAAAAAGAGTCATGTACCAAAATGTTCATTGCAGCTCTATTTACAATAGCCAGGACATGGAAGCAACCTAAGTGTCCATCATCGGATGAATGGATAAAGAAGATGTGGCACATATATACAATGGAATATTACTCAGCCATAAAAAGAAATGAAATGGAGGTATTTGTAATGAGGTGGATGGAGTTAGAGTCTGTCATACAGAGTGAAGTAAGTCAGAAAGAGAAAAACAAATACAGTATGCTAACACATATATATGGAATCTAAGGGGAAAAAAAAAAAGGTCATGAAGAACCTAGTGGCAAGACGGGAATAAAGACACAGACCTACTAGAGAATGGACTTGAGGATAGGGGGAGGGGGAGGGGTGAGATGTGACAGGGTGAGAGAGTGTCATGGACATATATACACTACCAAATGTAAACTAGATAGCTAGTGGGAAGCAGCCGCATAGCACAGGGAGATCAGCTCGGTGCTTTGGGACCACCTAGAGGGGTGGGATAGGGAGGGTGGGAGGGAGGGAGATGCAAGAGGGAAGAGATATGGGAATATATGTATATGTATAACTGATTCACTTTGTTATAAAGCAGAAACTAACACACCATTGTAAAGCAATTATACTTCAATAATGATGTTTAAAAAAAAAAAGAAAACGAAAACACGACATTTAAAACTGTAGGAAAATTTTTAAAATATTTATTTATTTGGCTGCACCAGATCTTAGTTGCAGCACGTGGGATCTTCAGTCTTCGTTGCAGCATGTGGGAACTTTAGTTGTGGCATGCAGGATCTTTAGTTGCAGCATGTGGGATCTAATTTCCTGACCAAGGATCGAACCCAGGCCCCCTGCACTGGGAGCATGGAGTCTTAGCCACTGGACTACCAGGGAAGTCCCTAAAACTGTAGGAAATTTCATGACGTTTTTGCTTGCCCTTGGCTCAACTTCTCCCTGGTGTGGCAAGGTCTTGTTCTGGAGGGGGTAGCAACTCAGTTCCCACTTCACTCCCTTGAAATGAAGGTGCCAGAACTGGCCTTATTTGCAGTGTTCTAACCTGCCTAATGCTGCCTGAGGGATTGGTCTCTCTAGCACCTAATTCAGACTTAAGGTGGGGAAAAGTGACAGCCACTGCTCGTGAAGTCTTCAAGGAGATTATAGACGTGCAGATGCATGGGACAAAAGATTACAGTTGAAGACACAGAATAACTATCTAAAGCCTGGAGGAGGAGCTGGGGTGAGATTTTGGGGAAATGAAGGCATTCAAAAGCAACTGTGTCTATGGAGAAATTGGATAAAGCTCAAGGCAAGACTTTTGATCAGAAAAGACCTGAGAAGACCTTAAGCTTTCATGTGAGGCTGATTCACTATGCTCAGACCATGCTCAGCTAATCAGTGAAGGACTGCCCTGGCACAGAGCCAGTCTGCAAAGACTGGGAGAGGTAGCTATTTTTTCAGATGCCTGATTTTCAACAAAAATTTGCAAGGCATACAAAGAAACAGGAAAACATGGCCCATGCAACAAAAAAAATACAACCAAAAAAAAAAAAAAAAGTAAGAACTATAATGATCAGAAAAATAAATAAATAAGCGTCTGAAAATATCAAACGTTGGAAAGTCCTTAGAAAACGAGACAAAGAGCCCCAAGAAGAATACACATAATATTGTTCCAGTTACTATAGGTGCATAACAAATTATCCCAAAACTCAGTCACATAAAGTAACCATACTTGGGGACTTCCCTGGCGGTCCAGTGGTCAAGACTCCGCACCTCCACTGCAGAGGGAGCCGACTGGATCCCCAGTCGGGGAACTAAGATCCCACAGGCCGCGCTGCGCGGCCAAAAATTAAAAAAAAAAAAAAAAAAAAGATTAAAAAAGTATATAACGGGCTTCCCTGGTGGCGCAGTGGTTGAGAGTCTGCCTGCCAATGCAGGGGACACGGGTTCGAGCCCTGGTCTGGGAAGATCCCACATGCCGCGGAGCGACTAGGCCCGTGAGCCACAGCTGCTGAGCCTGCGCGTCTGGAGCCCGTGCTCCGCAACAAGAGAGGCCGCGACAGTGAGAGGCCCGTGCACTGCGATGAAGAGTGGTCCCCGCTCGCCGCAACTAGAGGAAGCCCTCGCACAGAAACGAAGACCCAACACAGCCAAAAATGAATAAATATAATAAATAATTTAAAAAAAAAAATATATATATATATATATATATATATATAACCATACTCACGGATCCTGTGAGCCCAGAATACGGACAGGGGACAGTGGGGAAGTCTTGTCTCTGTTCCATTCATTTTCAACTGGCTTGAAGGTTGGGGTTGGAATCCTCTGAAGGTTCTGTCACTCACAGGTCTGCGGTTGATGGTAGAAGACTTCAGTAGCTCAGGGTTCCTTAGGCATCCCTCCCTCCTTCTCTCCCCCTCCGCCTTCTCTTTCTCTCTGTTTTAAAACAAGGTTTCTGTGCGTTTCAAAGTCTGTGGGTTCTGAAGACAGGTTTTAGACCTGTTGAGCTGCGGAAATATCCATTACCATAATTACCATAAAAAAGGGGGCCCAAGAAAAGTAAAGTGTCAGGAAAGCTTTATATCCTGAGAGAAGCCATTGGAGCCAGCTCTGGACTCATTATCCCAGATGTCCCCAAGGTGCTCCTTATACCACGAGGGGTTGTGTGTCCGAATCTGCCTCCCGCGGAGCAGACCGCTCTTCTCCCCTTTCGTCCTTTCGGTGCACTAACAGCTCTCGCCCGGTCCCCAGAGGCTACTGCGCTTTTAGTCCACGGGACAGTAGTACGGCTCGAGGAATGCGAGTAGAGCTGGAAAGTCCCGAGTAGGCTCACCCCGCCAGAAGCCCTGATCCTTCTTCAGTTGTGAGGGGCCAAAGAAGACGCCAGTCGCGCGAAAGCTCGGGGGAGCTCACAGCGTGCGGGGGCACTTCCTGAAAAGTTGATTGGCTGCCCCTCTAAGGGCCACCCGCCGCTCGGGAAGCCAGTGCGCCAAAGGACCCGGACCTGGGTCCGCTTAGCTGGTGTAGAGCGCGCGGACGGGGACCGGAAGGCGGGCTCCGCCCACTTCTTTCTTTCTTTGTTTTCTTTAAATGCACTTCGTTCTTTTGGTCTTACCGTGCAGAATATAGAAAATACAGATAACCAAATACGAAAGGAGAAATCTCCCGCCACCACTCTGAGACACTCACGTTTTAAAGTCCAGTCGCTTCGCGCGGCAAGTTTTGGGGGCGGGGCGGCGTCACCATTGGCTGAACGCTCCGCCTTAACTCGAGTGCACCAGCTCTCCCCGCAAACGGGGGAGTTCTAGCTCCCCTAAGAGTCCTGCGAATCCAGAGCAGCGCTCCTGGGTAAGTTTGTCCCCTCTCCGTTGCCAAATATCGGAATCTCAGCTTCTTATCCCTTTTAAGTCTAGTCTGCTGGCTCTTTGACGAGGTGGGGTGCCGCCAACACAGCCCCGTCCACCCCGCTCCCGGGGAGGCCCTCGGCTGTTATCTCCGGTCTGGGAATCTTGGCCCTGTGATGCCTGTCTCAGTAGCAGCATCTACCATATCAACTACACTGTTAAGGACTTGCGATCAGGACACTTGGGAACTTGAGGTCAGGGCAGGACGTCATCCCCTGTGTGGGCTGGGAAGCGCCTTAAAGAGCCTGAGGAGAGAAAGTTGGAGTTTGGCATGGACTAGGAAGGGAGGAAGGGCACGGTGCTGTAGGGACAGGTCAGGCAAGTGCAGCTCCTTGGGGGTGCGCTGCACGCCTGGGGTCCTGAAATAAGGGGAGTTAGGGAACAGGTTCTGTTGGTAAAACTGTGGCTGACCAGGCACTGACGAACTGTCTTCTAAATCCAGAAGGAGAAACCAAGCACTGTTAGTGTCCTGCCGAAGTTTATAACCTAAAAGGGGGCGGGGATGGGCGGAGATAAGAACCACGCCCTTTGAAACTAAATACGCAGTGCTAAAGGAGGAGGGCAAAGAATGAACCACGGTTTTTATTCCTCAGAAGGTAGTTCCTGTCCTACCTTTCTGTGCAGTTCCCACCAACCTGCATTCTGGCATAACTAAGGAGATGTGAATGCCTTCACCTTTCCCATTAAAAACAGCTAACAGCACAGGCTAAATCCCCAGTCCAGGTCAGAAAGAATTTTCCCCACAGTCAAAAGTATAAAAGATTTCAAAAGCAACTAACCTGGGGCTTCCCTGGTGGCGCAGTGGTTGAGGGTCTGCCTGCCAATGCAGGGGACACGGGTTCGAGCCCTGGTCTGGGAGGATCCCACGTGCCGCGGAGCGACTGGGCCCGTGAGCCACAACTACTGAGCCTGCGCGTCTGGAGCCTGTGCTCCGCAACGGGAGAGGCCACGATAGTGAGAGGCCCGCGCACCGCGATGAAGAGTGGCCCCCGCTTGCCGCAACTGGAGAAAGCCCTCGCGCAGAGGCGAAGACCCAACACAGCCCAAAAAAAAAAAAAAAAAAAAAATATATATATATATATATATATATATATATATATTAAAAAAAAAAAAAAAAAGCAACTAACCTGTAAACCTAGATCCAAGGGTCCAGGTGAGGTCAATGATTTTTAGGCCCTAGGGATTTGGTAGGCTCCAGTCCCCAACATATTTTTTAAGGATTGTGTTCCAGATGTATGCCTAAAGGCAGTGGTTTTGCACCACAGAAAGTTCTACGTAGTGACAGTGTTGGACTGGTGTGGCCAGGATCTCATGCTAACCCACAAGCTCTGCGTCCTTCCTCTATAAGGTGGCTCAGCTCCAGCTCCCGTGGGTTCCAGGTTGCCCCGCAGTACGGGAAGGCATCCTCCTTAAGCACTTTGGGGGTGAGACGTGCATACTGTGCGTGAACCAGAAGGGTTCACCAGTGGTAGGGCCTCATGCAGAGGGTGTTAAGGTGGGAGGAAAGGTGAGAGGATTCTAGATACAGAAGCTACAAGAAGAATGGGAAGCAGGGACTTCTTGGCAGGGCTTGTATGACCAGAAGATAGTAGGACTGGGACTGTGTTCCTGGGCATAAGTGGAACTGATTCTCCTGCACCCGTGGGATAGAGGTGGAGAGTCTTCCCTCAGGTCAACAGGAAACATGGACCTATGTTTGAGGCAGCCCTCACGTCTAAGAAATATGAAGAAACTGGGTCTAAAGAACATTAGCTGTGCTATAATACTATGGAGAAAGCATAGGATGGCAGGCATACATATCTCCCTCTGCTTTTTTTCTTTTTCTTCTATTAATTTAATTTAATTATTTTATTTTTTAATTTTTATTTTATATTGGAGTGTAGTTGATCAACAATGTTGTGTTAGTTTCAGGTGTACAGCAAAGTGATTCACTTATACATATACATGTATCTATTCTTTTTCAAATTCTTTTCCCATTTAGGTTATTATAGAATACTGAGCAGAGTTCCCTGTGCTATACAGTAGGTCTTTGTTGGTTATCTATTTATGCAACATTAAGACTTTTATTAAGTTTTAAATACTTAAATGACTGTGCTCACCTGGCTTTATTGTTGTTTACCTATCAGGAGTGGAGACTTACTCTGTTAGTTTCTCTTTTGGGGAAATGTTTCTTCCTTCAGGGTCATGTTCGAGAGCTTTCTTCTAGGGACCCAGGCCCAGGAAGCCTATTTGAATGAATGACGAGGTCCTCATCTCTTAGAAAGGCAGCTTCCTTCTGGCTCAGCTCTGAGTTTTGGACAACCCTGGGGAAATAGTACCGCCTTCCAGTAGACTTAGAACCATAACCTTCTCCCTCCAAAAGGTACAGGGCAGAGCCCTGTAATCCTCCCTAGGATAAAGTTGCTAGGGGAAAATCTGGGCAACTCTCTTCCTCTCTCTTCCCCTCTCTCTCTCTCTCTCTGAGTCTGCCCTTGTGTGCCTATTCACATGTGCTTTTTCCTCCTAATAAACACCTTACTTGTTTCACTAAAAAAAAAAAAAAAAAAAAAAATCTGGTACAATTCTTCAGGAAACCATTTGACAATATATATCTAGATCTTTAAATATTTCATCACTGGATCTAGTAATTCGACTTTTACAAACCTCTCTGTGTCTGTATATACTTTATATACTTACATAGAGTTATAGAATTTTCACTTATTTACGTACCTAAGACCAAGTATAACCTCATGTTTTAGCTTCAACCTTTATTTCCACAGATCTAGACTCTTCCTTGACTTAAAATGATTTTTCCCCTATAGGGCTCCATTCCTACTACAGAAAACAAATTGCTTCTTTTCTGTCTGCTTGCTCTGGTCTCCATTCCCCATCCTAAAAAGTCTTTACATATGTTTGAATCATATTTGTATACAGAATTGAAGTACTCTGTCAGGTGACTCCTAGACTCAATGCAAATTAGGAGATGTAATTAGCCTTTCCAAGCCTCAGTATAACTGATCCAAGATCCTAGTACAATTTATTGAACAATTAAAAGCAACTTCAATTCCCAGCTGTAGGGGAATAAGTAAACAATAGTACGTTAATACTATATATGAAATTATAAAGCAGTTAGTCACGTTTTTAAAAATAACTAATCATTATTTTACAAACATGATTATATATAACATATTATTACATGGAAAAGCAAGATTCAAAACTGTCAAGTTTAGTAGGGACCAGACAAAGTCTTCCATTAAAAAAAACGTATCATGTTGAGTAAAATGTTAAAAGAATAGAAAAACAGCTTACATCTCCAACTCATATTTTGAAGCTACTATAACCTTGACACCAATATCTGTCAACAGTAATATGAGAAAGGACAATTTTGTGACAGTCTCATTCATGATCATAAATACAAAATCTTAAACAAAATATTGCAAGTCAAATTCAGTATTAAGAAATGATAACAGGAGTGATGTCAGCAAAATGGTGGATAAGGAAGCTCCCACCCTTCATCTCCCTATGAAAACATAAAAAACAACCAGAAACCGGATGAACCAATTGTAAGAGGTCTAAGGCCACCAAGTGGATATATCAAGAAAACACGAGGGTTTATTCCAGGAATGCAAGGATTCTTCAATATACGCAAATCAATCAACGTGATATATCATATTAACAAATTGAAGGAGAAAAACCATATGATCATCTCAATAGACGCAGAGAAAGCTGCAAAAGTTCGACAAAATTCAACACCCATTTATGATAAAAGCCCTGCAGAAAGTAGGCATAGAGGGAACTTTCCTCAACATAATAAAGGCCACATATGACAAACCCACAGCCAACATTGTCCTCAATGGTGAAAAACTGAAACCATTTCCACTAAGATCAGGAACAAGACAAGGTTGCCCACTCTCACCACTATTATTCAACATAGTTTTGGAAGTGTTAGCCACAGCAATCAGAGAAGAAAAAGAAATAAAAGGAATCCGAATCGGAAAAGAAGAAGTAAAGCTGTCACTGTTTGCAGATGACAAGATACTATACACAGAGAATCCTAAAGATGCTACCAGAAAACTACTAGAGCTAATCAGTGAATTTGGTAAAGTAGCAGGATACAAAATTAATGCACAGAAATCTCTGGCATTCCTATATACTAATGATGAAAAATCTGAAAGTGAAATTAAGAAAACACTCCCATTTACCATTGCAACAAAAAGAATAAAATATCTAGGAATAAACCTACCTAAGGAGACAAAAGACCTGTATGCAGAAAATTATAGGACACTGATGAAAGAAATTAAAGATGATACAAATAGATGGAGAGATATACCATGTTCTTGGATTGGAAGAATCAACATTGTGAAAATGACTCTACTACCCAAAGCAATCTACAGATTCAATGCAATCCCTATCAAACTACCACTGGCATTTTTCACAGAACTAGAACAAAAAATTTCACAATTTGTATGGAAACACAAAAGACCCCGAAGAGCCAAAGCAATCTTGAGAACGAAAAATGGAGCTGGAGGAATCAGGCTCCCTGACTTCAGACGATATTACCAAGCTACAGTAATCAAGACAGTTTGGTACTGGCACAAAAACAGAAATATAGATCAATGGAACAGGATAGAAAGCCCAGAGATAAACCCACACACATATGGTCACCTTATCTTTGATAAAGGAGGCAAGCATATACAGTGGAGAAAAGACAGCCTCTTCAATAAGTGGTGCTGGGAAAACTGGACAGGTACATGTAAAAGTATGAAATTAGAACACTCCCTGACACCATACACAAAAATAAACTCAAAATGGATTAAAAACCTAAGTGTAAGGCCAGACACTATCAAACTCTTAGAGGAAAACATAGGCAGAACACTCTATGACATAAATCACAGCAAGATCCTTTTTGACCCAGCTCCTAGAGAAATGGAAATAAAAACACAAATGAACAAATGGGACCTAATGAAACTTAAAAGCTTTTGCACAGCAAAGGAAACCATAAACAAGACCAAAAGACAACCCTCAGAATGGGAGAAAATATTTGCAAATGAAGCAACTGACAAAGGATTAATCTCCAAGATGTACAAGCAGCTCATGCAGCTCAATAACGAAAAAACAAACAACCCAATCCAAAACTGGGCAGAAGACCTAAATAGACATTTCTCCAAAGAAGATATACAGATGGCCAACAGACACATGAAAGAATGCTCAACATCATTAATCATTAGAGAAATGCAAATCAAAACTACAATGAGGTATCATCTCACACCGGTCAGAATGGCCATCATCAAAAAATCTAGAAACAATAAATGCTGGAGAGGGTGTGGAGAAGAGGGAACCCTCTTGCACTGTTGGTGGGAATGTAAATTGATACAGCCACTATGGAGAACAGTATGGAGGTTCCTTAAAAAACTAAAAATAGAACTACCATACGACCCAGCAATCCCACTACTGGGCATATACCCTGAGAAAACCATAATTCAAAAAGAGTCATGTACCAAAATGTTCATTGCAGCTCTATTTACAATAGCCAGGACATGGAAGCAACCTAAGTGTCCATCATCGGATGAATGGATAAAGAAGATGTGGCACATATATACAATGGAATATTACTCAGCCATAAAAAGAAATGAAATGGAGGTATTTGTAATGAGGTGGATGGAGTTAGAGTCTGTCATACAGAGTGAAGTAAGTCAGAAAGAGAAAAACAAATACAGTATGCTAACACATATATATGGAATCTAAGGGGAAAAAAAAAAAGGTCATGAAGAACCTAGTGGCAAGACGGGAATAAAGACACAGACCTACTAGAGAATGGACTTGAGGATAGGGGGAGGGGGAGGGGTGAGATGTGACAGGGTGAGAGAGTGTCATGGACATATATACACTACCAAATGTAAACTAGATAGCTAGTGGGAAGCAGCCGCATAGCACAGGGAGATCAGCTCGGTGCTTTGGGACCACCTAGAGGGGTGGGATAGGGAGGGTGGGAGGGAGGGAGATGCAAGAGGGAAGAGATATGGGAATATATGTATATGTATAACTGATTCACTTTGTTATAAAGCAGAAACTAACACACCATTGTAAAGCAATTATACTTCAATAATGATGTTTAAAAAAAAAAGAAAACGAAAACACGACATTTAAAACTGTAGGAAAATTTTTAAAATATTTATTTATTTGGCTGCACCAGATCTTAGTTGCAGCACGTGGGATCTTCAGTCTTCGTTGCAGCATGTGGGAACTTTAGTGTGGCATGCAGGATCTTTAGTTGCAGCATGTGGGATCTAATTTCCTGACCAAGGATCGAACCCAGGCCCCCTGCACTGGGAGCATGGAGTCTTAGCCACTGGACTACCAGGGAAGTCCCTAAAACTGTAGGAAATTTCATGACGTTTTTGCTTGCCCTTGGCTCAACTTCTCCCTGGTGTGGCAAGGTCTTGTTCTGGAGGGGGTAGCAACTCAGTTCCCACTTCACTCCCTTGAAATGAAGGTGCCAGAACTGGCCTTATTTGCAGTGTTCTAACCTGCCTAATGCTGCCTGAGGGATTGGTCTCTCTAGCACCTAATTCAGACTTAAGGTGGGGAAAAGTGACAGCCACTGCTCGTGAAGTCTTCAAGGAGATTATAGACGTGCAGATGCATGGGACAAAAGATTACAGCTGAAGACACAGAATAACTATCTAAAGCCTGGAGGAGGAGCTGGGGTGAGATTCTGGGGAAATGAAGGCATTCAAAAGCAACTGTGTCTATGGAGAAATTGGATAAAGCTCAAGGCAAGACTTATGATCAGAAAAGACCTGAGAAGACCTTAAGCTTTCATGTGAGGCTGATTCACTATGCTCAGACCATGCTCAGCTAATCAGTGAAGGACTGCCCTGGCACAGAGCCAGTCTGCAAAGACTGGGAGAGGTAGCTATTTTTTCAGATGCCTGATTTTCAACAAAAATTTGCAAGGCATACAAAGAAACACGAAATCATGGCCCATGCAAGATAAGAAAGCAAAATGGCAGAACTTTTCCCTGAGGAAACCCAGATGTTAGACATACTAGATGAAGGCTTTAAAACAACTGTTTTCAGTATGCTCAAAGAGCTAAAGGAAAAAATGGACAAAGAACTAAATAAATCAGGAAAACAATATATGAACAAAATAAGAATATCAACAAAAATAATAGAAATTATAAAAAGAAGACAAATTCTGGAGCTGAGAATTACAGTAACTGAATTAAAAAAATACATAGAGGAATTCAACGGCAGATTTGAAAGGGCATAAGAAAAAAAATCAGTGAACTTTAAGACAGGACAATTGAAATTTTCCAGGTTGAAGAGCAGGAAAAAAAGAAGGAAGAAAAGCAAACAAAGACTTGGGGATTTGTGGGATACTATCAGGCAGACAAATATACACATTACAGGAGTCCATAAGGAGAAGAGAGATTATTAGAAGAAATAATGACTGAAAACTTCCTAAATTTGATGAAATATGTGAATATACAGATCAAGAAGCTCAATAAACTCCCAAGTAGGATAAACCCAAAGAGATCCACACCAAGACATGTTATAATCAAACTGTCAGAAGCCAGAGGCAAAGTGAATCTTGAAAGCAGCAAGAGAGAAGCAACTCATTATGTCACAAGTGATCTTCAATAAGATTAACAGCCAGTTTCTCAGCAGAAACCTTGGAAGCCAGAAGGCAGTGGGATGATATATATTTAAAGTGTTAAAAGAAAAAAAGACTGTCATTTGAAAATTCTGTATCTGGCAAAACTGTCTTTCAAAAATAAAGGAGGAATTAAGATATTCCCCAAACAAAAGCTGAGGGAATTTATTTCCAGTAGACTTGCCATAAAGGAAATGCTGAAGGGAATTCTTCAAGTTGAAATGAAAGAACAATAGACAGTAACTCTAAAAACAGTCATCGGTAAAGGAAAATACGTGAACAAATGCCACAAAAGTATTATTGTAATTTTGGTTTGTAACTATTTTTATTTTCTACAGGATTTAAAAGAAAAATGCATAAAAATTATAAATCTAAGTTAATGGTACTTAGTATATAAAGATACAATTTGTGACATCAATAACATAAACTGAGGGAGGGACGAGTTATAAAGAAGTAGAGTTTTTCTATGTGATTGAAGTTAAATTGGTATTAATTTAAGAACATTGTCATAATTTTAAAATGTTATATGTAATTTCTTTGGTAAACACACACAAAAATCTATAGAATATACACGAAAGGAAATGAGAAGGGGACTAAAACATGTCACTACAAAAATCAATTAAATTCACCAAGATAGGGACTTCCCTGGCAGACCAGTGGTTAAGACTCCACATTTTCACTACAGAGGGCATGGGTTGATCCCTGGTTGTGGAACTAGGATCCCGCATGCTGAGTGGAGCAGCCAAAAAAAAAAAAAGAAAATTCATTGAGATAGACCGTATTCTGGGCCATAAAGCACACCTTAACAAATATAAAAGAAGAGAAATCATACAATGTCTGCTCAGATTACAATGGAATTAAACTAGAAATAAATGAAGATAACTAGGAAATCCCCAAATACATAGAATTTAAAGAATATACTTCAAAGCTACACATGAGTCAAAGAAGAAATCTCAAGAGAATTAAAAATTATTTTGAACTAAATGAAAATACAACTTATCAAAATTTGTGGGATGCAGCAAAAATAATGCTTAGAGAGAAATGTAGAGCATTGAATGTATATATTAAATAAGAAGAAATATCTAAAATCAATAGTCTAAGTTCCCATGGAAGGAAACTAGAAAAAAAGCAGATTATATCCAAAGTAAGCAGAAGAAAAGAAATAATAAGAATTAGAACTGAAATCAGTGAAATTGAAAGCAGGAAATCAATAGAGAAAAGCAGCAAAACCAAAAGCTGGTTCTTTGAAAAGATTGATATAATTGATAAGCCTGTAGCCAGGCTAAGAAGAAAAGAGAAAGGACACAAATTACTAATATGAGAAATGAAAGAGGGGACATTGCTATAGATCCCATGGACATTAAAAGAATAATCAAGTAATATTGTAAACAAATCTGTGCCCACAAATTTAATAACGTAGATGAAATGGACCAATTCCTTGAAAGACACAATCTGTCAAAATTCACATGAAAAGAAATAGGCAATCTAAATAGGCCTATATCAATTAAATAAATTGAATCAACAATAAATAACCTTCCAAAAGAGAAAGCACCAGGCCTAGATGGGTTCATTGGTGAATTCTACCAGACATTAAGGAAGAAATTATACCAATTTTCTACAATCTCTTTCAGAGGATAGAAGCAGGGGGAATATTTCCTAATTCAGTCTCTGAAGCCAGTATTACCCTAATGCTCAAACCAGAAAACAACATTACAAGAAGTCTACAGATCAATATCTCTCATGAACATAGATGCAAAAATCCTCAACAAAATATTAGAAAGTTGAATCCAACAATGTACAAAAATAATTATACATACCATGACTAAGTGGGATTAATGCCAGGTGTGCAAGGCTGGTTCAACATTTGAAAATTGATCAGTGTAATCCATTACATCAATAGGCTAACAAAGAAGAATCACATGATCATATCAATAGATGCAGGAAAAACATTTACCAAATTCCAAGACCCATTTATGATAAAAACTCTCTGCAAACTAGGAATAGAGAGGAACTTCCTCAACTCGATAAAGAACATTTACAAAAAAACCTATAGCTAACATCATACTTAATGGTGAGAAACTTGAACCTTTCCCACTAAGATTAAGTTGAGGTAAATCTATCTCCTCTCACTACTTCTTTTCAACAGTGTATTGGATGTCCTTGCTAAAATAATACAAGAAAAGAGAATAAAAGTATACAGATTGGGAAGGAAGAAATAAAACTGAATTTGTTCACAGATGACATAATCATCTATGTAGAAAATTAAAAGAATCAATAATAAAACAAAAACAAAAACTACTGGAACTATAAACAATTTTAGCAAGGTTTCAGGATACAAGGTTAATATACAAAAGCCAATCATTGTCCTGCATACCAGCAATGAACAAGTGGAATTTGACATTAAAAACAGTACCATTTACAATAGCACCACCCAAAATGAAATATTTAGGTATAAATCTAAAAAAAAAAGTGAAAGACATATACAAGGAAAACCACAACACTGATGAAAGAAATCAAAGTAGAGCTAAATAAATGGAGAGATATTCCATATTTGTGAACAGGCTTAATATTGTCAAGATGTCAGTTCTTCCCAACTTGATCTACAAGATTCAATGCAATCCCAATCAAAATCCCAGCAAGTTATTTTGTAGACATCAACAAATTGATTCCATAGTTTATATGGAGAGGAAAACAAAACAAGCCAAAACCTCAGATAGCCAACACAATATTGAAGGAGAAGAACAGAGTTGGAGGACTGACACTCCCCAACCTCAAGAAAGTACTTTAACTTCAATGAAGCTACAGTGATTAAGCCAGCATGGTACTGATGAAAGAATAGAAATAGATCAGTGGAACAGAATAGAGAACCCAGAAATAGACCCTCATAAATATGTCAGCTGATCTTTGACAAATGAGCAAAGGCAATACAATGGAGCAAAATAGTCTTTTCAACCAATGGTGCTGGAACTACTGGGCATCCACATGGAAAATTTAAAAAAAAAAAGGAATCTAGACACAGGACTTCTGTGGTGGCACAGTGGTTAAGAATCCGCCTGCCAATGCAGGGGACACGGGTTCCATCCCTGGTCCAGGAAGATCCCACATGCCGCAGAGCAACTAAGCCCGTGCACCACAACTACTGAGCCTGCACTCCAGAGCCTGCGAGCCACAACTACTGAGCCTGCGTGAGGCAACTACTGAGGCCACATGCCACAACTACTGAAGCCCTCGTGCTCTAGGGCCTGTGTGCTGCAACTACTGAAGCCCGTGCACCTAGAGCCCGTGCTCTGCAACAAGAGAAGCCACCACAATGAGAAGCCTGTGCACCACAACAAAGAGTAGCCCTTGCTCACCGCAATTAGAGAAAGCCCGCGTGCAGCAATGAAGACCCAACGCAGCCAAAAAAAAAAAAAGAATCTAGACACAGACCTTACACGTTTCACAAACATTAACTCAAAATGGATCACAGACATAAATGTAGACTTCAAAACAATAAAACTCCTAGAAAATAATGTAGGAGAAAACCTCAGTGACCTTGGGTATGGCAATGACTTTTTAGGTACAACACCAAGGGCATGGTCTATGAAATAAAGAATTGATAAACTGGACTTCATTAAAATTAAAAACTTCTGCTATGAAAAGAAAATGTCAAGAGAATGAGGCATAGACTAGGAGAAAGAGATAAAAAGAAAGACATTTGCAAAAGACATAGCTGATAACGTTTTTTTATCCAAAATATGCAAAGAACACTTAAAACTCAACAATAAGAAAACAAACAACTCTATTTTTAAACGAGCTAAAAAATCTTAACAAGCATTCACCAAAGAAGATATACAGGTGGCAAATAAGCATATGAAAAGATGATCCACACCATATGTCATCAGGGAAATGCAAATTAAAACAACAAGATTGGGCTTCCCTGGTGGTGCAGTGGTTGAGAGTCTGCCTGCTAGTGCGGGGGATGCGGGTTCGAGCCCTGGTCTGGGAGGATCCCGCATGCCGCGGAGCGGCTGGGCC
Source organism: Balaenoptera physalus (assembly GCF_965194825.1). Taxonomy (NCBI): domain Eukaryota; kingdom Metazoa; phylum Chordata; class Mammalia; order Artiodactyla; family Balaenopteridae; genus Balaenoptera; species Balaenoptera physalus. Next base: position 44,102,786 of record NC_138901.1, read on the forward strand.
CGTGTGCCACGGCTGCTGAGCCTGCGCATCTGGGGCCTGTGCTCTGCAACTAGAGAGGCTGCGGTGGTGGGGGGCCTGCGCACCGCGATGAAGGGTGGCCCCAGCTTGCTGCAACTGGAGGGGGCCCTAGCACAGAAACGAAGACCCAACATAGCAATCAATCAATCAATCAATCAATCAATCTTTAAAAAAAAAAACAAGATTCCACCACACATCTATTAGAATGGCTAAATTCCAGAACACCGACAACACCAAATGTTGGCAAGGATGTGAAGTAACAGGAATTCTTATTCATTGCTGATCAGAATGTAAAATGGCACGGCTACTTTGGAAGACAGTTTGGCAATTTCTTACAAAACTAAACATACTCTTACCATACAATCCAGCAATTTTGATCTTTGGTATTTATCCAAAGGAATTGAAATTTTATATCTTCACAAAAACCTGCGCATGGATGTTTTAGCAGCTCTATTCATAAGTGTCCAAACTGGGAAACAACCAAGATATCCTTCAGTAGGTGAATGAATAAATAAACTGTGGTGTATTCAGGCAGTGGAACATTATTCAGTGTTAAAAATAAGTGAGCTATCAAGGCATGAAAAGACACAGAGGAACCTTAAATGCATATTACCAAGTGAATGAAGCCAATTTGAAAAGACTATACACTGTATGATTCCAACTATATGACTTTCTGGGAATGGCAATACCAAGAAGACAGTAAAAAGATCAGTGGTTGTCGGGGATTTAGGGCTGCAGAGAGAAGACTAGCTGGAGCACAGAGGATTTTTAGGGCAGTGAAAATGCTCTGTATGATAGTTTAATGATGAATTCATTGTACAACCCACAGAATGGGAGAAAATATTTGCAAACAATGCAACTGACAAGGGATTAACTCCCAAAGTATACAAACAGCTTATACAACTCAATATCAAAAAAACAACCCCATCAGAAAACTGGGCAGGAGACCTAAATAGACATTTCTCCAAAGAAGACATACAGATGGCCAACAGGTATATGAAAAGATGCTCAACATCACTAATTATTAGAGAAATGCAAATCAAAACCACAATGAGGTATCACCTCACACTGGTCAGACTGGCCATCAAATGCTGGAGAGGGTGTGGAGAAAAAGGAACCCTCATACACTGTTACTGGGAGTGTAAATTGGTGCAGCAACTATGGAGAACAGTATGGAGGTTCCTTAAAAAACAAAGAATGAGGACCAGGAGAAGATGGCAGAAGAGTAAGACACGGAGATCACCTTCCTCCCCACAGATACATCAGAAAAAACAAAGAATAGTGTTACCATATGATCCAGCAATCCCACTCCTGGGCATATATCCAGAGAAAACTGTAATTCAAAAAGATACATGCACCCTAGTGTTCATAGCAACACTATTTACAATAGCCAAGACATGGAAGCAACCTAAATGTCCATCAACAGGTGAATGGATAAAGATGTGGTGTGTGTGTGTATATATATATATATATATATATATATATATATATATATATATATATATATATATGGAATATTACTCGACCATAAAAAGGAATGAAGTAATGCCATTTGCAGCAGCATGGATGGAACTAGAGATTATCATACTAAGTGAAGTAAGTCAGACAGATAAAGATAAATATCATATGATATCACTTATATGTGGAATATTTAAAAATGATACAAATGAACTTATTTACAAAGCAGCAATAGACTCACAGACATAGAAGACAAATTTATGGTTACCAAAGGGGAAAGGCAGGGAGAGCAATAAATTAGGAGTTTAGGATTAACGTATACATACATATACACACATAACATATATATAAAATAGATAACCAACAAGGCCTACTGTATAGCACAGGAAACTATATTCAATGTCTTGTAATAACCCATAATGAAAAAAGAATAGATTTATATATATATCTGAATCACTTTACTGTTCACCTGAAAGTAACACAGCATTGTAAATCAACTATACTTCAATTAGAAAGAAAGAAAGAAAGAAAGAAAGAAAGAAAGAAAGAAAGAAAGAAAGAAAGAAAGAAAGAAAGAAAGAAAGAAAATTGCAAAAAAAAGCAGAAGGATAACTGGATGAATGTAAGTTAAAGGATTTCATTCAATGCTTCAATAAAATAATAAAGCCACAGTATATTCTTAAAAAAAAAGAGGAAATTAGGGACAAAAGACTGTAACACATGCAGAAAGCATACAACAAAATGGCGATTATAAGTCTTTCTCTATCAGTAATTACTTTCAATGTAAATAGATTACCCTATCCGATCAAAAGACATAGATGAGCAGAACAGATTTTTTAAAACCAGGATCCATCTATATGCTGTTTACAAAAGACTCACTTTAGATCTAAGGACACACATAAGTTGAAAGTGAAAGATGGAAAAAGTTGTTCCATGCAAATAGTAACCAAAAGAGAGCAGAGGTGGTTACGCTAATATCAGCTAAATGGACTTTAAGTCAAAAACAGTTATAAGAGAGAAAGAAGGACATCATATAATGATAAAAGAATCAATTAACCAAAAAGATGTAACAATTATAAACATGTATGCACCAAACATCAGAGCTTCTAAATATATATGAAGCAAACATTGATAGAATACTAGAAAGAAATAGACAGCTGTACATTAATAGTTGGAGTCTTAAATATCCCACTTTAAATAATGGATAGAACAATCAGACAGAAGATCAATAAGGAATTAGAAGATTTGAACAACACTGTAAACGAATTGGATCTAACAGACATATGCAAAACACTCCACCCAAAGATAGCAGAATATATATTCTTCTTGAGTGCACATGGAACATTCTCTGGGATAGACCACATGTTAGGTCACAAAACAAGTGTCAGCAAATTCTAAAGATCAAAATTATACAAACTATCTTTTCTGATCACAGTGTAATTAAACTAGAAATCAAGAACAGAAGGAAAACTAGAAAAATTACAAATATGTAGAAATTAAATAGCACATTTTTGAACAATAAATGGGTTAAAGAAGAAATCACAAGGGAAATTGAAAAATATCTTGAGACAAATGAAAATAAATACACAACATAATAAAACTTAAGGAATGCAGCAAAGGCAGTACTATAGTTTATAGTGGCAAATGCCTACATTAAAAAAGAAAAAAGATCTCAAATCAACAGCATAATTTTATACCTTAAACTAGAAAAAGAAGAACAAACAAAACTCAGTGTTAGCAAAAGGAAGGAGATAATAAAGATGAGAGCAGAAGAAATGAAATAGAGAATAGAAAAACAATAGAAAAAAAAACAATGAAACTGAGGTTTTTTTCTTTAAAGCTTTTTAAAAAAATTTATTTATTTTATTTTATTTATTTTTTGGCTGTGTTGGATCTTTGTTGCTGTACGTGGGCTTTCTCTAGTTGTGGCGAGCAGGAGCTACTCTTCGTTGCGGTGTGCAGGCTTCTTATTGTGCGGAGCACGGCCTCTAGGCACGTGGGCTTCAGTAGTTGTGGCTCGCGGGCTCAGTCGTTGTGGCTCGCGGGCTCTAGAGCACAGGCTCTGTAGTTGTGGCACACGGGCTTAGTTGCTCCGTGGCATGTGGGATCTTCCAGGACCGGGGCTCAAACCCGTGTCCCCTGAATTGGCAGGTGGATTCTTAACCAATGTGCCACCAGGGAAGCCCAAACTGAGTTTTTTTAATCAACAAAATTGACAAACCTTTACCTATATTGATGAAGAAAAGAAAACCCCTCAAATAACTAAAATAAAAAATGAAAGAATGGACATTAATACCAATTTTACAGAAATAAAAGGGATTATAAGAGAGTACTATGAACAAATGTACGCTAGCAAATTGGATAACCGAGAGGAAATGGACAAATTCCTAGAAACACACCTACCAAGAGTGAATTAGGAAGAAATGGAAAACCTGAATCAACCTATAACTAGTAAGAAGATTGAATCAGTAACCAAAAACCTTCCAAAAAAGAAAATCCCTGGACCAGATGGCTTCACTGGTGAATTCTACCTGGGCAAATAATTTTTTGTGGGGCCTCTGTCAATAAAAATAATTTAAGTCAACTAAAATCAGAACGTTAGCACCATTCTGGCAATCCAGTCTCCATCCTGTGAAAGAAATAGTTTCAGCCAGTGAGGTGATCCACTTACCAGGTGTCTTAGTTTGTTCATGCTGCTATAACAAAATATCATAGACTGGGTGGCTTATAAGCAACAGAGTTTATTTCTTACAGTTATGGAAGCTGGGAAGTCCAGATTAAGGTGCAGCAGATTTGGTGTCTGGTGAGGACCACTTCTTGTTTCATAGATGACTGTCTTTTCTCTGTCCTCACAAGGTGGAAGGGGCCAGGCAGCTCTCTGGGGAATCTTTTATAAGGATACTTATCCTATTTGTGAGGGTTCCACCGTTGTGACCTAATCACATCCCAAAGGCCCTATCTCCAAACACCATCACACTGGGGATTAGGTTTCAACATGTTAATTTTGGGGGCACATAAACATTCAACTTATAGCACGAGGCTATTCTCCAGAACCAGGATCCAGCCATGAGATCCCAGGACAACACGTTGGTATGAGTCCCAGGGCTCCTTGGGTAAAGGGCCATTGAGCACTGAAAAGGGAAGAAATGGGGACCTGGACCCATAGAGTGTTGTCCAGGCTTGGGCACCTTTCCAGGATGACACTGCTGGCCCTGGCTGGTCCCAGGCACTGGAAGGGCTCAGAAAATTTCATGGAAGACATTCCAGAGCAGGAAGAGTGCTCTGCACCCGCCGAGGTTCAGAGTCCATGGCAGGAACGAGGCCCCAGGCCTTTCCTCCTTGTGTCCTAAACGATTAGGGGCCCCCACCAGATTTCCTGTAGTTTGAAAACAACCACTCTAAACACTTCAGTACTCTGTTTCTAAAGATTTCTCTAGATCTATGGTGAGATTAGGGCCCAGCATGAATACAAAGTTCTGTGGGAGCCCTGAGAAGAGGATAGACATGGGACTTCCAGAAAGGATGAGAGGAGTTTTCAGGTGACAAAAGTGGAAGAGGGCAAAGGCACAGAGGCCCCAAGTTTCACGGGGGGGTGGTGACTACTCTGGGGCATTTGGAGTGGTGACATTTATTGAACACTTAGTCTAGGCCCTGTAATTTGCTAAGTGTTCTGTGGAATATATTGTTGCTTTTTTCCCTCTGTATGGAATGGTCATGATCGACAAAGGAATTCTCTTGGTTTAACCCCAACTGTCCAAATCATCTGGAGCCCCAAAGTTACTGTTGCTGTCTTAGTCAGCTCTGGCTGCTATTATAAAAATATCATAGACTGGCTGGCTTATAAACAACAGAAACTTATTTCTCACGGTTCTGGAGGCTGGGCAGTCCAAGATCAAGGTGCCAGTGTGGTCAGGTTCTAATGAGGGTCCTCTCCTGGTTGTAGACTTTTCATTGTATCTTCACATAGTAGAGAGCAGAGAAGGAAGGCAACCTCTCTTGAGGTTCTTACAAGGGCATTAATCTTACTGATGAGTTGCTCGGCCCTTATGACCTCATCTTATCCTAATTACCCCCCAAAGGCCCCACTTCCTCATACCATCATGTCGTAGGGGAGGGTTTCAACGTATGAATTTTGAAGGGACACAAACATTCAATCCATACAGTTGTTTACATATGATCAGAAGTTTATAGAGACTGAGGTGTATCCACAGCCTAGAGCTGAGTCTCTGCAGGATACTGGTCCAGCAGTGGACAGGAGTATTCTGACCCTCTTTGTATCCTTTCCCAGTGTAGTGATCACTACCTGTGATGAACTCTTCTCTCAGCTGTCTCTAGGCCATCTATAACAAAGCCGTAATCCCAGTAGACCTTAAAGGGACAGGGTTAATGGATTTGGGATACTTATACTTAAAGCAGATGTTTTTGTATATAAGAATTTTACCTCATTGAAAATATATGGATATCTGATAGAAAAAGGGTACAGTGACTTGGCCCACCTTGCTTAAGATCAATGGCCAAAATTTATGAATCTAACTCATCCTTGCAGGAAGGAAAAATTATTAAAATGGCATATTGCTAGATGTCTTTAGACTCCAACTGAGAGTTTTCCCAAGGGATTCCCCAATAAAAGAAGATAATTAAGATAAAGTTGAAATTATTTTAAAAAATAAAAGTATATGTAATATATAAAACTAAAATTTGGTTCACTGAGATCAGAAACATAGATAGGCTCCCCTCAGGGGCTTATTTAAGAAAAGAAGAGAGAAACAAGTTTTATAATATTAGGGATTAGAAAGGAGATATGAACACAGATAAAAATTAGATTAAAACAATTAGAAGAGGATCATATAAAACTATGGCAAAAAATTGGAAAATTTTACAGGAGTAGAAATTATTATCATCTTACCATCATTATCATTATCATCAGTTCAAAATATGTCCCCAAAACCTATTTTATATCTGTATCCTTATCATGGCATCCAGTGGAATATAGGATAAAACAAAATACAGAATTTTGCTGGGTTTGCCTCACAATACACAATTTGCTATCTCTTTTGCTCAGGTCCTATTTTAAATGGCTCTGTCTGTTTTACAGAAAAGAATTTCTGCTCGGAAATTGAATGGCTTCTAGGAAAATGACCGTCCGTGTTGTTTTGGACACTAACTATGCTGAGCTGGTTCTAGATGTGGGAAAAGTCACTTTCGGGGAGAAGAATAGAAAAAAAATGAAAGATTGTCAACTGAGAAGAAAGCAGAATGAAAACGTCTCACAATCTGTGGTTGCTTTGCTGAATTCTGGAGGGGGCGTGTGCAGGGCTGAAATTGAGAATGAAAACTATAGTTATGAAAAAGATGGAATAGGATTAGATTTGGAAAATTCTTTTGCCAATATTGTTTCGTTTGTTTCTAAATACTTAGACTTTATGCAGCAAGGTAAATATTTTCTGATTTTTGTCAAATCGTGGAGCTCAGAAACCTCTGGGTTGAGGATTGCCACCTTGAGCTCCAATTTGTACAAAAGAGATATAACCTCTGTAAAAGTAATGAATGCTACCGCTGCACTGGAATTCCTCAAAGACAGGTTAGAAACTGGAGAGGGATTTTCTTTAATACCTAAATCACCTCCAAAGAGGTACCATTTTGATGTACAAGAAGAAAGTAGCATGAAGGCCTTGGCTGCTGACTTTTTTAATAGGATGCAACTCAGGTACGGAGAAAAACTCACCTTTACTGAATCCACACATGTTGAAATGAAAGACTACTCAACAGAAAAGCTGTTACAACGCATTAAAGAGATTCTCCCTCAATACGTTTCTGCATTTGCAAATACTCATGGGGGCTATTTGTTTATTGGTTTAAGTGAAGAAAAACAAGAAGTAACTGGCTTTAAAGCAGAGAAGAGTGACCTTGACAAGATAGAAAAAGAAATAGAACAATGCATTAGCAAGTTTCCTGTCTATCATTTCTGTATAGAGAAGAAGAAGATAAATTATTCATGCAAATTCCTTGAAGTATATGATGAAGGAAGTCTTTGTGGATATGTCTGTGCGCTCAAAATAGAGCTATTCTGTTGTGCGGTGTTTGCCAAAAAGCCGAATTCCTGGCATGTGAAAGATAATCAAGTGATGCAGCTGACCGTGGAGGAATGGGGCCAATTAATGCTGGATCCTGAACCAAGTGAGGAAGGGGGATTAGAAATAAGGGTATATTTGGCTGGGGTGGCAAGGCTTTTTTTTTCTCTTGGATTTGGGGCAACATCAATAGTCCTCAAATTTCAACACCTAATTTACTAATCTCTGGTGGTTACACTCATAGTTCACTCTCTCTACCCACTTAGAAGGTAACTATTCCATATAGAAAGCACACTACCTCCTCTCTGTAGCACTGCCTGGTATAAAGATCCAATTAACACTGTTTTTCTTCCCTGTCACTTCTACTCACTTTCAAGGAGAGCCTGTGAATTCCTTCTCCCTTTTCCTTCTGAGCTCGGTTTCAGTAACTGACCACTTCTCTCTCTCAGGAACACTTGCCTCTTTTATTTACTTGCTCCTTCATCTTTCTTTACACCTTTCCATTTATTTCCCTTAGAACCTCTTCCCTCTTCCTCTGCTGTCTCTTCCGTTTGTGAATCAACGTGTAACCCTAAATTGGACTGATAAGAAAAGGATAGTGTTGGTATTTCATCTGATTTTTGGAAAAGAAAAGCCTCCAATGAAATTAGACCAGCACTAGCAACTTAAAAATCTCTGAAAATGCAAGCTTCTTCCTTAGAATCTGCACAAAATTCAGCTCTCCTTCACTAGCCATCATGTCTTCTAATTTTAATTGCTTTTAAAATGAACCCAATTATATGGTGATGTATTCAATTACTATTAATGCATTTTCCTATTAGTATTCAATATAGTGTGTTTCAGCAGCCTCAAGGAATAAATTTATAACTTACGTTTGACTTGGGAATCTAACCACGATATCTAACAATATTTCTATTGGAAAAATGGGGTCATTTCTAAGCAGACTTTTGATATACTAAGCATTTTGTTGATATACTAAGCATTTAGTTGTGACAAATTGAGAAAATGATTTTTGTTTTTTAAGATTTTTCCAGGTTATTTGAAGAGATGAACCTTCAACAAAGTATGTTATCACCTATACCCCTAGATTGGCCTCTGTATAAATATAAGAATTTGGAAAGTCAGGAGCAGAGATATCACCTTACAGGTAATTTAATTCTGGTTTCTTTGGACTTGGTGTGTGTGTTTTCAAACCTTCTCTTCACATCAGTTCTATCTTGAAACTTATCATCAAAGTATATTCTGGCATTCAGGGGACTGCTTTGGTGTTTTTATCATTGAACATGTCAAAATCCAGTTTTTCAGGTTTTGATTAGACTTTTCTTGGTGTAATAGGAACTCCTTTAATTGGAAGTAAGAGAACCCCAACTCAATTTAGTTTAAACAAAAAGGAAGTACATCATGTTGCTGGGAAATCTAGATTGAGACCCAGCTTCATACATTCAGTTACTGAAGAAAGGCCACCAGTACTCAGAATCTCTGATTTATCTGTTTTCGTTATTACTATTTATGGACAACATGTCATTTTCTGCCATATAAACAGCGTTACCTTGAATATTCTTCTTCAGTCTTCTGGTGCATAGTTGCAAGAGTTTCTCCTGGGTCCACACCTAGGAGTAGAATTGCTAGGTCAGGAAGTATGTGAATATTCAAGCAATAAGATAATGCCAGATTGTTTTCTGAAGTAAACGAGTCACTTTACTCCCAACAACAATATGTTACAAATGCCACGTCTTCTCCAGTTGTCAAACTTCTCTTCATCTTTCTTCTCATCCTCCTTCTTCCTTCACTCAAATAGGTGTAAAATAGTATCTCTCTGTGTCTACATTTTCCTGGTTATTAATTTGGTTGAGCATATCTTCATATACTTCCTGGCCATATGTATTTTATCACCTATGAAAGGCCTATTCTGTCTTTTGCCCATTTTTCTATTAGGCTTTTGTCTTTTTCTTACTGATGTGTAGGAGATTCTAGAATCCAAATCCTCTTTTGGTCATAGGTATTACACATTACAGAGATCTTCTCCAAGTTTGTGGCTTTAGTTTTCTCTTTTCTTAAGGCATATTATGGTAATTAGTAGTTTGATATTTTAATATAGTCAAAGTTACCATATTTTAATTTTCTGGTTTAATGCTCTTTGTGCCTTGTGTAAGAGATCATTCTCTACCTTAAGGTTAGAAAGATATTTCCCTTCATTTTCTTCTAAAAGTTTTAGGGTTTTGCACTTGATGTTTAACATTTAAATCCTTGATCCATCTCAGTGGTGATGCAAGAGTACTATTTCATTTTGTTCCTTATGGATGGCCACATTACCCAGCTCCAATTACTGAATAGTTCCCACTTTCACCCACTGATCTGCTATGCCACCTCCAGCATATTACTAAGTATACGTATAGCCATATTTCTAGAATCCCTATTATGTTCTCTTGGTCAATTTGTCTGTCCCTACATCCACTATACTGTCCTAATATTGTAATATTATATTAAGTACTTGGCAGGGTAAGCCGCCTTACTTTTATTCTTTTTCTTTGAGACTGTCTTGGTGATTTTAAATCATTTACTATATTATACAAATTTTAGAATCTGCTTAAGTGCCACAAAAAACCCTTTAAGGATTTTGATTGCAGTTACATTGAATAGGTAGATTTGTGACATATTTACATCAATTGCTCTTTGTACAGTTGAACATAGGAAATCTCTCCATTTGTTTGTATCTTCTTTAATGTCTTTAAAGTTTTATAAGTTTCTGTGTATAAGTTTTGTACTTTTTTTGTTACGTTTATTACTAGGTTTTTTTTTAAATTTATTTTATTTTAGGCTGTGTTGGGTCTTCGTTGCTGCGCGCGGGCTTTCTCTAGTTGCAGCAAGTGGGGGCTACTCTTTGTCGCAGTACGTGGGCTTCTCATTGCGGTGGCTTCTCTTGTTGCACAGCATGGGTTCTAGGCGTGCAGGCTTCAGTAGTTGTGGCACGCTGGCTCTGTATTTGTGGCTCGTGGGCTCTAGAGCGCAGGCTCAGTAGTTGTGGCACACGGGCTTAGTTGTTCCATGGCATGTGGGATCTTCCTGGACCAGGGGTCAAACCTGTATCCCCTGCATTGGCAGGCAGATTCTTAATCACTGTGCCACCAGGGAAGCCCTATTACTAGGCTTTTAAAAATTTTTTGTTGCTGTAATTGTAATTGATGTCTTTTTTTTTTTCTTTTTCGGCTGCACTGTGCAGCTTGCGGGATCTTAGTTCCCTGACCTGGGATTGAACCTGCGCCCTCGGCAGTGAAAGTGCGGAGTCCTACCCACTGGACTGCCAGAGAATTCCCGATGTTTTTCTTTAAAAGTTACATTTTCTTATTGTTTGTTGCTGGTGTGTAGAAATGCAATCAATTTTATATATTGAGTTCATGCTACCTTGTTAAAATTTATTTTAAATAATTTGTCCATAGATTCTTTTTATGTTCTTTATAAACAATTATACTGATTATGTTTTCCTAATGCTTTTAATTTTTTTACTTTATCCTTTTTTTTTTTTTTTGTATCCCTAGTACTCATTTATCTTATAGCTAGAAATTTGTTCCTTTTGACTGCCTTTATCCAATTCCTCCTCCCCTTACCCCCTGCCTCTGGTAACCACAAATCTGACCTCTTTTTCTATGAGTTTGTTTGTTGTTTTTGAACTATAATTGACCTACAACACTATGCTAGCTCCTGTTATACAACATAGTGATTCGATATTTCTATACATTTCAAAATGATCACCAAGGTAAGTCTAGTTATGATCTGTTACCATACAAGGATATTACATAGTTACTGACTGTATTCCCCCACACTGTACATTTCATACCCATGACTCATTTATTTTGCAACTGGAAGTTTATACCTCTTCATCTCCTTCACCTATTTATTTCCTCCCCCCAAACCCCTCTTCTCTGGCAACCATCTGTTTGTTCTCTGTTTCTATAACTCTGTTTCTGTTTTGTTATGTTTGTTAGTTTGTTGCTTCCATATCTTAGCTACTGTAAATAGTGCTGCAGTGACCATAGGGGTACATATATCTTTTCTAATAGTATTTTCATTTTCTTTGGCTAAATACCCAGAAGTGGAATTGCTGGATTGTATGGTAGTTCTATTGTTGGTTTTTTGAGGAACTTCCATGCTGTTTTCCATAGTGGCTACACCAATTTACATTCCATGAGGGTCCCCTTTTCTCCACATTCTCACCAACACTTGTTGTTTCTTGTCTTTTTGATACCAGCCATTTTTAAAAATTGAAGTATAGTTGATTTACAGTATTACTAAGCCCCAGGTGTACAACATAATGACTCACAATATTTAAAGGGTATACTGCATTTATAGTTATTATAAATATTGGCTATATTCCCCATGCTGTACAATGTATCTTTGTAGCTTATTTATTTGATACATAGTAGTTTGTGCCTCTTAATTTGTGCTTTACACAAATTTTCATATGTTGAAATTTAACTATTCAGCTTGAAAGATTTTCTAATTTTCCTTATGAATTCCTCTTCGATGCATAGATTATTTTACTGTTAAATTTCAAATACTTGGACCTTTTATAGACATCTTATAGTTGTTGATTTCTAATTTAATTCCATGGTGATCAGAGAATATACTCTGTAAGATTTCAATCTTTGAAATTTATTGAAGCTTGTTTTGGTTTATTTATGGTTTATTTTGGTAGATTTTCCAAGTGCACTAGTAAAGAATATATGTTCCACAGTTGTTGAGTATGTTTTTCTATAAATGTCAAGTCAGGTTGATTCATAGTGTCATTCGCATCTTCTATAAACTCATTTTTTGTTTCATTCTTCTTTCAATTTGAAAGAGAGGTATTTATAATCGCCAACTACAATAGTGCATTTGTCCATTTATCTTTTTTTTTAAATTTTATTTATTTATTTATTTATTTATTGGCTGTGTTGGGTCTTCGTTGCTGTGCGCGAGCATTCTCTAGTTGCGGCGAGCGAGGGCTACTCTTCGTTGTGGTGCATAGTTTTCTCATTGCAGTGCCTTCTCTTGTTGCGGAGCACGGGCTCTAGGCGTGCGGGCTTCCGTAGTTGTGGCACATGGACTCAGTAGTTGTGGCTTGCGGGCTCAAGAACGCAGGCTCAGTAGATTTGGCCCATGGGCTTAGTTGCTCCACGGCATGTGGGATCTTCCCAAACCAGGGCTTGAACCCGTGTCCCCTGCATTGGCAGGCGGATTCTTAACCACTGCACCACCAGGGAAGCCCTCTTTATCTTTTTAATGCTGTCATTTTTTTGCTTCAAGTACTTTGGAGTTCTTATTAAGCTCATACTCATTTATAATTTTCCTGATGTCTTAACCCTTTTATAATTTTGAAAGTTTCTTCATTTCCACAGTATCTCTTGAGTAGAAATCTATATTGTCTGGAATTAATATAGCTGCTCCAGTTTTCTTATAATTAGAAGCTGCATGGTATATATTTTTTCATTCTTTTACTTTCAACCTATTTATGTCTTTGTATCTAAAATGTGTGTCTTGTAGACAGTGTACTGTTGGGCTTGCTTTTATTTTCATTCCAATAATTTTTTCTTAATTTTTTCAGATTTCAGCTTGCTGCCTTTTTTCCTTCAGGATATTCCCTGTGCATGTGTAGTTTAGTCCACAGCCAAGGATCTGTGTGGACTTTATATGCAGATTTTGGGACTCACTCCCATTGCATCTCCTTCCCTTCTAGTATTTCTTCTCTAACTTTCTGACTGCTCTACCAGCCTTGAATTTTGTCCTCTGACAGCTCAGATAATAAGACTCTTTCTGCTTTCTAAGCAGTGCAAATACTAGACAGTGTTCCTCGGAAAAATGCTGCAAACTCAAAAATCTCTCCAGTTGCAATTGTCTTTCAAGGGTAGACTGCTCTTCTGTTTATATCTCCTGCTTTGGTTACTTTTCAGTGCCTTCAAATACTTAATTTTTAATATTTTGTTCAGATTTTACACTTTGTATCTGTGAGAGGGTTAGTCTGACTAAGCTACTCTACCATTGCTTAGAGACAAAAACCTCTCATCTGTTTTTTTTTCTTTTTGCCTTGTTTTGGATTAAGTATTTTATTTTATTTTCCTGTTCTTCGCTTCTCTCAGCTTTTAATTACAAATTATTCTATTATTCCTTGACGTGGTTCACCTAGAAATTACAGTGTGCATCTTTATTTTGCTAGTTTTACTTCTTCCCAAGTTTTTAGCTCTGTATGAATCCTTTTATTGTTTTAAAACTGTCAGTAATACTTCTTATTTGCCCAACATTTACTCTTTCCAGGAAAATGTATTAATTCCTGAAGTTTAATGCTTTCATTTGGGATAATTTTCCTTTAAGAAGAAGAACTCTGTTTGATGTTATTTGTAGTGTAGATCTTCTGACAATAAGTTATCTCTTTCTCTCTCTTTCCCCCCACCCATCTGAAAATGTTTTATTTTTGCTTTTTGTTGGATATTTGTGGTACATGTTGAATTCTAGGTTTGCAGACCTTTTCTTTCAGGACTTTAAGATGTCATTCCATTGTCTTCTGGCTTATAGGCTTTCCGTAGAAGAATGAATCATAAGTCTTATTGTTGCTTCCTTGTAGATAATGTGTCTTTTTTCCTCTGACTGCTTTAAAGATTTTTCTGCTGCAAGATGTCTTTCCATTTATCTGTGCCTTCTTTAATTTCCTTCATCAGTGTTTTAGAGTTTTCAGTGTACAAGTCTTTCACTTCTTCAGTTAAGTTTATTCATAAGTATTTTATTCTTGTTGTTACTATTGTAAATTGGATTGTTGTCTTAATTTCCTTTAAAGATAGTTTATTGTTAGTGTATAGAAATGCTACAGATTTTGTACATTGATTTTGTATCCTGCAATTTTACTGAATTTTCTTATTAGTTTTAACAGTTTTTGTTGTTGTTGAATCTTTAGGGTTTTCTACATATATGATCATGTCATCTGCAAACAGAGATCATTTAACTTCTTACTTTCTGATTTGGTTGTCTTTTATTTCTTTTTCTTGTCTAATTACTTTGACTAGGACTTCCAGTACTGTGTTGAATAGAAGTGGTGAGAGTGGGCATTCTTGCCTTGTACTGGATCTTAGAGGAAAAGCTTTCAGTTTTTCTGCATTGGTTATGATGTTAGCTGTGGCTTTTCATATCTGGCCTTTGTCGTGTTGAGGTAAATTCCTTCTATACCTATTTTGTTGAGAGTTTTTATCGAATGGTTGTTGAATTTTGTTAAATTCTTTTTCTGCCTCTGTTGAAATGATTATGTGGCTTTTATCTTTCACTCTGTTAATGTGGTATATCACATTGATTTGTAAATGCTGGACCATCCTTGCATCCCTGGGATAATCCTACTTGGTCATGGTGTATAGTCTTTTTAGCGTGCTTTCAAATTTGGTTTACTAGTATTTTATTGAAGACTTTTGCATCTATATTAATTAGGGGTATTGGCCTGTAGTTTTCTTTTCTTTTATTGTGGTATCTTTGTTTGGCTTTAGTATCAGGGTGATGCTGGCCTCATAAAATGAGTTTGGAGGTGTTCCCTCTTTTATTTTTTAGAAGAGATTAAGAAGGATTGGAATTAATTCTTTGAATGTTTGGTAGAATTCACCCATGAAGCTATCTGGACTTGGGCTTTTCTTCATAGGGAGGCTTCAATCCTTCAGTCTCTTTAATTGTTATTGGTCTGTTTAGATTTTCTATTTCTTTTTGATTCAGTCTTGGTAAATTGTGTGTTTCTAGAAATTTATCTGTTTCTTCTAGATTATCCAGTTTGTTGGCATATAATTATTCATAAGAGTCCCTTTTGGTCCTTTTTATATGTGAAGCATCCATTATAATGTTTTCTTTATCATTTCTGGTTTTATTTATTTGAGATTTCTCTCTCTTTTTTGCTTAGTTTTTCTGGCTAACGTTTGTCATTTTCGTTTATCTTTTTTTAAGAAACCAACTCTTAGTTTTGTTGATTTTTTCTGTTATTTTTCTATTCTCTACTTGATTTAATTCTGCTCTAATCTTTATTATTTCCTTCCTTCTGATAATATTGAGCTTACTTTGTTGTTGTTTTTCAGTTCTTTGAAGTGTAAGGTTATGTTGTTTGTTATATTTTTATTTTATAATGTAGGCCTTTATCACTATAAACTTACATATTAATACTGCTTTTGTTACAACCCATAAGTTTTGGTATATTGTATTTTCATTTGTCTTGAGATATTTTTAAAATTCCCTTTTGATTTCCTCCTTGACCTAATAGCTATTCAACAGCGTGTTGTTTAGTTTCCAAGTATTTGTGAAATTCTCATTTTATTGTTGTTATTGATCTCTAGTTTCCTTTTATTTTGGTCAGAACAATACTTGGTATGGTTTCAATCTTTCTAAATTTGTTACGACTTGTTTGTGACCTAATGTGACCTATCTAAGAGAATGTCCCATGAGCACTTGAGAAGAATGTGTGTTCTGCTGGAGGGTGGAAAGTTCTGTATATGTCTAAGTTCATTTGATCTTTAGTTCAAGTCTGTTGTTTTCTTATTTGGATGTTCTAACCATTATTGAGAGTGAAAATAGTGAAGTCTTACACTAATATTTTATTGCTGCCAACTTCTCCATACAGATTTTTCAATATTTGCTTTATATACTTAAGTGCTGTGATGTTGGGTGCATATAGATTTACAGTTGTTACATCTCACTGTTGAATTGACCCTTTTATCACTGTGTTTTGACTTCTTTGTCTCCAAAGACTACTTTTTTAAAAAAATTCATTTTATTTTATTTTATTTTATTTTTTTTTTGGCCACACTGCACAGCATGTGGGATCTTACTTCCCCGATCAGGGATCCAACCCATGTCCCCTGCATTGGAGGTTCAGAGTCTTAACCACTGGACCGCCAGGGAAGTCCCACTAAAGACTATTTTAGACTTTAATTCTATTTTTCCTGATATAAGTATTGCCATTCCTGCTTTCTTTTAGTTACCATTTGTCTGGAGTATCGTTTTCCATCTCTTCATTTTCAACAGATATGTGTCCTTGAATCTAAAGTGAGTTTCTTATAGACAGCATATAATTGGATCTTAGTTTTTAATCCATACAACCATTCTAAATTTTTTGATTGGAAACATTAAACCATTTTCATTTAAAGTAATTATTAGTAAGGAAGGATTTATTATTGTCATTTTCTTAACTATTTTCTGTTTGTTCTTTTGTCCCTTTTTTCTCTCTTGCTGTCATCTTTGTGCGTCATTAGGGTTTTGTGGGGGGGGGTTGTTTGTTTTGTTTTTTATATTGTTAGGCTTGACTCCTTCCTCTTTTTGTGTGTGTAACTTCTATAGGTATTTTCTTTGTGATTACCATAGGGCTCACACAAAATATCTTATAGCTGTAAGAGTCTACTTTAAGCTGATAACAACTTAATTTCACTTGCATATAAAAACTATACTTTTACCTCTTCTCCCTCCACATTATATGCTATTAATGTCACAGTTTATATCTCTTTATATTGTGTATCCAATAACATAAGTTAATTATAGTTATTTTTAATACTTTAGTCATTTAAATTTTTTTAACATCTTTATTGGAGTCTAATTGCTTTACAATGTTGTGTTACTTTCTGCTGTATAACAAAGTGAATCAGCTATACGTATACATGTATCCCCATATCCCCTCCCTCTTGTGTCTCCCTCCCACCCTCCCTATCCCACCCCTCTAGGTGGTCACAAAGCACCGAGCTGATCTCCCTGTGCTATGCGGCTGCTTCCCACTAGCTATCTATTTTACATTTGGTAGTGTATATCTGTCAATGCCACTCTCTCACTTCATCCCAGCTTACCCTTACCCCTTCCTGTGTCCTCAAGTCCATTCTGTACATCTGTGTCTTTATTCCTGTCCTGCCCCTAGGTTCTTCAGAACCATTTTTGTTTTTTAGATTCCATATATATATGTTAGCATATGGTATTTGTTTTTCTCTTTCTGACTTACTTCACTCTGTATGACAGACTCTATGTCCATCCACCTCACTACAAATAACTCAATTTCGTTTCTTTTTATGGCTGAGTAATATTCCATTGTATATATGTGCCACATCTTCTTTATCCATTCATCTGTCGATGGACACTTAGGTTGCTTCCATGTTCTGTCTATTGTAAATAGAGCTGCAATGAACATTGTGGTACATGACTCTTTTTGAATTACGGTTTTCTCAGGGTATATACCCAGTAGTGGGATTGCTAGGTCATGTGGTAGTTCTGTTTTTAGTTTTTTAACAAACCTCCATACTGTTCTCCATAGTGGCTGTATCAATTTACATTCCCACCAACAGTGCAAGAGTGTTCCCTTTTCTCCACACCCTCTCCAGCATTTATCATTTGTAGATTTTTTGATGATGGCCATTCTGACCAGTGTGAGGTGATACCTCCTTGTAGTTTTGATTTGCATTTCTCTAATGATTAGTGATGTTGAGCATCTTTTCATGTGTTTGTTGGCAATCTGTATATCTCTGGAGAAATGTCTATTTAGGTCTTCTGCCTATTTTTGGATTGGGGTTTTTTTATTTGATTTTGAGCTGCATGAGTTGCTTGTATATTTTGGAGATTAATCCTTTGTCAGTTGCTTTGTTTGCAAATATTTTCTCCCATTCTGAGGGTTGTCTTTTCGTCTTGTTTATGGTTTCCTTTGCTGTGCAAAAGCTTTTAAGTTTCATTAGGTCCAATTTGTTTATTTTTGTTTTTATTTCCATTTCTCTAGGAGGTAAGTCAAAAAGGATATTGCTGTGATTTATGTCATAGAGTGTTCTGCCTATGTTTTCCTCTAAGAGTTTTATAGTGTCTGGCCTTACATTTAGGTCTTTAATCCATTTTGAGTTTATATTTGTGCATGGTGTTAGGGTGTGTTCTAATTTCATTCTTTTACATGTAGCTTTCCAGTTTTCCCAGCACCACTTATTGAAGAGGCTGTCTTTTCTCCCTTGTATATTCTTGCCTCCTTTATCAAAGATAAGGTGACCGTATGTGTGTGGGTTTATCTCTGGGCTTTTTATCCTATTCCATTGATCTATATTTCTGTTTTTGTGCTAGTATCATACTGTCTTGATTACTGTAGCTTTGTGGTATAGTCCGAAGTCAGGGTCTCTGATTCCTCCAGCTCCATTTTTCTTTCTCAATATTGCTTTGGCTATTCGGGGTCTTTTGTGTTTCCATACAAACTGTGAAATTTTTTGTTCTAGTTTTGTGAAAAATGCCATTGGTAGTTTGATAGGGATTGCATTGAATCTGTAGATTGCTTTGGGTAGTATAGTCATTTCTGCAAGGTTGATTCTTCCAATCCAAGAACATGGTATATCTCTCCATCTGTTTGTATCATCTTTCATTTCTTTCATCAGTGTTTTATAGTTTTCTGCATACAGGTCTTTTGTCTCCTTAGGTGGGTTTATTCCTAGGTATTTTATTCTTTTTGTTGCAGTGGTAAATGGGAGTGTTTCCTTAATTTCCCTTTCACATTTTTCATCATTAGTGTATAGGAATGCCAGAGATTTCTGTGCATTAATTTTGTAACCTGCTACTTTACCAAATTCATTGATTAGCTCTAGTAGTTTTCTGGTAGCATCTTTAGGATTCTCTATGTATAGTATCATGTCATCTGCAAACAGTGACAGTTTTACTTCTTCTTTTCTGATATGGATTCCTTTTATTTCTTTTTCTTCTCTCTTTGCTGTGGCTAAAACTTCCAAAACTAGTGGGCAACCTTGTCTTGTTCCTGATCTAAGTGGAAATGGTTTCAGTTTTTCACCATTGAGAACGATGTTGACTGTGGGTTTGTCATATATGGCCTTTATTATGTTGAGGTAAGTTCCCTCTATGCCTACTTTCTGGAGGGTTTTTATCATAAATGGGTGTTGAATTTTGTCACAAGCTTTTTCTGCATCTATTGAGATTATCATATGGTTTTTATCCTTCAATTTGTTAATATGTTGTATCACATTGATTGATTTGTGTATATTGAAGAATCCTTGCATTCCTGGGATAAACCCCACTTGATCATGCTGTATGATCCTTTTAATGTGCTGTTGTATTCTGTTGGCTAGTATGTTGTTGAGGATTTTTGCATCTATATTCATCAGTGATATTGGCCTGTAGTTTTCTTTTTTTGTGACATTTTTGTCTGGTTTTGGTATCTGGGTGATGGCGGCCTCGTAGAGTGAGTTTGGGAGTGTTCCTCGCTCTGCTATATTTTGGAAGAGTTTGAGAAGGATGGGTGTTAGCTCTTCTCTAAATGTTTGATAGAATTCGCCTGTGAAGCCATCTGGTCCTGGGCTTTTGTTTGTTGGAAGATTTTTAATCACAGTTTCAATTTCAGTGCTTGTGATTGGTCTGTTTATATTTTCTATTTCTTCCTGGTTCAGGCTTGGAAGTTTGTGCTTTTCTAAGAATCGGTCCATTTCTTCCAGGTTGTCCATTTTATGGGCATATAGTTGCTTGTAGTAATCTCTCATGATCCTTTGTATTTCTGCACTGTCAGTTGTTACTTCTCCTTTTTCATTTCTAATTCTGTTGATTTGAGTCTTCTCCCTTTTTTTCTTGATGAGTCTGGCTAATGGTTTATCAATGTTTTTTATTGTCTCAAAGAACCAGCTTTTAGTTTTGTTGATCTTTGCTATCGTTTCTTTCATTTCTTTTTCATTTATTTCTGATTTGATTTTTATGATTTCTTTCCTTCTGCTAACTTTGGGAATTTTTTGTTCTTCTTTCTCTAATTGCTTTAGGTGTAAGGTTAGGTTGTTTATTTGAGATTTTTCTTGTTTCTTGAGGTAGGATTGTATTGCTATTAAACTTCCCTCTGAGAACTGCTTTTGCTGCAGCCCATAGGTTTTGGGTCGTCGTATTTTCATTGTCATTTGTTTTTAGGTATTTTTTGATTTCCTCTTTGATTTCTTCAGTGATCTCTTGGTTATTTAGTAGTGCATTGTTTAGCCTCCATGTGTTTGTAAGTTTTACAGTTTTCTCCCTATAATTGATATCTAGTCTCATAGAGTTGTGTCCGGAAAAGGTACTTGATACAATTTCAATTTTCTTAAATTTACCAAGGCTTGATTTGTGACCCAAGATATGATCTATCCTGGAAAATGTTCCATGAGCACTTGAGAAGAAAGTGTATTCTGTTGTTTTTGGATGAAATGTCCTATAAATAGCAATTAAGTCCATCTTGTTTAATGTCTCATTTAAAGCTTGTGTTTCCTTATTTATTTTCATTTTGAATGATATGTCTATTGGTGAAAGTGGGGTGTTAAAGTCCCCTGCTATGATTGTGTTACTGTCGATTTCCCCTTTTATGGCTGTTAGCAGTTGCCTTATGTATTGAGGTGCTCTTATGTTGGGTGCATAAATATTTACAATTCTTATATCTTCTTCTTGGATTGATCCCTTGATCATTATGTAGTGTCCTTCTTTTTCTCTTGTAATAGTCTTTATTTTAAAGTCTATTTTGTCTGATATGAGAATAGCTACTCCAGCTTTCTTTTGATTTCCATTTGCATGGAACACCTTTTTCCATCCCCTCACTTTCAGTCTGTATGTGTCCCTAGGTCTGAAGTGGGTCTCTTGTAGACAGCATATATACGGGTCCTGTTTTTGTATCCATTCAGTCAGTCTATGTCTTTTGGTTGGAGCATTTAATCCATTTGCATTTAAGGTAATTATTGATATGTATGTTCCTATCACCATTTTCTTAACTGTTTTGGGTTTGTTTTTGTAGGTCTTTTCTTTCTCTTGTGTTTCCTGCCTAGAGAATTTCCTTTAGCATTTGTTGTAAAGCTGGTTTGGTGGTGCTGAATTCTCTTAGTTTTTGCTTGTCTGTAAAGGTTTTAATTTCTCCGTCGAATCTGAATGAGATCCTTGCTGGGTAGAGTAATCTTGGTTGTAGGGCTTCCCTGGTGGCACAGTGGTTAAGAATCCGCCTGCCAATGCAGGGGACACGGGTTTGAGCCCTGGTCCAGGAAGATCCCACATGCCACGGAGCAACTAAGCCCCTGCACCACAACTACTGAGCCTGTGCTCTAGAGCCCGTGAGCCACAACTACTGAGCCCAAGTGCTGCAACTACTGAAGCCTCACACCTAGAGCCCATGCTCCACAACAAGAGAAGCCACCGCAATGAGAAGCCTGAGTACCACAATGAAGAGTAGCCCCCACTAGCCGCAATTAGAGAAAGCCCGCACGCAGCGACGAAGACCCAACACAGCCAAAAATAAACAAATAAATATGTAAATATTTTTTTAAAATCTTGGTTGTAGATTTTTCCCTTTCATCACTTGAAATATGTCCTGCCACTCTCTTCTGGCTCGCAGAGTTTCTGCTGAAAGATCTGCTGTTAACCTTATGGGGAGTCCCTTGTATGTTATTTGTTGCTTTTCCCTTGCTGCTTTTAATACTTTTTCTTTGCATTTAATTTTTGATAGTTTGATTAATATGTGTCTTGGCGTGTTTCTCCTTGGATTTATCCTGTATGGGACTCTCTGGGCTTCCTTGACTTGATTGACTATTTCCTTTCCCATATTAAGGAAGTTTTCAACTATAATCTGTTCAAATATTTTCTCAGTCCCTTTCTTTTTCTCTTCTTCTTCTGGGACCCCTATAATTCAAATGTTTGTGCGTTTAATGTTGTCCCAGAGGTCTCTTAGGCTGTCTTCATTTCTTTTCATTCTTTCTTCTTTATTCTGCTCTGCAGTAGTTATTTCCACTATTTTATCTTCCAGGTCACTTATCCGTTCTTCTGCCTCAGTTATTCTGCTATTGATTCCTTCTAGAGAATTTTTAATTTCATTTATTGTGTAGTTCATCATTGTTTGTTTGCTCTTTAGTTCTTTTAATTCCTTGTTAAATGTTTCTTGTATTTTCTCCATTCTATTTCCAACATTTTGGATCATCTTTACTATCATTCCTCTGAATTCTTTTTCAGGTAGACTGCCTATTTCCTCTTCATTTGTTTGGTCTGGTGGGTTTTTACTTTGCTCCTTCATCTGCTGTGTATTTCTTTGTCTTCTGATATTACTTATCTTACTGTGTTTGAGGTCTCCTTTTTGCAGGCTGCAGGTTCATAGTTCCCGTTGTTTTTGGTGTCTGCCCCCAGTGGGTAAGGTTGGTTCAGTGGGTTGTGTTGGCTTCCTGGTGGAGGGGACTGGGGCCTGTATTCTGGAGGATGGGTCTGGATCTTGTCTTTCTGGTGGGCAGGACCACGTCTGGTGGTGTGTTTTGGGGTGTCCGAGAGCTTATTATGATTTTAGGCAGCCTCTCTGCTAATGGGTGGGGTTGTGTTCCTGTCTTGCTAGTTGTTTGGCATGGGGTGTCCAGCACTGGAGCTTGCTGGTCGTTGAGTGGAGCTGGGTCTTAGCGTTGAGACGGAGATCTCTGGGAGAGGTCTCACTGATTGATATTACGTGGGGCTGGGAAGTCTCTGGTGGGCCAATGTCCTGAACTCGGCTCTCCCACCTCAGAGGCTCAGGCCTGACACCTGGCCAGAGCACCAAGACCCTGTCAGCCACACGGCTCCAAAGGGACATATGATGGATCCAAGATTCCTGAGCCCAGACATCTCAGGGTCTAGGAGAGAGAGGCAGAGAGATGAGGAACAATCCTGGCTCTGTGTGGAAGGGACTCCATCCCAGAAGCCCCAGAGGCAGGAACTGCCTCTAGTTAGCTTGTCACTGTATACGATGCCTGGCACACCGTGCTTGGTAAGTATTCGGTGAATGAATGAATGAATCTCATTTAACTTTTATACTACATTAAAAGTGATTTATCCACTACTGTTATAATAATATGGTTTTCTGTTTTTGTCTATATATTTACCTTTACCAATGACTTTTATGCTTTCATGTTGCTGTTTAACATCTTTTATTTTCAACTTGAAGAACTCCCTTTAGCATTTCTTATAAAGTAGGTCTAATAGTGATGAATTCTCTTAGCTTTTGTTTGTTCTAGAAAGTCTTTATCTCCCCTTCACTTTTGAAGGACAGGTTTGCTGTGTATGTATTCTTGGTTGGAAGTTTTCTTCTGTCAGAACTTTGAATATATCATCCCACTCTCTTCTGGCATTCAGTGTTTCCTAAGAAAAAGCCACTGATAGTGTTATCGGGGGTTCCCTTTTATGTCACAAGTTGCTTTTCTCTTACTCCTTTCAAAATTATCCTTTTTATCTTTAACTTTTGACAATTTGATTATAATGTGTCTTAATGTAAGTCTCTTCTGATTCAGCTTATTTGGTATCTTTTGGACTTCCTAGATCTGGATGTTTATTGTGAGGTTTGAAAAGTTTTCGGCCATTACTTCTTGGCATAAGCTTTCTGCACCTTTTTCTTTTTTCCTTCTGGAACTTCCATAATGCATACATTGGTTTACTTGATGGTGTCCCATCAGTTTTCACTCTTTTTCATTCTTTTTTCTTTTTTCTCTTTTTACTGGATGATTTCCAGTGACCTGTCTTCCAGTTTATTGGTCTTTTCTTCTGCTTGATCTATTCTGTTGTTGAACCCCTCTATTGAATTTTTCAGTTAACTTGTTGTATGCTTCAGTTCTATGATTTCTTTTTGGTACTTTTTAGTATTTTCTGTCTCTGTTGAAAACCTCCCTTTGTTCATACATTGCTTTCGTGACCTAAGAAAACATCATTAAGGCCATTATTTTGAATTCTCTTTTGGGTAAATCATGTAGCTCCATTTCATTAGGAAAAGGTTTCTAGAGGTTAATCTTGTTCTTTAATTTTGAACATATTCCCCTGTTTCTTCTTTTTTCTTGACTCTGTGTTGGTTTCTGCACATTATATAAAACAGCCACTTCTTCCAGTTTTCACAGACTGACCTCATGTAGGAGATGAACTCACTAATCAGTTCAGCCAGAGATTCTGGGTACCTCTCAAAGCTTTGTGCTCATTTTAGATGCTGTCTTTGTTCTTAGTCTTCCCCAGAGTAAGCCAAGTCCCATCAGTGCCCTGGTTCAGGCAAGATAGAAGCCAGTGCCTCAGGTTGCAGCCAGAAAAGTTGAAGCACTAGATGTGTGTCCCAATTCCTCCTCTCCTTAGGGAGAATTTGAGAGATGGAGTTTATCACCCACTTGCTCTTGACAAATACCTGCATACTAGTTCAGACTGTGTGCTCTTTCACACTGTTGCTTTGTTCTCTGTTGCCCTCTGGAACCTAGTGAATGCCAGGCCCTGTCAGCTCTCAGAGAAGGATGGGTTAGAAGTCAGTCCCTCTGGTAGCAACTGGAAAGTTTTGGGAGCTAGATGTGCATTCCAACTCCTTCTAGGGAGAATCGGAGGCTTGGTTTTATAACTGGAGTGGGTCAGGGGAAGAGCAACAGGAGGTATCCACATGCCCATTCACACTCCCAAGGGACTAGTGATTGCTTTCCCCATCAGTTCCCAGAGACAGACAAGTAAGACGCCAGACTCTCAGACAGCAGGTATGAAAGTTAGGGCACTAGATGTGCAATCTAATCTCTTCCAGAGAGAAGCTGGGAACTGACTTTTTTGTCTGCTTGCTCTCTACTGAGCCAAAAGGAAGAACCACTGGAAGTACTCTGGGTCCAGGAGACTAGTGAATGCTGGGCTTCTTCAGCTCTCAGAGATAAGCAAGTTAGAAGCCAGTCTCTTGGGTAGCAGCCATAAAAGATGGGGTACTAGATGTGTGGTCCAAACCTTTTGCTCCTTAGGGAGAAGCTAGGATTTGAGGGTTCCCTCCTGACTGTATGGTGCTGTGCTAGGGGTGAAGTTTCTGGCAAGGCTGTGTCTCAACTTTTCCTACCCATTTTAATGTGGTTATTTTCTCAGTCACCCAATGTGCAGGAGTCTCTCAACTAGTTTCTAGATTTCTCTCAGAGGGAATTGATCCACATGTAGCTATTTGTTTGTTGCATCCACAGGTGGAGGGAGAGTCTGGAGCCTCCTGTTCTGTCCTCTTGGTCTTTAAATCCCTTTTTGATAAATTCCAATACCTGAATCACTTGTCAGTCTTTTTCTCGTATCCATTTTTTCTCTTGTTTTTTTTGGTAGTTTGTCCTGATTTTTATCATATCTCTGAATTTTTTATTGTACCATGGATGGCAAATTATAGAGGCTTTGGAAGGTGTTATATTCCTCCAAAGAGGATTATACTTTGTTTTGTCAGGTAGATAGAGTACCAGTGATAACCTTGATTTTTTTTGAAGATTGGTTTTATGCTTTTCTAGGGATAATATCTTTAAATTTTGCCTTTACTGTTAGGTCACGGCTCTTCTTGAGTCTCAACTTAAAGTCTGGGGTGTTTACCACAGGCCCTCCACTTTGCAGGGACTTGAATTCCAGTCTAAGTCCCCCCACCACCATGAGGTTGATGAAATTCAGGTTCAGCTCTTTAGCCTCCCAGTTGATATTTTCTTCTGGGTTTCCAGCATCTCACCCTGTATTTGCCAGTGAATTGAAAAAAATCTGTATGTAGATTTTGGCTGCTTCTCTGCAGTTTCATCCTCTCTGAGATTTTCCCACTCAAATTCCAGATCCTCTGGTAGCCCTGAATTCCAACCTCTTTTTCTTCAGCCTAGTAAAACTGATGATTTCTGCTTGGGCTCTCTTCATCCATGACATGATATGGAAAATATCCTTAGACAAAAAGCTGGGATGATCGTGGCACTACTTCCTGTGCTTCCTCTCCATCAAAGATTGTAACCCTTTAAGTCCTGCTTGTACTGGTTGCTCTCCAGTTCTTTAAATTTCTGTTTTATATGTTTTATACAACTTTTATAGTTGTTTTTAGTGGGAGGGTTGGTCTGGTACAAGCTACTTTGTCATGGTTGGAATTGGAAGCTTCCAGTGTTTAAAATTTTATTATAATTATTTTCATATCTAGTGCCATCAGAAAAGGTGACATATGTTCCAGAAATCCTCTATGAGAAACTGTTCTCACAACACAAAGGACTTGCACAGTTAATACGTAATGAAATAGGCTCCATTCGTCAAGGTACATTGATCTTTTCTAAGAGCTGGTCTTTGGATCTGGGCTTGCAAGAGAGCCAGAAAGTCATCTGTGATGCACTTCTAATTGCCCAGGACCGTCCACCAGTCTTATACACCTTCCTCAGGGAACTGAATAAGGAATTAAAAGGTTATTCTATACAAACTGCCTTAACTTTAAAGAATAAACTGGTAAAAATTGGTGGTTACAGTGGGAAAGTGTGTGTCATGACAAAGATCTATTGGAGTGAAGAATCTTCTACATTGACTGAAGGCAATACCAGACTTCTTCATGATTCAAGCTTATCTGCAATTTACCCTAAGTCCTACACTCTTATAACCACTCAAACAATGAGTGACTTGAAGAAGGCCCTTTTTATAGTCTTGAAGAGACTCGGAACTTTGAATGACCAATTTGACTCTGAGATTTTTCAACACCTCTCAGATAATCAGTATGGATTACTTTCAGAGGAATGAAAAAAGGATGTTTAAATCTTGTCCAAGGCTCACCTGAATCATGGAAAGTAGACCAGGCTACAAAGATGTTTTTCATTATATAGTCAATGGTGTTCCCAAATTGTGGAAAATATGCCTTTGAAAAGCTTTGCAAGGAAGGCAACATGATGGGACCTTGGAAAATCAAATTTAGTCTTCATTTATTTCTTCCTAAATGGTCTTCATATGTATTGTTTAAGAGTTATTAAGAAAATAAATTTGTTAATTATGCTGTGCACAGTTTGTTATTTACTCCTTGCATAGTTCATGGATAAATTGTCTTCCACTTTTAAGTTGGGAAAAATGGCAATGCTTTTATTTTTAATAACAACAACAACGGAAATTCCCAGGATATACCCAGAAAACCTTTATAACTTAGAAAAGATGATCATTGATGACATTCAGAGTGTTTATAATGGAAATGAAGAAGAAGGCAAAATTTATTACCCTTCCCTGCAAAATTCTCTGCATTTTCTTGGACCACTTTTACACTATTCACTTGGAGGAGTTAGGGCTTGTCTAATTGCTCAGCTGGTACCCTTAAGAACTCAGCAGAACTGTTGGTGGGAATGTAAATTGACACAGCCACTATGGAGAACAGTATGGAGGTTCCTTAAAAAACTAAAAATAGAACTACCATACGACCCAGCAATCCCACTACTGGGCATATACCCTGAGAAAACCATAGTTCAAAAAGATTCATGTACCAAAATGTTCATTGCAGCTCTATTTACAATAGCCAGGACATGGAAGCAACCTAAGTGTCCATCATCGGATGAATGGATAAAGAAGATGTGGCATATATATACAATGGAATATTACTCAGCCATAAAAAGAAATGAAATGGAGGTATTTGTAATGAGGTGGATAGAGTTAGAGTCTGTCATACAGAGTGAAGTAAGTCAGAAAGAGAAAAACAAATACAGTATGCTAACACATATATATGGAATCTAAGGAAAAAAAAAAAAAAGGCCATGAAGAACCTAGTGGCAAGACGGGAAGAAAGACACAGACCTACTAGAGAATGGACTTGAGGATATGGGGAGGGGGAGGGGTGAGATGTGACAGGGTGAGAGAGTGTCATGGACATATATATACTACCAAATGTAAACTAGATAGCTAGTGGGAAGCAGCCGCATAGCACAGGGAGATCAGCTCGGTGCTTTGTGACCACCTAGAGGGATGGGATGGGGAGGGTGGGAGGGAGGGAGATGCAAGAGGGAAGAGATATGGGAACATATGTATATGTATAACTGATTCACTTTGTTATAAAGCAGAAACTAACACACCATTGTAAAGCAATTATACTTCAATAAAGATGTTTAAAAAAAAAAAAAAGAACTCAGCAGAATCGTCATTTTAACATTCGGAATTGAAGGTGATATAGAGTTTTCCAGACAGGCAAAAGATAAAGGAGTTCATCACCACTAGACTGGTGGTACAAGAAATGTGAAAGGGTCTTGTTTAAGCTGAAATGAAAGGGTGCTAATTAGTACAGATGGTCTCTGTCTTAAGATGGTTTGACTTAGGATTTTTTGACTTTATGATGGTGCAAAAGCAATTCGCATTCAGTAGAAACCATACTTCAAATTTTGAATTTTGATCTTTTCCTGAGCTAGTCACATGCGATATGATGCTGGGCAGTGGCAGTGAGCCACAACTCCCAGTCAGCCATGCAATCATGAGGGTAAACAACCGATACTCTATAGTATATTGTGTTGCTTCCTGCTTCTGGTGAGAAGAAGAGGAAGGCAATTACTCTTGAGATGAAACTCAAGATAATTGCCCTGCATGAAAGTAGTAAGCCAGTAATGGCCATCACATGTGAGTTAGGACTTTTGCAATCGATGATCTCGACCATCTTAAAGGATAAGCGAATCAGTGATGCAGTGAAATTGTCAGCATCAGTAAATCCGCTGTCTTCATGAAGAAATTACCTGGGCTAATTGATGATATGAAAAAATGTATCGACACTAGAGTGGAAGACCAGATACAGAAGTGCATACCACTTAGCCTACTGAGGATCTAGGCTAAGGCAAGAAGTGTTTTCCATACACTGAAAGAGCATGCTGGGACTTCCCTGGTGGCGCAGTTGTTAAGACTCCGTGCTCCCAATGTGGGGGCCCCCCGTTTGATCCCTGGTCAGGGAACTAGATCCCACATGCATGTTGCAACTAAGAGTTCGCATGCCACAACTAAGGAGCCGGTGAGCTGCAACTAAGGAGCCTGCCTGCCACTACTAAGACCCAGCAAAACCAAATAAAAATAAACAAATAAATATTTTTTAAAACTTGTAAAAAAATAAAAATAAAAAAATAATAGAGCATGCTGATGATCTTACATATACGCAAATGTTTATAGCGAGGCGTGGGTGGTTCCAACGTTTCAAAAGGCATCGTAATTTTCATAACGTGAAGGTCAGTGGTGAGGCAGCAGGTTGCTGATGCTAAAGGTACCACAGCGTTTAAGGAAGAACTGCATAGGATAATTGTGGATGCAAAATATTTGCCAGAACACGTATGTAATGTCGATGAAATTAGCTTGTTCTGAAAACGTATGCCAGAGCATACATACATTCATCAGAAGTCTGAGACAATGCCAGGATTCAAGGCATTCAAAGACTATATAATGCCACTTTGGGGTAGAAATGTTGCAAGGTTCAAACTAGAGCTTTTCTTAATCTACCACTTGGAGAACCCTAGAGCATTCAGGAATATGAGAAAGCATATACTTCCCATTTATTGTTGCCATAACAGGAAAGCCTGGATGTCATTAGCATTGTTTGAAAACAGGTTTTTGAACAGTTTTATTGTGCACGCAAGAGAATGTTGTAGGCAAAACATTCAATTCAAGATTCTTCTGATCTTAGACAATGCTCCAAGGCATCCACATCATGTCAGCGACATGATGTAAAGGTTGTGTATTTGCTACTGATCACAACGGTACTCATACAGTCAATGGACCAAGGTGCAATAGCTACATTCAGAGCATCCTATTTATGCCAAATGTTTGCATACACTTTTGAACTGGCTGAATCTGGCCAAATGCTCTGAGAGATCTGGAAAAGTTTTCACATTGTAAATGCTATCCAGAGCATTGCTGTAGCATGGAAAGAAGTCACACAGCAATGCGTGAAGACATATGTGAACACATTCAAAAGATTCTGCTGCTGATGAAATAGTAAGTAACAAGATACTAGTGCTTGAGAAACAGCTAGAGTTGGACGTTGATGAAGAGGATATTCATGAGCTTGTTGGCATCAAGGCTGAAGAGCTTTCCAATGAGGAGCTGATCAAACTGGAGGAAAAAAAAGTTAAAAAGTTGGGGGACTTCCCTGGTGGTCCAGTGGTTAAGACTTCGCCTTCCAAAGCAGGGGGTGTGGGTTTGATCCCTGGTCGAGGAGTTAAGATCCCACATGCCTCGCAGCCAAAAACACCAAAACATAAAACAGAAGCAATATTGTAACAAATTCAATAAAGACTTAAAAAAAAAAGTAAAGAAGTTGAGGCAGAAGAAGAAGAAGTTATACCCAAGGCACCAAGAAAGTTCATAGCAAAGAAACTGGCAGAGACATTTACTACCATGAGCAGGGGCATGTGGATATTAGAAGAAATGGACATCAATTACAAGAGGTTCTCAAGAGCTAACAGGCAGATACAGGATACTCTTATTTGCTGTAGAGAAATATGTAATGAAAAGAAGAAACAAACTGTACAGTCAAAACTTGAAAGCTTCCTGAATAATACTATGCCTGCTAAAGCATCAGCAAGTATAGATGCCCTGATGCCTTCTATCAGCTATTCTCAAGCCTCATCAGGAGAGAAATTGATGACCCTGTCCCTGTAGCCTCCATATCATCCAGCAATTCATTTTAGTTCAATGCTTCAAACATTCTTCAGGCCTACTGCACTTTCAGCTGTGTACCTTAATGGTGAGTATCCATATGACCATTCTGGTTTTCACTTTCAGTACAGTGGTCAATAAATTATATGAGATATTCAA
The DNA here is from genome assembly GCF_965194825.1 of Balaenoptera physalus. Lineage (NCBI taxonomy): Eukaryota > Metazoa > Chordata > Mammalia > Artiodactyla > Balaenopteridae > Balaenoptera > Balaenoptera physalus. Next base: position 44,133,799 of record NC_138901.1, read on the forward strand.
CATTTTAATATAAAAGTAGGCTTTGTGTTAGGTGATTTTGCCCATCTGTAGGCTAATGTAAGTGTTCTGGCTCATTTAAGGTAGGCTAGGCTGAGCTATGATATTCAGTAGGTTACTTGTATTACATGCAGTTTTTACTTAAAATATTTTCTTATTGATGAGTTTATTGGGACATAAATCCATCATAAATCTAGGAAGATCTGTAATAGGAAAACATGAAAGTATAAATCTCACTGGTAAAAGTAAATATATAGTAAAATTCAGGATAATCTGTTATAAAGGTGGTGGTTAATCACTTGTAAAGCTAGTATGAAGGTTAAAAGACAAAAGTGGTAAAAAATAACTATAACTACAATAATTTGTTAAGGGATACACAGGACAAAAAGATGCAAACTGTGACATCAAAAACAAAATGTGGGTGGGGGAGAGTAAAAATCTAGAGCTTTAGAATGTGTTCAAACTTAAGTTGTTATCAATGTAGAATAGACCATTATAACTTGTTACAGGTAAGCTTCACAGTAACCACAAAGCAAAAACCTATAGTAGATACACAAAAGATAAAGGGATAAGAATCTAAACATACTACTACAGAAAATCATCAAATCACAAAGCTAGTGAGTGAGAGAAGAAAAAAGAAACAGAGGAACTACAAAACAGCAGGAAACAACGAACAAAACAGTACTAAATACAAACCCATCAATAATTATTTAAAAAATTTTTGTATGTATGTAAGTGCAGATGATTTTATTTAAGTTTCAGGTATACAGTATAGTGATTCACGGGGGTTTTTTGTTTTTTGTTTTTGGCCATGCCACACAGTATGTGGCATCTTAGTTACCGGACCAAAGATCGAACCCGTGACCCCTGCAGTGGAAGCGCAGAGTCTTAACCACTGGACCACCAGGGAAGTCCCAGACGTCTGTTTTTCAAAACCTACAAAGACCAGGGGAAAGCACGAATGCAGTCCCCCACTACCACAAATTATGCAGTCGAGTTTCCCATATTTGGGGAAATCGCAGGGGTCAGCACATCCGGAGTGCAATGGATAAGCCTTGCCCTGGGAAAACCACCTTCGTGATCATGGTATCTCCCCTGCCAGGTAAGTATGTGATTCACAATTTTTAAAGGTTATACTTCATTGATAGTTGTTATAAAATATTGGCTATATTCCTTGCGTTGTACAATATATCCTTGTAGCCTATTTATTTTATACATAGTAGTTTGTACCTCTTAATCCCCTACCCTTATTTTTCCCCTCCCCACTTCCTTCTCCCCACTGGTAACCACTAGTTTGTTCTCTGTATCTGTGAGTCTGTTTCTTTTTGGTTATACTCACTAGTTTGTTTTATATTTTAGATTCTACATATAAGTGATATCGTACAGTATTTGTCTTTCTCTGTCTGACTTATTTCACTAATCATAATACCCTCTAAGTTGATCCATGTTGCTGCAAATGGCAAAATTTCATTCTTTTTATGGCTAAGTAGTATTCCATTGTGTATATATATATATATATATATATATATACCACATCTTCTTTATCCATTCATTGCTGATGACACTTAGGTTGCTTCTATATCTTGGCAATTGTAAATAATGCTATGAACATTGGGATGCATATGTCTTTTCAAATTAGTGTTTTCATTTTTTGGATATATACCCAGGAGTGGACTTGCTGGGTGATATGGTAGTTCTCTTTTTATTTTTTTGAGAAAGCTCCATACTGTTTTCCACATCCTCAACAACATTTTTTTAAAATTTATTTATTTTTGGTTGCGTTGGGTCTTTGTTGCTGTGCGTGGGCTTTTTCTAGTTGCGGTGAGCAGGGGCTACTCTTAATTGTGGCGCGCGGGCTTCTCATTGCGGTGGCTTCTCGTGTTGTGGAGCACAGGCGCTAGGTGTGCAGGCTTCAGTAGTTGTGGCACGTGGGCTCAGTAGTTGTGGCTTGCGGGCTCTAGAGCTCAGGCTCAGTAGTTGTGGCACACGGGCTTAGTTGCTCCACGGCATGTGGGATCTTCCCAGACCAGGGCTCGAACCCGTGTCCCCTGCATTGGCAGGTGGATTCTTAACTACTGCGCCACCAGGGAAGCCCAACATTTTTATTTGTGTTCTTTTTGATGGTAGCCATTCTGACCATATGAGGTGATAATATCTCATTGTGGTTTTAATTTGCATTTCTCTGATGATTAACAATGTTGAACATCTTTTCATGTGCCTGTTGGCCATATGTATGTCTTCTTTGGAAAAACGTCTATTCAGGTCGTCTGCCCATTTTTAAATCAGGTTGCTTGGTTTTTTGATGTTAAGTTGTATGAGCTATTTTAATATTTTGGATACTAACCCCTTATCAGTCGTATCATTTGCAAATCTTTTCTCCTATTCAGTAGGTTGTCTTTTCATTTTGTCGATGGTTTCCTTTGCTGTGCAAAAGCTTTTAAGTTTCACTAGGTCCCATTTGTTTATTTTTGCTTTTATTTCCTTTGCTTTAGGAGACAGATCCAAAAAAATATATTGCTACGACTTATGTCAAAGAGTGTTCCGCCTATGTTTTCTTCTAGGAGTTTTATGGTTTCCAGTCTTACATTTAGGTCTTTAATCCATTTTGAGTTTATTTTTGTAAATGGTGATAGAGAATGTTCTAATTTCATTCTTTTATATGTAGCTGTCTAGTTTTCCCAGCACCACTTATTGAAGAGATTGTCTTTTCTCCATTTTATATTCTTTTTTTAAAAAATATTTATTTATTTAATTTATTTTTTGGCTGCATCGGGTCTTAGTTGCAGCACATGGGATCTTTGTTGTGGCATGGGTTCTTTGTTGTGGTGTGCAGGCTTCTCTAGTTGTGGTGCACGGGTTTTCTCTTCTCTAGTTGTGGCACACGGGCTCCAGGGCACGTGGGTTCTGTAGTTTGCGGCACATAGGCTCTCTCGTTGAGGCGTGTAAGCTCAGTAGTTGTGGCATGAGGGCTTAGTTACCCTGGGGCATGTGGGATCTTAGTTCCCTGTCCAGGGGTGGAACCTGAGTCCCTGCATTGGAAGGCGGATTCTTTACCACTGGACCACCAGGGAAGTCCCTCTCCATTTTATATTCTCACCTCCTTTGTCGTAGATTAATTGACCATAAGTGCATGGGTTTATTTCTGGGATTTCTATCCTGTTCCATTGATCTATATCTTACACTTATACACAAAATTAACTCAAAACGGATCAAAAACTTGAACATTAGACCTGAAACCATAAAACTCCTAGAAGAAAACATAGGCGGTAAGCTTCTTGACATCTGTCTTGGTGATGTTTTTTTTTGGATTGACACAAAAAGCAAAGGTAACAAAAGCAAAAATAAATAAACGAGACTACATCAAACTAAAAAGCTCCTGCACAGTTAAGGAAACCATCAACAGAATTAAAAAGCAACATACCAAATGGGAGAAAATGTTTGCAAATCATGTGTCTGATGAGGGGTTAATATCCAAAGTATAAAAAGAACTCATACAATTCAATAACAACAAAACAAAACAAATAATATAATTTTTAAATGGGCACAGGATCTGAATAGACATTTTTCTAAAGAAGACATACAGATAGCCAACAAGTACATGAAAAAGTGCTTAACATCACTAATCATCAGGGAAGTGAAAATCAAAACCACAATGAGATATCACCTCACACCTGTTAGAATGGCTGTCATCAAAAAGACAAGAAATAACAAGTGTTAGTGAGGATTAAAGGAAAGGGAACCCCTGTGCACTGTTAGTGGGAATATAAATTTGTGCAACCAGTATGGAAAATAGTATGGAAGTTACTCAAAAAATTAAAAGTAGAATTACCATATGACCCAGCAAGTCTACTTCTGGGTATTTATCCAAAGAAAACAAAAACACTCACTCAAAGGTACATGCACACTTATGTTTATTGCAGCATTATTTACAATAGCCAAGATATGGAAGAAACTCATGTCCATATATTCTGTATATTCATTATACACACACACACACACACACACACACACACACACACACACAACGGAACATTATTC